>NC_091282.1:287815113-289055113 GCF_032444005.1 Ranitomeya imitator
GCACCTGTTTAAACTTGTTATCAGTATAAAAAGACACCTGTGCACACCCTCAAACAGTCTGACTCCAAACTCCACTATGGTGAAGACCAAAGAGCTGTCAAAGGACACCAGAAACAAAATTGTAGCCCTGCACCAGGCTGGGAAGACTGAATCTGCAATAGCCAACCAGCTTGGAGTGAAGAAATCAACAGTGGGAGCAATAATTAGAAAATGGAAGACATACAAGATCACTGATAATCTCCCTCGATCTGGGGATCCATGCAAAATCCCACCCCGTTGGGTCAGAATGATCACAAGAACGGTGAGCAAAAATCCCAGAACCACGCGGGGGGACCTAGTGAATGAACTGCAGAGAGCTGGGACCAATGTAACAAGGCCTACCATAAGTAACACACTACGCCACCATGGACTCAGATCCTGCAGTGCCAGACGTGTCCCACTGCTTAAGCCAGTACATGTCCGGGCCCGTCTGAAGTTTGCTAGAGAGCATTTGGATGATTCAGAGGAGTTTTGGGAGAATGTCCTATGGTCTGATGAAACCAAACTGGAACTGTTTGGTAGAAACACAACTTGTCGTGTTTGGAGGAAAAAGAATACTGAGTTGCATCCATCAAACACCATACCTACTGTAAAGCATGGTGGTGGAAACATCATGCTTTGGGGCTGTTTCTCTGCAAAGGGGCCAGGACGACTGATCCGGGTACATGAAAGAATGAATGGGGCCATGTATCGTGAGATTTTGAGTGCAAACCTCCTTCCATCAGCAAGGGCATTGAAGATGAAACGTGGCTGGGTCTTTCAACATGACAATGATCCAAAGCACACCGCCAGGGCAACGAAGGAGTGGCTTCGTAAGAAGCATTTCAAGGTCCTGGAGTGGCCTAGCCAGTCTCCAGATCTCAACCCTATAGAAAACCTTTGGAGGGAGTTGAAAGTCCGTGTTGCCAAGCGAAAAGCCAAAAACATCACTGCTCTAGAGGAGATCTGCATGGAGGAATGGGCCAACATACCAACAACAGTGTGTGGCAACCTTGTGAAGACTTACGGAAAACGTTTGACCTCTGTCATTGCCAACAAAGGATATATTACAAAGTATTGAGATGAAATTTTGTTTCTGACTAAATACTTATTTTCCACCATAATATGCAAATAAAATATTAAAAAAACAGACAATGTGATTTTCTGGATTTTTTTTTCTCAGTTTGTCTCCCATAGTTGAGGTCTACCTATGATGTAAATTACAGACGCCTCTCATCTTTTTAAGTGGTGGAATTTGCACTATTGCTGACTGACTAAATACTTTTTTGCCCCACTGTATGTATATATATATATATATATATATATATATATATATATATATATATATATATATATATATATATATATATATATATATATATATATATAGAGAGAGAGCGATATATATCTATATACATAATTGTCTAAGGGGTACTTCCGTCTGTCTGTCATTCTGTCACGGATATTCATTGGTCGTGGCCTCTGTCTATCATGAAAATACAAGTCGCTGATTGGTCGCCGCAAAACAGCCACGACCAATCAGCGACGGGCACAGTCCAGAAGAAAATGGCCGCTCCATACTCCCCGCAGTCAGTGGCCGGCGCCCGCTCCATACTCCCCGCAGTCAGTGTCCCCGGTGCTCCGCTCCCCGCAGTCAGTGTCCCCGGCGCTCCGCTGCCTGCAGTCAGTGTCCCCGGCGCCCGCTCCATACTCCCCTCCGGTCACCGCTAACACAGGGTTAATGCCGGCGGTAACGGACCGCGTTATGCTGCGGGTAACGCATTCCGTTACCGCCGCTATTAACCCTGTGTGTCCCCAACCTTTTACTATTGATGCTGCCTATGCGGCATCAATAGTAAAAGAAAGTAATGTTAAAAATAGTAAAAAAAACAAAAAAACTGCTATACTCACCCTCCGTTGTACGCTGAGCAGCTCGCGCCTGCCGCCATCTTCCTTTCCCAGCGATGCTTTGCGAAATTACCCAGAAGACCTAGCGGTCTCGCGAGACCGCTAAGTCATATGGGTAATTTCGCAAAGCATCCGGGGAACGCAAGTTGGCGGCAGCCGCGCGCCCATCTGCACAGCACCGTTGGATCCCAGGAAGCGGAGAGACGGGACGCTGAGGAGCAGCGACCAGAATGGTAAGTATGTTCAACTACAAGGGGCCCTCGGATCGTTAGGTGAGTATGTTTATTTTTTTAACCTGTGACATACGTGGCTCGGTACTATACTACGTCACTGGGTAATATACTACATGGCTCTGTGCTGTATACTACAAGGCTGGGCAATATACTATGTCGCTTTGCAATATACTACGTGGCTGGACAATATACTACCTCGCTCTGCAATATACTACGTGGCTCTGTGCTGTATACTACGTGGCTGGGCAATATACTACGTGGCTGGCCAATATACTACGTCGCTGTGCAATATACTACGTGGCTGGGCAATATACTATGTGGCTGGGCAATATACTATTGTGACATTAATACCTTCAGATCACACTCTCTCCATCAGGTACCATATATGATATATCTTCAATAGGTCTAATAATGATATAGCTGAGATATAGATGGACCTGATGAAGTGTTTGTGCTTGAACTAAAGTTCTTGTCCTACTGGGTTTCTTTAGGGTAGTTATGGGAGAACAACTCCTATGTGGAACCCTTAGAATATATTTCATAATCTTGCACACCATATGCCGAGGCACAGAATGTTGCTTGTTTTCACTAGCTTGAACTCTGAATTCATGTAGTAAAGGTGGAATGTGTGAGGTAAAAATCCGGTGCTAATTGTGGTACCACAAACCAGAATGTGGAGACTTACACCGCATAAAGTTCATTAGACATTTGTGAGTCAGTGGAAGATATTAGTCATTGCTAAATCTCCATATCTATACAAGACAATAAACATATGTTACCCTCGTTTAGCTCTACTACAGTATTCAGCTCAAGCTTTTTTTTTGTGATAGTGTGGTGACACTGGGTGCTGGCCCGTCTGTCTTTAGAAAGGCCGCATGGGCCAGGTCTCATACAACTGATCACCCTATATTTTTTCCCATGGGCAGAACACTACTCAGACAACATAGGGTGAGGGTAAAACAGTGTGGCAATAATTTATTGAACCACCAAAAAACAATAACGTATAGAACAGGCCCAGCAAAGTACACAAGATGGTGCAAAATTAGAGTCTCACTATTCTGCTAACTCTCCTGGATTAGAGCAGCTGTGACTTAGGAGCTTCCAGGGCCGACTATCCCCACCAGTGGCACCCTGCTTTCAGAGAGCACCCACAGAAAGGAGGTAATGACAAGCTTAGTAAGCTAACTGAGAGCAGTGAGGTATGTGGCCAGGTGACCTGATTGTCCCAACCTGGATTCTTCAAGACGTCTCTGGGGGCTCAGCGATGGTCAATGGAGCAGATCTGTGTTCTTCCAGTTTGGCCCTTGGTTTCCTAAGCTGGCATTCTGGAGAGTCATTTGGAACAGAGGCAAAGTGTCCTTATAGAGTTCACAACTGTCCTTCAAGGTATCATTCATGGGTCAAGGGGAAGGGGTGATGAGGTTAACCTTCATGGTTTGAGTATTTATAGTTTATCCTTCAATGTTTGCACATCAACAGACTGCATGGGTTGGCATAATGTGCAGTCAACATATTGGCAAACATCATTGTTCAGTGACCTTGTGTCCCTGTTTTGCAAAGATAACAGTACAATAAACTATAGGAGCTGATATAAGAGGTAAATAACAACCATTCATCAATTTACAAATATCAATTCAACCTACAAGAAGAGTCAAGATTCAGACTCTTGACCAAATGAAGAAAGAAACACACAAATTCAATAGTCAATAATTCAGACAATAGTCTGATTCTGTGCCTATAGAATTTACGTCTGGCATAATTAAGAAGACTTGCTGTGTATCTTGCCTTGCCGCGCTGGAGTCCTGGGTTCAAATCCCACCAAGGGCAACATCTGCAAGGAGTTTGTATGTTCTCCCCGTGTTTGCGTGGGTTTCCTCCAGGTACTCCGGTTTCCTCCCACATTCCAAAGACATACTGATAGGGAATTTATATTGTGAGCCCCATCGGGGACAGCAATGATAATGTGTGCAAAACTGTAAAGCGCTGCAGAATATGTTAGCGCTATATAAAAATAAAGAAGATTTAAGAACAGCTGATCAAGACACAATGTAAACTGTTGTCTAAAGTAATATACTGATGACAAAATATTGGGCAACATTAATATATTTTCAGATTCCAAAGTAATTATTGCGATCCGAAAAGCTGAACATCTGAAACGTCTAATCTACGTCTCCTGTAATCCAAAGGCTGCCCTGAACAACTTTGTAGAGTAAGTTATGCCATTGACATAATCAAATTTATAACACTGAGGGGGTGGCAGCCTAATATGTAAAACCTACATTTTCCACCCTTCTTTTTTTTCCTTAACCCTGCTGTTCTGTTCGGTCTGGGGAGACCTATTTTGAACTTTGGTATTTTTGGGGGTGTTCAAGATGCGGTTCTGAAACTTGTGGTTGATTGACTTAAATGAGGATGGGTCGGTCGGCCACGGGTTTCAGAGCCGCATCTTGAATATTTTAAAGAATATTGAAGTTCAAAGTCGGTCATTTTTGACCAACAGAACAGCAGGGTTAAACAGAACAGTTTTATAATATGTGTCATATTGAGTGTGCAGAAATGTGGACCAAACTTATCAATAGTAAGTCTAGGCATTCTCAAATGTGCAGACCCATGACTTACTATTGAGCCCATACACAGCTCTGTTTGCGCAGCATATGCTGGAGTAGTGGTCTGTGGGATAGAATGTATAGTGTTCAGAGATTTAGTTTTCATCGCCTCAGCTGAATGATTTAAAGCTATTAGCCAGGCTGAGGACGTGTGGGGGTTGCCTGGTTGCTAGGAAATCCCCACATGTAATCAAGCTGGCTAATAGCTGTAAATCATTCAGCTGCCGCAATGAAAACTTAATCTCCGAACACTAACAAATACTTGGAGATCACCCTAGTGTGCTTGGGAAAACCCGAGCAACAAGTATATTCGCTCATCACTAATTATATATAATGTACATGAGATTTGAATCAATATGCAAATGAGGCTTAAGAGCGCTTGGCATGTGCAAGATTTTCCAAGCCTTTGTCACTCAGACTCTATTCTCCGCCCAGCGCAGTCTTCTCCTGCTTGATTGACCGCTCCTTTAGTCAAGTAGAAGGCAGCACTGCGCACGGCTTAGATCCGGAGTTACTAAGGCTTGGGAAGAGCTTCCACACGCCAAAAGCGCTTCAGCCTTATTTACATATTGATAAAAACATTGTTTTTTTTTTTCGGGAACAGAGGAATGGACTATTTAGCTGGACGTGTATGTAGCTCTTGCAAAAAAACATTACAAACGTTTTTTGGGTGGTGAAATCCTGCTGACTGATTCCCTCTATGTATCAAGATAATGTATTAAATTGGATAGCAATATATGCAGTAGAACCCTTTTGTAGATCACATGTACACTAAAGCATCATGTACAGGTGGAGCTGTATATCAAGTGTTTGTAATATACAATATACTGGTGAGGCAGTAGAATTCTGCCAGTGTAGTAAATTCTATGGGAGTAGTGAAAATAATACCCATAAATATATGGCAGTGTGATAAAGCCCCAAATATGGGAGGGAGTAGTGGTGAAGTTACATAGTCCTACCAGGAAGTAGATAGATGCAGGCTCACAGGGTCCGACTGAGACAGGGTCTGGAATAACGTGGGTGGCCTGTACAAGGAGCGCATGATGGGTTAAAATACTAAATGAAGTGGTGCAGAGGACAAAAAGGGGAAAGGTAACAGACCTGAGTAGAGCTATAGAACAGGTATATCCTGGCGACGCAGTGTCCACCGCTTGTCTGCCTGGATGTGCAGCGCGCGGTGACTATAACAGGAAGTGGGCGTGGCTACTCCCATAGAATTTACTACACTGGCAGAATTCTACTACCTCACCATTCACCGCTCCAGTAGGCAGCACGGTATGTTTCTCCATCCCTACTTGTATCATTCGGAGTTTTGCTAATATGGCACTTAGTAGTGTATTGAGAGTTTCATTATTATAGGGCACCATATCTTTGTTCCCTGCTATATGCTGAACACTGTTGTGTCTAGTGCATATTATATTGTGTTGTGACCTTTGAACTCCTCGTTATAGTATAACATATACTCTCTCCATGACCGTACCATTTTGTTTATGTACATACTTTGTTTTCCGTTTCTTTTGTTTAACATTGAGTGATGTGAACTCATATTGTTTTCTTTATTATTTTGTACATAGTTACTGAGGAAGGCCACATAGGCCGAAACGTTTTTCTTCTCTCTTGTCAATAAATCCCAAGAGATTCACCTTAAGTTGAGTGCCGGGTTTATTTTATATTGATATATGGTGTGGTATCCTACCCGGGCACCCTCACAGGGTAGTGCTTACGGTTTCTTTTCCCGTACTGGAGGCACTGATATACGTACACCTATTCAAATGAACGGGTCTATGCACATGTCAGCGTGTTTTCACGGACCAGGTGTCCGTTTTTGAGCGACAGCAAGATTCACACAAGTCAGTTGTTCCGTGTAAACACATATTGCACGCAGATGGCGTCCATGTGCCGTCCGTGCGTTTTTAAAGTCATAGGGTTAAAATTGAAACAAATTGTTTCAACACACAGACAGTACACGGATGTGACAAACTGACATGTGTGAAACCAGCCTAATACAAGGTTGAGATCAGCAGAGTTATGTGTTTAAAGAAGCACTTCCATTTAATATGTTAATTTGCTGAACTTGAGTCTCCTCTGGTTTCCAGCGCTGCTCCGATCCTCTTCTAACTCATGTGACGGCAATTCCACATTTCCAGGTCTCGCAGAGTTCAGTGTAAGCCAGAAGTTGCTTTTACAATCTAAGTCAATGGAGCCATATCTGATTACTTCCAGCTCACACATAAACCTCAGTGTAATCCGGCAAATGGGAAATACAGTCACGTAAGTGAAGAGGACCAGAGCAGCGCTGGAAACCAGGGAATACTGCGATCAGTAAGTATTTGATTGCACTAGTACAGTGCACAGCTCAAATTTAGCAAATAAAAAAAAATTACAGGAGTGCTTCAATAGAAAGTTGCCAGAGACTGACAATTAACTTATGTGAATATCACACAGAATCATCTTCTCTACCTGTATTGTTTTTTCTTTTAGTCTCTGTCGAGCACCTTCAAATCGTGTTAAAGGTCGTCCATTCAGACCCATCAGAGCCATGGCTGTGGACCTCTTTCCTCAAACTCCACATTGTGAACTGCTAACTCTTTTTGAGAGGGTAGAGTATGCAGAGCGAGCCAGTACTGTCACCCCAGAAACTAATCGTGACCATACAGAAGATAATCGGCAAGATGGCAATGGAGAAAAAGAGAGCTGTGCGGACTCTGAAACAATAAATGCCTAGTTCTTCTCATACTATGGAGCTATGTTTTTTTTTTTTTTAACCATTTAGGCTACGTTCCCACAATGAGCTTTTGGTTTGTTTTTGATGTTGCAGAATTTCTGCACCTTTTTAGATTGGGTTACTTGCGTTTTATCATTACGGATTTTGTCTGTTGATTGGTCATGCTTTTAAGGCAGCTTTTTTTTTCACTACTTCCTGTTTTTTGCTTTGACAACTTTATTGTCATGATTGGGTGCGGCCTCTGAAACGCACTAAAAATGCATGTACGTTTACCTGTAGAATTTCCGCACCTAATGCAAGTCTATGGGGAAATTCCGCACAGAAAACTGTACACGCAAGAGAAATTGACATACTACAGGCTTGAATCATGCACCTCAGGTCAGTTTAGCAGCGTTAAAAGCACAGTGGGCATGAGATTTCTATAAATCCCATTCACTTTGCTAGAACTAAGATGCTATCTTAACGCATCAAAATATTATTGTGGGAACATAAACTCTTTATCATGTGAATAATAGGCTAAAATGCATGTCAAACTTCTACTACAACCACTACCACAAAATGTATTTTTAATAAGTTCCTAAGTAAGTAGTGTTTGGCTTTTTTTAATACTACATGTATTGTGGACAGAATACTTACACTTATGAAGTTTTACTATTTCAGAATAAATCTATACCTATTCTAAAAGTCCACCATAGATGATTACTGATTCATCGGTTTATAATGTGTAGAACAGCATATATATATATCTGTAAGTGTAATGTAGGAGTTCTCCTAATGTGTTGGCACTTAAAGGTAGCCCTTCATTAGATTTATGCTGCCTGATCCTCTATAGCATTTTAGAGAAACTTATTTTGAATAATTGTCAGGGATTCCTAGCGAAAGACCGGACTAGTCTGATGTGGGCCCCAGCCGCATTCTTCCTATGCACGCGCAAGTTGATTGGCAAATCTCTACCTATCAAGTGGAGGGGTGGCAGGGGGCTGCCGACCAGTTCTCTCCCTATACTCCCCAGCCAGTAAACAAACATGGCTACAATCACACTATTTGTGGCCCATGGTTCAGGCAGCATAAATTTAAAGCTAGATATGTTTAAAGGGAAACTCCTCCCCCCCCCCTCAAAAAAAAACAAAAAAAAAAAACACCTTTATGTTTGTATTTAAACTTTGTAAAAATAGGTTTCCAGCTAAACAATATGAATTAGCTCCTGATTTTGCCTATATTCAAATAATCAGGTAGCGATAATATATCTATGTAACATACAGTAATTTAGGTGGTAGATCCTAGTGTATAATAGAAATTACTGGAGGGCAGTATTTGATACTTGTCCTAATTATTCACTTGGGATGGTACCAAAATGCACAACACCTGGACAGGAGCCATAAAGAAAGATCCAAATGTTCCAGCTTTTCATGTGATTTAGAGACTCAGACCTACATCATCAGCAAGTGAACGCATAACCTTGTCCCAAGTAGAACTTTCCCATCATTATGGCACATGTCAGTGTTTAATAGTGCTCCCTAGTGAGTTTTCGCAGCATGCTCGGGTGTTCTTGGGCATGCTCGTAGATAGTTTGTGTCCCTGCAGCTGCATGATTTGCATCTGATAGACAGCCTGAATACATGTGGGGATTCCCTAACACACAGGCAATCTTTGCATGTGTTCAGGTTGTCTCACAGCCACAAATCATGCAGCTGTGTGGGCACAAAACTACAAGCACACCCAAGATGCTCGGAGAACACCCGAGCATGCTTGGAAAACTCGAGTAATGAGCACACTCGCTCAACACTAGTTCTCCCTTGTTGTCTTTTGTCAGTAAAATCCAGAGAACCAAAATCTTTGCTGGTTGGCAATGGGCTATTTTTATGACCTACCAATCAATAGGTCACAAAACAATGAATATGCAGAGAACTAGTGTTTTAATACCAGGTGCATTTAACCCAATAGATCTATACTTTATTTGAAAAAGACCCACAACTATGGAACATATGTCCTTCCCAAATTCACACTAAAATGGCAGTGGTCACCATGCAAGCAGCAGTTGAGGAGATGGCATTTTTCTCTGTCTAAAAAGAATGAGAAAAAAAATTCAAGCTAAAGAAAAAGCATCATATCTGAATGGCGACCCCACACGTATCACCACAGGAGGTGACTTATTTAGGGTTTCAACCAGCGAATTAGGGTTTGCTTGTTTCCCTATAATTTGTTTCTTTTGATTTGATTAAAATGTACTTGGTGCATGAAATAAAGGAACACTGGATACACTACCTGAAAATTGCAAAAAAGAGGAAGCCATCGCCAAGATGCCACCAAATTCCTGAGAAGGAAGGTGGTCAAACGAACTGCAACAAGATTTAAGTTGGCACAGTAAAAAATTGTTCCAAAATGGTTTCACGTCTCATTATGTTATTCTGGCATATCTTTGAGTGGTCACTCCAACCCCTCCCTCTCTTTATGACCTTTGTTTAACTCTCTACATCTGGTCTCGCCATACCCACCCACCTTCTTATTCACACCTGATTGCCATTAGCAGGAATATATTCAGACCCAGGAGTCTGATCAAGACTTTAGTCTGATCCATGTATCTTTCAAATTCCATCTTTCAAATTACAGATTTCTAATTACTATACTTTGAATTAGGCCGGGATCACACATACACGAGATACGGCCGAGTCTCGCAGGTGAAAACCCCGCTCTGGCGCCGGCACTCCGGAGCGGAGCATGCAGCCGCACAGCAATACATGGAGCTGCACGCTCCACTCTGGAGTACCGGAGCCAGAGCTGGGTTTTCACCTGCGAGACTCGGCCGTATCTTGCGTATGTGTGATCCCGGCCTTAGACTTGAGTTGGACTAGAATTTGACTGTAAGGTAACGGAATATCAAACCACTACAATGTTTCGGTTTCTTTACTCTTTCACACCTATACTACTTTATTTTTCCCTACCTCCTGTAATCCCCTTGCCCGGAAGGAACTAGTAATTTCACCCTCCATCCTCCCCAGCTATCTCATCTCCTCCTCACAGCTGATCCTCCACATACAATCCTCTTTCTCCAGACACACATGGCCGCATCATGTCCTATCTTGTTCCCACCTTCTAACGCTGTCTGCTACTCCTCATCACTGGTGAGGTATCCCCAAATCCTGGCCCTCCTCAACACATCCCCACACTCATTTCTAACCCCCTGCCAAGATCCTCTACACGTTTTCCCAACCATGATAACCTCATACCCATTCATCCAGCCCCCAGTCGCCCTACTTGGAGCACTATTATGGAAGGCACACAACATTTGCAACAAACTGCCATTTATCCATTACCTCTTCATCACCAATAAACTCTCCTTCCTCGGCCTCACTGAAACCTGGCTCACCCCCTCTGACTCAGCCTCTCCGGGTGCGCTTTCTTATGGCGGATTCCACCTCTCACACCCCTCGCCCCAGCACCAAACATGGTGGAGGAGTTGGCTTGCTCCTGTCCACCACCTGCTACTTTACTCCAATCCCACTACCACCCTCCGTTACTCTTCCTTCGTTTGAGGTGCACTCCGTCCGCATCTATTCCCCCTCCGGCTGGCTGTCATCTACTGCCCCCCAGAACTAGCCATCTCCACCTTTCTCGACCACTTCACCACCTGGCTACTTCATTTCCTCTCTGCTGACATCCCCACTATCATCATGGGTGACTTTAATATCACCACTGACACTTCCACTTCAGCTGCCTCTAAACTTTTATCGCTTACTGCCTCCTTAGGTCTCACTCAGTGGTCTTCTACACCCCTCACAAAGATGGTCACACACTAGACCTTATATTTACCCACTTCTGTTCCCTTACTAATCTCACTAGCTCACCCCTCCCCCTGTCTGACCACAACCTACTGACATTCTCTTTCCTCTCCTAGTGCGCAACCCACACTCCACAAACTCAACTCACCCTCGCAGAAATCTCTAACACCTCAATTTACAATTACAAGTCAATTCTCCCTCGTATAGACATAGCTTCCCTTCAAGATACAGATGCTGCTGACACTTTTTATAACACCATAACAACAGCAACACTCGATTCGGCCAGCCCCCTCATGCATAGCAAAAATCGTACAATCAACAGACAGCCCTGGCTGACCAGCCTGACCAAAGAACAGACGGGCTTCCAGGGTCGCTGAGCAGAGATGGAAGAGATCCCACTGGGCCGAGCACTTCAGCGCATACAAGCAGTCCGTCGCCAGCTTCAAGTCCAAGCTCACTGCCGCAAAACAAACTTATTTCTTATCTCTCATATCCTCAATGTCTCACAACCCTAAACAGCTTTAACACTTTCAATTTTCTACTCCGTCCCCCAGCACCACCTCCCTCCACTCTCATTTCTGCTGAACACTTTGCCTCTTTCTTTAAGCAGAAGATCGATAAGATCAGAGAAAGCTGTGGCCCGCAGCGCCCCTCTTAGCTGCTCAACCCTGTTCCGACAAAACCAGCTTCTTCACCATGACAGATCAGCTCTCCACCCTCCTGTCTTGAACACATCTCACCACTTGCACGCTTGATCCGCTCCTGTCCCACCTCATCCCTAACCTCACCAGTCTTTTATCCCAACCCTAACACACCTCTTCAACCTTTCACTCACAATTGGTGTCTTCCCCTCATCCTTCAAATATGCCAAGATCACACCCATCCTCAAAAAGCCCTCCCTCGACCCATCCTCTGTGTCTAGCCATCGCCTGATATTTCTTCTTCCTTATGCCTCAAAACTACTGGAACAGTATGTCCATCTTGAACTGTCCTCCCACCTCTCCTCCTGCTCCCTCTTTGACCGGTTACAATCTGGTTTCCGACCCCATCACTCAACTGAAACTGCCCTAACTAAAGTCACCAATGACCTAACTACCAAGAGCAAGCGACACTACTCTGTCCTCCTCCTGGACCTGTCTTCTGCCTTCGACACTGTGGAGCACTCCCTTCTGCTACAGATCCTCTCATCTCTTGGCATCACAGACTTGGCTCTATCCTGGATCTTGTCATATCTAACAGACCGAACTTTCAGTGTCTCCCTCACCACCTCCTCACCTCGGCCCTTGTCTGTCGGTGTCCCTCAAGGCTCAGTTCTAGGACCCCTACTTTTCTTCATCTACACCTTCAGCCTGGAACAGCTCATAGAATCCAAGGGTTTGCAGTATCAGCTCTACGCCGATGACATTCAGATCTACCTATTCAGACCTGACCTCACCTCCTTACTCACCAAAATCCCACACTGTGTCTGCTATCTCGGCCTTCTTTTCTGCTTGCTTTCTAAAACTGAACATGGACAAAACAGAATTCATTATCTTTCCCCCATCTCACTCTACACCTCCACCAGACCTATCTATCAAGGTCAATGGCTGCTCACTTTCCCCAGTCCCGCATGCTCGGTGCCTCAGGATGATCCTCTCTTTCAAGCCACATAGCCAAGCCCTTGCCTCATGCCGTCTCAAACTCAAAAATATTTCCCGGATCCTCGCATTCCTTGACCACGAAACCTCAAAAACACTAGTGCACGCCCTTATCTCCCGCCTTGACTACTGCAACCTCCTACTCTCTGGCCTCTCCTCTAGCACTACTCCAATCCATTCTACACTCTGCTGCCCGACTAATCTACCTGTCTCCCCGCTAATCTCCAGCCTCTCCACTATGCCAAGCCCTTCACTGGCTTCCTATCATCCAGAGACTCCAATTCAAAACCCTTACTATGACATACAAAGCCATCCACAACCAGTCTCCTCTATACATCTGTGACATGGTCTTCCAATACTTACCGACACACAACCTTCGATCCTCTCAAGATCTCCTTCTCTAGTGCCCTCTTATCGCTTCTTCCCCCATACTCTGGAACTCTCTACCCCAACACATCAGACACTCGCCTACCATAGAAACCTTCAAAAAGAACCTGAAGACTCACCTCTTCTGACAAGCCTACAGCCTAATCAAATGAACACAGAAATGACACCCAGGTGCTATAAATAAAAATGTTCAATGCTTAATTCCAAAATTGATATAATTCAATCCTAATAGCAATCCCAGAGTCACCAAATGTGTCAAAAGGTATAGTGAAACCACTAAAGAGAAGGAAAAGACATGCTCCAAGCATGAACCGGACCAATGGAAAGATGACAGAGAATATTTAAAAGTATATTTTATTCCAAAGCAATAGAGAAAACCATTAAAATACACAAGAATAAAATCAAATAAATATGTATATCTTACATGTGCACATATCAAAAGAAATATAATGCAATATTTAATTGCAGAAGGCAGGTCAATTTATATTATATACTAAATACCCCAGTAGGCTAAACAAGTATCCAAAAAGAATAGGAACCATATGTTGCATATATTATAGAAAGTGATAAAAACCGAAAAAATGACTGTTTAAAAATAAAAAAATATATATCGTACGATGTGAATAGTTATCAAAAATATATAGTATATGTGCAAAAACTGCTATGTGCTATATTCACAAAAATCCTTAGCTACTAGAAATGCTTATCGTGCACGCCACACATAATATGGACAAAAAGTGCTATATGCAAATATGATTGAGCGCCACTTACTTATGAAGATTGAGGAAATGTTCCAGGACCACGAAGTGCTTGATAATGTCCACCCCGACGCGCGTTTCGGAATCAAAGTTCTTTCATGTGACAAAGGAACTTTGATTCCGAAACGCGCGTCGGGGTACACATTATCAAGCACTTGGCGGTCCTGGAACATTTCCCCAATCTTCATAAGTAAGTGGCGCTCGATCATATTTGAATATAGCACTTTTTGTCCATATTATGTGCGGCGTGCACGATATGCATTTCTAGTAGCAAAGGATTTTCGTGAATATAGCACTTTTTTGCATATATACTATATATTTTTTATAACACTTCATCGTACGATATATATATATATATATAGATTTTTAAACAGTAATTTTTTCGGTTTTTATTACTTTCTATAATATACAGGTCCTTCTCAAAAAATTAGCATATAGTGTTAAATTTCATTATTTACCATAATGTAATGATTACAATTAAACTTTCATATATTATAGATTCATTATCCACCAACTGAAATTTGTCAGGTCTTTTATTGTTTTAATACTGATGATTTTGGCATACAACTCCTGATAACCCAAAAAACCGGTTCAATAAATTAGCATATTTCACCCATCCAATCAAATAAAAGTGTTTTTTAATAACAAACAAAAAAAACATCAAATAATAATGTTCAGTTATGCACTCAATACTTGGTCGGGAATCCTTTGGCAGAAATGACTGCTTCAATGCGGCGTGGCATGGAGGCAATCAGCCTGTGACACTGCTGAGATGTTATGGAGGCCCAGGATGCTTCAATAGCGGCCTTAAGCTCATCCAGAGTGTTGGGTCTTGCGTCTCTCAACTTTCTCTTCACAATATCCCACAGATTCTCTATGGGGTTCAGGTCAGGAGAGTTGGCAGGCCAATTGAGCACAGTAATACCATGGTCAGTAAACCATTTACCAGTGGTTTTGGCACTGTGAGCAGGTGCCAGGTCGTGCTGAAAAATGAAATCTTCATCTCCATAAAGCATTTCAGCCGATGGAAGCATGAAGTGCTCCAAAATCTCCTGATAGCTAGCTGCATTGACCCTGCCCTTGATGAAACACAGTGGACCAACACCAGCAGCTGACATGGCACCCCACACCATCACTGACTGTGGGTACTTGACACTGGACTTCAGGCATTTTGGCATTTCCTTCTCCCCAGTCTTCCTCCAGACTCTGGCACCTTGATTTCCGAATGACATGCAAAATTTGCTTTCATCAGAAAAAAGTACTTGGGACCACTTAGCAACAGTCCAGTGCTGCTTCTCTGTAGCCCAGGTCAGGCGCCTCTGCCGCTGTTTATGGTTCAAAAGTGGCTTTACCTGGGGAATGCGGCACCTGTAGCCCATTTCCTGCACACGCCTGTGCACGGTGGCTCTGGATGTTTCCACACCAGACTCAGTCCACTGCTTCCTCAGGTTCCCCAAGGTCTGGAATCGGTCCTTCTCCACAATCTTCCTCAGGGTCCGGTCTCCTCTTCTCGTTGTACAGCGTTTTCTGCCACATTGTTTCCTTCCAACAGACTTACCATTGAGGTGCCTTGATACAGCACTCTGGGAACAGCCTATTTGTTGAGAAATTTCTTTCTGGGTCTTACCCTCTTGCTTGAGGGTGTCAATGATGGCCTTCTTGACATCTGTCAGGTCGCTAGTCTAAAGGTACCGTCACACTTAGCGACGCTGCAGCGATACCGACAACGATCCGGATCGCTGCAGCGTCGCTGTTTGGTCGCTGGAGAGCTGTCACACAGACCGCTCTCCAGCGACCAACGATGCCGGTAACCAGGGTAAACATCGGGTAACTAAGCGCAGGGCCGCGCTTAGTAACCCGATGTTTACCCTGGTTATCATCCTAAAAGTAAAAAAACAAACAGTACATACTTACCTACAGCCGTCTGTCCTCCAGCGCTGTGCTCTGCACTCCTCCTGTACTGTCTGTGTGAGCACAGCGGCCGGAAAGCAGAGCGGTGACGTCACCGCTCTGCTTTGCGGCTGACCGACGCTCACAGTCAGTGCAGGGGGAGAGCAGAGCACAGCGCTGGAGGACAGACGGCTGTAGGTAAGTATGTACTGTTTGTTTTTTTTACTTTTAGGATGGTAACCAGGGTAAACATCGGGTTACTAAGCGCGGCCCTGCGCTTAGTTACCCGATGTTTACCCTGGTTACCAGTGAAGACATCGCTGAATCGGTGTCACACACGCCGATTCAGCGATGTCTGCGGGGAGTCCAGCGACCAAATAAAGTTCTGGACTTTCTTCCCCGACCAGCGACAGCACAGCAGGGGCCTGATCGCTGCTGCCTGTCACACTGGACGATATCGCTAGCGAGGACGATGCAACGTCACAGATCGCTAGCGATATCGTCTAGTGTGACGGTACCTTTACCCATGATGGGGGTTTTGAGTAATGAACCAGGCAGGGAGTTTATAAAAGCCTCAGGTATCTTTTGCATGTGTTTAGAGTTAATTAGTTGATTCAGAAGATTAGGGTAATAGGTCGTTTAGAGAACCTTTTCTTGATATGCTAATTTATTGAGACAGGTTTTTTGGGTTATCAGGAGTTGTATGCCAAAATCATCAGTATTAAAACAATAAAAGACCTGACAAATTTCAGTTGGTGGATAATGAATCTATAATATATGAAAGTTTAATTGTAATCATTACATTATGGTAAATAATGAAATTTAACACTATATGCTAATTTTTTGAGAAGGACCTGTATGCAACATATGGTCCCTATTCTTTTTGGATACTTGTTTTGCCTACTGGGGTATTTAGTATATAATATAAATTGACCTGCCTTCTGCAATTAAATATTGCATTATATTTCTCTTGATATGTGCACATGTAACATATACATTTGATTTTATTCTTGTGTATTTTAATGGTTTTCTCTATTGCATTGGAATAAAATATATATACTTTTAAATATTCTGTCAGCTTTCCATTGGTCCGGTTCATGCTTGGAGCATGTCTAAGCCTACAGTGATCCTCAACCAACTGAACCGCCGCACAACCAGTTCTACCCTCTCCTAGTGTATCCTTGCCCATCCCCTGTAAACTGTGAGCCCTCGCGGGCAGGGTCCTCCCCCCTGTACCTGTTAGTGCCTTGTTTTTTGCTCATGTTTATTGTATTTGTCTATATTTGCCTCTTTTCACATGTAAAGCGCCATGGAATAAATGGCACTATAAAAAAATGCATAATAATAATAATAATGTCTCCATGCCTGAACTCAAAGACCTACGCCTCTTCAGCTACAGTATACTCAAAAACCATATAAATAAGCCACTGACATTTTAGGATTCTGTTTTTGGAAGCAATGAATTTTTACTGCCAATGTACCAGAGGTATGTCTGGAGGATGAAGAATAATTAAACATGCTGAAAAGAACATGCTACACTGCATCATGTCAATGGAACGGTAATGCTCTGGGGCTTCTTTGCTTTATCTGACATTGGAATGCTGCAGCATGTGGAGAGCAAGATGAATCTAAACAGAGAATCCTAGAAAATGATATTCCTTATGTTTGTAGGTTGAGGCTTGGGTGGCAAATAGTTCTTGAAAATCGTTGAGTGGCTATTACTGCTGTCTGTCTTTAAACTTATAGAAAATCTTTGGTGGGATTTGAAGAAGGTGGGTTGCAGCAAGGAAACCAAAGAATAATCATGAACTAGAGCCAATTGCTCACAAAATATTTGCTAAGATTCCTTAGAAAATACTGCTGAAACTGAGGACTGGCTATGCATCGTGTGCAACAGCCAAAGGGGCTTAAAGTATGAAAGAAGCTGGTCATGAAATTGTTTAATAACACCATAGTAGTCATTAAGGCTATGTGCACATGATGTGGATTTAGTGCGGCTCCGCAATGGATTTTTCCGCGCAGAAATGCTGCAGATCCGCACTGTGATTTACAGTACAATGTAAATCAATAGTGAAAAAAAAAAGCTGTGCACATGGTGCAGAAAAATCCGTGCGGAATCGCCACGGATTTAAAAGAAGTGCATGTCACTTCTTTTGTGCGTATCTCCAGGGTTTCTGCACCCTTCCATTATAGAAATTGGCAGTGGTAAAAACCGCACAAAATCCGAGGCAAAACTGCACCTGCGTTTTCTGCCAGGAGATACAGATTTTGTGCAGAAATTTCTGCACCCCATTCCGCAACGTGTGCACATAGCCTAAAAGTGACATTTTGGCCACAGAGCATTAATGCCAATCTTAATGAGGGGCATTGCAAGAATAAGATGCACCAAATTCACTAAGAAGCACATGCCCCTTAGTGAATTCGAGGCATCTTTTTAGAGGCGTGCACCTCGCCCTAAATGTTACTCCAGTCAAATATCCCTTCCCCAGCTCTGCCCGTTTTGGTGGAGCCAGCCAAAAGTGGTTCTTTTGTGCGACTTCACACTGTGCAAACATTTTGAGACTTTTCAAATGGTTTAACTGCATAATTCTGGTGTATTCGGAGTCTTTGGGATGTATTTGTTCGGAGAAACCACATAAATATGCTATGTTGAGCTATTAACCATTCATTTACTGGTTTATTGCAATCTGCAGCAAGTGTGTAATTTTTGCTAAAACCTAAGTTGGAAAGGCGATTTGCATTTTTATTTGCAACTGTATTTACGGGAACCTTTTAATATGCTTCCCAAACTCCCTTGGATTGAATTATGGAGTAGTATAAAAAGAAATGAAGACTAACAATTGTAGTAATTTTTTAACACCTTAAAGAAAAAAAATGCAACTGTTATGGTAATATCAAACTTTATTGCTTAAAACTAAAACAAAAGGCTATAAAAACACAATACCGAGTATCAAGTGCACAAGATTTACATCAGTATTAAAAGCAGAACCCCATTTCAAACATATGACAAGTTTGACAAATCACTTATTTGACAGTCACTCCACATAATTCATACAGCAACCATTAAGTATATTCAGATTACAAGTTATCATTGCGCAGACAATACTTACACTGGTTAATATAGCTAGCTGGAGCAAAACAAAGCTTTTCATTTGCCATTGGCCTCACAATGTCATGGAACACAAAGAACAATCATGTCTAATTAGTAAATTTTTATAGATTAGCCTGGATATTAGGATTTATATATTTATACATATAGCAACAATAAAAAAAATGTACATAAAAGAATATGTGTAAGTGGCTCACAATCAAATCTTCTTACATAAGATTACAAAACAGTTGAATAACTTTCCACATAGACCAAGTACCAAAGAATTCTAGCTTTTCTGCTCTCGTACCATTTATGTGTATATATTATGTACCCAAGAGTGCCTCATTTTTATTTTCAACATGTAATGGTAAAAAAAAATCCAAATCTTACATAGTTTAGGTTTACTATCTGTCTGGCAAAGAAATGTAAAATGACTCAATATTTAAAAAAACAAAAAAAAACAAAAAACAAATTCATGCACCAAAATAGATGTCAAAGTTCCAGTAGAATGTGGCAAGCAATGAGCACTTAACATGTAATCGACAAATAGAAGTAAAAAGTTGCTTACAAGGCTCATAGCTAGTGACTATACTTATTGGATAGAATAGGCAAGGGAAGAAATTATTTCTTAGAAGAACTCACATTCAATCATGTAGGTTATAAGAAAATATTTGCACTTAATATAGAACACTGAAAATACAAGTGAACGCTGCAAATGAAAGTCTTAGGGCCCATACAGACAGCCATTTTTCACATACAAGTTCTATCCTCGATTGATAGTAGGTAAACTTTTTTTTTTCTCATCCGAGAAAAGCAGTTTTAGTTCTCAAAATGAAAATATGTACATATAATAGCCCAAGGCTAAAGTCCCACTGATTTGGTGTTTTTTATTATGTATTATTTCTGCATTAATTGGATGAATTAGGTTACTTGTATTTTTGAGTGCATTTCCCCCCCTCCCGCTATTGTTTTTGTTTTCTTTTACGCCGGTTTCACACGTCAGTGGCTCCGGTACGTGAGGTGACAGTTTCCTCACGTACCGGAGACACTGACTCACGTAGACATTAAAATCAATGTGTCTCTGCACACGTCAGCGTGGTTTCACGGACCATGTGTCCATTTGAAAAACACGGAGACATGTCAGTGTTCGTGGGAGCGCACGTATTACACAGACCCATTAAAGTCAATGGGTTCGTGTAAAACACGTACCGCACACGGATGCTGTCCGTGTGCCGTGCAGGAGACAGCGCTACAGTAAGCGCTGTCCCCCCAGCGTGGTGCTGAAGCCGCCATTCATTTCTTCTCTCCAGCAGCGTTCGCTGGAGAGAAGATATGAAAACTTTTTTTTTTTTTTTTTTGACATTTTAAAAAAAGATCCCTGTCCCCAACCCCCTCCCACCCCCCGCTGTTAATAAAATACTTACCTGGCTCCCTCGCTGCTTCTTCTCCTCGCCGCAGCTTCTCCTGTATGAGCGGTAACGTGGTGCCGCCCATTACAGTGATGAATATGCGGCTCCACCTCCCATAGGAAGGCGCATAGGGGGGTGGGAGGGGGTTGGGGACAGGGATCTTTTATTAAAACACCAAAAAAAAAAGAAAAGATTTTTCACATCTTCTCTCCAGCGAACGCTGCTGGAGAGAAGAAATGAATGGTGGCTTCAGCACCAGATGCAGGGGACAGCACTTAACTGTAGCGCTGTCTCCTGCACGGTGCTGTGGTACCCAGTCGGCACACGGATGCCGCACGTGTGCCACACTGATCTGCCACGTGAGCACACGGACACGGATAATTCCGGTACCGATTTTTCCGGTACCGGAATTATCTGGACGTGTGAGACTGGCCTTAGTGTGTCATGTTTTTTTAAAAAAATAGATCTGTTTTGGAAATTTTCTCTTAACTTTATCAATAATGTTTTATCAAAGTTATGTGTGGATTATATAGGTTTTGCAGTTAAAGCAGAAATGCACTGTAAGCATTTTTTTTTAACCATTGATTCTTCCCATCTCTCGTCTATGTGCAAAATCTGTAAAGAAAACATTTACCTAAAAAAGAAAAAATAAATCCCATTCACTAAGCTTCAACTATAAGGTTATGTTTTCATGGTCTGTAAACTCTGCGGATAGGAAGCTGCGTACAGCCGCCGCGTCCAGATGTTACAGTATATTGGATAGGATTTTATGAAATCCCATCTCCACTATGTGTGCAAGGACGCCTCCGGCTTCCCTACGTATACACACGTGCGGCGTGTCTTTCTAGACTGCAGCATGTCGATTTATCTTGCAGAGACGCTCCATCTCCGCAAGTAAATGTCATTGTCCAATGTATAGGACGCGGTGATTCCGCACGGGTCAATGAACACATGCGGAGTAACCGCGCATACAAAAGTCGGCAGCGCTTTGGACGGGGCGGGTGTCCAAAGTGCTGCCAATACAGACTATGGAAACATACCCTAACGTCCAAATCGACAAGTCTGCAGTCACACTGTGTGACTACAGACGTATGAATTTCCCCAGAGCGCACTATGTGCTGTGGGGTTTCGCCGGTTGATATGGCCTTGCACCATACACTTGTATTGAGCGAGTCCACTCCCCGTATAGTGACGCGGCCATCCAGTGGCCAATGATGGGGTGCATGCGTTGGGGTGGATTCATGAGTGCATTCACAGTGTGACTGCAAACTTATTGCTTTGACCAGACAACCCCTTTCAATGCACTAAAAACAATGTTTTTCTTTGGCTTTTTTCCCCTTATCTTTGCAATTTTTTTTTTTTGCTGCGCAGTACTATTGTGTGATTTTTTTTCTAGCCATCTTACCATAGTTTCACTTTAGGATTTAATAATGTATGTAAAACATGGCTTGGAGAAAAAAACAATTGTTAAAAAAAAATATGCATAAAAATTAAGTGTTTTTAAAAAGCCTCGGGCCAAATTCAGATGTCTGTGAAAAAAAGACCTGATGTACAGACTGTCCATATTTTTCCTGACCCAAACTTGACAGCCTCACTGTCACGTTCGTGTTAGGAGACCAGCAGCCAAGTCCATGTTTCACGGAGGTCTCAATTCTGCCTTACGTTTTTCACTTCTCATTTAAGAAAGTGTCAGTTTTAAGTTAAAATTATCTGTGCTGATTTGAGCCAAATCCAGGTGTTGATTCATTGATTCAGCCTTTTCTGCGCCTATTATATTTAATTTTTTTTTTTTTAGAAATCCATTTTCTGATATTTTTCCCACTTTTTCACAATTTGCTGAAATGTAACCTGTATGTATTATAAAGCACATTTACTGACGTCAAACAATAACTCTAGAACATCTCTGTACATAATTATGTTCTGCCATTCGACATCTATGCGTGATTATATTGACAAGTGGGCATTACCGTTAAAGAGGCGTGTCTATTCTGAATGTCAGCACCGATTGGTCAGTGTCACTGTGTAGAGAGAGACCCCTAGCTCCCCAATTTGGTAATGCCTGGGAGGCAATATATTTATAACATTTCCAGTGGGAATAATAGAGGAACAGCGCAATTCAAAGCTATAAGAAAATATGCTCCAGAATTAGCATTTAATGAAGAACAGTTTTTATTAACGCTACCATAGCAGGAGAGCAGATAAACTGTTGGTTTATGTAACTAGATGAACATTGTAAAGTAAGAGCTCATGTTTCATGTTTTGGACTTTCATGAACCGCGCCGATAACCTGTCATTGCGTGACTGGCTCAGTGGACATGCCCACAATGCAGATGTCTGCCGCAGCTGCCTTTGCATTGCAGGAAAAAAGGAAAAAAAAGCTTACATTATTTACCATGCACAGAGTAGATCTGAATTGGTGGGTGGAATCAGCCAAATGCACCGATATACAGACTATAAAAGGGTCATTGTGTGTTCAAGGGTACACACAGACTGATTATACACTTATCTGAACACAAGGGGTTATAAAAAGCATAACCGAAACATGTCACTAAAATGATGTGCTGATTTACCTTTCCTACCATGGCACCAGGGTAAAATAAATGACAATGACCATTAAAAAAATGGATTGTAAGTCTGTTAATTAAAAATAACTATTTTTGAAGAGCTTAACGTTATACAGACGCCCCATATAGTTATTGCATGGTCTAGAACAGCTCAATCTTATCCTAAACTAGAGCTGACACTTTGGTTTGCATATACTATACAAGCCATGAAAACAATTCTGAAATTATGGAGTGTACGTTTGGCGATTAGAAACATGCTACAGCTCCGCCATATTATATTATAGATTCTGAAGGCCATCAGTTTTAATCACCGATGACTCTTATAGCAGCAAAATTAGATTGCAAATACAGTAACAATAAAATGGTTATTCCCATCTTATTAGATGAGTAAAATGGCAAATTGCTAGTAATGTCAAGAAACTTTGTAAGTTACTTACTAAAATTCTCCAGCCATCCCTCTTTCCATTTACAGCTCACTGGAAAGAGGACCTTACAGGAAACGTGCAGTGCTTACAAGCTCTCTGGTGCTGAACTTGTTAGCACACACGTTAACGCGCGATTGTGGCCATCCTCAGTCCCTGCGCTTCTGATACTGCCTCACACCGCGCAGTCTGAGTGCAATGAAGATGCTGGTCTGACCTGTCCGCAATCAGGCAGTCTGCTGCCTGGGGAATGTTGCGCTCCCGAACAGACAACGCAAGACAAACCTTTAAATTAAAATCTGAAAACGTTTATTTAAAATGAAAGTAGGTTGCAGGAAACCACATGCGGCAACGCTGTTCTATTTGTGAAACTAAACGGAATCCATTTCATGAGCCAATCATCTGCGGTTTCCAACCTGACTGAAAGCTATCAAACTCAGAGGTGATTACAGACATGGTTTAACCCCTTAGTGACGGGCTCAATATTTTAAAATCTGACCAATGTCACTTTATGTGGTAATAACGAACGCTTCAACATATCCCAGTGGTTTTGAGACTTTTTTTCGTGACATATGATAAATCTTAACTTTAGGTTGATAAATTTTGTGTTTATTTATAAAAATATCAGAAGTTTGACAAACTTCTTAAAAATGTGCAATTTTCACACTTTGATTATCATTTTAATACAGATAGTCATACCACACAAAAACATTAAGAAATACAATTTCCCTCATGCCTGCTTTACATCAGGACCAATTGTAAAATGTTTTTATTTTGTTAGCATTTTAGAAGGTTTAAAAATGTAGCAGTCATCTCATTTTTTCAAGGAAAATTACATAACAGATTTTTTTAGGGATCTATGAAGTTTTGAAGTGACTTTGGGGATCCTATCTACTATATAATTGCCTTAGGGTATGTGTCCACATTCAGGATTGCATCAGGATTTGGTCAGGATTTTATGCAGGTAAAATCCTGACCAAATCTGCACCTGAGGTCACTGGGAGGTCACCTGAGCTGTCCTTGCGTTGTTTCTGCAATGTAAGGACATGCTGCGTTCTTAAAAGACGTGCCGCATGTCCGTTGTCGCGGGTATGCCGCATGCGTCTTTTAATGTATAGTGGAGACGGGATTTCATTAAATCCCCTCCACTATGCTGTAACATCTGGACGCTGCGTTTTTGACGCTGCGGCTCAACACAGCATCAAAAACGCAGCGTTTCCTGAACGTGGAAACATACCCTAAGGGTCACTTCCATCTGTCTGTCTTACTGTCGGTCTTTCTGTCATTGATATTCATTGGTCGCGGCCTCTGTCTGTCATGGAAATCCAAGTCGCTGATTGGTTGTGGCAAAACACCCACGACCATTGCCACGGCCAATCAGCGACGGGCACAGTCTGGAGGCAACATGGCCGCTCTTCCCTCCCCGCAGTCAGTGCCTGCTCCATACTCCCCTCCAGTCAGCCCTCACACAGGGTTAATGGCAGCGTTAATATACTACGTCGCAATATACTACGTGACTAGGCAATATACTACGTGGACATGCATATTCTAGAATACCCGATGCGTTAGAATCGGGCCACCATCTAGTATATTAGAAATCCCCAAAATCTCCCCAAAAATCTCTTTCAGCTAGTTCTTTAACCCTTCGGGTACTTTTCAGGAATTAATGCAAAGTGACATGACAGAAGTGAAAAAGTTTAGGTTTACCACCTACATTTTGATAACTTTTGAACAAGCCGCTATAGCTTGAAGACTTTAACCCCTATACAACATCGGGCGTACATTTACGCCGATGTCGGACACCCTCCCTTTGATGTGGGCTCCGATGGTGATCTTTCCCATGACATGTCAGCTGTTTTGAACAGCAGACATGTGCCAGTAATACCAGCAGCTATTAACCAGCAAAATGGCACTGTCGAACTCAGACAGCGGCATTTAACAAGCGCTTCCGGCAATCACACTGGAAATACGTGCACCGGTGACCCGCATCACGTGATCGCAGGTCACTGGTGTGTTGGCATGACAACCAGAGGTCTCCTGGAGACCTCTAAGGTTGTTCGTGCCGGATTGCTGTGGTCTGCGCTCATAGCAAGTGAGCAATTCTGCTATATAGAGGTGATCTGATCATCGCCTCCATGTAGCAGAGCCAATTGGGTTATGGCAGCTTCTAGTCTCCCAAGGAGACTATTGAAGCATGCCAAAAGTAAATAAAAGTTCAAATCACCCCCCCTTTCACCATAAAATAAAAAAATAATAAAAAAAAAAAATCGCCCAATCAATAAAAGAATTAACCTGATCGCTAAATGGCGTAGCGAGAAATAAAGTCAAAACGCAAGAATTACGTTTTTTTTGGTCGCTGCGACATTGCATTAAAATGCAATAACGGGCGATCAGAAAACATCAGCTTGGCACGGAAAAAATAAACCCTCACTCGACCTGTGATCATGAAAAATGGAGACACTACGGGTATCGGAAAATGGTGCAATTTAAAAAAATTTTTTTTTTTTTAAAGTTTGGAATTTTTTTTCACCACTTAGATAAACAAAAAAAAAGAAACCTAGACATGTTTGGTGTCTAAACTCGTAATGACCTGGAGAATAATAATGGCAGGTCAGTTTTGGCATTTAGTGAACCTAGTAAAAAAGCCAAACAAAAAAACAACTGTGGGACTGCACATTTTTGGAATTTCACCGCACTTGGAATTTTTTGCTGTTTTCTAATATACGACATGGTAAAACGAATGGTGTCCTTCAAAAGTACAACTCGTCTCGCAAAAAACAAACAAGCCCTCGCATGGCCATATTAACAGAAAAATAAAAAAGTTATAGCTCTGGGAAGAAGGGGAGCAAATAACGAAAATGCAAAACAGATAAAAGCTCCGGGGGTTAAGGCCTTTATTTAGCCTTGAATTGCCATGGGAAACATCAGAACCACACGATCAAGATCTCAGGGTGCCAATGGGGTTAAGGAGGAAACCACCATTCTCTCATCCATTTAGATGCCATGGTCACTATTGACAGCAGCTTTTAAGGTGTTAAACGATCATAGTCGGTGCAAATACTGATCGTGGCTAATGCAGCAAGTTGTCAGCTATAGTGTACAGCCGACAGCTGCTGGATTGTCACCTGTATGAGGATGCTATTCTCTTATGTCAGGTCAGTAAAAAGATGTATTGTGGTCACCAAGGGGTTAAGCATGTCTGTACGATATAAAACTAGAGGACCATTACCACATTGGACCCCACATTTTGGGTTGGGATTGCCAATGTATAGGCCTCATATTGTGAGTACATATAGTATGAATGCAGGTTTATACTTGCTGTTACTCTAATTAGTAGCTGCCAAAGTAAAGTACTATGAAGGTCTTCACCTATATGCGTGTACAACTGGAGTATTACCGATTTGGCTATATACAATAATGATTTAGTTTTGCATTAAAATTTATATATGCTGTAGTATTTGTGAATAATAAAAATAATAAAGACAAGATCTAAATATACAATCAAGGATATAAAAGATAGAAATCTGAGCTAGCATACCTTTATGTCATGCTCCTCATGGAACTCCTAAGAGCATGGTTCTTACCAAGCCCTGCGACAACAGACTGGTGTCAATGTGGAAGAAGTTAGACCTGACGCTATATTATATAAAAGTAAGCGCCCGGATGGGTTTTATCACTATATTGCATATACAGTTGTTTTGCTTTTTGTTTTTTTTATTGCCTAACTAAATAAGTTTCACTACAGAAGTAAAGTGTTGGACAAGCCGCACAATGGATGAGAATAACAAAAAACTAAAATAATTGTGCTAGAAAGACAGAGAGTTAAAGAAGGGATGGATGACAAACAAAAACCCCACACATTTTGGCCACGCTCACTTGGCTTTTAATGAAGTTTAGATAAAATAGCTAGATTTCTGAGTCAAAACAGCAAGAAGAGGAAGGTATAAAGCAGCCCACATGGTGGTAGCAGACAGAACGTCACTGCCTTTGGTACATATAAGGCTTTACAACACAGGCAATATTGATGAATAACATCTACATATAGAAAGCTTACCAACATTCATATTTGTATCACTTGTAGGATCCTACATAATTATTGACCAATTTTCTAGTTAAAACATCATAGCGTAGTAAGAGAATAGGCAGTCTGCACCAATTCACCAGGAATACAGTTAACTGAAAAGTACAAAATTCATCGAAAGTAAGGAACTTTGTATTACAATCCTCCAATTCTTCCTAAATTATACATTTCTCCTGGTAACAACCTATTGCCTGATGTCTTGAAGAAATTCTTATAAAGCTCCTTAAGCCTTTAAAGCCACCCTTTGTGTGCTTAAATATTCATTGTATTAAACAGCGTGAGCACCCGCTGTAACTTCCTGCTCATGTGACCTCTTAGGATACAAGGCAAGTGTGACCACCCAGGCCCCGTACACTGCATACAAGGCAAGTGTGACCACCCAGGCCCATTACACTGCATACAAGGCAAGTGTGACCACCCAGGCCCCGTACACTGCATACAAGGCAAGTGTGACCACCCAGGCCCTGTACACTGCATACAAGGCAAGTGTGACCACCCAGGCCCCGTACACTGCATACAAGGCAAGTGTGACCACCCAGGCCCCGTACACTGCATACAAGGCAAGTGTGACCACCCAGGCCCGGTACACTGCATACAATGTGTACCACACTTACTTACAAGTAGTATTTGCATTGCAGACTGATGCAGCTATTAAAGGGCATAGGACAACAACATTCATTCAGTTTGCATACAGGCTGTGCTTACACGACATCTTTTCAGTAAACACCTATGATACAAGAGATGAAATACAGCAGTTGATTGCTCCGAACTTGCCAGGAAATGATATGGCCGCAACACGCGGTCAATCCAGGTTATAGAGGCCAACTGATGTGACCGAGACTTTACAGCAGAAGCAGCGGAGATGTGTGCAAAATAATAATTGGATGTGCTGGATATTGTGCTGTGGGTCCTTCATAGTTCAAATCGGAGTAAATTCCTAAAAAGCTAGTGTCCGGATTGTTATTTTTCGCATGGTCTGTGCCTATAGGCCAGTAACCACAATGGATCATATTGCAGTGGCTACCGCAGTGTAAAGCTTTCCCACACATCTTCATTTGAAATGGTCAGACCTTATATCACAGGACCTAGGCAGAAATAAATATGGCAAGCTAGACAGCGATCAGTAGGCAAAACATCACAGCAAATATTAGGTATACCAAGTTCTGTCAGTCTAATTAATCAGCTATTCAGTGCATTCAGTCAACTGAATATTTTAGCTTATCATTTTGCAACTAGGACCTATATTTAGTCGTCTTTTCTACATACACAGATGGGCATGACCCTAGTAGCGGAAGTGCTTGATGTCCTAAGTGTATCACTTTCTTTGCTTTTTAGATTTACACACCTCAGCAAATCTTTTTGACAGAAGCTAAAAAGAAAATAAAAAAACAAAAAGAGTTCTTCATAAAGGAGGTAATGTGTCTATTTTTTGTCCAGTTCCGAGAAAGAAGAAGAAGAAAAAAAAAAAAAAAAGGACAATGCATAAGGAAGCAGCCCTGTTTATGAATCACCTTCTATATCAGATGAAAAGTTTGTCAAAGTAAGCGCTCTTAGTTTCTTATTGCTCCCTTTAGTGCTCAGGTCAAACATCTACTGTACAAAGCGGTTCATTGCCGGGCTGTGCAGATTCAACAATCGTCATTTTAGGCTTTTTCCGCGTTTCTTCCTATTGGTGGAAAAAACAAATACATAATAATTAGAACATATTACTAAGCGATTTTGCCACAAAAAATAAGCCCCCACCCAGTCCCAGATCTGGAAAAATGGAGATGCTACGGGTCTCAGAATATGGCGACATTTATTGTTTTGCAAAGTTTGTGATTTTTTTTCACCACTTAAATAAAAAAAAAAATAATCTATACATGTTGGTCATCTGTGAACTTGTAATGACTTGGAGAATCATAATGGTGGATAGTGAACATGGTAAAAAAAAATAAAAACAAAAAACAATTGTGGAATTGCACTTTTTTTGCATTTTCACTGCACTCAATATTTTTTTTCCGTTTCCAGTACATTATATAGTAAAACCAATGGTGTAATTCAAAAGCACAACTTGTCCCGCAAAAAAACAAGTACTCACACGGCCATATTGACAGAAAAATTAATTAACCCCTTCGCGCCATGCGCCGTACTAGTACTGCGCTGCCGGCACTGCATTTGTGCCAGCAGCAGTACTAGTACGGCGCACCGATCACCGCGGTCTCGCGCTGAGCGCCGCGGTGATCGGGTGCGGGTGTCAGCTGTATATGACAGCTGACTCCCCGCAGCAATGCCCACGATCGGCGCTATCGCCGATCGCGGGCATTTAACCCCTCTGATGCCGCTGTCAGTAGTGACAGCGGCATAGAGGGGGATCGCGCAGGGACGGGGGCTCCCTGCGCTCTCCCACCGGAGCAACGCAATGAGATCGCGTTGCTCCGGTGACCCGGAAGGAGTCCCCGGATCCAAGATGGCCGCCGGACTCCTTCCGGGTCATGAAGTGACCTGGCTAGCCGGCGCCTGCTGAGAGCAGGCGCTGGAGAGCCAGCTAAACTGCATGTCAGATCGTTGATCTGACAGTGTGCTATGCACAGTGTCAGATCAACGATCTGTTCTAATACACAGATGTCCCACCCTGGGACAATGTTAGAAAGTTAAAAAAAAAAAAATCCCCAAATAAAAAAAAAAAACATTTCCCAATAAATCCATTTATTTATGTAAAAAAAAAAAAACAATAAATGTACACATATTTGGTATCGCCGCGTCCGTAACGACCCGCTCTATAAAACTATCCCACTAGTTAACCCCTTCAGTGAACACCGCAAAAAATAAAAATAAAAAACAAGGCAAAAAACATTGCTTTATTATCATACAGGCGAACAAAAAGTGGAATAACACGCGATCAAAACGACGGATATAAATAACCATGGTACCGCTGAAAACGTCATCTTGTCCCGCAAAAAAAAAAGCCGCCATACAGCATCATCAGCAGAAAAATAAAAAAGTTATAGCTCTCAGAATAATGCGATGCAAAAACAATTATTTTTTTTATATAAAATAGTTTTTATTGTGTAAAAGCGCCAAAACATAAAAAAAATTACATAAATGAGGTATCGCTGTAATCGTACTGACCTGAAGAATAAAACTGCTTTATCCATTTTACCACACATGGAACGGTATAAACGCCCCCCCTAAAAGAAATTCAGGAATTGCTGGTTTTTGTTCATTCCGCCTCCCAAAAATCGGAATAAAAAGCGATCAAAAAATGTCATCTGCCCGAAAATGTTACCAATAAAAACGTCAACTCGTCCCGCAAAAAACAAGACCTCATATGACTCTGTGGACTCCAATATGGAAAAATTATAGCTCTCAAAATGTGGTGATGCAAAAACTATTTTTTGCAATAAAAAGCGTCTTTTAGTGTGTGACAGCTGCCAACCCTAAAAATCCGCCAAAAAAACGTTATAAAAGTAAATCAAACCCCCCTTCATCACCCCCTTAGTTAGGGAAAAATAATAAAATGTAAAAAAATGTATTTATTTCCATTTTCCCATTAGGGTTAGGGCTAGGGTTAGGGTTAGGGCTAGGGTTAGGGCTAGGGTTGGGGTTAGGGTTTCAGTTATAATTGGGGGTTTCCACTGTTTAGGCACATCAGGGGCTCTCCAAACGCGACATGGTGTCCGATCTCAATTCCAGCCAATTCTGCTTTGAAAAAGTAAAACAGGGCTCCTTCCCTTCCGACTTCTCCTGTGTGCCCAAACAGTGGTTCCCCCCAACATATGGGGTATCAGCGTTCTCAGGACAAGTTGGACAACAACTTTTGGGGTCCAATTTGTCCTGTTACCCTTGGGAAAATAAAAACATAGGGGATAAAATATCATTTTCGTGGAAAAAAAAATATTTTTTATTTTCACGGCTCTGCGTTATAAACTGTAGTGAAACACTTGTTTGTTCAAAGCTCTCACAACACATCTAGATAAGTTCCTTGGGGGGTCTAGTTTCCAATATGGGGTCACTTGTGGGGGGTTTCTACTGTTTAGGTACATCAGGGGCTCTGCAAATGCAACGTGACGCCTGCAGACCAATCCATCTAAGTCTGCATTTCAAACGGTGCTCCTTCCCTTCCGAGCTCTGCCATGCACTCAAACGGTGGTTCCCCCCCCACATGTGGGGTATCAGCGTACTCAGGACAAATTGGACAATAACATTTGTGGTCCAATTTCTCCTGTTACCCTTGGGGAAAAAAAAATTGCGGGCTAAAACATCATTTTGTGGAAAGAAAAAATGATTTTTTAATTTTCACAATGCTACATTCTAAACTTTAGTGAAACAATTGGGGGTTAAAAGTGCTCACCACACATCTAGATAAGTTCCTTAGGGGGTCTTCTTTCCAAAATGGGGTCACTTGTGGGGGGGTTTCCACTGTTAAGGCACGTCAGGGGCTCTCCAAATGCGACATGGCGTCCGATCTCAATTCCAGCCAATTTTGCATTGAAAAGTCAAATGGCACTCCTTCCCTTCCGAGCTCTGCCATGCGCTCAAACAGTGGTTTATCCCCATATATGAAGTATCGACGTACTCAGGACAAATTGCACAACAACTTTTGGGGTCCAATTTATCCTGTTACCCTTGGGAAAATAAAAAATTTGGGGCAAAAAGATCATTTTTTGTGAAAATTAATATAAATTTTTTTTACGGCTCTACATTATAAACTTCTGTGAAGCACTTGGAGGTTCAAAGTACTCACCACACATCTAGATTAGTTCCTTAGGGGGTCTACTTTCCAAAATGGTGTCACTTGTGGGGGTTTCCACTGTTTAGGCACATCAGGGGCTCTCCAATCTTGACATGGGCTCCGATCTCAATTCCAGCAAATCTTGCATTGAAAAGTCAAATGGCGCTCCTTCCCTTCCGAGCTCTGCCATGTGCCCAAACAGTGGTTTACCCCCACATATGGGGTATCGGCGTACTCAGGACAAATTGTACAACGACTTTTGTGGTCCAATTTCTCCTGTTACCCTTGGTAAAATGAAACAAATTGGACCTGAAGTAAAAATTTTCTGAAAAAAAAGTTAAATGTTCAATTTTTTTAAACATTCAAAAAATTCCTGTGAAGCACCTGAAGGGTTAATAAACTTTTTGAATGTGGTTTTGAGTACCTTGAGGGGTGCAGTTTTTAGAATGGTGTCATTTTTGGGCATTTTCTGTCATATAGACCCCTCAAAGTCACTTCAAGTGTGAGGTGGTCCGTAAAAAAATGGTTTTGCAAATTTTGTTGCAAAAATGAGAAATCGCTGGTCATTTTTTAACCCTTATAACGTCCTAACAAAAAAAAAATTATGTTTCCAAAATTGTGCTGATGTAAAGCAGACATGTGGGAAATGTTGTTTATTAACCCCTCTGTGACCTTAGACGTACTATCCCGTCGAGGTGCCCTGGGCTTATCTGACCCTGGACGGGATAGTACGTCATAGCCGATCGGCCGCGCTCACGGGGGGAGCGCGGCCGATCGCGGCCGGGTGTCAGCTGCTTATCGCAGCTGACATCCGGCACTATGTGCCAGGAGCGGTCACGGACCGCCCCCGGCACATTAACCCCTGGCACACCGCGATCAAAGATGATCGCGATGTGCCGGCGGTGCAGGGAAGCACCGCGCAGGGAGGGGGCTCCCTGCGGGCTTCCCTGAGCCCCCCGCAGCAACGCGATGTGATCGCGTTGCTGCGAGGGTCTCCTCACCTCCCTCCCTGCTCGAGCCCCGGATCCAAGATGGCCGCGGATCCGGGTCCTGCAGGGAGGGAGGTGGCTTCACAGAGCCTGCTCAGAGCAGGCACTGTGAAGCAGCCTGCACTCCTATCAGATCAGTGATCTGACAGAGTGCTGTGCAAACTGTCAGATCACTGATCTGTGATGTCCCCCCCCGGGACAAAGTAAAAAAGTAAAAAAAAAATTTTCCAAATGTGTAAAAAAAATAAAAAAAAATATTCCAAAATAATGAAAAAAAAAAAAAAAAAATATTATTCCCATAAATACATTTCTTCATCTAAATAAAAAAAAAAAAACAATAAAAGTACACATATTTAGTATCGCCGCGTCCGTAACGACCCGACCTATAAAACTGTCCCACTAGTTAACCCCTTCAGTAAACACCGTAAGAAAAAAAAAAAAAAAACGAGGCAAAAAACAACGCTTTATTATCATACCGCCGAACAAAAAGTGGAATAACACGCGATCAAAAGGACAGATATAAATAACCATGGTACCGCTGAAAGCGTCATATTGTCCTGCAAAAAAAGAGCCGCCATACAGCATCATCAGCAAAAAAATAAAAAAGTTATAGTCCTCAGAATAAAGCGATGCAAAAATAATTATTTTTTCTGTAAAATAGTTTTTATCGTATAAAAGCACCAAACCATAAAAAAATGATATAAATGAGGTATCGCTGTAATCGTACTGACCCGAAGAATAAAACTGCTTTATCAATTTTACCAAACGCGGAACGGTATAAACGCCTCCCCCAATAGAAATTCATGAATAGCTGGCTTTTGGTCATTCTTCCTCACAAAAATCGGAATAAAAAGCGATAAAAAAAAAGTCACGTGCCCAAAAATGTTTTCAATAAAAACGTCAACTCGTCCCGCAAAAAACAAGACCTCACATGACTCTGTGGACCAAAATATTGAAAAATTATAGCTCTCAAAATGTGGTATTGCAAAAAATATTTTTTGCAATAAAAAGGGTCTTTCAGTGTGTGACGGCTGCCAATCATAAAAATCCGCTAAAAAACTCACTATAAAAGTAAATCAAACCCCCCTTCATCACCCCCTTAGTTAGGGAAAAATAAAAAAAAATGTATTTATTTCCATTTTCCCATTAGGGCTAGGGTTAGGGCTAGGGTTAGGGCTAGGGCTAGGGTTAGGGCTAGGGTTAGGGCTAGGGTTAGGGCTAGGGTTAGGGCTAGGGTCAGGGCTAGGGTTAGGGTTAGGGCTAGGGTTAGGGCTAGGGTTAGGGCTAGGGTTAGGGCTAGGGTTAGGGTTGGGGCTACAGTTAGGGTTGGGGCTAAAGTTAGGGTTAGGGTTTAGATTACATTTACAGTTGGGAATAGGGTTGGGATTAGGGTTAGGGGTGTGTCAGGGTTAGAGGTGTGGTTAGGGTTACCGTTGGAATTAGGGTTAGGGGTGTGTTTAGATTAGGGTTTCAGTTATAATTGGGGGGTTTCCAATGTTTCGGCACATCAGGGGCTCTCCAAACACGACATGGCGTCCGATCTCAATTCCAGCCAATTCTGCGTTGAAAAAGTAAAACAGTGCTCCTTCCCTTCCGAGCTCTCCTGTGTGCCCAAACAGGGGTTTACCCCAACATATGGGGTATCAGCGTACTCAGGACAAATTGGACAACAACTTTTGTGGACCAATTTCTCCTGTTACCCTTGGAAAAATACAAAACTGGGGGCTAAAATATAATTTTTGTGGAAAAAAAAATATTTTTTATTTGCATGGCTCTGCGTTATAAACTGTAGTGAAATACTTGGGGGTTCAAAGCTCTCACAACACATCAAGATGAGTTCCTTAGGGGGTCTACTTTCCAAAATGGTGTCACTTGTGGGGGGTTTCTACTGTTTAGGTACATTAGGGGCTCTGCAAACGCAATGTGACGCCTGCAGACCATTCCATCTAAGTCTGCATTCCAAATGGCGCTCCTTCCCTTCCGAACCCTCCCATGCGCCCAAACGGTGGTTCCCCCCCACATATGGGGTATCAGCGTACTCAGGACAAATTGGACAACAACTTTTGGGGTCCAATTTCTCCTGTTACCCTAGGGAAAATACAAAACTGGGGGCTAAAAAATAATTTTTGTGGGAAAAAAATTTTGTTTTATTTTTATGGCTCTGCATTATAAACTTCTGTGAAGCCCTTGGTGGGTCAAAGTGCTCACCACACATCCAGATAAGTTCCTTAGGGGGTCTACTTTCCAAAATGGTGTCACTTGTGGGGGGTTTCAATGTTTAGGCACATCAGTGGCTCTCCAAACGCAACATGGCGTCCCATCTCAATTCCTGTCAATTTTGCATTGAAAAGTCAAACGGCGCTCCTTCCCTTCCGAGCTCTCCCATGCGCCCAAACAGTGGTTTACTGCCACATATGGGGTATCAGCGTACTCGGGACAAATTGGACAACAACTTTTGAGGTCCAATTTCTTCTCTTACCCTTGGAAAAATAAAAAATTGGGGGCAAAAATATAATTTTTGTGAAAAAATATGATTTTTTATTTTTACGGTTCTGCATTATAAACTTCTGTGAAGCACTTGGTGGGTCAAAGTGCTCACCACACATCCAGATAAGTTCCTTAGGGGGTCTACTTTCCAAAATGGTGTCACTTGTGGGGGGTTTCAATGTTTAGGCACATCAGTGGCTCTCCAAACGCAACATGGCGTCCCATCTCAATTCCTGTCAATTTTGCATTGAAAAGTCAAATAGCGCTCCTTCCCTTCCGAGCTCTCCCATGCGCCCAAACAGTGGTTTACTGCCACATATGGGGCATCAGCGTACTCAGGACAAATTGGACAACAACTTTTTGGTCCAATTTCTCCTGTTACCCTTGGTAAAATAAAACAAATTGGAGCTGAAGTAAATTTTTTGTGTAAAAAAGTTAAATGTTCATTTTTATTTAAACATTCCAAAAATTCCTATTAAACACCTGAAGGGTTAATAAACTTCTTGAATGTGGTTTTGAGCACCTTGAGGGGTGCAGTTTTTAGAATGGTGTCACACTTGGGCATTTTCTATCATATAGACCCCTCAAAATGACTTCAAATGAGACGTGGTCCCTAAAAAAAAAATGGTGTTGTAAAAATGAGAAATTGCTGGTCAACTTTTAACCCTTATAACACCCTAACAAAAAAAAAAATTGGTTCCAAAATTATGCTGATGTAAAGGAGACATGTGGGAAATGTTACTTATTAAGTATTTTGTGTGACATATCTCTGTGATTTAATTGCATAAATATTCAAAGTTTGAAAATTGCGAAATTTTCAAAATTTTCGCCAAATTTCCGTTTTTTTCACAAATAAACGCAGGTACTATCAAAGAAATTTTACCACTATCATGAAGTACAATATGTCACGAGAAAACAATGTCAGAATCACCAGGATCCGTTGAAGCGTTTCGGAGTTATAACCTCATAAAGGGACAGTGGTCAGAATTGTAAAAATTGGCCTGGTCATTAACGTGCAAACCACCCTTGGGGGTAAAGGGGTTAACTATATTATGTGATAGAACTCTCTAATTTAAGGGCATAAAAACTAAGTTTGAAAATTGCTAAATTTTCATAATTTCCGACAAATTTTTGTTTTTTTCACAAATAAATGCAAGTCATATCGAAGAAGTTTTACCACTATCATGAAGTACAATATGTCACGAGAAAAGAGTGTCAGAATCACCAGGATCCGTTGAAGCGTTTCAGAGTTATGACCTCATAAAGTGACAGTGGTCAGAATTGTAAAAATTGGCCCTGTCACTTAGGTGAAAACAGGCTTTGGGGTGAAGGGGTTAAAGATATGGCTCTGGGAAGACCAGGAGAAAAACCCGGAAACGGAAAAAAACAAAGTAATGAAGGGGTTAAAGGGAACCTGTAACCAGAAAAAACACTATTAACCTGCAGATATGGGGTTAATTTGCAGGTTAATAGCGTTAATGGCGCCTGCACTTAGCGGAGCACTGCGGAGAAAAAATGAACTTTATTTTCCCTGTTCTGGTTTCAATCACGGGGGTGGCTTATTTGCCACACTTTCTCCACACCATACATTCAAGCAGATTAAAACAGATTAGTTTAAAATATCTACCCATTATTAACCAGGATGATGTCCTTCGGAAAATTGTGGACAGGGGCTGCAGGTGTGTTGCCAGATGTGGTTGCTCGTTGGGCAATATGATATCTCCCAGTTTGGTACGGATTCCGCAGCCACCACCCACTTAGCTTTTGGCCACGGAATTCTACAAATGTTCAGGGAGTCGCTGCAATTTATGCACTTTTGCAATGGACAGGAAAAAATCCTTTACCACATTGTGTGAATCACGTCCTAGAATCTTTCCTCAATTGTGATTCCCACCATGTGATTTATTGTATTGAATGCGGTTTGTGAAATGTCAGGTACATTGGTTGCACAACCAAGAAGCTCAAAAAGTGAATAGCAGAGCATTTAAATAATATTAGCAAAAAGAACAGTACCTAGTTAAGTGCGGCTAAGCACTTTACTATAAATTAAGTTCCTAGCTACAAAAAAATAGAACAATTGCATCTACTACAAAAACAAGGTATTCATATAAGTACAATCAAGATGCCATGTAAATATCCAGGGCCTTATTTTAACTAATTTATATATAGTAGCACGATCTATGCCACCACAAACATGTAAGCAATCCCTGAAAGCAAACAACTACTAATGCAAGAAGTAAACATCCTTGATACTAGGGCTGTGGAGTCAGAGTCGTGGAGTCGGAGTCCATTTTGGTTGAGACGGAGTCGGTAAAAAATGAATGGTACAACAGGAGGAAACTATATAATAAATTGGGTACAGTAGTTCAACTGCAGTTTGTGGGGGAATATTTTTTTCATAAGAATTTGGGAAAGTTATGGAATGTCCTATAAAGGTCTGTCCTATTCCTGATCTAAGGTCAAGACATTTAGCCGATATGAATCTGTGCTGCAGTTTGTGCTCATGATAAGTAGTGAACCTCCTCCTCTACAGATAAGGGGAAAAAATAAACACACAAGGAAGGAATGCCTGCACTCATCTCAGAACTTCTGGAGCGAACAGGAAAGCAGGATTAAGGCAAGTACTTAAAGCATAGCTAAACTTTCAATAAACTGTGCATAAATCACAGTATATGTTGTCTCTGTATGCTTGATGTTTTAGTTTGTTTTTCCTCTTAGCTCATGTTTAGCTGCTCTGATGACTTATATACACTATACATAGAATATAAGGGGAAAAACTGTTTCTAACATCTCAAATTCGGAAATACAGTAATAGGATCAATAAGGACGTGTGTGTGCGCGCGTGTGTGTGTTCTGGAATATGATTCAGCACAAACATGCTCGCTCCCTCATCCCCTCTTCATAGAATGTGAAGAAATATGATGAGAAGCACTTAGTGAGCTGTACCCTGACAAGCCCGAGATTGAAAGTTCAGCGTAAAACTATCTAACAACATATTTTACAAACTTTATAATTATCATCTGCCCGCCCTATTGATTTATGCAAAGATAGGATAGAAATAAAACAAAGTTATACAGTGCACGATTCCCTATTCTTGCAAGAATTACAATATACCTTATTTTATTTACAGGACAAAATTATTTTGAGAGCGAATTTACATTATTACAAAATGTCTAAGAAGCATCTTATGAAGTCAGCTGTATTTGAGCATTTCACAGTGACTTAAGATAAAAATAATTTTGTATGTCAGTGTATAAGTGACCCAGATGAAAACAAATGCTGTGATGCCAAAATCAGTGCATACTCAGGCAGTGATAAAAATGCTCCTTCAAGAGCTTCCAATCTAAAAAAACATTTACAACGCTGCCACCCAGAAGTTACAAAGCTGTGATTGAAAAAGATCACGGCAGCACCAAGAAACCAGCACTTACCGCCAGGCAAAGGTGGAGGAAAGAGCATCTCAAACATTAGTTACAAGATATTTCGTAAGTGACAAAGTTACTGTAACAATGACAGCAGATGTGTTTAAAAGACAGATCATCTATGGAAAAGAGGGAAAGTATGGGCAAAGCAGGAAAACTTGTTTTACATGACAAAAAATACTTTTCACCTATTCACATGTAAGGCTACGTTCACATTTGCGTTGTTGGGCGCAGCATCGTTGACGCAACGCACAACGCATGACAAACGCATACACAACGCAGCGTTTTTTGACGCATGCGTTGTCCTATACAATTGAAGATCAAAAACGCCCCCCAAAAAATACATTTAGTCAATAGGCGCATGCGTCAAAAAACGCGGCTCAATGCAGGCACCTGCGCCCTATGCGTTTTTCATAGACACTGTTTTTTTGGCGCATTTACAACGCAGGTGCGTTGAATGCGTTTTTCTTCGGAAATGTGACGCATCAAAACTGCAACCTGTAGCGTCGTCCGTGCCCTGTCTGGTGCACCAAAAAAACGCATGCGTCATACAATGCATACCGGCACATGTCCATGCGACCCCCATGTTAAAGATAGGGGCGCATGACGCATGCGTCGATATCCGTCGACGACGCTGCGCCCAAAGACGCAAATGTGAACATAGCCTAACAGGGGCTAGGGTGGTAGCCATAGCGAGGGATTGCAGCTGCTTCCTCATCACACTCCGACGATCCGCTACAGAAATATCATGTCAATTTTGTGGTGTGCTGTGTCAAGTAGTTCACCCACCTGTGAGTCAGAATCCTTCACAGAATACAGGGTTCCAATCCGTCGCAGACACACACAAAAGTTATCAAAGTCTCGATTAATTTTTAATAAAACTTTACTTAATTCGTGCTTCTTCATAACAGACTTAATCCAACAATCTTCAAAAGACATAAGAACTTCTCCTCCTGCACTTTCCCTGGTCTTTTCCTTCAGCTTATCTTCTAGCACCGTGGGTCCCAGACCCGGAGTCCCCTGGGAATTCCAGCTTTCTAATACTAGGTGCTCCCCGTCCACTTTCTCCATCCTGGGCGAAAAATCAGGTTGCCTCTGCAATTCCTGTTCGGACCGTAAGTCCCGGATGTCACGGGAGGTAACCCACAGACAAGCCACCGACCCTTCCAGACTGCCTCGCTTCCCACGTGCTTTAAGATCTAACATCTCCAGATCTGCTTCCCTCATTGCTGCTTTTGTCTCTTTCAACTATAAGGCTATGTGCACACGTTCAGGATTTCTTGCAGAAATTTCCTGAGCAAAACCGGACATTTTCTGCAAGAAATCCGCATGCGTTTTGTGCGTGTTTTTGACGCTTTTTTTCCCCAGAGCTTCCCAATGCATTAAATAGCGGGAAAAACGCGAAAAAAAAACCGCAAAATTAATGAACATGTGGCGCTTTTAACCGCGATGTGTTTTTTTTTCGCAAAAAAAAACGCATCATGTGCACAAAAATTGCGGAATGCATTCTAAATGATGGGATGCATAATGTATGCGCTTTTATAGGGAAAAAAACGCGAAAAAAATGCAACGTGTGCACACAGCCTAACTCACCACACAACTAGTATCGCTCCTTCTAGAACAATTCCTCCCACTACCTGAAAATTACCCGCCGAATCTGCAGGCCAGCAGATTCGTTCCAGGTACATTTTGATCTCTGTGATAAAACCTATCACAGTGAGCAAAAAAAAAAAAGTAAATCAACCCCACCTTTATCACCCGCATAGGTAGGGACAATAATAAAATAAAGAGAAAAAAAAAAAAATTATATATATATATATATATATATATATATATATATATATATATATATATATAGTTAGAAATAGGCTATGTGCACACGGTGCGGATTTGGCTGCGAATCCGCGGCGGCCAATCCACTGCGGATTCGTAGCAGTTTTCCATCAGGTTTACAGTCCATGTAAACCTATGGAAAACCAAATCCGCTGTGCCCATGGTGCGGAAAATACCGCGCGGAAACGCTGTGTTGTATTTTCCACAGCATGTAAAATTCTTTGTGCGGATTCCGCAACGTTTTACACCTGTTCCTCAATAGGAATCCGCAGGTGAAATCCGCACAAAAAACACTGGAAATCCACTGTAAATCCGCAGGTAAAACGCAGTGCCTTTTACCTGAGGATTTTCCAAAAATGGTGCGGAAAAATCTCACACGAATCCACAACGTGGGCACATAGCCTTAGGGTTAGGGATGGAATTAAGAGTAAGGGTTGGAATTAGGGCTAGGGTTGGAAATAGGATTAAGATTAGGCTTGTGGTTAGGATTAGGGTTAGGACTAGGGTTAGGGGTGTGTTGGGGGTAGAATTGAGGGGTTTCCACTGTTTAGGCACATTAGGGGTCTCCAAACGCAACATGGCGCCACCATTGATTCCAGCCAGTCTTGCGTTCAAAAAGTCAAATGGTGCTCCCTCCCTTCCGAGCCCCGACGTGCACCCAAACAGTGGTTTACCCCCACATATAGGGTAACAGCATACTCAGGACAAACTGGGCAACAATTATTGGGGTCCAGTTTCTCCTGTTACCCTTGTGAAAATAAAAAATTGCTTGCTAAAACATTTTTGAGGAATGAAAATTTATTATTTTCACGGCTCTGCGTTGTAAATTTCTGTGACGCACTTGGGGGTTCAAAGTGCTCACCACATAACTAGATAAGTTCCTTGGGGGGAATAGTTTCCAAAATGGGGTCACTTGTGGGGGGTTTCTACTGTATAGGCACATCAGGGGTTCTGCAAACGCAACGTGATGCCCGCAGACCATTCCATCAAAGTCTGCATTTCAAAAGTCACTACTTCCATTCCGAGGCCCGACGTGTGCCCAAACAGTGGTTTACCCCCACATATGGGGTATCAATGTACTCAGGATACACTGGGCAACAACTATTGGGGTCCAATTTCTCCTGTTACCCTTGTGAAAATAAAAAATTGCGGGCTAAAAAATAATTTTTGAGGAAAGAAAAATGATTTTTTATTTTCACGGCTCTGCGCTGTAAACTTCTGTGAAGCACTTGGAGGTTTAAAGTGGTCACCGCACATCTAGATTAGTTCCATGGGAGGTCTAGATTCCAAAATGGGGTCACATGTGGGAGAGCTCCAATGTTTAGGCACACAGGGGCTCTCCAAATGCGACATGGTGTCCGCTAACGATTGGAGCTAATTTTTCATTCAAAAAGTCAAATGGCACTCCTTCCCTTCCGAGCCCTGCCGTGTGCCCAAACAGTGGTTTACCACCACATGTGAGGTATCTGTGTACTCAGGAGCAATTGCCCAACACATTTTAGGCTCAATTTTATCCTGTTGCCCATGTGAAAATGAAAAAATTGAGGATAAAATAAATTTTTTGTGAAAAAAAGTACTTTTTCATTTTTATGGATCAATTTGTGAAGCACCTGAGGGTTCAAAGTGCTCACTATGCATCTAGATAAGCTCCTGGGGGGGGGGGGGGGGGTCTAGTTTCCTAAATAGGGTCACTTGTGGGGGAGCTCCAATGTTTAGGCACACATGGGCTCTCCAAACGCGACATGGTGTCCGCTAAAGATTGGAGCCAATTTTTTCATTGAAAAAGTCAAATGGCGCTCTTTCCCTTCCGAGCCCTGTCGTGCGCCCAGTGGTTCCCCCCCACATATGGAGTATCGGCGTACCCAGGACAAATTGTAAAATAACTTTTGGGGTCCAGTTTTTCTTTTTACCCTTGGGAAAATAAAAAAAATTGTTGCTAAAAGATCATTTTGTGACTAAAAAGTTAAATGTTCATCATGGTTTTGTAAATTTCGTTGTAAAAATGAGAAATCGCTGGTCAAATTTTAACCCTTATAACTTCATAGCAAAAAAAATTTTGTTTCCAAAATTGTGCTGATGTAAAGTAGACATGTGGGTAATGTTATTTATTAACTAATTTGTGTCACATAACTCTCTCGTTTAACAGAATAAAAATTCAAAATTTGAAAATTGCAAAATTTACAAAATTTTTGCCAAATTTCCATTTTTTTCACTAATAAACGCAAAACTTATCGACCTAAATTTATCACCAACATGAAGCCCAAAAGGTCACGAAAAAACATTCTCATAACCGCTAGGGTCCGTTGAAGCGTTCCTGAGTTATTACGGTACCTCATAAAGGGACACTGGTCAGAATTGCAAAAAACGGCCAGGTAATTAAGGTCAAAATAGGCTGGATCATGAAGGGGTTAAATCGCCACTCCAGCAATGAAAAATAAACTCGCTGGAGTGGTGCTGTATGTCTACTGTCAACCATAAGACAATGAAACTATTAATTTAACTTTGTTTCAGGAAACTACAAATGTACAATCTAAAGAAGCCCCAGTGGTCAGTGTGAAAATTGCAAGATTTCAATTTTTCATTCTATTAAAGATTTTGATATGGGAAATAAAAGGAAAAACTATTTGATTTATCTTGGCAATCTCAGACTCTTATGTGAATGCAAATTGTCACACAAACCCAGCCTGCAAGTCCAGTTGCAAGAGAGCTCCAAATGTTCTCTGTTCTCAAGACTAGAGTAAAAAATGCAGCATGTTTATCAATTTTGCGTTTTTTTGCGAATTCCCCACTACAAAATGCATTGGGAAATGTCCGGAAAAAAACGCATCAAAAACGCGGCAAAAACACATTCAGATTTCTTGCAGAAAATTTCAGGTTTTTCTCAGGAATTTTCTGCGAGAAATCCTGAACATGTGCACATAGCCTAATCTCCCCTGGTGTGTTGGCCAGCTGCTAATTTATCCCAAATCAGCTCCCACAATCTCTTTCACCTGATCTTTTACTCAGTCCTATAAATTTAGTAGCATTCCAAGGGGTGCACGCAGTGCGGGGCTGGCACGTGCCCCCCTGCAGCAAAGAATCGAGAAGAACCAGTTATTTCAACGGCAATCACAGCAGGAGTCAGGACCCCACACTGTCTCTGTCTCTTTAGGGTATGTCTGCCGAAAAAGCACTTCTTTTAACTTTGACCTAGCTTTTCTATTAACCCATCTTACTCCTTCACCATGTTTACATATGCCCTTATAGTGTTTGCTCCATTAATGCTCACTCTCCTTCACTATCCCCAAACGCCAGCACCCTCTAACCAAATAATCATCTCCCTTCTTGCCTCACCACTAGTGATGAGTGAGTGTACTCGTTGGTCGGGTTTTCCCGAGCACGCTCGGGTGGTCTCCGAGTATTTGTAACTGCCCGGAGATTTAGTTTTTGCTGAGGCAGCTGCATAATTTATGGCTGCTAGCTAGCCTGAGTACATGTGGGGGTTGCCAGGGAATCCCGACATGTATTCAAACTGTCTATCAGCCGTAAATCACGCAGCTGAGGCAAGGAAAACAATCTCCGAGCAGTTACAAATACTCGGACCACCCGAGCGTGCTCGGGAAAACCCGACCAACGAGTACACTTCACTCATTACTACTCCCCACCTGACCTCCTCTGCTGACCTGCTCCTCAACCTCAGATATCTCCTAATAAAACATAAAACAAGCCGGCCACTCTTTCTCCCACCTGCTATCCCTCTCTCTGCTTCTCCTCACTGCTGGTGACATATCTCCCAATCCCGATCCCCCACAGCTTATGCCTCCCATTACTACCCCCTCCTACCGCTCTTCTCTAATACGAACTACCGCAATCTCTACAACGTAAAATCTGTGCCCTTGATGCCCACCTGCCTGCTCCCCCTCTCTGGAGCACTCTGGAATGCACGCTCCATCTGCAATAAGCTTTATATGATTCACGACCTCTTTCTCTATCGCAATCTTTCCTTACTCGGCCTCACAGAAACATGGCTGACACCCTCTGACACCACCCCCCTGCTGCACTGTGTTATGGTGGCCTCCACTTCACCCACACTCCTCGCCCCGGCAACAGACATGGTGGAGGAGTGGGTCTTCTCCTTTTCACTAACTGCACCTTCAACCCAATCCCACCTCTACCCTCCTTTATCCTCCCCTCTTTTGAAGTCCACTCTGTCCGCAGCTACTGCTCCCTCCAACCTCCAATGACCAATTCTCTACCTGGCTTCTTCACTTTATTTCCACTGACATTCCCACTATCATCATGGGTGACTTCAACATCCCTACTGATACCCTTCAGTCAACAGCCTCCAAACTGCTGTCCCTTACTTCATCTTTTGGACTTACTCAGTGGTCCTCCGCAGCCACCCACACAGACAGACATAAACTAGACCTGGTCTTCACCAGTCTCTGCTCTGTATCCAACTTCACCACCTCCCCTCTCCCTCTATCCGACCATCTACTCACTTTCTCATCCCTGTCCTCCTCCCCTGTCCTGTCACCCATGTCCAGCTATATGAGCACCACCACAGAAACCTCGCACACCTAGACACCCACACACTCTGACTCTATCCTACCACTGGCATCCATATCCTCACTCTATGACACAGACAGTGCCGCTGCTTTCGCATCAGCTATTGACACGGTCGCCCCTCTAGTTCATGGCAGAGTGCGACGTATCAATAGACAACCTTGGCACAATAACATCACTAAAAAGCTCCAGCAAGTGTCCAGAGTTGCAGAGCTGCGTTGGAAGAAAACAAATTCGCAAGATGATTTCACTGCATTCACACAGGCAATGCTCGCTTTCAAATCTGCCTTCACCTCTGCTAAACAGGCCTACTTCACAACTCTTGCATCTTCCCTATCCTCCAACCCCAGTTATTCAAAACTTAACTCCCTCATCCACGCCCAACTGCCCCCTCCAACCTCCCCCATCTCTGCTGAGGACCTTGCCACAGACTTCAAAGATAAGATCGACCAAACAAAGCAAGTCTTTATTGTTCAACCACCACAACCCCTTTGTGTACCAGACCAATGCCCAAACCCCATAACCTCCCTGTCCAAGGGGAGCTTAATTGTCTCCTCTCCAAACTCTAACACCTCACCACTTGTGCGCTAGACCAGGGATGTGGAGTCGGAGTCGTGGAGACGGAGTTAGTTTTGGTTGGAGTCGGAGTCAGAGTCGGTAGAAATGTACCGACTCCAGCTTTTAAAAAAATGTATTAATATTTCATAAGTGAACTTTCATATGAATTTTATAAATGTTACTCAAATATATATATTCTATCAAACTATGAACAACAGTGATAATCAATTCTGCTGGAGATAGAGACATTTCTTAAGGTACCTTCACACTGAACGACATCGCTAGCGATCCGTGACGTTGCAGCGTCCTGGATAGCGATATCGTTGTGTTTGACACGCAGCAGCGATCTGGATCCTGCTGTGCCATCGTTGGTCGGAGCAGAAAGTCCAGCACTTTATTTCGTCGCTGGACTCCCGCAGACATCGCTGAATCGGCCGATGTTTACCCTGGTTACCAGCGTAAACGTAAAAAAAACCAAACACTACATACTTACATTCCGGTGTCTGTCCCCCGGCGGTGTGCTTTCCTGCACTGGCTGTGAGCGCCGGCCAGCCGTAAAGCACAGCGGTGACGTCACCGCTCTGCTTTATGGCTGGCCGGCGCTGACAGTGCAGAGAAGCACAGCGCCAGAGGACAGACACCGGTATGTAAGTATGTAGTGTTTGTTTATTTCACGTTTACACTGGTAACCAGGGTAAACATCAGGTTACTAAGCGCGGCCCTGCGGTCACGGACCGCTCCCGGCACATTAACCCCCGACACACCGCGATCAAACATGATTGCGGTGTGCCGGCGGTGCAGGGAAGCATCGCTCAGGGAGGGGGCTCCCTGCGGGCTTCTCTGAGACCCCCGCAGCAACGCAATGTGATCGCGTTGCTGCAAGGGTCTCCTACCTTCCTCCCTGCAGCAAGGCACGGATCCAAAATGTCCGCGGCATCCGGGTCCTGCAGGGAGGGAGGTGGCTTACCAAGTGCCTGCTCAGAGCAGGCGCTTGGTAAGCCTGCAGCACTGCAAGTCAGATCGTTGATCTGACAGAGTGCTGTGCAAACTGTCAGATCAACGATCTGTGATGTCCCCCCCCTGGGACAAAGTAAAAAAAAAATTTCCACATGTGTAAAAAAAAAAAAAAAAAAAAAAAAATAGAAAAAAAAATCCTAAATAAAGAAAACAAAAAAAAATTATTCCCATATATACATTTCTTTATCTAAATAAATAAAAGTACACATTTAGTATCGCCGCGTCCGTAACGACCCCACCTATAAAACTGTCCCACTAGTTAACCCCTTCAGTAAACACCGTAAGAAAAAAAAAACGAGGCAAAAAAACGCTTTATTATCATACCGCCAAACAAAAAGTGGAATAACACGCGATTAAAAAGACGGATATAAATAACCATGGTACCGCTGAAAGCGTCATCATCTTGTCTAGCAAAAAACGAGCCGCCATAGAGCATCATCAGCAAAAAAATAAAAAAGTTATAGTCCTGAGAATAAAGCGATGCCAAAATAATTATTTTTTCTATGAAATAGTTTTTATCGTATAAAAGCGCCAAAACATAAAAAAAAAATGATATAAATGAGGTATCGCTGTAATCGTAATGACCCGAAGAATAAAACTGCTTTATCCATTTTACCCAATGCGGAACGGTATAAACGCCTCCCCCAAAAGAAATTCATGAATAGCTGGTTTTTGGTCATTCTGCCTCACAAAAATCGGAATAAAAAGCGATCAAAAACTGTCACGAGTCAGAAAATGTTACCAATAAAAACGTCAACTCGTCCCGCAAAAAACAAGACCTCACATGACTCTGTGGACCAAAATATGGAAAAATTATAGGTCTCAAAATGTGGAGACGCAAAAACTTTTTTGCTATAAAAAGCGTCTTTTAGTGTGTGACAGCTGCCAATCATAAAAATCCGCTATAAAAAACGCTATAAAAGTAAATCAAACCCCCCTTCATCACCCCCTTAGTTAGGGAAAAATAATAAAATTAAAAAAAAAATGTATTTATTTCCATTTTTCCGTTAGGGCTAGGGTTAGGGTTAGGGTTGGGGCTAAAGTTGGGGCTAAAGTTGGGGCTAAAGTCAGGGTTAGGGTTGGGGCTAAAGTCAGGGTTAGGGTTGGGGCTAAAGTTAGGGTTAGGGTTGGGGCTAAAGTTAGGGTTAGGGTTGGGGCTAAAGTTAGGGTTGGGGCTAAAGCTAGGGTTAGGGTTGGGGCTAAAGCTAGGGTTTGGATTACATTTACGGTTGGGATTAGGGTTTGGATTAGAGTTAGGGGTGTGTCAGGGTTAGGGGTGTGGTTAGGGTTACTGTTGGGATTAGGGTTAGGGGTGTGTTTGGATTAGGTTTTCAGTTATAATTGGGGGGTTTCCATTGTTTAGGCACATCAGGCGCTCTCCAAACGCGACATGGCGTCCGATCTCCATTCCAGCCAATTCTGCGTTGAAAAAGTAAAACAGTGCTACTTCCCTTCCGAGCTCTCCCGTGCGCCCAAACAGGAGTTTACCCCAACATATGGGGTATCAGCGTACTCGGGACAAATTGGACAACAACTTTTGGGGTCCAAGTTCTCGTTACCCTTGGGAAAATAAAAATTTGGGGGGCTAAAAATCATTTTTTGTGGGAAAAAAAAGATTTTTTATTTTCACGGCTCTGCGTTGTAAACTGTAGTGAAACACTTGGGGGTTCAAAGTTCTCTCAACACATCTAGATAAGTACAAAATATAAAAGAATACGAGCACTCACCATTCATGCAAAAAGTGTCCATCCTTTATTTAGGCTTCAGAGTAAAACAGCAGGGCATAGCAGGGAGAACCTGTGGCTCCAAACGACGACGGCCGTTTCGCTCTCCTGAGCTTCTACGGTAGAAGCCCTGCTGTTTTACTATGAAGCCTCAATAAAGGATGGACACTTTTTGCATAAATGGTGAGTGCTCGTATTCTTTTATATTTTGTTTCTGTAGAACTTTCACCTGTTTTCTACGAGCAATGCATTCTGTAGTGGCTTAAAAGAACGCTGACTGGTCTGAGGGATTACAACTGGTGGTGTGGAGCGGATAGTGCGTCTGCTTTCTCGTTTTCGATTTCTACATCTAGATAAGTTCCTTGGGAGGTCTAGTTTCCAATATGGGGTCACTTGTGGGGGGTTTCTGTTTGGGTACACTAGGGGCTCTGCAAATGCAACGTGACACCTGCAGACCAATCAATCTAAGTCTGCATTCCAAATGGCGCTCCTTCCCTTCCGAGCTCTGCCATGCGCCCAAACAGTAGTTCCCACCCCCCACATATGGGGTATCAGCGTACTCAGGACAAATTAGACAACAACTTTTTATTTTCACGGCTCTGCTTTATAAACTGTAGTGAAACACTTGGGGGTTCAAAGCTCGCAAAACACATCTAGATAAGTTCCTTAGGGGGTCTACTTTCCAAAATGGTGTCACTTGTGGGGGGTTTTAATGTTTAGGCACATCAGGGGCTCTCCAAACGCAACATGGCGTCCCATCTCAATTTCAGTCAATTTTGCATTGAAAAGTCAAATGGCGCTCCTTCCCTTCCGAACTCTGCTATGCGCCCAAACAGTGGTTTACCCCCTCATATGGGGTATCGGCGTACTCAGGACAAATTGCACAACAACTTTTGTGGTCGAATTTCTTCTCTTACCCTTGGGAAAATAAAAAATTGGGGGCGAAAGATCATTTTTGTGAAAAAATATGATTTTTTATTTTTACGGCTCTGCATTATAAACTTCTGTGAAGCACTTGTTGGGTCAAAGTGCTCACCACACATCTAGATAACTTCCTTAAGGGGTCTACTTTCCAAAATGGTGTCACTTGTGGGGGGGTTTCAATGTTTAGGCACATCAGGGGCTCTCCAAACGCGACATGGCGTCCCATCTCAATTCCAGTCAATTTTGCATTGAAAAGTCAAATGGCACTCCTTCCCTTCCGAGCTCTGCCATGCGCCCAAACAGTGGTTTACCCCCACATATGGGGTATCAGCGTACTCACGACAAATTGTACAATAACTTTTACGGTCCATTTTCTCCTGTTACCCTTGGTAAAATAAAACAAATTGGAGCTGAAGTAAATTTTTTGTGAAAAAAAGTTAAATGTTCATTTTTATTTACACATGCTAGCCACCTTAGGGAGAGACCCAAGTTGGGCTAAATGTAGCGGGACGAAAGAGACCGAAAAGCCCTCTACTTAAAGGAAATACATAGTGGATGCTTTCCTGAAACGGAAAGTACTTGCAAGCAGCATAATACAAAGAATAGCAGGTTTACCCAGAATCCTTTGCAGTAGGCGGCTTGCAAGTACTTTCCGTTTCAGGAAAGCATCCACTATGTATTTCCTTTAAGTAGAGGGCTTTTCGGTCTCTTTCGTCCCGCTACATTTAGCCCAACTTGGGTCTCTCCCTAAGGTGGCTAGCATGTGTGTATCGCTTGCTCACCGAGCCCCACTCCATACAGCCAACCAATTCCAGCCCTGTGCTGATGAGGGTCTAAAGCCCGAAACACGTGTCCACAGGTAGGAATTGGTTGGCTGTGTAAATTTAGAAACTAATCCGCAGCATTGCACGCTTGGCGGTTCCAAGCGCTGTGGATTAGACTGGGGTGGAAAGAGATGATTTGCATAGCTCCGCCTACTGCAAAGGATTCTGGGTAAACCTGCTATTCTTTGTATTATGCTGCTTGCAAGTACTTTCCGTTTCAGGAAAGCATCCACTATGTATTTCCTTTAAGTAGAGGGCTTTTCGGTCTCTTTCGTCCCGCTACATTTAGCCCAACTTGGGTCTCTCCCTAAGGTGGCTAGCATGTGTGTATCGCTTGCTCACCGAGCCCCACTCCATACAGCCAACCAATTCCAGCCCTGTGCTGATGAGGGTCTAAAGCCCGAAACACGTGTCCACAGGTAGGAATTGGTTGGCTGTGTAAATTTAGAAACTAATCCGCAGCATTGCACGCTTGGCGGTTCCAAGCGCTGTGGATTAGACTGGGGTGGAAAGAGATGATTTGCATAGCTCCGCCTACTGCAAAGGATTCTGGGTAAACCTGCTATTCTTTGTATTATGCTGCTTGCAAGTACTTTCCGTTTCAGGAAAGCATCCACTATGTATTTCCTTTAAGTAGAGGGCTTTTCGGTCTCTTTCGTCCCGCTACATTTAGCCCAACTTGGGTCTCTCCCTAAGGTGGCTAGCATGTGTGTATCGCTTGCTCACCGAGCCCCACTCCATACAGCCAACCAATTCCAGCCCTGTGCTGATGAGGGTCTAAAGCCCGAAACACGTGTCCACAGGTAGGAATTGGTTGGCTGTGTAAATTTAGAAACTAATCCGCAGCATTGCACGCTTGGCGGTTCCAAGCGCTGTGGATTAGACTGGGGTGGAAAGAGATGATTTGCATAGCTCCGCCTACTGCAAAGGATTCTGGGTAAACCTGCTATTCTTTGTATTATGCTGCTTGCAAGTACTTTCCGTTTCAGGAAAGCATCCACTATGTATTTCCTTTAAGTAGAGGGCTTTTCGGTCTCTTTCGTCCCGCTACATTTAGCCCAACTTGGGTCTCTCCCTAAGGTGGCTAGCATGTGTGTATCGCTTGCTCACCGAGCCCCACTCCATACAGCCAACCAATTCCAGCCCTGTGCTGATGAGGGTCTAAAGCCCGAAACACGTGTCCACAGGTAGGAATTGGTTGGCTGTGTAAATTTAGAAACTAATCCGCAGCATTGCACGCTTGGCGGTTCCAAGCGCTGTGGATTAGACTGGGGTGGAAAGAGATGATTTGCATAGCTCCGCCTACTGCAAAGGATTCTGGGTAAACCTGCTATTCTTTGTATTATGCTGCTTGCAAGTACTTTCCGTTTCAGGAAAGCATCCACTATGTATTTCCTTTAAGTAGAGGGCTTTTCGGTCTCTTTCGTCCCGCTACATTTAGCCCAACTTGGGTCTCTCCCTAAGGTGGCTAGCATGTGTGTATCGCTTGCTCACCGAGCCCCACTCCATACAGCCAACCAATTCCAGCCCTGTGCTGATGAGGGTCTAAAGCCCGAAACACGTGTCCACAGGTAGGAATTGGTTGGCTGTGTAAATTTAGAAACTAATCCGCAGCATTGCACGCTTGGCGGTTCCAAGCGCTGTGGATTAGACTGGGGTGGAAAGAGATGATTTGCATAGCTCCGCCTACTGCAAAGGATTCTGGGTAAACCTGCTATTCTTTGTATTATGCTGCTTGCAAGTACTTTCCGTTTCAGGAAAGCATCCACTATGTATTTCCTTTAAGTAGAGGGCTTTTCGGTCTCTTTCGTCCCGCTACATTTAGCCCAACTTGGGTCTCTCCCTAAGGTGGCTAGCATGTGTGTATCGCTTGCTCACCGAGCCCCACTCCATACAGCCAACCAATTCCAGCCCTGTGCTGATGAGGGTCTAAAGCCCGAAACACGTGTCCACAGGTAGGAATTGGTTGGCTGTGTAAATTTAGAAACTAATCCGCAGCATTGCACGCTTGGCGGTTCCAAGCGCTGTGGATTAGACTGGGGTGGAAAGAGATGATTTGCATAGCTCCGCCTACTGCAAAGGATTCTGGGTAAACCTGCTATTCTTTGTATTATGCTGCTTGCAAGTACTTTCCGTTTCAGGAAAGCATCCACTATGTATTTCCTTTAAGTAGAGGGCTTTTCGGTCTCTTTCGTCCCGCTACATTTAGCCCAACTTGGGTCTCTCCCTAAGGTGGCTAGCATGTGTGTATCGCTTGCTCACCGAGCCCCACTCCATACAGCCAACCAATTCCAGCCCTGTGCTGATGAGGGTCTAAAGCCCGAAACACGTGTCCACAGGTAGGAATTGGTTGGCTGTGTAAATTTAGAAACTAATCCGCAGCATTGCACGCTTGGCGGTTCCAAGCGCTGTGGATTAGACTGGGGTGGAAAGAGATGATTTGCATAGCTCCGCCTACTGCAAAGGATTCTGGGTAAACCTGCTATTCTTTGTATTATGCTGCTTGCAAGTACTTTCCGTTTCAGGAAAGCATCCACTATGTATTTCCTTTAAGTAGAGGGCTTTTCGGTCTCTTTCGTCCCGCTACATTTAGCCCAACTTGGGTCTCTCCCTAAGGTGGCTAGCATGTGTGTATCGCTTGCTCACCGAGCCCCACTCCATACAGCCAACCAATTCCAGCCCTGTGCTGATGAGGGTCTAAAGCCCGAAACACGTGTCCACAGGTAGGAATTGGTTGGCTGTGTAAATTTAGAAACTAATCCGCAGCATTGCACGCTTGGCGGTTCCAAGCGCTGTGGATTAGACTGGGGTGGAAAGAGATGATTTGCATAGCTCCGCCTACTGCAAAGGATTCTGGGTAAACCTGCTATTCTTTGTATTATGCTGCTTGCAAGTACTTTCCGTTTCAGGAAAGCATCCACTATGTATTTCCTTTAAGTAGAGGGCTTTTCGGTCTCTTTCGTCCCGCTACATTTAGCCCAACTTGGGTCTCTCCCTAAGGTGGCTAGCATGTGTGTATCGCTTGCTCACCGAGCCCCACTCCATACAGCCAACCAATTCCAGCCCTGTGCTGATGAGGGTCTAAAGCCCGAAACACGTGTCCACAGGTAGGAATTGGTTGGCTGTGTAAATTTAGAAACTAATCCGCAGCATTGCACGCTTGGCGGTTCCAAGCGCTGTGGATTAGACTGGGGTGGAAAGAGATGATTTGCATAGCTCCGCCTACTGCAAAGGATTCTGGGTAAACCTGCTATTCTTTGTATTATGCTGCTTGCAAGTACTTTCCGTTTCAGGAAAGCATCCACTATGTATTTCCTTTAAGTAGAGGGCTTTTCGGTCTCTTTCGTCCCGCTACATTTAGCCCAACTTGGGTCTCTCCCTAAGGTGGCTAGCATGTGTGTATCGCTTGCTCACCGAGCCCCACTCCATACAGCCAACCAATTCCAGCCCTGTGCTGATGAGGGTCTAAAGCCCGAAACACGTGTCCACAGGTAGGAATTGGTTGGCTGTGTAAATTTAGAAACTAATCCGCAGCATTGCACGCTTGGCGGTTCCAAGCGCTGTGGATTAGACTGGGGTGGAAAGAGATGATTTGCATAGCTCCGCCTACTGCAAAGGATTCTGGGTAAACCTGCTATTCTTTGTATTATGCTGCTTGCAAGTACTTTCCGTTTCAGGAAAGCATCCACTATGTATTTCCTTTAAGTAGAGGGCTTTTCGGTCTCTTTCGTCCCGCTACATTTAGCCCAACTTGGGTCTCTCCCTAAGGTGGCTAGCATGTGTGTATCGCTTGCTCACCGAGCCCCACTCCATACAGCCAACCAATTCCAGCCCTGTGCTGATGAGGGTCTAAAGCCCGAAACACGTGTCCACAGGTAGGAATTGGTTGGCTGTGTAAATTTAGAAACTAATCCGCAGCATTGCACGCTTGGCGGTTCCAAGCGCTGTGGATTAGACTGGGGTGGAAAGAGATGATTTGCATAGCTCCGCCTACTGCAAAGGATTCTGGGTAAACCTGCTATTCTTTGTATTATGCTGCTTGCAAGTACTTTCCGTTTCAGGAAAGCATCCACTATGCATTTTTATTTAAACATTCCAAAAATTCCTGTAACACACCTGAAGGGTTAATAAACTTCTTGAATGTGGTTTTGAGCACCTTGAGAAGTGCAGTTTTTAGAATGGTGTCACACTTGGTTATTTTCTATCGTATAGACCCCTCAAAATGACTTCAAATGTGATGTGGTCCCTAAAAAACGTTGGTGCTGTAAAAATGAGAAATTGCTGGTCAACTTTTAACCCTTATAACTCCCTAACAAAAAAAAAATTTTGGTTCCAAAATTGTGCTGATGTAAAGTAGACATGTGGGAAATGTTACTTATTAAGTATTTTGTGTGACATATCTCTGTGATTTAAGGGCATAAAAATTCAAAGTTGGAAAATTGTGAAATTTTCAAAATTTTCGCCAAATTTCCATTTTTTTCCCACAAATAAACGCAGGTAATATAAAACAATTTTTACCACTATCATGAAGTACAATAGGTCACGAGAAAACAATGTCAGAATCACTGGGATCCGTTGAAGCGTTCCAGAGTTATAACCTCATAAAGGGACAGTGGTCAGAATTGTAAAAATTGGCCCAGTCATTAACGTGCAAACCACCCTCGGGGCTTAAGGGGTTAAACAAAAGGAAGAACTTAAAAAAAACTCTCAAGGGACGCTTTCTGTTTCTTAAAATGGATGCCTGCACACATCACAGAGTGAACTATTTTGCCATCAATGTCCGATTTGTTTGTGACAAAAATGAAATAGTTATCAAGACATTGGCAGTAAAAGACACCAAAGCTCATCACACCAGTGAGTTTCTCCAGGTCTTGGTGGAAAAGGTTCTGCAAGACTATGAACTTAACCCCTTCATGACCCAGCCTATTTTGACCTTCATGACCTGGCCGTTTTTTGCAATTCTGACCAGTGTCCCCTTCGCAATTTTCACATTTTGAATTTTTATTCTGTTAAACCAGAGAGTTATGTGACACAAAATAGTTAATAAATAACATTTCCCACATGTCTACTTTACATCAGCACAATTTTGGAAACAAATTTTTTTTTTGCTAGGAAGTTATAAGGGTTAAAATTTGACCAGCGATTTCTCATTTTTACAACGAAATTTACAAAACCATTTTTTTTAGGAACCACCTCAAATTTGAAGTCAGTTTGAGGGGTCTATATGGCTGAAAATACCCAAAAGTGACACCATTCTAAAAATTGCACCCCTCAAGGTGCACAAAACCACATTCAAGAAGTTTATTAACCCTTCAGGTGCTTCACAGCAGCAGAAGCAACATGGAAGGAAAAAATGAACATTTAACTTTTTAGTCACAAAAATGATCTTTTAGCAACAATTTTTTTATTTTCCCAATGGTAAAAGGAGAAACTGAACCACGAAAGTTGTTGTCCAATTTGTCCTGAGTACGCTGATACCTCATATGTGGGGGTAAACCACTGTTTGGGCGCACGGCAGGGCTTGGAAGGGAAGGAGCGCCATTTCACTTTATGAATGAAAAATTGGCTCCACTCCTTAGCGGACACCATGTTGCGTTTGGAGAGCCCCCGTGTGCCTAAAAATTGGAGCTCCCCCACAAGTGACCCCATTTTGGAAACTAGACCCCCAAAGGAACTAATCTAGATGTGTGGTGAGCACTTTGAACCCCCAAGTGCTTCACAGAAGTTTATAACGCAGAGCCATGAAAATAAAAAAAAAAATTTCTTTTCTCAAAAATGATTTTTTAGCACGCAATTTTTTATTTTCCCAAGGGTAACAGGAGAAATTTGACCCCAAAAGTTGTTGTGCAGTTTCTCCTGAGTACGCCGATACCCCATATGTGGGGGTAAACCACTGTTTGGGCACACGTCGGGGTTTGGAAGGGAAGTAGTGATGTTTTGAAATGCAGACTTTGATGGAATGCTCTGCGGGCGTCACGTTGCGTTTGCAGAGCCCCTGATGTGGCTAAACAGTAGAAACCCCCCACAAGTGACCCCATTTTAGAAACTAGACCCCGAAAGGAACTTATCTAGATGTGAGGTGAGCAGTTTGAACCCCCAAGTGCTTCACAGAAGTTTATAACGCAGAGCCATGAAAATAAAAAAAAAAATTTCTTTTCTCAAAAATGATTTTTTAGCCCGCAATTTTTTATTTTCCCAAGGGTAACAGGAGAAATTTGACCCCAAAAGTTGTTGTGCAGTTTCTCCTGAGTACGCTGATACCCCATATGTGGGGGTAAACCACTGTTTGGGCGCACACGGCAGGGCTTGGAAGGGAAGGAGCGCCATTTCACTTTATGAATGAAAAATTGGCTCCACTCTTTAGCGGACACCATGTTGCGTTTGGAGAGCCCCCGTGTGCCTAAAAATTGGAGCTCCCCCACAAGTGACCCCATTTTGGAAACTAGACACCCCAAGGAACTTATCTAGATGCCTAGTGAGCACTTTAAACCCTCAGGTGCTTCACAAATTGATTCGTAAAAATGAAAAAGTACTTTTTTTTTTTTTCACAAAAAATTTATTTTCGCCTCAATTTTTTCATTTTCACATGGGCAATAGGATAAAATGGATCCTAAAATTTGTTGGGCAATTTCTCCCGAGTACGCTGATACGCCATATGTGGGGGTAAACCACTGTTTGGGCGCACGGCAGGGCTCGGAAGGGAAGGAGTGCCATTTGACTTTTCAATGCAAAATTGACTGGAATTGAGATGGGACGCCATTTGGCTTTTTAAATGGAAAATTAGCTCCAATCATTAGCGGACATCATGTCGCGTTTGGGGAGCCCCTGTGTGCCTAAACATTGCAGATCCCCCACAAATGACCCCATTTTGGAAACTAGACCCCCAAAGGAACTAATCTATATGTGTGGTGAGCACTTTGAACCCCCAAGTGCTTCACAGAAGTTTATAACGCAGAGCCATGAAAATAAAAAAAAAAATTTATTTTCTCAAAAATGATTTTTTAGCCCGCAATTTTTTATTTTCCCAAGGGTAACAGGAGAAATTTGACCCCAAAAGTTGTTGTGCAGTTTCTCCTGAGTACGCTGATACCCCATATGTGGGGGTAAACCACTGTTTGGGCGCACGGCAGGGCCGTGAAAATAATAAATACGTTTTCTTTCCTCAAATATAATTTTTTAGCCCAGAATTGTTTTATTTTCCCAAGGGTTACAGGAACCCCAAAAGTTGTTGTCCAGTTTCTCCTGGGTACGCCGATACCCCATGTGTGGGGGTAAACCACTGTTTGGGCACACGTCGGGGCTCGGAAGTGAGGGAGCACCATTTGACTTTTTGAATACAAGATTGGCTGGAATCAATGGTGGCACCATGTTGCGTTTGGAGACCCCTGATGTGCCTAAACAGTGGAAACCCCTCAATTCTACCTCTAACACTAACCCCAACACACCCCTAACCCTAATCCCAACTGTAGCCATAACCCTAATCACAATCCTAACCACAACCCTAATTCCAACCCTAACCCTAAGGCTTATGTGCCCACGTTGTGGATTCGTGTGAGATTTTTCAGCACCATTTTTGAAAAATCTGCAGGGAAAAGGCCCTGCGTTTTAACCTGTGGATTTACCGCGGATTTCCAGTGTTTTTTGTGCAGATTTCACCTGCGGATTCCTATTGAGGAACAGGTGTAAAACGCTGCGGAATCCGCACAAAGAATTGACATGCTGCAGAAAATACAACGCAGCGTTTCCGCGCGGTAATTTCCGCACCATGGGCAAAGCGGATTTGGTTTTCCATAAGTTTACTTGGTACTGTAAACCTGATGGAACACTGCTGCGAATCCACAGCGGATCCGCAGCCAAATCCGCACCGTGTGCACATAGCCTAATTCTAAAGGTATGTGCACACACTGCGGAAAACGCTGCGGATCCGCGCAGCAGTTTCCCATGAGTTTACAGTTCAATGTAAACCTATGGGAAACAAAAATCGCTGTACACATTCCACAGCATGTCACTTCTTTCTGCGGATTCCGCAGCGGTTTTACAACTGCTCCAATAGTAAACTGCAATTGTAAAACCGTAGCGAAATGCGCAGAAAAACCGCGGTAAATCCGCAGCGGTTTAGCACTGCGGATTTATCAAATCCGCTGCGGAAAAGTCCGCAGAGGACCAGAATACGTGTGCACATACCGAAACCCTAACCCTAGTTTTTACCCCAACCTTAGTGGAAGAAAAAAAAAATTTCTTTATTTTATTATTGCCTCTACCTATGGGGGTGACAAAGGGGGGTGGTCATTTAGTATTTTTTTTATTTTGATCACTGTGATAGGTCAAAGTGATCAAAATGCACTTGAAACGAATCTGCCGGCCGGGGGGTGGATCGGAGCACGGGGGGGGGGGGGGGGTGGATTGGAGCACCGGGGGGGTGATCAGAGTGCAAAGGGGGTGGTTGGAGCACGGGGTGGGATTGGAGCACGGGAGTGAGCGGACAAGAGCACGGGGGGAGCGGAGCTGTGTACCGGACTGATCGGAGGACTGGGGGCGGGGGGGTTTGGAAATCGGTGGCGGAGAGGGGGGGTGCAGACCAGTGTTTACAGCCATGGCCGATGATATTGCAGCATCGGCCATGGCTGGATTGTAATATTTCACCAGTTTTAATAGGTGAAATATTACAAATCGCTCTGATTGGCTGTTGAAAGTGAAACTGCCAATCAGAGCGATCGTAGCCACGGGGGGGGTGAAGCCACTCCCCCTGGGCTGTACTACTACTCCCCCTTGTCCCTGCACATCTGGTGAAATGGGAGTTAACCCTTTCACCCGATCTGCAGGGACGTGATCATTCTGTGACACAGCATATGCGTCACAGGTCGGATTGGCACCGACTTTCATGACGCATACGCTGTGTCACAGGTCGGGAAGGGGTTAAAAAAGAGCAAGCTCTTTCTGTCGTAACTGACAATGCTTCAAATATGATAAGTACTATTAAGCTAATGAATGAGAGTAATGATGGTGACCAGCAGCTAGAAGAACATTCTGGGTCCACAGACACAGAAATGTTTGAAATAGAGGAACACAGTATTGTAACTGAGGAGCAAACTGAAGTTGCTTCAGATGAACAGCAACATGATAATTTAGGTGATCTTGTTGAAACTGTGTCAATACGTTCTTTCATTCATCACATGCGCCGTGTTGTGCATACGCTACAGCTGGCTATAAGAGACAGTCTGCAAGAAGGACATGCTGCTGCACTGAAAGGCAAGGTGAGAAAATTGGCTACTGTTGCCAGAACCCCTAAAGTTGACTCAATTTTGAAGAGACGTGCTGGAAAAAGGGCAATTATTGATCAATCCACACGATGGGGCAGTACTTACTTAATGATTCAGCGCTTGGTTGAACTGAAAACCTTTCTTGTAGACATGGCGAACCCTCAACTGACGCTAAATGAAAGTCAGTGGAATCAGGTGACTGAGCTGGAAAAATTGCTAGAGCACCCATTTACAGTGACTAAAAAAATCACAAGCAGAGGACTTAACTTCCAGGTATTTTCTTAAAGTAGTGGAAGAACCTGATGTTTCGCCCGTCCCAAAGAGGAGGGTTAATTGCAAGTGGCAATGCTACATCAATGAAATGGAGAGAGGAGCTACTATTACAAAATAACATTCTTTTGGCAGCTGTTTATGTAGACCCAATGCATTGGATTCTTCTAGATGATCAACACAGCTAACTAAAGGAAAAGAAGCTCTGTTTGAAATAGCAGTAAGGATGAAAGGGTTGCAGAACAGTCAGGGGGAACAAGAAGAATTTGGTCGTCCTGCCACATCTTCACCCTCATCAACTGATGAAGAATTTAATTTAGAAAAATATTTGGATCACAAGGACCGTGCAAAGCGTTCCCGCATAGAAGAGTCATCCCCATCAAAGAACACAACAAGTACATTTCAGCGGAATTTTTCATGTGTACTAAAAGAAATTGAGAAATTTGACCGTTCATTAAAAATAACAGTGCAACAAGCGATTCCTCTGTATCCTGTCATTGTCAGAGATGTTGCCCGAGTGGTTACTACTTTGCCACCAAACCAAGTTAGTGTAGAGAGGTTGTTCTCTGATCTCAAAATAATTAGATCAGATTTGAGGGCATCCATGAAGGAGGATCTGACAGAGACAATACTTTTTCTGAGGACAAATTTATAGATTTCTTCTTATTAACTGCATAACAGTGCTTATTGCACATTTACTTACAAGAGTTTAGAAGAGTTTATAAAAGTTATTTGCTATATTCTAATTGTATTCTAATATTTATAGTTTTTGCTGTAAGTGGTCTGATTACTTATATGATGGTGAGAAACTTAATAAGCACGATGCTAATATTTGACAACAGTAAATTTATTGTTACGAATTGGCCATTTATGAAGGAGTCGGAACCTGATAAAATCCAGGAGTCGGAGTCGTAACTGTGGCTTACCGACGCCATAGCCCTGCGCTAGACCCCATCCCACCTCCTCCCCAACCTCGCCACCACACTTATCCCATCACTAACCCATCTCTTCAACCTATCACTAACTTCTGGAACCTTCCCTTCTGCTTTCAAACATGCCACAATCACGCCTATCCTTAAAAAGCCAACCCTCGACCCAACCACTATGTCCAGCTACCGCCCAATATCGTTGCTTCCATTCGCTTCCAATCTCCTGGAGCAGCACGACCACACTGAACTTTCCTCCCACCTCTCATCTAACTTGCTCTTTGACAATCTACAATCTGGTTTCCGTCCCCATCATTCCACTGAGATTGCCCTGACAAAAATTACTAACGACCTACTTACAGCCAAAGCTAAATACTCTATACACCTCCTTCTAGACCTGTCCTCTGCTTTTGACACAGTTGACCACTGCCTCCTACTACAGATCCTCTCCTCCTTTAGCATCAAAGACCTTGCCCTATTCTGGATTTCCTTACCTTTCCAACCACACATTCAGCGACTCCCACACTACCTCCTCATCCCACCCTCTCTCTGTTGGAGTCCCTCAAGGCTCTGTTCTAGGACCCTTACTCTTCTCAATTTATACACTTGGCCTGTGACAACTCAAAGTCCCATGGATTCTAGTACCACCTTTATGCTGATGACATTGAGATCTACCTCTCTGGCCCAGAAATCACCTTTCTGCTGTCCAGAGTCCCGGCGTGTCTATCAGCCATATCCCCCTCCTTCTCCTCTCGCTTCCTCAAACCAAACTCAATATGGACAAATCTAAACATCATCTTTTTCCTCATTTCACAGATCTTCCTTACCTAACCTATCTATCGCAATTAGTGACATCACGCTTTCCCCCGTACAAGAAGTCTGCTGCCTCGGAGTAACCCTCGACTCTGCTCTGTCCTTCAAACCACACATCCAAGCTCTTTCTACCTCCTGTCGCCTCCAGCTCAAAAATATCTCCAGAATCTGTCCTTTCCTCAACTGTCAATCTACTAAAATGCTTGTGCATGCCCTCATCATCTCCCGCCTTGACTGCTGCGACATCCTTTTCTGTGGCCTCCCTGGTAACACTCTCGCACCTCTCCAGTCCATCCTTAACTCTGCTGCCCGACTAATTCATCTCCCTCCTTGCTACTCCTCCGCTTCTCCCCTCTGCAAATCTCTTCACTGGCTCCCATTCCTCCAGCGTATCCAGTTCAAATTACTAATATTGACCTACAAAACCATCCATAACCTGTCTCCTCCATATATCTCTGACCTAATCTCCCGATATCTTCCCTCACTACAATCCTCCCAAGACCACCTCCTCTCCTCCACACTTATTCGCTCCTCACCTAATCGCCACGAAGACTTCTCCTGAATATCCCCAATTTTCTGGAATTCTGTGCCCCAACACGTCTGACTATCAACCACATTCGGACCCTTCAGATTGAACCTGAAAACCCACCTCTTCAAGAAAGCCTACAGCCTGCAATGACCCCGCTGCCTCCTCACCACCACCGGAGCTACCCCTCACCAACACCAGAGCTGCTGCACAACCCCCCCCCCCAACCTATTGTCTCCTTCCTCACCATCCTGTAGAATGTAAGCCCGCAAGGGCAGGGCCCTTGCCCCTCTGTATCAGTCTGTCATTGCTACTCTGTTTACTGTAATTTGTATGTCACCCCCTTCTCATGTACAGCATCATGGAATCAATGGTGCTATATAAATAATAATAATTGCCAATTGTAGATACTACAGAAATGAATTGAAGACAAAGACTGCATGCACTTGGTTGTCTGCTGAATAAAGAAGGGGTCATTTGTATCTAGCTAAGATTACCACTCACCCTTTCTTGTGCCAGCTTTTGCATTTCATCCTGCAGCTTATTTAGAATATGAAGATTTGGCTTGTTCTTTTTGGCATACTGATGTAGTTCTATTACACTTTTATCTGAGGTTTCCTAGAACAAGACACAAAACAAAGCTATTAATATAAGCAAAATAATTCTTCATTTAACTCTTGAAATAGTTTGTATTTCCTTTAAATAAGCACATTATTATTATTATACATTTTTATAACGCCATTTATTCCATGGCGCTTTACATGTGAAAAGGGAGCAAATATAAACAAATACAATAAACACAAGTAAAAAACAAGGCACTGACAGGTTCAGAAGGAGGGAAGACCCTGCCCGTGAGGGCTCACAGTCTGCAGGGGATGGGTGAGGATACACTAGGAGAGGGTAGAGCTTGCCGTGCGGCGGTTCAGAAGGTTGAGGATCACTGCAGGCTTGTCAGAAGAGGTGAGTCTTCAGGTTCTTTTTAAAGGTTTCTATGGTAGGCTAGAGTCTGATGTGTTGACGTAGAGAGCTCCAGAGTATGGGGGAAGCACAGGAGAAGTCTTGGATGCGGTTGAGGGAAGAAGAGATAAGAGGGGAGTAAAAAAGGAGATCTTGTGAGGATCGAAGGTTGCGTGTAGGTAAGTACCAGGAGACCATGTTGCAAATGTATGGAGGAGACTGGTTGTGGATGGCTTTCTATGTCATAGTAAGGGTTTTTAACTGGAGCCTCTAGACGATAGGAAGCCAGTGAAGGGCTTGGGATAGGGGAGAGGCTGGGGAGTAGCGGGGAGACAGGTAGATTAGTCGGGCAGCAGAGTAAAGGATGGATTGGAGTGGTGCCAGAGGGGAGGCCAGAGAGTAGGAGGTTGCAGTAGTCAAGGCGGCAGATAAGGGCAGATTGTAAGCTCTCTTGAGCAGGGTCATCTTATTTTGCTTTAATTATTGTATTGCTAACGTTATTACTTATGACTGTTGTGTTTGAAACTGTTAAGCTGTAAAGCGCTGCGGAATATGTTGGCGCTATATAAATAAAGATTATTATTATTATTATAAGGGCGTGCACTGGTGTTTTTGTGGTTTCGTTGTCAAGGAATGCGCGGATCCGGGAAATGTTTTTGAGTTTGAGATAGCAGGAGGAGGTAAGGGATCGGATATGTGGCTTGAAAGAGAGGGCAGAGTCGAGGATCACCCCGAGGCACTGAGCATGCAGAACTGGGGAAAGTGAGCAGCCATTGACATTGATGGATAGGTCTGGTGGAGGGGTAGAGTGAGATGGGGGAAAGAAGATGAATTCTGTTTTGTCCATGTTCAGTTTTAGAAAGCGAGAAGAAAAGAAGGCCGAGATAGGAGACAGACAGTGTGGGATTTTGGTGAGTAAGGAGGTGAGGTCAGGTCCAGATAGGTAGATCTGCGTGTCATCGGTGTAGAGATGATACTGCAAACCGTGGGATTCTATGAGCTGTCCCAGGCCGAAGGTGTAGATGGAGAAGAGTAGGGATCCCAGAACTGAGCCTTGAGGGACACCGACAGACAAGGGGCGAGGTGTGGAGGTGGTGTGGGAGAGGGAGACACTGAAAGTTCGGTCTGTTAGATATGACGAGATCCAGGATAGGGCCAAGTCTGTGATTCCAAAAGATTATAGAATCTGTAGCAGGAGGGAATGGTCTACAGTGTCAAAGGCAGAAGACAGGTCCAGGAGAAGGACATAGTAGTGCTGCTTGCTCTTGGTGGTTAGTAGGTCATTGGTGACTTTAGTTAGGGCAGTTTCAGTTGAGTGATGGGGTCAGAAGCCAGATTGTAACCGGTCAAAAAGGGAGCAGGAGGAGAGGTGGGAGGGCAGTTCAAGAGGGACATGCTGTTCCAGTAGTTTTGAGGCATAAGGAAGAAGAAATATCAAGCGATAGCTAGACACAGAGGATGGGTCGAGGGAGGGCTTTTTGAGGATGGGTGTGATCTTGGCATGTTTGAAGGATGAAGGGAAGACACCAGTTGTGAGTGAGAGGTTGAAAAGGTGTGTTAGGGTTGGGATGAAGACTGTGGCGAGGTTAGGGATGGGAGCGGATCAAGCTTGCAAGTGGTGAGATGTGATCTAGACAGGAGGGTGGAGAGTGGATCTTCTGTCATGGTGGGGAAGCTGGTTTTGGAGGAGCAGGGTTGAGCAGCTAAGAGGGGCATTAGGCGCTGCGGGCCAAAGCGTTCTTCTGCTTAAAGAAAGAGGCAAAGTCTTCAGCAGAAATGAGGGGGGGAGGGAGGAGGTGCTGGGGGACGGAGTAGAGAATTGAAAGTGTTGAAAAGCTGTTTAGGGTTGTGAGACAGGGAGGATATGAGAGATGAGATATAAGTTTGTTTTGTGGCAGTGAGCGTGGACTTGAAGCTGGCGACAGACTGCTTGTATGCACTGAAGTGCTCGGCAGAGTGGGATCTCTTCCATCTCCGCTTAGCGACCCTGGAAGCTCGTCTCAGTTCTTTGGTACGGCTGGTCAGCCAGGGCTGCCTGTTGATTGTACGAGTTTTGCTATGCATGAGAGGAGTGGCCGAATCGAGTGTAGCTGTTATTGTTACAAACGCTGGAAGAAATTATTTTTTTTAAACATAAATTTTTATTCACAAATTGTGTTGAGCTTTGCATCTTATTGACAGTAAATTCTTAATGATTAACACAATGTTATGGGGGTTAGGGAAGGGAAGAGGATAGGGGAAATGGTGACATTACAATAACTATCCAATCACATTCTCTATATGCGAATCTGCAAAGTTATTTAAACGGAAAGATAACCAATTGTTCCATTCCATCAGATGATCTATGACTTCCCACAGAGGTCTAATTCTGTCACAACTCCACCATATATGTAGCATGTCTGCACTGGGGTCACCACACCTCCAGCACGTGTCTGAGGAACTGCGGAACATCCTAGACACTTTATTGGGAGTGAAATACCACCTATATAACAATTTCCTTGCGTTTTCTATGTGGTTAGTCGCTGGAAGAAGCTATATTGATTTAGGAAACGTGTTTATTTCCTTTGTATGTATTGGAACACCACACAAAAACTTAAAAAAAATAAAAAAAAGGCAAAATTTGACAATTTCACACAAAACCTCCCAAATGAGTCAAAATTGTTGACATTGCCATAATTGTGAGTAAACAACTTTGTTTCAAGCATGTGATGTTCATTCAAACTAACCTGTGGCAAGGAACCGGGGTGGGCAATACAAAAATCATACCTGAAACCAGATAAATAAGGGACAAATTGACAATATTTGCATTGTGTGACTGTGCCACACTAAGCAAGGAAAACAGAAACATAAGCAAAATGTCTGAGCATTTGAAAAGCAAAATTGTTGAAAAAAAGCAACCTCATGGTTACAAGTCCATCTCCAAAAATCCTGATGTTCCTTTGTCCACGGTGCGCAACATAATCAAGAAGTTTACAACCCTTGACACTGTAGCTTATCTCCTCCTTAGGACAAGGACGGCAGAGAAAAATGGATAACACTGCCACACAGGATAGATGGTGGATAAGCAGCCCCAATCAAGTTCCAAATAAATTAAATATGTTGTGCAGGCTCAGGGTGCATTAATGTCAGCGCGAACTATTCATCGACATTTGAAGGCAATGAAAAGCTATGGCAGGAGATGCAGGAGGACCCCACTGCTGACACAGACATAAAAAAATTTAGACTTCAGTTTGCCAAAATGTACATGAGTAAACAAAAATCCTTCTGGGAAAGCGTCATGTAGACAGATGAGAGCAAGATAAGAGTTTTTTGGTAAAGCACATCATTCTTTATTGAAAACAGAATGAGGTGTGCAAATAAAATAACACTGTAACTACAGTCAAATATGGTGGAAGTTCTAATATGTTTGGAGGTTGTTTGGCTGCCTCAGGCACTGGGTGCCTTGACTATGTGCAAGGCATCATAACATCTGAAGACTACCAAAGGATTTTAGGTTGTAAGGTAGTGCCCAGTGTCAGAAAGCTAGGCTTGCCATCTAGATCATGGGTCTTCCAGCACTACAATGACTCCAAACATACTTCAAGAAGCACCCATAAATGGATGGAAACAAAGCATTGGAGAGTTCTGAAGTGGCCAGCAATGAGTCAGAATCTATATTCCATTGAACACATATGGAGAGATTTTAAAATTGCTGTTGGCAGAAGCTACAGTTCAAATATGAGAGACCTGTTGAGAACTGTAAGAAGCTTGTAGATGGTTATAGGAGGCAATGGATTGCAGTCATTTATTCCAAAGGGTGTGCAACCAAATATTAAGTTGAGGGTGCCAACAATTTTGTTCTGCCCATTTTTGGGGTTGTGTGTGAAATTATGCCCAATTTTCCTTTTTAACTCAGCTTTTTGTGTCGTTCCAATAAATACAAAAGAAATAAACATGTGTTTAACAAAATATATGTAATTGCAAAAATTTTCTGGGAGAAATACTTCACTTTCTGAAACAACTTCAAAAGGTACCAACACTTTTGGCCATGACTATATATCTACACAGTATAAAAAGTTACCTGTTTCACCATTTTAGTGCTCTCTCTTCCATACATTCGAAGAAGGGAGCCCCAGTTTTTTACATGGGGATGAAGGAGCTGAAGAATTTTTTGTGATGCCAACTGTTTTCCAACCCTTTTATTTTTGCCTACGATAAAGAAAAGATGGTTTATGAGGGAACACAAAAAACCATTAAAGAGGACTTATTATTACTCTTGTTTATAAAAACCTCCATATGGTTCCAGAGATATGGGCTTTTTTAGTTAATGCAATTTTTTGGTCTTTACAATGGGAGCGTAACTCACAGGATTCTCTGGGGACATGTCTTTAGACTGTGCTGAATGATTAACCTGTGAGCAACACCAGCTTTGGTACAGACCATAGAAATTAGAAGCAAAACAAAAAAAAAAAACCTCCCTTATCTCTGAAAAAGTATGGTGGATTACAACACTCATGAGCAGTACGGGAAAAAAAAAAGAACACAAAAAAACTGGTCCCTTTTGACTTGGTGACAGGTTCTCTTTAAAGGAAATCTGTCAGCAGGATCAACCCTCTTAAGCCATATATATGGGCATGCAGGTCATGAATAAAATTATACTTTGACAACTGATGTCTTATTTCAGAGAAATCCACATTTGTTTTAAACATACATGATCTGTTAAAATCTATGGGTCAGACACAGATCTTCCCAAGAATCTGCCTCCAGAACTTTAAATTAAATGGAGAGTTACCAGTGTGAGACATGTAATGACTACAGTCGGCTCAATCTGCGATTACAACTGACACAGGACAGCATTAAAAACGTATCTGCAATTGTCCTCTCATAGTGCTCTAGCTTGCATGTCACAGGCAGTCAGTTTTGCAATACAGCAGAGCTGTGAGAGCTGCAACTGTAAACGTGTTTGTAAGACAAAATTCAGTTCTAGTGTACTGTGTTAAATGTCTCACACAGGTAACATCCCTTTATTTAAAATAAACTGGATTCTCATGCAGATCTGTGTCTGGCACATTAAGAAAATGTAGATTTCACTGGAGTAAGACATCAAATTATAGATCTCAAGGTATCATTTTATTCAGCTTCCTATGACCTGCATGCCCATATAAACGAATTAGGAGGGTTGATCCCAGTAACAGATTCCCTTTAAGTTCTAGATGGGCTCTGCTACAGTTATGTGAGAAGTAGAGAGGGGTTTCAACTAAGCAAGAACTAAATCCCCTTTTCACAAAGTTTAGTGTTCAATGCCACAACAAAAGGTGTATAGGGTTTAAAGTCATTTCATTGTGACCACCCCTGTATATATTTCGTATTTGGGAATAAGCACATCCATGTTGACAAAGGTAAAAGGGTCTGTAATACTGAAAGCCAATTAACTCTCTAAAAAGCCAAAAAAGAAAAAAGTACTGCATCAGGAGACTCAGTGCCATGTTAGAGGTCTACTGCCCTTCAGAAGTTAAAACTTATAGTTCAGGCAGAATAAGGGTAAAGATTAAAAACCCAAAAAACTCACACCAGCCTCTCACAGTGTGTTTTCCACAAGTCATCACATATTCACTCTTCTGGTTCTTTCCAGGAATGACTTCGAACTTAATAGACGTGTCACCCATTCCATGGTTTCTAAAATGGTAAAGGACAACATAATTTTACATTTTATTGCAGGTGCTGAATAACAATCTTGTGAGCAGTTTTTAAATGCTCCTTCCAAACCGCTGGACTTTACCCCTTCCCGACATAGGATGTAGCAGTACGACCAATTTTGCAGCGTGTTCCCACAAATGGACGTATCAGTACATTGTGGCGATCGTGTGGGCACAAGAGTGGTGCCCGCACCATAACCACTCGAAGCTTAGCTTAGGTGATAGCCGAGACACGGGTCACTGCCAGGAGCAGGGTCTGCACCACTCTGGGTTGTTTACCCTCTGAATGCTGCGATCAATAGTGATCAAAGCATTTAGAAGGCAGGGAGAGGGAGGGGTGCCCCCCCTTTTGTCCGATCGGCGCCCCCGAGATGTTATTGTGATGGCCCAATTGTTGCTATGGAAACCCGAGGTGAAATGACGACCTCTGGTTCGGCCAGCTATGGTGACCCATGCAGTGTTTAGACCATGCCAGGAGCATGGCCTAAAAAGCGATCTGTCATTGCAACACTGACAAGTATAATGCATTGCAATGCTGGTGAATTTGCATGCCATTATATCAATGATCAGAGTTCCCTAGAGTGACTATAAAAATATATATTTATATACACACACACCACTCATAAATACGTATATTTATGTAAAACAAAAAAAAAAAAAATTGGCATGTTTGCTATCACCGCGTCCAGAAAGACCCAGCCTATAAAACTGACACTAGGTATTCTCTTCAGTGAGCACAGTAAATAAATAAGAACAGTGGCAAAAAATGATGCTTTTTCATAGTACCCCTGAACATTAAGTGGAATAAAACGCAATCACAAACACTAATGTAACTAAAATTTGTATACCTGAAAATGTAATCTTGTCCCGCAAAAGACAACCCCCATACAACGCCATCAGTGCAGAAGTAAAAAAAAAAGTTACAGCTCTAATAATAAAGTGATGAAAAACAATTTTTTTCTATAAACTATATAAAAATGTGGTATCGCTGTAATCGTACTGACTCGAAGTATGAAGTTGACCATTTTTACCACTTGGTGAACAGCATAAAAAAAAATCAAAACAATTCCTGATGTCTTGGTTTTTGTTTATTCTCCCTCCTAAAAATTGGAATCGAAAGAGAAAAAAAATGCTACGTGCAAAAAATTGGTACTAATAAAAACGTCAACTCGTCCCCCAAAAAACAAGCCCTCACATAACTGTTGGCATAAATCTAGAAAAAATATAGTTCTCACATACGGTGATGCAAAAACTTTAGTTTTGTAAAAAAACAAACAAAAAAACAACATTTTTTAGTGTGCGATAGCAGTCAAACACACACGATATATATATATACGCAATTGCACTGCCCTGAAGAATAAAGTACCGCATATACTCGTGTACAAGCAGAGTTTTTCCAGCACATTTTTTTATGCAGAAGACACCCCCCCTCGGCTGGCTTATACACGGGTCATTGTCCCAGAAAGACTGCAGGGAATGGGGGGCGGTGGAGCCGGCGGCTGCAACTGTGCCCGCTGGCAGTGAATATTCATTTGTTTTGTACCGCAGCACACATCCTACTTACCTTCTCTGCACCAGCAGCTCTTCCTGCCGAGCGATCCCATAGGCGTGGAGTGAATATTCATTACCTTAATGAGCGGGGCCACGTGATCACGCGAAAGGGAGAGCTACTGGCACCGGAAAGAGATGCAGCGAGGGCACGCAGGGAGGTAAGTAGGATGTCTTTTTTTTGCTGTTTTTTTATAGGACCATGCATACAAGGATAGGGGATAAGAAGCCATGCATACAAGGACAGGGACGGGGGAGCCATGCATACAAGGACGGGATAGGGAGCCATGCATGCCAGGTTCAGGATGAGAGGACAATGCATTCTTGGCTTATACTCGAGTCAATAAATTTACCCAGTTTTTCGTGGCAAAGTTAGGTGCCTCGGCTTATACTGGGGTCAACTTATACTCGAGTATATATACGGTAGTCTAATTACTTATACTGCACAAGAAACGGTGTAAAAAATAAATTAACCAATTCTTGACCTGCTATTGATTTGATCATTCTGTTTCCCAAAGATCGCAGTAAGGCTTGGCGCACATTTATCCTGCGCTTCACTCTGATAGCTTACCCCGTGGTTTCCATGTAAATCTCTGAAATATGTGGTTCAGACAGAACCGGCGGCGGAAGATTCCCTATGAAGAGGCAGATAGAGGCACTGGATGCAGTCTGACCGGTGATCCCGCGGTGCCCATCATTTTAGGATTGCATAAAAGTGCTGTTGGACACAGTCTTGTGCATTTCAGAAAATATGGGAACCGCTAAACAGAGGCCAGACAGAGTCCAGAGTAACTCTGCTGCCTCATTATAGTGAATGGATCCATCAGGGGTTTGATCTGAAACATTCTAAAACTTAGATGGAAACCCCAATGTAAGTTATGAAGAACGGATAGGTAGATCGCTCGGGAGGGTAACGTCCCTAGGGCTCCACGACCCTGGGCTGTGTGATGCTGAAAGACAGCTCCCCAACCGAAAAGGCTGGCATCGGTTCTAACGACCTTCCAATGGAGGGGAAGAAATGATCTCCCAAGGCGAATGGATGAAGGAAGGGACTACCATGTCAATGACTGACGTACTCGGGGAGTAGGATAATGGGGAGGTCCAAGGACGACAGCTTGTCCCATGCTGACAAGAGGGCCAGCTGAAGTGGACAGGTATGCACCTGAGCAAAGGGCCCGGCCTCCAAGGCCGAACCATCTTCCCCAGTACAGTCATGCAGAGCCGAAAGGGGTGAGAAAACGGGCGCTTCAGAGAGCGGATCCCCAGGTGGAGAGCGGAGGCCTTTTCTTCCGGGAGACTTGGGCAAGTGCGGTGTCGAACAACATCCCCAGGAAAACTATTAGTTGCACCAGAATTAGTGAGGATTTCGCTTTGTTGACTAACTAGCCGAGATAAGCAGGAGTGTCTAGGGTGACTTAAAGACTATAGGTACCTTCACACATAACGATATCGTTAAGGATATCGTTGCAACGTCACGCTTTTTTGTGACGTAGCAACGATCCCGCTAACGATATCTTTATGTGTGACAGCGACCAACGATCAGGCCCCTGCTGGGAGATCGTTGGTCGTGGGGAATGATCAGGACCTTTTTTTGGTCGCTGATCACCCCGCTGTCATCGCTAGATCTAGCGATGTGTTCACCTGTAACCAGGGTAACCATCGGGTTACTAAGCGCGGTCCTGCGCTTAGTAATCCAATGTTTACCCTGGTTACCCGGGGACTTCGGCATCATTGAAGACAGTTTCAACGATGCCGAAGTCTTTCCCCAGATCGTTGGTCGCTGGAGAGAGCTGTCTGTGTGACAGCTCCCCAGCGACCACACAACGACTGACCAACGATCACGGCCAGGTCGTATCGCTGGTCGTGATCGTTGGTAAATTGTTTAGTGTAACGGTACCTTATGGCAACAGTCTCAGAAGGACAGCCCCTTGATTGATAAAAGAATCCAGAAAAGAGATAACCACAATCCCCGTGGATGACAGGATGGCCATGACCGATGCCATCACCTTCGAGAACACTCTGGGAGCAAATAAGAATGTGGAGATACGCGTCCTGAGAGTCCACAAAGCAGAGAAAATCCTCGGGTTCCATCGAGGCGATTAAAGAGCAGAGAGACTCCTTTGGAAATGGCGTAGATGTATGCGTCAGTTCAGATTCAGATGCTTGAGGCCCAGGATCAGACAGAGGGAGCAATCCTTCTTTGGAACAATGAAACGTTTGGAATAGAATCCTAAAAAAATCTTTGTGGAGAGGAATGGGCATGATGACTCCTGTTTGGAGGAGAGAGGAGATGGCATGAAAGAAACCTGGAACCTGAGCAGGAAGCCTTGGTGGGCAAGACATGAAGAAATGCCTCCTGGGAAAGGGGACAAAAATTCTATTTTGTAGCCGGATGTCACTATTTCGCTGACCACAAAGCCATGTGTCCAGAAGGAGAAAAAGACGGCCACCCAAACAGGAAAAGTCCCAGGTGGGGGTGACCGGTCATGCTGAAGAAAGAGGGATTTTTGGCTCTTACCGTAAAATCTCTTTCTTGGAGCCTTCATTGGTGGACACAGGTAACCATGGGGTGTATGCTGCTGTCGCTAGGAGGCTGACACTATGCAAATAAAGAAAATAACTCCTCCCGGGCAGTATACACCCTCCGACAGGCACCAGGCAGCTCAGTTGGTGCAAAAGCAGTAGCAGGAGCAAGTATAAACAAACTCAACCTATGTACCAACCCAAAACAACAGTACGTTGGCCAACACGGTACAACATAAAGGAAGGGTGCCGTGTCCCCAAATGAAGGCTCCAAGAAAGAGATTTTACGGTAAGAACCAAAAATCCCTCTTTATCGCTTCATTGGGGGACACAGGTAACCATGGGACGTCCAAAAGCAGTCCCAAGGGTGGGGATAATATGCAGAGAGGAGACTCCGGTCGGCCAGTGAGAAACCGCGGCCTGCAGAATCTTCCTACCCAGGTCTGCGTCCGCAGAAGCCTGAATGTGCACCTTATAGAACTTTACGAAGGTGTGAATGGACGACCACGTTGCGACCTTGCAAACTTGCGAGGCCGAAGCTTGGTGGTGAACTGCCCAGGAAGCTCCCACAGCCCGGGTAGAGTGAGCCCTCACCCCCGGAGGCTGCTTGTCATGGACATGATATGCCTCCAGAATCACCGAACGGATCCAACGAGCAATTGTGGATTTAGAGGTGGGGAGCCCCTTCCGACGACCTTCCGATACGACAAACAGAGGATCAGACTGGCGAAAAGAAGCAGTTCAGGAAAGAGACTTGGATAGCCCTGACCAAATCCAGCTTTGAAGAGATTTCTCCAAAGGGTGAACTAGGGAAGGGCACAAGGAAGGAAGGACGATGTCCTCATTGATGTGAAAAGCTGAAACTACCTTTGGTAGAAAGTAAGGAACCGGCCGCAGGACCACTTTATCCTGGTGTAGAATCAAGAAGGGACAATGGCAGGACAATGCCGCCAGCTCGGAAACTCTCCTAATTGAGATGATGGCGACCAAGAAGGCCACTTTCCAGGAGAGAAGAGAAAGGGAAATGTCCTGAATAGGTTCAAAAGGCCCACACTGGAAGGTGCCGAGTACGAGGTTGAGATCCCAAGGTTCAACCGGAGGATGGTAAGGAGGCGCTATATGAGTGACACCTTGAAGGAAGGTCCTCACCTGGGGAAGGGAGGCCAGGTCTCTCTGAAAAAGGATGGACAAAGCGGAAACCAGACCCTTCAAGATACTTAGGGAAAAGACTGAATAGAGACCCGCTTGGAGGAACCCAAGCACAGAAGGAAGGGAAAAGACCATAGGGAACAAACTGCTGTCATCGCACCAGCGGAAAAAGGCCTTCCAACATCTATGGTAGATATGTGAAGATGCCAGTTTCCTAGCTTTTATCACGGTTTGAATGACGCTGTGGGAAAAGCCTGCATCCTTCAGGACCGCAGCCTCACCGGCCATACCATTAAATTCAGAGACCGAGAATTCGGGTGGAAGAGGGGTCCTTGCGAAAACAGATCCGAACGGTCTGGGAGTCTCCAGGGAACGTCCAATAGCATGTTCACTAGCTCCGCATACCAGGCCCTCCGAGGCCAATCTGGAGCTACTAAGAGAACAGAAACCCCCCGTCTATCTTTTTTACAACCCTTGGAATCAAGGGAAGAGGTGGAAACAGATAAGGCATCTGAAATTGGGCCAACGAAATCACGAGGGCGTCGCAGCCGACAGCCATCGGATCCCGAGACCTGGAGACGTACTTTGTGGGAACTTTGTGGTTTGTTCGGGAGGCCATTAGGTCGACATCCGGAACGCCCCACCTTTGACCAATTTGGTCGAAAACGACAGGGAGAAGAGCCCACTCGCCCGACACGAGCCCCTGATGGCTGAGGAAGTCGGCTTCTCAACTGTCCACCCCTGGGATGTGGATGGCCGATATGGAGGGAACGTGGTTCTCCGCCCACCGTAGAATCTTTGACACCTCCCTCATGACATGCTGGCTGCGAGTCCTTCCCTGGTGGTTTATGTAAGCCACGGCTGTGGCGTTGTCCGACTGAACGTGGACCGGTTTTCCTGTGAGGAGGGGCTGCAAGCGGAGAAGGGACAGAAAGATTGCCCTGATCTCCAGGAGATTGATCGGGAGACGCGTCTCAAACATTCCAGCGGCTGTAAGATGGAGAAAGACTGCACACCACCCCTGGAGACTGGCGTCTGTGGTGATGACCTGCCAGTGGAGGGGGAGAAATGACCTCCCTTGAAGAATGGAGGTGGACAGCGTCCACCAAGTGAGAGATTGCCTCACCTTGAGAGGGAGACGAACTGGGCGGTCTAAAGAAAGAGGGCTCCTGTCCCAAGCGGATAGAAAAGCCAGCTGGAGAGGGCGAGAGTGAAATGGAGCATAAGGTACTGTTTCCATGGAAGCTACCATCTTTCCTAGAACCCTCATGCCGAGCCGTAGAGGTAGAGGGGCAGAGCACTTCAGAGCTTTGATGCCCTGCCGAAGAGCCAAGAACTTCTCCTTTGGGAGGAAGACCTTTGCTTGAATGGTGTCGAACTCCATGCCCAGAAACTCTAGGCGTTGGGTTGGAATCAAGGTGGACTTCTGCTTGTTGATTATCCAACCTAGCCGGACTAGCGTGTCCAGAGCGATAGAGCGATCTGGAGACTCTGGGTGCAGTCCCAAGGAGACGGACCCTTGACCAGGAGGTCGTAGAGAAAGGGGATTACATTACCTTCGTAAAGACCCTGGGGGCGGACGCCAGGCCGAATGGGAGAGATGTGAATTGATAATGTTGCTCTTGGATCGTGAAACAAAGGAACCTCTGATGCTGTACACAAACAGAAATGTGTAGGTATGCATCCTGAATGTCCACAGAGCATAGAAATTTTCCCGGCTCCATGGATGCGATCACTGAGCGCAGAGACTCCATTTTAAAGTGCCGAATCCGGAGGTGACGGTTCAACTGCTTGAGGTCTGAAATCGGGCGGAGAGAGCCATCTTTCTTTGGAACAATGAACAGATTCGAGTAAAAATCCGAAAACCGGTGTGTAATTAAGGGACTACTGGGGGGGGTTATATCTACTTTGTATAAAGACCTGTTATATACTTTCCTATTGGGGTTTCCAATAATGGCGAGAGCTAAGTGGGAGAGGGATCTGGGTCCAATGGATAACGAGACTTGGGAGTCGGTGCTGGAGTGGGTCCCAAGACTGTCACTGAGTGAACCATATAGAGTGTCACAGCTCTATGTAATACAAAGGGTTTATAAGTCTCCGATGGTACTATATAAGGCAGGTTTGCGTGATGATTCTGAATGCCCGAGGTGTAAATCTACAGATGGTGATATATTTCATATGATTTGGATGTGTCCGAGACTGGCTGCCTTTTGGTTGGCCAAGGGATCCAATTGTGTGCTTGTTGGGATGCGTGGATGAGATTGGAGTGGATAACAACCTAAAGATAGCTACTGCCAGATTGTTATACATGGCTAGGAAGGTAATAGCTCGAAATTGGATCAGGGAAGAACCGCCTTCAAGAGGAGAATTCCTCCAGTATGTGAAGCAGGGCCTGACACTGGAAAAGGGGTTTTATAAGAAGAGAGGGAAAATTGAAATGTTCAATAAACTGTGGTCTCCGTGGATTGCTATGGGATAGGAGTATTATAGAAATTGAGTGAATTAAGGTCCCTAATTAACAGCAATGTATAATGTGGCTTACATTATTGGCTGAGGGATTAGTTATTCTATTGTTTTAATGATGGAAGTGCTAAGCAAGGTGAGCTGCTTTGTTGGGTGGGGGTGGGGGGTGTTGGGATTGAAGGGGGTTGCTTGAAGGGGAAAAACTTTGTATTGAAAATGAGAATGTAACATGTCAATTATCTTGTTATTCTTAATAAAAATTTATTTGAATTAAAAAAAAAAATCCGAAAACCGCTCGCGGTGAGGAACTGGGACGATTACCTGTGAGGCGACGGCCTGGAAAAGCCCTGGGACTTGGGAGGGCTGCTTAGTTGGATGAGAGAGGAAGAAACGTCTTCCTGTTGGCGAAGAAAATTCTATTTTATAGCCCGAAGTGACGATCTCCCTGACCAAGGCGTCGTCGACCACCAATAACCAAGCCTCTGTGAACAGAAGAAGCCTGCCTCCCACCCTGGAAAGATTTCCAGGTGGGGTGACCCGTCATTTTGAAGAAAATCTATGGCCGTGAGATCCAGAGGGTTTAGAGGAGCAGCTTTTAGCTCTCCAGTGAGGGGTAGGCCTGAAGGCAGGTTTCTAGAGGTACCATCACACTAAGCGACGCTGCAGCGATCTAGACAACGATGTCGATAGCTGCAGCGTCGCTGTTTGGTCGCTGGAGAGCTGTCACACAGACCGCTCTCCAGCGACCAACGATGCCGAGGTCCCCGGGTAACCAGGGTAAACATCGGGTTACTACGCGCAGGGCCGCGCTTAGTAACCCGATGTTTACCCTGGTTACCATTGTAAAAGTAAAAATAAAAAAAACACTACATACTTACATTCCGGTGTCTGTCGCGTCCCTCTCCTTCAGCTTCCCGCACTGACTGAGCGCTCACAGTCAGTGCGGGAAGCTGAAGGCGAGGGACGTGACCAGACACCGGAATGTAAGTATGTAGTGTTTTTTTTTACCTTTACAATGGTAACCAGGGTAAACATCGGGTTACTAAGCGCGGCCCTGCGCTTAGTAACCCGATGTTTACCCTGGTTACCAGTGAAGACATCGCTGAATCGGCGTCACACACGCCGATTCAGCGATGTCAGCGGGTGATCCAGCGACGAAATAAAGTCCTGGACTTTCCCCAGCGACCAACGTCGTTGTCACAAAAAACAACGATATCGTTATGTGTGACGGTACCTTTACTTTCCCCTTGGGTGGCAGCCCGGTCCTGTTGAGAGGCACCACCAGAGGAGGTGAAGGACCGAAAGGGGTGAAAGGCCTGGGGTCCCTTCCTAATGAAGGGATGCCTAGGCTTAGATTGAGGTAGAGAAGTGCTCTTACCATCAGTGGCGTCAGATCATTTGGTCCAGCTGTGTGCCAAAGAGCCTGGAGCCCTGGAAAGGCAGACAATTGAGATTTTTTTTGGAAGCGGGGTCTGCGTTCCACGCCTTCAGCCAAAGAATTCGGCGAATGGCAATGATCTTGCTGTTAGCCCTTGCGGAGCAAGCAGTCACATCCAGGGAGGTATTGAAGAGATACTTTCCTGCGTGGGCAATCTGATCCACTAAATCCGCTAGCTCCTCTGCAGGAGCCGAAGCTACAATGCCTCTATGCAGGGTCTTGGCCCAGACCGAAACAGCTTTCGCCACCCAAGAAGAGGCGAAATTGGGACAGAGCGAGGCGCCAAAAGCTTCAAAGGCTGATTTGGTTAAAGCCTCAATTTGCCTACGCCGCATCAGGGATGGACAACAGAGTCTGCGTGGATAATCGAAACACAGGCGGATCTACCTTTGGAGATTCGGACCATTTGTTGCCAAGGTCTGAATCAAAAGGGTATAAAGTGTCCAGACGCTTCATTCCCGGAAAGCGCTTAGGCTACGTTCACATTTGCGTTGCGCGCCGATGCGTCGGCGACGCAACGCACGACGCACAAAAAACGCGCGCAAAAACACTGCATTTTGCGACGCGTGCGTCGTTTTTTGACGAAAATCGGGACGCACGAAAAATGCAACTTGTTGCATTTTCTTGCGTCGGAAACGACGCACGTGTCAAAAAACGCTACCAAAAAAACGCACGCGTCCCCTATGTTAAACATAGGGGCGCGTCGCCGCTGCGTCGCCGACGCAACAGCGACGCACATTAGCGGAACGCTAATGTGAACGTAGACTTACCGAGATGTTCCCAGTGCCTAGACATAGTGATGTCAAACTCTTTGTGGTTGGGAAAAACTCTAGAGGGACGCTTCGTCCGTTTGAATGAAACGGAGATGTCCTGAGAGATTGCCTCTTCCTCCTTAAGCTCAAGTGTTTGAATAATAGTCGAAATAAGGCAATCCACCATAACCTGCGTCCCGGAGGTCTGATCCGCATCAGAGTCAGACTCCGACTGAGAAGCTAAATCTGACCCGACGTCCGCCTGCGAGGAGGGGGGATGGATAGAGAGGGGTATTCCGGCTGACGCAGTGTGATCCGGTGAACTTGATGAGAATCCAGACAGAGTCCTCTTCCTGAATCTTTTCTCAAGTCTGCCCCTGGAGGGTCTTGGTCAGGTGCGAGCGAATCGTTGTGAGAGGCGTTCGTGGCACTGGTGGCAGTAGTTAGAAGCGGAATACGTTCCATGACCTGAACCAGGGACTGGGACTTTAGTTAAGTCAAGACACTGACTGAGAAATAGCAACAGCCCATTCCGGGGGAGGGGGAGTGCACTCATCCCGAGCATTAGGGACCTCCTGAGGTACGGACATGGTGGAAGGACTGCAGGACGGACAGAAAGGGGATGGCTGGCCTGAAGCCCACTTTTTCTTACAGCGGGCACAAGCGTAGTGAATGACCTTATGGATATAGCCAGGGGCCCCTTCAGGGTTGGGCATAGGTATAGAGTAAGTGATACCTGAAGCAGGATGCTGAAGGCGATGCTGCTTAGGGAAGTATAGGCCAGGGGAGGAGCAGCGCAAAGCCTACCAGACTCCAAGCGATAGCGGCATCGCAGTAGATTGTGTTCCCCGATTTGAAGAGGTCCGCGTGGCCACGCGACGCGATGGAGGTATCCAGGGAGAAGGCACAGGTGAAGCGCGGGCTGCTGAAGTCGGCATGTGTCGAGTGTGCAGGAAGTAGGTGTGGCTGGACGAAAAGAAACCAAAGGCTCGATAGGCTGGATGTTTGGAGGGACGTAGCCCGACCAAGAGCGCCCAAAAGAAAGAACAGGCGTGAAATTTGAACAAGAAATGGGGAATGGACAAGCTACAGCAACGAGCGCTATAGACGGCGACCGCTGCGGACGTGGCTGGTGCGTGGTAGCGGCTGGCGGACGAGGCAGGGGAGATCTGGGTACCTGACTGAAAAGCCGTCCTTGCAGTTGAGGATCGCGTGAGGAGCCCTTGGAAGGTAGGAAGGGTCCTGGCAGAGGGGATCCTCCTTCCCGCGCCAATCCAGCTGGCGCAGAAGACGGCGTCAACCCCTTAACATAAGGGGGAGGTCACCACAGGTGACCACCGTCTTCCTCTCAGCACACTCAGAGGAGAAGGATGAGGAGAGGAAAGGGCGAGGACAGGCCACCAAAGATCGCCCGTAAGGGTGACAGGGAACAAAGTCCTGCCCAGCGGGTCCGAAAGTGGGCGATGTGGGTGAAACCACACTGCTCTCTCGCCCGCATAACATGGGGAAAGCAGGGTGAGAAAACTGCACCTTGTAACCCTTAGAAATAAATCTGAAAAAGACAGGGAAAAGGATTAATAACACACAAAATCCCTGAAAGAAAAGATAAAGGGGATCTGGGGTTAGATCCAGGTCCGCCTCCTATAGACACTAAGAAAAAACTGAGTTGCCTAGTGCCTGTCAGAGGGTGTATGCTGCCAGGGAGGAGTTACTTTTCTTTAATTGCACAGTGTCAGCCTCCTAGCGACAGCAGTATACACCCTATGGTTACCTGTGTCCCCCAATTTGTAGAGGGATCACCCATGGAACGCCAGTTAGGGGCAGGCTTAAACGATGGTTTACTTCTCTCCTGCTGGGCAGGCAGACGATCCTGCTGGGTTGAGGCTCCTGTGAGGGAAAGTGCCTAAAGGGATGAAACTGAAGAGAACATCTCCTTGGAAACTGGCATTTGGGCTTAAGGTACCTTCACACAACGATTTTGTTAACGATATCGTTGCAACGTCACGCTTTTTGTGACGTAGCAACGATCCCGCTAACGATCTCGTTATGTGTGACAGCGACCAACGATCAGGCCCCTGCTGGTAGATCGTTGGGGAATGATCAGGACCTTTTTTTGGTCGCTGATCACCCGCTGTCATCGCTGGATCGGCGTGTGTAACGCCGATCCAGCGATGTGTTCACTTGTAACCAGGGTAAATATCGGGTTACTAAGCGCAGGGCCGCGCTTAGTAACCCGATATTTACCCTGGTTACCATTGTAAAAGTTAAAAAAAAAAAAAAAAAAAACCTCACATTCTGATGTCTGTCACATCCCCCGCTGTCAGCTTCCCTGCACTAACTGTCAGCGCCGGCCGTAAAGCAGAGCACAGTGGTGACGTCACCGCTGTGCTCTGCTTTACGACGGCGCTGACACAGTCAGTGCGGGAAGCTGACGGCGGGGGACGTGACAGACATCGGAATATGGAGTATGTACTGTTTGTTTTTGTTTTTTTAACTTTTACAATGGTAACCAGGGTAAATATCGAGTTACTAAGCGCGGCCCTGCACTTAGTAACCCGATGTTTACCCTGGTTACCCGGGGACTTCGGCATCGTTGAAGACAGTTTCAACGATGCCAAAGTCTTTCCCCTGATCGTTGGTCGCTGGAGAAAGCTGTCTGTGTGACAGCTCCCCAGCGACCACACAACGACTTACCAACGATCACGGCCAGGTCGTATCGCTGGTCGTGATCGTTGGTAAGTCATTTAGTGTAACGGTACCTTTAGGTTGGGGAAGCAAGGTGCTCTTACTCCCCCTCTAGCGTCAAGTGATTTGATCCAGTTTGGTGCCAAAGAGTCTAGTCCCATTGAAAGGGAAGATTAGTTAGAGACTTCTTGGAGGCCAAATCAGAGCTCCAGGCCTTGAGCCAAAGAACACTCTGAACTGCAACGATGTTGTTAGTGACGCGGGCAGAACAGCTAGTAAAGTGAACAGATACTTCCCTGCATGGTTGCTCTGGTCCACCAGCTCGTCGGGAGGGGTGGATGATAGTATGCCCAGCCGGAGGAGCTTCACCAAGGTGGAAAAGAATTTGGCTACCCATGTGGAAGCAAATACAGGACAGAGGGATGTGCCAGGCTGATTTGGTAAAAGCACCAACATATCTGCCAGTGGAATCCTTAAAGGAGGAGTGGTCAGGAAGGGACAAAACAGTCTTGGCGGACAGTCGTGAAACTGGCGGATCAACAGCCGGTGACTCGGACCACTTACTAACGAGATCAGTGTTAGAGGGGATATCCATCTGTTTTCTACCTGAGAACCGTTTTTCCGGATGTTCCCAGTGCTTCAGAAACATCCCCTCAAGCTCCTTATGATTGGAGAACATCCAGAAAGGAGGTTTCACTTTCTCAAAGGAGACCGAGAACTCTCGCCTTCCTTCACATTAAGGGTCTGGTTAATATGAGCCTGTCAACCATATCCTAGATCTTGGTGGTCTGATCTTTGTTGGGCTCCGAATCTGACCCGAAGTCTGGGTCAGACCTCAGGGCCACCTCAAAGAGGAGGTGAGGGATACAGAGTGCATCCTGGAGAATGTGGACAGAGAGCTGGACGAGGAGCTCGAATATGTTCGCTTCTTAGACCTAACTTTTGATCTGCCCTTCTGAGAGTGGTGATGGGTTGCCTGCGAATCGTCCTGCAGTCGATTGGGGCACTGATGTCAGTGAGCAGGATAGGTAGACGTTCTAGGATCTGGACCAGGGTCTATGATAGTCTGTGTATGACCTAACCAGGGTGAGAGATAGCAACAGCCCGCTCCAGGGGAGGGAGTGTGCTCTCGTCCTGGCAGCGGGGATTTCCTGTGACGCCACCATGGTAGAAGTGCCGGCTTGGCAGAAGGCCGAGGCCTGATCTTTGGGCCTCCTCTTTTTACAAATGGCGCAAGTGTAATGAATGATAGTGGGGGAGGGACGGTAGAGAGGCTCCCGAGGTCTGGGCATATGTGAAGGCACGGGGAATACTGCTGAGGAGGGCACCTAGCAAGAAGAATTAACAGGCTGGAAAGATCCTACCCAGTCCTGGAAGAGTGATGGTACAGAGGTCCCAGAACGGCGCTGTGTAAGGAAGCGCTGTAGTAGAAAAATAAACTTCAAATGTGTGTGGATCTGCTGCAGGCTGAGCGCTGTCCTGGTCGGTGTCAAGAAGAAGAGTGCTGTGGGGAGAGTACAGTCACTGAGGGTGATGACCTGCCGACTGACAGGAGAGTGTGGAGGAGAAAAGAGACAAGCAGGCCATGTTGAGATGTACAACATATGAGTCGGCGCCACTGATGGGGACGAGGAAGCGTGTACAAGCCACGCCAACGATTGACCGGGTCGGCCGGGGGACATGCACTGACGATTGGAAGATGGTATCTGCACTCTGATAGGTGGCTTTGAAAAGACTAGCGCAAAGTGTGCCCAAAGGGAAAAAAGGCACACTGATAAAACCGTCGCTGGAGCAAGGGAATATTTTAAAAATAGCGCCCGTTCTCAGTGCGTCAAAACAAGGACAGTACCTTTTAAAGCAAGTCCAGATTGCTTCTTCACAGTCTTGAGGATAGCATCAGGGGCTCCCCTTGAAAAGGGGGAACTTCCTGGTACTGACAAGGCATACTACTTCCTGCACTGTCAAGGTGCTTGACGGTGCAGAAGACTGTCGACCCCGAAAGAAAGGGGGAAGGTCATCTGAAATAGGGAGAACAGTCCGAGGAGGGGGCTGGAGGAATAAGGCAAAAACCCGGCCACCACGAATCACCATGGGAACTATATAGTGACAGGGAGTAAGGCCATGCCTAGCGAGGAGAGATTGGGAGATTGGACAGGGTGGATGATACTGCACTGTTCACTCACTCAGACACTTGTGTGTGGGAAGGCAGAGTGAAAAATTACACCTGGATGCCCTTGAAGCCCCTGAAAAAGAAAAGATTAATAGGACACAACATGACCTGCAAAGGGAAAAGACGGATCTCGGATGAGATCCAGGTCTACCCCTACAGACACCAAGCTTAAACTGACAGCTTTGTGCCATTCGGTGGGTGTATACTGCTGAGGAGGAGCCAATTATTTTTTCTGTCTAGTGTCAACCTCCTAGAGACCACAGCATACAACCATGGCTAACTGTGTTCCCCCAATGAAGCGATCGCTAAAATACAATTTTCATTTTTTCCTTCCACACTGCTTTAATTCCTGTGAAGCACAAAGTGTTAATAAACTTCTTGTATGTGGTTTTGAGTACTTTTAGGGGTGTAGTTGGTGTCACTTTGTATTTTCTGTCACATAGGCCCCTCAAAGTGACTTCAAATGTGATGTCACTAAAAACAAAATGGATTTGTAAAAATTTTGTTGAAAAATCACTTATTAACTTAACCTTTCTAATGTACTAACAAAAAAAAATTGTGTCATAAATAATTTGATGTGAAGCAGACATATGGGAAATGTTATTTATGATCATTTGTGTGGTTTAACCATTTTGTTTACGAGAAGAAAAACTCAAAGTATGAAAATTGCAAAATTCTTATTTTTGTGTTAAATTTTCGACACTTCATCCAAAGTCACCCTAACGAAGTACAACGTGTCACGAAATAGAACATCTCAGAATCAGTGGGAGTGCCTTGAAGCGTTATTACCTCATGAAGTGACAGTGGTCAGGATTGTAAAATGTGGTCTGGTCATGAAGGGGAAAACAGGCTCCGGGCTGAAGGGGTTAATACAAACCTCTTAAGGCACTCGTGAAGAATCTGATATGGTGACAGCAGTCCAGCCTTATTGGTGAGCTCATACACCCGTGAATCCTCAATACTGATGTGGTTGAAATACTAGCAAAGAAAACAGGGATCAGGATAAAGGAGCCAAATGTCAACTATTACAACATTAATAAAAACGGACCCATAGTCGGATATTTGTACACAATTAAACCACATTACGTGTGGTGCAAAAGAGGGGAGCTGGAATGTTGTAGTCCTGATTGAGTTGAAAATCCTTATATTGTCCATGATCATGAGATATGGGCAAGTTTTATCCCTGTTCTGGTTGCAGAGAAATGTTCCTGTTGATGAAGCGGACAGGGAGCTCCTGACAATGACGCTTCTCAGATTCGGAAGATGCTTAAAACACAACAGTGTGAGTCAGGACATACAGATTTTTAACGGGTCATTTTTCTTTTTTTTTTTAAAGAGAATATGCCACCAGGTTTTTGCTACCTCATCTGGGAGCAAGTATAGACATTGCCTTTTTGCTATGGTATTTACTTGCCAAGGTCATAGTATCTAATGCACAAACAGGATACAGCCGACCCCCTTAACAAAAAGATGGAAGTAACATAGGTGCAAAATACTGACTCACAACCTACCAGTTCATGGAAGGGTGATTGTCCAGTATTAGAATTGCACACAGATGAGGATTACAATAGGGCACAAGTCACACACATGAATAGCACAGTGCCCAGATAACAGCTTAATATACGCCCGGCACTATAAGTGAATCAGAGGGACAGGACTCTAGTTTACAAGGTCACCATTGATGAGCCTGGCTGCACCCTGTAAAAAATAAATAAATAAAATGTACAGAAAATGTAAATACGAGGTATTGGTGGATATTGGTGGCTCATAACCCACATTCCGCACTGTCTTGCAAGTCTGTACCTTAAAGTAAAATACTCAGCTATCACCCCCTCCATGAACTGGTAGATTTGTGGTTTTATCAGTATTTTGCAGCTGTGTTACCTCCACCTTTATTATGAGGTGTGCTGCATCCTGTTTGAGCATTAGATACTGTGACCTTTGCTGGTGAATACCATTGCCTTTTTGCTAAGTCTATAATTGAATTGGAATTTTTTTAAAGTTCTTTTTATTTCTTTGGCTATATTTTTGCTATAACTCATCTGAGAGCAGCATGATGTAGGCGAAGAGACCCCAATTTCAGCAATGTATCACTACACTTAACCTCGTCAGTAGGAGTTTGCTCAATAAACTACAGATGCCTGTAGGTGGGCACCTTTATACTGATTAAAATGATACCTGGGTTGATGAAATGCGTCTTGTGGTTATTGTTTAATCTGTATTTGTAGTCTTCAGTTAATGAGATTCTTGAGCTTCTGGGCAGGGCTTCATGTGGTGCTCTGCTTACATATAGAATCTTATGGCTTATGACAGGTCACTGATCCTTCCGTGACCTGCCCTCTATTTTACATACAGCATAGAATATGGTGTGCAAAAAAAATCCAAACATTCATCAAAATGGCAGCTTGTACTGCGATCTCACCCAGCACTTAGGTAATGTACGATTAATCTTTCAACATTTTAAGCATTTTTGGCTGGGTGTGTTACAGAGAGATAGGGTCTCTTTGGGATCAATATCGGATTTTATATCCTTATGCACTGGCACTTTTACCTTTATCGTACTCTCCATGGTGCTGTCCACCCCTTAACCTATTGATGTGGGTATACATTGATTATACCATTTAATACATTCATTAGGTACCCCACTAGGCCCGTTTTGTGGATATTGATGTCTCTTTACCCCCCTCTCTTTGGATGTATTCCTTGCAATTTTTATGTGTTTTTATAAAATAATTAATAAAATATGTTTTTATATCTTTGCAGTTGGAATCTCTTCTTACCCTGCCGGCTATACGCCATGATGGATTATTTTGTGCCATAAGGATGCATACGTAAACAGAGCACCACATAAAAGACCCCCGCCCCCTGCCCCCTAGCACAAGAATCTCATTAACTGAAAAAAAGATTAAACAACGACCAGAATACAGATTTTATCAACCTGGTATCATTTTAATCTGTATAACGCCGCAGACCTTACAGTGTCTGTAGTTTACTGAGCAAAATCCTGCGGACAGATTCACTTTAAGTTTACTGGGTGCAACAGTTGTGATAAAATAATTTTTTTTGCCACAGATGTAGCAGTTGTATGAATCCTGAGCCCTGTATAACCTCACCTTCGCCACTTATTGGCAGATTTTTATGTACACTGCATTTTGATATAAGGCTGCCAATCAATGGTGGGGGAGGGGGATACACAAAGCCGCTGACTAGGAGGCATGAGGAACCTAGTCCTGTAGTGATAACCTCCCTCTGATAAAACACTGATTTTATTGAAACTAAAGCACACAACCTAGTAAGTGATACACCACTAAAATCAGGGTCTGAGCCCCTAAATCTTGCTGCTCTTGGATCATGTACCAAAAATTTGCTTACAGACTCCCTTTAATTGTTGTAGTTTGTATGCACCTTCCCTCAACAATTCCAGATTTGGATTATAGTGGACTTCGAGGCATTCAGTGGCTTTCTTGCATATCTTTGTATTTCAGGAGACGATTCCTTGGTATTCTGGTGGCTCTTGCAATTTGGTCTTCAATTGTTCTTGGATGGTATGGTTCAAAAAGGTGTTCGGCTCTATCTCTAGGGTAGGAACATATCTAATTGTATCTAATGACCCTGACCAGACTATGTACCATAGTGTGTGTCGAAAACTGTTCGTTATTGTTATGTAGAGTGGGTACGTAAAGTATTCAGACCCCTTTAAATTTTTCACTCTTTGTTTCATTGCAGCCATTCGGTAAATTCAAAAAAGTTCATTTTTTTTCTCATTAATGTACACTCTGCACCCCATATTGACTAAAAAAACAACAACCCAGAAATGTAGAAATTTTTGCAAATTTATTAAAAAAGAAAAACTGAAATATCACATGGTCAGATGAGGGCAGATAAGTACACCTGCGCAGGAGCGCGATGCCAAGCAGACTGTGGATGACGCAGGGACGCGTCATTCTCATGAAGCAAGCAGGAGGGTGGAATCGCAAAAAGATGGGAAGCGGTGGTCCAAGAAGAGTGACACCCCCTCAAACCGGACCACCCTGCAGGTGATTATAATAAACCTTATTTTTCAGTTCTTCGAGGTCAGGTTGGGGGCAGATATACAGCATTATAGAATGCTGTATATCTGTCCTGAAAGGCGGTGGCCATATCTCATATCGGCCTAACCTGGTGACAGGTTCCCTTAAATGACACTTGTGAAAAATTTAAGCCACTTCTTGATAACCATCTTCACAGTGTTACATGGAATATTAAATGTATTGGAAACATTTTTTGTGCCCTTCTGACAACTTTCAACAATGAGATTTTTGCTGTAAAATGCAACTAAGAAAATGTTAGGAAAGATACTAAAATGATGGTAGTAGTGTACTGACTACCATTTAACATGAGTTTAAATGTGATTGACCAATTCTGAACACAACCACATTCCCAATTATGAGAGGGTGTTCACATTTATGCAATCACATTATTTCAGTTATGTTATTTTTATTTTCCACTGCAAAACGATTTTTCAGGCGTTTTTTTCTCAATGAATGTGTACAGATTATGAGTAACATGAAATGAGCCTTCTTGGAATTGCATTTTAAAAGGGGTGTGTACACTTTTTGAATCCAATATAGCTGGGTGTATCATTTACCAAAGTTTTAAGAACACCTACCCATCCAGAAATATGCCCAGTAAAGGAGCCAGCACATGAAACGATTTCTAGATTTTGTGAAGCATGTAAAATGTCCCTATTCTTGGACTCTGTTGGGGTCAGGTCATCAGTTGATGTAGATTTTTCAGATAAACAAAAAAGACCTACTTTTTTTTTTAGTTTTTTATAGTATTCCTACTTTGACTACAATTTTTGGTAATAGTGTGCATCAGATAGCAGTTTGCTTACATCATGTAGTCTGAGGTGTTCATCATGACTATGACACCATGTCTGAGCAGCACGGTGGCTCCTTGCAGCGCTGGAGTCCTGGGTTCAAATCCCACCAAGGACGACATCTGCAAGGAGTTTGTATGTTCTCCCCGTGTTTGCGTGGGTTTCCTCACACTTTCCAAAATACATACTGATAGGGAATATAGACTGTGAGCCTCATTGGGGACAGCGATGACAATGTATGTAAAGCATAGCATAATAAATAAAATAAGAAATTACTATTGTACCACCCTTGCCTGTTGGTTTAATGATTATATCCTCATTGTTTCTCAACAATGGTCCTCCTTTCCTGGGCAAGGATGTTGGATAGTTGTCTCCGGTTTGTGTCTAGAATAGCAGATTTTACTATATGTCCGAAGGAATGTACATACACCAAATGTATCTTGCGTCCAGATTGAGTTGTCCATTATGACCTTCTTGGCTGTAAAGATCCATCTTCCTTCAGTCAGAATGGGTTCAGATTCTTCTACATAAGTTAAATATTCTCTCAGGCGTACAATCCTGAAGTAGTTTTCCATATCACTGCAGAATTCAGTTCTATTCAGGGCTTTAGGTGGGTAAACTGGAAATCTTATAGAAAGCACATCAAGTACCACTTGTCCACACATAATGGACAAGGACGAGAAAGATTCCCAACTTACATCAGAATTACAGAATTCCAGGTACTTTTTTTTGAACCACACCAAATGTGGTTTACTTAATTGTATGTACAAAATGTCCAACGGGAGGGGGACAGATCGATAGCTAGATAGATGTAAAATACAGGTGCATTACTAGCAGAAAAATGCAAATAAGCCTCTCTGGCAAAGCCAAACCTCAAATTATCCAAAAGAGAAAAAGGCAGCACTCCATAGTCCAGTTTTCAATGGTTTATTGACCCATCATGCCACGGCAACGTTTTATTTTAAGTGTAGAACTTTTTCAAGGCTTGAAACGAAACATTGCCCTGTCATGATGGGTCAAGTCACCATTATTGGCTATTAAATAGCACTTTTTTCACCTCTATAAGCTAGTGTGCTGCCTCAATTTTTTTTTTCAATATATTGACGGTTTGGTATTTGCCTGGGAGCATGGCACCTGGATATATTTCTGTTGCAATAATTTAGGTCATTCTGCATCAATTAGGAGTGTGACCCTCAGACCTCGTGAGCATAACACAATCATGGACCAGACCTCAATTAGTGGACAATAAAGAGACCGGAGTAGTCTCAAAAGCTTGCAATGTGTTATCTTTTAAGTTAGCTATTAGACGTTATCAACTACTTAGGACTCTCAATCACACTTGAATTCTCTACACAAAAAATGATCAGAAAAAGAAAAAAAAGGTTACATTCAATAGTGTTAAAAATATGTTGAAAAAACATTGTGGTAGCTTGAAAACAAAAGTAGAGCTCTAGTAGGATCCATTTAAAGGGAACCTGTCACCCCCAAAATCGATGATGAGGTAAGCTCACCGTCATCAGGGGCTTATCTACAGCATTCTGTGATGCTGTAGATAAGCCGTCGATGTTACCTGAAAGAGGAGAAAAAGAGGTTAGATTATACTCACCCAGGGGCGGTCCTGCTCCGATGAGTGTCTCAGGTCAGGAACAGGGCCTCCCATCTTCATTCCATGATGTCCTCTTCTGGTCTTCACGCTGCGGCTCCGGCGAAGGCGTACTTTGTCTGCCCTGTTGAGGGCAGAGCAAAGTACTGCAGTGCACAGGCGCCGGAAAGGTCAGAGAGGCCCAGCGCCTGCGCACTGCAGTACTTTGCTCTGCCCTCAACAGGACAGACAAAGTACGCCTGCGCCGGAGCCACGGCGTGAAGACCAGAAGAGGACGTCATGGAATGAAGATAGGAGGCGCCGGAGCGGACCTGAGACACCCATTTGACCGGACCGCAGCAGGACCGCCCCTGGGTGAGTATTAATCTAAACTCTTTTTCTCCTCTTTCAGGTAACATCGGCGGCTTATCTACAGCATTACAGAATGCTGAAGATAAGCCCCTGATGACGGTGAGCTTACCTCACCATCGATTCTGGGGGTGACAGGTTCCCTTTAATTAATCTCAATTTTGACTATTTTTATATGAACTATGCATTAGGAACAACACGGCATGCTGGATAGGGGTCAGAATATGGACAGTTTTGTCTCACCTCCAGCTCATCGCTGTCTTTGGGCTTTTCATCGGAGGTCTGTTTTATAAAGTCCGGAATAAGGATTTCCAGTGTTGATCGGGCTGATACAAACAAATCAGAAGATAAAAACTCTGAAGCTTACAAGTGTGCAAAGAATAGAAAGAAAAAAAGTTTAAAAAAAATTCTACATAAAGAAAAAATTGTCTACAAAGTTTTTACCAGCTTTATTTTTTGCCAGCTTTTTGCTGCTTGCAGTTCCAGTACCATAGGTCACTCCATCAATAATTACAGAGGCTCCAAAAGGTTCACTTGGGTTCTCTACACAATAATAAATGATCAGAAAAGATAAAGGGTTACATACAATAGTGTATTAAAAAAAATTGTTAAAAAAAAAAAAACATAAAATAAGTAATTGTGGGGTGGCTTGAAAACAAAAGCAGAGCACCAGTAACATCTATTTAATTCCTCAGTTCACCAGACAAGCATTTACTATAATAGTTTGACATTGCATGCAATCTACTATATAATTGTCTAAGGGTCACTTCCGTCTTTCTGTCTGTCACGGATATTCATTGGTCGCGGCCTCTGTCTGTCATGGAATCCAAGTCGCTGATTGGTCGTAGCAAAACGACCACAACCAATCAGCGACGGCCACAGTCCGGCGGCAATATGGCCGCTCTTTCCTCCCCACAGTCAATGCCCGCTCCGTATGCAGCATCAATAGTAAAAAGATCTAATGTTACAAATAAGAATAATAAAAAAAAAAACACGTTCTTCTCACCCTCCGATGTGTCGCCCTGTCCTCGGCAGTGCAAGCGGCAGGTTCGGGTGTTAAGGATGCTATGCGAGAAGGACCTGCCATGACCTCACAGTCATGTGACCGCGACGTCATCACAGGTCCTGCGCTCATACCAACCCTGGGGCCGGAAGCTGCGGCGTGCACCACACACAGGCGACAGGACTACAAGGGGCCCTCCGAAGGTGAGTATGTGTTTATTTTTTAACCTGTTACATACGTGGATGGGCAATATACTACGTGGCTGGGCAATATACTACGTGGGCTGGGCAATATACTACGTGGACATGCATATTCTAGAATACCCGATGCGTTAGAATCGGGCCACCATCTAGTCAATTAATATTTTACTCTATTTTTATTCAACTATTTTAAAATCTACAATCTTCTGACTTTAACAGACCAATGAAAGAGAACCCGTCAGCAGAATTTTACCCTAAACTAAAGGGATGTTGTTTCTTGCTTATTAAATCCTTATATTTTTTGCAAAAAACAGGATTTTTGGTTACTTACCGTAAAATCTGTTTCTTGGGGCCTCCATTGGGGGACACAGGAACCATGGGTGTATGCTGCTGCCACTAGGAGGCTGATACTATGCAAATAACAAAGTTAGCTCCTCCTCTGCAGTGTACACCCTACCGACTGGCATTATACTCTTCAGTTAGTGAGAAAGCAGTGTCACGCTCACGCCCTGACTGATGGGCGAGATGCAAACTCGGCTTTGGGAAAATGGCCGCCGCGATCTCTAATGCGCACGCGCTGCATCCCGCGGCCATTTTCCTGAAGCCCCGTGCAGCAGAGCACTCGATCTGCGCACGCGCGGCCCCAGGAAGATGGCCGCCCCCACCGACGAAAGGGATGACAGCGCAGATCGCGCGCTGCTTGTTCACCACTACGCCACTACGCCACCAACGTAAAGCTGAGGAAGAACCAGCGATGTCACCACGCCCTCCCGACCTGACCAGCCTGATTGACAGGCGAAAACGGCGACTTTGGTAAGTTATTTCTCAGCATACATGGGGAATCGGGGTACACTACATACACTATAGGAACACACAGCGCAGGCCCTATTTAACAGTATTTATAGCTCAATCTCAAAAAACGGGGTGACAGGTTCCCTTTAACCTGTGGCCGAGAAGCTAAAGTCTTCTGAAAGAGGATGGAAAGCGCAGAGACCTGGCCCTTCAGGGAGCTAAGAGCCAGGCCCGAATCCAGTCCTGCCTAAAGGAAGGCCAAAATAGAAGGCAGGGAGAAGGACATAGATGGAACGCGGTTGGACTCGCACCAACGGAAGTAAGCCTTCCAGGTACGGTAGTAGATCCTGGAAGACGAAGGCTTCCGAGCCTGAATCATGGTGTGAATCACCCGGTCCAAAAGGCCGGACTCTCTTAGAACTGCGGTCTTAACGGCCACGCTGTTAAATTGAGCGACCGAGAATTCGGGTGGCAGATCGGACCCTGAGACAGCAGATCGGGCCTGTGTGGAAGGTGCCAGGGAGCGTCCGCGAGAAGATTAACGAGCTCCGCGAACCAAGCTCTCCTGGGCCAATCCGGGGCGATCAGAATGACCGGCACCCCTTCCGATTTGATCTTTTTCAACAGTTTGGGAAGTAATGGAAGGGGTGGGAACAGGTAGGGCAGCACGAACTGTGACCGAGGAATGGCCAGAGCGTCGACGCCCACTGCAAGAGGATCGCGAGACCTGGAGACGAACTGCGGAACCTTCCTGTTCAGTCGAGACGCCGTAAGATCCACGTCCGGAGTCCCCCATCAAAGACAAATCTGATGGAAGATCTCCGGATGCAAGGACCATTCCCCTGCTGCGAGACCCTCGCAGCTGAGGAAGTCGGCGGCCCAATTGTCCACGCCGGGGATTGCACCGCGGATATCACCGGAACCATTGCCTCGGCCCAGAGGAGGATCTTGGATACCTCGGCCAAGGAGCTCCGGGTCCCCCCCTGATGGTTGACATATGCCACAGCCGTGGCATTGTCCATCTGAATCCGGATTGGCAGGCCCCTGAGGATCCTTTCCCAGTGGCGGAGGGACAGAAAGATGGCCCGAATCTCGAGGACATTGATCGGCAGAGTTGACTCCTGCGTCAACCAACGGCCCTGGACCGTCAGGTGGCGAAAAACCGCACCCCAGCCGAGCAGGCTGGCGTCCGTCATCACCACCTGCCAGTGAACTGGAAGGAAGGACCTGCCCTGGGAGATGAGAGGTGACGTCAGCCACCAGTTGAGAGACCGTTTGACCCAAGAAGAGAGTCGGATCGGACGATCCAGGGAGAAGACAGACCTGTCCCACTGAGACAGAATGGCTTGCTGAAGGGGTCGCGAATGGAATTGGGCGAAGGGAAGGGAATCGCTTTCAATGTTGCTACCATCCTCCCCAGAACCTTCATGGCCGATCGGAGGGAGGGAGGCCGAGGACCCTGAAGCAAGCATATGTCCCGACAAAGAGTGGATCTCTTGTCCTTGGGAAGGAAGATTTTGGTCTGACGAGTGTCGAAGAGCATGCCGAGAAAGATGATGCGCTGAGAAGAAATAAGGCAGGACTTCTTCCGGTTGACCAGCCACCCGAAACGGGCTAGGGTGTCGAGAAAGATGGACAGACTTTCGTGAGCCTGCGAAAAGGACGGAGCCTTGATGAGGATGTCGTCGAGGTATGAAAATAGGACCAGGCCTCTGACTCTCAAGATGGCCAACAGCGCCGCCATGATCTTCGTGAACACCCTTGGAGCAGTTGCGAGATCGAACGACAGGGCGACGAACTGAAAATGTTCCCGGAGCACCGCAAAGCGCAGGAATCCGTGATGTCCGGGAAATATCGGGACATGGAGGTAGGTGTCCTGGATGTCTATTGAGCACAGAAATTCTTGAGCCTCCATGGAAGCAATTACTGAACGAAGGGATTCCATCCTGAAGTGTCTCAGACGAACTCTCCTGTTCAGCAATTTGAGGTCCAGAATGGGGCGAACCTTGCCGTCTTTTTTCGGTACCACAAAAAGGTTCGAGTAGAACCCTGTGAACCGTTCTTTTTCTGGGACGGGAACGATTACTCCGGCTTTGAGAAGAGAAGCGGTGGCTGTGAAGAAACCCGAAATTAGAGCGGGATCTCTTGGAGGACGGGCTTCAAAAAAACGATCCCGGGGTCGTGAAACAAACTATCTTGTATCCCCAGGATACAACTTCCCTGACCCATGCGTCCTCTACTGCGGAGATCCAGACGTCCCTGAAGAAGAGAAGACGGCCGCCCAACCTGGGAGGTGGGCTGGGGTCTTGCCGAGAGTCATGCCGAGGTGGATCTTCCAGTCCTGGGCCTGGAGGATCTACCTTGGGAGTAGCGGGGACGCCAGGACGGAGTGGGCCTAAAGGACACCGCTTTCTTCTCTTGACGTCCCTGTGGCCTCTGTTGCTGCTGGGAAAAGGAGTTTGACGCCGCGAAGCGACGAAAAGGCCGAAAGGATCGAAATTGCCATCTAGGAGGAGGGCGACGAGGCTTAGCCTGGGGGAGAAGAGAACTTTTACCCCCGGTGGCGTCCTTAATGATTTGGTCCAGCTGAGAACCAAAGAGACGAGAGCCTTGGAAGGGCATACTGGTAAAGGACTTTTTGGAAGATAGGTCCGCCTGCCAAGCCTTGAGCCAAACGGTCCGGCGGATGGCAACAGCATTGCTGGACGCCTGAGCCGCACAAGACGCAGCATCCAGGGAGGCGGAGGCCAGGTATTCACCAGCGTGGGAAATCTGGTTGGCAAGCTCCGCCAGTTGCACAGGAGGTGCTCCATCCAGGATATCTCGGCGGAGATCTTTGGCCCATTTGGAAATGGATTTTGAAATCCAAGTGGAAGCATAAGCTGGGCATAGAGCAGCTGCAGCCACTTCAAAGGCTGACTTCGCAAAGGATTCTATAACTATCGTTAGAATCCTTCAGAGATGCTCCGCTGGACAGTGGAAGCACCGTGTTGGTGGACAGCCTGGAAACAGGGGGATCCACCGAGGGAGAGACCGTCCAATTGGCGGTAAGTTCTGGAGAAAAGGGATATATAACACCCCCAGGCGTTTTCACCTCTGAAAACGTCTGGTCGGGTTCTCTCTCTCTGGACATGATTTACTCGAATTCAGGGTGAGGAGCAAAAAACTTGGAAGGTGGTTTAGCCCGTCTAAACGAAACCGCCTGATCTGCGGGTTCCGTAGAGGTATCCTTGATGCCACAGGTTTGGTTTATGGCTCCAATGATATTCTGGACCATATCCCTCATGGTGGCGATTTGGTTAGAATCCAGCTCCGAAATATCCTCCGAGGGTACATCAGAGAATGCCTCGCCTGACTCAGGGGAGGAGGATCGGGGGACGCCGACCGCAGAGGAGGGCCGTGTGGCGAGATGGAGCGAGAAGAGGACTCAGACCGACGTTCCTGTCTGGACCTTTTGTGGCTTATCAGAGAGGGCTCGGGAGGAGGCTCCTGCAACCCGCTGGCCACTGCAGGGGTCTGCAGGGGTAACCGATCCAGCACGGACACCAGGATTTGAGACACCCGAGTTAGATCGGCCACCGATTGTGACAGAGAGGAAGCCCAGCCTGGGATGGGGGTATCACTCTCGGGCGGACCGGCCGGGGGATCCTGGGCGGTGGGACCAATCGGGTTGCTGCAGGACTGACATAGCGGAGAGGACTGACCTGAGGGAAGTTTGCTATTACAGGACGAACATGCAAAGTACTTGACTAAGGCAGAAGATGAAGAAGTAGGGGGACGAGAGCGGCCCCCTTTAGAGTTAGACATTTTGAGAGGTCCCTGAAGAAAATGCCAGCGGGTTAGGGGACAGTGGGGCAGAGGGGGTCTCAGTCTGCAGTGCAGCTACTCACGGACCAGGTCCTGGAAGATGTCTGGCTTGCAGTGGGTCTCCGATGAAAAGGTCGAACTCCTGCCCTGAGGTGCTGTAGTCTGCGCAGATCGTGTGCTGTGCCCACAGAAGAGTGCGGTGGCGAAAGTGCAGGGCGCGCTGCGTGACCTCCTGCTCCTGAGAAGCGGTGCTGGAGGAAGGGGGCGGAGTCAGACACAGAGGCGCCGGATAGTATGTCGGGCGTTAAAAAGCCCGCCCGTTGAAGCGGAAGTGGGGGAGTGCGAAAACGGAAGTAGGCCCCAGCCGAAGCTGGGGCCTAAATTAGGAGCCGGTGGCCGAGGAAGGAGCCGCGGCGCCGGAATAGTGCGCCGCAAGAGATACAGGCGGCACAGCAGCCTACCAGGCTGTGCCGCTGAAGAGCGCCGCAGTGAAAACCCCCTGCGGCGCCAGAGCAGTGCGCCGCAGGGAGAAGCGGTGCGCCAGCCTGTCAGGGCTGCAGCGCTGGTGTGCCCCATGAAAACCGCGGTGCCGAGGCAGTGCGCCGCGGAGAGAAGCGCATGGCAGTCTGTGAAGGCTGTATCACAGCGATGGCTCTCTCTCACGTGGAGAAGGTGGAACCGCGGCGCCGGGTAGGAAAACGGCGCTGCAGCCTGTAGGGGCCCCGCGTCCGATAGAAGGCAGACAGGAGAGGATCCACAGCCAGAAGAAACGCGCCTCTGTGCAATAAATTTGTAAACCCGGGTCGTGCTGCGGCAATCTGTGCAAGCGACAACCAGGTATCTGGGAGCCCCTAGTGAGACACCCTCCTTGAAATATCTGGGATGGGAAATACTTACCTCAAACATCCCACGCTGGTACTAATCTTAAAAGGGAATGAGACATCCAGGGAGCTGATGGACGTCCTCGTCTCCGCAACCGACAGGCTCTGGTGGGCGAGTGGGTGGGGGATGGACCCAGGACCGGACTTCTAAGCACGCTTGTGTGCTAGGCTCTTGATCCTGGAGAGGGATCTATGAGGATACGGGGTGGCAGTACACACCGTACTCATAGTCCATAATGTGGGACTACAGGTGTGACTGTTCACCCTGTATCCCTTTCGGAAACCTGAAAGAAAAACGACGCACATTGAGGTAGATAAGGGTCTAAAGAAAGACCCGTGTCCACCTCCTACTGACACCAAGCTAAACTGAAGAGTATAATGCCAGTCGGTGGGGTGTACACTGCAGAGGAGGAGCTATTTGCATAGTGTCAGCCTCCTAGTGGCAGCAGCATACACCTATGGTTCCGGTGTCCCCCAATGAGAGGCGATAAAGAAATCTGTATTGCTGTTTTAGAGAAATCTATAGATGAAATTGTATGCCAATGAGTTAAAAATGCATAAAGGACCTATAGAAAGGAGGCAGGTGGAGAACAGGCAGAAGAGCGGCAAGTGCAGGCCCCACCCACTGCACTTGAAAATGTATGCTAATGAGTTACATCTATGGATTTTCCTAACACAGCAAAATGGATTTCTACAAGAAAAGTAAGGATTTAATCAGAATGAAAGCGCCTTTATATATATATATATATATATATATATATATATATATATATATATATATATATATATATATATATATATATATATATATATATATATACACACACACATGTTATTGGTATGGGGTGTAAAATCCTGATGACAGGTTCTCTTCAAGAACACTCATTGGAGAAGTAAAACTAAGCAAACATGTCATACTCATTATGGTGGTAAACAGTCTTTGGACTTACAATGCACAAAGCTGAAATCCAGCAGACTAAGGTTTGTGACTTATGCTGGACTCCACATCGCTGCTTATAGCATAAAACTAAATGAACATTTGCCACAGCCAAGATATTGAGAAGGAACATGTCCTGCAAGCAGGAGGTCATAAAATCACTGTAGTTATTAAATGTGAAGAAAGACAGACAGATTTTACCTGGTGGACACAGCCCCTTATTAATATCTGATGCATAATGTCATAGGTTGTGACAGGATCACTGGCACAGTATATGAGGGGACATATGCGTCACTGCCCGTAATGGCGTCAGTGATGTAAAACCAGAATATTTTCCTCCAGCACACTACGTGCTGTGAGGGTTTACTTAAAGTTGCATACATTGGCTGGTTTTAGGTGGACATCTATAGAGTGGGTGGGAAGATGTCCTCCATATCTCCACCTACAGAGTCGGCACAGCCGTGTGCTAGCAGGAAGTGTGTGATGTCAGTCATGTGATCAGTCACATGGTCTAGGATAAAATTTTGGGCCTTGATAGGCAGTCTGTATGTTGTTTTTGGAGAGGAAAGACTCTAAACCAGTGTTTCCCAAACTCCATTCCTCCCGGACCCCAACAGGTCATGTTTTCATTTCCTTAGTATTGCACAGGTGATGGAAGTATCAGGAGTTCTCACACTTGTGCAGCACTATGGAAATCCAGAAAACATGCCCTGTTGGGGTCCGTGAGGACTGGAGTTTGGGAAACACTGCTATTAACTGTGGCTCCAGGTGAAGCTGAAAACACATGGTGGTCTGAAAGGGCGAATCCCTCAGACAAGTGGACTTGCTTTCTTTTGCCATTATGCCAGAAAGACTGTTTACTTTGCTGACCCCTGCTACAGTTTATATTGTTCCACAACAAACCAGCAGATGATTTACCACAAGAAGCGTTCCTGTGTCCACCTAGGGAAGCAGCGGAGTGAGTCAAACCCTCACAATGGTAATAACTTTAGAATGTTTCTACTTATCAAAAATGATTTGGATGTGTATTTTCATGACATTTTAGTTAATGATAATGACAAATGTTGGCCAAATTTGTATTTTTTTGCTCCTATGTTATAGCAGGATCCATTTTATCTTGCTTCCTTCCATTTTATGCAAGGGTTACTAAAGTTGAGGGAAACAAGTTGTTATTCACTATTCTTTATGCAGCTGTTACTGCTGATTGTAGCAGGGCATGGGGGATGAAATGTCCTTGGTAAATAACGAATAATGTTCTGTGTAGAAAAATATGATTGCGAAAACACAGGGAGACAAGGGGTAAACTCTCCGATGCTTAGCCCATATATGGTGAATCCGCTTACAACATAAGTATGGATAAAAAGTCTGTGTAAGCTCAATAAACTAGAGATACTTCAGATACATGCCTGGTGTACTGTGTCTTGTCTCTCTCGGGCCGCAACGTCATCTCTAAGGTGGACTCATCAGAGAACAGGTCGAGACCTGCGACAACACCTATAACTAACCTGTCATGTCAGTCAATTCATGCTGTCTAAGCCACATTAATCAGAGGCTGGCTGTATGATGGTAGCCAGGTATGTTTTTCTCTGAAATGCTGCAGTTTCAGAGAACACAGTTTAAAATGTCAGTCAAGGACCATAGGAGCAGGCGAGAGTAATCCTGGTGCGGCCCCCAGCCAACTTCTCCCTGCACTGCTCTGGATGGTTAACAGGTCTGTCCCCTTTGGTGTAACAAGGGGAAAGACCGGTCTATCATTAAAAATGTGGCGATTGGGAGAAGCCGCCAAGGGGTAGCAAATACTGGACTAGTTTTTTTTTCTCCTTATGGTTCCTGGCTGGATCATTAAACTATGTCTTCTCTGAAATGCTTGTGGGTTTCAGAGAAAAACATACCTGGCTGCAATTGTGTGGATTGGATAGCATGAATGCTGACAGTTTCCTTTTAAATCTTGACAAGCTCAGAAATGAAGGAGGACTTTGAAATATATCCTAATGTAAAGGAGCCTGGAAAATTTACAGCTACAATTTAGGCTTCCAGGGGTTGTGAGGTGCGGTCCACCATCTTTCGGAGGCTGGCGATACACGGCGACTATAGCTGCAACGCAGGTTGTGTGACCAAAAATACAGTTGAGTGGGGACGTGGTGCGACCCTTAGGGGACTGCTGCATGCTGCTCATAATAAGTGTAACTTTTTTTGCAATTTCCTTGACACAGTACTCTAAGAGTCTCTATGCGACCCAATTCACCTGTAAAGTGCGGTGATGTAGCAGCAAAACATAGCGATCTGTAGCCATGAGATGAGTGTCTCAGCCAGTTTCTGTGTAGGCCCAGCCTGAATGTAAAGCGGCTGCTGTAACCTGGAGATAGCTGGACAATATGTGGTATAGCTTCTCAGGTCACAGCAGCAGAGATTCTACCGCACAGACACCTGTCCTATACACATTCCAGGACAGGTTTATGCCAGTGTTAAAATGATCAGTCTTCTTAATTCTAGAAAAGATTACTTTTCTAGACAAAATGAGAATGATTTGTTTAAGAGGACCGGTGATCAAAAAATGCTATTAATAGTGTTACTAACCTGCCTGGCACCCGCACATAGTCGAACGCTGTGGGGAGAAAAAGGAGATTTTTGTGTACTCACCATAAAATCTTTCTCTTAGCCTCTAATTGGGGGACACAGAACCATGGGTGTTATGCTGCTGTCCACTAGGAGGCGGCACTATGCATAATCTGAAAAAGATTAACCGTGGCTCTTCCTCTGCAGTATACACCCCTGGACGGCGTCAGCCTTCTCCAGTTTTGTGCAAAAGCAGTAGGAGGAACGTAACATGAACAACATAACCATGTCTATAAGAAGGCAACTATGTACGAGCTCAAGAAAAGAATATGAGAACTCAACAGTAACAAAGGCCCGGAAAGGGCAACAGGTTGGGAGCGGTGTCCCCCAATTAGAGGCTAAAAGAAAGATTTTACGGTGAGTACACAAAAATCTCTTTTACTCTGTCGCCTCATTGGGGGACACAGGAACATGGGACGTCCCAAAGCAGACCCTGGGTGGAAAGCAATGGACGAATATTGTGCAGACAGGCCCCTACACTTGGGGCACTCCCGCCTCCAGAACACATCTATCCAGGCTCGCGTCCGCTGAGGACTGGGTATGAACCCTGTAGTGTTTAGTAAATGTGTGTAGGCTAGTCCAAGTGGCCGCATTACACAGTTGTTGTGCCGAAGCCTGGTGCCGAATGGACCAGGAGGCCCCTACCGCCCGTGTAGAGTGTGCCGTAATACCGTCTGGAAGAGGAGAATTATTAAGGCGGTAGGCCTCTTGTATAGTGGATTTAATCCACCTGGCAAGGGTAGCTTTGGAAGCTGGTAGACCCTTGCGGCCGCCTTCCGGAAGAAAGAAAAGAGAATCAGACCTCCGGAAGGATGCAGTCCTAGACACATATATACGCAATGCCCTGACAAGGTCAAGCGTATGCAGAGTCTTCTCCACTCTATGAACCGGGACCGGTCAAAGGGATGGCAGTGAAATTTCCTCATTGAGGTGGAAGTTTGACACAAGATTCGGAAGGAAGGATGGGACCGTACAGAGAACTACCATGTCCTGGTGAAAAGCCAGGAAGGGCCGTCTGCAGGAGAGTGCTGTCAGTTCAGACACCCTGCGTAGCGATGTGATTGCCACCAGGAAAACCACCTTCTGGGAAAGAAAGCAGAGCGGGACTTCCTTAAGGGGTTTGAAGGGTGGTTCCTGCAATGCTGTCAGGACCAGGTTGAGGTCCCACGTTTCTAGTGGTCGTCTGTAGGGGGGAACCAATCGGGAAACTTCCTGAAGAAAAGTCCTTACTTGCGGCTTGGTAGCAATGCGCCTTTGAAAAAGCACTGAGAGGGCTGACACTTGGCTCTTAAGTGAGCCCAGGGACAGCCTGGCCTCCAAACCCGATTGGAGAAAACCAAATACTTTGGGGAGAAAATAAGGGAATGGGGTCTGGCCACGAGATTCGCACCAGGTAAAGAAAGCTTTCCAGGTACGGTAATAAATATTGGCAGAGGCTGGCTTCCGTGCCCTGATCATGGTCCTAATGACGTCCGGCGAGAGCCCTACCTGGGTTAGAACCCAAGTTTCAAGGGCCAGGCCGTCAAGTTGAGGGCCCCTGAGTTCTGGTGGTAGAACGGGGCCTTGTGATAGAAGATCCAGGCGGTCGGGGAGGCGCCAGGGGGCGTCTGCTGTAAGTTGTACAATATAGACGTACCATGTACGTCTGGGCCAGTCCGGTGCAATTAGGATGGTTGGAACTCCCTCTTGATTGATCTTCCTCACCACTCTGGATATCAGGGGGAGAGGTGGAGAAATGTACAGAAGCTGGAACTGGGTCCAGTCCTGAACCAGAGCATCTGCTCTGAGCGACCGCGGATCGTGAGCTATGGCCATGAAGTTGGAGACCTTGGCATTGAAGTGGGATGCCATTAGGTCCACATCCGGGGACCCCAGCGATGGCAGATCTGGCGAAAAATTTTGGGATGGAGAGACCACTCTCCCGAGTCTATTCCTTTCGCCTGAGGAAGTCTAATTCCACAGTTGTCCACACCTGGAATGTGGACCGCCGAGAGAACCGACCCTGTGTCCTCCACCCAGTGGAGTATGTGTGACACTTCTCGCATCACCTGGGTACTGCGGGTCCCCCCTTGGTGATTCACATATGCCACAGACGTGGCATTGTCCGACTGTACTCTGATGTGAGAGGCTGCCAGTAAGTGATGGAAGGCCCTCAATGCCAGGAGGATGGCACTAATTTCCAGGATGTTGATGGGCATGATCGCTTCCACTGGGGACCACTTGCCCTGTGGTGTAGGTGCACTGCACCCCAACCCGTCAGACTCGCATCGGTGGTCAAAACCTTCCATTGACCTGTGAGAAAGGATTTCCCCTTTAAAAGGGAGGTTGGCTTGAGCCACCAGTGCAGGGACCTCCTGGTTGACGACGTTAGCCGGAACTCCCTGTCGAGAGAGAAAGGGTTCTTGTCCCAGGACTTGAGGATGGCTAGTTGGAGAGGCCTGAGGGGAAACTGGGCAAATGGGATCGCTTCTATTGCTGCCCCATCCTGCCGAGGACTCTCATGGCAAACCGGAAAGATCGAGGGGGTTTGCGGAGGAGGGTGCAAACTCCTAGGCGGAGAGCCAGTGCCTTGTCCCTGGGAAGGAGCACTAGACCCCTGGAGGTGTTGAATAGCATTCCCAGGAAGGTCAGAGACTGACTCGGGGTTGGTGATGACGTCTGTAGGTTGACTAACCAGCCCATGCGACTCAGAGTGTCGATTGTGATTGAGACACTGAGCTTGCAGTCCTTGAAAGTGGGAGCCTTGATGAGTAGATCGTCCAGGTATGGAACGACTACTATGCCTCTGGAGTGCAGGACGTCCATGGTGGCTGCCATGACTTCGGTGAACACTCTGGGAGCCGTGGCAAGTCCGAACAGGAGAGCCAAAAACTGGTAGTGGTCCTGGTCGATTGCGAACCTGAGAAATCTGATGGGCAGGTGCAATCCGTATATGCAGGTATGCCTCTTGTAGGTCTATGGAGGCGAGATATTCTCCCTTCTCCATGGACACAATGATGGACCGAAAGGACTCCATGCGGAAGTGACGGACCCGTAAATATTTGTTCAGTTGTTTTAGGTCCTGTATGGGCCGCACGCTGCCTCCCTTCTTGGGGACTACGAATAGATTGGAGTAGAACCCTCGGAAGCGCTCAGCCGTGGGTACCGGTACTATGACTCCTGCTTGAAAAAGCAAGGAGACCGCTTCTCGGAAGGCACGAGCCTTGGCTGGTGGTTTTGGGGGAACAGAGAAGAAGAATCAGTCCGGTGGGTTGGAGGTGAACTCTATCTTGTATCCGGAAGACACTAGTTTCCTGACCCACCTGTCTTCTGTAATAGGCAGCCAGACTTGATGAAAGAGCAAAAGTCGGCCGCCTACGGGTGTGGTGTCTTCCGGAGTCGTGAGTCATGATGAGGAGAAAGTCTGAGATTTTCCTCCTCTGGGCTTAGACTGGCCTTCTTTTGACTGCCAGGTCTTGTCTGACCGTTGCGTCGATCGCGAGTTGTCCCTGCGTGGGGAACAGTTAAGATTTTATGCTGGACGCGAGACGGACCAGCCCGAGGAGTTCCGAAAGGATTGGAATCAAGTTTGGTTACACTTCTTGCAAGTGCGTTTAGGTTTCAGTTGGGGAAGAGAGGTACTATTACCCCCGGTGGCGTTGGATATCATCGTGTCCAACTGTTCACTGAAAAGTCGCCCACTGAGGTAGGGGAGGTGCGTGAGGGACTTCTTTGAGGCTGCGTCCGCTTTCCATTCCTGCAGCCAGAGGATACCCCGAATTGTGATGGTGCTTGATGCTATCCCTGCTACACCCCTTGCTGACTCCAGAGCTGCATGAAGCATGTAATCTGCTACGACTGCTATTTGAACCGTTTGGTCCAACGGCTCCGGAGCGGGTGCTTGGAGGCCAGCTTGTAAATTTTTGGCCCAGGCCAGAATGGCTTTGGCAGCCCAAACTGAAGCGAACGCGGGAGCCAGGGATGCCCCTGCAGCCTCGAAAATTGAACGAGCCATGCATTCTACATGCCGGTCTGCTGCGTCCCTGAGGGTTGAGCAATCTGGCAGTGAAAGGAGGGTCTGTGCTGCTAGTCTAGAGACTGGGGGGTCCACTTCGGGTGAGACTGTCCATTCCTTGGTATCCTTCTGCGGTAAGGGGTACCTCGACTCCATATATTTGCGATTAGCGAATTTTTTCTCAGGCTGTGAGAGCTGCTTTTTAAAGGATCGCCTTAAACTCTGGGTGGTTAGAGAAAACCTTAGGCGGCTTCAGAGGTCCTTCAAAGGAAATCTTGTGTTCTGGGGCCTCTGGTGGTGGATCAGAAATGTCCAGCACCCGATGGATGGAAGAAATTAAGTCCTCAACTAGCACTGTATTGCTAGGGGAGATTGGGATCAGGGACCCCTCCGTTTCCTTGTCTGAGTCGGAGTCACCGATACCTTCCGAATCCAGTGTATCACTGAGGCGTCCCCTGCTGGGTGAGCTGGGGCGGAGGCCTTCTCTGGTCGGGGATTGCGGAGATCTGCATTGTCTGCCCCTGGAAGGGGACAGTCTAGATGATGTGGAACTACTGTCTCTCCCTAGAAGGGGATGACAGTGTGCTATGGGATGATGCAGATGGACTTGACCTATGGGTCCGCTTGTGTCCTGACCTAGACGTGGATGTGCCAGGGTCGTCCTGTCCCTGAGTCAAGCTCCCCCTTTGCTGGGTAACGGTCATAGCCGAGGCATGACTCTGCAGAGCCTGAAACAATGTGGAGGTTAGGTTATCTATACACTGTGTCATAGATTGCGACATCTGAGTGACCCATTCCGGCGTGGCATTAGACACCGAAGCATTGGCAGGGGCTTCTTGGGGCTCTGACACAGTCTGAGTGCAGTCCTGGCAGTGCGGGTACGTGCTGCCACTGGGGAGAGCGGTCCTGCAGGCTGTGCAGAATGCATAACAGCAGTCCAGCCTGGTTCTCTTGGACCTTGAGCCCGGCATAGTGCACAGAGTGCAGAAGGGCTGGCTATGCAGAGAACCCTACAGGGGTGGCTATGCAGAGGAACCTATAGGGGAGCCTTATAGGGAATATGGATTCACAGCCGAGTAAAACAACCCAGCTGTGATCTTACCCCACCAGTTTGCCCCTAGGTCCAGCGCCAAAGAACCACAGTCCTGGGCCCCCCGGAGACTGGCTGGCCTGGTCCTGCTGACCGGGAAATGCAGGGTTAATCCTTGCTGCAGTAGAAATGGCCGCTGAGAAGAAAAAGGGGGAGAAGTGGGCGGAGAGCTGAGAAAAAAGGCGGCAAAGCTGTACAAAAACGCGCCCTGTCACGATCCGCCCCCTCTATGATACTGTTGAGTGTCATATTTGTCATCCGGGGGGCAGGCCGGGGGCAGAGAGGAGGCGGCGGCTTCAGCTAGGTCGAAGCCGCGGCCTAAATTAGATGCCTGATGCCCAGAAAAGCTCCAGGCCAGCGTGAAAGTCCGGGAGGGGGTCGGATCTGAACCAGACCCCCGGATTTAAAAGCAGAATAGCGGTGGGGCTATAAGCGGAAGAGGGGCCCTGTGAGGGGCCCCCCTGAGGCAGTATACAGCTGGTGCTGCCGCAGAGACAGGGCGCACCCTGTGTCTCTATTGTGCCATGGCTGCCTGCACTCCCCTCGGCCCCGACAGGAGCCCGTAGCTGGGCTGGGGTCCCTGGATGCAGAAACAGTGTGCTGGCCCATTGCTGGGAGCTGCAGAGTGCTGCCTGTACAGGCCCTACCTGAGGCATCTCAACCTAATGCCCCCAGAGGGGGATTAGGTTAGGGAGGTTGCTGCTGTCACCTTCAGGGGGCTTTATCCTCGCCTCGACCCAAAAACCTAAAGGAATTGGGGAAGGAGGGGGAGTCTCGACTTCGAACCAGCACCCGAGGGACTGGGGAAGGAGCGACATGGGGAATAGCCGTCTCGAATTCAACCGGGCACCCCGCAATAGGGGGCCGAGGAAGGAGCCATGCCGGGAGTCTCACAGGAGACCCACTTTTCATCTGTAATCCGTCGGAAAAAAACGGAGGAAAAATTTTTAGGTGTGCCTCCTATGCGACACTAAGCAAAAACCGGAGAAGGCTGACGCCATCCAGGGGTGTATACTGCAGAGGAGGAGCTACGGTTAATCTTTTTCAGATTATGCATAGTGTCACCTCCTAGTGGACAGCAGCATAACACCCATGGTCCTGTGTCCCCCAATGAGGCGACAGAGTAAAGAACTTTATTCCTCCCAACAGTATTCAGTTTCAGTCAAGGGGGAAGGAGTATTCAGTTTCAGTCACAGTCCCCGAGTACAAAAAGTGGTGGCTGTAACCAAGTCCGTGGCCCTGATTGACACTGGTTCTGCATTGGGGCCGGCTGTCTGTCAGGGCCTCCGAATGCCACAGGGGAGAATAAAGTTAATTTTCTCCCCACAGAGTTCAGCTATATGCAGGCGCTGGGTGGCTTAGTAGCACTATTAACCTACAGGTTAAGCAAATATCCTGGGTGAGGCCCCCCACAGCCTCCCCATGTCCTGGGTGACACCCTCATAGCCTCCTCAGGTGCAGCATGATACCCCCATAGCCTCCCCATGTGCACCCAAACAGCCCATACACATGAAAAGAATAACACCACATACTCGCCTCGGTCCCGTCCCCCCGGCGCTCTGCTTCTTCATGTCTCTGTTGCTTTGACTCTCCACAGTACACAGCTGACGCGATGAAATTACATCATTGGGTCAGCTGTTTCACACGCTGATTGGTGGACGAAGTGACCTGAGGTCCCTCCTCCACCAATGAAGATAGAACAGATGGATATGGTGAGCAGGCACGCTGCGGGCCTCCGTTTTCCAGCCCCTCAACTGCCTCGGTACGCAAGCCTTACTGAAACAGCCAGAGGGTCAGACATGGACTGCGGGCCGCACTTTGCCCACTTCTGCGCTAACCTTTTTACCCCAACAAGAATGTTTGCACCTTCATGACCGGGCCAAATTTTACAATTCTGATCAGTGTCCTTTCATGTGGTAATGACTCTGGAACGTTTCAAAGGATCCCACTGATTGAGATTTATTTTTTGTGACATTGTACTTCATGATACTGGTAAAATTTGTTCAATATGACTGAAATAGTTAATAAATAACATTTCCCACATGTCTACTTTACATCAGCTCAATTTCTGAAACTTTTTTTTTTTGTTAGTAAGTTATAACGGTTAAAAGTTGACCAACTATTTCTCAACATCTGTCTTGAAAAGCTGCATGTCGCATCCAGGTGTCAATATGTATTTTCCTGGGACAAGTAGACTTCTGTCTCCAATTTCACCAGGGGGTCCTGCTGGTAGCCAAAAAAAAAGGTAACATTTTGCACCTCCTAGCTCTTGGAAGAGAGATTTTAATTACGGCCTGATAGCTGTTACACACAGGATCTCAAGAGAAAATAATATATTCATTGGGGGGCGCGGGCGTGGTCCAATCAAAAACCAAGCAATTATGATATTAACTTGAGGGGCTGTTCTAGAAACCTGATCTCCAGACCAAAGTTATAAATTAGACATGTATACAGAGACACGTGTTCACATGTGAGAGTAGAGACGCTGATGTGTTCCACCAACTCCATTCACCCCTCCCCCCCCCCCCCCCCCCCTCTCAGGGAGCAGAAAGCAAACTACCAGTTAGAGGATTTCTGTAAGTTTCTCCTGTTTATTTTTATACGGTTTTGCATAAGTTGTATGTCTTTATTATCATATTTTTATACCTTTTTCTTACTGTAAGCACTGAACCTTTTTTGTATTAAATAATAAAACTTTAACAAGTTGAACCTTGAATGTTCTTAAAGAATCCATAGCCTAAGGTGTGTGAGCCTTATGAGTGGTAGATATTATTAGTATTAATAGTTCCGGGACTCATCGCCCGTGTATTCGGTGAGTGGTGGCAGCGTGTATAAGCGGGTGTGTAGCCTGGGTTGGTGTGTGATTTATGCTCCCATTACAGCATAGGACAGAGGTTGAATGCAGGACTGAGTGGGGAGATGGGTTGTACCTGCAAGGGTTAATCTACGTCTCGTGCTGAGAGCGGGCACATGATGAATTAGTGACACCACGGAGAAGGGATCCGTGACATTCTCATTTTTCTGTATTTTCGTGACTATGAAAATTGTAAATTCACACTGAAGGCATCAAAACTATGAATTAACACATGTGGAATTATATACTTAACAAAAAAGTGTGAAACAACTGAAAATATGTCTTATATTCTAGGTTCTTCAAAGTAGCCACCTTTTGCTTTGATGACTGCTTTGCACACTCTTGGCATTCTCTTGATGAGCTTTAAGAGGTAGTCATCGGAAATGGTCTTCCAATAATCTTGAAGGAGTTCCCAGAGATGCTTAGCACTTGTTGGCCTTTTTGCCTTCACTCTGCGGTCCAGCTCACCCCAAACCATCTCGATTGGGTTCAGGTCTGGTGACAGTGGAGGCCAGGTCATCTGGCGTAGCACCCCATCACTCTCCTTCCTGGTCAAATAGCCCTTACACAGCCTGTGTTTGGTGTCATTGTCCTGTTGAAAAATAAATGATGGTCCAACTAAACGCCAACCAGATGGAAAAGCATGCCGCTGCAAGATGCTGTGGTAGCCATGCCGGTTCAGTATGCCTTCAATTTTGAATAAATCCCCAACAGTGTCAACAGCAAAGCACCCCCACACCTCCTCCTCCATGCTTCATGGTGGGAACAAGGCATGTAGAGTCCATCCGTTCACCTTTTCTGCTTTGCACAAAGACACGGTGGTTGGATCCAAAGATCTCAAATTTGGACTCATCAGACCAAAGCACAGATTTCCACTATTCTAATGTCTATTCCTTGTGTTCTTTAGCCTAAACAAGTCTCTTCTGCTTGTTGTCGGTCCTTAGCAGTAGTTTCCTAGCAGCTATTTTACCATGAAGGCCTGCTGCACAAAGTCTCCTCTTAACAGTTGTTGTAGAGATGTGTTTGCTGCTAGAACTCTGTGTGGCATTGACCTGGTCTCTAATCTGAGCTGCAGTTAACCTGCGATTTCTGAGGCTGGTGACTCGGAGAAACTTATCCTCAGAAGCAGAGGTGACTCTTGGTCTTCCTTTCCTGGGGCGGTCCTCATGTAAGCCAGTTTCTATGTAGTGCTTGATGGTTTTTGCCACTGCACTTGGGGACACTTTCAAAGTTTGCCCAATTTTTCGGACTGACTGACCTTCATTTCTTAAAGCAATGATGGCCACTCGTTTTTCTTTACTTAGCTGCTTTTTTCTTGCCATAATACAAATTTTAACAGTCTATTCAGTAGGACTATCAGCTCTGTATCCACCAGACTTATGCACAACACAAGTGATGGTCCCAACCCCATATATAAGGCAAGAAATCCCACTTATTAAACCTGACAGGGCACACCTGTGAAGTGAAAACCATTTCCGGTGGCTACCTCTTGAAGCTCATCAAGAGAATGCCAAGAGTGTGCAAAGCAGTCATCAGAGCAAAAGGTGGCTACTTTGAAGAACCTAGAATATAAGACATATTTTCAGTTGTTTCACACTTTTTTGTTAAGTATATAATTCCACATGTGTTAATTCACAGTTTTGATGCCTTCAGTGTGAATTTACAATTTTCATAGTCATGAAAATACAGAAAAATCTTTAAATGAGAAGGTGTGTCCAAACATTTGGTCTGTACTGTACAAACTTGTTAGATCATGCACTGAGCATGATCCATGACGACACAATCACGATAATGATCGGACCCCGGCGATGACGTCGTGGAGGCGCCAATCTAATGGCAGAGGGGGCTTCTTCCCTCTGCCTGCTCTCTAAATGCTGCGATCGATTACGATTAAAGTGCCAGGAGCGCATCAGCTAAGTACCAGGCGACCTGGACATATGGATACCGCCAAAGTCATAAAAGGGGTTAAACTTGTTCCATTAAAATATAAAAGAGCTCAGATGGGGAAGAAACCGTTTAGGAGCAAATAATTTGCTGGAATGTTCAGGAGAATTATTACTTTTGCCTGAAGTAGTATTACAGTGGAAATCCCCTGGGAGTTTACCCCATTTTGAAGACTTCATGCTCAAGTTACATATCCAGTGTAGGGGCATTTTGACACCACAGACGTTATTCAGAAATTAAAGGGGTTTACCCAAGAACGAAGTTCATTTTAATCAGTAGATCTTGGAATAAAAATATGGTCCACAATTAGGTGTGTTAAAAAAGTAACTGTGCTGACAATTTTATAAATGTGCCCCTGCTGTGTACTGTGTAATGGCTGTGTCTGACCGTGCAGGAAAATGGTCTGATCATACCACAGCTGCTGGACAGGAAAGAGAGTTGGGGTATGTGCACACGATGCGGAAAACGCTGCAGGTCCGCAGCAGTTTCCCATGAGTTTACAGTACAATGTAAACCTATGGGAAACAAAAAACGTTGTGCACATGCTGCGAAAAAAAAACGTGCGGAAACGCAGCAGTTTACATTCCGCAGCATGTCACTTCTTTCTGCGGATTCCGCAGTGGTTTTACAGCTGATCCTATGGAAAACCGCAGTTGTAAAGCCGCAGTGAAAACTGCAGAAAAAACGCAGTAAATCCGCGATAAATCTGCAGCAAAAATGCAGCGTTTTTGCCCTGCAGATTTATCAAATCCGCTGCGGAAAAATCCGCAGTGGACCAGAATACATGTGCACATAGCCTAAAAGTATATACAGACATTAAAGCATGGGATCACAGCTGATTTTTTTTTTGTGAGGCAAAGCAATTCACTGTGTTCTGAGGTAATGTTTTAAATGAAAAAAAAAGAAAAAAAAAGAAAAAGAAAAAAAAAGAACGAGTCCCGAAGACTTCTATTCATATAATTACCTTAAATTGTTTGTCATCCACTTCCGTCTGGACTTCCTCGAATCCGAAAATCCACTGCGCCGCACAGGAAGTATGCCGACCACCATATTGGAATATCTAAGCGATGGGTATTCCAAAATGGCACCTGCAGGTGGTACCAGGCCCTTGCGCAGTACCACCAGCGAGTCATCGCCGGACCCCCCGCTGCTGGGACTCCCCCGCCGCAAGGTCCCCTCCCCTGGGATCCAGGCCGCCACTGGGATCCCGGCCTCTGCTGGAATCCTGACCGCCGCTGGGATCCAGATCACCCTCCCCACCGGGCAGCAGTAGGAAAATGATTCACTGCGTAGCTGTGACCTTAGGAGTCAGAAATGCTTCCAGGGGCGATCTCCATGATGTTCCCGTGTCTTCAGTATGTAAACTGCTGCTGGTACCAACCTATTGCACAGTACCACCAGTGGAACACAGTCACACCACCCACACACTGTATATGCCGTATGCAGACACACTGTTACACTCACTTACATTTACATTCTCACACTCTCACGCAGCCTCTTATGCGGTACCACCGGCAGAACACCGTTGCGAACATGCCACCGCCGGGATCAGCCGAATGATACACTGACTGCCGCCATCTTTGTACAGGAGGAGTGCATGAACAGTTTTAATGTGACCTCCACTATCTGTCTGCACAAAGATGGCGGAGGTCTGATTTACTTCGCCTGCGCGAATTATGCGAATCAGTGGGCTGATCCAGGTGGCAGATGCGTAGAGGAAGCCGGTCACATTAAAGGGGTTTTCCCACGAACGAAAGTTCATTTTAAAAATTAACTGTGTCTTGACAGTGTACAGAGCATACCATATCTCCTGGGCAGTGGAGAAAGCATAAGATAATACTGACATTACAGCAGGGTATTACAGTGGATTCATTTTGTGAGGTAAAATATTTCACTGACTGTTTTTAAAATATATTTTACCTCACAAAATGTATCCTTTGCAATCTCCTGCTGTAATGTCAGTATTGCCTTTTGCTTCCTCCCCTGCCCATGAGCTGTGGTATGTTTGGTACACGGTCAGACACAAACAATTTTGTTCATGGGAAAACCCCTTTAAAAAAAGGAAATATCAATGCCAACATGGCTCTTCATAAAAAGATACGCCAATGACAATGAAAGCAGCAAAGGCACAACGTCGAAGACAACAAAGGGTAAATGAGACTCTTGAAGAGCAACATCACTGGGACAAAAACAAGGCATATAAGAGTAGGCGTCAAGCATGAGTCCCCTGATGCAAAAGTCATTAGATTATCACAGGATGCCATTAGGTAACAACAGCGCCGTATAAGTGCTCCCATCGGGACATTACCGCTCTCCCGATGCAATAGCATCGGGCCTCCATCTAGTCTCTTTATAAACGTCAAGCTCTATGGAAAAGTCTCATAGGCCTCTACAGAGGGAAGTCCCAGTGACCAGAGTTATCTGTTGTACAGTATTAGTGCAGTACCAATTTCTGATCAGCTGCAATCGTTTATAAATCCTTATTAGAAAATATAGAGATGGTTCCTTACCACATTCAAAAAAGTTGTAAACAGGGCGAACTTTCAAGACTCTCTGCATATATTCGTGGAGGATGCAAACTTCCGACTTTCCATTTGGATTAATGACAAACTCTGTTAGAAAGAAACATTGATAAGCAATGTTTAAAAAAAGTATAAGAAATTATGACAGCCGTCATGAACATCCACACTTTGTGCAGTAGTTACAGATTTATAGCCTTAAAATCTGATCCACAGGTTAATACAGCAGCTATCAACAGTAGCAAAGCAAAATGGAAACCTGTGGAAGGAAAACTATCAAGAACTGTGTTTCTCACGCCATTCTTGATGAGAGGGTGGGGTGAAGTGTGAGGCGTCTGAATAAGGCGAGAAGTGAAATGGCGTACACCTCGCTACAAATTTTACTCAAAGTCAGGGACTGGAGTAAGATTTGTGACATAAGGAATGCCCCCGCTCGTCATGAATTTTTGCTTTGGAGCTGGGCAAAACTGGTGTAAAAAACGCCAAGAGTTACAGTTTTGCGCAGCCTTACATTATGCAATTTTTTTGCCATTTTTCAAAGCTTTTCTAGTCTAAAAGCTTTGGTGAATCGTGGCCTGTGTATAAATGAAACTTTACGGCTTTCAAAATTGGTGACACTGGCAGTAGAACACAAACCGCACAAAATTAAAGGAGATGCCTGACCACAACAAAACTTTAAGGATATACCCACATGGGAGTTATTTTAAAGTGGATGTTGTGTTACTGAGGAAAAAAAAAAAAAAAAAAACACACACAGAAACAAATTTTATTTTTTAAAATATTTTCTTGCCACTTTTTTGGATTTAGGGCCCGATTAAGACTGGTGTTTCTTACACAAGTCTTGACGAAAGCCTTATTGGTGCCAGGCAAGATGCGCATGCCACTTAATGATTTAAAAAAATAAATAAATTCCCCACCCATAACTGTCTGCAGTATCATACATGGGCATGAGACACTAGGAGATGCCCACACCTGTTACTGCACAGGACTCACCTGGGGGATTTCTCTAGGTCAGAGCGAGGCCGTCAGGTACATCAACCAGAAGCCGAAGCCCAGACCATACCACTTAATGAATTTAGTGTATCTTCGTGGTGGCATGCATCAGGGACTGGAATAGCATACCCGGCGATTTAAAAAAAAAAAAAAAAAAAAAAAAGGTCAGCACTTAGCCACGCCGTGGAGCCATTTCAAACTGGTGTAAAAACGCCGCAAAATGCTTGCACAACTCCGCCATATGCCAAGATTTGGAGTCTTTTCGAAGTGTTGTACACCAGTTTTCTGGCAAAACACTTTGAAGAAGGAAATGCCTCATACACAAAGCCAATGGGGCCGATTCAATTGATTCAGCATTCAAAATAGGAACTTTGTTTTCAAGCAAATACCTCATGAATTTGACATGCTGTGAAAAATAAATATGGAAGAAACAGGACCATGTGCACTATAGGCATGATATACCACTGAAATGGACAGGAAGCCTACTCAAAGAGGCATTTCATATGGATTTTGGAACAGAACATACATTAAGGCTATGTGCACACGTTCAGGAATTCATGCAGAAAATTCCTGGGGAAATCCGGACATTTCTGCCAGATTTCTGCATGAAATCCGCATGCGTTTTTTCCCAGACATTTTCCAATGCATTAGACAGTGGGAAAACCGCGAAAAAAAACGCAAAATTAATGAGCAGGTTCATTATTTTTCCACAATGCGTTTTTCATGCGGAAAAACGCACATCATGTGCACAGAAATTGCGGATTTCATTAAAAATGATAGGATGCTTAATGTATGCAGATTATTTGCGGTTTTATATCGTTTTTATAGCGCAAAAACGCTAAAAAACGCAAATAATCTGCAACGTGTGCACATAGCCTAAATGTTGCACTAGTGTTAAATATGCCACAATCACATCCCCCAGTATTTTAACTTCCTCAATTTTGCGTTATGTACCCTGAGGTGTTCCAGGTTTTCAGATGCACCAGTTCAGATTCCTGATAATTGGACCAAAGAGTGTATTCTTGTTTATACTTTTAAACAATATAAAACCTTAATATTTTATATGTCTCTATATGGTCCTGATTTCAGACGAGTGCAGTGTTTTCAACATAAAATCTATATATCAATATACCCTATTGTATTACAGATAAAGAGGTTATTAAGGATACGATATAACATTTGCAATAGTATTTTGAATGGACTTTTGTAAATGTTTGTAACAAATTCGGATGCATATCCTGTTATTGTATGTAATGCTAATCCTGAAAAGAAAAAAAAAAAAAAGACATTCAGGAATGCTCACCTGCAGTTACCCCTGTGAATCTAGTGTAAGTCACTTCAGTGGTCCTCGCAGGGAGAAGAAGCAATGACATTCCATTCTTCAGCCACCCAACTCCTGCACCGGTGATTGGCTGCAGCGGTCAGGTGGCTGGAACTGAGCATCAGTCTCCATTTCACCATCTACTTCAAAGGTCAACCACTAGTGATGAGCGAGTCTACTCGTTGCTCGGGTGACCTCTGAGTATTTATGACTGATCGGAGATTTAGTTTTCATCGCCTCAGCAGCATGATTTACAGCTATTAGCCAGGCTGAGTACACGTAATAAAGCAGGCTAGTAGCTGTAAATCATTCAGCTGCCGCAATGAAAACTAAATCTCAGAGCAGTCATAACTGCTCGGAAGACACCCGAGCAACGAGTACACTCGCTCATTACTATCAACCACTGGCTCAATTTATGCCATTTAATGCCTTCTCAGTATTCTAAATATGACTACTGCCATACTATTGCCATGCACATAATTCATTTTCAATGATCCCAACAGAAAATTGTTTTTTTAATGGGTACAGCAAAAAAAAAAAAGAAAAAAAGAAAAAAAAAAAAAAAAAAAAAATCGATAAGATGGGACCAACCATTAATCTGTATTTTTACTTGTACACTGGCATAGCTGTATTAGGGCATGTTCTCTTGTGGAACAAGTTGTAGTATTCAAATGACACCATTCATTTTAACACAATGTACTGAAAAACAATTCCGCCATTGATTTTTGGGGCTTCATTTTTACGGCGTTCAATGTGCAGTTAAAGTGACCTGGCATCATAATTCTACAGTTCAATACTAAATAAATATATATATATATATATATATATATATATATATATATATATATATATATATATATATATATATATATATATATATATATATATATATATATATATATATATGTGAAAAAATTGGAACAGCATCAAATTACTACCTTACAAGGCATGCAGAGCTCTTCCGACCAGCAATCCAATGGTCAAAAAGTAACAAACTCAAAAAAAAAGGAAGAGCAGCACAAAATAATTGAAAAAAAGTGGACTTTAATGCCTAAGCGGCGTGGCAACGTTTCGGATGTGCTATCCTTTGACACGCCGTTTAGGCATTAAAGTCCACTTTTTTTCAATTATTTTGTGCTGCTTTTCTTTTTTTTTTTTTGAGTAAGTATATATATATATATTTAAATAATTTTAGATTATGCTAGATTGGACTGTTCCAAACAAAAAAAATCTGTTCCTTTTTATGTGGGAAAAGGACACTATTTAAACTTACTAACAAAGTAATGTTTTATTATTATTCAGTCCATCTAGGTAATGTGAACCTAGCTTAATGCATTATTGCAGTATATAGAGTAATTGCAGTCCTCCTATGACGTCCAGCCTCTGGCTGAGCTTCTCAGGAGGACTATGATGACAGTCTCCACTGCTTTGCTAACTGATCAGCTCCCTGTGATTGTGTCACAAATAATCAATGGGAGCCGATGCTTGAGTACCTGGACAAACAGGCAATTTAAATGCTGCCGTCAGTGATTGACAGCAGCATCTAAATTGTTAATAGGAATGATCAGAGTTATGTACTACAGCAAGCATCTGCCACGCAAGAACCAGGCTGAACAAGTGAACCTGCTCTACACACCCTTCAACGACCTGTGATGAAAATATCATAGGTCATTAGGAGGTGAAGTAATCTCCCTCTACATTCTTACAAATGGATCTAGCTCTAAGTAAGTAAGAATTCCACAACACAGTGAGAGTCAGAGTAAAAAGTAAGCAGCGGAATACAGCTGACTTCTTTACAAGTATGATTAAATGGATTTGCAGCAACGAACCTTTTTTTGTTGGTGCATCCTGAACAGACAAGGTTATAAGTTTCTGGTTGGCAGGCAAAATGGGTCTTTCTGATCCCGCTTGCTTCCGTTTCACTTCACGATTGAACTGTCTTCTTTCTGCCCACGTCCTGAACTTTTTGACTGTAACCTGTTCAAAATCAAATCTTTTTTCCAAATAGCTTCTGAAATCCTCAAGATCTATAAAATAAATGAAAATGACCCCTCAAAAAATATTTAAATATTTATAGCACAGCCTTAAAGCACATTAGACATCAGTGTGCTACTATATTTGCCCACACAGAAGCCAACATTTATTGGAGACAAGGAGGCTCACAATGAATCCACTTTAATCTTTCATGTAAGCTCTTACACATGGCTTTATTTTTGAGGCTGACAAAACCTCCATTGATATAACAGATGACATAAAATTTACAATAATGTGCATTAATATGCAATAGCAGTTCCCAAAAAGAAAAAAAAAGTCACACCCTCTTTCCCATTGCATATACATAGTCAAATATGTCAGATATTACTCTTAGGGTATGTTTCCACGGTCAGTAAACACTGTGGGTTGGACACTGCGTACATCCGCATAGTCCAACCCGTAGCGGCCAGATGTTACAGCATAGTGGAGGGGATTTCATGAAATCTCATATCCACTATGCGTGCAGGGACACCGGCGGTTTCCCAGCGTATACGCACATGCGACACGTCTTTCTAGACAGCATGTCCATTTATCTTGCGGAGACACTCCGTCTCCGCAAGATAAATATCACCACTATAATGTATTGGGCGCAATGATTCTGCACGGTTCAATGAACACATGCGGAATCACCAGCGTTCAAAAGCCGGCAACGCTTTGGACGGAGCGCTGCATTCAAAGCGCTGCTGGTTTCTGCCCATGGAAACATAACTCTTAAAATATTCTATTACAAAACATCAGGTAACCCCTTAGTGAAAATCAGTATGTTTTTTATGGACTTTAGATATAAGAGTATAGAATCCCCCACTTAGTAAAAATGCAGCAACTGTCAGCTGTTCATTATAGCGGACACCCTGCTGCATCAGCCCCAATAGCTGTTGACATCAACCATGGCCATTTAACCCCTTAGATGATTATGTCAATCGTGACAAAAGCATCTAGATGGTTAACAGATCATGGAAGCGCCCTCTTTTACCCCACTGGCACCCTGATATATTGATTGCATGGTCCTGATGGTTTCCATCTTGATCCAAGGCTAAATAATGGCCTTAGGGTCTGCCGGCCATAATTGCCTGTTCAGATGTCAGCAACAGTTTAGTGATAAAAAAAAAATAATTTTCATTCGTGTCATTCCACTATGTGTTAATTCCTGAAAGTCCCTGATGGGTTAATAAACTACCTGAAAGCAGTTTTGAATATGTTGAGGGGTATCTCTTTTAAAACTGGCATCACTTTTGGGGGTTTTCATATACATGATGAAAAATTATGGCTACATTTAAAGACATCCTAACAAAATATAAGGACATTTTAGAAATGGTGTCGACATATGGGAAATGTTAATTATTTTGTATCGCGTGACTATCCAGATTTCAGGTAAATGATACTTCTTTTTTTTTTGCGTGGTAGGACTACAATTTCAATTCCCTGTGCATACACGGAATATATCCATAAGCACCACACACAGAGCAAAAGCCAGAAGAGTGTCCTTTAGGCATGTGGCCCTGATGTGCAAACTGTCCACTGTGCTTTCTAGTAAAGAGGAATACAGTAAACATACATTTTTATCCTTTTTTATTATAGTAGATGTCAGTATCTAAAGTTTGGGGGGTGCTGGAGTAGATTAAAGAGTGCACAGGTGGGGTAATCCCACAAAGGGACACAACAGAGAAGTCTGGTTGTACTACCTAGAAATGTTGTGATAAGGCACAACTCATGTGAAGATATCAAAAGCTGCTGCTGCTCTGTGGCATGGGGATGCTCCTGGGTATAGTACAGAAACAGATGGAGCACAGTTGAACACACTACGCTGCTGGGAAAGAGGATTCTCTGAAAGGAATAAAGTTTTTGTTTTCTATGCATTTCAGGACCTGACCTGTCCCATTTTCCAGGACAAAAACAAGATTAAATGGAACCTGTCACCAGGTTTGGCTGATGGAGTTACGGCCACTCCCTTTCAGGACTCCTCTACAGCATTCTATAATGCTGTATATAAGCCCCCGATCTGGCCTGCAAGAAAAGAAAAATAACTTTTATTATACTTACCTGCGTGGCGGTCCGGTCCGATGGGTGTCGCAGGTCCTGGTCAGGAACCTCCCATCTTCTTACGATCCCCTTCCCCCTGCTTGCTTTTTGTGGATGAAGTGTCTCTGCGTCATCCACACAGGCTCCCTGGCATCGCTCTCCTGCACAGGTGTACTTATTTGCCCTGTTGAGGGCAGAGCAAAGTACTGTAGTGTGCAGGAGCCGGGAAAGGTCAGAAAGGTCCAGAGCCTGCGCACTGCAGGAATTTGCTTTGCCCTAAACAGGGCAGATAAGTACACCTGCACAGGAGCGCAATGCCGGGGAGCCTGTGTGGATGACGCAGGGACACGTCATCCGCATGAAGCAAGCAGAAGGGCAGTATAGCAAGATGGGAGGCACCGGACAGGACAGGATCATGGGGTGCATTAAAAGAGGTCTGGATACACATGATGAGAGCATTATACTGCCTCTGTACAAATCCCTAGTTAGACCGCACATGGAGTACTGTGTCCAGTTTTGGGCACCGGTGCTCAGGAAGGATATAATGGAACTAGAGAGAGTACAAAGGAGGGCAACAAAATTAATAAAGGGGATGGGAGAACTACAATACCCAGATAGATTAGCGAAATTAGGATTATTTAGTCTAGAAAAAAGACGACTGAGGGGCGATCTAATAACCATGTATAAGTATATAAGGGGACAATACAAATATCTCGCTGAGGATCTGTTTATAGCAAGGAAGGTGACGGGCACAAGGGGGCATTCTTTGCGTCTGGAGGAGAGAAGGTTTTTCCACCAACATAGAAGAGGATTCTTTACTGTTAGGGCAGTGAGAATCTGGAATTGCTTGCCTGAGGAGGTGGTGATGGCGAACTCAGTCGAGGGGTTCAAGAGAGGCCTGGATGTCTTCCTGGAGCAGAACAATATTGTATCATACAATTATTAGGTTCTGTAGAAGGACGTCGATCTGGGGATTTATTATGATGGAATATAGGCTGAACTGGATGGACAAATGTCTTTTTTCGGCCTTACTAACTATGTTACTATGTATGTATGGACCAAAACCAGCGACACCCATCAGACCGGACCACCCCCAGGTGAGTATAATAAAAGCCATTTTTCTTCTCTTACAGGTCGGATTGGGGACTTAACTACAGCATTACAGAATGCTGTATATAAGCCATGAAAGGCAGTGGCCATAACGCATATCGGTCAAACCTGGGGACAGGTTCCCTTTCAAGACAAAAAAAAAAAAAGAGACACTTAGAAGATCTTTCAGTCCAATTTTTTACTTGAAAAGGGACCGTCTCGGTCCTGAAATGGGTAGGTAACAACAACAACCTTCTTGTTTTTCCATCTGAAGAATCTGCATTCTCAGCAGCACATCTCTTTCAACCGTGCTTCATCAGATTCTGCAGTATGCAATGTCACTCTTGAGTTGTATATATCAGTTATGCGTCGGGGAAATGTTCCTAAAATATACCCCATAAATGCATAAAATCACATATGAACAAAGCCCTAGATAAATATATGGTCATCGCTCAAGGTCATTTTATGGTGCTCTGTGGTAGGATATGAATCCAATGCACATAAAGTAATCAACCAAGGCATCTAGTTTGCGACTAAAGGTACGGTCACATTAAGCGACACTGCAGCGACATAGACAACGAGCCGATCGCTGCAGCGTCGCTGTTTAGGTCGCTAGGAGACGTCAAACACCAGCAACAGCCGAACGATGCAGGAGCGATCCAGTGACGTACTTATCGTTCTCGCTGGTTGTTCGCTCCATGAAAAACCATTGCAGGCATCGTTGCTTTTGCTGTCAAACATGACGAATCACACCGACCTGACGACCAAATAAAGTTCTGGCCTTCTAGCTACGACCAGCGATGTCACAGCAGGATCCTGATCGCTGCTGCGTGTCAAACACAACGAGATCGCTATCCAGGACGCTGCAACGTCACGGATCATTGTCGTTCTCGTTGGAAAGTTGCTCAGTGTGAAGGTACCTTTAGAAAAAAAAATCCGATTGTGATATCAGCATTAGTATCCATGTCATCAGCAGAGGTCAACTATTGGGTCTATCCAGGAACCTGGACAAGTCATTTCTCCTGAGTCCTCCTCCTCAACATTTGCATGCCATCTTTGACTGCGCTCAGTTAGATGTCGGGGAGGACACTTGAGTAATGTTGTGACCAAGGTCCAGGATGGACTGAAAAGTTGAAATTCACTACCGACATGGATACTAACAGTGATCTCCGAATAAGAATTTCTCCTCAATCGTAAACTGGGTGCCGTGGTTCAGGTCTGTATGTGAACAGTGCCTGATTGGTGTAAATTTGAGGCCTTTTCTAATCCTTACATGCCCCTGATGACTCAAATGAAACACACAAGGATTATTTCACTAAGTAGCTTTTGGTTTCCGTACTTTCGCACAGAAAGATTTGACTGTTTGTGTACACATTCAGGGCATCCTAACTTTTCTGAGCCAGTATCATTATTTATCGCTTTGTGATACACAATGGTGGTATCAAGTAAACACTGCTCGAAATACCATAATACCAGTAAAAGGCTACTGTTTACTCAGAGTAGAAAGCAATGCCACAATTAAGTTTATTGGATGCAGATAACTAGCTTTACTTACCAATGGATTCATCTTTGCAAACTTCCACTTTAGCCTTAACTTGACCCAAAGCTCCCTGTGTCACTTCCACTGGTACTTCTTTCTCATCTGATGTCAAGTTACCAGCAGTGGAGTCTGGCTCATCTGCATTGTTATCCAAGATTTTCTCACTTGGAGATTCTGACGGAAGACCAGAAGCGTCATTGTTGTGTTCCTTCTCTTCATTATCCTTCATTTTCTTGTAATGCAAGCAAGGAATACTACTGATAGGAGGATCATGTTTCTAAAATATCAAATACATTTCAGATAGTTGAAACACTGTATTAGTAAAACAATGCTGATATTATTTGACAAATGTTTCACAAGATGGTCATCCTACCAAACATCATCTAACCAGTGAAACAGTTTGGGTATGTGCACGTCAGGATTTCTTGCAGAAATTTTCCTGACAAATACCGGACATTTCTGCCAGAAATCCGCATGCGTTTTTACCGCAATTTTACCGTGGTTTTCACACATTTTTGGGGCGTTTTTTCCCAAATGCATAGAATTGCAGGGAAAACGCAGAAAATCCGCAAAAATAATGAACATGCTCATTTTTTTTTTACCGCGATGCGTTTTCGCGGAAAAAAATGCATCCATGTGCACAAAACATGCAGAATGCAATCTAAATGATAGAATGCATAATGTATGCGTTTTTAATGAGTTTTTATAGCGTTTTTAGCGCAAAAAAACGTGAAAAAACCTGAACATGTGCACATAGCCTAAGCGACATTGATGGATTTACAGTTGGCTACTGAAAGTGAACATAATAGCACAGAGGAAAATGGCTAAAGCACAGGATCTCTTATCTACACAGATAGTAGCTTATTGACCGGGGATTTCGGACACACATCGCATATGTATTAATTTATTTAGGATGGTTTGGGAGGAGGAGAACTCGACCCACCGGGGCTTATCAGACTCAAGTTACACCACTGCACATGGATCTATATAAGCATGACGTATTGGTATATTTTTCCCAGCGACTTCACTTTTATTATCTTTATAGTTAACTTTGATACTTGGGATTTGGAATTAGCCAACATTGGTTGTGCAGGCAGGGAAATAACTCTGTTCAGCATCCTTAGATATAGTCCAAAAAATATGGTTGCCGCTGCACCATAAGACACACTTTTTTCTCCAAAAATTTGGAGGAAAATGGGGGGTGCGTCTTATAGTACAGAAGTATCTGCTGTGGATAGGTGAGTGGGATGCGACAGCAGTGGAGGAGCAGGTCACAGAAGGCAAGAGCCGGCTGCTGCAGCTAACCCCTGTGCTCGCTGTTACTGCTCCCCACGCCCATAATCCCTCCCACCTCTATGCACTTAAACCAGTGCGGACAGTTGGGAGGGAGTATAGGCGTGTGGAGCAGTGAATATTTCTCTTTAATAGCAAGCACACTGTTAGCTGCAGACACCAGCTCCTGCAGCTGCTGGGCAATGACGTGTGCCCGCTATTAAAAAGAATGAATATTCACTACTCTCCATGCCCAGGACTATGGGCAGCTGTCCTCGGCTTGAAAGCAGCGCATGATGTCACTGCCATGCACTACTTGCATGCACTACTTACATGCATAAATCAGCTACAGGCATCAGAACAGGACGCTGTGAGGGAGTGCAGGGAAGGTACGTAGAATTGTTTTTGGGGTGTTTTTTTTGTTTTTCTCATGAGGCCATGCATACCAGGATGGGGATGTGGGGGCCACACATACTTGGATTGGGGACATATATACCAGGATGGAGGATATTATTACAGAACTGGGGGACATAACATTATCCCTGTAGCAGTGTCAGCAGCTGACCCCCCACCCCCATAACAATGCATCATGACTACATTTTTAGCATTTTCCTCCTCTAAACCTTGGTGTGTCGCTAAAAAGAAAAAAAAACAAAAACAAAAAAAAACGGTAATTGGGTGGTATTTGTTGCATGCTGTGGGTCAAGGTATGAATGGCTGACCTGGCTTCAAAGAGCTCACTGACAGGACTTCCATTTCAGGGGTCTCGCTTATTTGGAAGCAGGCTAGATGAGATTATTTCTGAAGCTACAAGTGGCAGAAGCAACCAGTTTCCCTCAGAACAGGGCTATCCGTCCTTTTCAGAGTCTTGGGGCCTTGCGGGTCTGTCCCTTTCGTCAGTTTCCAGGACCGGACTAATCAGGTTGGCAGGTTAGATCCAAGGTCTCCCAAGAGCCTATGAGAGCTGCCTATAGACAGACACTCGCCGGTAACCCTTCTGGATCATGTGCTAGGCACCCCAGGTACAGAGGCAACAGAAAGACCAATGTTTGACAGGTAGCCCCCCACTCAGGGATTCTTCCCAAATAGATTGCGACCTCCTACTTTTTCAGGAGGTGTGGCTTGGGGCAATCAGCGATCTTTGGGTCAGGGAGGCAATTTCTTCGAGTTACAGAACAGAGTTCACCACTCTACCTCAGGATATTTATTTTGCTCTCGTTCCCCCAGAATCAGGTTTTGATCAGGCTATATATTCTCTGCTTCTGGCAGGAATTATTTTAGGTGTTCCCATTTCAGATGGAAACACATAGAATTAGATTGGGGGGGGGGGGTAATTCAAACTTATTCATCATTGCCAAAAAAGACGGTTCAGTGAGGCCAATTTTAGATTTAAGGCGCGGGAACAAATGGGTTCTCCATCGTCGCTTCAAGATGGAGTTGCTCTTGTCAGTGATCATACCCATTGAAGCTGGGAAATTTTTTTCTTCGGTAGATATTGGGAATGTTTATCTGCATGTTCCAATTTTTCTAGCCCTTCAGCGATTTCTTCACTTTACGGTCAATCAAGATCACTATCAGTTCAGGGATCTCTCATACAGACTGTCCACAGCGCCCAGGGTATTCACAAAGATCCTGGCCACGGTTATGGCAATGCTAAGGATCATTGGGATAATAGTTTCCCCCTATCTGGATGATATGTCAAAGCGCCATCGTTGGCTCAAAATCTGAAGAGCCTGCAGTTCGTTTTACAGACTCTGGAGCAATTCAGTTGGATTGTCAACAGGACAAAGGCAAATTTGGTTGCGACAGTGACTAAGGTTTTTGGGAATGGAAGATACTGCAGACAGCAGTAGCCCAGACTTCCGCTTGAGTTGAGATGAATGAGAAAAGTAGACTTTTACTACTAACCGTAAAATTAGTTTCTCGTAGTCTTCATTGGGTGGACATAGCTCCTTCCCGGTTGGTGATACAGTTATGTTTTTTCTTGTCTCAATTTTCTGCTCCTACTTTCTAACAACACTGAAGAAGCCTGACTCCAGCAGGCAAGGTATTGTATGCTGGGGACGAGCCTATTTTATTTAAATGCAATAATAGTATCAGCCTCCATGAGGTAGCAGACTATACCATGGTTCAGTGTCCCCCAATGAAGATTATGAGAAACACATTTTACTGTGAGTACCAAAATTCTACTTATTCTTTACTATGATGGTCTTGTGTTACTCTAGCAATTGTATTTAACGTTTTCTCCTCTCAAAGTAATGAGATATCACAAGGATGTGTCAGCTATCACTGGTATAGAGCAGTGTCTTCCTAGTCTTTATTTTCGGCTTCAAACAAATCCTTTAAGTAGGCAGCATGACACAGAGCTGGAGCAGTGAAGCATACTAATATCAAAATTTTTAGCTACATTTTTTGACCACCCTGAGGGAGCAACAGTGAAACACATGTTGAGGTGTGAAAACACTTTTTGTTCAGGTATCTATTGTTATGCTATCTCACTGGTGGAATTATCTTCAGGTTTCCTCATTTCCATTTTTATACCTCTGTCGAGGTCTCTCTTGTATTTTATAAGACAACTAATATGTTTGTTTTGTTTTTTTACATATGAAGCTTTATTACAAGTCTGTGGTTGCACATTATACCTGGTCCACGTTAAAAGGGGTTGTCCTGTCCAACCAGGTAACTTATGAATCCCCACAGCGCACACATTGTGGGGATTTGCCAGTTTTTGAGTCGGGACCAGAGGGTATGTACAGGTTATACATACACTCGGCAAAAGCTTGTCCAGTGGGCGAGGCTTTGCTCCATACAAGAATATGGAGACAGACTGCGCTCACTGGACGGGTTATGGCACTGTGCATGAATAACTTGTACACACCCTAGGATCCCAGCTCAGAAGCCGGCGAATCCTCCAACGCACAATGCATGCACTGGGGGATTCATAAGTCTGCAATCAAAGAGTGACTGCAGACTTATCGATTTGGACCGGACAATGCCTTTAATGTGGACCAATGTAGTGTATAGAGGTCTAAAAAGCCTATCACACATGAAACAGACTAGCAATAATTCAATTTTAGCTGTGTATATGTCTATTCCATTAAAATATTGTACTGACAATAATAAAGATGAATCAAAACTTATTTTTATAACATAGGATTTCATTTGTTCATATTGTATAGGAATTGCTGGTAGTTAGGGTAGAGCCATGCTCAACAATTAGCAACTCGGCCGTATTTTAGGATATATTCAATTTCGTAATGAATAAATCCGATCTCAATGATTTGACAACTATTTCCCGCAATGTTGTTAGTCACATACAAATACTGCTTTTTGGCCTATGAACACCTACATGAGCACTGATTTAAGTGAATAAGAAAGGAGTTTTACTAAATCTTTACCCACAAAACTATCAAATCTGCTCAGCTCCTCCTCTATAAACTACAGATGTTCATCATGACAGATTCCTTTGAAAATCACTGGTTTGATTTCAAAAGGTTGTGAAATTGTCAGAGACCTGACATCCGAAGTCACCAACATGATCGATATCTGCAACCATCGCACTACTAGTTTACATACCAAGATGAATATAAGGCACTTTTGGTCTGCTGAGAACTTCGGTGATCTGCCAGGGTGGGAGGCAATTATTTTCTTACCTTCTGTTAATGTTTTTCCCCTTCTCTGTCTCTTTTTTGTCTACATTTAATATTACAGTGTTGATTATTAACCCCTTTCTGACATGGGACGTACTATCCCGTCGAGGTGGGGTGGGCCCCTATGACCATGGACGGGATAGTACGTCCAGCGCGATCGGCGGCACTCACGGGGGGAGCGCCGCCGATCGCGGCCGGGTGTCAGCTGCCTATCGCAGCTGACATCCAGCACTATGTGCCAGGAGCGGTCACGGACCGCCCCCGGCACATTAACCCCTGGCACACCGTGATCAAAGATGATCGCGATGTGCCGGCGGTGCAGGGAAGCATCGCGCAGGGAGGGGTCTCCCTGCGGGCTTCCCTGAGCCCCCCGCAGCAACGCGATGTGATCGCGTTGCTGCGAGGGTCTCCTCACCTCCCTCCCTGCTCGAGCCCCGGATCCAAGATGGCCGCGGATCCGGGTCCTGCAGGGAGGGAGGTGGCTTCACAGAGCCTGCTCAGAGCAGGCACTGTGAAGCAGCCTGCACTGCTCTCAGATCGGTGATCTGACAGAGTGCTGTGCACACTGTCAGATCACTGATCTGTGATGTCCCCCCCGGGACAAAGTAAAAAAATAAAAAAAAATTTTCAAATGTGTAAAAAAAAAAAAATTAAAAAAAATATTCCAAAATAATGAAAAAAAAAAAAAATATTATTCCCATAAATACATTTCTTTATCTAAATAATAAAAAAAAATACAATTAAAGTACACATATTTAGTATCGCCGCGTCCATAACGGCCCGACCTATAAAACTGGCCCACTAGTTAACCCCTTCAGTAAACACCGTAAGGAAAAAAAAAAAAAAACGAGGCAAAAAACAACGCTTTAATATCATACCGCCGAACAAAAAGTGGAATAACACGCGATCAAAAAGACAGATATAAATAACCATGGTACCGCTGAAAGCGTCATCTTGTCCAGCAAAAAACGAGCCGCCATTCAGCATCATCAGCAAAAATATAAAAAAAGTTATAGTCCTGAGAATAAAGCGATGCAAAAATAATAATTTTTTCTATAAAATAGTTTTTATCGTATAAAAGCGCCAACACATAAAAAAATGATATAAATGAGGTGTCGCTGTAATCGTACTGACCCGAAGAATAAAACTGATTTATCAATTTTACCAAACGCGGAACGGTATAAACGCCTCCCCCAAAAGAAATTCACGAATAGCTGGTTTTTGGTCATTCTGCCTCAAAAAATCGGAATAAAAAGCGATCAAAAAATGTCACGTGCCCGAAAATGTTATCAATAAAAACGTCAACTCGTCCCGCAAAAAACAAGACCTCACATGACTCTGTGGACCAAAATATGGAAAAATTATAGCTCTCAAAGTGTGGTAACGCAAAAAATATTTTTTGCAATAAAAAGCGTCTTTCAGTGTGTGACGGCAGCCAATCATAAAAATCCGCTAAAAAAACCCGCTCTAAAAGTAAATCAAACCCCCCCTTCATCACCCCCTTAGTTAGGGAAAAATTAAAAAAATGTATTTATTTCCATTTTCCCATTAGGGCTAGGGTTAGGGCTAGGGTTAGGGCTAGGGTTAGGGCTAGGGCTACAGTTTGGGTTGGGGCTAAAGTTACAGTTAGGGTTTAGATTACATTTACAGTTGGGAATAGGGTTGGGATTAGGGTTAGGGGTGTGTCAGGGTTAGAGGTGTGGTTAGGGTTACTGTTGGGATTAGCGTTAGGGGTGTGTTTGGATTAGGGTTTCAGTTATAATTGTGGGGTTTCCACTGTTTAGGCACATCAGGGGCTCTCCAAACGCGACATGGCGTCCGATCTCAATTCTAGCCAATTCTGCGTTGAAAAAGTAAAACAGTGCTTCTTCCCTTCCGAGCTCTCCCGTGTGCCCAAACAGGGGTTTACCCCAACATTTGGGGTATCAGCGTACTCAGGACAAATAGGACAACAACTTTTGGGGTCCAATTTCTCCTGTTACCCTTGGGAAAATACAAAACTGGGGGCTAAAAAATAATTTTTGTGGGAAAAAAAAAAAAGATTTTTTTATTTTCACGGCTCTGCGTTATAAACTGTAGTGAAACACTTGGGGGTTCAAAGTTCTCACAACACATCTAGATTAGTTCCCTGGGGGGTCTAGTTTCCAATATGGGGTCACTTGTGGGGGGTTTCTACTGTTTAGGTACATTAGGGGTTCTGCAAACGCAATGTGACGCCTGCAGACCATTCCATCTAAGTCTGCATTCCAAATGGCGCTCCTTCCCTTCCGAGCTCTGCCATGCGCTCAAACGGTGGTTCCCCCCAACATACGGGGTATCAGCGTACTCAGGACAAATTGGACAACAACTTTTGGGGTCGAATTTCTCCTCTTACCCTCGGGAAAATACAAAACTGGGGGCTAAAATATAATTTTGGGGGGAAAGTTTTTTTTTTTTAATTTTCACGGCTCTGCGTTACAAACTGTAGTGAAACACTTGGGGGTTCAAAGCTATCACAACACATCTAGATGAGTTCCTTAGGGAGTCTAGTTTCCAAAATGGTGTCACTTGTGGGAGGTTTCTACTGTTTAGGTACATTAGGGGCTTTGCAAATGCAATGTGACACCTGCAGACCATTCCATCTAAGTCCTCATTCCAAATGGAGCTCCTTCTCTTCCGAGCCCTCCCATGCGCCCAAACAGTGGTTCCCCCCCCACATATGGGGTATCAGCGCACTCAGGACAAATTGGGCAACAAATTTTGGGGTCCAATTTCTCCTGTTACCCTCAGGAAAATACAAAACTGGGGGCTAAAAAAATAATTTTTGTGGGGAAAAAATTTAGTTTTATTTTTACGGCTCTGCATTATAAACTTCTGTGAAGCACTTGGTGGGTCAAAGTGTTCACCACACCTCTAGATAAGTTCCTTAGGGGGTCTACTTTCCAAAATGGTGTCACTTGTGGGGGGTTTCAATGTTTAGGCACATCAGGGGCTCTCCAAACACAACATGGCGTCCCATCTCAATTCCAGTCAATTTTGGATTGAAAAGTCAAATGGCGCTCCTTCGCTTCCGAACTCTGCCATGCGCCCAAACAGTGGTTTACCCCCACATGTGGGGTATCAGCGTACTCAGGACAAATTGTACAACAATGTTTGGGGTCCATTTTCTCCTGTTACCCTTGGTAAAATAAAACAAATTGGAGCTGAATTAATTTTTTTGTGAAAAAAAGTTAAATGTTCATTTTTATTTAAACATTCAAAAAAATTCCTGTGAAGCACTAGAAGGGTTAATAAACTTCTTGAATATGGTTTTGAGCACCTTGAGGGGTGTAGTTTTTAGAATGGTGTCACACTTGTGTATTTTCTATCATATAGACCCCTCAAAATGACTTCAAATGAGATGTGGTCTCTAAAAAAAAAATGGTGTTGTAGAAATGAGAAATTGCTGGTCAACTTTTAACCCTTATAACTCCCTAACAAAAAAAAAATGTTGGTTCCAAAATTGTGCTGATGTAAAGTAGACATGTGGGAAATGTTACTTATTAAGTATTTTGTGTGACATATCTCTGTGATTTAATTGCATAAAAATTCAAAGTTGGAAAATTGCGAAATTTTCATAATTTTCGCCAAATTTCCGTTTTTTTCACAAATAAACGCAGGTACTATCAAAGAATTTTTACCATTGTCATGAAGTACAATATGTCACGAGAAAACAATGTCAGAATCACTGGGATCCGTTGAATGGTTCCAGAGTTATAACCTCATAAAGGGACAGTGGTCAGAATTGTAAAAATTGGCCCGGTCATTAACGTGCAAACCACCCTTGGGGGTAAAGGGGTTAATGTTGACAGGCTTGCATGCAATTGTCTAATTTTCCAAATCATTTGCCTCATTTCCCCCAATCCGAGTCTGACAACCCTCCTCTCCCCGTCTCTCTTCCTTCATTACTTTGCTATATTATTAGAAAGTAACACAGAATTACAAAATTAAAATCTACATTTTGGAAGAAAAACCAAAAAACACCCAAACAAATTAAACAATCACAAAACGGTGGATAGAAAAAAATAAATAAATTGAACAATGAACAAATTATGATACCACATAAACAAAGAAACACAGATAACCATTTTTTTCATGTACATACTCTTATGCTTCCAGTTCCCAAAAAGTAAGGTCTGGACCACGTGACTACTCTTGTTTCTCTGTGCAAATAGACAGGAATGCCGGAGTTATGGAATGTCATGATCCATCCATCAGGTAAAGGCTCAGTAGGAGGGCGGCCACGACCTTTATAATGGAGATTAAAAGAAATCATTTTACTGTTTTACTGTTTGTAGCACCAATTTCCTGTAATACAAGACAGATTTAATTTCTCAAAGCTAAACAAATCATCTGCATCGATCTAACTCTTGAAGTCAGACCGCCAACAAACTGGTGCCACAGAGGCAGCAATAAGGATGAAGTTTCATTTTGCAAAATACACATGTCCTCGTTCTACCTCTCCGCACGGTGCTAGAGAGAAAGAGAAGCTTGGATGTCATCGAGAAAGTGCTCTATTTACAGAAATGTATATATTATTGGACAGGACAGACTTGAGTCCAAAGGCCCAAACTAAAATCATGGATCAATATTGTACTGTTAGTAGGTCTAAGCACTCAAACTATCGGACTGACGGACCCATTATGGTTGTGTAATCGGTCTTACTATGCACAAGAAAGCATTTACTGAATAACAAGCCCAAAGAATTCTTCAGTCAAAGCATCAACTGATCGCTACCCTTTGTGGCACCAGGGTGGAACGGATTTATAAATGCATATAATAACCTACAAGTGGGTAGCACTGGTGCACAAAGAACAAGCTTTCCTTACTTTTCAAAACAGTTTTTATTTTGGTTATCATTGGCTGAACACTGGTCTCGCCATCTGAATGGTGGTCACTTTCTTCTTCATACTTTTCATCTAGCCTTCTTTTCTTTGAGGTATGTAGGCCCTCCTCCAGCAGTGCATCCACATCGTTATCAAAATCATCCTGCAAAACAAACTATCAGGTACGTCCCCTCTTCCGAAGGTGGGAGAGGCAAATAAATATCCCCTTTTACACCGAGCACAGACATGTACCTCCAATCTGCAGCTAGAGAGGATGGCAAAGAATGTCTACAAAACACTGTGACGACACAACACTCATATGTAGTCAGCGATACGTGGTAAACAGATCCGACCAAGGCATGGTTAGAAAGCGTGTGACAAAGCAGTGCTTATTATAAAAGACAAAGAAAAAATGAAATGCTTAGAATTAGTAGGTTATGGGTGTAGTGTTAGCACCTGCACATACCTCATAATTGTATATCAGAGATTCGCCATCCATCTTATCTCTCTGAAGCATGGACTCCGTTAGAAACTCTGCATACTCTGCCCCGTCCTCATCTACATCCATCACATTCTCAGAAAAATCCTCCAAGTCATCGAGAACGGCGTATTCCACTTTCTTTTCCTGATCAAGTTCGGCCTCCTCATTTCTTTTATTTGCAATTTCATGATTATTGACAATTTTATCATTGCTACTACCAGCAAAAGGACAAACATGCAACTCTCCATTGACAGTGTTATTGCTATCTACAGCTGTCTGATCGGCTGCCTCTGCTCCAGTGTACAGAACCTTTCTATCCTTGCTTTTACAACTCTCTGTAAAACTTACACTGATTTTAACATCTTTAAGCAATTTAAGATCAGGAGTAAAATTCCTAACTGCTGGTGCGTGGCGAGCTGTCCTGGGACTTTGGTCACTTTGGAACTGATCTATCACTGTCGGATGACTCTTGTAAGAAGACGACCCTTTTGTGAGTAGCTGTGCTCCGGAGTTTAGCTGCATGTCCCCAGCTGGGGTTTGTGACTGTCCATCACCACCAGAGCCAACGTCCATTACCTCTGCGTCACTGGACGTTTGCAGGGGAGGTGGTGGAGGCTCTTCATTTGGCGGCAGTGGTGGGGGACAAGCAGGTATGAATTCCATTTCTTTGCTTCCAGGTTCATCAGGGAGAGGGGCTACATATTCACACTGATTCATATTCAATACTAATCAGTACAACTAAAAACTACACAAATCAGTAAATTGCTATTCTTAGTCCTTATAGGAGAATGTCCAAAACAGCGGATTTAGCATATCTCAATTGGCCACACAGAAGATTCAGTTAAGCTGACTACATTGCTCTTTTCATTAATGTAGACAGCCTTCAGAAATACTGTCTCTATTACTGGAAATCACAATGTATTCAGCTTAAGAAGTGTTATCACTGAGTAGACATGGTGGGACTTGAAGCTTTGTTTTACCTGTAAAACAAGACGGAGGAAAAAAAAAAAGAAAGAAATTTGTCAGAAACGTCAAATGCATTTAAAAAAAAAACAAAAACAAAAAAAAACAGGGGGCTGCTTTGTTCCTGTAACTAGGGATAATATGATAGCTCCAGTTACAGAGTATATCTGATCTATGTATGTGGTACAAATAAACACAATAAAACACCAAACAAAAGAAAAAAGACAAACCAACAAAAAATGTCTCCACTAGCACAAACTGCAGCTATAGTTCTGTTGACTAAATGCCTAGTAAAATTTTGCTTGACTGGTAGCAAGAAAATATTGTCTAGGCTTGAACCAGAGGCCAATACTGAAAACTAGAAACCCCATAAAAAGACCATCCATACATCTTCTGTCTATGCTGTTATTAAAACTACAGATGGATTTTCTGTGATCCTGTTGCATATGCCCAAAAGAGATGGAGTCCCCTCGCCTTTTTAACTACTTGGAGGCTACAGCTGATATTCAACACAGCATCTAAGGAGTTAGGGTAAGTTCACACAGGGCGTTTCAGAAATCTCATGCACACACATTGGTTTTTTGTGTGATCAGTATTTTGTGCTTTGCTGCGTTTTTTGGACATAGAGCATGTCACGTCTTTCAGCGTTTTTGCTGCGTTTTTTCAGCGTTTTTCACCCATTGACTTGAATGGGTGTTGAAAAGACACAGCAAAAACGCAGGTATCATTATTTGCTGCTGAAAATTCAAGGACATTAGCATGGAGAAAGAAAAAAAAAACACACTAAAAAAAGCACCAAAAACGCAAAAAAGGCACTTAAACCTGCCAAGAAGACCAACAGTTACAGCAATTGGCTGGTCTGTAAACTAGGGCACCCAGTTGGGCACCAGCTCAATACAAATCTGACCTCTGCCATACAGTGGAATGTAAACGTTTGGGCACCTCTGGTCAAAATTATTGTTATTGTGAACAGTTAAGCAATTCAATGGATGTATAAAAGGCCTTAAGTTAAAGATGACACATTTCATTTGTATGTTAAGAAAAAAAAAACAAAAATTTATATATATATATATATATATATATATATATATATCTCTCTCAAGAGAATGCCAAGAGTGTGCAAAGCAGTCAAAGCAAAAAGGTGGCTACTTTGAAGAACCTAGAATATAAGACATTTTCAGTTGTTTCACACTTTTTTGTTACAAAGACAAAAATGGAACAGCACAATTCTCACCGGTGGGTGCCCGGCCTCCTGGGTCAAGTGGTCCACTATCCCCAAATGTATACAAACAGGCAAAGGAAGGCAGCACTCCAAATGTCATAAAGTGAAAAGTAGTGAGGTTTATTCAGCCCACATCCTCATGCAGCGACGTTTCGGCTCACACTGAGCCTTTTTCAAGCAGTGAATGATACCAATAGCTGTGCTTTTATATACATAATCTACAGTCAATTACATTATTATTTAAAAAAATTTCATTATATACATAATCAATCGATGTGTAAAATCCAATATTAGTGCCATACTAAAAGTGCCTTGTGCTAAAGTGCTAACATTAATACCATTATATGTCCTCTCATCATTAATAATAACCTCCTTCTTATATATTCCAATGAGTACATACACCTATATATTATTGATTAATATTTTTATGCATATTTACTTCTATCCCTACTCTCTTACCCTACTGCCCACAGAGCACACCACATGGAGGTCGCTGTTCGCCATTCACGGCGTTCAAACACTTTTTTGTTAAGTATATAATTCCACATGTTACAGTACAGAGAAAAAATTTGGACACCTCATTTAAAGATTTTTCTGTATTTTCATGACTATGAAAATTGTACATTCACACTGGAGGCATCAAAACTATGACTTAACATGTGGAATTATATACTTAACAAAAAAGTGTGAAACAACTGAAACTATGTCTTATATTCTAGGTTCTTCAAAGTAGCCACCTTTTGCTTTGACTGCTTTGCACACTCTTGGCAAGTTGGCATTCTCTTGATATATATATTATTAAATTTTTGCCTAAAATACAAATCAAATGAGTCATCTTTAAAGGGAACCTGTCACCTGAATTTGGCGGGACTGGTTTTGGGTCATATGGGCGGAGTTTTCAGGTGTTTGATTCACCCTTTCCTTACCCGCTGGCTGCATGCTGGCTGCAATATTGGATTGAAGTTCATTCTCTGTCCTCCATCGTACATGCCTGCACAAGGCAAGATTGCTTTGCGCAGGCGTGTACTATGGAGGACAGAGAATGAACTTCAATCCAATATTGCAGCCAGCATGCAGCCAGCGGGTAAGGAAAGGGTGAATCAAACACCTGAAAACTCCGCCCATATGACCCAAAACCAGTCCCGCCAAATTCAGGTGACAGAGTCCCTTTAACTTAAGGCCTTTTATACATCCATTGATCTTCAACTTGCTTAACCCCTTCCTGACCTTTGACGCCACGTAGGCGTCATGAAAGTCGGTGCCAATCCGACCCATGACGCCTAGGTGGCGTCATGGAAAGATCGCGTCCCTGCAGATCGGGTGAAAGGGTTAACTCCCATTTCACCCGATCTGCAGGGACAGGGGGAGTGGTAGTTTAGCCCAGGGGGGGTGGCTTCACCCCCCCCCCCCCCCGTGGCTACGATCGCTCTGATTGGCTGTTGAAAGTGAAACTGCCAATCAGAGCGATTTGTAATATTTCACCTATTAAAACTGGTGAAATATTACAATCCAGCCATGGCCGACGCTGCAATATCATCGGCCATGGCTGGAAACACTAATGTGCCCCCACCCCACCTATCGCCCCCCCAAGCCACCGATCTGTCCGGTACACTGCTCCGGCTCCCCTCCGTCCTGTGCTCCGCTCCCCCCGTGCTCTTGTCCGCTCCCCCCCGTGCTTCAATCACCCCCCCCGTGCTCCGATCCAACCCCCCTGCACTCCGATCCACCCACCCCCCGTGCATCATCCAACCCCCCATGCTCCGATCCCCCCCGTGCTCCGTTCCACCCCCCCATCATACTTAGGCTACGTTCACATTAGCGTTGCGCGCCGCTGCGTCGGCGACGCAACGCACGACGCACGCAAAAACGCGTGCAAACGCACGCAAAAACGCTGCGTTTTGCGACGCGTGCGTCGTTTTTTGACGAAAATCGGACGCAAGAAAAATGCAACTTGTTGCATTTTCTTGCGTCCGACGCTAGCGTCAAAAACGACGCACATGTCGGAAAACGCAACGCGAAAAACGCATGCGTCCCCCATGTTAAACATAGGGGCGCATGACGCGTGCGTCGCCGCTGCGTCGGGAAACGCTAATGTGAACGTAGCCTTACCGATCCTGCCGGGGTCCGTCCGTCTTCTTCCTGGGCGCCGCCATCTTCCAAAATGGCGGGCGCATGCTCAGTGCGCCCGCCGAATCTGCCGGCCGGCAGATTCGTTCCAAAGTGCATTTCGATCACTGAGATATAATCTATCACAGTGATCAAAATAAAAAAAATAAATAAATGCTAACCCCCCCCCCCCCCTTTGCCACCCCCATAGGTAGGGACTATAAAAAAAATAAAGAATTTTTTTTTTCCCACTAAGGTGAGAATAGGGTTAGGGTTAGGGCTAGGGCTAGGGTTTCGGTATGTGCACACGTATTCTGTTACTCTGATTTGATAAATCCGCAGTGCTAAACCGCTGTGGATTTATGGCGGATTTACCGCGGTTTTTCTGCACATTTCACTGCGGTTTTACAACTGCGATTTTCTATTGGAGCAGTTGTAAAACCGCTGCGGAATCCGCAGAAACAAGTGACATGCTGCAGAACGTAAACCGCTGCGTTTCCGTGCAGTTTTTCTGCAGCATGTGTACAGCGATTTTTGTTTCCCATAGGTTTACATTGAACTGTAAACTCATGGGAAACTGTTGCGGATTCCAGTATGTGCACACGGTGCGGATTTGGCTGCGGATCCGCAGCGGATTGGCCGCTGCGGATTCGCAGCAGTGTTCCATCAGGTTTACAGTACCATGTAAACCTATGGAAAACTAAATCCGCTGTGCCCATGGTGCGGAAAATACCGCGCGTAAACGCTGCGTTGTATTTTCCGCAGCATGTCAATTCTTTGTGCGGATTCCGCAGCGTTTTACACCTGTTCCTCAATAGGAATCCACAGGTGAAATCCGCACAAAAAATGCTGGAAATCCGCGGTAAATCCGCAGGTAAAACGCAGTGCCTTTTACCAGCGGAGTTTTCAAAAATGATGCTGAAAAATGTCACACGAATCCGCAACGTCGGCACATAGCCTTAGGGTTAGGGTTGGAATTAGGGTTGTGATTAGGGTTATGGCTACAGTTGGGATTAGGGTTAGGGGTGTGGGGGGGGGGGGGGGGTTTAGTGTTGGAGGTAGAATTGAGGGGTTTCCACTGTTTAGGCACATCAGGGGTCTCCAAACGCAACATGGCGCCACCATTGATTCCAGCCAATCTTGTATTCAAAAAGTCAAATGGTGCTCCCTCACTTCCGAGCCCCGACGTGTACCCAAACAGTGGTTTACCCCCTCATATGGGGTACCAGCATACTCAGGACAAACTGCGCAACAACTACTGGGGTCCAATTTCTCCTGTTACCCTTGTGAAAATTAAAAAATGCTTGCTAAAACATCATTTTTGAGGAAAGAAAAATGATTTTTTATTTTCACGGCTCTGCTTTGTAAACGTCTGTGAAGCAATTGGGGGTTCAAAGTGCTCACCACATATCTAGATAAGTTCCTTGGGGGGGTCGAGTTTCTAAAATGGGGTCACTTGTGGGGGGGTTTCTACTGTTTAGGCACACCAGGGGCTCTGCAAACGCAACGTGATGCCCGCAGACCATTCCATCAAAGTCTGCATTTCAAAACGTCACTACTTCCCTTCTGAGCCCCGACGTGTGCCTAAACAGTGGTTTACCCCCACACATGGGGTATCAGCGTACTCAGGAGAAACTGGACAACAACTTTTGGGGTCCAATTTCTCCTGTAACCCTTGGGAAAATAAAAAATTCTGGGCTAAATAATTATTTTTGAGGAAAGAAAAATTATTTTTTATTTTCATGGCTCTGCGTTATAAACTTCTGTGAAGCACCTGGGGGTTTAAAGTGCTCAATATGTATCTAGATAAGTTCCTTGGGGGGTCTAGTTTCCAAAATGGGGTCACTTGTGGGGGAGCTCCAATGTTTAGGCACACAGGGGCTCTCCAAACGCGACATGGTGTCCGCTAAAGAGTGGAGCCAATTTTTCATTCAAAAAGTCAAATGGCGCTCCTTCCCTTCCAAGCCCTGCCGTGCGCCCAAACAGTGGTTTACCCCCACATATGAGGTATCAGCGTACTCAGGACAAATTGGACAACAACTTTCGTGGTTCATTTTCTCCTTTTACCATTGGGAAAATAAAAAAATTGTTGCTAAAAGATAATTTTTGTGACTAAAAAGTTAAATGTTCATTTTTTCCTTCCATGTTGCTTCTGCTGCTGTGAAGTACCTGAAGGGTTAATAAGTTTCTTGAATGTGGTTTTGAGTACCTTGAGGGGTGCATTTTTTAGAATGGTGTCACTTTTGGGTATTTTCAGCCATATACACCCCTCAAACTGACTTCAAATCTGAGGTGGTCCCTAAAAAACTAGGAGTTAGTCATACCGGTAACGGTATTTCCAGGAGTCCATCATGACAGCACCACAGGAGGTTGCTCTTCATATCCTTGATAGGGACAGGAACACAGAAGAGGTTAAATAGCCCCTCCCCACCTCCGCCCCTCAGTGATTTTACAAAGTACCACATCAGGATGGATACAACACAATTTTATTGAACTTCCTCTCTATACATGTTCATATCACACCTTAGACAGTAGTTCAAGGGAGGGCAAATAATGGGTGCTGTCATGATGGACTCCTGGAAATACCGTTACGACTAACTCCTAGTTTCCAGGTCGTCCCTCATGACAGCAACACAGGAGAAAAACCAAATAACTCCTATTAGGGCGGGATTACAGCTTGGAGGACTTTTCTCCCAAAGCTAGTCTGTTGCTTTGAAAGAACGTCCAGCTTGTAGTGCTTGCAAAAGGTATTTGAGCTAGACCAAGTTGCCGCCCGGCAAATTTGGTCCATGGATGCACCCGCACTCTCTGCCCATGAAGCAGATACTGTTCTCAGTGAGTGGGCTTTTAGGTGATCTGGAGGAGATTCACCGGCTGAAATATACGCAGCGCAAATGGTAGATTTGATCCATCTGGCCAGAGTCGCTTTTGAGGCTTTTTTGCCTCTATTTTTCCCCAGACATCTGGATAAAGAGGTTAGAGTCAATTCTCCAGCTGTCTGTAAGCTTTAGATACTGCAATACTGTTCTCTTAACATCCAGGGAATGAAGAGAACGTTCTTTTTCATTATTGTAATTCTGACAGAACGTAGGTAAAACTATTTCCTGGTTTCTGTGAAAGTCCGTCACAACTTTTGGAAGTAATGAGGGATCCAACTTTAAAACGATGCAATCTTCCTGTATCTTTAAGTATGGATCTGTTATGGACAGGGCTTGAATTTCGCCTATTCGCCTTGCTAATGTTATTTCGACAAGGAAAACAGTCTTGAATGTCACAGACTTTAGGTCTGCCTGATCAAGTGGCTCGTATGGAGCTTTTCGTAGCTCATTTAGTACCAAAGTGAGGTTCCATGAGGGTACCGAGCTTCGTATTATTGGTCTAAGACGTTGTGTAGCTTTGATGTATCTCATTATCCAGGGATGATTCGCTAGTGGATAATCATAAAAGGCAGTTAAAGCTGAGATTTGTACCTTTAGCGTACTAGGTCTCAAGCCCATATCAAAACCTGTTTGGAGAAAATTTAGTATTTGAGGAATATCTGGTTGTTGGAGAACGGATATTGGAGTATTGGTCTGCGCACAAAATTTCTTCCAAATCTTCTGGTATATAGCCGAGGTCACCGGCTTTCTACTTTTTTTCATGGTTGAGATTACTGACTCAGACAGTCCCTTTGATCTCAAGATCTCCCTTTCAAGATCCACGCTGAGAGTTGTAGCATCTTTAGATTTTGATGGACCAATGGTCGCTGTATTAGAAGATCCCGTCTCAGTGGTAGTAACACTGGGTCTTCCACCGCCATCCACTTCAGCAGAGGAAACCAGCTCCTCTTGGGCCAATATGGCACTATTAGGATTACTACGGCTAGACTTTCCTGAATTTTCCTCAAAACTCTGGGAATTAGGGCTAGTGGAGGGAACGCGTATGCAAGTTCCATGTCCCAATGTTGAGCCAAGGCATCTATGCCAGTTGAATTGTCTCTTGGATTTAACGAAAAGAATTCTTTCGTTTTTGTATTGCCCCTTGAGGCGAATAAATCTATTTGTGGGGTGCTGTTGTGAATTCTGTGGCTGAATTCACTCCTGTGGTCACGAGTGGTACTGCAGCTTCTGAGCTTCCTCCCTCAGGTGTTCTGGTGAGCTCGTTAACTGCTTCATTACTTGACTCCGCCTGTTGCTGCTATCCTTGCTCCTTGTCAATGTTTCAGTGTTGGATCTGAGCTTCTCCTGATTGTTCCTGTGACCTGCTGCTCTGTATAGCTAAGTGCTTTTTGCTTTTTTGTTGCTTTTTTTCTGTCCAGCTTGTTTTTTGTTTTGCTGGAAGCTCTGAGACGCAAAGGGTGTACCGCCGTGCCGTTAGTTCGGCACGGTGGGTTTTTTTTGCCCCCTTTGCGTGGTTTTGCTTTAGGGTTTTTTGTAGACTGCAAAGTTCGCTTTACTGTCCTCGCTCTGTCCTAGAATATCGGGCCCCACTTTGCTGAATCTATTTCATCCCTACGTTTTGTCTTTTCATCTTACTCACAGTCATTATATGTGGGGGGCTGCCTTTTCCTTTGGGGAATTTCTCTGGGGCAAGTCAGGCCTATTTTTCTATCTTCAGGCTAGCTAGTTTCTTAGGCTGTGCCGAGTTGCCTAGGTAGTTGTTAGGCGCAATCCACAGCCGCTTTTAGTTGTGTTTAGGATAGGATCAGGTGTGCAGTCTACAGAGTTTCCACGTCTCAGAGCTCGTTCTTGTATTTTTGGGTATTTGTCAGATCACTGTGTGCGCTCTGATCGCTAAGCACACTGTGTTTCTGGATTGCCTTCATAACACCTGTCATTAGCAAACATAACAGGGTGCCCCACTGTTGAATTAACTGAGTAAAGATTTCTTCGTTTAGAGACCATTCTGACGGCTGTACCTTCTCTCTGCTGAGAAAGTCCGCTATTTGGTTCTGTGAACCTTTTAGATGTACTGCTGTGATGGACTTCACGGTATCTTCCGCCCAGGAGAATATTTTTTCTGCTAGTGTTTGAAGTGGACGGTGCCTTGGTCCTCCATGATGTAGGAGGAAAGCTACCGTGGTCGAGTTGTCTGAGAAGATTCGGATGTGGTGTCCCTGAATCTCGTGTTGGCACCTCTTTAGTGCTTCCCAGACCGCCCTGAGCTCCCTGTAATTGGAGGAACTGTCGCGTATCGATGGTGGTAAAGTTCCCTGAAGGTATCGACTTTCTATGTGGGCTCCCCAGCCCCTTGAGCTTGCATCGGTGGTTATGTTTATGCATGGAGATATTTTCCATGGTTTTCCTCTTTTGAGGTTTTTTAAGTCGATCCACCATGAGAGGGACTGCTTTACCTCGTTAGGTAACCGCATCCTGTTGTCTAATGAATCTTTTCTTCCGTTCCATACCGAAAGAACTTCCCTTTGAAGCGTTCTGGAGTGAAACTGGCTCCACTGTACACTGGGAATGCATGAGGTCATCAGACCTAGACTCCTCATAGCTTTCCTGATGGAAATGTATTTCCGTTTTATTGATTGAAGTTCTTTTTTTATTGACCGTTGTTTTTGGTCTGGTAGGACGGAGTATTCTAGTTCGGAATTTAGTAGTACCCCTAGAAATATCTTCTGCGTCTCTGGTTCGAGACTCAATTTTTTCGCATTTATTACCCACCCCAGACGTTTCAGGAGTGACGTGGTAATTTCTAAGGATTCTTCCATCTGTTGGGATGAATCTGCGATCAGCAACAGATCGTCCAGATATGGTGCGATGAGAACTTCCTTTTCTCTTAAGTAGGCCATGACCTCCGTCATGAGCTTCGTAAATATCCTTGGGGCAGAGGAGAGACCAAATGGTAGGCACTGAAACTGGAAATTAAGTATTTTCTTGTGGTTTCTTATTGCGAATCTGAGGAATTTTTGATCTGAGGGATGGATGGGAACATGATAGTATGCATGTTTGAGATCTAGCGTGCACATTACAGAGTTCTTTTTTATTAACGGTGTAATTGATTTGAGAGATTCCATCTTGAAGCGTTTGTACGCCACCCATTTGTTTAATGGCTTTAAGTTTATTATTGTCCGGTAATCTCCGTTTGTTTTTTTTTTTATGGAGAACAGACTGGAGTAATGCCCCTGAAAACGTTGATGATGGGGTACCGGTATTATGACGTTTAATTCTAAGAGTTCCCGTATGTCTGTTATCAGCCTTTGATGTACTGCTGATGACTCCATCTGTGTTAAGCAGAATCTCTTGGGGGGTAGATGAGTAAACTCTATCTTGTAACCCTGTGCAACTGTCTGTAGAATCCACTGATTCTGAGTTATGTTCTGCCATCCTTCTTGGAAGTATTGTAGTCTCCCTCCTATATTGTTGGCGTCATTGTTTGCTGGGTCCTGTTGATTGGTCTCAAAAGGAACCTCTTCCTCTGCCCCCTTTAGGGTAGCTCCACCTACCGGACTTCCCTTTGCCTCTGTAGTCCTGTCTTGGGTGGGAGCGAGTTTTTCGGAAGAATTGTGGTTTCTTTGGCTTCTCCTCAGGGAAGCCTTTTTTCTTATCAGACGCTTTTTCAAGTAGCTCGTCAAGGACTGGACCAAAGACGTGAGATCCTGAAAATGGAATCGAACACAGCTTGTTCTTGGATTGGGTATCCCCTGTCCACGATCTCAGCCATAAGGCCCTTCTTGCTGCGTTTGACAGCGCATTATTCCGGGCAGCAAAACGTACGGATTCCGCTGAAGCATCTGCCATGAAATCAGTCGCCATCTTTAAAACTTAAAAGGATTTAAGGATTTCTTCTCTTGGAGTTCTGTTTTTAATATGACTCTCCAGCTCGTCCACCCAGAGACTCATGGACCTTGCTACAGAGGTAGCCGCTATATTCGTCTTCATAATGGCGGCTGACGATTCCCAGGCTTTCTTAAGAAGATCTTCTGACCTCTTATCCATTGGGTCTTTTAACCCTGACGAGTCGTCAAAGGGAATAGCCGTTTTCCTTGTGACTTTGGCCACGGGAATGTCGATCTTTGGAACCGATTCCCAGACTTTAGTTTCTTCTGGGTCAAAGGGAAGACGGTATTTGAAGTCTCTCGGGACTACTAATTTTTTTCCCACGTCTTCCCACTCTTCCATTATCATTGCAGTTATGTGATTGTTGACCGGAAAAACTCTATTCCTGCGAGTTCTCAGGCCCCCAAACATCTCGTCTTGAACCAATAAAAGCTCAGACGAGTCTTCTATTTTCATAGTGCTTCTTACTGCTTTTAGCAGTATATCCGTATTTTCGGATGAGAACAAGTATCTCTTCCGTTCTTCTGGAAGCACAGTTAATGTATTATCCTCTTCATCCGAGCTCGGATCGGAAGAACCTGAGACCTCTCCTTCCTCGGAACTCACATCCATATCCCATCTAGGCCTTTTAGGCCGCGGAGACTGGGGTGGCACCATTGTAGACACCGTAGCTTGGACTTCATCTCTAATCATAGATTTGATATTATCTAACAGCGAAGCCTGTTCGTCTTTAAGAAGTTTAGCGATGCATTTTTTGCATAATTTCTTTTTATAGCCCTCTGGGAGTTTGGTGGTGCACAATGGGCATCTAATAGTCCTTTTTTTAGTAGTTGACCTCTCGGGAATGTCCTTATCCTGAAAATGTAAAGGAGATCCCTGTAGGTACGGAACTAACGTTTTGTAATGCATCCCATACCACGTACTACTCACATGGTCCGTGTGCGGCTCTAAGGATTGGACGTCTGGGCGAGTAGCACCTTCCATGTTACTGGGTCAAGTGTGCTGTCAGATGTCAGTCATTTAGTAGTCAATCTTACCCAGCTTCAAGACATCTGATTCATCCTCCTTCCGAGCTCAGCTGCTGGCCTCCACGGTGATTTCAGGTTCCCAGCTGTACTGCGCATGCGTCATCTGGAACGCACGCTGACCAGCCTGGGACCTAGATTCCGGCGCCAGACATTGTTCCGGCTCTGATTTTCCCTTGCAGCTCCCAGGCGCACCCGGAAACGATCGGCGCCGCCAACCCCTGGAATCCGGCCACGCCCCCCGGAAGTCATCACCTCCGACTGGAGCGCCGGACCGGAAGTCAGGGGAGCGACGCCAGCACCGGCCGCACATGGAGCCTGAGGGAGCGCCGGACACCGCCGCCACAGCTGCTGCCCCAGCGTCCCTTTTGTGAGGGGATGGGGCAGCCCATGGGGGCACACAGCTCTACCTCGTCGCGGAGGGACCTCCCTCGGTATCCTGCGACTTCAGGAGTCACCAGACTCTCGCGGCCAGAGCCCCCTCCAGGAGGATGGGACCGCACTCAGGAGCTCCTGCTCTACCGAGACCTGACCTCGAATCAGGTAAAAAGAAACATCCAATCTTCTGGAGAACTCTCTCCTGCGTCTGTCCCTGATAGGGACAGGAAAAACACTGAGGGGTGGAGGTGGGGAGGGGCTATTTAACCTCTTCTGTGTTCCTGTCCCTATCAAGGATATGAAGAGCAACCTCCTGTGGTGCTGTCATGAGGGACGACCTGGAAAAATGGTTTTGTATATTTCGTTGTAAAAATGAGAAATCGCTGGTCAAATTTTAACCCTTATAACTTCCTAGCAAAAAAAAAAATGTTGTTTCCAAAATTGTGCTGATGTAAAGTATACATGTGGGAAATGTTATTTATTAACTATTTTGTGTCACATAACTCTGGTTTGACAGAATAAAAATTCAAAATGTGAAAATTGCGAAATTTTCAAAATTTTCGCCAAATTTCCGTTTTTATCACAAATAAACGCAGAATTTATTGACCTAAATTTACCACTAACATGAAGCCCAATATGTCACGAAAAAAACAATCTCAGAACCGCTAGGATCCGTTGAAGCGTTCCTGAGTTATTACCTCATAAAGGGACACTGGTCAGAATTGCAAAAAACGGCAAGGTCTTTAAGGTCAAAATAGGCTGGGTCATGAAGGGGTTAACTCTTCACAATAAGAATAATTTTGACCAGGGGTGCCCAAACGTTTACATTCCACTGTATGGCAGAGGTTTGTATGGAGCTGGTGCCCAACTGGGTGCCCTAGTTAACAGACCATTTTAAAAATTGCAAAAAGGAAAATGGGCACCCTGCATGGTTCGTACCTAGCAAGGGATGTGATATCAGTAAGCCAAACCACCGACTTCAACTCCTCAATTTCCCTGACTGGCTCAACAGCCCTGCCTCACTACTGAGTCTGTACATAAAGTGCAGCACAGATTCAACTCAACTAAAAGCCGAGATCCTTAGATCAGGAACAGAACAGGCATTTCAAAACTTTCCCAAATTCGTATATATATTTTAAGTCAGTCCATTTTATACTGACTTCACAGACCTATACCTAGTAACAGCCCCTTTTTAAAGTATCACAGCTTGTAAACACTTTTTGTAGCCAGCCAAGAGCCTTTCAATTCTTGTAGGAGGGATTTTCAGCCATTCTTCCAGTTTTGTGACATTCCATTCACTGCTATATTAAGGTCTAGCCACAGATTTTCAACTATGCTTAGAACAGGAAACAGTGAGGGACATTGTAAAATCTTCAGCTTGCGCCTTTTGTGGTAGTTCATGGTGGATTTTGACGTGTGTTTACGATCATTACTCATTTGTATTAGCCATTCTCTATTCAACCTCAGCTTTTTTACGGATGTTGTTAGGGCAAGTTCACACTGTGTTTTTGCTGCTTTTTTATGCTAATTTTCAGCTGCTTTTTACAGTACCAGCAAAGCCTGTAAGATTTCAGAAATCTCATGCACACGCATTGGTTTTTTGTATGATCAGGATTTGGTGCTTTGCTGCGTTTTTTGGACATAGAGCATGTCACTTCTTTCAGTGTTTTTGCTGCATTTTTTTTTTTCACCCATTGACTTGAATGGGTCTGCCAGACGTTATCTTGACATCCACTGTTCCAACTAAAGGTACCGTCACACATAACAATTTCTTTAACGATATCGTTGCTTTTTGTGACGTAGCAACGATATCGTTAACGAAATCGTTATGTGTGACAGCGACCAACGATCAGGCCCCTGCTGGGAGATCGTTGGTCGCTGGGAATGATCAGGACCTTTTTTTGGTCGCTGATCACCCGCTGTCATCGCTGAATCGGCGTGTGTGACGCCGATCCAGCGATGTGTTCACTGGTAACCAGGGTAAATATCGGGTTACTAAGCGCAGGGCCGTGCTTAGTAACCCGATATTTACCCTGGTTACCATTGTAAATGTAAAAAAAAAAAAAGTAGAGTACATACTCACATTCCGGTTTCTGTCACGTCCCCCGCCTTCAGCTTCCCGCACTGACTTTGAGCGCCGGCCATGAAGCACAGCGGTGACGTCACCGCTGTGCTCTGCTTTACAGCCGGCGCTGACACAGTCAGTGCGGGAAGCTGACGGCGGGGGACGTGACAGAAACCGGAATGTGAGTATGTACTGTTTTTTTTTTTTACATTTACAATGGTAACCAGGGTAAACATCGGGTTACTAAACGCGGCCCTGCGCTTAGTAACCCGATGTTTACCCTGGTTACCCGGGGACTTCGGCATCGTTGGAGAGCTGTCTGTGCGACAGCTCTCCAGCGACCACACAACGACTTGCCAACGATCACGGCCAGGTCGTATCGCTGGTCGTGATCGTTGGTAAATCGTTTAGTGTAACGGAACCTTAACTGCCATTTCTTCATTACATTTCAACCTGAGGAAAGGGCAACTTGAAAACACTTTGAAATCTTCTTATAGCCTCTCCTGCTTTGTGGGCCTCCACCATTTTCAGAGTGCTAGGCAGCTGTTTAAAAGAACCCATGGCTGCTGTTTATTGGCACAAGGTTAGAGGAGGCTGGGTAGTCATAAATCTGGAAAATTTGCATCAGTTTGCCTTTCCTAACGATTATAGTGAACAAGCCATAACTCTAACAGGCTAATTAAGGTATGAAACCCTGGTCAAAGTTATCTGAGCACACAAACCACCAAGGGAGCCCAAACTGTTGCATTGGCCCATTTTCCTATTTGCAATTATTGCAATTAAAAAAAAAAAAACAACACCACTTTTTTGGCCTAAAATATAATTTCATCTTCAACATGTTTAACTAGTAGTCACAATAACAGTGATTTTCACCAAAGGTGCCCAACTTTTTACATGTCACTGTACATATACAGTATATGTCATTAGAATTGGGTGAACGTTCATCAGTGGGCAAGGGCGGTCTTGTGGCCTGCCATTTGTGGTGCGTCACTGTTTTGAACTACGGTAACTAAAGAGAACCTGCCAGGTACTTATGTCATCTAGACCAGCAGCATTCACATAATTCCCCGGCCTAAGCATACCTTTAGAATTTCATTCACTTAAATCAATATATATATATATATATATATATATATATATATATATATATATATATATATATATATATATATATATATATATATATATATATATATATATATATATATATACACATATATATATATATATACACACACACAGTTTTTCTTATGCTAATTAGGCTTTTGATTAATCAATCAGGCATAAAGGTACCTTCACACTGAACAACACTACGATAGCGATCCGTGACGTTGCAGCGTCCTGGATAGCGATCTTGTTGTGTTTAACACGCAGCAGCGATCAGGATCCTGCTGTGACATCGCTGGTCGGAGCTAGAAGGCCAGAACTTTATTTCGTCGCTGGATCACCCGCAGACATCGCTGAATCGGCATGTGTGACGCCGATCCAGCGATGTGTTCACTGGTAACCAGGGTAAATATCGTGTTACTAAGCGCAGGGCACAGCGGTGACGTCACCGCTCTGCTTTACGGCCGGCCGGCGTTTACACAGGATGCAGGAGGAGTGCAGGGAAGCGGACGCCAGGGATGTGACAGGCACCGGAATGTGAGTATGTGTTTTTTGTTTGTTTTTTATATTTACAATGGTAACCAGGGTAAACATCGGGTTACTAAGCGCGGCCCTGCACTTAGTAGCCCGATGTTTACCCTGGTTACCCGGGGACTTCGGCATCGTTGGTTGCTGGAGAGCTGTCTGTGTGACAGCTCTCCAGCGACCACACAAGGACTTTCCAACAATCACGGCCAGGTCGTATCGCTGGTGGTGATCGTTGGAAAGTTGCTGAGTGTTACGGTACCTTTAGTTTCCCCAGACTAGTTGGCCCACTTTCCATGTTATCATGCCACAGTGGGCGTGATAACATGCAAAGAATGCAAACTAGTTGTCAAAGGCTTATTAGCATGACAAAAACAGAGCTTAGAAACAGGTAAACATGGATTTAACATTATAAAGGGCTGGTTAGGCAGGGAATTTAGTCATACATATGTGAATGCTGCTGGGTTGGGGGGCTTGAGGGGACCAGACATGCTTCCGTTAATGAAGGAGGACTTAAATCAGTTTGAAGCCTCCCATAGACATGCATCAGAGCATTTGTGAATGAGGAGACTTTATAAGTCAGTGCGATTAGGTTAGAGAATAAGGGTATGTGCACACGTAGAATGGTCCACTGCGGATTTTTACGCAGCGGATTCGTTAAATCCGCATTGAAAAATCGCTGCGGTTTTTACTGCGGACTTATTGCGTTTTCTATTGCGGATTCCTCTGCGGATTTACATCTGCAGTTTTCTATTGGAGCAGATGTAAAAACGCTGTGGATTCCACACAAAGAATTGACATGCTGCGGAAAATAAAACGCTGCATTTCCGCGCGTTTTTTTCCGCAGCATGGGCACAGCGTTTTTTGCTTCCCATAGGTTTACAATGTACTGTAAACTTATGAGAAACTGCTGCGGATCCGCAGCAAAATCTGCATCGTGTGCACATACCCTAAAGGCCCCTTCACATTAAGCGACACTGCAGCGATACCGACAACGATCCGGATCGCTGCAGCGTCGCTGTTTGGTCGCTGGAGAGCCGTCACACAGACCGCTCTCCAGCGACCAACGATGCCGGTAACCAGGGTAAACATCGGGTAACTAAGCGCAGGGCCGCGCTTAGTAACCTGATGTTTACCCTGGTTACCATCCTAAAAGTAAAAAAAACAAACAGTACATACTTACCTACCGCTGTCTGTCCCCGGCGCTCTGCTTCTCTGCACTCCTCCTGTACTGGCTGTGAGCACAGCGGCCGGAAAGCAGAGCGGTGACGTCACCGCTCTGCTTTCCGGCTGACCGACGCTCACAGCCAGAGCAGGAGGAGTGCAGAGCACAGCGCCGGGGACAGACAGCGGTAGGTAAGTATGTACTGTTTGTTTTTTTTACTTTTAGGATGGTAACCAGGGTAAACATCGGGTTACTAAGCGCGGCCCTGCGCTTAGCTACCCGATGTTTACCCTGGTTACCAGTGAAGACATCGCTGGATCGGTGTCACACATGCCGATCCAGCGATGTCCACGGGAGATCCAGCGACAAAATAAAGTTCTGGACTTTGTTCAGCGACCAACGATGGCACAGCAGGGGCCTGATTGTTGGTCGCTGTCACACATAGCGATTTCCTTAACGATATCGTTCCAACGTCACCAAAAGCAACGATATAGTTAACGATATCGTTATGTGTGAAGGTACCTTAAGAAATAAGACAAGCACAGGCTTGTGTCAACAACAGAGAGACTGGGCTGCTGAAAGCCTGATGAGGGATCAGCGAGGAGGACAATGTATGCATTGATAATGGCACGATCCTGCTATGACTGATCCGTGTTATGGCACCTTCCCTCAGCATATACTATGGAATCAGAAGACCCCGCTCTACACAAAAGTAACACATCTCTGCTGAGGAAGATCTCCCATGGAATAATAATCCATTATCACAATTTACAGCATACTCTCTACTCTATCTTTCCCATTGATTTCGATGTAATTTGTATCGGTCCTCATATATGTAGTGACGAAATATGATCAGCAAGTATAAGGCTATGTGCCCATGTTGCAGATTCGTGTGCAGATTTTTCGGCACCGTTTTTTTTTTTAAATCTGCAGGTAAAATGCACAGCGGATTTACCGCAGACTTCATGAGTTTTTTGTGCAGATTCCACCTGCGGTTTTACACCTGCGAATTCCTATTGAGGAGCAGGTGTAAAACGCTGCGGAATCCGCACAAAGAATTGACATGCTGCGGAAAATACAACGCAGCGTTTCTGCACTGTGTGCACATAGCCCAAGGAGTGTGAGGACATGTGTGATGATAATGCACAGATCATCCCTCTGACGTCTCCATCTTCAGGAGTGATGAACTGCAGATCGAAGGGTGACTGCACAAGATTATGTTATCAGAGCCTCATTCCTCAGTGTTGATAACAAACATATGAGCAGCGCGGTGCAGGCCAGACACCGGTGGGGGCGCGTGGTGCTGGGCAGGCTGGTATTGTTAGAAATACAGGAAGAATGGATCCCATGCGTCCGGCGCCCACAGACCTTCCCCGGCGGCCACAGACCTTCCCCCGGCGGACACAGACCTTCCCCCGGCGGACACAGACCTTCCCCCGGCGGACACAGACCTTCCCCCGGCGGACACAGACCTCCCCCCGGCGGACACAGACCTTCCCCCGGCGGACACAGACCTTCCCCCGGCGGACACAGACCTCCCCCCGGCGGACACAGACCTCCCCCGGCGGACACAGACCTCCCCCCGGCGGACACAGACCTCCCCCCGGCGGACACAGACCTCCCCCCGGCGGACACAGACCTCCCCCCGGCGGACACAGACCCCCCCCGGCGGACACAGACCTCCCCCCGGCGGACACAGACCTCAGGCAGGACCTCCGTGTTATCTCCTCACCGCCATATGCAGGGAGACCAGAGGATGCACCGCCACCAGCGCGGCACACAGCGGTCTGCTCTAGCTGAGGAGAAGGCCCTCAGTGCTGCGGAATCGCGGCCTCCGGTCACGGAACTCCAGTCACATCCGCTAAGGAGCGTCACTACAGTCGCCAATGACCTCGCCCGGCCACACTACTCACCGCCTGACCGAGGCTCCCGCTCCGATATCACCATCCCTCAACCTGAAAGAAACCCGTCGCCATCTTGCACAGTTCAGCCGGCTCCAGACAACCGCATCGATGACTCCACCAATCAGGGTGACGGAACGGCCGCTAGCGCAGCCCATCAGGCAACAGTGGCTGGTGACGTCATTTGACCCTTGAAAGCGTCCTCCAATCCTGTGGCGTGTAGGATGCGGACAGCCAATTGCACAGCGAGGTGGGGAGACAGTGATGTGTACAGGCCAGTGATGCTGGGCTCCCTCTACCAATGGCGCGGCGCTGTGTTACCAGTGTCAGCGCTCCGGGCACGCCTCTCTGGTACATGCAGTAACAAGGGATAGACGGAATGGCCAGCCAGTAACCATAGCAACAGGACCTGAAGCGGACTGCATCGCGAAGGTGGGCAGAGAGGGCTGCTGTCCCAGGTCACAGTCCCACAAGCCTCCACCCTGCAAACATGACAGATAACGGGTCACCGGTTACCGTACCTCCAAACCTTCACAGAAGAGAGGGAGAAACCATGCGGGGCCGTGGCCACGCCCCTAGCCACACCCATTTATTTTTCGAAATACTAGTTTTTGTACATGCGCATTTTTTGTCTCCACATAGAAGCTTCTAGAATCTAGAGCAAAAGAAGCACAAGGGTCCATGAAATCACATCCACTTTGGACAGTTAGGGTATGTTCACACGATCCTGAATTTCCTGCGGATTTTTCAGGTCCTTTTTTTGGAAAATCCGCAGTGCAAAATCATTGCATTTTGCACTGCGGATTTTCCTGCGTTTTCTTCTGCGGATTCCTCTGCGGGTTTCCAACTGCACTTTCCTATTGGTGCAGTCGGAAACCCGCTGCGGAATCCGCAGAAAGAATTGACATGGTACTTCTTTTTTTCCGCAGCGTTTCCGCGCGGTTTTTCCGTGGAAATTCAGGATCGTCGGCACAGCGGGTTTCGTTTTCCATAGGGTTACATTGTACTGTACCCCACATGGAAAACGGCTGCGGATCCGCAGCGGCAAATCCGCTGCGGATCCGCAGCAAAAACCGCACCGTGTGAACGTAGCCTTAGACATGGAATGTCTGTGCGGAAAAATGCAGCATTTACCTTACATGTGAACACGGGCTAAATGTCCAAAGTGGATGTGATTCCACGTACGTATTTGTCTCTAGAATCTTCTATGTGGAGCCTCAAGAAAATGCATGTAAAATGAAAAACACCTGTTGTATTTAGTGTAGAAACAAAGCTTTTCTGTAATATTAACAGCATGAAGTACAGTGCTTCCCATCCAGGGCGGCTGCTGTGTGACGAGAGGACGCCAGACATGGCTGCGCACAGCGAAGTGTGCGGGGCTGCGGTACTGGCACACTACAGGCTCTGTCCCTGGGCAAACGGGCCATGGGGCGGTATGGGCCTCTCCTGGTTCCCTGCAGCTTCAGTGCCATCTGACTCTGACGTCTCAGGGTCACTACAGCGTCCCCCTGCCATTGGAATGGGAGAGGTGAATATTTGATTTTTTTTTTACGTATGTGCAGCGCCCCAGAGTCCTGGTTCGTTGCAGTGATGTTATTCTTCCACTAGGGTGGAGTGAAGTTACGTCTGAAGGCAATGAAGGAGATCTGCTGTCCAGGTATCACAGCCACACACACACTTCACACGCCAGTTCACCAGGGGGAGCTAAGGGTTCTATCTATTAGGCCACTCCTCACATAGGGTAAAACTGGAGGGTTGGTGAGGAAGTCAGTGAGTATCAGAAGGAGGAGAGGAGAGTTCCTGGCTGGGGACCAATGAAAGGTCTCCCGGTCGAGCTGGCTGGGGTGATCCCTGGTCAGATCCAGACTGAAGTCTGAGGAGGAGAGAAAGAAGGCCACGGAGCTGCGCCTGCAACCCATGCGGCAGCATCCTAAGAAAGGACACGAAAGGAAGTGTGCTGTAGTGAGTGTGAAAATAAGTGATAGCAACAGGAGTGAAACATCAGTGGGAGACCAGCTAGAAGCAGGCTGCCTCCATCTGAAGCGCAGATCCGGTGGCCAGAATACCGAGGGAGTAAGGAGCGCTATGCCGTTACTTCAGAGACTGGCAGGGCAGTTGATTCCAAGTTGGCTATCCGACCTTTATACCTAAGACACAGTGGCAACTGGTGGGGGTCGGGGCGTCTCTAGGGTCCCTATAAACAAGCCTCAGGCCTTCAGTCATACGGGTTTTGTCCTATCCGTACCATCTGGGGGACAGAGAGAAGTAACAACAGTGAGGACCTTATGGTAGCTTATGCAAGTAGGGACCTACTATGTTATTGTGTGCAAGGGGAAGGCTATTGAATTCCTCCTGGACAAGGGGACTCTGGATTTGCTTTCAGACGAGCCGGACTCTGCCTACCCTGTGGTCCCTACTCTGGACTGTGGATGCTGAACCTTCAGTAAAAGGTAAAGAGACTGCAACCCTGTGTCCTCTTTATTCACTGCGCCTTGCACCATCCACCACCTACACTCTGGGAAGCCCTGGGGACTTACTAAGCTAACCCCTAAGCAGCGTCGGTCACCCTGACCAAATACCACAGGTGGCGTCACGAACATTATCCCTTAAAAGACCTCTCCCCCAATTTACAAAGGACGTTCCCCTAGGGCCACGGACCGGGTCAGCCACCGTGACATCCCCACTAAGAACTGAAGGACCCGGCTCTGAGTACCCCACAGCCCTTGGGGGCGCTCCATATGCAGCATTATATGGGGCCCATTATACTCTATGGAGCAATCTACCACCCTACCCGTGCCCTCTGCTCCGCTAATGACCTGAGGTTAACATCCTCAATAATCAGAACCTCCCACTCCCGTCTCCAAGACTTTACACGTGCTGCCCCAATTCTGTGGAATGCACTACCCAGGTTAATACTATTAATCCCCAATCCTCACAGTTTTAAGCGTGCCCTAAAAACTCATTTGTTCAGATTGGCCTACCGCCTCAATGCATTAACCTAACTATCCCTGTGTGGCCCATTCAAAAATTTTACCATAACTAGGTTCCTCACATCATGTTCTCACATGCTTTATGCAGTTAATAGCCCTCTGTGTCTGTACTGTTACATATTTAGGCAGTGAACTGGTTCATGCAGCTTTACATGAACACCCGAGCCTTACACTATGGCTGGTCCGAATAACTAAAGCAATTGTTACCATCCACCTCTCGTGTCTCCCCTTTTCCTCATAGTTTGTAATCTTGTGCAGGGCCCACAGTCAGGGCCGTATTTAGAGTTTATGCTGCCCTAGGCACTTTTCGTGCTGCCTCCCCCACTTGTGAGTATGACTAAAGGTACCGTTACACTAAACGATTAACCAACTATCACGACCAGCGATACGACCTGGCCGTGATCGTTTGTAAGTCGTTGTGTGGTCGCTGGGGAGCTGTCACACAGACAGCTCTCTCCAGCGACCAATGATCAGGGGAACAACTTCGACATCGTTGAAACTGTCTTCAACTATGCCGAAGTCCCCGGGTAACCAGGGTAAACATCGGGTTACTAAGTGCAGGGCCGCGCTTACTAACCCGATATTTACCCTGGTTACCATTGTAAAGGTTTTTTTTTTTAAAAAAACACTACATACTCACATTCCGATGTCTGTCACGTCCCCCGGCGTCAGCTTCCCTGCACTGTGTCAGCGCCGGCCGGCCGTAAAGCAGAGCGGTGACGTCACCGCTGTGCTCTGCTTTACGGCCGGCCGGCGCTGACACAGTGCAGGAAAGCTGACGCCGGGGGACGTGACAGACATCGGAATGTGAGTATGTAGTGTTTGTTCTTTTTAAAAAACTTTTACAATGGTAACCAGGGTAAATATCGGGTTACTAAGCGCGGCCCTGAAGTTAGTAACCCGATGTTTACCCTGGTTACAGGTGAACACATCGCTACATCGGCATCACACACGCTGATCTAGCGATGAGAGCGGGTGATCAGCGACCAAAAAAAGGTCCTGATCATTCCCCACGACCAACGATCTCCCAGCAGGGGCCTGATCGTTGGTCGCTGTCACACATAAAGACATCGTTAGCGGGATCGTTGCTACGTCACCAAAAAGCGTGACGTTGCAATGATATCGTTATGTGTGAAGGTACCTTAATGCAGACACTGTCGGCAGTGACTTGGGCTCCTTTCACATCAGTGATTTTTGCCATTCATGGCAGATCCGGCAGTTTTTCTGCACCTACGGATCACTTACGGCAACAGTGCGTTCGGCCTCATTCATTCCCTATGGGACTTGCGGACATGTGCGGCACTTGCGGTTTTGCTGCAATCCAGCAAATGCGGTACTTGCAGCAGCGGAAAAAAAACACTGCTAGCAGTGTTTTTTTGTCTCACCACAAGTGTCGCAAATGACCTGTCCCTGCAACTTGCTAGCTCATCCCTTACCATCCCTCACTGACCTAAAACTACACTATAAAACTTTAGAAAAACAATTACCTGACATATTCCTATGATAATGAGGGCTCCAGGCTATGGTGTAAGTGCATTGTTTTCCCTGCGGAAAACTTCAGGAACACGGCCGCCATAGGCGGCGCATGCGCAGACTGAGATCGCATCTGGACCAAGATCACAATCTCCACATGCGCTGCCTCCATTGGCCCACAGCTTCAGAAATATGGCCGCCAGGAAAGGAATGCACTCCACTTAGCTCACCGCCAACATCAAGCCCGCAGCACTGCACCGCTGGGACACCCCCTCCTCCCATTCAGGGCCCGCTGCATTGACCCACTTCTGCCACTGCAGACTTCAAGAGGAAGGGACTCGGCCTCCTGTGATCCTACTTACAAGACAGACCATTACTACAGGACAAGGTATGTTATTACAGCACAGGGGATGTTATTACAGGACAGGGGACATGTATATATCACAGATACACTGCACAAGGGGGCACAGTATACACACATATATACACCACACAGTGCTCCATACTGTATAATGGCTCCACATGGTGCTCCGCTCCGTACACATGTGGCTCCACACACACACCCGGCTCCGCTCCGTACACCTCGCACACACCCGGCTCCGCTCCGTACACCTCGCGCACACTCGGCTCCGCTCCGTACACCTCGCACACAACTCTGCTCCGCACACACACACACACATACAACTCCGCACCGTACACATGCCGGCACGCTCTGTACACCTCGTACTCACCCTGCTCCGCTCCATACACCTCGTACACACCCAGCTCCGCTCCATACACCCCCATACACCTCCGGCTCCGCTCCGTACACACCCGGCTCCGCTCTGTACACACCAGTATGCCTCCGGCTCCGTACACACCCAGCTCCGCTCCGTACACCTCGCACACACCCGGCTCCGCACACCTCGCACCCACCCGGCTCTGCTCCGCACACCTCGCACCCACCCGGCTCCGCTCCGTACACCTCGCACACACCCGGCTCCGCTCCGCACACCTCGCACCCACCCGGCTCCGCTCCGTACACCTCGCACACACCCGGCTCCGCTCCGCACACCTCGCACCCACCCGGCTCCGCTCCGTACACCTCGCACACACCCGGCTCCGCCCCGTAAACCTTGCACACACCCGGCTCCGCTCCGTACACCTCGCACACACTTGGCTCGGCTCCGTACACACCCGGCTCCGCTCCGTACACCTCGTACACACCTGGCTCTGCTCTCTACACCTTGTACACACCCGTACGCCTCCGACTCCGTACACACCTGGCTCCGCTCTGTACACCTCGTACACACCCGGCTGTGCTCCATACACCTCGTACACACCCGGCTCTGCTCCGTACACACCCGGCTCTGCTCTGTACACCTCGTACACACCCGTACACCTCCGGCTCCGCTCCGTACATACCCGGCTCTGCTCCGTACACCTCGTACACACGCAGTTCTGCTCCATCCACACTGTAAACCCCTCCTTACCCCACACATAAACTTACCCTCATCCATCACCATGACAACCAGCACAGCAGAGTCCTGCATACACTGAGGCCCCTGATCATGTGACTCCTCCCCTCCTGTAACCTCATCACAGGTCCTGTGCGCACAGTGCAGCCATATATGTTATGTGCAGTGCACGGCTCTGCAGGTGGAGGGATGTGGATCCGCTGAATCCGGGACTGTCGAGAGGTATGTGCTGCCAGCTGGCAAGAGTGCCTCCCTGCAGGCTGAGGCCTCGCTCTGGCCCAGTGTTCTCCACATACCTTTCCAGGATGCTTTTTTTCCTCCCTTTTCTCTTTGGCTGTCACTGTTAGATCCCAGGACCTCCCTAGCCGGCAGGGATCTGGACCGGGGGTCTGTGCCGCTCTGGATCTCTTCTTTCCAGCCAGGTGACTTTAGCACACACTGACTGCACACAGTGTGGGCGTCTGCAGTGCAGGGATGCGGCTGATGGCACCCGGCCTTTAACCCACTAAACGGCCTGAACCGGCTGCTAGGGCCGATTGGCCCGGGGGCATCTGCACCCTGCCCGCCCCTGGTGGGATCAATCCGAGACACCAATAGCAGACAGAGCCGGGTGGGCGGGAAGACTCAGAACTCAGGCAGGAATTGAACTTGGCGCTTCAACGAGGAAGGGGCGGGGCCTGCGGTGTGACTTGTTTCCGGCCCCCTGTGCAGTACATGTGACAGGACTGGGTCCGAGACTGCAGCAGTAGCCGGAAGACTGGGGTGGGTGGGAATGATAGAGGGAGGGCGGAGAGTCGGACCCGGATTAAAAAAAAAAAATCTTGCCTTGCTCAGGTGCCGCCCCCCGTTTCCTTACCGCCCTAGGCACGTGCCCTCCAGTGCCTAGTGGCAAATACGGCCCTGCCCACAGTCCTCTTGGTATCTGTTCTGATCTTTGTGCTTATTGTTATTCTGTAATGTCTATTGTATGTACAAGTCCACTGTAAAATGTAAAGTTCTGCGGAATATGTCGGCGCTATAGAAATAAAGCTATTATTATATATGGGGCCCATTATATACTGTATGGAGCACTATATGGGGCCCATTATACACTGTATGGAGCACTATATGGGGCCCATTATATACTGTATGGAGCAACATATGGGGCCTACTATATACTGTATGGAGCATTATGTTGCATGCACTCCACTCAGGATATGAGTGCAATACAAAGGAAAGTTCTTTTTGGAATCCTGGGGATATCTTACTCAGGGCGACCATTTATTATGATTCTTCACAGTATAGGGAAGGGTTTACAGGCACACAACTATGACATAGTTCTGATCTGAAGTTTAATTCAAGCTTCTTTTCATCACACAGAATCACTTCTCTTCCTGCAGGATTCATCAACATATATGAAAGTCTCTTTACTGATAATATCTTTTCACAGATAACATCTCTTCATACACACACCTAAGGACACTGCTCTCTCCTGGTTCTCTTCCTACCTTTCTGACCGCTCCTTCAGTGTTCTGTTCTCTGGCTCCACTTCATCTCCTCTTCCTCTCACTGTCGGGGTACCTCAGGGCTCAGTCCTTGGCCCCCTTCTCTTCTACCTCTACACAGCCCCAATTGGACAGACCATCAGCAGATTTGGCTTTCAGTACCATCTTTATGCCGACGACACAACTATATACGTCATCCCCTGGCCTTACTCCTGCTGTACTACAGAATGCCATGGACTGTCTGTCTGCAGTCTCCAACATCATGTCCGCTCTCTATCTGAAACTCAACCTCTCCAAAACTGAACTTCTTCTGCTCCCACCATCTACTAACCTCCCTAAATCTGACATTTCCCTCTCCGTGGGTGGCACCATAATAACACCCTGGCAGCAGGCCTCACTTCTATCTTGAGGTAATAAAGATGCTCCTGGCTGTCCTGACTACTTATATGACTACAGCAATAGCTTCCCAGAAGGAACTGGTCTATACAGCTTGTCTGATTTCAGTCTGACAGGAGACTCTCTAACACGCACCCTACATGAATGTCCAAGACACAATACCTGTTTCAACTTTACAGTCCTTGGTACTGTACTTGGTTCACCTAGTCCTAGTGTATCGTAGGTCAGCTTCACTGGTCTTACGTCTCGAGTCAAAGTCCTCCTGCCAGGTTGTTCCTCTGATACTACAGATTCTTCTGTTACAAGGGTTTCTTCGAGCGGCCTATCACATTCCCTAATCAAAGTCCTTTTATATATATATATAGCCCATTCACTATTTCTCTGAACATAACTCTCCATCAAACTATAAGATTTAAAAGGAGTCCCCTCAGAGTAGCAACTCACACAAGCCTCCCGAGGAAGCTAGATAAGCGAAACGTGCGTCGGCGCTACGGACCCAGCGGATACCATACCCACATGGGTAAGCACTATGGTTAGCGTTTTCTAAATGCACTCTTGCACTTTACTATTATAGTTTACATACCGGTTTAACTGTGATTTAGCCTGGAATTAGGCGTTGCTATGTCTCTTGCTTTTGAAAGAGACTGGTAGTACAAATACGCCATACAGGTCTTTGTACTTCATGGTGTGCACTGTATGCACAGCGCCTCCTTTATGCTACATAGTGCAGATATTTTTATTATATGGTACTGCTGCTTCCGACTGTTGTGTCATCACAATTTCCTGTCATTCTCACTGAATTTTTATATATGTCTTTGGATTGTGTAATAACGTTTATATTTGTTTCATTAGCTGCGATATTTTGATTAGTCATTATTTTGGGGCATTATACTCCATTTCTCTATAGGTCTTAATGATTATGGGAGTTGTCCTGCTTTCCAGTATAAAATTGGCATCCGCACTCTGGTAGGGTATTAGTGGGTGTTACAAATAATGTCGGTCTTTGTTCAACCCATCTTTTTAGATATATTTTTATTTATGTTTCTTTATGGAATGTGCCACATACATTTTTTTTAAATGACCAATAATACCATATACAAGGGACAAATACTGCCACACCATGGCTGGACCACATATTACCACCACATAGTAAATGAGTAATACCACATACAGGGGACAAATACCTCCACACCATGACCAGTCCAAATATTAACCACCACATAGTGACCGAATAATAAGACATACAAGGAATAAATGCTGTACCATGCCTAGACCACATATTGCTAACAAATAGTGACTGAATAATACCATACACAGGGACATATACTTTCATACCATGCTGGACCACATACAGTGGGGGAAATAAGTATTTAATACCTTGCTGATTTTGTGCGTTTGCCCACTGACAAAGACATGAACAGTCTATATTTTTAAGGGTAGGTTAATTTTAACATTGAGAGATAGAATATCAAAAATAAAATCCAGAAAATCACATTGTATAATATACATTTATTTGCAGTGAGAAAATAAGTATTTGATCCCCTACCAAACATTAAGACTTCTGGCTCTTACAGCCCAGTTAGACGCTCCTAATCAACTCGTCACTTGCTTTAAAGGGACACTGTCACCTGAATTTGGAGGGAACAATCTTCAGCCATGGAGGCGGGGTTTGGGGGTTTTTGATTCACCCTTTCCTTACCGGCTGGCTGCATGCTGGCTGCAATATTGGATTGAAGTTCATTCTCTGTCCTCCGTAGTACATGCCTGCACAAGGAAATCTTGCCTTGCGCAGGCGTGTACTATGGAGGACAGAGAATGAACTTCAATCCAATATTGCAGCCAGCATGCAGCCAGCGGGTAAGGAAATGGTGAATCAAAAACCCCAAAACCCCGCCTCCATGGCTGAAGATTGTTCCCTCCAAATTCAGGTGACAGTGTCCCTTTAAAGACAGCTGTCTTACATAGTCACCTTTATAAAATACTCCTGTCCACAGACAACCAGTCAGACTCTAACCTCTACAACATGGGCAAGACCAAAGAGCTTTAGAAGGATGTCAGGGACAAGATCATAGACCTGCACAAAGCTGCAACGGGCTGCAAAACCATAAGTAAGACACTGGATGAGGAGACAACTGTTGGTACAATAGTAAGAAAATGGAAGAAATACAAAATGACTGTCAATCGACATCGATCTGGGGCACCATACAAAATCTCACCTCGTGGAGTAGCCTTGATCATGAGGAAGGTGAGAAATCAGCCTAAAACTGCACGTGAGGAACTTATTAATAATCTCAAGGCAGCCAGAACCACAGTCACCAAGAAAACCATTGGTAACACACTGTAAAGGTTTAAAATCCTACAGTGCCCAAAAGGTCCCCCTTCTCAAGAAGGCACATGTGCAGGCCCGTCTGAAATTTGCCAGTGAACACCTGGATGATTCTGTGAGTGATTGAGAGAAGGTGCTGTGGTCAGATGAGACAAAAATTGAGGTATTTGGCGTTAACTCAACTTGCCGTGTTTGGAGGAAGAGAAATGCTGCCTATGACCCAAAAAACACAATCCCCACTGTAAAGCATGGAGGTGGAAACATTATGTTCTGGGGGGTGTTTCTCTGGTAAGGCCACAAGACTACTTCACCGCATCAATGGGAGAATGGATGGAGCCATGTATTGTAAAATCCTGAATGACAACCTCTTCCCTCCGCCAGGACATTAAAAATGGGTCAAGGCTGGGTCTTCCAGCAAGACAATGACCCAAAAGTTACAGCCAAGGCAACAAATAAGTGGCTCAAAAAGAAGCACATTAAAATCATGGAGTGGCCTAGCCAGTCTTCAGACCTTAATCCCATAGAAAACTTATGGAGGGAGTTGCAGCTCCAAGTTGCCAAGCGACAGCCTCAAAATCTTAATGATTTAGAGATGATCTGCAAAGAGGAGTGGACCAAAATTCCTCCTGACATGTGCGCAAGCCTCATCATCAACTACAAAAAATGTCTGACTGCTGTGCTTGCCAACAAGGATTTTGCAACCAAGTATTAAGTCTTGTTTGCCAGAGGGATCAAATACTTATTTCTCACTGCAAAATGCAAATAATTGTATATAATTTATACAATGTGATTTTCTGGATTTTAATTTTGATATCTCTCAATGTTAAAATTAACCTACCCTTAAAATTATAGACTGTTCATGTCTTTGTCGGTGGGCAAACTTACAAAATCAGCAACGGATCAAATACTTATTTCCTATACTGTATTTCCGCCACAAAGTGAAAAAATACTGCCACAAGGAACAAATGCCTTAACGTCATGATCAGACCAAATATTACCATCACATAGTGACTGAATAATAGCAAATACAAGGAATAAATGCTGTCCCACCATGATCAGACCATATTGCCACCACATAGTGACTGAAAACAATACTGATCATTATAAAAAAAAAACCCACAATACTAATATTGCCATAAGTGCCATTATACACAGGAGCTCTGTACATCGTATATAGTGTAAGTGTAGAGGTAACTGACTGACTCACCAGTGACATTATACACAGAAGCTCTATATATAGTGTCATTGTACAGGTAATATAGGGCTCACCATTGACATTTTACACAGGAGCTCTGCATATAGTGTACAGTCATGGTCAAAAGTATTGACACCCCTGCAATTCTGTCAGATAATACTCATTTTCTTCCAGAAAATGATTGCAAACACAAATTATTTGGTATTATCTTCATTTAATTTGTCTTAAATGAAAAAAACACACAAAGGAGAATGAAGCAAAAAGCAAAACATTGATCATTTCACACAAAACTCCAAAAATGGGCCAGACAAAAGTATTGGCCCCCTCAGCCTAATACTTGGTTGCACAACCTTTATCCAAAATAACTGCGACCAACCACTTCCGGTAACCATCAATGAGTTTCTTACAATGCTCTGCTGGAATTTTAGACGATTCTTCTTTGGCAAACTGCTCCAGGTCCCTGATATTTGAAGGGTGCCTTCTCCAAACTGCCATTTTTAGATCTCTCCAGAGGTGTTCTATGGGATTCAGGTCTGGACTCATTGCTGGCCACCTTAGAAGTCTCCAGTGCTTTCTCTCAAACCATTTTCTAGTGCTTTTTGAAGTGTGCTTTGGGTCATTGTCCTGCTGGAAGACCCATGACCTCTGAGGGAGACCCAGCTTTCTCACACTGGGCCCTACATTATGCTGCAAAATTTGTTGTAGTCTTCAGACTTCATAATGCCATGCACACAGTCAAGCAGTCCAGTGCCAGAGGCAGCAAAGCAACCCCAAAACATCAGGGAACCTCCGCCATGTTTGACTGTAGGGACCGTGTTCTTTTCTTTGAATGCCTCTTTTTTTCTCCTGTATGTTGATGCCTTTGCCCAAAAAGCTCTACTTTTGTCTCATTTGACCAGAGAACATTCTTCCAAAACGTTTTAGGCTTTTTTAGGTAAGTTTTAGCAAACTCCAGCCTGGCTTTTTTATGTCTCGGGGTAAGAAGTGGGGTCTTCCTGGGTCTCCTACCATACAGTCCCTTTTCATTCAGATGCCGTCGGATAGTATGGGTTGACACTGTTGTACCCTCGGACTGCAGGGCAGCTTGAACTTGTTTGGATGTTAGTCGAGGTTCTGTATCCAACATCTGCACAATCTTGCGTTGAAATCTCTTGTCAAGTTTTTTTTTTCCGTCCACATCTAGGGAGGTTAGCCACAGTGCCATGGGATTTAAACTTCTTGATGACATTGCGCACGGTAGACACATGAACATTCACGTCTTTGGAGATGGACTTGTAGCCTTGAGATTGCTCATGCTTCCTCACAATTTGGTTTCTCAAGTCCTCAGACAGTTCTTTGGTCTTCTTTCTTTTCTCCATGCTCAATGTGGTACACACAAGGACACAGGACAGAGGTTGAGTCAACTTTAATCCATGTCAGCTGGCTGCAAGTGTGATTTAGTTATTGCCAACACCTGTTAGGTGCCACAGGTAAGTTACAGGTGCTGTTAATTACACAAATTAGAGAAGCATCACATGATTTTTCGAACAGTGCCAATACTTTTGTCCACCCCCTTTTTATGTTTGGTGTGGAATTATATCCAATTTGGCTTTAGGACAATTCTTTTTGTGTTTTTTCATTTAAAGCAAATTAAATGAAGATAATAATACCAAATAATTTGTGTTTGCAATCATTTTCAGGAAGAAAATGAGTATTATCTGACAGAATTGCAGGGGTCAACACAACACCTATAATGTACCCTACGGTGGTTAGCCGCACAGCAGATATCCACCTACAAAAAGAGGCACCACACATTGATAATAAAAACCACTTTATTAATATCAAAAAAAGACCAAGAATGGCCATAAAATAGCCTAAATAGGCAGCAGGTGAGAGATAACAGACACAAGAAAAAAAGGTAGACAACTGGCACAAGTTACAAAAAGTTATCCATACATATGCACACTGGTGTGTCCAAATAACTCACATTACAAAAACAGGGGGGCGCATGGTAAGCTTTTAACAGCTATATACAGTGGGGCAAAAAAGTATTTAGTCAGTCAGCAATAGTGCAAGTTCCACCACTTAAAAAGATGAGAGGCGTCTGTAATTTACATCATAGGTAGACCTCAACTATGGGAGACAAACTGAGAAAAAAAAATCCAGAAAATCACATTGTCTGTTTTTTAACATTTTATTTGCATATTATGGTGGAAAATAAGTATTTGGTCAGAAACAAAATTTCATCTCAATACTTTGTAATATATCCTTTGTTGGCAATGACAGAGGTCAAACGTTTTCTGTAAGTCTTCACAAGGTTGCCACACACTGTTGTTGGTATGTTGGCCCATTCCTCCATGCAGATCTCCTCTAGAGCAGTGATGTTTTTGGCTTTTCGCTTGGCAACACGGACTTTCAACTCCCTCCAAAGGTTTTCTATAGGGTTGAGATCTGGAGACTGGCTAGGCCACTCCAGGACCTTGAAATGCTTCTTACGAAGCCACTCCTTTGTTGCCCTGGCGGTGTGCTTTGGATCATTGTCATGTTGAAAGACCCAGCCACGTTTCATCTTCAATGCCCTTGCTGAAGGAAGGAGGTTTGCACTCAAAATCTCACGATACATGGCCCCATTCATTCTTTCATGTACCCGGATCAGTCGTCCTGGCCCCTTTGCAGAGAAACAGCCCCAAAGCATGATGTTTCCACCACCATGCTTTACAATAGGTATGGTGTTTGATGGATGCAACTCAGTATTCTTTTTCCTCCAAACACGACAAGTTGTGTTTCTACCAAACAGTTCCAGTTTGGTTTCATCAGACCATAGGACATTCTCCCAAAACTCCTCTGGATCATCCAAATGCTCTCTAGCAAACTTCAGACGGGCCCGGACATGTACTGGCTTAAGCAGTGGGACACGTCTGGCACTGCAGGATCTGAGTCCATGGTGGCGTAGTGTGTTACTTATGGTAGGCCTTGTTAGATTGGTCCCAGCTCTCTGCAGTTCATTCACTAGGTCCCCCCGCGTGGTTCTGGGATTTTTGCTCACCGTTCTTGTGATCATTCTGACCCCACGGGGTGGGATTTTGCGTGGAGCCCTAGATCGAGGGAGATTATCAGTGGTCTTGTATGTCTTCCATTTTCTAATTATTGCTCCCACTGTTGATTTCTTCACTCCAAGCTGGTTGGCTATTGCAGATTCAGTCTTCCCAGCCTGGTGCAGGGCTACAATTTTGTTTCTGGTGTCCTTTGACAGCTCTTTGGTCTTCACCATAGTGGAGTTTGGAGTCAGACTGTTTGAGGGTGTGCACAGGTGTCTTTTGATACTGATAACAAGTTTAAACAGGTGCCATTACTACAGGTAATGAGTGGAGGAAAGAGGAGACTCTTAAAGAAGAAGTTACAGGTCTGTGAGAGCCAGAAATCTTGATTGTTTGTTTCTGACCAAATACTTATTTTCCACCATAATATGCAAATAAAATGTTAAAAAACAGACAATGTGATTTTCTGGATTTTTTTTTTCTCAGTTTGTCTCCCGTAGTTGAGGTCTACCTATGATGTAAATTACAGACGCCTCTCATCTTTTTAAGTGGTGGAACTTGCACTATTGCTGACTGACTAAATACTTTTTTGCCCCACTGTATATAGTATGGTACATTAGCAGGAAATGGTTTCAAAAACATTATACTTAGAAATAGGCATGTAATCTAATTATCAAAGGCCAATGTGCCATGTATAAACACATGCAGATTATCCAGAAACCACCGCCTGCTATCAGAATGTTACTTTGCCCACTAACACATATTTACCGAGTAATGGAGAAAGAGCGAGGAGTCCACCACACCCGACGCGCGTTTCTCAATGAAATGCTTCGTCCATGGGTCGCATTTCATTGCCTTTTTTTCTTGTGTCTGTTATCTCTCACCTGCTGCCTATATAGGCTATTTTATGGCCATTTTTGGTCTTTTTTGATATTAATAAAGTGGTTGTTATTATCAATGTGTGGTGCCTCTTTTTGTAGGTGGATATAGAATTGCAGGGGTGTCAATACTTTTGACCATGACTGTAAGTGTACAGGCAATACAGAGATCACCAGTGACATTATACACATGAGCTCTGTACATAGTATACAGTGTATAGAGTCCGTGCACAGCTAACACACTAACTCACCAGTGACATTATACACAAGAGCTCTGTATATACTACATAATGTATAGTGGTGGTGTACAAGTAACATACTGATTCACCAGTAACATTAAACACAATAGCTCTGTATATACTAAATAGTGTATATTGTCAGTGTACAGGTAGATAGTATGAATGCTGATATTACCTCCAGCAGGTCCTAGATACTGTGCGTCCACCCTGGCTTATTACCAGCGCCCCAACGCGTGTTTCGCCCTTGCTTCTTCCGGGGGCGTGACTATCTACCTTTCTCCTATTTTTGATTAGCCTGTTGCTATCGGTATTAGGGGATCTTTATGAGGTGGAGGTATGTAAAGAATCTAGTGGTTAATAGGATGGCCGTATTAACATGGACACAGTTATCATTAAGCGGATGCAGATAGCACCTTATATTTAACTTTATGTGTTCCATGAGGAGGCTTGCTTGTGATTTTTAGATACGTACTTTATTGGTCTGACGATAATATAGTGTGTCTCTCTTGGCGTTCCCATGGGGTATTACCCGGAAGAAATAATGTAGCTTTTTAATATGTACAGTTAGGGCCAGAAATATTTGGACAGTGACACAATTTTCGCGAGTTGGGCTCTGCATGCCACCACATTGGATTTGAAATGAAACCTCTACAACAGAATTCAAGTGCAGATTGTAACGTTTAATTTGAAGGGTTGAACAAAAATATCTGATAGAAAATGTAGGAATTGTACACATTTCTTTACAAACACTCCACATTTTAGGAGGTCAAAAGTAATTGGACAAATAAACATAACCCAAACAAAATATTTTTATTTTCAATATTTTGTTGCAAATCCTTTGGAGGCAATCACTGCCTTAAGTCTGGAACCCATGGACATCACCAAACGCTGGGTTTCCTCCTTCTTAATGCTTTGCCAGGCCTTTACAGCCGCAGCCTTCAGGTCTTGCTTGTTTGTGGGTCTTTCCGTCTTAAGTCTTGATTTGAGCAAGTGAAATGCATGCTCAATTGGGTTTAGATCTGGAGATTGACTTGGCCATTGCAGAATGTTCCACTTTTTGGCACTCATGAACTCCTGGGTAGCTTTGGCTGTATGCTTGGGGTCATTGTCCATCTGTACTATGAAGCGCCGTCCAATCAACTTTGCAGCATTTGGCTGAATCTGGGCTGAAAGTATATCCCGGTACACTTCAGAATTCATCCGGCTACTCTTGTCTGCTCTTATGTCATCAATAAACACAAGTGACCCAGTGCCATTGAAAGACATGCATGCCCATGCCATCACGTTGCCTCCACCATGTTTTACAGAGGATGTGGTGTGCCTTGGATCATGTGCCGTTCCCTTTCTTCTCCAAACTTTTTTCTTCCCATCATTCTGGTACAGGTTGATCTTTGTCTCATCTGTCCATAGAATACTTTTCCAGAACTGAGCTGGCTTCTTGAGGTGTTTTTCTGCAAATTTAACTCTGGCCTGTCTATTTTTGGTATTGATGAATGGTTTGCATCTAGATGTGAACCCTTTGTATTTACTGTCATGGAGTCTTCTCTTTACTGTTGACTTAGAGACAGATACACCTACTTCACTGAGAGTGTTCTGGACTTCAGTTGATGTTGTGAACGGGTTCTTCTTCACCAAATTAAGTATGCGGCGATCATCCACCACTGTTGTCATCCGTGGACGCCCAGGCCTTTTTGAGTTCCCAATTCCTTTTTTCTCAGAATGTACCCAACTGTTGATTTTGCTACTCCAAGCATGTCTGCTATCTCTCTGATGGATTTTTTCTTTTTTTTCAGCCTCAGGATGTTCTGCTTCACCTCATTTGAGAGTTCCTTTGACCGCATGTTGTCTGCTCACAGCAACAGCTTCCAAATGCAAAACCACACACCTGGAATCCACCCCTGACCTTTTAACTACTTCATTGATTACAGGTTAACGAGGGAGACGCCTTCAGAGTTAATTGCAGCCCTTAGAGTCCATTGTCCAATTACTTTTGGTCCCTTGAAAAAGAGGACGCTATGCATTACAGAGCTATGATTCCTAAACCCTTTCTCCGATTTGGATGTGGAAACTATCATATTGCAGCTGGGAGTGTGCACTTTCAGCCCATATTATATATATAATTGTATTTCTGAACATGTTTTTGTAAACAGCTAAAATAACAAAACTTGTGTCACTGTCCAAATATTTCTGGCCCTAACTGTATATGTATTGTCTTTATGTTTTGCTTTGTGTAATAAAATTTATTTAAACTTTTAATCAATGGTCGGCTTCTTTGGGATGACGGTTTATTTACTGCCATCTTGTGGTTGTTTATAGTTATTTGGGAAGTACCATTACTAGGTATAGATTTGGACTTTTTGGATCATGAATAAAAAAAGTGACAGTGTTGCCCTGCACAGTAACAGGACCTCCCACCGCCCTGCTGAAAACAGTATCTTCAAAAATAAAAATATATCACAGCAGTAATAATATCCGTTAATTAGCCCCTACAGTATTAATGTCCTACATCCTGGCACCTCCCTATAATAACGTCCCACATCCTGGCCCCCATGTGTCTCCATCCTGCTCACGTATGTCCTCCCATCATGGCCCCAAGTGTCCGCCCATCCAGGCCCCATATCTATCCATCCTGCCCCATATACAGTATGTCTCCATAGTGCCTCATATATGTCCTCTTATCCTGTCCTCCCATGTCTCCATCCTGACTCCATTTAGGTACTCTCATCCTGCCTCCATATGGGTCCTCTCATCCTGCCCCCTATGTCTCCATCATGCTCCCCTATATGTCTTCATCCTGCCCCATCATATGTTTCCATCCTTCTCCCCATATGTCATCTCCTCCTACCCCCCATGTCACCCTATATTGCCAAATTGAGTTAAAAAAAAGGTTCTCCTTACCTGGCGGCTTCCTCTTCCTCAACCATTTGAGGCGCGGATGCGCTGGCGAATGACAGTGACATCATACGCCGGTGATGTGCGCGCTGAGGTCAGCTGCCAGCCTCTGATTGTCTAGCGGCTCCTATTGCTGTGCAGGAAGTGGTCCTGCATGGCAATAGGTTGTAACTGAATATGCATCCGAGGATTCACATTCAGTTATTAGCAAACGGCCGAATCCTGCCCCTGGGGCCCAGTGAGGAGGGAAGCCCAGTCTGGGCCCCCCTCCTCATTAGCTCCATATGCCAGTAAGGGCAATAATGTCATTATGATGGCCCTGTTCATGGCTGAATGTATTCTATCCAATTAATAACTTTGTTGTCTCAGTGTTTTGAAAAAGCCTTATTGCATTAACAGGTACACATATACACTTTATAATTGCATGAATGGTCTGCATTCTGCGGCTTGTGGCTTAAGGTGCCGTCACACTGAACGATATCGCTAGCGATCCGTGATGTTGCAGCGTCCTGGCTAGCGATATCGTTGAGTTTGACAGGCAGCAGCGATCTGGATCCTGCCGTGACATCGTTGGTCGGAGCAGAAAGTCCAGAACTTTATTTCGTCGCTGGATCTCCCGCAGACATCGCTGAATCGGCGTGTTTGACGCCGATTCAGCGATGTCTTCACTGGTAACCAGGGTAAACGTAAAAAAAACCAAACACTACATACTTACATTCCGGTGTCTGTCCCCCGGCGCTGTGCTTCTCTGCACTGTGTAAGCGCCAGCCGGAAAGCAGAGCACAGCGGTGACGTCGGGGGGACAGACACCGGAATGTAAGTATGTAGTGTTTGTTTTTTTTACGTTTACGCTGGTAACCAGGGTAAACATCGGGTTACTAAGCGCGGCCCTGCGCTTAGTAACCCGATGTTTACCCTGGTTACCAGGGGACTTCGCATAGTTGGTCGCTGGAGAGCTGTCTGTGTGACAGCTCTCCAGCGACCACACAGCGACGCTGCAGCGATCGGGATCGTTGTCTAGATCGCTGCAGCGTCGCTAAATGTGACGGTACCTATATATGTGTTAGGAAACTTCAAACATTATCATGCCATAGAGTCTGAAGACTATCATGGCTATTGGGATTTGTAATTGCAGAACCACTGGGGAGCTAAAGACTGCAAATAACAGATGTAAAGGTTTAAAGTCAATCCATAAGCAGTTTAAAATCTAAAAAGCTCATAAATAATTAATCTTAGCAATAGAATTAAAGGCATGCATGAAATAATATATAGACAAGCACTGATAGCTCCCCACTGATTTACCCAACAGCTATCTATGACTGTGCAACAAAAGGTAATGGTAAACTGTACTCTCAAATTGTCCAAGCATTGGGTCCTTGTATGTTACTGGAGTGATGGTAATGTGCATTAAAACATCCAAAGCAAAGTAATGCTAATCAGGACTTCAGATAATCTTCCACTGGCTTTATTTGCACATGTAATGGGAATAAAAGTGGTTTAAGGGCTCATGCAGATGTCCATAGATCTCGGACCGACCACGAGCAGCAATGCACAGACTGGCTGACATCTCCTGACAGGCTCATAGAAATATATGAAGCTTTCAAGCTCTGATTGGGAGATCTGCGGTCAGTCCATTTATTGCTATCCACGACAACTGGTCTCGGAGGTGGACTGGCTTGTTTATCGGCTGCAAACTGGAGGATATGGTTCCCAGCTGCAATCCGGAGGATATCGTGTACTGTGCAATCGCCCACAGCAAATGGTCATGAAGGTGGACTGGCGTGTTTATTGGCTGCAATCCAGAGGATATGGTTCCCGGCAGCGATCAGGAGGTTATCGTGTGCTGTGTTTATGTGAGTTGAACATTAAAGAGACTTTTGTTTTTAAACTTTGCTGGGTCACAGCCTTATCACTGCATAGGGTGCTACCACTGCACAACAAGTATTAAGGTCCTAATTATGACTAATATTATCTACTATTGGTCACCAAACAGTGAATCATCCACTGTAAACTTGTCAAGAGGGTAAGCATTGAATAATACTCCCAACGGTGGTTAAGCAGTACAGTGAGAATTACTCACTGGCAGGGTGGATTTGATTTAAATCTAACTGATTTAAATCACGATTTAAATCACGATTTAAATCACTAGTCAGTAAGGCTTGATTTAAATCAGTGATTTAAATCAAAGTTTCTACCTAAACTAGTTCTTGCTACTTTAACATGCAAGTAGATGAAGATTTTTAGAATCACTTTTTATATATCTTTTTTCTCCCCAGTTTAATGGGTTAATCATTCATATTTGGACACCACTGTTCTGTTGTACTTAGGAAGGAGAAAAATTATCCTGACCTTAATAACAATTTAAATAGATTTATTCAACTGAAACAATAACAACATTACAGCATAAGTTATTTGCTTAAACAAACATACATGTTTGTTAACTAAGTTGGCTAAACAAAATATATATATATTATAAGAAACTTAGACTGTCAGCCCAGCCGACACACGAAAAACTTAAATACTACTGTCCCTGCTGTCCTCTGTAGCTCACTTGTCGTCATCTTCATCATCATCTTCTTCTTTGTTCCTATTCATAATCTGGAAAAGAAAAACAAGCTTTCCTGCTTTATTGGGTCCCAACCGATTTCTCAATTTAGAATGAATGAGTCCAAAAGAAGAGAATATTCTTTCAACGCCTGCAGAAGAAGCTACCGCTGTTAAAAGTGAAATCATTACTTGAACAGTCTCTAAATCCAAGCGCTTAAGTGACTTCCACCAGTTTACTGGTGTGACCTTCCTTAAAATATCTTCAGCAAACATATATTTCTTGAATGGTTCCCCCTTAGCTCTGAAGTTTATTATAGTTGGCATTAAAGATGGATGATTGCTGGATACCCATGTCATAGCTAACTCCTCTTCCTCAGCACTTAGGTTTTGACCCTGATATTGGATATTAACAATATTTGCCAAAAAATGAGCTGGAGTCAGTGCTTGTCCCATTAGTTTGTTTACTGCTTGTAATTTAATTCTGTCCATGTGTAGTTCTGTTTTTAAGTGTTCACTCAGTTCCTTCCAAATTTCAACAGCATCCGCAATAAAACAGCTATTTTTCTGTATTTTGTTTAAAGCTTGAGAGATGGGTTTCAGGAAGCTCAGCATATGTTCAACATTTCTCTTAAGCCCAATGTTGAGGATTTTGGCCGTGACAGTGCCATCTATTTTATCTCGATTTTCTTCACAAAGTGTCATCAGAATAGGCCAGTTTTTGATATACTGCTCAAAACAGTCCACCACAGAGTTCCATCTAACATCTTGTGGGAGCGTTAGCTTGGTTCCACCCATCCTTTTCAGAGCTGCTGCAGCAAAATGATTATTACGGAAGTATTTAGCAATTTCAACAACATTAGCCTTTATTACTGGAACACTTAAGTCTTTGGCTAAGAGGTGCAGCAAATGAGCACTGCAACCATATGTTATTAGCAGCTTTGTATTCCCTCCCTGCTCTTCTAAATCTCTTCTCATCTTGGATACGTTTGCAGCATTGTCAGTGACCAAACTGCGTACTAGACATTTGAATTTTTGTTCACATGTCGTTATAGCTTTTACTGCCACTTCTTGTAAGGGTACCGTCACACAGTGCAATTTTCATCGCTACGACGGCACGATCCGTGACGCTCCAGCATCGTAACAATATCGCTCCAGCGTCGTAGACTGCTGTCACACTTTGCAATCTACGACGCTGGAGCGATAATTTCATGACGTATGTGCGATGTAGAAGCCGTTGGTTACTATGCGCACATCGTATACGATATATGTTACACCATGCGATCATGCCGCCACAGCGGGACACTAGACGACGAAAGAAAGTTTCAAACGATCTTCTACGACGTACGATTCTCAGCGGGGTCCCTGATCGCAGGAGCGTGTCAGACACTGCGATATCGTAACTATATCGCTCGAACGTCACGAATCGTGCCGTTGTAGCGATCAAAATTGCACTGTGTGACGGTACCCTAAGTATTCTGCTGTGTGTGCATTTCCTGACGTATCAGTTGTTTGTGCAAGGAAGACTTTACCTTCTTCTGTTGTTATACAAGCACATACAATAGGATCATTGTGGACATTACTCCACCCATCAATACTTAGGTTAACAATTTTACCCTCCAGAGCTGTTGCACATTGCTCCATTTCTCTGTCATACACTTGATCCAGCAGTTTCCCTGCAACATCAGCTCTGCTGGGTGGACTGTATCCTGGTCTCAGTGACTGAACCATATTAATGAAATGTGGGTTCTCAGTCAGACGGAAAGAAGAGTTCGTTGCATAAATAAACTGGGCAATTTTTTCATCAATGAACTCTTTTTCTAATCTGCTAGTTCTTATCACAAACCTATCTATGGTGGTTCCAGGAGGTAAAGGTTTTTTTATTATTATTATTATACATTTTTATAGCGCCATTTATTCCATGGCGCTTTACATGTGAATACGGGGCAAATATAGACAAATACATTAAACATGAGCAGATAACAAGGCACACGAGTACATAAGGAGGGAGGACCCTGCCCGCGAGGGCTCACAGTCTGCAGGGGGTGGGTGAGGATACACTAGGAGAGGGAAGAGCTGGCTGTGCGGCTGTTTTTTCTTCCTTTTGGGTGATGGTGATATGTGGCTGTGGGTGTCTGATGATGATGCTGCTGCTAATGAAGCACTATCCTGGATGGATAACTCTGAAACTGTAGAACAGGATGATGGTGATCTTGGAGGTGGATAGTTTCCAGAATCCATGAATTCCCCTAAACAAAAAAAGTCAATGCTGTTATTTTATTGTTTATACAATTTCTGCTTATTGTACACAACACATCACTGCCTCTGCCCCAAAAGGAATATTTGGTTTTCTTCATAACTGTACCAAATGACAGTAACATGCAGTAATAATAAGAAATATAATTTTTCTCACACATGACAATTCAGTCTTTAGAAATAGGATTCAATAAAAATGTTTACCAACCTGAAGATCCTGCCTGTTCAGAAGTGTTTCTTTGGTCATCTTCATCACCGCACTTCTCATGATGTTGCCTCATTCACGCCACCAGGCCTTGCATCTCTTTGTTGCATCGTTTGCATTTTGCACGCATGCCTGCCTTACCGATAGGCGAAGGAGCTTCATTAAAATATTCCCAAACTGGGTCTCTTTTACGGCCTGCTGCCATTATAAGGAAAGAATGTAATAAACCTCAGATCGTACACACAAACAGATCCAGACTTGTCTGTCTGTGGCTATGCTGCAGTATTGTGCTCAAAGTTTCACTTTCATTTTCTTGTCTGCTTGCCCTTCCTCCTCCTCACACTTAGATTCACATTCTTCTTGTGTTGTGCAGATCTATGCCACTCCAAACAATCAGAAACATATTGTCTAACTTCTTGGACTTGGCACTGAAGGGGTTGATTCTGTATTTATAGGTCTTTTTCTCAACTCTGTTCATGTTGTAACATTTTTGCCGTGAAGAGGCTGGGACCTCTGCGGAGTCAAATTCAGTTTTGAGAACTGCGTAAGTAAAGCGAGCGTCTGTGATAATATAGGAGAGAAACTGCCCACTAATCCTACAGAAACCTCTGGAAGAGCATGGCATTGTGAATGTTACACATATACAGCCTTTATTCTACTGAGTTAAACAACTCAGCTTTATCTCATGATGGAAGAACCTTTGGATGGTAAAATATTTTCCTCAAAAAGCAGTTTATTGAAAAAAATCCGATTTAAATAAAAAAAAATCCGATTTAAATAAAAAAAATCCGATTTTTTTTATTTAAAAAAAAAAAAAACATTGATTTTTATCCACCCTGCTCACTGGAACCCTATCCTTAACCCCTTTACCCCGAGGGTGGTTTGCATGTTAATGACAGGGCTAATTTTTATAATTCTGAACACCGTCGGTATATGAGGTAATAACTCTGCGACACTTCAACAGATCCCAGTGATTTTGAGATAGTTTTTTCGCCACATTTTGTACTTCATGATCGTGGTAAAATTTATACAGTATGACTTGCGCTTATTTGAGAAAAAAAAACCTGGAAATTTGGCAAAATTTCGCAATTTTCCAAATTTGAATTTTCATGCCCTTAACCCCTCTGTGACCTTGGACGTACTATCCCATCGAGGTGCCCTGGGCCTATCTGACCCTTGACGGGATAGTACGTCATGCCCTTTAATGCGATACCGCGACTTAAGTCGCAGTGATCGCATTAAAATTCCGACGCCATCTTACCTGGGGGGAGATGGCCTCGGCATCCAGGGCATTGTCGCCGCCCACCCGCCCTCTCGATCGCTGTGATTGGCTGTTCAATTCTGAACAGCCAATCACAGCCATTCTCATTGTTTCAGCCAATCGGAGCGGCTGAAACAATGAGGTCACAGGCTAGGATCGAGTACCGATGTACTCGATCCTAGGTCCGGTGCCTGGCAACGCCAGGCACCGGCAAGAACACCCCGGATTGGCGCGATCGCCGATCGCATCGATCGCGCCAATCGCAGGGCACCGCGTGGTATTACCGCGCTGTGCCCTGCCGGAACCTGCGTGGATCGGTGCTCTAATAGCACCGATCATAGGATAGGATAGGATAGGACACAGTGCAGGCCCAGCAGGGCCTGCAGGAGCCGATTGGCGCGATCGATATCATCGTCGATCGCGCCAATCACAGGGCGCAGCGGCGATCACGCTGTGACCGCTCTGTGCCCTGCAGGTGACCTGGCTGTGACCTGCCTAGGATGGCGCGAACAGATCCGATCCTAGGCAGGTCACAGCCAGGTCACCAGGAAAGCTCTGATTGGTGGGATCGATGTTATGGTCGATCCCACCAATGACAGGTCACAGCAGCAGCATGACCGCTCTGTGACCTGTCTGTGTCACCTGCCTGACCTGTGTATGACCGCTCTGCAGGGTCCTCATTCTAGCTGAGGATTCCTACAGAGCGGTCATACTGCTGGATCTCCTGGCTTGATCTCTCTGCTGGATCTACCTTTTGTGCTGGGTATTGTGGTGCCACAGCAGCCTGTAGCACCACAATCCCTGCTAAAGAAAGAAGACAACTAAACGTAAGTTTTATCCCTGATCCCTGCCCAATCCCCGTTCATCCGTGCCCAATCCCCGTTCATCCACCCCAATCCCCGTTCATCCACCCCAATTCCCGTTCATCCACCCCAATCCCCCCTTCCCCCTCTTTTTACCCCCTCCACCCCCATTTGTGCCGCCTCCGTGCGCACATTTAGTAGCCGCCGAGCGTTGATTGGTGACGCTCGCGCTCGCTTTTTTTCCCTCGCCCCCGTTGCGCCAACTCCGTACACACATTCCGCAGCCGCCAAAGTTTGATAAGTGACGCAGTTCACTTATCAGAGTTTGTGCCTGCCGTTTTCCTTTTTTTTTTTCACCCCCCTTTTGCGCCACCTGACTACAACCGTACGTTTTGATCACTGATCCCTGCCCAATCCCCACTTCCACGCCCATCTCCCTTCCCCCTCTTTTTACCCCCCTTTGCACCTCCTTCCGTGCGCCCATTTAACAGCCGCCGAACGTTGATTGGTGACGCAGTTCACCGATCAACGCTCGCGCTCGCTTTTTTTCCCTCACCCCCGTTGCGCCAACTCCGTACACACATCCCGCAGCCGCCAAAGTTTGATAAGTGACGCAGTTCACTTATCAGAGTTTGTGCCTGCCGTTTTCCTTTTTTTTTTTTTTCACCCCGCTTTTGCGCCACCTGACTACAACCGTACGTTTTGATCACTGATCCCTGCCCAATCCCCACTTCCACCCCCATCTCCCTTCCCCCTCTTTTTACCCCCCTTTGCACCTCCTTCCGTGCGCCCATTTAACAGCCGCCGAGCGTTGATTGGTGACGCAGTTCACCGATCAACTCTCGCGCTCGCTTTTTTTCCCCTCAGCCTTTTTGCGCAACCTCCGTACACACATCCCGCAGCCGCCAAACTTTGATAAGTGACGCAGTTCTCTTATCAGAGTTTGTGCCTGCTTTTTTTTTTTTTTTTAAAGGTTTTTCTTCTCCTTTTAGCATTTTCTTTTCAGATAAGTTTGCACAAATCACTATCCCCCCACACATACACATACAGTTATCAATAAAGTGCACCCAATCACCATATTCACACAAAAATGTCCCGCTCGTCCCGTTCGTCCCAACAGCGCTATTCATTGGAGGAGGCATATGCTTTCTTTGCCTCCGACACTGATAGCGAGGGAGAGGATCCCACTTTTCTTTACTTTTCTGATTCTTCATCCTCTTCCTCCTCCTCCTCCTCCTCCTCCTCCTCCTCCTCTTGCTCCTCATCTTCCTCCTCGGGTCCTGCGGAACCACCACGCAGACGCCCCAGGACAGAAGATGAGGCAGCCCCCACCACTCCTGAACCAGCGGTCCCCACTGCGGAACCCACATGGACCTCGCCCCCCAAAAATTACGAGCCACTGATTCCTGATTTTGTGGCAGAATCAGGAATCAAGTTTGACACCACGGGCCTCACAGAAACAGACTTTTTCAAAGTCTTTTTCTCTGAGGATTTTATTAACCTCATGGTGGAGCAAACTAATTTGTATGCTCGTCAATTTTTGGAGCAAAACCCCGGTACATAATTTTCCAACTGGTCTCCTGTAGACGCAGTTGAAATGATGCAGTTTTGGGGCCTGGTCCTCCACATGGGGATCGTGAAGAAGCCAGAAATGCGGCAATATTGGAGTGTAGATGTTTTATATAACACTCCAGTATTCCGAATGGCCATGGTTCGGAGACGTTTTGAGGCCATCCATAAATTCCTGCATTATTCCGATAATGCACAGTGTCCCGCACGAGATGACCCCAACTTTGACCATCTGTTCAAAGTTCGGCCGGTCATCGAACACTTCAACAAAAAGTTTTCTGAAGTGTACGTGCCCAAAAGGGACATCTGCGTGGATGAGTCCTTGGTCCATTTTAAGGGGCGGCTCGGATTCCGTCAATACCTGCCCAACAAAAGGGCCAGGTACGGAATCAAACTCTACAAGCTGTGTGAGAGTGCCTCAGGGTACATCCACAGGTTTAGAGTGTATGAAGGGAAGGACAGCAGGATTGAACCCCCTGAGTGTCCTCCTGTCCTGGGAGTGAGTGGGAAGATCGTGTGGGATTTGGTGCACTCACTGCTGGATAAAGGTTATCACCTCTATACTGATAACTTTTATACCAGCATCCCACTCTACAAATCCCTCTCTGCGCGAGGTACCGCAGCCTGCGGTACTGTGCGCAAAAATCAGAGAGGCCTCCCAAAGACGTTACTTCGGCAGATGCTCAGAAAAGGTGAGAGCAAGGCCCAATGTAGCGACCACCTGCTGGTGGTCAAGTACAAGGACAAGAGGGATGTCCTTCTCTTGACCACCATACATGGTGATGGCAGAGCCCTCAGCACTGTACGGGGTACCTCTACACAGGTCTGCAAACCGGACTGTGTACTGGGCTACAACAAAAGCATGGGGGGAGTTGATCTCTCTGATCAACTCCTCCAACCATACAGTGCTTTGAGAAAGGCCAAGGTGTGGTACAAAAAGTTGGCCGTCCACATCGTACAAATGGCAATGCTCAACGCTTTCCTGCTGTTACGATGTGCACGCCACACCGATACGTCGTACCTTCAGTTCCAGGAGGTAGTGGTTAAGGCCCTGATATTTGGTACTCCGGAAGGAGAGGGCCTCAGTACTTCCGGAACTGAAGGTGCTCGTATCGTACCAGGCCAGCATTTTCCGGGGGTGGTCCCGCCAACCGGCAGAAAAGGTAAGCCGCATAAAAGGTGCCGAGTGTGTTACAAAAGGGGAATACGCAAGGACACCATTTATCAATGCGACACCTGCCCCGAAAAACCTGGCCTGTGTATGAAGGATTGCTTCAGATTGTACCACACCTCCACGCACTACTAATTTACTTTACAAGAAAGCGTACATTAGTTCCAAAAAGGGGGCACATCTAGATAAGTTCCTTGGGGGGGGGGGTCTCGGTTCCAAAATGATGTCACTTGTGTTTTTTTTTTTTACTGTTTAGGCACATCAGGGGCTCTGCAAACGGAACATGACGACCGCAGACCATTTCTGCATTCCAAAACGTCACAACTTCCCTTTCGAGCCCCAACGTGTGCCTAAACAGTTTTTTCCCACATATGGCGTACCAGCGTAATCAGGACAATTTGGACAACAACTTTTGATGTCCAATTTCTCCTGTTACCTTTGGGAAAATTAAAAATTGGGGACTAAAATATCATTTTTGTGGGAAAAAATAGGATTTTTTATTTTCACGCCTGGGCATTATAAACTTTAGTGAAGTACGTGGGGGTTCAAAATTCTCACCAAACAAATAGATAAGTTCCTTAGGGGGTACAGTTTCCAAAATGGGGTCACTTGTGGGGGGTTTCTACTGTTTAGTCACATCAGGGGCTCTGCAAATGGAACATGATGCCAGCAGAACATTCCATCAAAGTCTACATTCCAAAACGTCACTACTTCCCTTTCGAGCCCCAACGTGTGCCCAAACAGTAGTTCCTCCCCACATATGGGGTATCAGCGTACTCAGGACAAATTGGACAACAACTTTTGGAGTCCAATTTCTCCTGGTACCCTTTGGGAAAATTAAAAATTAGGGACTAAAATATCATTTTTGTGGGAAAAAATAGGATTTTTTATATTCACGCCTGGGCATTATAAACTTTAGTGAAGCACGTGGGGGTTCAAAATTCTCACCAAACACCTAGATAAGTTCCTTAGGGGGTACAGTTTCCAAAATGGGGTCACTTGTGGGGGGTTTCTACTGTTTAGTCACATCAGGGGCTCTGCAAATGGAACATGATGCCAGCAGAACATTCCATCAAAGTCTGCATTCCAAAACGTCACTACTTCCCTTTCGAGCCCCAACGTGTGCCCAAACAGTAGTTCCTCCCCACATATGGGGTATCAGCGTACTCAGGACAAATTGGACAACAACTTTTGGGGTCCAATTTCTCCTGGTACCCTTGGGAAAATTAAAAATTGGGGACTAAAATATCATTTTTGTAGGAAAAAATAGGATTTTTTATTTTCACGCCTGGGCATTATAAACTTTAGTGAAGCACATGGGGGTTCAAAATTCTCACCACACAACTAGATAAGTTCCTTAGAGGGTCTAGTTTCCAAAATGGGGTCACTTGTGGGGGGTTTCCACTGTTTAGGCACATCATGGGCTCTCCAAACGCAACATGGCGTCTGATCTCAATTCCAGCCAAATTTAGCTTGAAAAAGTCAAACGGCGCTCCTTTCCTTCTGAGCCCTGCCATGCGCCCAAACAGTGGTTCCCCCCACATATGGGGTATCAGCGTACTCAGGACAAATTGGACAACAACTTTTGGGGTCCAATTTCTCCTTTTACCCTTGAGAAAATAAAAAATTGGGGACTAAACGATCATGTTTGTGGAAAAAAATAGGAATTTTTTTTTTCACGCCCGGGCGTTATAAACTTTCGTGAAGCACTTGGGGGATAAAAGTGCTCATGACACATCTAGATAAGTTCCTTAGGGGGTCTAGTTTCCAAAATGGGGTCACTTGTGGGGGGTTTCCACTGTTTAGGCACATCAGGGGCTCGCCAAACATGACATGGCGTCCGATCTCAATTCCAGCCAAATTTAGCTTGAAAAAGTCAAACGGCGCTCCTTTCCTTCTGAGCCCTGCCATGCGCCCAAACAGTGGTCCCCCCTACATATGGGGTATCAGCGTACTCAGGACAAATTGGACAACAACTTTTGGGGTCCAATTTCTCCTTTTACCCTTGAGAAAATAAAAAATTGGGGACTAAACGATCATGTTTGTGGAAAAAATAGGAATTTTTTTTTTCACGCCCGGGCGTTATAAACTTTCGTGAAGCACTTGGGGGATAAAAGTGCTCATGACACATCTAGATAAGTTCCTTAGGGGGTCTAGTTTCCAAAATGGGGTCACTTGTGGGGGGTTTCCACTGTTTAGGCACATCAGGGGGTCGCCAAACGCGACATGGCGTCCGATCTCAATTCCAGCCAAATTTAGCTTGAAAAAGTCAAACGGCGCTCCTTTCCTTCTGAGCCCTGCCATGCGCCCAAACAGTGGTCCCCCCCACATATGGGGTATCAGCGTACTCAGGACAAATTGGACAACAACTTTTGGGGTCCAAGTTCTCCTTTTACTCTTGAGAAATTAAAAAATTGGGGACTAAACGATCATGTTTGTGGAAAAAATAGGAATTTTTTTTTTCACGCCCGGGCGTTATAAACTTTCGTGAAGCACTTGGGGGATAAAAGTGCTCATGACACATCTAGATAAGTTCCTTAGGGGGTCTAGTTTCCAAAATGGGGTCACTTGTGGGGGGTTTCCACTGTTTAGGCACATCAGGGGCTCGCCAAACATGACATGGCGTCCGATCTCAATTCCAGCCAAATTTAGCTTGAAAAAGTCAAACGGCGCTCCTTTCCTTCTGAGCCCTGCCATGCGCCCAAACAGTGGTCCCCCCTACATATGGGGTATCAGCGCACTCAGGACAAATTGGACAACAACTTTTGGGGTCCAATTTCTCCTTTTACCCTTGAGAAAATAAAAAATTGGGGACTAAACGATCATGTTTGTGGAAAAAATAGGAATTTTTTTTTTCACGCCCGGGCGTTATAAACTTTCGTGAAGCACTTGGGGGATAAAAGTGCTCATGACACATCTAGATAAGTTCCTTAGGGGGTCTAGTTTCCAAAATGGGGTCACTTGTGGGGGGTTTCCACTGTTTAGGCACATCAGGGGGTCGCCAAACGCGACATGGCGTCCGATCTCAATTCCAGCCAAATTTAGCTTGAAAAAGTCAAACGGCGCTCCTTTCCTTCTGAGCCCTGCCATGCGCCCAAAAAGTGGTTCCCCCTCACATGTGGGGTATCAGCGTACTCAGGATAAATTGGACAACAACTTTTGAGGTCCATTTTCTCTTTTTACCCTTGGGAAATTAAAAAGATTATTGCTGAAAGATCATTTTTGTGACTAAAAAGTAAAATGGTAATTTTTTCCTTCCATGTTGCTTCTGCTGCTGTGAATCACCTGAAGGGTTAATAAACTTCTTGAATGTGGTTTTGAGCACCTTGAGGGGTGCAGTTTTTAGAATGGTGTCGCTTTTGGGTATTTTCTGCCATATAGACCCCTCAAAATGACTTCAAATGTGAGGTGGTCCCTAAAAAAAATGGTTTTGTAAATTTGGTTGTAAAAATGAGAAATTGCTGGTCAAATTTTAACCCTTATAACTTCCTTGAAAAAAAAAAGTTTGTTTCAAAAATTGTGCTGATGTAAAGTAGACATGTGGGAAATGTTATTTATTAACTATATTGTGTCACATAACTCTCTGGTTTAACAGAATAAAAATTCAAAGTTGGAAAATTGTGAAATTTTCAAAATTTTCGCCAAATTTCCGTTTTTTTCACAAATAAACGCAAGTTATATCGAAGAAATTTTAGCACTATCATGAAGTACAATATGTTACAAGAAAACAATCTCAGAATCGCTAAGATCCGTTGAAGCGTTTCGGAGTTATAACCTCATAAAGGGACAGTGGTCAGAATTGTAAAAATTGGCCTGGTCATTGACGTGCAAACCACCCTTGGGGGTAAAGGGGTTAAATCACAGATATGTCACACAAAATAGTTAATAAATAATATTTCTCATATGTCTACTTTACATCAGCACAATTTTGGAGCCAACATTTTTTATGCCAGAAAGTTATAAGGATTAAAATTTGACCAGTGATTTTTCATTTTTCCAGCAAAATTTGCAAAAAAAATTTTTTTTAGGCACCACATCACGTTTGAAGTCACTTTGAGGGGTCTATATGGCAGAAACTACCCAAAAGTGACACCATTCTAAAAACTGCATGCCTCAAGGTGCTCAAAACCACATTCAAGAAGTTTATTAGGTGCTTCACAAGAATATTTAGAAAAAAATAAACATTTTACTTTTTTCACAAAAAAATTGACTTCAGATCCAAATTTTTTTTATTTTTGACAAGGTTAGCATAAAAAAAAAAATCGACCCCAAAATTTGTTGTGTAATTTGTCCTGAGCATGCCGATACCCCATAAGAGTGAGAAAATCACTGTTTGGGCACACGGCAGAGCTCGGAAGGGAAGGAGCGCCACTTGACTTTTTGAATTCAAAACATACGGAGAGACTTAGGAGGAAGAGAGCGCCATTTGCCTCCTGGAGCGCAGATTTTCCTAGAACAGTTTGCGGACTCCATATACAGAGCCCCTAATTGCTAGAAAAGAAGCATCCCCTGTCATGTGGCCCCATTTTGGAAACTATACCCCTTGGGGAATTTATGTACAGGTGTAGTGATGATTTTGACTCCATGGATATTTTCCAGAAACAAGCAGCAATGAATGTTGTTGAATGAAAATTGCAAACTACCGTTGTAGTGACCAGTACGCTGTAGTGACCAGTACGTTATGCCCAGACCGTGCTTCTAGAGGCATGCACTCGTAAGTTAGGCGGGCTATCATCACTCCAGAAAGGCCAAGCGTGGACGCTATATGTGGTTTAGGTACACTGTGGGGCTCAGAAGGGAGGGGGCATTTGGATTTGAGAGCACAGAATTTGCTGAATTTATTTGGCGGGTGAGGAGCCATTTTGCTTTGCCAGAGCATTTTTACTACCAGTAACATGGAAGCCCCCTATATTTCCGTTAAGATGACAGACCTGAGTGGGGACTTGCTTTTTTTGTGGATTGAGTAAAAGCTTTTATTGGGAACATTTTATATAACTCTTTGGATCACAGTTATCCGGCGCTCTACACTGACCACTTACTTTGGGGTTTCCATCTAAATCTCTGAATGACGTGATTCAGATGAAACCCCCCCGAGGAATCCATTGACAATAATGAGGCAGCAGAGTTACTCAGGACCCTGTCTGGCCTCTGTTCAGCAGTGTCCTTTTCAGAAGTGAAAGAAACTGGCAGACAGCATTTTTATGCATTCCTAAAAAGACGGACTCTGCTGGATCACAGTTCAGACGGCGTCCACAGTGCCTCCATCTGCCTTCTTATAGGAAATCTTCCACCAGAGCGTCTGTCTGAATCACGTATTTCAGAGATTTACACGGAAACCGCAATGCAAGAGCTCAGCGCAGAGCACAGGATAAATGTGCGCCGAGTCTTACTGCGATCTCTGGGAGGCAGAATGTAAAAATCAATAGTAGGTGAAGAATTGGTTTTATTTATTTTATGCCGTTCCTTATGAGATATAAGTGATTAGGCGACTTTATTCTTCGGGTCCGTGCAATTACAGCAATACCAGATTTATATCAGGCTTTTATGTTTGGCTTCTGTCACACACTAAAAGACGCTTTACATTGCAAAAAATAGTTTTTGCATCACCATATTTTGAGAGATATTTTTTTCCATATTTTGGCCCATAGAGTTATTTGAGGGCTTGTGTTTTGCAGGACGAGGTGACGTTTTTATTGGTACCATTTTCGGGCACATGACATTTTTTGAGCGCTTTCTATTCCTACTTTTAGAAGGCAGAATGAACAAAAGCCAGCAATTCAGTAATTTTAGTAGTTTTATTCTTCGGATCTGTATGATTACAGCAATATCTCACTTATATTTTTTTTATGTTTTGGCGCTTTTATACAATAAAATTTTATAGACAAAATAATTACTTTTACATCGCTTTATTCTGAGAGCTATAACTTTATTTTTTTGCTGATGGAGATGTATGGTGGCTTGTTTTTTGGGGGACAAGATGACATTTTCAGCAGTTACATGTTTAGTTATATCTGTCTTTTTGATCGCTTTTTTCCACTTTTTGTTCGTCAGTATGATGATAAAGCATTGTTTTTTGCTTTGTTTTTTGTTTTTTTTTGTATGGTGTTCACTAAAGGGGTTAACTAGTGGAATAGTTTTATAGGTTGGGTTGTTGCAGATGCGGCCATACCAAATATGTGTACTCGTATTGTTTATATATTTTTTTCATTCAAATATTTATTTGTAGATACAATAGCTTTGAATTTTTTTATTATATATATATATATATATATATATATATTTACAATTATTTAAAAAAAAAAGTTATACTTTTTTTTTTACTTTTTTACTTACTCCCGCTATGGGACTATAATTTTTTGCATGATGATCACTTCTACAGCATGGTGATGCAGCAGCATCCCCATTGTCACGATTTCCACTCCGTTTCTGCCTTTTTGTTACTTTGTGTTGGGGCTGTCAGTCTATGCTGGGTCTGTGCTGCAATCACCTGTGTTCATTTTCCTTAAACAGGCTTCTACTTAAGCATGCTAGTTCCTTCCCCCAGTGTCAATCGTACACTTGCTGTTGCCTGTGGAACAGTGATCCCTCTGCGCTCTGTGCCTGACCCTGCTTGACTTGATTTTCTTCCTGGACTCTGACCCTTTGCTTGTGACCTGACTTTGCTTGTGCCTTCTCCCTGTATCTGTTTGGTCTCTCTGGCTTTCCTGACCTAGGCTCGTGTATTGGACTTTGTCTCAGACTTCCCTTTGTCATACTGTGCCATTTCCTGAACTTGACCTCGGATTGTTTGACCTCCCTTTATCTACAATATTTACAGTTACTGCCGCGACTCACGTTACACCCATGCTGTAGAAACTGTCAGATCTGCATTGACAGACAAGCTTGCTGATCATGCACTGCGCATGATCAGCATGTTTCCTAGCTCTGGCGACTCGGATGTCGTCATGACGACATCGGGTCACCATGGCAATGATCGGGAACCTGTGTCACGCCGCGAGGTCTCCAATTCAAAGTCAGAGGGGCTGTCAGCCCACTGCAGGCTCCTGGAATGCTGTGATCTTATTCGAACACAGCATTTCGGGGTTAAAGTGTCTGTGTCCGCTCCTGGCACTTAGTGCCGGGTGTCAGTTGTCAGAATCAGCTGACACCCAACATCGATTGCCTGCACACCACCCGTGTGCATGGGCGATCACGTAGAAGTAACAATCCGTCCCTGGTCAGATAGACCCAGGTCACATGGACAGAATATTACATCTAATGTCAGAAAGGGGCTAAAAGGGGATGCATTGAATAATACTTGCCCCTAAAGAATCCAACAGAGTTACGCTGCGTAAGGTTAGTCCACCGATGTAGGAATAATTATCTACCCCCCTGTGACTAATTATTAGGACACAAACTCAACCATGTTAGACACTGTAATTTTAAATGAACACTATTATCTACATTAATTTCAAAATAAAAGTTAAATATTAATCTAGGAATCTAGAGGGTCTATTTGCTTTATGGCAATCTGTAAATTAGATGTAAAGGATAAGGCTCAATGGGTTGTCATCTTTCCCACAGGCACAGGATACAACTTCAGTCTCTGTATAGGTAGAATGTCCTCACTTGCTTCTCTACCTCTAGGGAGTCTTCTCCACCTCTAGCAGTATGTTTGGATTGCAATACCTTCCGCCCCATGTAGTCTGAGTCCATCTTTCCCTGAAGCTTCACAGGCTGAGTTTGCCCCAGGTCCCTGACGTCCATCTCGTGGTTGTCCCAGGCCAATAAACGGAATCACACGGAAGGGTATTTTCAACAATCCTCTGCACTGAGTATTAGGCCCACGCTGTCCCTAGCAGCCGCTTGACTTTTCACACACTGCTCTCCACACACTGGCAGATGGTCACTTTCTGGACTTGCCACTTACACTCAGTTCCCCCTCCAAAATTGGGCTGGCTGTTAACCCTCAACAGACACTATGCCTGTTGTGTTACTAGGCAAACTTCACCTACATTCTGGACAACAACATCTTGTGACCATTAGTTATTACAGCAGCCCACTGGGGAATTACAATTGTTATAACTAGGAAACATATCAGGAACAAAACATTCACATTCTGCACCACAGTAGCATTGATGTCTTCAGGGGGAACACGGCAGTTGGTTCATCTCCTTACATGTGGATGACGTGCCCCTACGTCATCCACACAGTCTCCCCATCATCACCCTCCTGTGCAGGCGCACATCTCTGCCCTAACGACAGGTCAAGGAGCTTTGACTCTTGACTGCACACTCTTCCAAACAGCCTAAGGCAGAGGCTTAGCTAGGGTTTTGGTTCAGGAGGGGCAACCATTCTGAATGGGCCTTTAACCAGGTAACCTTGATTACAACTGGATGACGCACCTGTCACAGGTGTGTCAGATGCAACATACTGTTGCTCTGCATCTAGCAGCAGAAGGTCTCTGCGTTTGGCATTGCAGATACCTCCTTAATCCTTCTGACTCTTGGACCCAGCGGCAACCTCCCTTTGGCTCTAGTTGACACACCTGGACCTGGGTGTTTATAAACCCCCAGCCTGCTGCAGAGAGTCATCGGTGATATTTACATCTTTCCCTTGTGAAGGCTTGGAGCTATAGCAGTTGGCTAACTTCCTTTCTGGAGCTGTTTGAAGATGTTTGAGATTACCTCTCTGAGTATGCTCAAGCTAAGTTCATTCCCCCTTGTCTGTCTACCTTTTTGTCTTTAGTTTACAGTGGGGACTGACCAGTGTCATTCCACTCCCTACCTATCCAGGACTTAGCTCTAGGGAAATACAGGGCTTAGGTTTCCTGCTCAGAGATGGGTGAGGAACTAATTTAGGGATGGTAGGGCAGGTAGGGTGTCTCCACTCACCCTTTCCCTAGTTTCTGGGCTTATTTTCCCTCATCCCTTCTTGTTGCACTTAGTCTTTCCTACACTGCGTGACATTATTACTGGCCGTGCATGTTTTGGAAAAAAAAAATAACTGGACACGTGGTTTTATTTGTGTATGGTTTTTTTCCCCGGGTGTGTTTTTTTTTTTCCTTTTCTCCCTTGGTCATGGATTTGGTTGCAGGGACTGACCTCCACCATGAGGTTCTGCGGCAGCAATAGCAGCTCCAGGTCGCTAATGTTGGGGTCTCTGCAGGTAGGCCAGTCCAGCTGGAACACAAAGTTGCCCTACTGGACAGGTTTTCCGGAGGTAAAGACAAGTTTTTTGTTTTCAACAAAGCTTGCAAACTGTATTTTAAACTTCGTCCTCACTCCTCCGGAAATGAGGAGCAACGAGTTGGTATTGTGATCTCTCTGCTATTGTGAACACTCAATCCTGGTCTCTCTCTTTACCGCAGGATTCTGTTTGTCTCCAGTTTATGGAGGGATTTTTTTTGGCTCTAGCCCTTATCTATGATGACCCTGACCCAGTCACCTTGGCTGAGTCCAGGTTGCTTCGTATTCAGCAGAGAAATCAGTCAGTGGAAACATATAGCTCCGAAGTCCGCAGTTGGGCAACTGATACTAAACGGAATGACCCGGCTCTCAGAAGTAAATTTTTTTAAGGCCTTACTGAAAGTTTGAAGGATGCTTTGGCAGTGTATGAAACCCGAGTCTTGGAGGCTGCTATATCGTTGGCTATTTGCGTTGATAGACACCTTCGGGATCGGTGGGTAAGACCACCTTCTCCAGAACCTCTTTTGTGGGGTATTGCCCCTTTGCCAGGGGAGCGTTCTAGAGGTGAACCAGTTCTGGGGAAGGTGGAGGAAACCATGCAGGGGGTGCTTTTGCTTCATACATCTCCCCGGAGATTCGCAAAAAGAAGGAAGTGTTTTTAGTGGAAAAAAAAGGCATTTTATTGGGGCCTGTCCTTTGATGCCTAAGCAAAAGGAGACTTGTTTAATCCTTGGTAGTCTGAAGTTTAATAAGCAAGGGGTGCATTTATTGTCAACCTGCAGTTCCTGGTTTGTCCTGACAGCAGAGGTGGTGCTAGAGAGCAAAACCGAAGAGATTTCTGTGTTTGACAGTGGAGCTGGAGTCAGCATGATTGATGCAGTGTATGCTAGAACTCACGGGCTGGCTTGCTGTGTTTTACTTAAGCCTATTCCCATCTTCGCCATTGATTCAGTGCCACTTGCACAGAAAGCTCTGACTCAAGCTGTACATAATGTAAGATTGAGGGTGGGGTCGATTCTTTGTGAGATAATTCCTTGCTATGTCCTGGACGATATTGTATTGGGTCTTCCCTGGTTGGTGAAACATAATCCGTTGGTGGATTATCAAGCCAGGGAGATCGTTGACGGGGGGATTATTGCCATGAGAACTGTTTAAATATTTCTCTTTCTACAGTCTACATTTTTTCTGAGAGGGGTGTCAGGATTTGCTGCCTCATCGTACATATGACTGTCCTATTAACCTGACCCCACGGAGCTAAACTTCCAAAGTCCAGACTGTATAACCCTTCTGGCTCTGAGAGACAAGCCATAATGGATTTCATTGCGGAAAGTCTGGAGAAGGGACGTATTCGACCATCATCTTCACCCGTAGCGGCAGGGTTCTTCTTTGTGAAGAAAAAAGATGGTGGTCTACGTTTAATTCCGTTTAGATTTCCAGAAATAAAATCAAATTACCATCCGAAATCCATACCCTCTTCCTCTGATTCCGGATCAGATCAGCCAGGTTGTGGGAGCTAAGGGTGGTTTCACACTTGCATTTTTGTCTGCAGCGTTTTTTGCACAAAAAAAGCATGCGTTTTTTTCCCTATATTTTACATTGAAAACGCATGCGTTTTGTTGTGTACGCGTTTGGTCGCGTTTTCAATCGCATGCGTTTTTTTACTGCATGCGTTCATTTTCAGAAATGCAACTTGTAGTATTTTTGAGAGGCGTTTTTGGACACATAAAAACTCATGCGTTTTCATGCGTTTTTTTTGGGTCAAAAATACATTGGAGTCAATGGGGATGCATGCGTTTTTTTGTGCATGCGTTTGCATGCGTTTTTGGACGCATGCGTTTTTTTTATCTAAGGTTGACTAGAATGTAGATAAGGTTGTCTAGACACTGACAAGCCTCCCCCCTAGCAGCAGGGTGATAAAAGGAAGGTTGGGGGAAGATTCTGGTCACTTCTCATCAGACTCCAAAGAAGACAAGACACTGCCCGGACGCATTGGTGGACAAGACCCAGAGCAATGTGAGTATATCCTAGCCAATGCATTTATTTTCAATTTTTTGGATCTACATGTCCTAATTTCTTCCTTTTTTTCTTTCAACATGCATCAGAATGTCTTCTGAGGAGTCTTCATCTGATGAGGAGTTTCAGCCACGTCAGTCAGAAGTGGATCATGTGAGTGAGGTTAGTTTTTTGTCCTTCAGCTTGGTAAGTATTGACTGTCACATCGACACATGAAACAATTTGATTTTTTTTTTTTTATAGAGCACTTCTACTGAGGGACAGAGAGGGACGGAGCAGCGGAGTCAAGGTCCGGTGGGAATACGGCAGCGGGTATGTATACAAGGCAGACTGCCCTCATTGTAATATTCTTGAATCTTCCTTTCTGTACCCTTGATTTTCTTTTAATTTTTCTTGTATGATCCTTTTCTGAAAGTTGACTTTCATATTCATGCCATTTCTCATCCTCTGGGTTTTTTTTTCCCAATGTGATTGAGCAAACTTATATGATTTTCTTTTAATTTTAGGTTTCACAACGGGACGATGATGGATCGATAATGACCTCCTGATCACCCTGGTCCAGGAGCGAGTCCCGTTGTGGGACAGCCGGGATCCACAGCACGCAGTCAACAGTACGCTCCGTCGGTTGTGGAGTGAGGTGGCCCAAGCGTTGTGGGATGGCTGGGAGAATGCCCCGCCACGGGTCCGTAATGCATTTGGTAAGTATTGCAATGCAGTGTGAAGCAGCAGAGACCTTGGCCGGGCTCTCTTGACTGTGTGTGATGAAAGAAACTTTTCGGAGTTTCTGTCATCACACACAGTCAAGAGAGCACGGCCAAAAGTACATTTTCTAACCATTATATTTTATTATTTCACAGTGGACAAAATAAGAACAAGTTGGCGTTCCATGAAGGACCGCTTCAACAAGGACCTTCGCGCAGAGAATCGTGCTGCAAGTGGTTCCGGAGCAAGGCACCGGCTGTACAAATACCACCGTGTGCTGGCCTTTTTAAGACCGGTCCTTCTCATGAGAACGTAAGTATTTCTCACATGCTTCCGCTTGTATTGCATTGACATAATATGTCATCTTAAATTCCACAGGATGTACCGTCTTGTTATATTTTGGTATTAATTTTCTGTTTTCTTTTTTCACAGCACACACAGCACGACTGTCGCAACAGGTTCTGGAGCGGTCCTTCAGCTGGCAGCCACGGACCCGTCCCAGCCATCCAGCAGCGCAGCAGCAGGTGGGCCTTCCACACTCACTGGAGACCAGGGAGCTGGCCCATCAGGTATTGCCCTTTCGCAGTCCTCTTTCACTGCACCCATTTTTGCGGGCTCATCCCGGCAGCGACAGAGGGCTTCGGATAGGTCACTCATGCCAGAGTTTTTGCACTTGAGCTCGGTTTTACACGAAGCAATCAAGGCTTTAGGTGACAGAATGGATGTGTCCCATAACCTCTTAGATTGCCGGATCCAGGATGTCGCCAAAAGCCTTGATCAAGTTAAAGCCGACCTCCAGAGGCCAGCTCATCATTTTTTTAACCAAATACAGCAGGGCATGTCGGAACACCTTAGCCATGATCTCCAGCTGAGTGTGATGCAGGCCTGCAATGTTGCTTTTGTGCAGGCTATGCAGCAGAGTCAGAGTTGCAATTTACAGCAGACAGTGGCGGCATATCCAACTGTGCCATCACTGTCACGATTAACCACCATTCCTACCTCTGCTGCATACCACTGCACGGCCACCTCTATTCCATCCACAGGTGTACTCCACTACAGCGCAAACACGATGACGAGTGCTGTTGGACATCCCACCGCCACCACCGTGACAACCGCTGCTCCGGCTTGGACCTCCTCCGCTGACACCACGATGACGCAGGACCCTGGCGTGGCTTTTCGGCCCGGCCCCCTCCCGATGCAGCAGGACCCAGGCATGGCATATCGGACCGGACCCCCCCCCCCCCCGATGCAGCAGGACCGAGGCATTGCTTTCCGGGCAGGACACCCCCCCGATGCAGCAGGACCCAGGCATGGCGTATAGGACCGCCCCCCCATGCAGCAGGACCCAGGCATGGCGTATCGCACCGGCCCACCCACGATGCAGCAGGACCCAGCCATGGCTTTCCGGGCAGGACCCACCCCGATGCAGCAGGACCCTGCCAGGGCTTTATGTCCCCCCCCACCAGCAATGCAGCGGGACCCTGGGAGGGCATTATGTTCCCCCCCACCAGCAATGCAGCGGGACCCTGGGAGGGCATTATGTTCCCCCCCTCCAGCAATGCAGCAGGACCCTGGGAGGGGTTTATGTCCCCCCCCCCCAACGATGCACCAGGACCCTGGCAGGGCTTTATGTTTCCCCCCCACTACGATGCAGTTGGACTCTGGCGTTGCCGAGCGATCCACAATGGAAACGGACTGTGAAATTGTGGAGCCGGACCCTGACGTGTCTCCCGCCAACACTCAACAACATATTAGCCCAAGAAGACATCCCCCTACCAGGAAAACACAAAGGAAAACTCAAAAAACACATAAAAAAACAAAAAACTCTTAGTATTCCTCCCCCATCACCTACCGATGTGTCTGTATTGTCTGTTGTGTCTCACCCTTCCAGTGCGTCTCAAGCCTCTCATGTGTTAAGCCCCATCCCCGAACTTCCAGACCCTTCCAGTTTTATTGCCCCTTCTCCTGCCACCTCTGCCTCCTCCACGGTGAGCCAGGCTTCAGTTCTTAACACCCCCCGGTTACGTCACTCTACCCCAAGCCGTCGCGGTACAAAAAAATAAATGTTTACATTTCTTTGTTAACTCAATAAAAAAAAAGTTAATTTGCAACAATTATGTTTGGTTTATTGTGTCTTTCACCGCTGTCAATACACAACAATAAACTTCGCCACACACTTATTCTTTTGGCCAAAACATATCTCCCGTAGTATAAAATACAAGACTACATCTATATGTGTTTCTTCAGTATACAGATATGAGTTGGCCAAAAAAAATTAGTTATTTCCATACTCTTTTTTTTGTACCTAGTGTGACAGTGCAAAGAGAAAATGGTGGAAATCAAGTTCAGTACTCAACTGAACAGGTCAGATGTCCAAAAACTCATAAGTTAAGACACCTGACCTATTGAGTTGATTACTGCCTTGTATATTCACCATATTCTCTTATTTATATAACAAATGATGTGACAATGGTTGTCACACTGATGTGACAATGGTTGTCACACGCTACATATCTATGCTCACCTGGCCAGGTGTAAGAAATTGTGAATTCATGAGCATGTATATGTTTATCATGAATTCATTATTTCTTACACTTGACTTGATGGGTATAGAGAGCGTGACAGTCTTGACGCAATGACGTCAACAAGATTACCAATAAATCAACATGGTTACCAATAAATCAACATTGTTTCCATTATTATAAGTATGCGGCCAGTGTTTTATATCATTATTTGTAAACCAAAATAGGGAGTGCAACAATATAAGAGGTCAATAATGATATTAAAATAATAACTATTACCTCATCATCTATCACCCACTCCTGGTTTTGGATTACAAAATATGATATACATACATATCTACTGCCCATCTTTGGTCAACCTTTGTTTAGAGAGGAAAATGATAGGAGACACGGTCAACACAACCAACACTCAAGTTTATTAATTTGAAAATTTGTTATCAGTATTTAATAATTGGTAAAGATAAACATACAACAGGACATTTACACAACATTGTCCTACCATGACACCCGTCCAATATCGGAAACAAAATAGGCCGCAAATTGGTCCCGCATAAGACCAACGGCTGCAGTTGACCGCATCGGGTGATGCTGAAAATCAGGCAGTGGGTGTGAAACTGGTTCATCCAGTTCAATGTGGGGTCGCTCCTTAGCAATGAGGTAATTGTGTAGAACCACACAGGCTTTGACCACCTCGTCCACTGTTTCCACTTTTAGATTTATGGCTGTTGCAAGAATGCGCCATTTAGCAACCAGAATGCCAAAGGTGCACTCTACTCTTCTTCTGGCCCTGGTCAGTCTGTAGTTGAAGATCCTTCTAGTGTGGTCCAAGTCCCTACTAGAATATGGCTTCAGGAGATTTTCACACATCTGGAAGGCCTCATCCCCAACCATAACAAATGGCAGCGGTGGGCCTTCAGTGTTGGAGAGAGGCTGTGGAGGGGGAAAATTAAAATTGTTGCCATACACCCGACGGCCCATATCCGAACTCTTAAAAGTCTGGGAATCATTGCCAAAACCAAAAGCTCCAATGTCCACGGCGATGAAGCGACACTCCGCATCCGCTATTGCCATGAGAACTACCGAAAAATATTTTTTGTAGTTAAAAAACTCAGATCCGGTTCTGGGAGGTTTGATAATGCGGATGTGCTTTCCATCCACCGCCCCTAAACAGTTGGGGAAATCACACACGTTCAAAAATGTATCTGAAATTTCACGCCACATGTCCACGGTGGGTACTGGTATAAACTCCTCACGGAGTACATTCCATAACGCACGACAGGTGTCCACAACGATTCCGGACAGGGTTGATATTCCAAGGCGGTATTGGAAGTGGAGGGAAGATAAACTCTCTCCTGTGGCAAGAAAAAGAAACAAACAAACAAAAATTTAAAATCTACTCTTTTTATGGTGTGTTTAAAAATAACAAAAAGAAAAAAAAAAACATAAAATACATGTCATAACCAAAATTTGGACTGTCATTGGTTTAGTTTTAGCAGACGTTCCTTGGGTGGAATCGCTCTACGGAGCCGTGTGTCCTGTCGCCGTATGGATCCTTGGACACGAGGCAGTAAATCCCGGAACGATTCTTGTGACATTCTCGTGTAATCCTGGAATTTCTCCGGGTTGGCATTCAGCTCCGCATAGAGCGTGTGATAGGCTCCACGGCTCTCACGCACTTCAATGATGGGGTGCCTCCAAAAACGCCTACGCTGTCTCCTTCTCCATCTTTGGCAGTTTCGGTCTTGCTCCCAAGCAAAAGCACAGGCCAGAAAAATCTTGAAGCTGAAATCCAGGTTGAAATAAAAGCTCTCCATGGAAAGATCCATCATGACACCGGAAACAGTAGCAAGCTGTGAAAATTTCTGTACCCCTAGGGTCAATATATAGAGAGACAATCATATACGCCCTCTCTATTCCCATTGGTTGTGTCTGGTTATCTTATTTTGGCTCCTTTTTTTGGGGGAAATGCTAAAAAAACCACAAACGCATGCAAAAACACATGTAAACGCGTGTAAACGCTGCGTTTTTTGGATGCATGCGTTAAACGCATGCGTAAAAAAAACGCAGCGTTTACACGCGTTTATATGCGTTTTTTCGCCATGCGTTTTTTTTTTTAAACGCATGCGTTCAAAAACGCAAGTGTGAAACCAGCCTAAGATGTTCTCCAAGTTGGATTTAAGTGGGCCCTACAACCTGGTTAGAATCAGAGAAGGGGATGAATGGAAGACTGTGTTCAATACCCCTGAGGGTCATTTTGAGAGTCTGGTCATGCCTTTCGGTGTGACCAATGCACCTGTGGTATTCCAACACTTCATTAAAGATATTTTCCATCATTTGGTGGGCAGGTTTGTGGTGGTCTATCTGAACGATATTTTGGTTTATTCACCTGTTTTTGAGACACATCGGGGGCATGTTAAACAGGTGCTGCAAATATTAAGGAATAACAAACTATATGTCAAACTAGAAAAATGTGTTTTTGCCATCCAGGAAGTGCAGTTTTTGGGGTATCTGTGGTCATCTTCAGGTTTTTGGATGGATAATGAGTAGGTCTGTGCTGTCCTTGATTGGGACCGTCCCAAGAACCTGAAGGCTCTTCAACATTTTCTGGGTGTTACTAATTTTTACCGGAAATGTATTCAAAATTATTCAGTAAATGTGTGCTACAGGAAAGAAATATATCTTGGTACCGTGTTAGCCAGTAGATAGAAAAATATTTAGAATTGAGAGTCCTCAGTGGGTGATACCTTTTAATGGCTAACTGAAAAGATGGTAACAAATTGCAAGCTTTCGAGACTACATACGTCTCTTCATCAGGCAAAGACTAAAACAAATTCTGAAGAATCACATATTTATGCACAACATCGTATAGAAAAAAAAAAACTTTTTAGTCTTTGCCTGATGAACAGACGTATGTAGTCTCGAAAGCTTGCAATTTGTTACCATCTTTTCAGTTAGCCATTAAAAGGTATCACCCACTGAGGACTCTCAATTCTAAATATTTTTCAGTAAATGTGAAAACCTTACTGAAATGACAAGGAAGGGGTCTGATTTTTCCAAATGGTTGGATGCTTCCCTGCAGTCTTTTTCCTCCTTAAAGAGCTTTTTTGCCACGGTCCCTATACTCCGTCAACCCAATGTTTTTGTTGTGGAGGTTGATGCATCGGAGGTGCGGGTTGGGGCTGTGTTGTCTCAGGGTCCGTCCCCTGGTAAATGGCGTCCATGCTTTCTTTTCTAAAAAATTGTCTTCAGCTGAGAGAAACTATGACGTGGGTAACGGGGAGCTTTTGGCGATTAAATCGGCATTTGAAGAATGGCGACATTGGTTGGATGGGGCTGTCCATCCTATTACTGTTATCACTGACAATAAGAACCTCTCATATCTTCAATCAGCTAAATGTCTCAACCCTAGGCAAGCTAGATGATCTCAGTTTTTTTACTATATTCAATTTTGTTGACACTTTCCATCCAGGGATCAAAAATATCATGGCTGATACTTTGTCCCATTGCTTCCCTAGTGGTGGTGACCATGAGAACCCTGCTCCGATTTTACAGAAAGGGTAGTCATTTCGGCATTGTACCCTGAGCTGGAGGGTGAGGGTGCGCTGAAAAGTAATTAAGGAACATCAAAACTCTGTGCTTGCTGGTCATTCAGGTGGTAAGGCAACTTCAGACCTCATTTCTCGTTGTTTTTGGTGGCGGGGGTTGCATCAGAATGTGCTTGACCACGTATCTGCTTGTAGCATCATACCCGTCCTTCTGGTACTCTTCTTCAGCTACCCTTTTCCTAGCAGGCAATAGGCACACTTGTCCATGGATTTTATAACTGACCTACCAATATCTGCAGGCAAGACTGTGGTTTGGGTAGATGTAGATAGGTTAAGTAAAATTGTTCAATTTGTTGCATTACCGGCACTTTCGAATGCCAAGACTCTTGCTCAGGTGTTTATAAATGAGATTGTGAAGCTTCACGGAGTTCCTTCCAATGTGGTGTCAGATCAGGGGACCCAGTTTGTTTCTAAGTTATGGAGGGCGTTCTGTTCTCAACTGGAGGGTGCAGCTGTCCTTTTCCTCTGCCTTCCATCCCCAGTCGAATGTACAGACCAAGCGTGTTAATTAGAATTTGGAGACTTACCTCAGGTACTTTGTCTCTAAAAATAAGGAGGATTGGGCATTCCACATACCATTGGCAGAATTTGCTATAAACGGTTACCATTCACAGCTTGTTACTTTTATCGGGGGAGGGGCTTCGGGAGTTCTCTGTGTTTCAGCATCAGAAGTGAATGCGCCCAGGCTGGTTCATTCATTCTACACCTCTTATCCTGAGAAACCTGGTCTTGAGTGTCCGGAGGCCACTCGCAGAAGGGGGGTACTGTTACGGGTGTGTCAGATGCAACAGACTGTTGCTCTGCATCTGGCTGCAGAAGGTCTCTGCGTTTGGCATTACAGATGCCTCCTTAATCCTTCTGACTCTTGGACTCAGCGGCAACCTCCCTCTGACTCCAGTTGATACACCTAGACCTGGGTGTTTATAAATCCCCAGTCTGCTGCAGAGTCGCCGGTGACATTCACATTTTTCCCGTGTGAAGGCATGGAGCTGTAGCAGTCGGCTAACTTCCTCTCTGGATCTGTTTGAGGACGTTTGGGGTTACCTCTGAGTATACTCAAGCTAAGTTCATTCCCCTTGTCGGTCTACCTTTTTTGTCTTTAGTTTACAATGTGAACTGACCAGTGCTCATCCCACCCGCTCCCTTATCCAGGGCTTAGCTTAGCTTTATGGAGATACAGGGCATAGGTTTCCTGCTCGGCGATTGGTGAGGAACCAATTTAGGGATGGTAGGGCAGGTATTGGTGTTGTTAGATCTGCCTAGGGCTCTCCACTCACCCTTTCCCTAGTGTCTGGACTTCCTTCCCCTCATCCCTTTGTGTTGCACTTAAGGTACCGTCACACTAGACGATATCGCTAGCGATCCGTGACGTTGCAGCGTCCTCGCTAGCGATATCGTCTATAAGTATTTGATCAGCTACTAACGAGCAAGAATTGTGACTCTCACAGACGTGTTATTTTTTCTTTAAGAAGCCCTCCTACTCTGCACTCATTACCTGTATTAATTGCACCTGTTTGCACGTGTTACCAGTATAAAGGACACCTGTCCACACACTCAATCACACTTTAACACTTCCACCATGGCCAAGACTTGTCTAAGGACACCAGGGTCAAAATTGTTCACCTCTACACAAAACTGGGATGGGCTACAAAACAATAGGCAAGCAGCTTGGTGAGAAGGCAACAACTGTTGGCTCAATTATTAAAAAAAAGAAGAAACACAAGATGAAAGTCGATCTTTCTTGTTCTGGGGCTCCATGCAGGATTTCACCTCATGGGGTAAGGAGGATTCTGAGAAAGGTCAGGATTCAGCCCAAACTTGGTCAATGACCTAAAGAGCTGGGACCACAGTCTCAAACAATACCGTTAGTAACACACTACGCTCTCATGGATTAAAATCCTGCAGGGCACGGAAGGACCCCTGCTCATGTCAGCACATGTCCTGGCCCATTTCAAGTTCGCCAATGACCATCTGGATGATCCAGAGGAAGCATAGGAAAAGGTCATGTGATTAGATAAGATTAAAATAGAACTTTTTGGAATTCACTCCAGTCGCTCTGTTTGGAGGAAGAAGAAGGAGGAGTACAACCCAAAGAACACCATACCAAAAGTGAAGCATGCTGAGGGAAACATCACACTGTGGGGGTGTTTTTCTTTAAAGGGGACAGGACGACTGCACCGGATTGAAGGGAGGATGGATGGGGTCATGTATCGCGAGAGTTTGTCCAACAACCTCCTTCCCTCAGTAAGAACACTGAAGATGGGTTATGGCTGGGTCTTCCAGCATGACAATGACCCAAACACACAGCCAGGGCAACTAAGGAGTGACTCCTTAAGAAGCATTTTAAGGTCCTAGAATGGACTAGCCAGAGTCCAGAACTGAACCCAATAGAAAATCTTTGAGGGAGCTGAAACTCAATGTTGTCCAACGACAACAAAAACCTGAAAGATCTGGAGAAGATCTGCATGGAGGAGCAGGCCAAAATCCCTGCTGCCGTGTGTGCAAACTTGGTCAAGAACTGCAGGAAACGTCTGACCTCTGTAATTGCAAACAAAGGTTTATGTACTAAATATTAAGTTCTGTTTTTCTATTCTATCAAATACTTATTTCATGCAACAAAATGCAAATTAATTTTGTAAAAATCATACAATGTGATCTTCTGGATTTTTTTTTTTTAAAGATTCTATTTTTTTTTTAAAGATTCTGTCTCTCAGGCCGGCCTCACACTTAGCGTATAAAAATACGGTCCGTATTCTACGGCCGTAATACGCCACAAAATTCCAAAAACGGTGATCCGTAAGTACTCCGTAGGCAAGGTGTGGTCGCGTATTTTGCGCACGTAATGTTGTGTATGTAATCCTTATGCCCACCGTAATGTGTATTTTTCACGCAACCTGACAAAATGGACATTTAACAGTTTTGGAGGCTGAAATTGATTTAAATCACCATCATCAACCCTATTTAAGGCCTCTACAACAGGTGGCTCACTCCCATATGGCCATTTTGTGGTTTTGCATCTGTTGGAGTGTTGTGGTAACGTTTGCACAATGTCTGACCTCATGCAGTTCACCCCAACGTAGCGTGTTTTGTTTAATTGGGTCTTGTCGCGTCGGTTTGGCCAGCCATATCCTGTGATTGTGGATCCGCGAAGGAGGAGCAGAAGAATGTGGGTGCATCCTCTTTTGACTAAATGCCTCACTAAAGGCCATTTTCATAGGCTAGGATAGACTCAAGTACCTTGTGATGCCTGAGCCAAAACAGGCTGATTGGCTCAAAATAGCCTGTGGGTTCCAGGACAATTGTGACTTTCCAAACTGCATTGGAGCGGTGGATGGGAAACATATCAGGGTACGTAAGCCGCCGAACTCTGGCTCCCAATTCTACAATTATAAGCAGCTTTTCTCTGTAGTTCTGTTAGCTGTAGTTGACAGTAACTACAGGTTTATAATTGTAGACATTGGGGCCTATGGCCGAACTGGAGACTCTAGGGTCTTCAATTCGTCCAGTATGGGTTGGCGACTACGTGACAACCAGTTAGACCTCCCACCACAACAACTCCCAGGCTCCACTGCAGAAGCACTGCCTTTTTTTTTGTTGGAGATGAGGCGTTCCAACTCACCAGACACGTCATGAGGCCTTATCCCCGGCGCAACCTCGACCACCGTCGGAGGATCTTTAATTTACACCTTTCTAGGGCGCGGAGACTGGTGGAGTGCGCCTTTGGTATTCTGGTGGCCAAATGTCGTGTCCTACAGACTGCCATACAGCTCAGTAAGGCTACAGTCAATGAAGTTATCAAAGCCTCAGTAATTTTGCACAATTATACCCGCATACATGATTGCTTCTCAGATGGTAATGATGAACACATGTTGAGTAGTGTAATTAGGCCAACACCACATGGCCCTCCTCCATGCCATCCCCTTTCTGGCCTAAAAGTTAGGGATGTTTTGACCATTTTTTTTGTTTCTCCTCAGGGTTCTACTCCCTGGCAAGATTATGCTGTTTCTCAGTTGTGATTTCCTTATTTTCTAGATATCTTTGTCAAATATAATTTTTTAAGCCACTGAAACAGTACTGTGTGTGTTGTGTTTCCTTAATGACCAGATGTTTATGTTTAGAGCATATGTGTGTGATGTAATAATTATTGGTCCACAAACATTAATTGGCTTTTGTCAAATTTTTTTACTACCATCAAAAGCCTTTTTTCTTAAACTTGTCACCATATTTTAGTCATATGGTTTTTTTGGCTTTTTTTTTTTTTTTTTTAAACAAGTAACCACAACAAAGTGTAAATACTGGCCAAACAAATAAAAAACATGGTAGGCAGCTCACAAAAATAAAGAATATAAACAAACAAAAAACATTACAGATCTCTGTAAGTTGGGGGGGGGGGGGGGAGATGGCAGCAGCTCAGGGTCCTGTTCAGGGGGCCTTTGTTGGGCCAATTGACCTTCACCCTGTGAGGATGCTGTGGCTTGTGGCGCAGAATACTGGCCTTGTCCATATTGGCCAGTTGTGTGTTGTCCATAAGCTAATTGTCTCTGGCCCTCATGCTGACGGACATATTGGCTCGCATCATACCCAACCCCAAAATGGCCATGTTGTCCAAACCCAGGTTGGGACCAGCCTACATCACTGGGTCTGGAAAAGTGGCCATATTGGGAATGTGGGTTGTAGGCTGCCATTTGGAACAGTGCTGGCCTTTGTAGATTTTGGGGTGGGAGGGGTTGAGGTGTTGGCATACGTGGAGTAGGTGCTGCAAATCCTGATTGATCCTGCACCTGTTGAGTGAATTGAAGGCGCAAGAGGTTTGTTTGGGAAAGCTGCCTTCGCTCCAGATATTCAAACACCTCATAGGGGTTATTTGGAGGGGTGCTTAAATCAACCAGGATTTACATACACCCTCTCACACGTAGCCTCACCTCACGGGGAAGGGGTCTAAGGTAACGGGCAAGGCAAAGGCCTCCTCTCCATCATCCGTGGCTGCCCTGGCCAAACAATTGAGGACCCCAGCATCCACATCACTCCTTGTGGCTTGCAGCTCTCTCCTTCGGCGGCGTCTACGTAAAGGCCCAGCTGCCTGTGAGGATGACACCAGTGGCCCTCTAGGGCTGCTGCTCTGGCCATGTTCCTCATGCCTTCCCTGATCATGTGCTGCTGAGGGTGGTGGTGCTGCATCTTCCTCACTTGCTGCTGCCTGCAGTGATGATGAAGCTGATGGCTCTTCAAGGATGGATGTGGAAGATTCCAAAGATGGGCCTGCCACCTCTTCATCCAGACTTACGGGATCTATCACAGCCTCCGATTCAGACCCGGTCTCCCTCTCTGTGAGGTTGGACTGTATTCTGTTATAAAACAAAAAATAAAAGAAAAATGAATTAAAAGGTTATTTAGTTGTGGCCATTCTTTTATTACACATCTGTGAGCTCTAATCACAATAATTACCTACACACAACCCCAGATCAGCACAAGATCTCCTTCTGTACTCCCCTCTTATCACCTATTCCCACAATGGTAGGCAAGATTTATCTTGTGTATCACCCCTATTGTGGAAACCACTATCACAACACATCATACTGTCGCATACCATTGAAAGCTACACAAACAGCATGAAGACCCACCTCTTCAAACAATCAGATAACCTGCAGTAACCACCCATGGAACAAACCACTGCATGAACATCTCTAACCTCGCCTACTATATTCTCACCCATCCCTTGTTGTAGCTTGTGATGCTTTGTGGGCAGGGTCCTCCCTCCTCCAGGACCCTGTTGTAATTTTTTTTTGTAAACATTATTGTTTGTACTAGATTTACACATCCTTACATGTAATTCGCAATGGACTAACCATACCAAATAATCGTAATAAGATATTTTTTCAGGAAAAACGTGTTGTGTGGTTATTACTTACTGTCTTAGATCCATACTGCCATCCAAAAAGGAAAGACAATCATAATATATATATTGTTTCTTCTTCAGTGGAGCTGCTGACCCACTTCTTGCTCGCTGCTGCCTTTTCCGCTGGTACTGGTCCCGGATGCTGCGCCATCGTGGCATTACATCATCCACTGCAATAACATGTTAACAAATATTGCTTAAGCTCATTATACACATAGTTTAGTCCAGTTGTCAGTGATATATTATTCTTATTATTATTGTTTATTTTTCTTGCACCATTATTTCCATGGTGCTGTAGATGATAAAGGGGTTACATGCATAGTTCTAGATATCGTTCACAGTAAACAACTTTACAGTGACAGACTGGTACAGAGGTGAGAGAACCCTGTCCTTGCAAACATACATTAGCTAATATTTGACAGAGGATAATAAAATGCCTTGTTAACTAATTATCCTAAAGTTTAAATTTATGTAAAAAGAAATACCAGGGTCAACACCCCCTGGACGAGGTATGAGGCCAAAAAAAGATCTAGCAGCGCAACATCAAGATTAGCTATGTACATAAACACTTTATCATGTTAATCAGCTTGTTTTTTGGCCAAAAATGCCCACAAATGACATAGAAAGATAAAAATGATTATTCCAGTAATCATGTAGGGAAAGCATCTTGGAAAGTAAATTATTGTGAATACATGAGTGTACTTACAAAGTCTTGTCTGCTCCGCACGTGGCCGTTGGGCATAATCTGGGAATAGGATCCCACAGATGGTCCTCCAAGCTGCCGCTTTCCTGGCCCGGTTGGAATAATTCGGATCCCGCTGCTCCCATATTTCTGGCCTTTCTTGGACCAGGATGAGGAGCATATCCACATTTATTATGCTGGCCATGATGCTTGGAAATCCGTGGAGGCGAGCGCCAGACTTCCGGGATGTCTGTGTGGCTTTTTGAGCTAAGCATGTCTGAGCTTCCTGATTGAGGGCTTGACACAATTCCTTGCACCTGGCGATGTCTGGCGTATTTCTTGCAAGTCACACTGTTGGTCCGTGTGTAATCCATATTTTTCTGGCCCCCATAGACTTTCATTGGCGTATTTTTTGCGCAATACGGTGACAAACGCAGCATGCTGCTATTTTCTACGGCTGTAGAAGACCGTATAATACGGATCAGTAAAATACGGCAGATAGGAGCTGGGCCATAGAGAATCATTGTACCGTATGCAATCCGTATTTTCTGCACCTCTCATACGTCCGTAAAACACGCTAGTGTGACGCCGGCCTCACAGTTGAAGTGTATCAATGATAAAAATTACAGACCTCTCCATTCTTTGTGAGAAAACTTGCAAAATCAGCAGTGTATCAAATACTTATTTTCCCCACTCTATTACAATGGTCCCTATATTATGCAGCAGTAGCATCCATACATAAATATATGCAGATGTGGGCAATTATTAGAGCCATAATGCAGTACTCACAGATGACAGATTTACTGGTCAACAAATGCATCCCTAAGGGTATGTGCACACAGAAGTTTCTGCACAGAATCTGCATCTCTTGGCAGAAAACGCAGGTAAAAATCCGTGCATTTTTTATGCGTTTTTTTCCATGCGGATTTGATCTATTCTTTAACAAAAAAAAAATTGTGATGTCATTTCTTGTCCAACCTCTTCATTTACATACTCCATTGAAGAATAATGTTTACACGCACAGAAAAATAGATAATAGATAGATCTATAGATAGCTCGATCTATCGATAGAGCGACGAGGTGAGTATGTCATTTTTTTTTTTTTATCGCAGCAACAGCATATGGGGCATAATAGTCTATGTAGCATCTTATGGGGCCATAATCAGCATTTGTGCAGCATTATATGGGGCATAATAGTCTATGGGGCATCTTATGGGGCCATAATCAGCATTTGTGGAGCATTATATGGGGCAAATGTCTGTATGGAGCATCTTATGGGGTCATAATCAACATTTGTGCAGCATTATATGGGGCATATTTTAATATGGAGCATCTTATGGAGCCCATCATAAACTGTATGGAGCATTATATGGGACTCCTGATTCAATATGGATATTCAAAAACACTTAACCTACTGATGTCTCAATTAATTTTACTTTTATTGATATCTATTTTTATTTTTCACATTTACCGGTAGCTGCTGCATTTTTCACCCTAGGCTTATACTCGAGTCATTAAGTTTTCCCAGTTTTTTGTGGCAAAATTAGGGGGATCGGCTTATACTCGGGTCGGCTTATACGCGAGTTTATACGGTATATCTCCGTGTATGGACTAGTCAAGGACTTGTTTCAAGCATCCTCAAGTATAAACTGCGCTTCACAGACTGCTCCTCTGTTTGCATTTTCCTCTGAGGTTTCAAACAGACTTTGTTAAGTTTTCATTCAATATTTACACTGAGTGTTTATGGACTTTGCGTTTTTCTCTGCACTTGTTTTGCAACACCTTTTTCACCTATAGACTGTGTTCTGTAGTGTATTTGCTCAACGCAAGAAGACTCCTGAGTCATCCATTATAATTATTACAACCTCATAGGCAGACTCCATATAGTATAATGCACTCCCCATAGGCCTTTATAGTATAGTACACTCAACATAGGCAGACTCTATATAGTATAATGCACCCCCATAGACAGACTCTATATACAGTAGTATAATGTACCCCCCTTATGCAGACTCTATATCAGTTATGGGCAACCTTTTGAGCTTAGTGTGTCAAAATTGGCCCAAAAAAAGAGCATAACTCGTGTGGTGTGTCACTTCAAGAAAAAAAACATAATTTTGCGATATTTATAGTTTAAATAACAAAAGTGTAAAATTGTAATATATAACTATTTAATAAACCAAAACTTGTTGGTCTTGATATTATTTAACTTGTGTGGGATGCTGTGTACTAAGATAAGTGAGGGGGAGAGGGAATTCTTTAACTAAACTGCCTATTAGTGACTTTTTTGTTGCTGAATTTCATTGGCTAAATCTTCAATTGATGGTTGGTGTTTTGTGCACTTCGAGCCCAAGCAACCGCTACTAACTTCATCTGTCAAAAAATCTGTTTCTTGTTGGTTTTGATATTATTTAACGCTGAGAATAAGGTCTCACAAAAGTACGTAGAGGGAAAAATTGTGAGTAAAGCCATTGCTATATTTTTCAGTGTGCTAAAAGTGTCTGATAATCGGTTCCAGACACTTTACAGATTCTCAAGCTTTGTCCAAACACCTGAGCCCAGATGCTGTCTTGAAATTCTGCAAGTTGCATCTACAAATCATCAATTTACATCCATTGGAAACTATTTAATTCCAAACTACTGTAGACTACTACATCAGGATACTTAACCCCTTCCCGAACTTTGACGCATACGCTGCGTCATGAAAGTCGGTGCCATTCCGACCCATGACGCAGCATACGCGTCATGGAAAGATCGCGTCCCTGCAGATCGGGTGAAAGGGTTAACTCCCATTTCACCCCATCTGCAGGGACAGGGGGAGTGGTAGTTTAGCCCAGGGGGGGTGGCTTCACCCCCCCCGTGGCTATGATCGCTCTGATTGGCTGTTGAAAGTAAAACTGCCAATCAGAGCGATTTGTAATATTTCACCTAAAAAAATGGTGAAATATTACAATCCAGCCATGGCCGATGCTGCAATATCATCGGCCATGGCTGGAAACACTAATGTGCACCCACCCCACCCCACCGATCGCCCCCCCAGCCCCCCGATCTGTGGTCCGCTCCTTTCCGTCCTGTGCTCCGCTCCCCCGTCCTCCTGTCCACTCCCCCCGTGCTCCAATCACACCCCCCATGCTCCAATCAAACCCCCCCGCACTCCGATCCCCCCCGTACAGCGATCCCCCCCCGCACAGCGATCCCCCCCGTGCTCCGATCCACCCGCCCGCACAGTGATCCCCCACCCCGTGCTCCAATCCACCCCCCCGTGTTCCGATCCACCCCCCATGCTCCGATCCACACCCCCGTGCTCCGACGCCCCCCCCCCCGTGCCCTGATCTCCCCCCCCTTATACTTACCTGGCCTCCCGGGGTCCGTCTGTCTTCTTTCCTGGGCGCCGCCATCTTCCAAAATGGCGGGCGCATGTGCAGTGCGCCCGCCGAATCTGCCGGCCGGCAGATTCGTTCCAGAGTGAATTTTGATCACTGAGATATAACCTATCTCAGTGATCAAAATAAAAAATAAATAAATGACCCCCCCCCCCCTTTGTCACCCCCATAGGTAGGGACAATACAAAAAAATATATATATTTTTTTTTCCACTAAGGTTGGGGTAAGAACTAGGGTTAGGGTTAGGGGTAGGGTTAGGGTTAGGGTTCGGGATATGCACACGCATTCTGGTCCTATGCGGATTTTTCCGCAGAGGATTTGATAAATCCGCAGTGCTAAACCGCTGCGGATTTATGGCGGATTTACCATGTTTTTTCTGTGCATTTCACTGCGGTTTTACAACTGCGATTTTCTATTGAAGCAGTTGTAAAACCGCTGCGGAATCCGCAGAAAGAAGTGACATGCTGCGGAATGTAAACCGCTGCGTTTTCGTGCAGTTTTTCTGCAGCATGTGTACAGCGATTTTTGTTTCCCATAGGTTTACATTGAACTGTAAGCTCATGGGAAACTGCTGCGGATCCGCAGCGTTTTCCGCAGCGTGTGCACATACCTTTACAATTAGGCCATGTGCACACGGTGCGGATTTGGCTGCGGATCCGCAGCAGTGTTCCATCACGTTTACAGTACCATGTAAAGATATGGAAAGCCAAATCCGCTGTGCCCATGGTGCGGAAAATACCGCGCGGGAATGCTGCGTTGTATTTTCCGCAGCATGTCAATTCTTTGTGCGGATTCCGCAGCGTTTTACACCTGTTCCTCAATAGGAATCCGCAGGTGAAATCCGCACAAAAAACACTGGAAATCCGCGGTAAATCCGCAGGTAAAACGCAGTGTCTTTTACCCGCGGATTATTCAAAAATGGTGCTGAAAAATCTCATACGAATCCGCAACGTTGGCACATAGCCTTAGGGTTAGGGTTGGGTTGGAATTAGGGTTGTGGTTAGGGTTAGGGGTGTGTTGGGGTTACGGGTGTGTTGGGGTTAGGGTTGTGATTAGGGTTACGGCTACAGTTGGGATAAGGTTTAGGGGTTTGTTGGAGTTAGAATTGAGGGGTTTCCACTGTTTAGGCACATCAGGGGGTCTCCAAACGCAACATGGCGCCACCATTGATTCCAGCCAATCTTGTATTCAAAAAGTCAAATGGTGCTCCCTCACTTCCGAGCCCCGACGTGTGCCCAAACAGTGGTTTACCCCCACATATGGGGTACCAGCATACTCAGGACAAACTGCGCAACAATTACTGGGGTCCAATTTCTCCTGTTACTCTTGAGAAAATAAAAAATTGCTTGCTAAAACATCATTTTTGAGGAAAGAAAAATGATTTTTTATTTTCACGGCTCTGCGTTGTAAACGTCTGTGAAGCACTTGGGGTTTCAAAGTGCTCACCACATATCTAGATAAGTTCCTTGGGGGGGTCTAGTTTCCAAAATGGGGTCACTTGTGGGGGGTTTCTACTGTTTAGGCACACCAGGGGCTTTGCAAACGCAACATGACGTCCGCAGACCATTCCATCAAAGTCTGCATTTCAAAACGTCACTACTTCCCTTCTGAGCCCCGACGTGTGCCCAAACAGTGGTTTACCCCCACACATGGGGTATCCGCATACTCAGGAGAAACTGGACAACAACTTTTGTGGTCCAATTTCTCCTGTAACCCTTGGGAAAATAAAAAATTCTGGGCTAAAAAATTATTTTTGAGGAAAGAAAACGTATTTATTATTTTCACGGCTCTGCGTTATAAACTTCTGTAAAGCACTGGGGGGTTGAAAGTGCTCACCACATATCTAGATAAGTTCCTTTGGGGGTCTAGTTTCCAAAATGGGGTCACTTGTGGGGCGTTTCTACTGTTTAGGCACACCAGGGGCTCTGCAAACGCAACGTGACGCCCGCAGACCATTCCATCAAAGTCTGCATTTCAAAAGTCACTACTTCCCTTCTGAGCCCCGACGTGTGCCCAAACAGTGGTTTACCCCCACACATGGGGTATCCGCATACTCAGGAGAAACTGGACAACAACTTTTGTGGTCCAATTTCTCCTGTAACCCTTGGGAAAATAAAAAATTCTGGGCTAAAAAATTATTTTTGAGGAAAGAAAACGTATTTATTATTTTCACTGCTCTGTGTTATGAACTTCTGTGAAGTACTTGGGGGTTCAAAGTACTCACCTCACATCTAGATAAGTTCCTTTCGGGGTCTAGTTTCCAAAATGGGGTCACTTGTGGGGGGTTTCTACTGTTTAGCCACATCAGGGGTTCTGCAAACGCAGCGTGACGCCCGCAGAGCATTCCATCAAAGTCTGCATTTCAAAACGTCACTACTTCACTTCCGAGCCCCAGCATGTGCCTAAACAGTGGTTTACCCCCACATATTGGGTATCAGCGTACTCAGGAGAAACTGGACAACAACTTTTGGGGTCAAATTTCTCCTGTTACCCTTGGGAAAATAAAAAATTGCGGGCTAAAAAATCATTTTTGAGAAAAGAATTTTTATTTTTTATTTTCATGGCTCTGCGTTATAAACTTCTGTGAAGCACTTGAGGGTTCAAAGTGCTCACCACACATCTAGATTAGTTCCTTTGGGGTTCTAGTTTCCAAAATGGGGTCATTTGTGGGGGATCTCCAATGTTTAGGCACACAGGGGCTCTCCAAACGCGACATGGTGTCCGCTAATGATTGGAGCTAATTTTCCATTTAAAAAGCCAAATGGCGTGCCTTCCCTTGTGAGCCCTGCCGTGCGCCCAAACAGTGGTTTACCCCCACATATGGGGTATCTGCGTACTCAGGACAAACTGGACAACAACATTTGTGGTCCAATTTCTCCTATTACCATTGGCAAAATAGGAAATTCCAGGCTAAAAAATCATTTTTGAGAAAAGAAAAATTATTTTTTATTTTCATGGCCCTGCATTATAAACTTCTGTGAAGCACCTGGGGGTTTAAAGTGCTCAGTATGCATCTAGATAAGTTCCTTGGGGGGTCCAGTTTCCAAAATGGGGTCACTTGTGGGGGAGCTCCAATGTTTAAGCACACAGGGTCTCTCCAAACGCGACATGGTGTCCGCTAACGATGGAGATAATTTTTCATTCAAAAAGTCAAATGGCGCTCCTTCCCTTCCGAGCCTTACCATGTGCCCAAACAGTGGTTTACCCCCACATGTGAGGTATCGGTGTACTCAGAAGAAATTGCCAAACAAATTTTAGGATCCATTTTATCCTGTTGTCCATGTGAAAATGAAAAAATTGAGGCTAAAAGAATTTTTTTGTGAAAAAATAGTACTTTTTCATTTTTACGGATCAATTTGTGAAGCACCTGAGGGTTTAAAGTGCTCACTAGGCATCTAGATAAGTTCCTTGGGGGGTCCAGTTTCCAAAATGGGGTCACTTGTGGGGGAGCTCCAATGTTTAAGCACACAGGGTCTCTCCAAACTTGACATGGTGTCCGCTAAAGAGTGCAGCCAATTTTTCATTCAAAAAGTCAAATGGCGCTCCTTCCCTTCCAAGCCCTGCCGTGCGACCAAACAGTGGTTTACCCCCACATATGAGGTATCAGCGTACTCAGGACAAATTGGACAACAACTTTCGTTGTTCAGTTTCTCCTTTTACCATTGGGAAAATACAAAAATTGTTGCTGAAAAATCATTTTTGTGACTAAAAAGTTAAATGTTCATTTTTTCCTTCCATGTTGCTTCTGCTGCTGTGAAGCACCTGAAGGGTTAATAAACTTCTTGAATGTAGTTTTGAGTACCTTGAGGGGTGCAGTTTTTAGAATGGTGTCACTTTTGGGTATTTTCAGCCATATAGACCCCTCAAACTGACTTCAAATGTGAGGTGGTCCCTAAAAAAAATGGTTTTGTAAATTTCGTTGTAAAAATTAGAAATCGCTGGTCAAATTTTAACCCTTATAACTTCCTAGCAAAAAAAAATTTTGTTTCCAAAATTGTGCTGATGTAAAGTAGACGTGTGGGAAATGTTATTTATTAACTATTTTGTGTCACATACCTCTCTAGTTTAACAGAATAAAAATTCAAAATGTGAAAATTGCGAAATTTTCAAAATTTTCGCCAAATTTCCATTTTTATCACAAATAAACACAGAATTTATTGACCTAAATTTACCACTAACATGAAGCCCAATATGTCACGAAAAAACAATCTCAGAACCGCTAGGATCCATTGAAGCGTTCCTGAGTTATTACCTCATAAAGGGACACTGGTCAGAATTGCAAAAAACGGCAAGGTCTTTAAGGTCAAAATAGGCTGGGTCATGAAGGGGTTAAAGGGAACCTGTCACCCCCAAAATGGAAGTTGAGCTAAGCCCACCACCATCAGGGGCTTATCTACACTCATTCTGAAATGCTGTAAATAAGTCCCCGATGTAACCTGAAAGATGAGAAAAAGAGGTTAGATTATACTCACGTGGGCGGTCCAATCTGATGGGCGTCGCGGTCCGGGGCCTCCTGTTGTGAATTCTGTGGTCAAGCTCCCTCCTGTGGTCATGAGTGGTACTTCGGCTGGTTCTGTCTATGAGCTTCCTCTGGTGGATGTGAGTGGGGCTGCGGCTTCTGAGTTTCCTTCCTCAGGTGACGAGGTTAAGTCGTTAGGTGCTGCTCTATTTAACTCCACCTAGTTCTTTGTTCCTTGCCTCCAGTCAATGTTCCAGTATTGGTCTTGCTCTCTCCTGGATCGTTCTTGTGGCCTGTCTGCCCTGCATAAGCTAAGTTTTGCTGGTGTTACTTTTGTTTGCTATTTTTTCTGTCCAGCTTGCTATATTGGTTTTTCTTGCTTGCTGGAAGCTCTGAGACGCAGAGGGAGCACCTCCGTACCGTTAGTCGGTGCGGAGGGTCTTTTTGCGCCCTCTGCGTGGTTGTTTGTAGGTTTTTGTGCTGACCGCAAAGCTATCTTTCCTATCCACGGTCTATTCAGTAAGTCGGGCCTCACTTTACTAAAATCTATTTCATCTCTGTGTTTGTATTTTCATCTTTACTCACAGTCATTATATGTGGGGGGCTGCCTTTTCCTTTGGGGAATTTCTCTGAGGCAAGGTAGGCTTATTTTTCTATCTTGAGGGCTAGCTAGTTTCTCAGGCTGTGCCCGAGGCGCCTAGGTCTGGTCAGGAGCGCTCCACGGCTACCTCTAGTGTTGTATGATAGGATTAGGGATTGCGGTCAGCAGAGTTCCCACGTCTCAGAGCTCGTCCTATGTTATTAGTAACTATCAGGTCACTTTGTATGCTCTTAACCACTAGGTCCATTGTGGTTCTGAATCACCAGTTCATAACAGTACTGGAGGCCCAAAGTACTAATGCTTCTCAATAGAGGGAAAAGAGAAGTTCTGAGACCATTTTTTTTTCTCTGCACTGTGTTTTGTCTTTCTTTTCCCCTAGACATTTGGGTGGTTCAGGACACAGGTGTAGTGATGGACATTAAAGGTCTGTCTTCTTGTGTGGATCATCTCACTGCAAGAGTACAAAATATTCAAGACTTTGTGGTTCAGAATTCTATGTTAGAACCAAGAATTCCTATTCCTGATTTGTTTTCTGGAGATAGAGCTAAGTTTCTGAGTTTTAAAAATAATTGTTCTTCCAGCATGTGGTTAGTTTACATGGCATTCCGGAGAACATCGTTTCTGACAGAGGTTCCCAGTTTGTTTCGAGGTTTTGGCGAGCCTTTTGTGCTAGGATGGGCATTGATTTGTCTTTTTCCTCGGCTTTCCATCCTCAGACAAATGGCCAGACTGAACGAACCAATCAGACCTTGGAAACATATCTGAGATGTTTTGTTTCTGCTGATCAGGATGATTGGGTGTCCTTTTTGCCTTTGGCTGAGTTCGCCCTTAATAATCGGGCCAGCTCGGCTACTTTGGTTTCGCCGTTTTTTTGCAATTCTGGTTTCCATCCTCGTTTCTCTTCAGGGCAGGTTGAGTCTTCAGACTGTCCTGGTGTGGATACTGTGGTGGATAGGTTGCAGCAGATTTGGACTCATGTAGTGGACATTTTGACATTGTCCCAGGAGAAGGCTCAATGTTTCGCTAACTGCAGGCGCTGTGTGGGTCCCCGACTTCGTGTTGGGGATTTGGTTTGGTTGTCATCTCGTTATATTCCTATGAAAGTTTCCTCTCCTAAGTTTAAGCCTCGTTTCATTGGTCCGTATAGGATTTCTGAGGTTCTTAATCCTGTGTCTTTTCGTTTGACCCTTCCAGCTTCTTTTTCCATCCATAATGTATTCCATAGGTCATTGTTGCGGAGATACGTGGCACCTGTGGTTCCATCCGTTGATCCTCCTGCCCCGGTTTTGGTTGAGGGGGAGTTGGAGTATATAGTGGAGAAGATTTTGGATTCTCGTATTTCGAGACGGAAACTCCAGTACCTGGTTAAGTGGAAGGGTTATGGTCAGGAAGATAATTCCTGGGTCTTTGCCTCTGATGTTCATGCTGCCGATCTGGTTCGTGCCTTTCATTTGGCTCATCCTGGTCGGCCTGGGGACTCTGGTGAGGGTTCGGTGACCCCTCCTCAAGGGGGGGGTACTGTTGTGAATTCTGTGGTCAAGCTCCCTCCTGTGGTCATGAGTGGTATTTCGGCTGGTTCTGTCTATGAGCTTCCTCTGATGGATGTGAGTGGGGCTGCGGCTTCTGAGTTTCCTTACTCAGGTGACGAGGTTAAGTCGTTAGGTGCTGCTCTATTTAACTCCACCTAGTTCTTTGTTCCTTGCCTCCAGTCAATGTTCCAGTATTGGTCTTGCTCTCTCCTGGATCGTTCTTGTGGCCTGTCTGCCCTGCATAAGCTAAGTTTTGCTGGTGTTACTTTTGTTTGCTATTTTTTCTGTCCAGCTTGCTATATTGGTTTTTCTTGCTTGCTGGAAGCTCTGAGACGCAGAGGGAGCACCTCCGTACCGTTAGTCGGTGCGGAGGGTCTTTTTGCGCCCTCTGCGTGGTTGTTTGTAGGTTTTTGTGCTGACCGCAAAGCTATCTTTCCTATCCTCGGTCTATTCAGTAAGTCGGGCCTCACTTTGCTAAAATCTATTTCATCTCTGTGTTTGTATTTTCATCTTTACTCACAGTCTGTTGTGAGTTCTGTTTTTGGGCTCCCTCTGGTGGTTACTGATGGTACTGGGTGACTTGTGTTCTCTGCGGTCTCTGGTGTCCACCTGTTCCATCAGGTTATGGGTGTTTCCTATTTAACCTGGCTTTTTTGTCATTTCCTCGCCGGCTATCAATGTAATCAGCGTGTCTTTTTACCTCTGCTCCCTGCGTCTGTTATCTTCAGGACAAGCTAAGTTTTGATTTTCCTGTTCCACGTTTTGCTTAATTTTTGTCTTAGTCCAGCTTGCAGATATGTGATTCCTTGCTGCTGGTTGCTCTAGTGGGCTGAAATTACTCCTCATGTTCCATGAGTTGGCACATGAGTTCAAGTAATTTCAGGATGGTTTTTTGAAGGGTTTTTCGCTGACCGCGCAGTTCACTTTTGTATCCTCTGCTATCTAGCTTTAGCGGGCCTCATTTTTGCTGATTCTATTTTCATAACTACGTATGTGCTTTCCTCTCATTTCACCGTTATTACATGTGGGGGGCTGCTATTTCTGTGGGGTGTTTCTCTGGAGGCAAGTGAGGTCTGTGTTTCTTCTTATAGGGGAAGTTAATCCTTCGGCTGGCGCGAGACGTCTAGGAATCATCGTAGGCACGTTCCCCGGCTACTGCTAGTTGTGTGTTTAGGTTCAGGATCGCGGTCAGCTCAGGTTCCATCACCCTAGAGCTTGTTTTGTTTTTGTGCTTGTCCTTTTGCGATCCCCTGCCATTGGGATCATGACACAGTCATTATATGTGGGGGGCTGCCTTTTCCTTTGGGGAATTTCTCTGAGGCAAGGTAGGCTTATTTTTTTATCTTCAGGGCTAGCTAGTTTCTCAGGCTGTGCCCGAGGCGCCTAGGTCTGGTCAGGAGCGCTCCACGGCTACCTCTAGTGTGGTATGATAGGATTAGGGATTGCGGTCAGCAGAGTTCCCACGTCTCAGAGCTCGTCCTATGTTATTAGTAACTATCAGGTCACTTTGTGTGCTCCTAACCACTAGGTCCATTGTGGTTCTGAATCACCAGTTCATAACAGCCTCCCATCTTCTTACGATGACTTCCACGCTGCGGCTCCGGCGTACTTTGTCTGCCCTGTTGAGGGCAGAGCAAAGTACTGCAGTGCGCAGGTGCCGGGAAAGGTCAGAGAGGCCCAGCCCCTGCGCACTGCAGGGGCTGGGCAGCGTGAAGACAAGAAGAGGGCGTCATCCTATGAAGATGGGAGGCCCCGGGCCGGACCGTAACACCCATCGGACCGGACCGCAGCGGGAACGCCCCTGGGTGAGTATAATCTAACCTCTTTTTCTCATCTTTCAGGATACATCAGGGGCTTATCTACAGCATTCCAGAATGCTGTAGATAAGCCCCTGATGCCGATGGGCTTAGCTCAACTTCCATTTTGGGGGTGACAGGTTCCCTTTAATTCTTTTCGTAGTCCGTTCTAGGCTTCTAAATTGATTAAATCTATCACTGAACTGGTCAAGTAATGAGCCTAAAACATGCTGGTACTTTATATGCAAGGGTTCCATTTCATTTTGTACAGCTGCACTGGCCTTCTCAAAATACTTTGTTACTCGAGGAAAATACTTTTAAGTTTTAGTTTCTACATCTCTCTTTTAAATCTTAAGTTTATTTTCAAAATCTTTTATGTATCCAAACATAACGTCAATACTTTTGCCAAAACCTTGTATCTTTAAGTTCAGTTCATTAATATGAACATAGAGATCTGTAAAAAAATATCAGGGTGATGATCCAATTATCATCGTTGAGGAAAGTTTCCCAGATCCTTATCCTCAAGAAATACCACTGTAGGTGGAATCAACGTCCAGTAAAAGTGCAGAAAATTCTCACTTGTGAAGGGGGCGAGCAGCTATTAAATTAACTATTTTTGTAACAACTGACATTAAGTTGTTTAAGTCGGTGAATCCTGCCTTGGCACATAAAACCTCCTGAAGGATAATACAATGAAAAGGCACAATCGGATGTCCAATAGCTTCCATAAAAAATTTGAAAAATCAGACTTTTTTCCTCACCATGTTTGGTGCCCCATCTGTCATCACTGACACAACTTTATAGATATCATTGCTTAGGTCACGGAATGTTTGTATAACAGCCTTAGGGTACCGTCACACTATAACATTTCGATCGCTACGACGGTACGATTCGTGACGTTCCAGCGATATTGTTACGATATCGCTGTGTCTGACACGCAGCAGCGATCAGGTATCCTGCTGAGAATCGTACGTCATAGCAGATCGTATGGAACTTTCTTTCATCGCTGGATCTCCCGCTGTCATCGCTAGATCGGTGTGTGTGACACCGATCTAGCGATGCGATCCAGCGATGCGTTCGCTTGTAACCAGGGTAAACATCGGGTAACTAAGCGCAGGACCGCGCTTAGTTACCCGATGTTTACCCTGGTTACAAGCGTTAAACTAAAAAAAAACAAACAGCACATACTTACATTCTGGTGTCCGTCAGGTCCCTTGCCGTCTCTGCTTCCCGCACTGTGACTGCCGGCCGTAAAGTGAAAGCAGAGCACAGCGGCTGTGCTTTCACTTTCACTTTACGGCCGGCAGTCACTGAGTGCGGGAAGCAGACTGCAAGGGACCTGACGGACACCAGAATGTAAGTATGTGCTGTTTTTTTTTTTTTAGTTTAACGCTTGTAACCAGGGTAAACATCGGGTAACTAAGCGCGGTCCTGCGCTTAGTTACCCGATGTTTACCCTGGTTACCCAGGGACCTCGGCATCGTTGGTCGCTGGAGAGCTGTCTGTGTGACAGCTCCCCAGCGACCACACTACGATTTACCTACGATCACGGCCAGGTCATATCGCTGGTCGTGATCGTAGGTAAATCGTATAGTGTGACGGTACCCTAACATATTCCGCTTCCTGATGTATTTGTTGTCACTGATACTAACTTTAGCAACTCTTCTCTCATTGTTAGACCATCAGAGTATCGACCAATAATGGCCAACTGAGCATGTGATGTGACATCAGTAGTTTAATCAAGAGAGGTCGAAAAATATTTGCAATTATTTGTGCCTCTTTTTAATTGATGTTGTACATTTGTGTTCAGTCTCATTATTCGGTCTTCATCTTTAATGATATTTCTACTGAGTGGTAACTCAGATATTCTCTTAATAATTACATCTTTATATCGTGAAATAGAACTGGTGCACATCTTAGCAGAGTTTCTTTAATACATTCTCCCTCACTGAATGCTTTTCCATGCTGAACTATGGAGTGAGCAATGCTCAGACTTGCAGATGTTAAATTTGTAGAGCCTTTTACAAATTTAAGGATGGTATTAGATTGGCTCTTATGAAGGTATAGCTGCCTGGAAATGTATTCCTTCCTTTCATCCTCACTTTTTTTCAAGAGCTGGGAATGATTAGTTTCAAAATGTCTATTTATATTCCACGTTCTGCTTACTACTGTTTCAGTACATAGAATGCAAAATGATCTGCCATTTTTTTCTATAATGCCATACAGCTCGGTCCATGTCTCTTGAAAGGATCGGCTACTGCTACTACCACTTCCTTTATTCAGCCTTGTTTTTTTAGGGTTCTCCATTGTGGGAGGCAGTGACAGAAGATAGAATTATAGATAGCCTGTTAGCCCTGCAGGCAATTAGGGGTTAACTAGCCTAACTGACCACAAGATGACACATGTAAGTGTCTTTTAGGAAAGGGCAGCATTAATAAGCAGAAATAGGGGTTAATAAGAATGTACAACAGTAATAGTGGTGAAATGGAGTCTGCACTATGCTGCTAGATGGCGTTCCTGGACGGCACCCATAGCACAGGCCCTCGCCTCTCCCAGCCTTCTCATTACAAATATCAGTAATGATGGTCAATTAGAAATCCACGACACCCCAGAACAATCTACATATATATTATTGTCTAAGGGTCACTTCCGTCTTTCTGTCTGTCCTTCTGTCACGATTATTCGTTCGCTGATTGGTCTCGGCAGCTGCCTGTCATGGCTGCCATGACCAATCAGCGAAGGGCACAGTCTGATTAGTCCCTCCCTTACTCCCCTGCACTCACTGCCCGGCGCCCGCTCCGTAATCCCCTCCACTCACCGCTCACACAGGGTTAATGGCAGCGCTAACGGCCCGCGGTGTAGCGCACTCCGTTACCGCTGCTATTAACCCTGTGTGTCCCCAACTATTTACTATTGATGCTGCCTATGCAGCATCAATAGTAAAAATAGGTCATGTTAAAAATAATAATAAAAAAAAAAACCTGCTATACTCACCCTCCGCCGCCTTTGCCGCTCCTCGCCAAGCTCCAGGGACCGCTCCGTTACATGCGGTAGCTTCCGGTCCCAGGGCTGGTGTGCGACAAGGACCTGCTGTGATGTCACGGTCATGTGACTGCGACGTCATCATAGGTCCTGCTCACACCAGCCCTGGGACCACCGGAAGCTGCCGCTTGCCATGGAGCAATCCCGGGAGCGTGCCGAGGAGCGGGAAAGGCGGCAGAGGGTGAGTATAGCAGGACTTCCAACGGGCCTTCGGAAGGTGAGTATATGTTTATTTTTTTTTAAGTCTCTATACTACGTGGCTCTGTGCTGGACAATATACTACGTGGCTCTGCTATATACTATGTGACTGGGCAATATACCGTACTACGTGGCTCTGCTATATACTACGTGGCTGGGCAATATACTACGTGGCTGGGCAATATACTACGTGACTGGCCAATATACTACGTGGCTGGCCAATATACTACGTGACTGGGCAATATACTATGTCGCTGGGCAATATACTACGTCGCTGGGCAATATACTACGTCGCTGGGCAATATACTACGTGACTGGGCAATATACTACGTGACTGGGCAATATACTACGTGACTGGGCAATATACTACGTAGCTGGGCAATATACTACGCGGCTGGGCAATATACTACGTCGCTGGGCAATATACTACGTGGACATGCATATTCTAGAATACCCGATGCGATAGAATCGGGCCACCATCTAGTAGATTGGATAATGGTTGCTGTGGTTATGTGGTTGCTGGTAATGGCGATCACAGGGCCCCCAGAGATGTGTCCCTTGCACAGGGCCGGTTTTAGGCAAAGTGGGGCCCTAGGCAAAAGTTTAAAATGGGGCCCCAAATGCTAAAATATTGCACATCACACAGAAGCATTTCTGTTGTATTTACATGCGCTGAGTTCAGGCCGCTAAATGAGTGTGATCGACAATACTGAAGTCGTTCGACGCTTGTTTCCCGGCCCCTTTCCACCAACTGAGAAAGAATTATGGGAACAGAACATGCAAATTGCCTCTTCTGAGAAAAAAAGGAGGACTTAAACTCTATAGCGCCACCTGTTGGAAGTAGCGATCCTACAAGTCACAATCAACCCTTTAACGGGAACAGAACAATCACTATTAGATCAATCTGTCCCCATATCAGTAGCATATCTACAGTTTACACCGGGCGATGTGCTGCTGAGAACAATGATTTTGTTTCGGCATAAACAATCCAATCATTCGATGAATAGGCAGCATTTTACTTGTTTAGTATAATACACCCCATGGTACTCCATATATTATAATGTGCACCACAGTCCTCCATATTGTAAAATGCACACCCCATAGTCCTCCATATAATATAATGTGCCCCATAGTCCTCCATATAGTATAATACACTCCCCATAGTCCTCGATATAGTATAATACACTCCCCATGGTCCTCCATATAGTTTAATACACTCCCCATAGTCCTTCATATAGCATAATACACTCCCTATAGTCATCCATATATTAAAATACACTACTCAGTCCTTCATATAGTATTATACACTTCTCAGTCCCCCATATAGTATTATACACTTCCTATAGTCCTCCATAAAGTATAATACACCCCATAGTCCTTCATATATTATAATGTGCCCAATAGTCCTCCATATAGTATAATACACTCCCCATAGTCCTCGATATAGTATAATACACTCCCCATGGTCCTCCATATAGTTTAATACACTCCCCATAGTCCTTCATATAGCATAATACACTCCCTATAGTCATCCATATATTAAAATACACTACTCAGTCCTTCATATAGTATTATACACTTCCCATAGTCCTCCATATAGTATAATACACTACTCAGTCCTCCATATACTATAATACACTCCTCATAGCCCTGCATATATTAGAATACACTCAGTCCTTCATATAGTATAATACACTACTAAGTCCTCCATAAAGTATAATACACTCCTCGTAGTGCTCATATAGTATAATGCACAGCCATATTCATCCATGTATTACAATTCACTTCCCATAGTATAATGCACCCCATTGCTCTTCATATAGTATAATGTATTCCCCATAGTCCTTGATACAGTATAATGCAGCCCACATATAGTATAATGCAGCAACCCCGCAGAGTATAATGCAGCCACACCAGAGTATAATGCAGCCACCCCACATAGTATAATGCAGCCACCCCAGAGTATAATGCAGCCCCGCCATACAATATAATGTAGCCCCCATAGAATATAATGCAGCCCCCCACAGAATATAATGCAGCCACTCCATAGAATATAATGCAGCCCCCTTATATAGTATAATGTAGCCTCTCCATAGAATACAATGTATCCCTCCTCAGAGTATAATTAAGCCCCTCATACAATATAATCTAGCCCCCATAGAATATAATGCAATCCCCCATAGAATATAATGGACCCCCCCATAGAATATAATACAGCCCACCCATAGAATATAATACAGCATCCACCGTAGAATATAATGTACCCTCATAGTATATAACACAGCCACCCCCATAGAATATAATGTATCCCTCCCACAGTATATAACACAGCCTCCTCCATAGAATATAATGTGTCCCCCAATGTATAACACAGCCTCCTCCATAGAAAGGAAACCAGAAAGAAAAAAACTAACTGTGTGGTTCAATAGACAAAAATGGAAACCATTAAATAGATATGGTACAAAATTTATTGAAGACAAAAAAGAGGGAAGCAAAGGATGATAACACGGTGTTGGCACAAAGTGTATACCTGCCCATTATACAGAATGACCAAAAAAGAAAACCATAAAGACCTGGCATCAATGGACATACTGTATGTAAGGATAATAGGTGCACTCAACGATGTGAAAAGATAGATGCAAATATATGTATATACAACTTGTTGAATAACAAAAGATGCAGCACTCACCAGATTCTTGCTGAAGATAGTGTCCTTTATTCGCTTAAAGCGATGTGAGACATTATGCGGAGAGGCGGCAGGAATGAGGATTGGGTGCGGGGGAGAGGAGAAGGACTACGGCCGTTTCACGCAAAATGCGCTTCCACGGGTCCAGGTGCACAATCAAGTGTGTCATTTCCTTTTTATAGGAGTCGACAGGTGAGTGAAGAAAGTGAGTAAGTGTAAAAAAAAACATATAATTACACATAACAATTAAAATCACTTTGTGCTGCGGAAATGCATAAACAATTACATTGGAATATACAATTATTACAATCACAAGATGCAATATTTGGAATGAATCATGTGTTCCCAAAATTTATTACTATTAGTGATTTCTCAGAATGAAAAGGAGTATGGAATTCTATGCGAGCAGTTAGAGAAAGCCAAAAAAGAACTGTTGTCAAGAATAACGGAAACGCAATATAATCTTTTCCTCAAAAAATTGGAGAAAAAATTGGTAGTGATTCAATTAGACACCAAACAAAAGAAAAAAGAAAAATTCTTAAGAGATAAAAATGATTTCGAATCAGGGCAAGTCTTCTCGTGGAACAAAAATAAAAAGAGGTTTTTTCAGAGAAACCGTCAAGTAAGAACTCAGAATAAGAAAAAAACACAGAGAGACGGTTGGATTACCGATTCCGATTCCAGTGGGGTTGAGGAGCAGATGGAAAATATCAACATGGCAATAACATCGCAGAGAGATAATATCCCTTTAGGAGGAAAATCAGACGAGGGGGCCGTAAAAACAGGAATGCAGAAAAAACGCAAGCAAGTGTCGTGGAGGAAATAGCACCAGTTAATAGTGAACTTCAAATTATAAATTTGTCTAATAAAATACTATCTGCAGATCAAAGACAAGTATTGTCGCTTGGTTTAAACTTCTGCTTGACAGAAGAATTCGATCTGACCGAGTTTAAAGTAGATCTGTTTAAATGCACACGAAAATTGCATCTGCATAAACATTTTCTATCTCAAAAAAAGACCAATGAAACCTCAGCAAAACCAACAACGGAAGTTCCGGCTTCCATAGGTAATCTTGGCTTTATGGCGTTTCCTCCGGATAATGAGAAAGACATAGAAGTTATGTGGCTTCTAACTAGTTTAAGCGAAGAGACTCCTAATGTAGATCATTTAGGAGCCAGTTCTATCACTGAACCGATTGTGGAGCCTTTCAAGGGAGGAGTGCGATCCTGCTTTATGCCACCAATCGCCCCGGGGAATTCTATCGATTTATTTCAGGATTTGGTCCTAAAAGATGTAGAGGCATTGCTGTACCGAAAACCTTTAAGAAATTTAACGTTAAATGAGGACAGAGCCCTTAGGGAAATGCAGCAGTGGAAAGACGTAGTCATAAGAAAGGCGGACAAGGGGGGGAATCTAGTAATACTCAACAAAGATTATTACATTAATGAAGCATTGTCGCAATTAAATGATGGGGATACATATATCCCGTTGGACAACAATCCCACATCTAAATTTAAAGATAAATTAAGATCTTTATTGAATAAATATGTGGTAAAAGGCGTATTAACAAAAAATAGAGCAGAAAAGCTTCTTCCAGAACACCCCAAAATTCCACACTGGTATAGTATTCCCAAAATTCATAAGAACGCAACACATCCCCCTGGACGCCCCATAATTTCGGGGATCGATTCCTTAACGGAACCCCTGTCCCAATTCCTCGACTGGCTACTTAAACCACTGCTGCAGAAGATCCCTTCATTTGTCAAGGATACAGGAAGCTTCTTATCTGCATTACAATCGATTGACTGGCAACCTAGTTTTTCTTTAGCCTCCATTGATATCGTGAATTTATACACAAGAATCCCACAGGCTAATGGTATAGAAGCAATACGAAAAATCTTGCTAAATACTGAGAAAGATCCTGATTTTATTTCATTTGTGGTGGAGAGTTTAGAATTTGTTTTGTCACATAATGCCTTCAAATTCATAGATAAATGGTTCCTACAATGTGTTGGTACTGCAATGGGTACGCCCGTTGCATGTGTTTTTGCCAACTTATTTTTAGCAGTCTTCGAAGAAAAATATATTACGGCTGCAATAAATCCGTATTTGAAGCATATGCGACTTTACTTGCGTTTCGCAGACGACATTTTTATCGTCTGGGATGGCACAAAAAGTGATTTTGATAGTTTTGTCTCCCATTTAAATGAAGTTAATGAGGACAACATGCGGTTCACATCCTGCTTTGACAACAAAACTCTCGAATTTCTAGATGTTCAAATATCAATACTAGAAGATAAATTAGTCACAAAAGTATATAAAAAGCCAACGGCCACTAATAATTTACTTCATTTTAACAGTGCCCATCCGTTGCATACAAAACGAAGTATACCATATAGCCAGATGGTGCGCCTTAGAAAAATTAATAATAATGAAGAAATTTTTAGGGAGCAAATAAAAGATCTTAAAACATGTTTTTTGAACAGAAATTATCCTTCCCAATTATTAGCGAATGCTGAGTCAAGAGCTCTTAAACTCTCGCAGAAAGACATATTAAAAAACCGTAAAAAAGACAAACAGTACAAATTAAAACAACAAGAACCACATAGGTTTACGTTCACCTTCACACATAGCCCTATGGACAACGAAGTATATGCCGCAATAAGAAAGAATTGGCATGTTTTACAAAATGACAGGGATTTATTTAAAATTGTCCCTAAACAGCCTCATTTTGCCTACAAACGCACGAGAAACTTGGGTAACTTACTTGTTCACAATCGAATGTTGCCAGAAAATAATAATTGGCTAGAGAAATCATTGCCGAGCGGCAATCATAGATGCGGTAGTTGTAACTTCTGTCCCCTTCGAGTACTTGGCAGCTCTATACGAATAGGTCCGATAACACACACAGTGCATGATTTAATCTTATGCAAAAGCAAATATGTGGTCTATGTCATCTTTTGTCCATGTTTATTTTATTATATAGGCAAAACCATTTGCCCAATGACAGTAAGATTTAGAGAGCATTACAGATCAATATCCACAGGCAAGGGATCTTTACGTTTTATTAAGCACATACAGGAAAAACATAATGCAGATCCTAATGTGTTACGTTTCGCCGGCTTGGAGGTGGTTAAAAATCCTCCCCAAGGTGGCGATCGAAATAAAATTCTCCTACAACATGAAGCAAGGTGGATTATAAAGACAAATGCTCAAGGTCCAATAGGACTAAATGACAAACTTGACATGTCAATATTTTTATGATTGCAATATTGATTCATTCCAAATATTGCATCTTGTGATTGTAATAATTGTATATTCCAATGTTATTGTTTATGCACTTCCGCAGCACAAAGTGATTTTAATTGTTATGTGTAATTATATGTTGTTTTTACACTTACTCACTTTCTTCACTCACCTGTCGACTCCTATAAAAAGGAAATGACACACTTGATTGTGCACCTGGACCCGTGGAAGCGCATTTTGCGTGAAACGGCCGTAGTCCTTCTCCTCTCCCCCGCACCCAATCCTCTTTCCTGCCGCCTCTCCGCATAATGTCTCACATCACTTTAAGCGAATAAAGGACACTATCTTCAGCAAGAATCTGGTGAGTGCTGCATCTTTTGTTATTCAACAAGTTGGAAAGTCTGTCTGCTTTATATGCTAAAGGTACCGTCACACTAGACGATATCGCTAGCGATCCGTGACGTTGCAGCGTCCTCGCTAGCGATATCGTCCAGTGTGACAGGCAGCAGCGATCAGGCCCCTGCTGTGCTGTCGCTGGTCGGGGAAGAAAGTCCAGAACTTTATTTGGTCGCTGGATTTCCCGTAGACATCGCTGAATCGGCGTGTGTGACACCGATTCAGCGATGTCTTCACTGGTAACCAGGGTAAACATCGGGTAACTAAGCGCAGGGCCGCGCTTAGTAACCCGATGTTTACCCTGGTTACCATCCTAAAAGTAAAAAAAAACAAACAGTACATACTTACCTACCGCTGTCTGTCCTCCAGCGCTGTGCTCTGCACTCCTCCTGTACTGGCTGTGAGTGTCGGTCAGCCGGAAAGCAGAGCGGTGACGTCACCGCTCTGCTTTCCGGCCGCTGCGCTCACACAGACAGTACAGGAGGAGTGCAGAGCACAGCGCTGGAGAACAGACATACATAGTAACATAGTAACATAGTTAGTAAGGCCGAAAAAAAGACATTTGTCCATCCAGTTCAGCCTATATTCCATCATAATAAATCCCCAGATCTACGTCCTTCTACAGAACCTAATAATTGTATGATACAATATTGTTCTGCTCCAGGAAGACATCCAGGCCTCTCTTGAACCCCTCGACTGAGTTCGCCATCACCACCTCCTCAGGCAAGCAATTCCAGATTCTCACTGCCCTAACAGTAAAGAATCCTCTTCTATGTTGGTGGAAAAACCTTCTCTTCTCCAGGCGCAAAGAATGCCCCCTTGTGCCAGTCACCTTCCTTGGTATAAACAGATCCTCAGCGAGATATTTGTATTGTCCCCTTATATACTTATACATGGTTATTAGATCACCCCTCAGTCGTCTTTTTTCTAGACTAAATAATCCTAATTTCGCTAATCTATCTGGGTATTGTAGTTCTCCCATCCCCTTTATTAATTTTTTTGCCCTCCTTTGTACTCTCTCTAGTTCCATTATATCCTTCCTGAGCACCGGTGCCCATAACTGGACACAGTAGTCCATGTGCGGTCTAACTAGGGATTTGTACAGAGGCAGTATAATGCTCTCATCATGTGTATCCAGACCTCTTTTAATGCACCCCATGATCCTGTTTGCCTTGGCAGCTGCTGCCTGGCACTGGCTGCTCCAGGTAAGTTTATCATTAACTAGGATCCCCAAGTCCTTCTCCCTGTCAGATTTACCCAGTGGTTTCCCATTCAGTGTGTAATGGTGATATTGATTCCTTCTTCCCATGTGTATAACCTTACATTTATCATTGCTAAACCTCATCTGCCACCTTTCAGCCCAAGTTTCTAACTTATCCAGATCCATCTGTAGCAGAATACTATCTTCTCTTGTATTAACTGCTTTACATAGTTTTGTATCATCTGCAAATATCGATATTTTACTGTGTAAACCTTCTACCAGATCATTAATGAATATGTTGAAGAGAACAGGTCCCAATACTGACCCCTGCGGTACCCCACTGGTCACAGCGACCCAGTTAGAGACTATACCATTTATAACCACCCTCTGCTTTCTATCACTAAGCCAGTTACTAACCCATTTACACACATTTTCCCCCAGACCAAGCATTCTCATTTTGTGTACCAACCTCTTGTGCGGCACGGTATCAAACGCTTTGGAAAAATCGAGATATACCACGTCCAATGACTCACCGTGGTCCAGCCTATAGCTTACCTCTTCATAAAAACTGATTAGATTGGTTTGACAGGAGCGATTTCTCATAAACCCATGCTGATATGGAGTTAAACAGTTATTCTCATTGAGATAATCCAGAATAACATCCCTCAGAAACCCTTCAAATATTTTACCAACAATAGAGGTTAGACTTACTGGCCTATAATTTCCAGGTTCACTTTTAGAGCCCTTTTTGAATATTGGCACCACATTTGCTATGCGCCAGTCCTGCGGAACAGACCCTGTCGCTATAGAGTCCCTAAAAATAAGAAATAATGGTTTATCTATTACATTACTTAGTTCTCTTAGTACTCGTGGGTGTATGCCATCCGGACCCGGAGATTTATCTATTTTAATCTTATTTAGCCGGTTTCGCACCTCTTCTTGGGTTAGATTGGTGACCCTTAATATAGGGTTTTCATTGTTTCTTGGGATTTCACCTAGCATTTCATTTTCCACCGTGAATACCGTGGAGAAGAAGGTGTTTAATGTTATGTAGGCAATCCAGTGACACAGTGTGCCAGCAATCAGAGCACATACAGTGATTTGATAATAACCCAAAAACAATAGAACGAGCTCTGAGACGTGGAATCTCTGTAGACCGCAATACCTGAACCTATCCTAAACACAACTAAAGGCAGCTGTGGATTGCGCCTGTCACTACCTATGCAACTCGGCACAGCCTGAGGAGCTGACTAGCCTGAAGATAGAAAAACAAGCCTGACTTGCCTCAGAGAAATACCCCAAAGGAAAAGGCAGCCCCCCACATATAATGACTGTTAGCAAGATGAAAAGACAAACGTAGGGATGAAATAGATTCAGCAAAGTGAGGCCCGATATTCTAGATAGAGCGAGGATAGCAAAGAGAACTTTGCAGTCTACAAAAAACCCTAAAGCAAAAAACCACGCAAAGGGGGCAAAAAGACCCACCGTGCCGAACTAACGGCACGGCGGTGCACCCTTTGCGTCTCAGAGCTTCCAGCAAAAACGAATAGACAAGCTGGACAGAAAAAGTAGCAACAAAAGCAAAGAAACACTTATCTAAGCAGAGCAGCAGGCCACAGGAAAGATCCAGAAGCTCAGGTCCAACACTGGAACATTGACAAGGAGCAAGGAAGACAGAATCAGGTGGAGTTAAATAACAAAGCAGCCAACGAGCTCACCAGAACACCTGAGGGAGGAAGCTCAGAAGCTGCAGTACCACTTGTGACCACAGGAGTGAATTCAGCCACAGAATTCACAACAGTACCCCCCCCTTGAGGAGGGGTCACCGAACCCTCACCAGAGCCCCCAGGCCGACCAGGATGAGCCACATGAAAGGCACGAACAAGATCTGGAGCATGGACATCAGAGGCAAAAACCCAGGAATTATCTTCCTGAGCATAACCCTTCCATTTAACCAGATACTGGAGTTTCCGTCTAGAAACACGAGAATCCAAAATTTTCTCCACAATATACTCCAATTCCCCTTCAACCAAAACCGGAGCAGGAGGATCAATAGATGGAACCACAGGTGCCACGTATCTCCGCAACAATGACCTATGGAACACGTTATGGATGGAAAAAGAAGCTGGAAGAGTCAAACGAAAAGACACAGGATTGAGAATCTCAGAAATCCTATACGGACCAATAAAACGAGGTTTAAATTTAGGAGAGGAAACCTTCATAGGAATATGACGAGAAGATAACCAAACCAGATCCCCAACACGAAGTCGGGGACCCACACGGCGTCTGCGATTAGCGAAAAGTTGAGCCTTCTCCTGGGACAAGGCCAAATTGTCCACTACCTGAGTCCAGATCTGCTGCAACCTGTCCACCACAGAATCCACACCAGGACAGTCCGAAGACTCAACCTGTCCTGAAGAGAAACGAGGATGGAACCCAGAATTGCAGAAAAATGGAGAGACCAAGGTAGCCGAACTGGCCCGATTATTAAGGGCGAACTCAGCCAACGGCAAAAAGGACACCCAATCATCCTGGTCTGCAGAAACAAAACATCTCAGATATGTCTCCAAGGTCTGATTGGTTCGTTCGGTCTGGCCATTAGTCTGAGGATGGAAAGCCGAGGAAAAAGACAGGTCAATGCCCATCCTGCCACAAAAGGCTCGCCAAAACCTCGAAACAAACTGGGAACCTCTGTCAGAAACAATATTCTTAGGAATGCCATGCAAACGAACCACATGCTGGAAGAACAAAGGCACCAAATCAGAGGAGGAAGGCAATTTAACCAAGGGCACCAGAAGGACCATTTTAGAAAAGCGATCACAGACCACCCAAATGACTGACATCTTTTGAGAAACGGGAAGGTCCGAAATGAAATCCATCGAAATATGTGTCCAAGGCATCTTTGGGACCGGCAAGGGCAAAAGCAACCCACTGGCACGTGAACAGCAGGGCTTAGCCCTAGCACAAATCCCACAGGACTGCACAAAAGTACGTACATCCCGTGACAGAGATGGCCACCAGAAGGATCTAGCCACTAACTCTCTGGTACCAAATATTCCAGGATGACCAGCCAACACCGAACAATGAATTTCAGAGATAACTTTAGTAGTCCACCTATCAGGGACGAACAGTTTCTCCGCCGGACAACGATCAGGTTTATTCGCCTGAAATTTTTGCAACACTCGCCGCAAATCAGGGGAGATGGCAGACACAATGACTCCTTCCTTGAGGATACTCGCCGGCTCAGATGAACCCGGAGAGTCGGGCACAAAACTCCTAGACAGAGCATCCGCCTTCACATTCTTAGCGCCCGGAAGGTACGAAATCACAAAATCGAAGCGGGCAAAAAATAACGACCAACGGGCCTGTCTAGGATTCAAGCGCTTGGCAGACTCGAGATAAGTAAGGTTCTTATGATCAGTCAATACCACCACGCGATGCTTAGCTCCTTCAAGCCAATGACGCCATTCCTCGAATGCCCACTTCATGGCCAGCAACTCTCGGTTGCCCACATCATAATTACGCTCAGCAGCCGAAAACTTCCTGGAAAAGAAAGCACATGGTTTCAACACTGAGCAACCAGAACCTCTCTGTGACAAAACCGCCCCTGCTCCAATCTCAGAAGCATCAACCTTGACCTGGAACGGAAGAGAAACATCTGGTTGACACAACACAGGGGCAGAACAAAAACGATGCTTCAACTCCTGAAAAGCTTCCACAGCAGCAGAAGACCAATTAACCAAATCAGCACCCTTCTTGGTCAAATCGGTCAATGGTTTGGCAATGCTAGAAAAATTACAGATGAAGCGACGATAAAAATTAGCAAAGCCCAGGAATTTTTGCAGACTTTTCAGAGATGTCGGCTGAGTCCAATCCTGGATGGCCTGGACCTTAACCGGATCCATCTCGATAGTAGAAGGGGAAAAGATGAACCCCAAAAAAGAAACTTTCTGCACACCGAAGAGACACTTTGATCCCTTCACAAACAAAGAATTAGCACGCAGGACCTGGAAAACCATTCTGACCTGCTTCACATGAGAGTCCCAATCATCTGAGAAGATCAAAATGTCATCCAAGTAAACAATCAGGAATTTATCCAGATACTCACGGAAGATGTCATGCATAAAAGACTGAAACACAGATGGAGCATTGGCAAGTCCGAACGGCATCACTAGATACTCAAAATGACCCTCGGGCGTATTAAATGCAGTTTTCCATTCATCTCCTTGCCTGATTCTCACCAGATTATACGCACCACGAAGATCTATCTTAGTGAACCAACTAGCCCCCTTAATCCGAGCAAACAAGTCAGATAACAATGGCAAGGGATACTGAAATTTAACAGTGATCTTATTAAGAAGGCGGTAATCAATACATGGTCTCAGCGAACCATCCTTCTTGGCTACAAAAAAGAACCCTGCTCCCAGTGGTGATGACGATGGGCGAATATGTCCCTTCTCCAGGGATTCCTTCACATAACTGCGCATAGCGGCGTGTTCAGGCACGGATAAATTAAATAATCGACCTTTAGGGAATTTACTACCAGGAATCAAATTGATAGCACAATCACAATCCCTATGTGGAGGTAGGGCATCGGACTTGGGCTCTTCAAATACATCCTGATAATCAGACAAGAACTCTGGGACCTCAGAAGGAGTGGATGACGAAATAGACAAAAATAGAACATCACCATGTACCCCCTGACAACCCCAGCTGGATACCGACATAGAGTTCCAATCCAATACTGGATTATGGGTTTGCAGCCATGGCAACCCCAACACGACCACATCATGCAGATTATGTAGCACCAGAAAGCGAATAACTTCCTTATGTGCAGGAGCCATGCACATGGTCAGCTGGGTCCAGTACTGAGGTTTATTCTTGGCCAAAGGTGTAGCATCAATTCCTCTCAACGGAATAGGACACCGCAAAGGCTCCAAGAAAAACCCACAACTTTTAGCATAATCCAAATCCATCAGATTCAGGGCAGCGCCTGAATCCACAAACACCATGACAGAATACGATGACAAAGAGCATATCAAGGTAATGGACAGAAGGAATTTGGATTGTACAGTACCAATGACGGCAGACCTATCGAACCGCTTAGTGCGCTTAGGACAATCAGAAATAGCATGAGTGGAATCACCACAGTAGAAACACAGACCATTCAGACGTCTGTGTTCTTGCCGTTCAACTCTGGTCATAGTCCTATCGCACTGCATAGGCTCAGGTTTAATCTTAGACAATACCGCCAAATGGTGCACAGATTTACGCTCGCGCAAGCGTCGACCGATCTGAATGGCCAAAGACATAGACTCATTCAAACCAGCAGGCATAGGAAAACCCACCATGACATCCTTAAGAGCCTCAGAGAGACCCTTTCTGAACAAAGCTGCCAGCGCAGATTCATTCCACAGAGTGAGTACAGACCACTTCCTAAATTTCTGACAATATACTTCTATATCATCCTGACCCTGGCACAAAGCCAGCAAATTTTTCTCAGCCTGATCCACTGAATTAGGCTCATCGTAAAGCAATCCGAGCGCCAGGAAAAACGCATTTACATTACTCAATGCAGGGCCTCCTGGCGCAAGAGAAACTGCCCAGTCCTGAGGGTCGCCGCGCAAAAAAGAAATAATAATCAAAACCTGTTGAATAGGATTACCAGAAGAATGAGGTTTCAAGGCCAGAAATTGCTTACAATTATTTTTGAAATTAAGAAACTTAGTTCTATCACCAAAAAACAAATCAGGAATAGGAATTCTTGGTTCTAACATAGATTTCTGATCAATAGTATCTTGAATCCTTTGTACATTTGTAACGAGATTATCCATTGAAGAGCACAGACCCTGAATATCCATGTCCACACCTGTGTCCTGAAACACCCAAATGTCTAGGGGAAAAAAAAGACTGAACACAGAGCTGAGAAAAAAAAATGATGTCAGAACTTCTTTTTTCCCTCTATTGAGAATCATTAGGTTGGCTCCTAGTACTGTTATGTAGGCAATCCAGTGACACAGTGTGCCAGCAATCAGAGCACATACAGTGATTTGATAATAACCCAAAAACAATAGAACGAGCTCTGAGACGTGGAATCTCTGTAGACCGCAATACCTGAACCTATCCTAAACACAACTAAAGGCAGCTGTGGATTGCGCCTGTCACTACCTATGCAACTCGGCACAGCCTGAGGAGCTGACTAGCCTGAAGATAGAAAAACAAGCCTGACTTGCCTCAGAGAAATACCCCAAAGGAAAAGGCAGCCCCCCACATATAATGACTGTTAGCAAGATGAAAAGACAAACGTAGGGATGAAATAGATTCAGCAAAGTGAGGCCCGATATTCTAGATAGAGCGAGGATAGCAAAGAGAACTTTGCAGTCTACAAAAAACCCTAAAGCAAAAAACCACGCAAAGGGGGCAAAATTACCCACCGTGCCGAACTAACGGCACGGCGGTGCACCCTTTGCGTCTCAGAGCTTCCAGCAAAAACGAATAGACAAGCTGGACAGAAAAAGTAGCAACAAAAGCAAAGAAACACTTATCTAAGCAGAGCAGCAGGCCACAGGAAAGATCCAGAAGCTCAGGTCCAACACTGGAACATTGACAAGGAGCAAGGAAGACAGAATCAGGTGGAGTTAAATAACAAAGCAGCCAACGAGCTCACCAGAACACCTGAGGGAGGAAGCTCAGAAGCTGCAGTACCACTTGTGACCACAGGAGTGAATTCAGCCACAGAATTCACAACAGTTTAATATGTTAGCTTTTTCCTCGTCATCTACAACCATTCTTTCCTCACTATTTTTTAAGGGGCCTACATTTTCAGTTTTTATTCTTTTACTATTGATATAGTTGAAGAACACTTTGGGATTAGTTTTACTCTCCTTAGCAATGTGCTTCTCTGTTTCCTTTTTGGCAGCTTTAATTAGTTTTTTAGATAAAGTATTTTTCTCCCTATAGTTTTTTAGAGCTTCAATTGTGCCATCCTGCTTTAGTAGTGCAAATGCTTTCTTTTTACTGTTAATTGCCTAACTTACTTCTTTGTTTAGCCACATTGGGTTTTTCCTATTTCTAGTCCTTTTATTCCCACAAGGTATAAACCGCTTACACTGCCTATTTAGGATGTTCTTAAACATTTCCCATTTATTATCTGTATTCTTATTTCTGAGGATATTGTCCCACTCTACCAGATTAAGGGCATCTCTAAGCTGGTCAAACTTTGCCTTCCTAAAGTTCAGTGTTTTTGTGACTCCCTGACAAGTCCCCCTAGTGAAAGACAGGTGAAACTGCACAATATTGTGGTCGCTATTTCCTAGATGCCCAACCACCTGCAGATTTGTTATTCTGTCAGGTCTATTAGATAGTATTAGGTCTAAAAGTGCTGCTCCTCTGGTTGGATTCTGCACCAATTGTGAAAGATAATTTTTCTTGGTTATTAGCAGAAACCTGTTGCCTTTATGGGTTTCACAGGTTTCGGTTTCCCAGTTAATATCCGGGTAGTTAAAGTCCCCCATAACCAGGACCTCATTATGGGTTGCAGCTTCATCTATCTGCTTTAGAAGTAGACTTTCCATGGTTTCTGTTATATTTGGGGGTTTGTAACAGACCCCAATGAGAATTTTGTTACCATTTTTCCCTCCATGAATTTCGACCCATATGGACTCGACATCCTCATTTCCTTCGCTAATATCCTCCCTTAAAGTGGACTTTAGACAAGACTTTACATAGAGACAAACCCCTCCTCCTCTCCGATTTTTACGATCCTTTCTAAACAGACTGTAACCCTGTAAGTTAACTGCCCAGTCATAGCTTTCATCTAACCATGTCTCGGTTATTCCCACTATGTCAAAGTTACCTGTAGATATTTCTGCTTCTAGTTCTTCCATCTTGTTTGTCAGGCTTCTGGCGTTTGCGAGCATGCAGTTTAGAGGATTTTGTTTTGTTCCAATCTCCTCGCTGTGGATTGTTTTACCTACGGCTGTAGGTAAGTATGTAGTGTTTGTTTTTTTTTACTTTTAGGATGGTAACCAGGGTAAACATCGGGTTACTAAGCGCGGCCCTGCGCTTAGTTACCCGATGTTTACCCTGGTTACCGGCATTGTTAGTCGCTGGAGAGCGGTCTGTGTGACAGCTCTCCAGCGACCAAACAGCGACGCTGCAGCGATCCGGATCGTTGTCGGTATCGCTGCAGCGTCGCTAAGTGTGACGGTACCTTAAGCACCACCCGGCATCTGCAAACACATAGACTGGTGGCTTGAAGTTTATGCCGAGACTTCTCCTACACTGTTACTGCCTGTGAAGATTAACACATCGAGTGCCGCTCAGTTCCTTTTCTGCGGGTCAGTGAATATGTATATACATACACTGATATACTTGCAGATTATAGTAGCATCAATAAATAAAAATAATGATAATGATCTCACTATAAATATGTAGCCTGCAAGAATTGCAAAAAGAGGACAGCAAACATGAATTACAACAAAATGCATATGTGTCCGTTCAAAGATGCATATAATGAGATGTCAGCATGGCATATGCCTAATTGTAATAAACACGTAAAAATAACCCCTGGGGATTCCAAAAGTACAATAGCAACAGGTGCAAAATGGCAATAAAGTGCATGTGCCGTGGACATATATCCTTATAGGACCGCAATGGGAAGTTTAATCATAATGGATAGAATCATATATCCATATTACATAGTAACATAGTAACATAGTTAGTAAGGCCGAAAAAAGACATTTGTCCATCCAGTTCAGCCTATATTCCATCATAATAAATCCCCAGATCTACGTCCTTCTACAGAACCTAATAATTGTATGATACAATATTGTTCTGCTCCAGGAAGACATCCAGGCCTCTCTTGAACCCCTCGACTGAGTTCGCCATCACCACCTCCTCAGGCAAGCAATTCCAGATTCTCACTGCCCTAACAGTAAAGAATCCTCTTCTGTGTTGGTGGAAAAACCTTCTCTCCTCCAGACGCAAAGAATGCCCCCTTGTGCCCGTCACCTTCCTTGGTATAAACAGATCCTCAGCGAGATATTTGTATTGTCCCCTTATATACTTATACATGGTTATTAGATCGCCCCTCAGTCGTCTTTTTTCTAGACTAAATAATCCTAATTTCGCTAATCTATCTGGGTATTGTAGTTCTCCCATCCCCTTTATTAATTTTGTTGCCCTCCTTTGTACTCTCTCTAGTTCCATTATATCCTTCCTGAGCACCGGTGCCCAAAACTGGACACAGTACTCCATGTGCGGTCTAACTAGGGATTTGTACAGAGGCAGTATAATGCTCTCATCATGTGTATCCAGACCTCTTTTAATGCACCCCATGATCCTGTTTGCCTTGGCAGCTGCTGCCTGGCACTGGCTGCTCCAGGTAAGTTTATCATTAACTAGGATCCCCAAGTCCTTCTCCCTGTCAGATTTACCCAGTGGTTTCCCATTCACTGTGTAATGGTGATATTGATTCCCTCTTCCCATGTGTATAACCTTACATTTATCATTGTTAAACCTCATCTGCCACCTTTCAGCCCAAGTTTCCAACTTATCCAGATCCATCTGTAGCAGAATACTATCTTCTCTTGTATTAACTGCTTTACATAGTTTTGTATCATCTGCAAATATCGATATTTTACTGTGTAAACCTTCTACCAGATCATTAATGAATATGTTGAAGAGAACAGGTCCCAATACTGACCCCTGCGGTACCCCACTGGTCACAGCGACCCAGTTAGAGACTATACCATTTATAACCACCCTCTGCTTTCTATCACTAAGCCAGTTACTAACCCATTTACACACATTTTCCCCCAGACCAAGCATTCTCATTTTGTGTACCAACCTCTTGTGCGGCACGGTATCAAACGCTTTGGAAAAATCGAGATATACCACGTCCAATGACTCACCGTGGTCCAGTCTATAGCTTACCTCTTCATAAAAACTGATTAGATTGGTTTGACAGGAGCGATTTCTCATAAACCCATGCTGATATGGAGTTAAACAGTTATTCTCATTGAGATAATCCAGAATAACATCCCTCAGAAACCCTTCAAATATTTTACCAACAATAGAGGTTAGACTTACTGGCCTATAATTTCCAGGTTCACTTTTAGAGCCCTTTTTGAATATTGGCACCACATTTGCTATGCGCCAGTCCTGCGGAACAGACCCTGTCGCTATAGAGTCCCTAAAAATAAGAAATAATGGTTTATCTATTACATTACTTAGTTCTCTTAGTACTCGTGGGTGTATGCCATCCGGACCCGGAGATTTATCTATTTTAATCTTATTTAGCCGGTTTCGCACCTCTTCTGTGGCGATGGGAGACCTGAGCGCTGTGCAAATAGTAGCCGTAGGGGGACTGCAGGACAAGGATAAGAACACAAGTGCTTGGTAGGGCTAAATAGTGCCGTATAAGGTAAATACCTGTGTGGTCATAGTGATATGAGCAGAAACGTGCCCCGACGTGCGTTTCGGATCAAGTCCTTCATCAGGGGGAGTGGCATCCATGTCACAAGGTTAGGTTTAAAAAGGGGAATGTGGCCAATGAGAATGGACTGAGATCGGATGTGATGCATGCACAGCCAGGAGAACCCGCTGTGAGCGCCCACGTCATATAAACAGTGACAACAATGCGTAACCGTTGCCACGGCAACATAGAGACAGCGGTACCCACCAGCACCCACCAGCACCCGGGACACAGGCAGCGCATGAAGAAGTGGAAGTCCAAACGTCATGGGCATGTAGACTCTGCGGAAGGTAGGGCCAGATCAAAGCTAGGATAATGGATGAACCTAATAGGCGCACTCATGTGAAAAGGAATAATAGATAGAGACAGTGTTAATGCAACATGATGGGAAATAAAGCAGAGAGAAAAAATGTGAAATAAAAATCTTGGCCAATCCTTCTCAAAGCGGCTGTGTGATGTCTTAGGCAGCTGCCTTATCTGCCTGCCGCTAACGCCGGCCCTGCCCCAACGGAATTCCTCTGCTCTCTTGTCCACCGGCCAGAAGTGAGGTCTAAGATCCCCCTAACTGCCTAACCGGAAGTTCCAGAACTAGACGCTCTGTGCCGGAGTTCTGTTGTTTTGACCTACAGACCTCTGGCACAGAGTGTGTACACTACACTACAGCAAATGTTTTATCCTCGGCTACTGCCCCCACAGGCAGACTCTATATACAGTAGTATAATGCACCCACATAGGCAGACTATACTATAATCCACCCCCATAGGCAGACACTATATATAGTAGTATAAGGCACCAGCCATAGGCAGACTCTATATACAGTAGTATAATGCACCCCCCAAGGCAGACTCTATATAGTATAATGCACACCCCATAGGTAGACTCTATATACAGTACTATAATGCACCCACCATAGGCAGACTCTATATACAATTGTATAATACCCTACCATAGACCTGTATAGTATAAAGCACCCCATAACAAAAATAAAAAATATACACAATACTCACCTTTCCTTGATCTCCCACTACTCCGAGAGCCCGCACATCTCAGGACAGCGGGCACCGAGTAATGACATCATCGTGACCCCTATCAGTGTCTGTGTCACAGATGTCAGACAATGAGAGGGGGTGAGGGAGCATGACGCTCCCACTCTCATCCATGTGGTCCACTGTATCGGCATCTAACTTGCTCAGGGGCCCCATGGTGGCCAGTTGGCAGAGCAGGAAGATTGAGTCTCCCTGCTCTGCCACAGAGTATAACTGTATGGTTGTGTTGTGCAAGCTGATACAATTACAGTAGCATAACTCCTGGTGAGCCCCCTCAGAGCACAGGTGACTGCCCCCTCTGACTCCCTGGTAGCTACTTTACTGGGCTAAGGTATTTTAATTAGAGCTGGATCCTGCCTGCCATTAAAATTGTAGGCTTTCAGCCTGGCAGGCATATAAGGTTTGGGTCCCAACATAGGGAGCTGTGGCTTTTCCCGGTCTGATCATGTCAGGGGTTAACTTTGCTCAGCCTCAGTCTGGTCTCAGGTTTGCTATTTATCTCCACTGCATCCTGAAGGAGGTGTCAGCTATAGCTTCTGCCTACGGTGTGAGTAGCTGACTCTGGTTATATCCTGATTTGTCCTGCTGCGTTTCCTGACTGTTCCCGTGCCTGTTCATTCCACTTTCCCTGTTCCGACTCAGTGTTTTCCCTTCGTGTTTGGACTCTCTGGTACTTGAAGCGGCTTTGTCTCTGACCTGACTCTGTATTTTGCTCCTGGTACTTTTGCTTCTGTCTGGTATTGACCCTCTGGTACGTCTCTGACTCTGAGTTGATTTTCCCCTTTGTGCTATGTTACTCTGGTTTTGACGCTGCTTTTTTGACTACCCTGTTGCCACCTGGTGGTGGCCTCACTGCAGCGCTGTAGGTCTGCTCTGGCAAGTGTTGCAGTCTTCCCGCCACTCTACTGCCATCTAGTGGAGCGTGTATCTACCTGCATAGCTGTGACGTTACATTTTGTGTACTAAGTACCTTCATTTTTTTACATACAGTATTTTCTATAGCAGTGAAGCAGTTACAATTTCATATATTCAATGTTTGCATATTATAGCATTTCAGAGTGCAGATATATTTTCTTAGTTATATTGAATAGATGTGATAACTTGCACCTGTTCACACACGTCTTATTCTGTTTGGAGGTGCTGGTCAGTTTATCAATATATTTGAGCCACAAGATTAACTTAAGTCCCGATGCTGTTCAAGGTTGTGTTATATGTTGTGATCACTGTAAAACTGCAATATTTTTTCTGCAGTTTTTTAAACAAATGGAAAAAAATAAAAAATGAAATGTGTTATGCAGCTGTCATAGTGTGGGCACTCCTGTGATGTGAAGGATTTTGTAGACAGCTTTGAGAGTATGATGAGTATTGTCTATTTTGCAGTTGGAGGGTATGAGTCCTGTATGCTGCTCTTGCATTGGGATAACCCAGACAAGACAATAGTTCTATTACGGTATATACTAAAATACTTTTTTTTATGTTTTGGATTGGTTGCTTTGGTTTTTGTTAAATTGCATTTCAAGCACCATCAATGAATCACAAACTTCATAGCTTCTTTTCGTATAATTATTAATTCCCATCACACATAATAGATTCTATAACTAACCCTCTGCTCAACAGACACAATTTCTGGTTGGCAATATTACACCTGCTTCTGTGTTGCAGTATTAAATGGACATTTTAACTATCTGTAGGAGATGTTTGTGAACATCCTGTTTGATTTCTTCCCTGCAGCGATTAAATTAAAAAATGTCTGCAGAGATCAGGTAATAATCAACAGATCCGCCCGACTAGGCAGGTGCTGGGATTCCGTTACCTAGCAATATAGAATTATTTGCGTTGCCCGTCTTCATCTCATGCACGTTTCACTGAAAACTGCATTCAGAAGATTGAACTTCCCTAGATATGTGATTATTCATGGCTCATTAACACTAATAGCTAAGACAACTCTCTCAGCACATATAAAAAATGTAACAATCAAGATACTAAGACGATTGAAAAAAAAAAAAGTTATTCATGGCTGAGGGAAGTTGTGTGGCCTGCCCCAATGTGGAAAAATGTGACACCTTCTTTAATGCTGATAAATCAAAACATTTTGAGATTTAGGGTATGTGTCCACATTCAGGATTGCATCAGGATTTGGTCAGGATTTTACTCAGGTAAAATCCTGACCAAATCTGCAGCTGAGGTCACTGGCAGGTCACCTGAGCTATCCTTGTGTTTTTTTCTGCAATGTAAGGACATGCTGAGTTCTTACAAGACGCGCCGCATGTCCGTTTCTGCGGGTCTGCCGCACGCGTCTTTTAATGCATAGTGGAGACGGGATTTCATGAAATCCCTTCCACTATGCTGTAACATCTGGACGCTGCGTGTTTGACGTTGCGGCTCTACGCAGCGTCAAACACGCAGCGTTTCCTGAACGTGGAAACATACCCTAAGAAGCATATTACCTGCACTACCCACAATGTAATCTATTTTGCCACTTGTCCCTGTGGACTTAAATATATTGGTCTAACCACACGTCTTTTTAAAGTCTAGGGAGCATGTCTTGGGTATCTTGGCAGCTGCTGACCACACCGATACATCCACCCTCAAAACCATCCCTAGGCATTTTTGGCGGTGCCATGACTGCGATGCCATTCCCTAGATGTCACCATCCATGGGGAGAAGGTGTCGCTGAGGTTAGCCCAGCTGGAATCTCGCTGGATATGGACTCTCAATACATTACATTACATTTATTTTTTCATTTTTTAATCATCTCATTTATTTTTTGTTCTATTAAGTTTTTTTTACTCTTTTGAGCTTATTCAATTCTTCTATCATTTTGCTGTGATCATATAATATACCGTAGTTTAGGGTATATACTGTACACTTTGGTACAATGTGTCCCAATGTTGGTTTACCAATATCTATAATATCTATATCTATTGCACTTGGTTGATTATGTGATTTGTCCATTTGATATTGATTACCTACCCAACTTGTTATCTAGTAGTTCTATACTGTATTAAATTTATTCTTAGTTATTACTTTTCTCAATTAGGTTTTGGTTTGTGGCGATCTGCGGCCCTGTACGCATGTGTGCCATGTCCTCCCGTGTCTGTCTGCTTTCGGCGTCTCCTGGGATACATGATGCTGTGTCACATGGTTGTGTCCCGGCTCTGCCTCCCTTTGATGCCGACGCCGGCCGACATGGTACTGTCTGCGCATGCGTCGATAGTGGCGCAGAATATTAGCCTCATTTGTAAGCACTTTCAGGCCGTACGCAGCCCTGCTGACTCCCTCGTCCCTGGTGTTAGCGCTGTGTGGAGATTCTCCCGGCTCGGCCCGGTTCGATGAGGTGATGTCTGACGGCGCGGTACGTTGTCCTGACAACGGAGCACTACTTCTGGGTTGACACGATTGGTTCCAGCTCCCTTTTTAATCAGTGCACTTTTGACTTCACTTATGCCCCCTGACGAAGGCTTTGCCGAAACGCGCGTCGGGGTGACGTGGGTATTACTGGCGTTTCCCCTCTCTATTTTTCCCGTGGTCCACAGGCCATTGATATAGGTATGCTAACTTGGGACTCTTTTACTGCTTATAAATGCTTTCCCTGATGCCGTTGTCCTATATATACTGCACCTATAATTGATTATTATGTGCTAAACTTTGTTCATCATGTATTTGTGTGATTCACCAATGATTAAGGGTTTTTATATACCCTTTTGGGGGTAATATATTTATATTGTACTAGCTGAAGAGCCCGGCGTTGCCTGGGCATAGTAAATATCTGTGGTTAGTTATAGCACCTCACTTCTCTTATTTTCCCATCACGCCTCTCATTTTCCCAATCACATCTTTCATTTCCCCCCTCACATCTCTCATTTTCTCCCTCACTCCTCTCATTCCCCCCTAACACTTGTCATTTCAACCTCACATCTGTCATTTTCTGATCACTCCACTATTTTTCCTCACTCCTCTCATTTTGCACTCACACCTTTTCATTTTCACCTCACACCTCTCATTTTCACCTCATCACCTCAGTATATACATGTTTGTCATCTCCCTTATATATAGTATACATCTGTATGTCATCTCCTGTATATAGTATATACCTGTATGTCATCTCCCCTGTATATAGTATATACCTGCTGTGTGTCATCTCCCCTATATATAGTATATACCTGAATGTCATCTCCTTCTATAAATAGTATATACCTGTATGTCATCTCCTCCTGTATATAGTATATACCTGTGTGTCATCTCCCCTGTATATAGTATATATCTGAGTGTCATCTCCTCCTGCATATAGTATATACCTGCATGTCATCTTCTATATATAGCATATACCTGTATGTCATCTCCTCCTGTATATAGTATATACCTGTGTGTCATCTCCCCTGTATATAGTATATATCTGAGTGTCATCTCCTCCTGCATATAGTATATACCTGCATGTCATCTTCTATATATAGCATATACCTGTATGTCATCTCCTCCTGTATATAGTATATACCTGTATGTCATCTCCTCCTGTATATATATGTACCTATATGTCATCTCCTCCTCTATATAGTATATACCTGTGTGTCATCTCTCCTGTATATAGTATATATCTGTGTGTCATCTCCCCTGTATATAGTATATACCTGTGTGTCATCTCCTCCTGTATTAGACCTCGTTCACACGTTATTTGCTCAGTATTTTTACCTCAGTATTTGTAAGCTAAATTGGCAGCCTGATAAATCCCCAGCCAACAGGAAGCCCTCCTCCTGGCAGTATATATTAGCTCACACATACACATAATAGACAGGTCATGTGACTGACAGCTGCCGTATTTCCTATATGGTGCAATTGCTGTAGTTTGTCTGCTTATTAATCAGATTTTTATTTTTGAAGGATAATACCAGACTTGTGTGTGTTTTAGGGCGATTTTCGTTTGTCAAGTTGTGTGTGTTGAGTTGCGTGTGGCGACATGCATATAGCGACTTTTGTGAGATGAGTTTTGTGTAGCAACATGCGTGTAGCAACTTTTTGTGTGTCGAGTTGCATGTGACAGGTTAGTGTAGCAAGTTGTGTGCAGCAAGTTTTGTGCATGGCGAGTTTTGCGCGTTGCGAGTATTATGTGTGGTGCCTTTTGAGTATGTGCAAGTTTTGTGTGAGGCAACTTTTGCATGTGTTGCAACTTTTGTGCATGTGGCAATTTTTCCGCGTGTGCAAGTTTTGCGTGTGGCGAGTTTTTCATGAGGAGAATTTTGCACTTGTGGCGAGTTTTGCAAGAGCCTAGTTTTTGCATGTGGCGAGTTTTGCGCGTGGCGAGTTTTGAGTGGCGACTTTTGTGTTTTGACTTTTATGTGGCGAGGTTGGTGTTTTTGTGGTGAAATGTGTGCTGAGGGTAATATGTGTTCAAGCACGTGGTAGTGTGTGGCGCATTTTGTGTGTGTTCATATCCCCGTGTGTGGTGAGTATCCCATGTCGAGGCCCCACCTTAGCAACTGTACGGTATATACTCTTTGGCGCCATCGCTCTCATTCTTTAAGTCCCCCTTGTTCACATCTGGCAGCTGTCAATTTGCCTCCTACACTTTTCCTTTCATTTTTTCCCATTATGTAGATAGGGGCAAAATTGTTTGGTGAATTGGAAAGCGCGGGGTTAAAATTTCACCTCACAACATAGCCTATGACGCTCTCGGGGTCCAGACATGTGACTGTGCAAAATTTTGTTTCTGTAGCTGCGACGCCTCCAACACTTTTCCTTTCACTTTTTTCCCCATTATGTAGATAGGGGCAAAATTGTTTGGTGAATTGAAACGCGCAGGGTTAAAATTTCGCCTCACAATATAGCCTATGACGCTCTCGGGGTCCAGACATGTGACTGTGCAAAATTTTGTGGCTGTAGCTGCGACGCCTCCAACACTTTTCCTTTCACTTTTTCCCCATTATGTAGATAGGGGCAAAATTGTTTGGTGAACTGGAACGCGCAGGGTTAAAATTTCACCTCACAACGTAGCCTATGACGCTCTCAGGGTCCAGACGTGTGACTGTGCAAAATTTTGTTTCTGTAGCTGCGACGCCTCCAACACTTTTCCTTTCACTTTTTTCCCCATTATGTAGATAGGGGCAAAATTGTTTGGTGAATTGGAACACGCGGGGTTAAAATTTTGCCTCACAATATAGCCTATGACGCTCTCGGGGTCCAGACGTGTGACTGTGCAAAATTTTGTGGCTGTAGCTGCGACGGTGCAGATGCCAATCCCGGACATACACACATACACACACACACACACACACACACACATTCAGCTTTATATAGTAGATATTTATTGATGGTCTGGCAATCTAGACAATGCAAACTATAATATTTTGATTATCTAGCCAGTATCCCCACGTCCCACACTTATAAATTGTACATATGCACTGTGAGTGCATCCACTGTCCTACCTGTCTTTTGTATTGAATTCTAATGAAGTTTTTGTACAGGTTTACATAACTATTGGCGTGTTGATCATCCTTTTTCTTGTTTGCTATGCTGTGTATGGTATTGACGATAGGCCTATAAATTTGTTCCACTATCTGGGGCATTACAATGACTAATTTAATCCTGACTAAAAAAAATTTTGATTATTGAAAATGTTGCCAGTATATTTGTTGAGTTACTTTTTCATGGCTGAGGGAAACCATATACTGTACTGATAAAAGCACATACGGGAGGCCTGCAGGAGTATGGTCACACTCTACTAACGCTCTGCTGTTACCAAGTCTGGAATGCCTTCATAAAGAAACAAAAGAAGACCTGGACCTGCCATTTTGTACCCAAGACCTTCAAGTCCCTTCAGAGATCCTTTTGGGAAAATCTAGACTTATTTTGATATTCCTAGTGTGATGCAGTGACCCCTGTTACAGCTAGGGGACGCGGTGTGTGCTCCTCGTGATATGCATGGAGGCGTATCTGTAGTTATAATGATGGTGAAACAGTGACTGGCAGAGTTGTGAGTGGCTGGTATGTGTCGCAGAGGGAGTCTGCGCTGTAAGCCTGAAGTAATGTTGTTCTGGGACCTGTAGTCCCACAAGTGTTTGTATAATAGTCAAGGGAGGCTTACAGGGCTGAGAGCTGGGCAGGTCGAACTAGCCTCATACACCACACATTTATGGGAGTGGATACAACTACATAATGTGACCAGGGTGTGGGTCACATGTTCCTGTGTATGGACCTGAATGTTCTCTGTAATGGAGAGTGTGAGATCCTGGATGGCTTTGTGTTGGGAGGTCCTGTGTGTTGATTGGATCTCTGAATAGTGCACTATGAGGCCGTGGATCTGAAGACTGGTGTGTTGGGAGACCTTGGGAGTAGGATCGGATACCTGAACAGCGCACTTAGAGACGTGTGTTGGACGGTCCGAGGTGGGGACGGACGTCCTGAATAGCGCACGGAGTGGCCGGTGTTGGAAGTCCTGGGAGTAGGATTCCTGAAGAGCACTTGGGAAGGCATGGATGCAGAGTCTGCAACGGCACTTCACTGGGGGAGCTACAGCCCGTCAGAGGATCTGAACTGTTAGGTGGCCTAGTGAGCAAGGCATTGTCTGGAATGGTGATCCCAGGTTGGCGGCTTCCCTGAGAGAGAGAGGACTGACAGGAGTCAGCGGGTGGTGCAGGAACCCAGAGTATGGAGAACTGTGTGCACTGACAGGGGGTCAGTAATGAATTGTTTGGTCTCCCATGGTAACTGGACGAAGTGAGGTCCAGCGTGTTTAGAGACTATGAATCAATGTCGTGTGCACTATCGGACTAGAGACATTGATAAGGTGTATGGACACCCCCGGGAACTAGTCAAGGAGGGCTGGCGGGTGTAGTGTGAGTTAAAGCCTTATAAGAAGTATATAAGTTAAAGACTCAACTTAATGTCACTGGTTGGTGCCTATTGTGTTCTATAAAGTCCCGTTGCTAAGTGAGTGTCCCCCAACACATGCAGTAAGCGCTATCTCACACTAGACATAAATATGCCGTTCAACAGGAAGAAGGAAAACACCCCGGCTTCATTGCCATCCTGCCTGCTGAAATCAATCACCTCAGTGAGTACCTTCTGCCCTCCCAAGATAGTGACATCCAAAAGAAAAACCATGGACTTTAACCCCTTAGTGACAGAGCCAATTTGGTACTCAATGACCAAGCCAATTTTGACCATTCTGACCAGTGTCACTTTATGAGGTTAGGCTGGGGTTACACTGCATTATGGCAGTCCGTTAGAGGGACTGCGTTACACCGCGGCATAACGTGGTGTAACGCAGTCCATTAACACTGCCATTAACCCCTATTATCGAGCACATCGCCAACGCATGCCATAATGGGCATGCGCTAGCGATGTGCTGTCATTCAGTGACGGAGCCTCGGACGCGGGCTGCAGCATCTAAGGCTCCGTCACCGCTTGTACAGATGAATCATCTGCGCTAGCGGTATAGCAAAACGTAATGGCATGCATGCTATAGCGTTAACGCAGCCCGTCAATGCTAAGCGCGGCCATGCAAACCTTTTATAGTTGTAGCTCTCCAGGACCTTCCTAGTGGACCAAAAGGAGCTGCTACAGGACCTGAGTGTGTGACCCCCAACCTTCAATGAGAGGTCTTCCATTGGGCATGCTCAGAAGGAAAAAAGCAGGACTTAGTCCGAGGAGCGCCTGCTTGCTGCCGAACAGTACTGGTTATAATGGCAGTAACCAAACGTGCAGTATCTGTTATGAACAGGTAATTCAGAACCACAATGGACATTGAAGTTCAGAGCACACAAAGTGACCTGACAATTACCAAAAACAAAGGACGAGCTCTGAGACGTGGGAACTCTGCTGACCGCAATCCCTAATCCTAACACACCACACTAGAGGTAGCCGTGGATTGCGCCTAACGCTCCCTATGCAACTCGGCACAGCCTGAGAAACTAACTAGCCCTGAAGATAGAAAAGTAAGCCTACCTTGCCTCAGAGAAATTCCCCAAAGGAAAAGGCAGCCCCCCACATATGACTGTGAGTAAGATGAAAATACAAACACAGAGATGAAATAGATTTAGCAAAGTGAGGCCCGACTGACTGAATAGACCGAGGATAGGAAAGATAGCTTTGCGGTCAACACAAAAACCTACAAACAACCACGCAGAGGGGCAAAAAGACCCTCCGCACCGACTAACGGTACGGAGGTGCTCCCTCTGCGTCTCAGAGCTTCCAGCAAGCAAGAAAAACCAATATAGCAAGCTGGACAGAAAAAATAGCAAACAAAAATAACACAAGCAAAACTTAGCTTATGCAGGAAAGACAGGCCACAGGAACGATCCAGGAGGAAACAAGACCAATACTAGAACATTGACTGGAGGCCAGGATCAAAGCACCAGGTGGAGTTAAATAGAGCAGCACCTAATGACTTAACCTCATCACCTGAGGAAGGAAACTCAGAAGCCGCAGTACCACTCTCATCCACCAAAGGAAGCTCATAGACAGAACCAGCCGAAGTACCACTCTCGACCACAGGAGGGAGCTTGGCCACAGAATTCACAACAGTACCCCCCCCTTGAGGAGGGGTCACCGAACCCTCACCAGAGCCCCCAGGCCGACCAGGATGAGCCACATGAAAGGCACGAACCAGATCGGCAGCATGGACATCAGAGGCAAAGACCCAGGAATTATCTTCCTGACAATAACCTTTCCACTTAACCAGATACTGGAGTTTCCGTCTCGAAACACGAGAATCCAAAATCTTCTCCACTATATACTCCAATTCCCCTTCAACCAAAACCGGAGCAGGAGGATCAATAGATGGAACCACAGGTGCCACGTATCTCCGCAACAATGACCTATGGAACACGTTATGGATGGAAAAAGAAGCTGGAAGAGTCAAACGAAAAGACACAGGATTAAGAACCTCAGAAATCCTATATGGACCAATGAAACGAGGCTTAAATTTAGGAGAGGAAACCTTCATAGGAATATAACGAGATGACAACCAAACCAAATCCCCAACACGAAGTCGGGGACCCACACAGCGCCTGCGGTTAGCGAAACGTTGAGCCTTCTCCTGGGACAAAGTCAGATTGTCCACTACATGAGTCCAGATCTGCTGCAACCTATCCACCACAGTATCCACACCAGGACAGTCCGAAGACTCAACCTGCCCTGAAGAGAAACGAGGGTGGAACCCGAATTGCAGAAAAACGGCGAAACCAAAGTAGCCGAGCTGGCCCGATTATTAAGGGAGAACTCAGCCAAAGGCAAAAAGGACACCCAATCATCCTGATCAGCAGAAACAAAACATCTCAGATATGTTTCCAAGGTCTGATTGGTTCGTTCAGTCTGGCCATTTGTCTGAGGATGGAAAGCCGAGGAAAAAGACAAATCAATGCCCATCCTAGCACAAAAGGCTCGCCAAAACCTCGAAACAAACTGGGAACCTCTGTCAGAAACGATGTTCTCTGGAATGCCATGTAAACGAACCACATGCTGGAAAAACAAAGGCACCAAATCAGAGGAGGAAGGCAATTTAGACAAGGGCACCAAATGGACCATCTTAGAGAAGCGATCACAAACCACCCAAATGACCGACAAACTTTGAGAGACGGGGAGATCCAAAATAAAATCCACAGAGATATGTGTCCAAGGCCTCTTCGGGACCGGCAAGGGCAAAAGCAACCCACTGGCACGAGAACAGCAGGGCTTAGCCCGAGCACAAATCCCACAGGACTGCACAAAAGAACGCACATCCCGCGACAGAGACGGCCACCAAAAGGATCTAGCCACCAAATCTCTGGTACCAAAGATTCCAGGATGACCAGCCAACACCGAACAATGAACCTCAAAGATAACTTTATTCGTCCACCTATCAGGGACAAACAGTCTCTCCGCTGGGCAACGGTCAGGTCTATTAGCCTGAAATTTTTGCAGCACCCGCCGCAAATCAGGGGAGATGGCAGACAAAATTACCCCCTCTTTGAGAATATCCGTCGGCTCAGGCAAACCCGGAGAATCGGGCACAAAACTCCTAGACAGGGCATCCGCCTTCACATTTTTAGAGCCCGGAAGGTACGAAACCACAAAGTCAAAACGGGAGAAAAACAGCGACCAACGAGCCTGTCTAGGATTCAACCGTTTGGCAGACTCGAGATAAGTCAAGTTTTTGTGATCAGTCAAGACCACCACGCGATGCTTAGCTCCTTCAAGCCAATGACGCCACTCCTCGAATGCCCACTTCATGGCTAGCAACTCTCGATTGCCAACATCATAATTTCGCTCAGCAGGCGAAAATTTCCTGGAAAAGAAGGCGCATTGTTTCATCACCGAGCAATCAGAACTTCTCTGCGACAAAACAGCCCCTGCTCCAATTTCGGAAGCATCAACCTCGACCTGGAACGGAAGCGAAACATCTGGTTGGCACAACACAGGGGCAGAAGAAAAACGACGCTTCAACTCCTGAAAAGCTTCCACAGCATCAGAAGACCAATTGACCACATCAGCACCCTTCTTGGTTAAATCAGTCAACGGTTTAGCAATGCTAGAAAAATTAGCGATGAAGCGACGATAAAAATTAGCAAAGCCCAGGAACTTCTGCAGACTCTTCAGAGATGTTGGCTGAGTCCAATCATAAATGGCCTGAACTTTAACAGGGTCCATCTCGATAGTAGAAGGAGAAAAAATGAACCCCAAAAATGAAATCTTCTGAACACCAAAGAGACACTTTGACCCCTTCACAAACAAAGAATTAGCACGCAGGACCTGGAACACCATTCTGACCTGCTTCACATGAGACTCCCAATCATCCGAGAAGACCAAAATATCATCCAAGTATACAATCAGGAATTTATCCAGGTACTCTCGGAAGATGTCATGCATAAAGGACTGAAACACTGATGGAGCATTAGAAAGTCCGAATGGCATAACCAGGTACTCAAAATGGCCTTCGGGCGTATTAAATGCTGTTTTCCATTCATCGCCCCGTTTAATACGCACAAGATTATACGCACCACGAAGATCTATCTTGGTGAACCAACTAGCCCCCTTAATCCGAGCAAACAAATCAGACAGCAGCGGCAAGGGGTACTGAAATTTGACCGTAATTTTATTTAGAAGGCGGTAATCAATACAAGGTCTCAGCGAACCATCCTTCTTGGCCACAAAAAAGAACCCCGCTCCCAATGGCGACGATCACGGGCGAATATGACCCTTCTCCAAAGACTCCTTCACGTAACTCCGCATAGCGGCGTGCTCAGGTACAGATAAATTAAACAGTCGACCCTTAGGAAACTTACTACCAGGAATCAAATCGATAGCACAATCACAATCCCTATGCGGAGGTAGGGCATTGGACTTGGGCTCATCGAATACATCCCGGTAATCAGACAAGAACTCTGGGACCTCAGAAGGGGTGGATGATGAGATAGACAGAAATGGAACATCACCATGTACCCCCTGACAACCCCAGCTGGACACAGACATTGATTTCCAATCTAATACTGGGTTATGGAGCCATGGCAACCCCAACACGACCACATCATGCAGATTATGCAACACCAGAAAGCGAATATCCTCCTGGTGCGCAGGAGCCATGCACATGGTCAGCTGGGTCCAATACTGAGGCTTATTCTTGGCCAAAGGCGTAGCATCAATTCCTCTCAATGGAATAGGACACTGCAAGGGCTCCAAGACAAATCCACAGCGCCTAGCATACTCCAAGTCCATCAAATTCAGGGCAGCGCCTGAATCCACAAATGCCATGACAGAATAGGAAGACAAAGAGCAGATCAAAGTAACGGACAAAAGAAATTTCGACTGTACCGTACCAATGGTGGCAGACCTAGCGAACCGCTTAGTGCGCTTAGGACAATCGGAGATAGCATGAATGGAATCACCACAGTAGAAACACAGCCCATTCTGACGTCTGTGTTCTTGCCTTTCAGCTCTGGTCAAAGTCCTATCGCACTGCATAGGCTCAGGTTCATGCTCAGATAATACCGCCAAATGGTGCACAGATTTACGCTCCCGCAAGCGTCGACCGATCTGAATGGCCAAAGACATAGACTCATTCAGACCAGCAGGCATAGGAAATCTCACCATGACATCCTTAAGGGCTTCAGAGAGACCCTTTCTGAAAATAGCTGCCAGCGCACATTCATTCCATTGAGTGAGCACGGACCACTTTCTAAACTTCTGACAATAAATCTCTATCTCATCCCGACCCTGACACAGAGCCAGCAAATTTTTCTCTGCCTGATCCACTGAATTTGGTTCGTCGTACAGCAATCCGAGCGCCAGAAAAAACGCATCAATATTACATAATGCAGGATCTCCTGGCGCAAGGGAAAATGCCCAGTCTTGAGGGTCGCCACGTAATAAAGAAATAATGATCTTAACTTGTTGAACTGGGTCACCAGAGGAGCGGGGTTTCAAAGCCAGAAATAGTTTACAATTATTTTTAAAATTCAAAAACTTAGCTCTATCTCCAGAAAATAACTCAGGAATAGGAATTCTAGGTTCTAACATAGGATTCTGAACCACTAAATCTTGAATATTCTGTGCATTTATAGCGAGATTATCCATCAAAGAGAACAGACCTTGAATGTCCATGTCCACACCTGTGTTCTGAACCACCCTGATGTAAAGGGGAAAAGAAAGACAGAACACAGTGCAAAGAAAAAAAAATGGTCTCAGAACTTCTCTTTTCCCTCTATTGAGAAGCATTAGTACTTTGTTGCCTCCAGTACTGTTATGAACAGGTAATTCAGAACCACAATGGACCTTGAAGTTCAGATCACACAAGGTGACCTGACATTTACCAAAATCATAGGACAAGCTCTGAGACGTGGAAACTCTGCTGACCGCAATCCCTAATCCTAACACACCACACTAGAGGTAGCCGTGGATTGCGCCTAACGCTCCCTATGCAACTCGGCACAGCCTGAGAAACTAACTAGCCCTGAAGATAGAAAAATAAGCCTACCTTGCCTCAGAGAAATTCCCCAAAGGAAAAGGCAGCCCCCCACATATAATGACTGTGAGTAAGATGAAAATACAAACACAGAGATGAAATAGATTTAGCAAAGTGAGGCCCGACTTACTGAATAGACCGAGGATAGGAAAGATAGCTTTGCGGTCAACACAAAAACCTACAAACAACCACGCAGAGGGGCAAAAAGACCCTCCGCACCGACTAACGGTACGGAGGTGCTCCCTCTGCGTCTCAGAGCTTCCAGCAAGCAAGAAAAACCAACATAGCAAGCTGGACAGAAAAAATAGCAAACAAAAATAACACAAGCAAAACTTAGCTTATGCAGGAAAGACAGGCCACAGGAACGATCCAGGAGGAAACAAGACCAATACTAGAACATTGACTGGAGGCCAGGATCAAAGCACCAGGTGGAGTTAAATAGAGCAGCACCTAATGACTTAACCTCATCACCTGAGGAAGGAAACTCAGAAGCCGCAGTACCACTCTCATCCACCAAAGGAAGCTCATAGACAGAACCAGCCGAGGTACCACTCTCGACCACAGGAGGGAGCTTGGCCACAGAATTCACAACAAGTATCTGTCCGAGCCAGGCGCTGGGAACAAATTCTACGCTGAGCAGGTTCCACTGCGGCTGGAGAAGAATGGGAGACTGCAGCGGACATGGTTCGAGATTCCCCCTGTGCAGCGGCAGGAACTCGACACCTAACACCCACCAAGTGCTTCAGAAGTTTATAATGTAGAGCTGTAAAAAAATATATATATTTTTTCACAAAAAATATCTTTTTGTCCCCAATTTTTTTTTTCCCAAGGATAAAAGAAGAAATTGTTGTGCAATTTGTCCTAAGTACACTGATACCCCATATGTGGGGGTAAACCACTGTTTGGGCGCATGGCAGAGCTCGGAAAGGAAGAGCGCCGTTTGACTTTTCAATGCAAAATTGACTGGAATTGAGATGGGACGCCATGTCACGTTTGGAGAGCCCCTGATGTGCCTAAACATTGAAACCCCCCACAAGTGACAACATTTTGGAAAGTAGACCCCCCAGGGAACTTATCTAGAGGTATGGTGAGCATTTTGACCCACCAAGTGCTTCACAGAAGTTTATAATGTAGAGCTGTAAAAATAAAAAAAATCATAAATGATCTTCTCGCCCCCAATTTTTTATTTTCCAAAGGGTAACATAAGAAATTAGACCCCAAAAGTTGTTGTACAATTTGTCCTGAGTATGCTGATACCCCATATGTGGGGGTAAACCACTGTTTGGGTGCATGGCAGAGCTCGGAAGGGAAGGAGCGCCGTTTGGCTTTTCAATGCAAAATTGACTGGAATTGAGATGGGACGCCATGTCACGTTTGGAGAGCCCCTGATGTGCCTAAACATTGAAACCCCCACAAGTGACACCATTTTGGAAAGTAGGCCCCCTAAGAAACTTATCTAGATGTGTGATGAGCACTTTGAACCCCCATGTGTTTCACTACAGTTAATAACGCAGAGCCGTGAGAATAAAAATTCTTTTTTTCCACAAAAATTATTTTGTAGCCCCCAGTTTTGTATTTTCCCAAGGATAACAAGAGAAATTGGACCCCAAAAGTTGCTAAATTTGTCCCGAGTACGCTGATACCACATATGTGGGAGAAAACTACTGTTTGAGCGCATGGCAGAGCTCGGAAGGGAAGGAGTGCCGTTTGGAATGCAGACTTAGATGGATTAGTGTGCAGGCGTCACATTGCGTTTGCAGAGCCCCTGATGTACCTAAACAGTAGAAATCCCCCACAAGTGACCCCATATCGGAAACTAGACCCCCCAAGTACCTTATCTAGATGTGTTGTGAGAACTTTGAGCCCCTAAGTGTTTCACTACAGTTTATAACGCTAAGCCGTGAAAATAAAAAATAATTTTTTTCCCACAAAAATGATTTGTTAGCCCCCCAAAGTGTTATTTTCCCAAGGGTAACCAGAGAAATTGGACCCCAAAAGTTGTTGTACAATTTGTCCTTAGTACGCTGATACCCCATATGTTGGGGTAAACCCCTGTTTTGGTGCACGGGAGAGCTCGGAAGGGAAGGAGCACTGTTTTACTTTTTCAATGCAGAATTGGCTGGAATTGAGATCGGACGCCATGTCGCATTTGGAGAGCCTCTGATGTGCCTAAACAGTGGAAACCCCCCAATTCTAACTGAAACCCTAACCCAAACACACCCCTAACCCTAATTCCAACCCTAATCATAACCCTAACCACACCCCTAACCCAAACATGCCCCTAACCCTAACCACACCCCTAACTCCAACACACCCCTAACCCTAATACCAACCATAACCCTAACCACACCCCTAACCCTGACATGCCCCTATCCCTAATCCCAACCCTAATTCCAACCGAAATGTAATCCAAACCCTAACCCTAACTTTAGCCCCAACCCTTACTTTAGCCCCAACCCTTACGTTAGCCCCAACCCTAACTTTAGCCCCAACCCTAACCCTTACTTTTGCCCCAACCCTAACCTTAGCCCCAACCCTAACTCTAACTTTAGCCCCAACCCTAACTACAGTAACTTTAGTCCCAACCCTAACTGTAGCCCCGACCCTAACCCTAACTGTAGATCTAACCCTAACTGTAGCCCCAACCCTAACCCTAACTGTAGCCCTAGCCCTACCTTTAGCCCCAACCCTAACCCTCATGGGAAAATGGAAATAAATACATTTTTTTTATTTTATTATATTTCCCTAACAAAAGGGGTGATGAAGGGGGTTTGATTCACTTTTATAGCGGGTTTTTTTTAGCGGATTTTTATGATTGGCAGCTGTCACACACTAAAAGACGCTTTTTATTGCAAAAAATAGTTTTTGCGTCTCCACATTTTGAGAGCTATAATTTTCTATATTTTGGTCCACAGAGTCATGTGAGGTCTTGTTTTTTTGCGGGATGAGTGGACGTTTTTATTGGTACCATTTTCGGGCATGTGACACTTTTTGATCTATTTTTAATCCGATTTTATGAGGCAGAATGAACAAAAACCAGCAATTCGTGAATTTCTTTTGGGGGGGGCGTTTATACCGTTCCACGTTTGATAAAATTGATGAAGCAGTTTTATTCTTTGGGTCAGTACGATTACAGTGATACCTCATTTACCGTATATCTTTTTTATGTTTTGGCGCTTTTATACGATAATTATTTTTTATATAAAATAGATTTTATTTTTGCGTTGCTTTATTCTGAGCACTATAACTTTTATTTTTTGCTGATGATGCTGTGTGGCAGCTCGTTTTTTACGGGACAAGATGACGTTTTCAGCGGTAACATGTTTATTTATATCTGTCTTTTTGATCGCGTGTTATTCTACGTTTTGTTTGGTGGTATGAAAATAAAGCGTTGTTTTTTGCCTCTTTTTTACGGTGATCACTGAAGGGGTTAACTAGTGGGACAGTTTTATAGGTCGGGTCGCTACGGACGCGGCGATACTAAATATATATAATTTTATTGTTTTTTATTATTTAGATAAAGAAATGTATTTATTGGAACAATCTTTTTTTTTTTTTCATTATTTAGGATTTTTTTTTTTACACATGTAAATATTTTTTTTTTTTAATTTGTCCCAGGGGGGACATCATGGTAAAGTGTCAGATGCCATTAAACTATACTTTAGAGAAAATAATACACAATATGTTTCCAGTAGTGCTATTTGGAATGCCTATTAGGAAGTACTTAGAGGGATCCTTATTAGTGATGAGCAAATATACTCGTTACTCGAGATTTCCCGAGCACGCTCGGTAGTCCTCCGAGTATTCTTTAAGTGCTCGGAGATTTAGCTTTCCTCACATCAGCTGAATAATTTACATCTCTTAGCCAGCTTGATTACATGTGGGGATTCCCTAGCAACTAGGAAACCCCCACATGTACTTATGCTGGCTAACAGATGTAAATCATTCAGCTGCGGCGATGAAAACTAAATCTCTGAGCACTACAAAATACTCGGAGGTCACCCAAGCGTGCTCAGGAAATCTCGAGTAACGAGTATAATCGCTCATCACTAATCCTTATCCAACTCAATGCACAACACAAAAGGAATACCTAAAGAAAATATACCAAAAAATCGAAACATTAGCAAGGAAGTGGAAAAACAACAACAAAATCCAATGGAAAAAACTCCCCTTGCCATTCTAAGTCTAACGGTGGTTTCACACTTGCGTTTTTGTCTGCAGCGTTTTTTCCCTATATTTAACATTGAAAACGCATGCGTTTTTGTTTGTACGCGTTTGGTCGCGTTTTGCAACGCATGCGTTTTTTTACTGCATGCGTTCATTTTCAGAAATGCAACTTGTAGTATTTTTGAGAGGCGTTTTTTGGACCAAAAAAAACGCATGCGTTTTCATGCGTTTTTTTGGGTCAAAAAATACATTGGAGTCAATGGGGACGCATGCGTTTTTTTGCGTTAAAAACGCATGTGTTTTTATATTAAAAAACCAGAAAACACACTGATATGCCACCCCCCAACATAAAAGTGATAAAGGGATCCTAACCCTACCCCTAACCCTACCCCTAACCCTAAGGGATCATAACCCTACCCCTAACCCTACCCCTAAGGGATCCTAACCCTAACCCTACCCCTAACCCTAATCCCTTTAGGGTTAGGGTTAGGGATAGGGGTAGGGTTAGGGATAGGGTTAGGATCCCTAACCCTACCCCTACCCCTAACTATTTCTGTTTATAGTGGGTTTTTTACTTTATTTTGATGATTGGCAGCTGTCACACATTTCTCAGCATGCGTTTAAAAATTGCAAACGCATGAAAAAACGCATGTAAACGCATCAAAACTCTGCGTTTTTTTCACCACATGCAAAAACGCATGTGTCAAAAAAACGCAGCGTTTGCACGCGTTTACATGCGTTGTTTCACCATGCGGTTTTTTGCGTTTTTTACCGCAAAAACGCACCCAAAAAAACGCAAATGTGAAACCAGCCTAAGAGAAGAACTTAAATCCATGTTTATGGGTGATTATGACAATCTTATGAATTACAGTAAACGTAATCATTATTATTCACATAATAAAATTACTAAGCTCATGGCTAATAAAGTTAAGAAAAAAATGTATAAAACCAAGAGTCATTTCCATTAAGAAAGATGGAATCAACTACGTACACCTGCAAGATATAGTGGACCAATTTTCTACATTTTATTCTTCGCCATACAATCTGAAAGAAGATAAAGAAACTACCAAACCAAATATTAAAGAAATAAATCAATTCCTTTCAAAAGTTAAACACCCGCAATTAAACTCAGAACAAATTAAATTATTAAATTCCAGTTTCTCTACTAAAAAAACTGATATTGCCATCAAGAAATTGCAGGAAAATAAATCCCCTGGACCTGATGGAATACCCAACAAGTATTATAAATTATTTAGGCATAATCTCTCCACCCCGCTAACTTCTATGTTTCATTAAGCCACCAACGATGGCCTATTACCAAAGGAATCTCTAATAGCCACCATTATTGTTATACCTAATCAAATAGTAATTCTGAGAAGATGTCGAACTATAGGCCAATATCTCTTCTCAACACAGATATAAAAATATATGCTAAACTAATATCTAAAAGATTAATTAAAATCATGCCTATACTAATTCATTCTGATCAAGTAGGGTTCATTAAGGGAAGACAAGCCTCAGATGCCACATGAAGAATTTTAAACTTACTTACCGTATATACTCGAGTATAAGCCAACCCGAGTATAAGCCAACCCCCCTAATTTTGCCACAAAAAACTGGGAAAACTTAATGACTCGAGTATAAGCCTAGTGTGGAAAATGCAGCAGCTACCAGTAAATATCAAAAATAAAAATAGATACCAATAAAAGTAAAATTAATTGAGACATCAGTAGGTTAAGTGTTTTTGAATATCCATATTGAATCAGGAGCCCCATATAATGCTCCATACAGTTTATGATGGGCTCCATAAGATGCTCCATATTAAAATATGCCCCATATAATGCTGCACAAATGTTGATTATGACCCCATAAGATGCTCCATACAGACATTTGCCCCATATAATGCTCCACAAATGTGGATTATGACCCCATAAGATGCTCCATACAGACATTTGCCCCGTATAATGCTTCACAAATGTGGATTATGGCCCCATAAGATGCTCCATACAGATAACTGCCCCATATAATGCTGCACATGGCCACATAAGATGCTCCATACAGATATTTGCCCCATATAATGCTGCATATGGCCCCATAAGATGCTCCATACAGATATTTGCCCCATGTAATGCTGCACATGGCCCCATAAGATGCTCCATACAGATAACTGCCCCATATAATGCTGCACATGGCCCCATAAGATGCCCCATACAGATATTTGCCCCATATAATGCTGCACATGGCCAGATAAGATGCCCCATACAGACATTTGCCCCCATATAATGCTGCACATGGCCGGATAAGATACCCCATACAGACATTTGCCCCCATATAATGCTGCACATGGCCACATAACATGCTCCAAACAGATATTTGTCCCAAAAGCTGTTGCTGCGATTGAAAAAATAAAAAAATTACATACTCACCTTTCCCGTTCCACCGCTGACCGCCGCTGTGCCTTCCCATCCTCTGCACCGACGTTCAGGAAGAGGGCGGCACGCACTAATCGCGTCACCCCGCCCTCTGACCTGAGCGTCACTGCAGAGGATGCGGAAGACACAGCGGCGCCGCCGGTGGCACAAGGAGCAGGTGAGTATCACGCACTGCCCCCCATCATACTTACCTGCTCCTGGCGCCGTCGCTGCAGGTCTGTTCCACGACGCCGCATTTTCTTCCTGTAGTGAACAGTCACCGTTACCGCTCATTACAGTAATGAATATGCGGCTCCACCTCTATGGGAGGTGGAGCTGTATATTCATTACTGTAATGAGCGGTACCATGTGACCGCTCAGTACAGGAAGAAACTGCAGCGCTGGAAGAAGCAGGGACCTGCAGAGTAGGTAAGTATAATTACACAGCCCCCGCTCCCCCTCCCCTGCCGACCCCTGGGTATGACTCGAGTATAAGCCGAGAGGGGGACTTTCAGCCCAAAAATGTGGGCTGAAAATCTCGGCTTATACTCGAGTATATATGGTACATATGTGGAAAAACAAAAAAAATCCCTTCAATACTACTATCTTTAGACATCGAAAAGGCATTTGATCGCATCAACTGGCATTTCATTGATTACCACTTTAATTTGGATTTCAAGGACAAATTCTTAAATCTATTACTGGTCTTTATTTATTCCCTGCAGCAAAGATCCAAGTTAAAAACTTACTCTCTAAAACTTTTACTATATTTTACTAGTATACGTCAAGGATGTCCATTATCTCCACTCTTATTTGATCTAATAAAGGTAATCCTACTTAATTTTAGACAGCATAAAATTAGTTTATTTGCAGATGACACGTTAATTTCCATTACTGATCCTATCATCTCACTAAGACCTATTACCCAAATTATCAACTAATTTTCTCAAATTCTACAATGTCTCCAATTATAAAATAAATAGCAAAAAATCTAAAATTGTAAGATTTTTTTTTGTTAGAAAAATCCTATATCCCCTATTTAGAAATCAAAATCACTAACCCTTTACATAAAATCCTAGATTAGAACATTGCAAAAGCAAATCTAAATAAGCATGCTTTGAGAAATCTAAGGGTATCGTCACACAGTGGCACTTTGGTCGCTAGGACAGCACGATCCGTGACGTTCCAGCGATATCCTTACGATCTCACTGTGTCTGACACGCTACTGCGATCAGGGACCCCACTGAGAATCGTACGTCGTAGCAGATCGTTTGAAACTTTATTTTGTCGCTGGATCTCCCGCTGACATCGCTGAATTGGCGTGTGTGACGCCGATTCAGCGATGTCTTCACTGGTAACCAGGGTAAACATCGGGTTACTAAGCGCAGGGCCGATACATTCCCGGTGTCTGGTCATGTCCCTCGCCTTCAGCTTCCCGCACTGACTGGTGAGTGCCGGCCAGCCGTAAAGTACAGCGGTGACGTCACCGCTCTGCTTTCCGGCTGTCCGTCGCTCACTGTCAGTGCAGAGAAGCACAGCGCCGAGGGATGCGACAGGAATGTAAGTATGTAGTGTTTTTTTTTTTTGTTACGTTTACGCTGGTAACCAGGGTAAACTTCGGGTTACTAAGCGCGGCCCTGCGCTTAGTAACCCGATGTTTACCCTGGTTACCGGGGACTTCGGGATCATTGGTCGCTGGAGAGCTGTCTGTGTGACAGCTCTCCAGCGACCAAACAGCGACGCTGCAGCGATCGACATCGTTGTCGTATAGCTGCAGCGTCGTTTTAGTGTGACGGTACCCTTATATTTTGTGGCTGGGTAGGATTAGGATTATTATCTACAGAATGATTATACTACCTAAATTACAGTATATTTTCATAACAATTTTAATTTGAGTCCAAGAAATGTTGATTAAATCCCTTCATAAACAACTGTCAAAGTATATATGGCAAAAAAGGCTCAGAGAATTGCAAAAATGATACTAACCAACAATAAAAAAATAGGGAATAGCCCTACCAAATGTCCAGGCTTATTCTGAAGCTAACATTATTATTCAAAGCAGAAAATGGTTAATATATAAAGGGGAAACCAGCTGGACAGAAATGGAAAAAGTACACAATAGAAATTATTCTCTAGATATACAGTACTTATCATTTAACATTTACTACTGTAGATCATTTCCTTCCATTACCAGATTACATACTATTAAAATCCACTATTATATTATGGAGGAAATTATACAATATTACAAAAAATTACAAAAGCAACTACCCATTGGATAAACTTCCCTTATCTCTATTTCATGCTGCCCTTCCTAACTTTCCTATTGATAAATGAGAAAAAAATTGGATTCTTAAACTGCTCTGCTCTATTTACCGGCCCCAAAAAAAGAATCAATTTATAATTTATAAGGGACTTCCTGTCCCTAAAAACATTTCAGAATCTTCCAGAAGAGCAATTCTATAATTTTGCTGAGCTTGGGAAATAAATTAGAAATAAACTCTCCATACCTATACTTCTCCGGATAGTTATTATTTCCATGTTGGAAAATCTCACAAATCATAATATCTGGAGGACAAGGAATATATGCTTTTTTACAAAAATTCTGCTGTACATTTTGAAAAATCAAAACCTATGATAAAATGGGAAAAAAGATTTGAACTCACATTTCACCCCAGAAATGTGGAAAAAAAAAGCAATTGAAATAACATGACTCTGATGTAAATGCTAATTTGCAGGAAAACTACTTACAAATTTTAACTCGCTGTTTTTTTTTACACTAGCCAGACTAAAGAAAACCTTTGTGGACTACGCTGCTTCATGCTGGAGAAACTGGACAAAAAGCCAACTTATTTCATATCTTTTGGACATTTCGTAAAGTTGTGTTAATTTGGTAAGAGATCTTTAAATTGTTGAATAAAATAAACAACTCTACGGTTAAAATTTCACCACAACTAGCCCTTCTATCTCTTGACTCAAATTCACTCCCACAGAAGATAAAACATATTTCTATTCATATATTTACTATAGCAAATCTACTTATTACATCTAAATGGAAGTCAGTCAACCCCTTCCCAACATGCACAGTACAGGTCTGCGGGAGCTGCGTTCCCGCAAACAGGACAGGTATGGCGGCATGATCGCGCGGCATTTAACTCCTTTGATGCCGTTGTCATTAGTGACAGCGATATAGAGCAGAATCGCACAGGGAATGAGTTCCCTGCGCAATCTCCATCGAGATCCCCGGCTGCAAGATGGCGGACCTGACATGCCTTATTTTCCCAATAAATACATTTATGTAAATAAAAAAATAAACAATAAAAGAACACATATTTGGTATCGCCGCATCCATAACAGCCTGCTCTATGAAATTGCCCCACTTGTTAACCCCTTTAGTGAACACCGTAAAAAAAGAAAAGAAAAAAGGAGGAAAAAAACCAATGCTTTATGATCATAGCGCCGAATGAAAAGTGCAATAAAACGTGATAAAAAAGACGAATGTAAATAAAAATAGTACCACTGAAAACGTCATCTTGTCCGGCAAAAAAAAAGCCATCATACAGCTCCATCAGCAGAAAAATAAAAAAGTTATAGCTCTCAGACTAAAGCGATGCAAAAAAAAAAATATTTTTCTATAAAATTGTTTTTATCGTGTAAGAGCGCCAAAACATAAAAAAATAGAAATTGGGTATCGCTGTAATCGTACTGACCCAAAAAATAAAGCTGCCTTACCAATTTTACCTCACGCGGAATGATATAAAAAAAAAAATACAGAGCAAAAAGCAAATCCTGAATTGCTGGCTTTTGTTCATTCTGTCTCCAAAAAATCGCAATACAAAGCGATCAAAAAATATCATGTGTCCAAAAATAGTACCAATAAAAACGTCAGTTCCTCCCGCAAAAAAAAAAGCATAAAGTCGCCTAATCACTTATACCGCACGAGGAATAGCGTAAAAAATAAATCAAACCAATTCTTTACAAGCTGTTGATTTTTTTATTCTGCCTCCCAAAGATCGCAGTAAGGCTCGGCGCACATTTATCCAGCGCTCTGTGCTAGGCGCTTACACCGGAGTTTCCATGAAATCTCTAAAATACATGATTCAGACGGAACTCACGGCGGAATATTCCCTATAATGAGGCAGATGGAGGCACTGTGGATGCCATAGGACCTGTGATCCGGAGGTATCATTCTTTTTAGATTTGTATAAAAGTGCCATCGGCCACAGTTTTGTGCACTTCTGAAAAGAAGGACACCACTGAACAGAGGCCAGACTGAGTCCAGAGTAACTCTGCTGCCTCATTATATTGAATGGATCCATCGGAGGTTTCATTTGTCACGTCACTCAGAGATTTAGGCCGGAGTCACACACAGCGAGATACAGCCGAGTCTCGCAGGTTAAAACCAAGCTCTGGCATCGGCACTCCGGAGCGGAGCGTGCGGCTGCATAGCAATACATGGAGCTGCACGCTCCGTCCTGGAGTGCCGGTGCCAGAGCTTGGTTTTAACCTGCGAGACTCGGCCGTATCTCGCTGTAGTGTGACTCCGGCCTTAGAACAAAACCCAGATGTAAAGGTTCAGCGTAGAGCGCCGGATAAATGTGATCATAACTGTTATGTAAACTGTTCCCAATAAAATCTTCAACTCAATCCGCAAAAAGATGCGTTCCCGTGCAGTCAGCGGACATGTCAAAACACCGCATGCAGACGCATCCGCATACCACGCATGTCCCTGCGTACCCAATGTTGAAGATAGGGTGACGCAGGATGCATGCGGAAGCAGGCGGAGCTTAAGGGAGGAAATACGCAGCCATATGCAGACCAGCCAAATGCAAGTGTGAACTTAGTCTTAGCCTTCCCTTTTTTCCCCATCCCATTTCTCTCCCCCTTTCATTCCTTTCTTCCCTTTTCTCTTGCTTCCTATCCCCAGTTTTTCCTCCAAGTTAAAAGTTTTGTTATTGGGATGATATAACGGTTTATTTTCCCTTTTCCTTTAATAAACAGATTATTATTCATAAAAACACATTGTTACGCTCCTAGGTGGCGCATGTGGTTCATGGACCCACTGTGCACGGACCGTACTTACTCTTGAGGTGTGTGACTAAGCAGCTAATTTGGTGTTCGCTGGAGCCTCTAGTGGTGAGGTCAGACTTGTGCTAACTGCCAGGTACCACTCCAAGGTGACGTCCAGCTGTAGCTGCTGACTCCAAAGAGCAGAGACATTACTTCTGCTTCCCGGACAGAGAAGCATGACCACTTGGGACAAGTTCAGATAGGACAGCTTCTTGGGTTCAAGTTCACACGAGACGGCCTCTCTGGAGAAGTTAACACAGGATGGCAGGGAGACAGATCCTCCTTGTGCAGATAGGGCACCCCATTAGCCTCATCTATAGGATGCCTCATTACTAACCCCATAGTCAAATGTAATGAAGACATACACAGAGAAAAGTACTATATTTAAAGTAAAGACACAGACTTCTTTATTTGAAATAAACACTACCCACCCTCCTTTACCCATTTGTTATAGTAAAATAAAAAAATAATAAACCACCATATTCCTCAGCTGTCCACCGATAATCCCTATGTGATGCTATCCCACGGAGAATAACAGCTCTGATACAATTTTATCAGACTGCTCTCGTCCAACGTCCATTTAGTACGTTTATTTGTCCTAATTTTTATATTACTTTATATTTTATCTTTATATTTTTCTCTCTAGTTTCTTTTCTTTTTATCTTCTAAATAAAAAAGTTTGCAGCAAACACTCACACACACACCTGAATAAAATTTAGTATGCACAAACATGAAAAAAACGTCCCGCTCCTCCCAATCACGGTATTCAGCAGAGGAAGCATATGCCTTCCTTGCCTCCGACACTGATTGTGAGGGAGAAGATGCCACCTTTCTTTATTTTTCATCCTCCTCTTCCTCAAGTGATACTGAATTGCTACGTAGACGCCCCAGGACAGAAAATGAACCAGGGCCCAATGTTGCTGACTCCGTATGGACCTCATCCCCCTGAAGATTATGAGTTACAGATTCCTGATATTGTGACTTTTGCTGTGTGGTACCATGATTTCTATGTATGAACCTGTATTATTATATTATTTATATTCACTGTTACCTTTTTTTGTGGGGGACTTCAGGGTCATTATTACTGTGGGGCGGGGCTTTGGCACATTATTACTGAACATGGAAGGGACAGGAAAGTAGAGAGGAGGAGGGCCTTACAGAAAACGCAATTTTATGTTGAAGGTGAAAAAGTGGGGCATCTGTTGTCAGTGGTGGTAGCGGCGCAGAGGGAATCTTATGTATATAAATTGAAGATTGATGAGGGAAGGGAGGTGGGGGACACAGAGTATTTTTGGGGAATTTAGATGATTCTATAATTAGCTATATTCTTTGGGATCGGGAGTCTCATTGGGAGACATAGAGGGTTTTCTTTAGGAAGCAGGGCTCCGGAGTATTAAAGACAGTGATATGGGGAGACTGGAGGTGCCCATAACAAAAGAAGAGATGGAAATGGCTATTATATCTATGGCTAATAATAGGGCCCCGGGGGCAGATTGTATCCCGAGTGAAATTTGCAAACAATTAATTGAGATGGTAACACCCAGATTGCAGAAGGTATTTGAAGAGGCTCTTCGGGAGGGTGAAATACCAGCGTCCATGAGGAAAGCGGTGGTGGTGGTCATTCCGAAAGAGGGAAGAGATCCGGGGTTGGCGGAATCTTATGGGCCCATGTCGTTGCTGATGGTGGATGTAAAGATTTTGGCTAAAATTTGGGCTAGCCGTTTGGCGCATGTGGTTCAGGATCTTGTTCATCCTGACCAATCCAGATTTATGCCAAATAAGTCTACGGCAATTAATTTGCGTAGACTTTTTCTGAATTTGCAGCTGCTGTCGGACAATAGGGGCAGTAGGGTTGGACTCGTGTAAAGCATTTGATAGTGTTGAGTGGCAGTATCTTTGGAGGATGTTGGAATGCTTCGGTTTTGGGACGACCTTTACTTCATGAATATGGTTGCTATATACTTCCCCGACCGCTAGGGTCAGAGTTCATGGGTAAATGTCTGGGAATTTTGTGCCTCATAGGGGGACTAGGCAGGGGTGTCCGCTACTTCTTGCTTTGGCAGTGGAGCCTTTGGCGCAGACAATTATGAGGACGGCTTCAGTTAAAGGGTTCAGATATGGCTGGGTAGAAGAAAAAGTATCCCTGTATGCAGATGATGTGTTGCTTTTTTTGGAGGATTCCATAGAGTCTTTGTTGAGAGCAACGGATAATATTAAAAAATTTCGGTCTATATCGGGAACTGGGAAAAATCCACTGTCATGGCTGTAGATGATTGTGTTGTTGATATGCCAGTGTCAGGGGAGGGTAGTAGGTTGGCAGTGGTGTGACAGTTTAAATACCTGGGCATTCAGGTGGCACTTCCGATTTCAAGCTATGCAGATTTGAATCTGATTCCACTCCTGAGTAAGTTTAGGAGTAAAGTAGGGGCATGGTGTAAACTGTATCTTTCAGTAGTCGGAAGAATTAATTTGATTAAGATGATTTAGATGCCCCAAATGCTGTACGTCTTGCACAATGCCCCTATATGGTTCTCTAAGTGGTGGTTTTGTACTATGGACTCGATATTTAGGGATCCTTTGTGGGGAAAAAAGCAGCCAAGGATCAGACTTGAGATATTGCGGAAGCCCAAGGATAGAGGGGGACTGGGGCTTCCAAACCCTTGGACTTATTACTTAGCTGCTCAGGGCCAACAGATGAGGGGGTGGAGGGATGTGTCTGGGGCTGGTTCAATACAAAGGGTCTCGCTCTAGGTGATGGGGAGGGATCCCTTGGTTCAGGAGTTGGAGGCTGGAAGTTTTAGGAAGATGGGTTTGATACATTCCTGCTTTAGCGCTGATACATAAAGTCTGGGAGGCAATTAAAAAGATTAGGGGTTTGGAGCACTTGACAAATTTTTCCCCGATATGGCAAAATGAGACTCTACCGGAATTTGTTAAAATGGAAGAATTTAAAAATTGTATGAGACTGGGAATACAGTACATGGTTCAGGTGCAGGATGCGCAGGGACTAGTGCCCTTTGGAAAGTTGCAGGAAGATTATGGGCAGCTTAGGCACACTTGTTATGCAGAGTAGGATGATGAATATGGAGATTCACAAGGATATATTGATTGATTATGTCTGCGCAGAGGGGGGAACAAAAGGGGTAGTGTCGGGCATTTATAAGGATCTAATGCATACTTTTTAAAATAATTATCCTATTAGAGCACAGGGGAAATGGGAGGATGAGTTGGGTAGGATAGAGGAAGATAAATGGGAAGTGATTATGGAATATATACCCCAATTATCGCTGAGTGAACGGGCAGACTCTTGCAGATATATGTACTCCATAGAGTATATAGGACTCCTGAACAGCTGTATAGAGCAGGTCTGAGACAGACTTCTGAGTGTCCTCGGTGCCGAATGGAGGGGGCTGGAATTCTCCATATGTTATGGCAGTGTCCAAACCTGAACCCATATTGGACAGCGGTGCTTAACCCCTTACCGGCATCGGACGTACTATACCGTCCGATGCCGGCTCCCCTGCTTTGATGCAGGGCTCCGCGGTGAGCCCGCATCAAAGCCGGGGCATGTCAGCTGTTTTGAACAGCTGACATGTGCCTGTAATAGGTGCGGGCAGAATCGCGATCTGCCCGCACCTATTAACTAGTTAAATGCCGCTGTCAAACGCAGACAGCGGCATTTAACTACCGCTTCCGGCCGGGCGGCCGGAAATGACGTCATCGCCGACCCCCGTCACATGATCGGGGGTCGGCGATGCGTCTCCATTGTAACCATAGAGGTCCTAGAGACCTCTATGGTTACTGATTGCCCGTCGCTGTGAGCGCCACCCTGTGGTCGGCGCTCACAGCACACGTGCAATTCTGCTACATAGCAGCGATCAGCAGATCGCTGCTATGTAGCAGAGCCGATCGCTTCTAGCCTCCCATGGAGGCTATTGAAGCATGGCAAAAGTTAAAAAAAAAAGTTTAAAAAAATGTGAAAAAAATAAAAAAACCATAAAAGTTTAAATCACCCCCCTTTCGCCCCAATCAAAATAAATCAATAAAAAAAGTATCAAATCTACGCATATTTGGTATCGCCGCGCTCAGAATCGCCCGATCTATCAATTAAAAAAAAGTATTAACCTGATCGCTAAACAGCGTAGCGGGAAAAAAATTCGAAACGCCAGAATTACGTTTTTTTGGTCGCCGCGACAGTGCATTAAAATGCAATAACGGGCGATCAAAAGAACGTATCTGCACCGAAATGCTATCATTAAAAACGTCATCTCGGCACGCAAAAAATAAGCCCTCACCCAACCCCAGATCACGGAAAATGGAGACGCTACAGGTATCGGAAAATGGCGCAATTTTTTTTTTTTTTTTTTAGCAAAGTTTGGAATTTTTTTTCACCACTTAGATAAAAAATAACCTAGTCATGTTTGGTGTCTATGAACTCGTAATGACCTGGAGAATCATAATGGCAAGCCATTTTTAGCATTTAGTGAACCTAGCAAAAAAGCCAAACAAAAAACAAGTGTGTGATTGCACTTTTTTTGCAATTTCACCGCACTTGGAATTTTTTTCCCGTTTTCTAGTACACGACATGCTAAAACCAATGATGTCGTTCAAAAGTACAACTCGTCCCGCAAAAAAAAAGCCCTCACGTGGCCAAATTGACAGAAAAATAAAAAAGTTATGGCTCTGGGAAGGAGGGGAGTGAAAAACGAACACGGAAAAATGAAAAATACCCCGGTCATGAAGGGGTTAATGCCATAGGAGGAGCATATGGTTGTAGGATTGAGAGGGATCCCGTGGTGTGTATTCTGGGATATGTGGAGGAGGTCCGGATACATAATAAATATACGGTGGCAATAGCTAGACTATTATATATTGTGTGGAAAAAGATCACCAGATACTGGATAAATGAAGGTGGGAACCCAGCAAACAGGAATAGGGAAATTATTAACAAATGTGGGGATGGACTTAGAGGACAATTTAAATATATGTGCGGAGGAACTGCGGAGCCATTATTACTGTATCTGGGGGGACTCAGTGGTCGTTATAAGCATATGTGCAGGAACATGGGACATTATTACAATATGTGGGGAGACTCAGGTGGGGATAATTACTATTCATGGGGACTTAGGGGCATTGTACTATATGTGGGGATTTAGATGGTATTATTTATTTTGTTAGGCACTCAGGGAATAATTGCTAGGGGGACACTTATTTGAGATTAAAACGGGACAATATTCAATGTTAAGTGGGCACTTAAAAGGCATTATTACATAATAACAAGGTATTGTAACCGTCAAGAGAGCACACAGTAGACATTATGGCATATGGGGGGAAATGTGGGCGCCCCTACTTTCAAGTCCACTCACCGAGATAATTGATCTTTTCTAGGGGGCATTTTATAATCATTTTGTTCTCATACAGCATTCTTCTGTTTTCACAGAGCAATGTGCTGCAAATAACAATTTTTTCCACCATAATTGTTCAGATCACTTGACAAATGAGTATTTTGCTTGTTCCTTAGGTGATCATCAGCATGTTATAATTTGAAAAGTGCGTTCTCACAAAGATTCATTGTGGTTGGGTGTGTTGAGGGGCGTTTGCATAATTTGACTTTTGGACACATTTCTGTAATGGGTGGATTGGCGAGGAAGGGAACGCCTTTCCTCATCTGCATAGGGAACCAAAATACCTTGTCTCAGACTGTTGCCATAGTAACATAGCAAACTTGCATTACGTAGCTGATTTTGCCCCCACACTCCCTGCTCTAGATCTCAGTTTATTTTTATCTGAAACCAAAAATGAATGTTTGTTGAACAGGTATATGGAAAGCTGGCTATTGACATATTCAGCTTTGATTATCTGAAAATTTATCAAAAGTGTTTGCTTCTATTAAAATGAAAAAAAAAAAAAAAAGAGATCACAATCATTACACTGCTTCTCTGATATTTACAGTTGTACCAGTAGTCCACTATTGCCTAAGTAAATGCATAGGTGCAATAGACACACAACACTATTGATGATTGGACATTTGAATAAATTTCACGGCAAATGTCTTGAATGATTAGACAACATTCACAAGACTGCTTACCCAAAAAATGGTTCAATGGAAAACAAAATAGTATCCTGATTACTTCTGTGTGTATTCTATTTTTTTTCCACTCCAATAGACTTGAAATACGGAGTCTGATTCACAAACCAGAAGTGAACATGCATTTCTTTAGTTCTGTATACATTGGGCACCAGGGTTAGTAAAAAAAAAAAAAAAAGAAAAACAAAACACAAAAACAGAAGTGTAAATAGCCCAATATACTTTTGTGGTTCAGCTGCATTTCTAAAAATTAACAATACACAGAAAAGAAGAGAGTTCAAGTGACTTAGCCCTTGAAGAGAAAAGCTATACTATCATCAGATGGTGGCCACATCTTTCCACTAGCTTGAAAGCCAAAAACATCATCATTGATATTTTGAGCATGAATACAACATTTTCTTGGGAATAATGCTTGGTTTCTAAATAATCCACATTGTTCCATCACCTTCATTATGTAGTAAGGTTAATTCACTGTGTTTCTACTTGTGGTATAAGGGAATGCTTCCATGGTCCAGAATGGCAGTGTAGGATGCCCAGCAGGTGCGTAGGATGCAGTGACACACAGGAGGCAGAACAAGGGTTAACAGGTTCTTTATGTATAAAAACAGTAATGGTACAAGCAGGGGGGTAAGGAATGTGATTGGAGGATAGGGGGAAAGTCAAGTGCAATAGAATGTGACAGGTTAACTTATCAGTCTCTGTGTGCTGTAGGAAGGCGGCTGGAAGATCCCACGGCGGAACCTCAGGCGGTGCGTTATGTCTCCGATCCGGTCCCGCAGATGAGCGATGCACTTTCTCCTTGCGACGACGAATCCTCCAGGTTCTTCGGCACGCGATCTGCTGATCCGTGCACACGGTGAGGCAGAGGTGATGGTCAGCAGCACAGAAGAAGCAGAGAGTTCAGTGAGCAAGGCCGCAGTAGGAGCACACAGTCCAGCAGACACAGCCACAGGCACAGGCCAGTCCTCAGCAGGCACAGCAAGGATGGGACTAAGCGGTGCCTCCGCCGTGGTGAGCAAAGCGAAGGTCTGTACTGTATCCTGGTCACTACCCGGTGAGGAAGTCACTCTGGACTGAGGGTAGGAAACATCGGCAGTCTGGCTAGCTGGGGATATAGGCACAGCTAGCGGCGTGGGTCCGTGAAGAGGGAGGTAACTATCTTAAAATCACAAGTTCGGTCCCTGACAAGTGTCCTGCCTTGCCGCTCAATCTGCTATTTAAGTCTGACCCGCCCCCATCAGTCAGGTGTCCTGTACTGCTCCAGTAAACAATCTCTTCCCCCTGCAACACTCATGACAGCCCCAACGGTTTCGGCCCAGATACGCAGGAGACCATCAACTTAGTTCTCCTCCCTACACTCCCCCGCTCTTTTTCCTCGCCATTCCATGGGCGAGACTCTTCGAGAAGTATATGGCCATCTTTACTTCCTCTGTGCGAATTGTTGCCAGATGAAGTTCTCTTCCTTGGTCATAGCGTTCGGGGGGCTTGCCAGCTGGTATTCGCTTGGAGCGTCTCAATTCAGAAGAAGTAGAGGAGCCCTCTTGTGGGGCCAAATCTGGCTTTGGGGGAAGGTGATGGTGTAATTTACATATTTAAGGGAATGGCATGGCCAAATAAAGCGTATTTGCCACACAATTTTTCTCCTATATAAAACAAACACTAATATATGTGAGACTATGGGGCTTGTATCCTGGGCTTCATCATAGTCCCTTGTCCTTTCTGGTGCAATTCCACATATTAAAGGCCAAGGGAATAAATGCTATACACAGATTTTGAGGTCCCCCTGCTGCAGGTGTATAAAATCCAGTCCCTAGTCATACAATCTGCCTTAACATAACTAACATTTGTGAAAGACGTTCTAGAAAGCGTAGTGACTTTCATTGTGGTATTACAATAAATCAGTTTATTGAAAAGTGGAAGAGTTTAGGAACTATGGCAATCACGCCATGAACTTCCAGACCAAGTAATGTTACAGGGCAGGGTCCCTGAGTGCTGAGGCACATAGGGCAAAAAAGTAATCAATGCTCTGCTACAGCCAAAACTCTTCTTGCATTAGCATCAGCACAGAAACTAAACTGGGTGCATAGAGGTTCGTGGTATGGGTTTCCATAGCTGAGGAGCTGCATGCAAAACTAAAGGTACCTTCACACTCAGCGACGCTGCAGCGATACCGACAACGATGTCGATCGCTGCAGCGTCGCTGTTTGGTCGCTGGAGAGCTGTCACACAGACAGCTCTCCAGCGACCAACGATGCCGGTAACCTGGGTAAACATCGGGTTACTAAGCGCAGGGCCGCGCTTAGTAACCCGATGTTTACCCTGGTTACCAGCGTAAAGGTAAAAAAAACAAACACTAATTACTTACCTACCGCTGTCTGTCCCCAGCGCTCAGCTTCTCTGCACTCCTCCTGCACTGACTGTGAGCACAGCGGCCGGAAAGCAGAGCGGTGACGTCACCGCTCTGCTTTCCGGCTGACCGACGCTCACAGCCAGTGCAGGAGTGCAGAGAAGCTGAGCGCCGGGGACAGACAGCAGTAGGTAAGTATGTAGTGTTTTTTTTACTTTTACGCTGGTAACCAGGGTAAACATCGGGTTACTAAGCGCGGCCCTGCGCTTAGTAACCCGATGTTTACCCTAGTTACCAGTGAAGACATCGCTGTCACACACGCCGATCCAGCGATGTCTGCAGGGAGTCCAGCGACGAAATAAAGTTCTGGACTTTCCTCAGCGACCAACAATCTCCCAGCAGGGGCCTGATCGTTGGTCGCTGTCACACAGAACGATTTCCTTAACGATATCGTTGCTACGTCACAAAAAGCAACGATATCGTTAACGATATCGTTATGTGTGAAGGTACCTTTACATCACCTAGCGCAATGTGAAGTGTTGAAGTGGTGTAAACCACACAGCCAATGGACGCTGGATCAGTGGAAGTGGAAGTATCTTTTGTGGAGAGACCAATTGCGCTTCTCTCTATTGCAGTCTGATAGAGTCTAGGTTTGGTGAATACCAGGAGAATGTTACTTGTCTGACTACATTGTGCCAACTGAAATAGTTCGATGGATAGATAATGCTATTGGGTTGTTTTTCAACAGATGTCCCAGGATCTAGTTCCAGTACAGGGAAATCGTAATGCTTCCACACACCATGACATTTTTAACAATTGCTTTACACTTTGTGGGAACAGTTTGGCAAAGGCATTTTCTGTTCCAGCACCAGTACACAAAGCAAGGTCTATAAATGCATTTTTGGGGAGTTTGTTGTGGATCAACATGACTGACAGTCTGCATAAAGCCCTAATATTAACCACATCTTTGGGATGAACTAGAATGAAGCTTGTGAGCCAGATCCTCTCCTCCAACATTAGCGTATCATCTCATAATTGCTCTCCTGGATGAAAGGGCAAAAATTCCAACAGACACCTCCAAAATCTTGTAGAAAGCCACCCCAGCAAAGTGGAACTGTTTTAGCTACAAATGGGAGTGGATCAACTCTATATTAATGCCTATTAACTTATAATGAGATGTCATAAAAGCTGTGATAGGTGTGAAGTGTAGCTGTCACAATACTCTGGCCTATAAACAATGTATGCACAATAATTAGTCAAGTGAGTATTTTGACCAGATCATTATTTTTATGCATATTTTCCTACTCCAAGCTGTATAAATTCAAATGTCGTTAGGTGCTGCTCTATTTAACTCCACCTGATGCTTTGATCCTGGCCTCCAGTCAATGTTCTAGTATTGGTCTTGCTTCCTCCTGGATCGTTCCTGCCTATCCTGCATAAGCTAAGTTTTGCTTGTGCTATTTTTGTTTGCTATTTTTTCTGTCCAGCTTGCTTTATTGGTTTTTCTTGCTTGCTGGAAGCTCTGAGACGCAGAGGGAGCACCCTCCGTACCGTTAGTCGGTGCGGAGGGTCTTTTTGCCCCTCTGCGTGGTTGTTTGTAGGTTTTTGTGTTGACCGCAAAGCTATCTTTCCCATCCTCGGTCTATTCAGTAAGTCGGGCCTCACTTTGCTAAATCTATTTCATCTCTGTGTTTGTATTTTCATCTTACTCACAGTCATTATATGTGGGGGGCTGCCTTTTCCTTTGGGGAATTTCTCTGAGGCAAGGTAGGCTTATTTTTCTATCTTCAGGGCTAGTTAGTTTCTCAGGCTGTGCCGAGTTGCATAGGGAGCGTTAGGCGCAATCCACGGCTACCTCTAGTGTGGTGTGTTAGGATTAGGGATTGCGGTCAGCAGAGTTTCCACGTCTCAGAGCTCGTCCTTTGTTTTTGGTAATTGTCAGGTCACTTTGTGTGCTCTGAACTTCAATGTCCATTGTGGTTCTGAATTACCTGTTCATAACAGTGTGCCTAACAAAACCTAGACACCTCGACAGCCGGAGGACTAAATACCCCTATAGATGGAAGTAGGAATTCTACCTTGCCTCAGAGCAGAACCCCAAAGGATAGGCAGCCCCTCACAAATATTGACTGTGAGTAGTAGAGGAAAAGACACACGCAGGCAAGAAACAGGATTTAGCAAATGAGGCCACACTAGCTAAATAGGAAAGGATAGGACAGGATACTAAGCGGTCAGTATTAAAAATCCTTCCAAAAATATCCACAGCAGAAAATACAAAAACTCCACCATCTAACTAACGATGTGGAGCGTATATCTGCAACTCCAGAGAATCCAACAAGACTGAGAAAACACTGACACAGTCTAAGCTGGACAAGAGAAAAACAAATGAATAGCACAGAATATAAGCACACTGCATGTGTGCCACAGAAAAAGAAACAGACACTTATCTTTGCTGAATTGGCAGCTAAGCAGGAGAAGCCAGAAAGTGATCCAACACTTCACAAGAAACATTGACAACTGGCAAGGACTAATGAATCCTGCACACCTAAATATCCCAGTCAGAACTGCAATCAGCAGATACACCTGGCCAGGACTGCGACTCAGAGCCAACTGCATTCCCACCTACAACCACTGGAGGGAACCCAAAAGCAGAATTCACAACAGACTATATCTCAGTGCCTTGATGAATACATACATAGGTACGCGCCCAAGGCAAGAAAAATCAAGTAGAAATCCTTAAAATTTAAACATTTATTAATAGAATAAAAGTACATAAAAATATAAAAACACAGGTGCTTCACAACAGAGGGACACACAAATAGACCAGACTTAAGAAGTATGTGACATCTAGAGCCAAATATAGTAGTACTAGCATGTGAATTAATAAGTGCAAAAAGTTATCATAGAATGTATAACAAATTAAATAGCAGTGTGTAAAGTATTGTGTAGACAGATTGTTCAATAATTACAGCCGTTATGAATGGTATTGTGGCTGAAGACTGCTTGCCTAGGTCACAGACTGAGAATAAGGTCCCTTGTCCCTCCACCCCGTTTGCGAGTTTCGTCCTGCTTTCCCAGGTGGTGTGTCAGGTTTGGGGACATTAGTCCTTAAATACAGCACATCAGCCAATACATGTGAAACTTTGATCTCATGTGATAAAGGAAGATGGAAGTGTTTTACCAGCACAGGCGAGCAAAGCATTCGTGATGCATGACACTTCAGATCAATCCCACCAACGGAAAGGTTTTCAGCAAATGGAGCACAAGTGTGCAGAGTCACCTCAGCAACCAAATAGGCAGCAGAACACGTTCATGGTCCGTAGCTGCCACAGCTATGGAATGCCTGTGGGATGAGCCTAGCTGTGAATGCGCACTAAACAGTACGTCTGGTATGGGCATATCAATGCCCAATATAGACGTTATGATAATAAACCTGAGATTTTGCCAGAGTTCCCAGACAAAATAGAGAACAGTGGGCAAAATAAGTATTTCATACACTTCCAATTTCGCAAGTTTTCTCACCTACAAGAATGTAGAGGTCTGTAATTTTTATTGAAGGTAAACTTCAATTGTAAGAGACAGAATCTAAAAATAAAAAACAGAAATTCATACTGTATGATTTTTAAATAATTAAATTGCATTTTATTGCGTGAAATAAGCATTTGATCAGCTACTAACGAGCAAGAATTGTGACTCTCACAGACGTGTTATTTTTTCTTTAAGAAGCCCTCCTACTCTGCACTCATTACCTGTATTAATTGCACCTGTTTGCACGTGTTACCAGTATAAAGGACACCTGTCCACACACTCAATCACACTTTAACACTTCCACCATGGCCAAGACTTGTCTAAGGACACCAGGGTCAAAATTGTTCACCTCTACACAAAACTGGGATGGGCTACAAAACAATAGGCAAGCAGCTTGGTGAGAAGGCAACAACTGTTGGCTCAATTATTAAAAAAAAGAAGAAACACAAGATGAAAGTCGATCTTTCTTGTTCTGGGGCTCCATGCAGGATTTCACCTCATGGGGTAAGGAGGATTCTGAGAAAGGTCAGGATTCAGCCCAAACTTGGTCAATGACCTAAAGAGCTGGGACCACAGTCTCAAACAATACCGTTAGTAACACACTACGCTCTCATGGATTAAAATCCTGCAGGGCACGGAAGGACCCCTGCTCATGTCAGCACATGTCCTGGCCCATTTCAAGTTCGCCAATGACCATCTGGATGATCCAGAGGAAGCATAGGAAAAGGTCATGTGATTAGATAAGATTAAAATAGAACTTTTTGGAATTCACTCCAGTCGCTCTGTTTGGAGGAAGAAGAAGGAGGAGTACAACCCAAAGAACACCATACCAAAAGTGAAGCATGCTGAGGGAAACATCACACTGTGGGGGTGTTTTTCTTTAAAGGGGACAGGACGACTGCACCGGATTGAAGGGAGGATGGATGGGGTCATGTATCGCGAGAGTTTGTCCAACAACCTCCTTCCCTCAGTAAGAACACTGAAGATGGGTTATGGCTGGGTCTTCCAGCATGACAATGACCCAAACACACAGCCAGGGCAACTAAGGAGTGACTCCTTAAGAAGCATTTTAAGGTCCTAGAATGGACTAGCCAGAGTCCAGAACTGAACCCAATAGAAAATCTTTGAGGGAGCTGAAACTCAATGTTGTCCAACGACAACAAAAACCTGAAAGATCTGGAGAAGATCTGCATGGAGGAGCAGGCCAAAATCCCTGCTGCCGTGTGTGCAAACTTGGTCAAGAACTGCAGGAAACGTCTGACCTCTGTAATTGCAAACAAAGGTTTATGTACTAAATATTAAGTTCTGTTTTTCTATTCTATCAAATACTTATTTCATGCAACAAAATGCAAATAAATTTTGTAAAAATCATACAATGTGATCTTCTGGATTTTTTTTTTTTAAAGATTCTATTTTTTTTTTAAAGATTCTGTCTCTCAGGCCGGCCTCACACTTAGCGTATAAAAATACGGTCCGTATTCTACGGCCGTAATACGCCACAAAATTCCAAAAACGGTGATCCGTAAGTACTCCGTAGGCAAGGTGTGGTCGCGTATTTTGCGCACGTAATGTTGTGTATGTAATCCTTATGCCCACCGTAATGTGTATTTTTCACGCAACCTGACAAAATGGACATTTAATAGTTTTGGAGGCTGAAATTGATTTAAATCACCATCATCAACCCTATTTAAGGCCTCTACAACAGGTGGCTCACTCCCATATGGCCATTTTGTGGTTTTGCATCTGTTGGAGTGTTGTGGTAACGTTTGCACAATGTCTGACCTCATGCAGTTCACCCCAACGTAGCGTGTTTTGTTTAATTGGGTCTTGTCGCGTCGGTTTGGCCAGCCATATCCTGTGATTGTGGATCCGCGAAGGAGGAGCAGAAGAATGTGGGTGCATCCTCTTTTGACTAAATGCCTCACTAAAGGCCATTTTCATAGGCTAGGATAGACTCAAGTACCTTGTGATGCCTGAGCCAAAACAGGCTGATTGGCTCAAAATAGCCTGTGGGTTCCAGGACAATTGTGACTTTCCAAACTGCATTGGAGCGGTGGATGGGAAACATATCAGGGTACGTAAGCCGCCGAACTCTGGCTCCCAATTCTACAATTATAAGCAGCTTTTCTCTGTAGTTCTGTTAGCTGTAGTTGACAGTAACTACAGGTTTATAATTGTAGACATTGGGGCCTATGGCCGAACTGGAGACTCTAGGGTCTTCAATTCGTCCAGTATGGGTTGGCGACTACGTGACAACCAGTTAGACCTCCCACCACAACAACTCCCAGGCTCCACTGCAGAAGCACTGCCTTTTTTTTTGTTGGAGATGAGGCGTTCCAACTCACCAGACACGTCATGAGGCCTTATCCCCGGCGCAACCTCGACCACCGTCGGAGGATCTTTAATTTACGCCTTTCTAGGGCGCGGAGACTGGTGGAGTGCGCCTTTGGTATTCTGGTGGCCAAATGTCGTGTCCTACAGACTGCCATACAGCTCAGTAAGGCTACAGTCAATGAAGTTATCAAAGCCTCAGTAATTTTGCACAATTATACCCGCATACATGATTGCTTCTCAGATGGTAATGATGAACACATGTTGAGTAGTGTAATTAGGCCAACACCACATGGCCCTCCTCCATGCCATCCCCTTTCTGGCCTAAAAGTTAGGGATGTTTTGACCATTTTTTTTGTTTCTCCTCAGGGTTCTACTCCCTGGCAAGATTATGCTGTTTCTCAGTTGTGATTTCCTTATTTTCTAGATATCTTTGTCAAATATAATTTTTTAAGCCACTGAAACAGTACTGTGTGTGTTGTGTTTCCTTAATGACCAGATGTTTATGTTTAGAGCATATGTGTGTGATGTAATAATTATTGGTCCACAAACATTAATTGGCTTTTGTCAAATTTTTTTACTACCATCAAAAGCCTTTTTTCTTAAACTTGTCACCATATTTTAGTCATATGGTTTTTTTGGCTTTTTTTTTTTTTTTTTTTTAAACAAGTAACCACAACAAAGTGTAAATACTGGCCAAACAAATAAAAAACATGGTAGGCAGCTCACAAAAATAAAGAATATAAACAAACAAAAAACATTACAGATCTCTGTAAGTTGGGGGGGGGGGGGGGGAGATGGCAGCAGCTCAGGGTCCTGTTCAGGGGGCCTTTGTTGGGCCAATTGACCTTCACCCTGTGAGGATGCTGTGGCTTGTGGCGCAGAATACTGGCCTTGTCCATATTGGCCAGTTGTGTGTTGTCCATAAGCTAATTGTCTCTGGCCCTCATGCTGACGGACATATTGGCTCGCATCATACCCAACCCCAAAATGGCCATGTTGTCCAAACCCAGGTTGGGACCAGCCTACATCACTGGGTCTGGAAAAGTGGCCATATTGGGAATGTGGGTTGTAGGCTGCCATTTGGAACAGTGCTGGCCTTTGTAGATTTTGGGGTGGGAGGGGTTGAGGTGTTGGCATACGTGGAGTAGGTGCTGCAAATCCTGATTGATCCTGCACCTGTTGAGTGAATTGAAGGCGCAAGAGGTTTGTTTGGGAAAGCTGCCTTCGCTCCAGATATTCAAACACCTCATAGGGGTTATTTGGAGGGGTGCTTAAATCAACCAGGATTTACATACACCCTCTCACACGTAGCCTCACCTCACGGGGAAGGGGTCTAAGGTAACGGGCAAGGCAAAGGCCTCCTCTCCATCATCCGTGGCTGCCCTGGCCAAACAATTGAGGACCCCAGCATCCACATCACTCCTTGTGGCTTGCAGCTCTCTCCTTCGGCGGCGTCTACGTAAAGGCCCAGCTGCCTGTGAGGATGACACCAGTGGCCCTCTAGGGCTGCTGCTCTGGCCATGTTCCTCATGCCTTCCCTGATCATGTGCTGCTGAGGGTGGTGGTGCTGCATCTTCCTCACTTGCTGCTGCCTGCAGTGATGATGAAGCTGATGGCTCTTCAAGGATGGATGTGGAAGATTCCAAAGATGGGCCTGCCACCTCTTCATCCAGACTTACGGGATCTATCACAGCCTCCGATTCAGACCCGGTCTCCCTCTCTGTGAGGTTGGACTGTATTCTGTTATAAAACAAAAAATAAAAGAAAAATGAATTAAAAGGTTATTTAGTTGTGGCCATTCTTTTATTACACATCTGTGAGCTCTAATCACAATAATTACCTACACACAACCCCAGATCAGCACAAGATCTCCTTCTGTACTCCCCTCTTATCACCTATTCCCACAATGGTAGGCAAGATTTATCTTGTGTATCACCCCTATTGTGGAAACCACTATCACAACACATCATACTGTCGCATACCATTGAAAGCTACACAAACAGCATGAAGACCCACCTCTTCAAACAATCAGATAACCTGCAGTAACCACCCATGGAACAAACCACTGCATGAACATCTCTAACCTCGCCTACTATATTCTCACCCATCCCTTGTTGTAGCTTGTGATGCTTTGTGGGCAGGGTCCTCCCTCCTCCAGGACCCTGTTGTAATTTTTTTTTGTAAACATTATTGTTTGTACTAGATTTACACATCCTTACATGTAATTCGCAATGGACTAACCATACCAAATAATCGTAATAAGATATTTTTTCAGGAAAAACGTGTTGTGTGGTTATTACTTACTGTCTTAGATCCATACTGCCATCCAAAAAGGAAAGACAATCATAATATATATATTGTTTCTTCTTCAGTGGAGCTGCTGACCCACTTCTTGCTCGCTGCTGCCTTTTCCGCTGGTACTGGTCCCGGATGCTGCGCCATCGTGGCATTACATCATCCACTGCAATAACATGTTAACAAATATTGCTTAAGCTCATTATACACATAGTTTAGTCCAGTTGTCAGTGATATATTATTCTTATTATTATTGTTTATTTTTCTTGCACCATTATTTCCATGGTGCTGTAGATGATAAAGGGGTTACATGCATAGTTCTAGATATCGTTCACAGTAAACAACTTTACAGTGACAGACTGGTACAGAGGTGAGAGAACCCTGTCCTTGCAAACATACATTAGCTAATATTTGACAGAGGATAATAAAATGCCTTGTTAACTAATTATCCTAAAGTTTAAATTTATGTAAAAAGAAATACCAGGGTCAACACCCCCTGGACGAGGTATGAGGCCAAAAAAAGATCTAGCAGCGCAACATCAAGATTAGCTATGTACATAAACACTTTATCATGTTAATCAGCTTGTTTTTTGGCCAAAAATGCCCACAAATGACATAGAAAGATAAAAATGATTATTCCAGTAATCATGTAGGGAAAGCATCTTGGAAAGTAAATTATTGTGAATACATGAGTGTACTTACAAAGTCTTGTCTGCTCCGCACGTGGCCGTTGGGCATAATCTGGGAATAGGATCCCACAGATGGTCCTCCAAGCTGCCGCTTTCCTGGCCCGGTTGGAATAATTCGGATCCCGCTGCTCCCATATTTCTGGCCTTTCTTGGACCAGGATGAGGAGCATATCCACATTTATTATGCTGGCCATGATGCTTGGAAATCCGTGGAGGCGAGCGCCAGACTTCCGGGATGTCTGTGTGGCTTTTTGAGCTAAGCATGTCTGAGCTTCCTGATTGAGGGCTTGACACAATTCCTTGCACCTGGCGATGTCTGGCGTATTTCTTGCAAGTCACACTGTTGGTCCGTGTGTAATCCATATTTTTCTGGCCCCCATAGACTTTCATTGGCGTATTTTTTGCGCAATACGGTGACAAACGCAGCATGCTGCTATTTTCTACGGCTGTAGAAGACCGTATAATACGGATCAGTAAAATACGGCAGATAGGAGCTGGGCCATAGAGAATCATTGTACCGTATGCAATCCGTATTTTCTGCACCTCTCATACGTCCGTAAAACACGCTAGTGTGACGCCGGCCTCACAGTTGAAGTGTATCAATGATAAAAATTACAGACCTCTCCATTCTTTGTGAGAAAACTTGCAAAATCAGCAGTGTATCAAATACTTATTTTCCCCACTCTATTACAATGGTCCCTATATTATGCAGCAGTAGCATCCATACATAAATATATGCAGATGTGGGCAATTATTAGAGCCATAATGCAGTACTCACAGATGACAGATTTACTGGTCAACAAATGCATCCCTAAGGGTATGTGCACACAGAAGTTTCTGCACAGAATCTGCATCTCTTGGCAGAAAACGCAGGTAAAAATCCGTGCATTTTTTATGCGTTTTTTTCCATGCGGATTTGATCTATTCTTTAACAAAAAAAAAATTGTGATGTCATTTCTTGTCCAACCTCTTCATTTACATACTCCATTGAAGAATAATGTTTACACGCACAGAAAAATAGATAATAGATAGATCTATAGATAGCTCGATCTATCGATAGAGCGACGAGGTGAGTATGTCATTTTTTTTTTTTTATCGCAGCAACAGCATATGGGGCATAATAGTCTATGTAGCATCTTATGGGGCCATAATCAGCATTTGTGGAGCATTATACGGGGCAAATGTGTCTATGGGGCATCTTATGGGGCCATAATCAGCATTTGTTCAGCATTATATGGGGCAAATGTCTGTATGGAGCATCTTAAGGGGCCATAATCAGCATTTATGCAGCATTATATGGGGTAAATATCGGTATGGAGCATCTTATGGAGCCATAATCAGCATTTGTGGAGCATTGTAAGGGGCAAATGTATATATGGAGCATCTTATGGGGCCATAATCAGCATTTGTGCAGCATTATATGGGGCATAATAGTCTATGGGGCATCTTATGGGGCCATAATCAGCATTTGTGGAGCATTATATGGGGCAAATGTCTGTATGGAGCATCTTAAGGGGCCATAATCAACATTTGTGCAGCATTGTATGGGGCAAATGTGTCTATGGAGCATCTTATGGGGCCATAATCAGCATTTATGCAGCATTATATAGGGCAAATGTCTGTATGGAGCATCTTAAGGGGCCATAATCAGCATTTGTGCAGCATTATATGGGGCAAATATCTCTATGGAGCATCTTATGGGGCCATAATCAGCATTTGTGCAGCATTATATGGGGCATATTTTAATAAGGAGAGTCTTATGGGGCCCATCATAAACTTTATGGAGCATTATATGGGGCATATTTTGTATGGAGCATCTTATGGGGCCCATCATGAACTGTATGGAGCATTATATGGGGCTCCTGATTCAATATGGATATTCAAAAACACAACCTACTGATGTAAGTAAAATAAATTTTACTTTTATTGGTACCTATTTTTATTTTTGACATTTACCGGTAGCTGCTGCATTTTTCCACCCTAGGCTTATACTCGAGTCATTAAGTTTTCCCAGTTTTTTGTGGCAAAATTAGGGGTCTCGGATTATACTCAGGTTGGCTTATACTAGAGCATATACAGTATCTATCTATAGATAAATCTATCCATAGAGCTAAAAAAGAAAAGATGGAGGCAGCGCACCGTTTGTAGTGAAAAAGAGCTTATTTAATCAGCCCATATATATATATATATATCTATAGATAGATGGATAGATATATCTATAGATAGATAATACCAAGACTGATGTTTAGTAATAAACATAATAAAATGTACTAAAGAGTTAAATACACACACGAGTCTTGCATCTCAATACCCGGCACTGGGACCAGAGTGTTCAGCTACATAGAAATAAATGCAGCCACACACTCCGGTCCCGAGTGCGGTGGCAGTGGCGGGTATTGAGGTGCGAGACTCGTGCGAGTTTCTCGCAAGTATAACCCCGGCCTTAAACACAATATGTTTAATTTAAAAAAAAGATAGCGTGGGCTCCCGCGCAATTTTCTGCACCAGAGAGGGAATGCCGACGGACCTTGTTTATAGCCTGGGAAGGGGTTAATACCCATGGAGCTTCCCAGGCTATGAATCTCAGCCAGCAGCTGTATATTTAGTCTTTACTGGCTATTAAAAATAGGAGGACCCCCCAGAAAATGATGTGGGGGTCCCCCTATAATAGCCAGAAAGGCTATGCAGACAGCTGCGGGCTGATATTCATTGCCTAGAAGGGGCCATGGATATTGGCCCCCCGGCTACAAATACTAGCTCTCAGCCGCCCAGGAAATGGCGCATCTGTGAGATGCGCCAGTTCTGGCACTTAGCCTCTCTCTTCCACCTGCCCTGTAGCTGTGGCATATGGGGTAATAAGGGGTTAATGTCACCTTTGATTGTAAGTTGACATTAAGGCTGGTTAGTAATGGTGCGGCGTCAATAAGACACCTATCCATTACTAATCCTATAGTGAAAGGGTTAAATAAAGACACACAGTAGTAGAATCAGCTGAGGATATCTATTATTAAAACATAACTTTTAATAGTATGAGATTAAAATGTATTGTACACCCAACAAAAGACCAAACAAAAACAAAGTGCTCAAGTGAACCAGTGCTCAAGAATAAAAATTGGATTGGTCTCACCAATGAGGACGGCATGTAGTAGTATACTTCCCAGTCTCTCCAACTGAAGGATCATGGTCCGAGGCTGTAGAAAAGGGGTAGGGTTAAATAGTACTGTCTACCCTGTATACCCCTCTGTAACTCCTGTCCTTACAAGGACAGGCCCCAAGTGGACCCTACTATGGACAACCACCACAACAGCAGTTTAGATGAAACAACGTTCCTTTTTCTCCCTACGCGTTTCAACTCCGGTCCTGGAGCTTCATCAGGGGATGTTTGAATAGATGTACGTGCCAATGGGCAAAAATAGTCCAAACAGAAGTCCGTATATGTCATTTAGGACTGAGGACAAAGACCGTCATTTCAGCTCTGGGGCACCCAGCCACTGCGGGACCCATGACATATACGGACTAGGGAGAAAAAGGAACCTCGTTTCATCTACACTCCTGTTGTGGTGGTTGTCCATAGTAGGGTCCACTTGGGGCCTGTCCTTGTAAAGACAGGAGTTACAGAGGGGTATACAGGGTTTACAGTACTATTTAACCCTACCCCTTTTCTACAGCCCCGGACCATGTTCCTTCAGTTGGAAAGACTGGGAAGTATACTACTACATGTCCGTCCTCATTGGTGAGACCAATCCAATTTTTATTCTTGAGCACTGGTTCACTTGAGCACTTTGTTTTTGTTTGTGTCTTTTGTTGGGTGTACGATACATTTTAATCTCATACTATTAAAAGTTATGTTTTAATAATGGATATCCTCCATAGCTGATTTCACTTGTTGACCCAGAGGGTGTGTTTATGGTGTGGTTACTCTACACTATTGCTTTCTGCAGTTAAATAAAGACACAGCCAGAAAAAAGTATTTTAATATTCTTAATTTCACCATACTTACAACCACGTCTAATTCCCCGAAGCCATCGATCACCTGCAAAAAACAAAAAATAATAAACTAACACAAATACTCCCTCGTGCGACGCAGTCCAATTAATAACGAGTGTCCCATGACTATCTCCTCTATAGAGCTGTCACATCAGATGTGACAGCTCTATAGGCCTCCAGTGACACACTGACAGGAGACAATGATTCCTGCAGTATTATCACTGAGGGTTCAATGGCCTCTCACTTTACGGCACTGCTGCGTGAGAATTTTCTCACGCAGCGTTGCCGCAAGTGACAGAATGAACTTTACTGTACTCACAGCGGTGAAGATATACAGTGCGGAAGGATACCTTCCGTCATTGTATCCCGGAGCCCCTGGAGAGCGGTCGCATCTGCCGATGTGACAGCTCTCCACAGGAGATCATTGTGGGACAAGCGTTATTCAATGGATTACATTGGATCAGGGAGAATACTGTTGGTTTATTATTTTAAATTTTTTTACAGGTGATCGTTGGCTGTGGGGATTAGCTGTATGGTAGGCATATACTGTATGTTGTATGTACCGTATGTCTGTATGTGTCTCTGTGCTTTCTTTTTTTTACACTTGAACACCGTAGCCAGATGATGGGACTACTCCTGTCCCATCATCCGACTACCTGTTACTGTAGCAGGCTTAGCCGGATGGGACTAGTCCCATTGGATGATGCCTGACACACACACCCACACAGCCCCTCACAAACACACAGCCCCACACACACAGCCCCGCAAACACACACTGATACACACAAACACCCGCACACAGCCCCACACATCTTCTCCACACAGTCTCCGCCCACACAGTGTCCTCCCACAATTCGCCCACATACTCTTCCCCCTCCCGATCTGCAGCATTTCTCGCAGGCACATCCGCAGCAAAACCGCAGATCTCTTTTAAACCTGTGGCTTTGCTGCGGATTTCCCAGACACAATGGAAGTCAATGGGTGCAGAAACACTGCAGATCCGCAAAAAGAATTAACATGCTGCGGAAAAAAAATGCTGCAATTCAGCACATTTGTTTCGTAGCATATGCACACTAAATGTCAATTTCACATAGACTAACATTGCTTGTGCACTGCAATGCGGATTTGATGCAATTCCGCGCATCCAAAAACGTTGCAGATCCGCATCAAAATCTGCAACGTTCGCACATACCCAAGGCAATTCATATAATGTAATTCCAGAAAAAAAGGGTATTTATCAAGGTCACCATATGTATATTGCACACTATACCCAATATTGATTATAGAAGATAGGTAATGAATTCAGGTTATATCACACATCAAGTTCAGCAGTTATTATGATACAGTACATAGGCTCATTAAAATAAAAAATGAATAAGAACATTCATATGCTCAAAGATTACACCAATAGCAGTAAAACCAAGCATGGATAATAAAGTGCTAGTGTATAAGGTTTATTATCCACGTTTGATATCTAGTAATATGAGTTTATTCCCCGTTTTGTCAGCTTACAGGAATAACACTAATGGAGGTCCTGTGACTTTTGGGGTGGTGAAAAATGTGTTTCTATTGTACATAAATGTATGCTGGCTTAATTTTGTGTCTGTGTTCAGGGTATTGATTTTATACTAACTGATTAAAGGTTATATTGTAATCCCACAATTTGTTAATACACAAATTCAAGAACTGCAACCTCAGACGTGCAAAGTGTTCAGTGGTCAGAGACATGGCCAAGGTAAAAAAAAGGTTGAACTCCGACCACCACCGAACAAGACACAAAAGCTGAAATATCATGACTGGGCCAAGAAATGTCACAAGACAGATTTTTTGAAGGTTTAAAGTGAATCTATCACTACATTTGTTGTAAACTATTAATACAGGCATACAGGTTATAGACTGCTGAGGAAACTGATGCCTGCATGTCTCATATCAGATACCTTGTTGTTGAGAAATGATCTTTCATTGCTATATATAAACGACCTCTTTCAGGCTATGGGGAGGATGGTGCCTGGAGATAACTCTGCCTCCAGAGCTTATTTTACATGAAGGAGGAGTTACCAGTTTGAGACAAGTAACTAACACAGAACAGGAGAAATGAACCTTGTCTTCTGCAAACGCATTTTTTTGCTTCTCTTTGAGCTCTGTTGTATTACAACCCTGTCTGCCTGTGAGATTGAAGCTGAAGGACTGAGAGGAACCTGCAGATGTGTCAGGTATAATTACACACAAGAGATAAGGAGAGTAAAGAGCGGCCATTACACATCACACTGGTGACTCCCCTTCATGTGAAATAAGCTCTGGAGGCAGAGCTATCTTCCAGGCAACATCCTCCTCAGAGCCGGGAAGAGGTAATTTATATAAAGTGATAAAAGACGATTTATGAACAACAAGGCATCTGATATGTGGCATACAGGGAGTACTTTTTTCAGCAGCCTATAACTTGTATGCCCATATTAATAGCTTAGATAATTCAAATGTGGTGACAGATTCACTTTAATGGACCAATAAGATGATAGTGACTCTAGACGGGCCAGATGGATGGGCCTGTGGCTAGTCAGTAATGGTCACAGACCTCCACTTCGACTCAGACGCCAGCAGTGGAGTACTACTATGGGCTGGTATTGTTAAAGTTGAGCTAGCTGGACCTTTCTGGGTTGAAGATGGACTAAAAATCAACTCCCAAACCTACTACCAGTTTTTACCACTTTTTCAAGCAGTTGTAGAAGAAAAAGTCTGCATCTTTTAAGAAAACTATGATTTTTCTGCAGAACAATGCTCTATCACATGCATCGAAGTAATCCACTGCTTGGCAAGCCAGTAAAGGCCTTAAAGATGAAAGAATAAAGACATGACCCCTTTCCTCACCTGACCTAAACCCTATTGAGAACTTGTATGCCCTTCTTAAATGGGAGATATTACAGTGAAGGGAAACAGTACACATCTCAGAACAGTATGTGGGAGGCTGAGGTTGGTGCTGCCCAAAAAGTTGATCATTACAAATTAATAAACTGACAGACTCCATCGATGCAAGGCTCATTACTGTTATTGAGAAAAATGGTGGCTATATTGTTCATTGATATTTTTTTAAAAATGTGAGAAATTTATTTTTGTACATTTTAAGTTGTTTGGTTATTATTCTCATTTTAACATTTGAAAATAAACAACTGAGATGGGAAACACCAACGTTACTTACCGGTAGCCGGGGTTTCCGGAACCCATGACGGCACACCTGAGAGAGGGGATCTGCCCAGTCAGGACAGGAATTCCTACTGAAAATAAAAGGGTGATACCTCTCTGTCGCTTCAGTTGGTTTTCAGAGCATGAGAGGCCCCCCTGGTTAGTATACATGACAATCCATCACCACATCATATTAACTAAAAAAGCACCCAAAACAATAGTGCACACCGAAGGGGTGATAAAGGGGGGGATTACACGGGTGCCGTCATGGGTTCCGGAAAAAAACAGCTACCGGTAAGTAACCTTGGTGTTTTCCCTTCCCCCATGACGGCACACCTGAGAGACTTTTGTAGAATGAAACCTTAGGGAGGGACCACCGCTTGTAGTACCCTTCTACCAAAGGTTAGGTCAGCAGAGGAAGAAAGATCTAGCCGGTAGTGCTTGAAAAAGTTGAGGGTGAGGACCAGGTAGCGGCCTTGCAAATTTGATCAATTGATACCTCAGCCTTTTCTGCCCAGGAGGTAGCCACGGCTCTGGTGGAGTGAGCCTTGATGCCTTCAGGAACCGGAGTGCCACCTGCAGAGTAGGCTAAACTAATGGCCTCCCTGATCCATCTAGCAATAGTACTTTAAGCTACCCCACACCTTCTTTTGCTACCCTGAAAGGCTACGAATAGGGTTTGATCTTTCCTCCACTGACTAGTTATAGACATGTATTGTAACATAGATCTTCTTACATCTAGCATATGGAACTTTTGTTCCCCTGGATTTCTAGGATTACTACAGAATGATGGTAAAGTAGTCTCTTGACTCCTATGGAACTTTTGAACCACCTTGGGGAGATACGCTGGGTCTGATCTTAGAACGATCCTGTCATCAAAAACCTGAATATGAGGGCATATTGACAGGGCCTGTAAATCACTTACTCTACGTGCCGATGTTAGGGCTACTAGTATAACCGTTTTAAGGGTAAGTAACCTAGGTGATAACTCCTGTAAGGGCTCAAAACGATCTTTAGTTAGGGATTCTAAGACTAAATTTAGATCCCAAGGAGAGATTTTTGGGATAACGACCGGTCGAGATCTACTACAAGATTTTATGAATCGTGAAACCCATCTATTTGAGGCAAGATTACAGTTATATAGGGCCCCTAAGGCTGAAACCTGAACTTTAATGGTGCTGGTTGCTAAACCAAGATGTAATCCTGCTTGCAGAAATTCTAGGATAGGACCCACTGGAGCCACCTTCCCCAATGGTTCACCCAGGAAGTTAAGACATTTTTTCAATGTCCTACCATAGATCCTAGAGGTTATGGGTTTTCTGCTTTTCAATAGGGTGGAGATTAAACCTGGTGAGAGTCCTTGGCGACCTAGTAACGCCCTCTCAAATTCCAGGCTGCCAGATGGAAGCCCTTCACCTGAGAGTGGGTCACTGGGCCCTGGGTTAGCAGGTCCGGAACCTCTGGCAGAATCCATGGGTCTGTTACCGACATCTGCCTTAGAAGGGAGAACCGTGGTCTCCTTGGCCAGAATGAAGCTATGAGGATTATTTTCGCTTGATCCTCTCTGATCTTCCGGATCACAGCTGGAATCATCACTATCGGGGGGAATGCGTAGGCCAGAGAAAACTACCATGGTATCAGTAGGGCATCTACTGCAAAAGGATGTTCTCTTGGATTTAAGGAGCAGAACTTTTTGACTTTTTTGTTGTGTGACTTGGCAAACAAGTTTATTTCTGGTGTGCCCCAGGCTTGGACTATTTGTTAGAATATCTGGGGGTTTAGGGACCATTCCCCCTGTCTTAAGCCTCTGCGACTCAGGAAGTCTGCTTGTGTGTTTTCTATGCCCCTGATGTGTAGTACCGTCAGGGATGACGGGTGTTGTTCTGACAACTGAAAGAGTAGATTTGATAGTTCCATGAGGCCTTTGGACCTCGTCCCCCCTGATGATTGATATACGCCACCACTGCTCGATTGTCCGTCATGATTCGAGTATGACGGCCCCGGAGCAAAGGGAGAAAATGTCTTAGGGCTTTTCCACTGCCCATAGCTCTTTTTCATTTGACCCATAATTTCTTTCTAGTAAGGACCAGGTTCCTTGTACTGAGTGAGACCTCAGGTGAGCCCCCCAACCTTTACCACTTGCGTCGGTCGTGATGATGTCTTTGACCGGATTTTGCCACTGGACCCCCATTGTCAGGTGGTCTTTCACCGTCCACCAAACTAGGGAATCACTTACGCCCAGGGAGAGACGTAGATTTACTTCTAAATGCCCTTTTAACAGTCTTTGAGCTGAGAGAACTTCCCACTGTAGTTGTCTTAGGTGGAATTGTGCCCATCCTTTTGCCGGAATACACGATGTTAATGAGCCTAGTAGGGACATCATTCCCAGCGTGCCTTGCGCGTGACGTCAGGCGGGTGACCCGGAAGCGGCCGCCGCACGGCAGAGAAAGGAGGGCGGTGTGGCAGCCACGGAAGGAACCCGACCATCCGACCGTGCTGCACAGACGCCCACTCGGACGTAGAGCCCAGGAGAACCCGCTGACGGCGCATCCAGATCCCGAGCTCCGACGCACAGGCGCTGCCTGCTCTTCCACGCCGGGGCGGGAGCTGGGTAAGTGGAAGCACAAGGGTCCCTGTCAGGACAGGAAACCCAACTTAAGCGACAGAGAGATATCGCCCTTTTATTTTCAGTATGGTTTCCTGTCCTGACTGGGTGGATCCTCTCTCTCAGGTATGCTGTCATGGGGGAAGGGAAAAATGTACATTTTTAATTTAGTTGCATAATAATGCTGCACACTAATATTTGCCCAGAATTCTGCATAAATATATGTTCTAAGAAAGATAATGTCACTCTTTTAACTAAATATTCAGGTTTATTAACCTCTAGGATTAACCTAACATAGTAACATAGTAACATAGTTAGTAAGGCCGAAAAAAGACATTTGTCCATCCAGTTCAGCCTATATTCCATCATAATAAATACCCAGATCTACGTCCTTCTACAGAACCTAATAATTGTATGATACAATATTGTTCTGCTCCAGGAAGACATCCAGGCCTCTCTTGAACCCCTCGACTGAGTTCGCCATCACCACCTCCTCAGGCAAGCAATTCCAGATTCTCACTGCCCTAACAGTAAAGAATCCTCTTCTGTGTTGGTGGAAAAACCTTCTCTCCTCCAGACGCAAAGAATGCCCCCTTGTGCCCGTCACCTTCCTTGGTATAAACAGATCCTCAGCGAGATATTTGTATTGTCCCCTTATATACTTATACATGGTTATTAGATCGCCCCTCAGTCGTCTTTTTTCTAGACTAAATAATCCTAATTTCGCTAATCTATCTGGGTATTGTAGTTCTCCCATCCCCTTTATTAATTTTGTTGCCCTCCTTTGTACTCTCTCTAGTTCCATTATATCCTTCCTGAGCACCGGTGCCCAAAACTGGACACAGTACTCCATGTGCGGTCTAACTAGGGATTTGTACAGAGGCAGTATAATGCTCTCATCATGTGTATCCAGACCTCTTTTAATGCACCCCATGATCCTGTTTGCCTTGGCAGCTGCTGCCTGGCACTGGCTGCTCCAGGTAAGTTTATCATTAACTAGGATCCCCAAGTCCTTCTCCCTGTCAGATTTACCCAGTGGTTTCCCGTTCAGTGTGTAATGGTGATATTGATTCCCTCTTCCCATGTGTATAACCTTACATTTATCATTGTTAAACCTCATCTGCCACCTTTCAGCCCAAGTTTCCAACTTATCCAGATCCATCTGTAGCAGAATACTATCTTCTCTTGTATTAACTGCTTTACATAGTTTTGTATCATCTGCAAATATCGATATTTTACTGTGTAAACCTTCTACCAGATCATTAATGAATATGTTGAAGAGAACAGGTCCCAATACTGACCCCTGCGGTACCCCACTGGTCACAGCGACCCAGTTAGAGACTATACCATTTATAACCACCCTCTGCTTTCTATCACTAAGCCAGTTACTAACCCATTTACACACATTTTCCCCCAGACCAAGCATTCTCATTTTGTGTACCAACCTCTTGTGCGGCACGGTATCAAACGCTTTGGAAAAATCGAGATATACCACGTCCAATGACTCACCGTGGTCCAGCCTATAGCTTACCTCTTCATAAAAACTGATTAGATTGGTTTGACAGGAGCGATTTCTCATAAACCCATGCTGATATGGAGTTAAACAGTTATTCTCATTGAGATAATCCAGAATAACATCCCTCAGAAACCCTTCAAATATTTTACCAACAATAGAGGTTAGACTTACTGGCCTATAATTTCCAGGTTCACTTTTAGAGCCCTTTTTGAATATTGGCACCACATTTGCTATGCGCCAGTCCTGCGGAACAGACCCTGTCGCTATAGAGTCACTAAAAATAAGAAATAATGGTTTATCTATTACATTACTTAGTTCTCTTAGTACTCGTGGGTGTATGCCATCCGGACCCGGAGATTTATCTATTTTAATCTTATTTAGCCGGTTTCGCACCTCTTCTTGGGTTAGATTGGTGACCCTTAATATAGCGTTTTCATTGTTTCTTGGGATTTCACCTAGCATTTCATTTTCCACCGTGAATACCGTGGAGAAGAAGGTGTTTAATATGTTAGCTTTTTCCTCGTCATCTACAACCATTCTTTCCTCACTATTTTTTAAGGGGCCTACATTTTCAGTTTTTATTCTTTTACTATTGATATAGTTGAAGAACAGTTTGGGATTAGTTTTACTCTCCTTAGCAATGTGCTTCTCTGTTTCCTTTTTGGCAGCTTTAATTAGTTTTTTAGATAAAGTATTTTTCTCCCTATAGTTTTTTAGAGCTTCAATGGTGCCATCCTGCTTTAGTAGTGCAAATGCTTTCTTTTTACTGTTAATTGCCTGTCTTACTTCTTTGTTTAGCCACATTGGGTTTTTCCTATTTCTAGTCCTTTTATTCCCACAAGGTATAAACCTGCTGCTCTGTAGTTGTTCAACAATTAAACTAAATAGTTAGAAATATAAATTACCCAACAATTGTGCACACAGTGTAGTGAGTGTATATAGAGCTGACCAAGTAGTCTGGATCGACTAATTGTGGCCCTGCATAGTTTAAGCCCTTCATGACCTTTGACATATTTGTCAAAATCTATGTCCCTCCCTTTGATGTGGGCTCGCACGCGGAGCAACATCTTTCAAGGCACTTGATGGCTGATTTCATCAGCCATCAAGTGAATTTAATAGTTGAGGGTATAGCGGTACTCTGCCAGCGGCTGTTAAATCCCACTGTTAATCACTGTCACGTGATCGTGGGGCGCCAATGGGTTGTCTGCTGATGACCCCTGTGCCTGTCATTGTGACATTGTGAATCATATTAGATCATTGGACCATGGCTGGCATTCGTATAAGATCATCGTTTCTGCTGTACATATGCGTTCATAAGATCGTCATTTCTGCTATACATAACAGTGCTGAAGCACTGCTATGTATGGCACAAGTGATCAGACGATCGCAGCTTCAAGTCTCCTAAGTTAGTAAAAAAAAAAAAGTGTTTAAAATTATGGAAAAAAAACAAAAAAAAAAACACAAAAGTTCAAATCACACCCCTTTTGCCCCACTAGAAATAAAACAGTTTAAAAACATTATAAAATGCACATTCGGCATTGCTGCATTCAGAAATGTCCGATCAAAATCTAGGAAAAAAACAATAAAAAAAACAAAAACACCAGAAGTTTTTTGGCTGTTGCAACATTGGAGTAAAATGCAATAAGAGGTGGTCAAAACATCATAGGTACCCCAAAATGGTATCAGTAAAAATGTCAAATCAAGCTACAAAAATTAAGCCCTCACTGTGCCCCAGATCCTGAAAAATGAAAACGCTACTGGTCTCGGAAGATGGTGACATAAGCACAAAAAAAAGGTCTTACAAATTTGTGAATTTTTGTTCACCACTTAAATAAAAACCTACCCATGTTTGGTATCTGTGTACTCGTACTGACATGGGAAATCATATTGCCAAGTTAGTTTTATCAAATAGTGATGATGGTAAATACAAAAACTCCAAAACAATTGTGGAATTGCAATTTTTTTTTAATTTCATCACACTTGGAATTTTTTCCCTGTTTTCCAGTACGATAAAATCAATGGTTTAATTCAAAAGTACAACTCATTCAGCAAAAAACAAGCCCTGATGCAGCTATATTCACAGAAAAATAAAGTGGCTCTTGGAAGATGGGGGGAAAAAATGAAATCGCAAAAGTAGAAAATTGTAAGGTCATGAATGGGTTAGTAATTTATTTTAGTTAGCTTCTCTCAAATGAAACAGGAAGCATGGAGACAAAGATGGGAAGTTGGTAGAGGAGTACATTATTATTTTATTTTTAATTTATAGACTATGTTATCCCCCTTCGAAACAAAAAAAAAAAATCAGTGGACAGAACTGCTGAATTAATGTATTTAAAAAAAAATAAAAATAAAATTGTTTAATTTAATTATGGAAATAGGATTTCATTAAAAATGTTGTACTATTTGGCTGTTACACACTTTATGTAGCATTTATTAAAAGTCAAATCTGTCAGTGAGTTCCTCCTAAAAGATGGTCTGTAATGCTCTTTTGATCTTAAACTATAATAACGAAATGCTTATAAGCCAAAAAATAGATGTATTACAACAGTTTTTCCTGAAAATCGGAAACAATAGGGTATAGCTTGCTAATCACTGGGGATCTGACCACAGAATTTGCCTGAGATCCTAAGAATGGGGCTCTGGAACCCCTGAGAAAGGGGCTCTACAGAGCCCAGTATTCAATGGAATGGGAGTATGCATACTCTAAGACATACTAAATGGGAATTTAGATTGTGAGCGCCAGTGGGGACAGTTAGGATAATGTATGTAAAGCCCTGTGAAATGTGATGGCGCTAGAGAAGCAAAGCATAATAAATAAAATAAATAATTCTTGGCCTCAGCTACATTCATTGTCTATGAGACTGACAGAGTAATCACAGTCCAGTGCTCACCTGTTTCCAGACGTCCCATAGAGAATGAATGGAGCAGAGACCAAATGTGTTACTCTACAGAGCCTTGTTTTCCAGATCGGTGGGCGTCCCAGCAGTTGGACACCCAGAGATCAGCAAGTTTTCCCTTATCCTATTGATTGGGGATAAATTACAATTTTATGAATACCCCTTTAGGAAATAAATGTCCTCAAAGGTGGTCTTTCTCATTTAACAATCTATACTACTGGAGCACACAGAGAATGTTGTGTCCACATGCATAGAATACGAATTCTAATACTCTGACACCATGGAGGTTCTAAACATGCCAAATAAGCAGATCTTTTACTTTCGGTAATTATAGTAATATGCACCCTACCCCTGATGATAAAACTGGATCTTGTACAGGCTTGACATTTTTATTGACAGCTATTTAAAAAGGAAGCAGCGCTCTCTAACAGCCAGTACTAATATTAGTTAATTTCTTGCCTCAGGATCAGTCATTAAAATCAAACCCTAGGCTCTGGTAAGAAAAATAATCCAAGATGACTCAAGGAGAAGACATTAATGCTATCTTGTCACATTACAAATCTCAGGATAACGATGTGCCTACATTATCAGTGATATCATTTATTGATGCATGTTCTTAATGCAAAACTAGAGGCTACAAATCACAGATCGCCGCCTTTCAGTTTACACATACAAGATTCAAATAGTTAACATCATTTCCACGCTTTTCCGACCCATTTGTTTTTTACAGCATGTGATGCATTATTGATGTGCTTGCTGCATAAATAAGACAAAGTTAAAAATATTTATAGAGACGAGACGTAAGATATTTCTCTCTGTGGTGCTTGTGCTCTCATTGCACTGCTGGATCTATTTTGGTTCTCTGGCTTTTGTGCTGGTTAATAATGGCATTTCAATAATTTACTGTATTTTAACATATTTCAGGCACCAGACGTTCACCATGTTTGATATGTATAATTATCCTTGGTTGACGGAGATTTTTTTTATGATGTGGTGCTAATGTTGTAGCTTAAACTGGTAAGTGCTAGTTTTCCACTGAGAGATGTCACAATTCAGCATTGTGCGTTCGGTGAAGGTCACTTGTCCTTCTCCATCAATGAGAACTATGGTATTGGTCCTAGAAACAAAACAAAGAACATACAAATTAAATTCCACATTGCCGCTGCCTTCTTGAAATCATAAAGCATTTACCTAGGATAATAAATGATGAGTATCAATATTCAGTACATTATAAAAGACAACATAATTTATGGGGATATCTGCATATACAAATCACCTCTTCAGAGAGGAAGACGACTTGAGCTCTAGTGCTACCTACTGGAAGTATCAATCATAAAAGTCAATATCGACAGCTATTGACTTTTAGCAAATCTACTTCCAATAGGTGGCACTAGAGCTCAAGTCGTCTTCCTCTTTGAAGAGACAATTTTTATGTTACTTTCCAAGAGGGGTACTGCATGGCCTATAAGGATGGCCATTGGCCGACTGATGCTTTGGCCAATTGTTTGGCCAACAGCCATCTCAGTCGACGCTCCCACTCACAGGAGAGCTAATTCAGCCGAGCACTCATGCATTGGCCGGCAGCTTATCTAAGGGAGAACAATATGATGCAGTCCGAAATTGAACACGCGTGATCAACATCTCTCCCGACTATTAGACGGCTGACGCCACATACACATCAAACAGTCGCCTGAATCCAATGGTATGTTTCGGATTATAAGACACTTTTTTCACCAAAATTGTGGGGGGAAAATGGGGGTGTGACTTATCAGAATGTAGCTTACCCGGCAGAGCGGGGTCTGAGGAGGTAGGTCACTGCTGTAGGAAGCTGGTGGCAGCAGGAGTGGGGCGATCCTGCTGGTCCCGGGCTGGGAGGAGAGGGTGTTCAGTGGTGTGAAGCTGCGGCGACTCCGGGCTTTCTGAAAATGTCAGGAGTCCCTGCACATCTCATCCTTTTCACTGCAGTGCACTTCAGGAGTGGCTGACGGAGGGAGATTTCTCTCAACTCCCGAGATCGCAATCTGCGCGTGAATGCCGCCTCCGGGAAGTGTATGGGAAGTGCAGGAACTCCCAACATTTTCTTAAAGCCAGGAGCCCGCTGCAGATTTGCACCGCCGAACACCCCCTCTTCCCAGCCCGGGGCCTGCAGCATCGTCCCACTCCTGCTGCCGCCGCCAGCTTCCTGCAGCAGCGACCCTGCCTTCTCGGACCCCACTCCACCAGGTAAGCTAAATTCTGATAAGAAGCACCCTCATTTTCCCCAAAAAATTTTGGGAAAAAAGTGTGCCTTATAATCCGAAAAATACAGTATGTATGTAGATGAGATGTACACTCTTCTTTGTACTATAGATTTTATTTACTGCAAATTATGTCCTCCTCCTTGGCTAAAATTTTTTCTCAAAATTGCTAAGAGGAGCATTTTTACCCCTCTGTAGAATATGTAGTGATCTCTGGCAGAGACGGTCCTACGGAGCAGTGGAGGCATCGGCAGTCATACACTCAGCAACTGATGGCCCTTTAAAAAAAAAAAATCTGTAAAAATTGTTTTGTCTCATATGACCTTCACACCTGATCAGGCTGTATGGGCCACATGGAAAGCTAAGTTGCCACCAAAGGCCGGGATACACCTAGAAACACTGCTGGGACCTAATAAATTGGTTGCATAAGCGAGTATCATGTTTTCGCTTTTTTTGTATTTAAAGCGCCACTTTTTATTTCAGCGCTGGAGTGGTGCAACTAACACAATGCCCCTGACCATAATTTTAAGGCCACGTTCACATGTTCAGTATTTGGTAAGTATTTGAAAGCCAAAAATAGGAGTGGAACAGTCAGAAGAAAAGTATAATAGAAACATATTCACCACTTCTGCATTTATCACCCACTCCTGGTTTTGGCTTACAAATACTGATGTAAAATACTGACCAAATACTCAACGTGTGTATGTGGCCTTATGCTGATCTGCCATCTTCACCCACCTTTTATTGGTGCCACTCTGGTCCTGTGGCACCATCTTGTGTGGGCAACTTCTGACTGGCTGGAGTCAGAAATAACAGTCACATGCTCTCAATGTAAGTGTATGAGAGCTCGAATGAGGCTCTCATAAACTTGTATTGAAAAGTGACCTCCGGCTCTTTCAGCAAACACTGGATTGATTCAGCAGGTAAACTGCTGGAGACGGACAGGAGTGGCCCTGATAGAAGGCAAAGACAGTAGCGGGTAAGTATATATAAACTTTAGAAGTTTGGTATCGCTATAATTGTATTGACCTGGAGAACCATATTGTCAGGTCATTTTTACAGTGGTAAAAAAAATATTAATAAAACAATGTAAGAATTTTTTTTCCACTACTTTGCTGCATCTAGATTTTTTTCCTCCTTTTTTAGCACATTGTGTGGCAAAATAGACTAACTATATAGACTAAACTATTAGAGGACACAGCCATGGAATAGGTACAGTACCTCACAAAAGTGAGTACACCCCACACATTTTTGTAAATATTTCAGTGTATCTTTTCATGGAACTGAAGATATGACACTTGTATACAGTGTAAATTTGGTGTGCACCCTAAATAACTCAACACACAACCATTAACCTCTAAACCGCTTGGAACAAAAGTGAGTACAGCCCTAAGTAAAAATGGCCAAGTTGTGACCGAGGTGTCAATATTTTGTTTGGCCACCATTATTTTCAAGCATTGCCTTAACTCTCTTGTGTATGGAGGTCACTAGCGCTTCATAGGTTGCCACTGGAATCCTCTTCCACTCCTCCATTAAGTCATCTCGGAGCTGGTGGATGTTAGAGACCTTGCACTCCTCCAGCTTCAGTTTGAGAAAGCTCCACAGTTACTAAATAGGGGGGAGTGTGGCTGATCGCCGCCGGGTGTCAGCTGATTCTCACAGCTGACACCAGGCCCTAAGTTGCCAGGAGTTGTCACGGACCGCTCCCGACACTTTAACCCTCAAAATGCTGCGATCGAACACAATCATCAGGATGACATCCTTGTTAGCAGAGCTAGTAAACGTGCTTATCATGCGCAGTGCATGATCAGCAAGTCTCTCTGTCAGTGCAGAGCTGACAGTTTCTACAGTATAGGGATGCTGCTGCATGTTTGATCGCAGTGTTCCGAAGCCGGCAGAGGGGCTGACAGTCCCTCTGCCTTTGGATCGGAAACCCAGCAGCATGACGCGGGGTCCCGATCGCTGCCATGAAGACCCGATGTCATCATGATGACATCCGGGTCTCCAGAGTTGAGAGACTTCCTGTCATGCGCAGTGCATGTCAGGAAGTCTCTAAGGTCAGTATGCACTGACTGCAGCGCTGACAGCTTCTATAGCATGCAGATCAGCTTGCACAAAATGAGTGTCCCATAGTGGGACACAGTGTAAGGCTGCTGTCACACTAGCAGTATTTGGTCAGTATTTTACATCAGTATTTGTAAGCCAAAACCAGGAGTAGAACAAATAGAGGAAAAGTATAATAGAAACATATGCACCACTTCTGTATTTATCACCCACTCCTGGTTTTGGCTTCCAAATACTGATGTAAAATACTGACCAAATACTGCTAGTGTGACGGCAGCCTAAAAGTAAGAATGAAATAAAACATTTTTTTTTAAATTGTAAAAATATTTTTAAAAAATAAAAAAAACAATATTTAGTCCATCAATAAATAAATATTTGAATTAAAAAAAATCTAAACAATAAAAGTACACATATTTAGTATCGATGCTTCCGTAACGTCCCGACCTATAAAACTGTCCCAATAGTTAACCACTTTAGTGAACACCATTTAAAAAAACAAACAAAAAAAACCCACAAGGCAAAAAAACAATGCTTTATCATCATACCGCCGAACAAAAAGTGGAATAACATGTGATCAAAACGAAAGATATAAATAAACGTCGTACCGCTGAAAACGTCATTTTGTCCCGCGAAATACAAGCCGACATATATCTCCATCACCGGAAAAATAAAAAAAGTTATAGCTCTCAGAAGAAAGTGATGCAAAAATAATTATTTTTTATATAAAATAGTTTTTATTGTATAAAAGCGCCAAAACATAAAAAAATGATATAAATGAGGTATCCCGGTCATCGTACTGGCCCTAAGAATAAAACTGCTTTGTCAATTTTACTACACGTGGAACGGTATAAACACCCCCCCCCCCAAAGAAATTTATGAATTGCTGGTTTTTGTTCATTCTGCCTCACAAAAATCGGAATAAAAAGCAATCAAAAATGTCATTTTCCCAGAAATGATATCAATAAAAACGTCAACTCGTCCCGCACAAAACAAGACCTCACATAACTCTGTGGGTCAAAATATGGAAAAATTATAGCTCTCAAAATGTGGTGGTGCAAAAACTCTTTTTTTGCAATAGAAAGAGTCTTTTAAAATTGTGTGACAGCTGCCAATCATAAAAACCCGCTATAAATAGTAAATTAACCCCCCTTTATTTCCATTTTCACATTAGGGTTAAGGTTGGGGCTAAAGTTAGGGTTGGAGCTAAAGTTAGGGTTGGGGCTAAAGTTAGGGTTGGGACTAAAGTTAGGGTTGAGATTATGTTTACATTTGGGATTAGGGTTGGTATTAGGGGTGTGTCAGGGTTAGGGGTATGGTTAGGGTTATGGTTGGGATTAGGGTTAGGGATGTGGTTAGGGTTGTGATTAGAGGAGTGGTTAGGGTTATGTTTAGGGTTGGGATTAGGGTTAGGGGTGTGTTGGGGTTAGGGTTTGAGTTAGAATTGGGGTGTTTCCACTGATTACATATATATATATATATATATAGAGATCTACTGGCGTACGCTTTGTGCTCCTTAGTTTCAGACATTTATTACTATTTTGAGCAGTCATAATATATACATTTTAAGCATTGCGGCTAGTTGAAGGCATGAGTTTATTATCTTTTATTATTATTTTATTGAAGTGTGCACAGTCCAAAAGATAGATTATACATATCGGATCCAATGGAAAATATGGGACCCAGAACCGGGGTATATACAAACCCCTCCCATATTAACACATACTCTTTTAAGTGCTTCTATTGCTATAATGCTCAATTAGATATTGGCATCCATCAACCTACAGTGGGTTCATTTGGCTTAATGGCATTCTCTTAACAGAAATTTTTTCTCCTTCCAAAACGACAAACATACTCATATGAAGCTTACGAAGCTAATTTGCTCATTTAAACCAGCTGGACACAGACACTCCAGCCAAAAAGTCCACCTGCTTTCCCTTTGCAGGATTTTCTTGTCCTAGTTACCTTGTCTAATAGATGGGCTGACCACTTCAATAGCTCTGAATTTAGTACTTTCGAGGTCACCCTGGTGTTGAGAGTTAACATGTCTTGCTATTGGGGTGTCTCTCTTGTTCCTGATGTCTCCCAAATGTTCCCCTATTCTGACACGTAATTGCCTCTTGGTTTTACCCACATAATCTTTGGGACAGGAACAGGTACACAAGTAGATAACCCCCTCGGTCTCACATTTTGCAAAACATTTGTTTTTATAAATTCTTTTGGTAACCGAGCTCTGAAACGTATTAAATGGTATAACAATTTACAAAAGCTACAATGTCCACATCTAAAGGTTCCTACAGATCTCTGATCCAACCATTTCCCTCCTTTTTTGGGGGGTATAGTGACTACTGATGACTTGATCTTTTATTGCTCTTCCTCTTCTGTATGTCACGATGGATATGGGGAGATCTATTTGGCTAAGTCGGGGTCTGCTCTTAAAATTCCCCAATGTTTTCTTAATATTTTCATTACTTCTGACTGTTGGTCGTCATACTGTATGCGCCTATAAGTCTCGTAATAGGATCTTCATTAATTGATTAACGTGGATTAAACAAAGTGGATCTATCAGTGGTCCTAGCACTATAACATGCTTGATCTATAAGGGCCCTCGGGTATCCACAATCACAAAACCTCTTTTTCAGTTCCTTAGACTTATTGTGGTAGTCAGTGTCCGTGGAACGGTTCCTCCGTAATCTGAGGAACTGTCCCTTAGGAATACCCCGTTTTAATGAAATAGGATGATGACTCTTCCATCTAAGCAGATTATTAGCTGCTGTAGATTTACGATAGATTGTAGTTTTTAGGGATCTGTCTGCATTTACTGAAATCAGATCATAAAGAAAGGCAAGACTGTTGCCTCCTACTTCATAGGCGAACCTCACCCTCAATTCGTTGTCATTTAAATGGCCAATGAATTCAACAAAGGTAGAGATTTCACCCGTACAGAGGATGAGGATGACGTCTATGTAGCGGCCCCAAAATTAGATATGGGGGCCCCAGACGACATCCCCATCCCCAAACGCTACTGTATCCTCCCACCAACCAAGGAGCAAATTGGGGGGTTTCCACTGTTTAGGCACATCAGGGGCTCTCCAAACGCGACATGGCGTCCGATCTCAATTCCAGCCAATTCTGCGTTGAAAAGTCAAACGGCGCTCCTTCCTTTTCTGAGCTCTGCCATGCATCCAAACAGTGGTTTACCCCCACATATGGGGTATCGGCGTACTTGGGACATATTGTACAACTACTTGGTAAAATAAAACAAATTGGATCTGAATTACATTTTTTGTGAAAAAAGTAAAAATGTTAATTTTTTTAAAACATTCTAAACATTCGAAAAATTCCTGTGAAGCACCTGGAGGGTTAATAAACTTCTTGAATGTGGTTTTGCGCACCTTGAGGGGTGCAGTTTTTAGAATGGTGTCACTTTTGGGTATTTTCTATCATAAAGACGTCTATGATAGCACAACATGTGAGGTCCTATCTGCCGGATATTTGTACCCATGATAATAAGACACAACGGTCCATATTAAGAGTTGGTGTCAGTCGATCTGCAGCACCTAGTCCATCGACCACATCAGTATTCTGTGGCTGCTGGACGGGAGTCCTGAAAACCGCAAAATCCAACCTTCTAGCACCTGCAGTTATTTTGTGTAGCCGCGACATTATCTTTGTGGCGTTATGCACATGTGATATGGTGCCAGGCCGGTTAATAAAAATAAGATCTGTGGTTGCCGGAAAGTGGTACTCAGGGCTCACATCCAGCGACCACAGATTACTGACTGGGCCGATGGAGAGGGCACTGCAAACTGATTCATGCCAACTCTAGTACATATCCAAATATAGGATCTATGTCCAAATAGTATTTTATACAACTGTGGATGGGAAGATTTAACATTAAAGTGGTAAAACTCAATGATCATTCAAAAATGCCTGAATAATGTAACTGCCTATTTCTGGAAAACTATGAGAATACAGAATTGGTGACTGAGGGCTAAATTTTAGCTCCGGCAACACACTAAACTTACCTTGTTCCATAGCCTGGGCAACGAACACAGACTGCTGAATAGCTATTTAGGATCGGCCTAACAAAGTCCTTTCCCTGCTCTTCTATAGCCGGATCTGGCAGCTGCCTGGAAGACAGAATATTTAGAAATTAATGTAAAATGAAAAATCCTGTCTTATTGCAGTACTGACATTAATGTTATACACATTACACCCAGACAATCTGACACCAACATTATTACATCCATGAAACTAAAATGAAATGTTGATTTTCTTACTAAACAGCACTAGAGGGAGCTCAGAGTACACAAGGATGGCCCGAAACAATTTCACTGTCTGCAGCGGCCAGGGAAGGAATATACAAGGCATATGCACAAAGAAGAGAATTTTAAAATATTTATTATGAGGCAATCAGACCCAAAAAGAAATAGCCAGTATGATGATGGTCATTAAGGACATCATACTTGTAATGGTCCAAGAACCAGGAGATTTTGAAAGCAATTTTATCTCCTGTTCCTTATTCTAGTTGGCATGTGTCTTGACTGTACCCATCTAAAATATCTGTAATTTCCAGAAAATTATTATTTCTAACCTGCACAAGGCTCATGTAATAAGCTTAATAAAAGGTGCCGGATGTACACAGTCCTCAAGCATCATAGCTCCATACACTGTGTGGTTTCTGTTCTTGGGTACTGTAGTTCAGCTCTCATTCACTTTAATAGGAGTTCAACTGTAGCACCTCAGAGTCTCCACTATACAGTCACTGTGGGATCTGGAAAAGGCTGATTGGTGGGGATGATGGCTGTCAGAACCCCACCAATGTGATATTGATGACCAGTCCTAAGGGTGCAGACAGACGGCCATATAAATCAGACCGAGATCGGAAAGCAGTGCACGGACTGGCCGTCAGCTCGCTTGACCTGAGTGTGACAGCTGCACAGACATAAATGAAGAGGTCATGCTTGGGTCGGGAGAGCCACCGGCTAGTCCATGCACTGCGTACTGATCTCTGTTTGATTCATGCGGCCGTCTGACTGCGCCTTAAGTATAGATCATCAATATCAAAGTCCTGGATAACCTCTATTGGCTGATAGGCTCTGTTCACACCATGTTTTTGCATCTTGTAGGCAAACCTGCTATGAGCAAATAGGAAGATTCCTGGAGCTGTGGTGCTCCTCGATGCGGCATCCACCGCTTGTCTCCAAACTAAACTAAAATGTGACCTATAGATTTTTAGAATATAACAATCCTGAGGATTTAATTGCTGCATCTTGTAAATAGAATTTTGTCAAATACAGTTCCCTTCCATAAAAAGTTTTTGGTTTGTTTTTTCTTGAGCAAAATGCAGTGAAAAATGTGTTGCTCGACCACAGCATGGATGCAACATCAAAGAGAACTTTGCCATGTCAGTACAGCATTGCAGGGAAACTATAAACTATGGGGAAAAAACTGAACACAGAGGCAATCGCTGCAGACTGAATTTCTGCTTAGTTTGATCTAGTAACCCTGCTACTTTTAGAAAAATTGGCCTTCCTGAGACCAAGGATAAGAATTGCTGCTGTGGCACTTTCAAACGAAAATGTAGGTCGTTTTGTTCTTACGGTTCTTCATTATTCATCACTTTAATGAGCTTCTGTACTAGGTCCTCTCTGGCAATGTCCTGGCTCTTTTTGATGATATCAGCAAAAAGATTCTTCCCATGTTGGAGTTTCTTCCAAGGGGTATCTAGCAGACTGCAGCTCAAGCCATATAGTCCTGTGGGAGATATTAAAAGTAACATAAAAGTGAAATACCATACCAATTAATAGATATCCTTACCATGATATAACTATTGTGTCAGTGACACATTCCACAATGCAGAGTCTACATGTATTTATCATGTGTCATTTTAATGTAACTGTCTGCAAACTTTACAATGTACTGTACATAATGGAAATTATTAACTGTACAGTAAATTTCACTTAGATTGTTGTAGCACATGAGCAAAACAGAGTACAAAGAAAGAGGTACTACACATCGCACACTATACACCACACAACATCTTAAATAAGACTCCATATGTTTAAAAAGGTCAGTGTGATGTCAGACCGATTTCATGTGGAGGATTATCGGTGGAGCATTGAGGATCAAATAACTAGACAATTGTCTTCAAATGGTTTATCCGCTACTATGGTGCTGATGAGCGATACCTGGGATTAGTCATCAATATCAGATCAATGAGGGTTCGGAATCCAGTCCTCCCACCGATCAGCTGTTATCAGCTGCATATAAACAGTGTATATGGGAACATAATCACTTCATCATTCGGTTTAGGCTGCCCCAGAGTATTGCAGATCAGATCATATTCAACTAATGAAATCTGCAGTACTGGAGAGCGAAAACTAAACCGTGCATTAGCGCGGTGGTGTTTTGCTCCGTACGCGTTTTGCATCCAACTGCTGCCTGAGCTGGTAACTGTTAATTATGGGGGAAGTGTGATAGACTCACAGTGATCTGATACTGATGACCTATCCTAAGAATAGGTATTCAATATCATACCGGGGTAAGGAAATTTTGGTATGTCATATGCCAACTCCCTAACTTAGATGCGGGCTCAGGAATTTAGCGCACATTTTTGTCAGCAGAAGATGGCTGCATTATTCAGCCATTATCTGACTTAACAGGGGCGTGTAAAGCTGAGCTCCACCCGCAGATGTTAACCTGTTAAATGTCACTGTCAATCTGTGATCGCAGGTTCAAGTCCCCTAAAGGGACTGCCAAATGCAATAAAAAGTTTAAAAAATATATATAAAAAGTTGTAATCTCCCCTTTTCCCTCCCCCATTAAAAGGAAAAAAAAAGTATAAATATACACATATGGTTTTCTACACGTCTGTAAAAGTTCTTTGCTTTTTTTATTCAGTCTCTGCACCCCTTTTCTTTTTGAGCTGGACATTACATTTAAAAAAGCTCCCCCCTGCTGGGTGTCCATTAGTCGTGGCCTCAGTCCATCTCAGCACTAATTCACACATGCATCATTAGACACATGATAAAGTTTTAATAATAGAGGTTAGGACTCTCCCGAATAGGTTCCTGTGACGTGGTGGGATGGCGTTTATGTTTTTTTTTTTTTTTAAATCAAAAATATGTTAACCAAGTACCCGATACCATTTTCATAAACTGTTTTGATATTTATTTATTAACTGCGGGGTATTTGCCCACTTTATTTTTCTCTTGGGTTTTATATGTAGTACTGGAAAGTTTTCTGCATTGTACATCTATGAAAAATACATTTGTAATGCACTAAAATGAGAAAGTCAAACATTTTATTTGCTCTCTACTCACCTAAGCTTGAATTTCTGCATTACAATTTCCATCACCATCATGAGTAATATAAATGTCTTCAGACATTCTCCTGCGTCATGTTATGGTACTCTGAACTCAAACCTGTCACCTCAGATAGTACAGGACGAGAGTCACATACAAAATGCACTTGACTGTCTTTGGAGAACCACAGTTAACCATTAAATGTCAGTCAGTGCTTTCAAGTGTAACAGTGAGAGAAATGACAATATGTAATGGATCAGCATGGGATATATTTCAAAAGCCAGCAAGTAAAAAAAAAGCCTCTGATTTGGGAGTAAATTGCAACAACAGGGGATATCTGTGATGGAATGTGAAGCAATCACAAGAAAATCCATATCGGTTTTGAGCCTTCTTTTCCTCATCTATTGGAGTCAGATAATATTTTTCACTTGGACTGAATGTGTTTTCAATGGCTCGCCAGCTAATCTTGCATCATTATGCATGCTATGAAGATACAGAACATAGAGGGAGGTAAATTAGGTTGGAACAAAGGATTTGTTAGGTGACAGTCTACATTAACTGAACTTCCAACCAACAAATAACCATAATCTTATTTTAAAAAGAGCACTCCCATGAATTAAAAAAATAATCTGTGTGTGTGTATGTATATATATGTATATGTATGTATGTATATATATATATATAGAGAGAGAGAGAGAGAAAAAAAGACCACAGCAGCACATGCACATGAATCGGCCATGTGAAAACACAAATATACATTTCACAAAAAAAAGTATTTTTGTGAAATGTATATTTGTCTGTGTTTTCACATGGCCGATTCATGTGCATGTGCTGCTGTGGTCTTTTTTTATCTCTGTGTTGCAGTTTGCAGCTTGCACGTGTTCACATTGGAAGTGCTGATTTGTTTTTTTCCTCTCTCTCTCTCTCTCCCTCTATATATACTAGCTGAAGAGCCCGGCGTTGCCTGGGCATAGTAAATATCTGTGATTAGTTATAGCACCTCACTTCTCTTATTTTCCCATCACGCCTCTCATTTTTCCCTCTCACATCTCTCATTTTCTCCCTTACACCTCTCATTTTCCCCCTCACTCCTCATTTTCCCCCTCACTCATCTCATTTTCCCCTAACACTTGTCATTTCGACCTCACATCTGTCATTTTCCGATCACTCCACTATTTTCCCTCACTCCTCTCATTTTGCACTCACACTTTTTCATTTTCACCTCACATCCCTTATTTTCACCTCACACCTCTCATTTTATATAGTATACATCTGTATGTCATCTCCTGTATATAGCATATACCTTTATGTCATCTCCCCTGTAAATAGTATATACCTGGTCTATGTCATCTCCTCCTGTATATTGTACAGTGCCTACAAGTAGTATTCAACCCCCTGCAGATTTAGCAGGATTAATAAGATGCAAATAAGTTAGAGCCTTCAAACTTCAAACAAGAGCAGGATTTATTAACAGATGCATAAATCTTACAAACCAAAAAGTTTTGTTGCTCAGTTAAATTTTTATAAATTTTAAACATAAAAGTGTGGGTCAATTATTATTCAACCCCTAGGTTTAATATTTTGTGGTATAACCTTTGTTTGCAATTACAGCTAATAATCGTCTTTTATAACACCTGATCAGGCCGGCACAGGTCTCTGGAGTTATCTTGGCCCACTCCTCCATGCAGATCTTCTACAAGTTGTCTAGGTTCTTTGGGTGTCTCATGTGGACTTTAATCTTGAGCTCCTTCCACAAGTTTTCAATTGGGTTAAGGTCAGGAGACTGACTAGGCCACTGCAACACCTTGATTTTTTGCCTCTTGAACCAGGCCTTGGTTTTCTTGGCTGTGTGCTTTGGGTCGTTGTCTTGTTGGAAGATGAAATGACGACCCATCTTAAGATCCTTGATGGAGGAGCGGAGGTTCTTGGCCAAAATCTCCAGGTAGGCCGTGCTATCCATCTTCCCATGGATGCGGGCCAGATGGCCAGGCCCCTTGGCTGAGAAACAGCCCCACAGCATGATGCTGCCACCACCATGCTTGACTGTAGGGATGGTATTCTTGGGGTCATATGCAGTGCCATCCAGTCTCCAAACGTCACGTGTGTGGTTGGCACCAAAGATCTCGATCTTGGTCTCATCAGACCAGAGAACCTTGAACCAGTCAGTCTCAGAGTCCTCCAAGTGATCATGAGCAAACTGTAGACGAGCCTTGACATGATGCTTTGAAAGTAAAGGTACCTTACGGGCTCGTCTGGAACGGAGACCATTGCGGTGGAGTACGTTACTTATGGTATTGACTGAAACCAATGTCTCCACTGCCATGAGATCTTCCCGGAGCTCCTTCCTTGTTGTCCTTGGGTTAGCCTTGACTCTTCGGACAAGCCTGGCCTCGGCAAGGGAGGAAACTTTCGAAGGCTGTCCAGGCCGTGGAAGGCTAACAGTAGTTCCATAAGCCTTCCACTTCCGGATGATGCTCCCAACAGTGGAAACAAGTAGGCCCAACTCCTTGGAAAGGGTTTTGTACCCCTTGCCAGCCTTGTGACCCTCCACGATCTTGTCTCTGATGGCCTTGGAATGCTCCTTTGTCTTTCCCATGTTGACCATGTATGAGTGCTGTTGACAAGTTTGGGGAGGGTCTTAAATAGTCAGAAAAGGCTGGAAAAAGAGATAATTAATCCAAACATGTGAAGCTCATTGTTCTTTGTGCCTGAACTACTTCTTAATACTTTAGGGGAACCAAACAGAATTCTGGTGGGTTGAGGGGTTGAATAATAAATGACCCTCTAAAAAGACTTTTCACAATTTAAAAAAAAAATAAACAAAGAAATAACATTCTCTTTTGCTGCAGTGCATTTCACACTTCCAGGCTGATCTAGAGTCCAAATGTCACAATGCCAAGTTAATTCCAAATGAGTAAACCTGCTAAATCTGCAGGGGGTTGAATACTACTTGTAGGCACTGCATATACCTGTGTCATCTCCTCTTGTATATAGTATATACCTGTATGTCATCTCTTCTGTATATACTATATACCTGTATGTCATCTCCTCCTATATATAGTATATACCTCTATGTCATCTCCTGTATATAGTATATACCTGTATGTCATCTCCCCTGTATATAGTATATACCTGCTGTATGTCATCTCCTCCTCTATATACCTATGTGTCATCTTCTCTTTTATATAGTATATACCTGTGTGTCATCTCCTCCTGTATATAGTATATACAGTCATGGCCAAAAGTATTCACACCCCTGCAATTCTGTCAGATAATAATCAGTTTCTTCTTGAAAATGATTGCAAACACAAATTATTTGGTATTATTATCTTCATTTAATTTGTCTTAAATGAAAAAACACAAAAAGATTTGTCCTAAAGCCAAATTGGATATAATTCCACACCAAACATAAAATAGGGGGTGGACAAAAGTATTGACACCATTCGAAAAATCTTGTGATGCTCCTCTAATTTGTGTAATTAACAGCAGCTGTAACTTACCTGTGGCACCTAACAGATGTTGGCAATAACTAAATCACACTTGCAGCCAGTTGACATGGATTAAAGTTGACTCAACCTCTGTCCTGTGTCCTTGTGTGTACCACATTGAGCATGGAGAAAAGAAAGAAGACCAAAAAACTGTCTGAGGACTTGAGAAACCAAATTGTGAGGAAGCACGAGCAATCTCAAGGCTACAAGTCCATCTCCAAAGACCTGAATGTTCCTGTGTCTACCGTGCGCAGTGTCATCAAGAAGTTTAAAGCCCATGGCACTGTGGCTAACCTCCCTAGATGTGGACGGAAAAGAAAAATTGACAAGAGATTTCAACGCAAGATTGTGCGGATGTTGGATAAACAACCCCGACTAACATCCAAACAAGTTCAAGCTGCCCTGCAGTCCAAGGGTACAACAGTGTCAACCCGTATTATCCATTGGCATCTGAATGAAAAGGGACTGTATGGTAGGAGACCCAGGAAGACCTCACTTCTTACCCCGAGACATAAAAAAGCCAGGCTGGAGTTTGCCAAAACTTACCTGAAAAGGCCTAAAACGTTTGGGTACAATGTTCTCTGGTCAGATGAGACAAAAGTAGAGCTTTTTGGGCAAAGGCATCAACATAGAGTTTACAGGAGAAAAAAAGAAGCATTCAAAGAAAAGAACACGGTCCCTACAGTCAAACATGGCGGAGGTTCCCTGATGTTTTGGGGTTGCTTTGCTGCCTCTGGCATTGAACTGCTTGACCGTGTGCATGGCATTATGAAGTCTGAAGACTACCACCAAATTTTGCAGCATAATGTAGGGCCCAGTGTGAGAAAGCTGGGTCTCCCTCAGAGGTCATGGGTCTTCCAGCAGGACAATGACCCAAAACACACTTCAAAAAGCACTAGAAAATGGTTTGAGAGAAAGCACTATAGACTTCTAAGGTGGCCAGCAATGAGTCGAGACCTGAATCCCATAGAACACCTCTGGAGAGATCTAAAAATGGCAGTTTGGAGAAGGCACCCTTCAAATATCAGGGACCTGGAGCAGTTTGCCAAAGAAGAATGGTCTAAAATTCCAGCAGAGCATTGTAAGAAACTCATTGATGGTTACCAGAAGTGGTTGGTTGCAGTTATTTTGGCTAAAGGTTGTGCAACCAAGTATTAGGCTGAGGGTGCCAATACTTTTGTCTGGCCCATTTTTGGAGTTTTGTGTGAAATGATCAATGTTTTGCTTTTTGCTTCATTCTCTATTGTGTTTTTTCATTTAAGACAAATTAAATGAAGATAATAATACCAAAGAATTTGTGTTTGCAATCATTTTCAGGAAGAAACTGAATATTATCTGACAGAATTGCAGGGGTGTGAATACTTTTGACCATGACTGTACGTGTGTCATCTCCCCTGTATATAGTATATACTATACCTGTGTGTCATCTCTTCCTGTATATAATATATACCTTTGTGTCATCTCCTCCTGTATATAGTATATACGTGTCATCTCTTCCTGTATATAGTATATACCTGTGTGTCATCTCCCCTCTATACAGTATATACCTGTGTGTCATCTCCCCTGAATATAGTATATACCTGTGTGTCATCTCACCTGTATATAGTATGTATCTGTATGTCATCTCCCCTGTATATAGTATATATGTGTGTGTCATCTCCTCCTGTATATAGTATATACCTGTATGTCATCTTCTCCTGTATATAGTATATACCTGTGTGTCATCTCCCCTGTATATAGTATATATGTAATTCCCATAGTCCTATTTAGAACAGGCAACAGTCACTTCAAATATTCGTAATTCACATATTCCTTTGTAGAGAGAGGTATCTTCCAAAGGAAAAACGAAGTGAAAATGAGGAAGGTAATTTAAAAGTATAATGTTTATTAACAATAATTAAAAAGCAAAACAATCAAAAACACAAAATGTGGATAAAATACAGGGGATATTTCAACACCAGACAAAATCTGGGGAGACGAACCTGCCTCGTATGGTCACAGGAGATAATGAAAGCCCAGAGTCTCACAAATGATAGTGTTGGTGGTGACACTAGTATATGTAAGGCTAATTAGCAAGACACTGCATGAAACTAGTACCCAGTTGTGGTATATGGCCACTGTGCAGAGTATTCCCCTCTTAAGCTGGCAGGAAGGAACCTAAAGTATATCCAGTGGTGCAAACAAGTATGCTAACCACCTGGAAAAAGGATTCCTATAAAGTTGCCACAATAGGAGGGGTACCTAATAATGAAAGGCAAAGGTACACATATCGGTGATCTCAGGGTTAATTACCTTGATGTAGCTGGAGGTGCAGAGAGATGCTAGTGACCAGTGGCAGGAGGCAGGAGCGGATCCCCGGCGCCCGACAAGCGCTGTTTCGCCGTAGCTTCTTCCAGTGGGGGCGAGGATGTGTGTCATCTCCTCCTGTATATAGTAAATGCCTGTGTGTCATCTCCTCCTGTATATAGTATATACCTGTGTGTCATCTCCTGCTGTATTTAGTATATACCTGTGTGTCATCTCCCCTGTATATAGCATATACCTGTGTGTCATCTCCCCTGTACATAGTATATACCAGTGTGTCATCTCCTCCTGTATATAGTATATATCTGTGTGTCATCTCACCTGTATATAGTTTATGTGTGTGTCATCTCCTCCTGTATATAGTATATACCTGTGTGTCATCTCTCCTGTATATAGTATATATCTGTATGTCATCTCCTCCTGTATTAGACCGCGTTCACACGTTATTTGGTCAGTATTTTTACCTCAGTATTTGTAAGCTAAATAGGCAGCCTGATAAATCCCCAGCCAACAGGAAGCCCTCCCCCCTGGCTTTATATATTAGCTCTCACACACATAATAGACAGGTCATGTGACTGACAACTGCCGTATTTCCTATATGGTACATTTGTTGCTCTTGTAGTTTGGCACATTAACCCCCGGGACACCGCGATCAAACATGATCGCAGTGTGCCGGCGGTATAGGGAAGCATCGCGCAGGGAGGGGGCTCCCTGCGGGCTTCTCTGAGACGATCGGTACAAGGCGATGTGCTCACCTTGTACCGAGCGTCTCATGCCTGTAGGCCCCAGATCCAAAATGGCCGCGAGGCTACTTCCGGGTCCTGCAAGGAGTACTTTCGGGTCAAGAGCAGGCCCTGGTAACTAAGCAGCAGGGCACGCCAGATCGCTGATCTGACACAGTGCTCTACAAAGTGTCAGATCAGCGATCTGTCACTATACAGTGATGTCCCCCCCTGGGACAAAGAAAAAAATAATTTTTTAGATATGTAAAAAAAAAAAAACCTAAATAAAGAAAAAAAAAATTATTCCCATAAATACATTTCTTTATCTAAATAATAAAAAAACAATAAAAGTACACATATTTAGTATCACCGCGTCCGTAACGACCCGACATATAAAACTGTCCCAGTAGTTAACCGCTTCAGTGAACACCGTAAAAAAAAAAAAAAAAAAAAGAGGCAAAAAACAACTTTATTATCATACCGCCGAACAAAAAGTGGAATAACACGCGATCAAAAAGAAGGATATAAATAACCATGGTACCGCAAAAAATGTCATCTTGTCCCGCAAAAAGCGAGCCGCTATACAGCATCATCAGCGGAAAAAATAAAAAAGTTACAGTCCTCAGAATAAAGCGATGCAAAAATAATTATTTTTTCTATAAAATAGTTTTTATCGTATAAAAAGCGCCAAAACATAAAAAAATTATATACATGAGGTATCGCTGTAATCGTACTGACCCGAAGAATAAAACTGCTTTATCCATTTTACCAAATGCGGAATGGTATAAACGCCTCTTCCCCCACACCCCCCAAAAAAAAAAAAAGAAATTCATGAATAGCTGGTTTTGGGTCATTCTGCCTCACAAAAATTGGAATAAAAAGCGATCAAAAAATGTCACGTGCCCGAAAATGTTACCATTAAAAACGTCAAATCGTCTCGCAAAAAACAAGACCTCACATTACTCTGTGGACCAAAATATGGAAAAATTATAGGTCTCAAAATGTGGTAACGCAAAAAATTTTTTTTTGCAATAAAAAGCATATTTTAGTGTGTGACGGCTGCCAATCATAAAAATCCGCTAGAAAACCTGCTATAAAAGTAAATCAAACCCCCATTCATCACCCCCTTAGTTAGGGAAACATAAATTTTTTTTAAAAAATGTATTTATTTCCATCTTCCCATTAGGGCTAGGGTTAGGGCTAGGGTTGGGGCTAGGGTTGGGGTTAGGGTTGGGGTTAGGGTTGAGGCTAGAGTTAGGGTTGGGGCTAAAGTTAGAGTTAGGGTTGGGGCTAAAGTTAGGGTTGGGGCTAAAGTTAGGGTTGGGGCTAAAGTTAGGGTTGGGGCTAAAATTAAGGTTGGGGCTAAAGTTAGGGTTGGGATTAGGGTTAGGGGTGTGTCAGGGTTAGGGGTGTGGTTAGGGTTATGGTTGGGATTAGGGTTAGGGGTGTGTTGGGGTTAGGGTTTCAGTTAGAATTGGGGGTTTCCACTGTTTAGGCACATCAGGGCTCTCCAAACGCGACATCGCGTCCGATCTCAATTCCAGCCAATTCTGCGTTGAAAAAGTAAAACAGTGGTCCTTCCCTTCCGAGCTCTCCCGTGCACCCAAACAGGGGTTTACCTGTTGTGAATTCTGCTTTTGGGCTCCCTCCGGTGGTTGTAGAGGGTAATGCAGTTGTGCCTGGACTGCAGGATTGGACAGGTGTATCTACTAATTGCAAAACTGACTGGGGTATATAGCTTTGCAGGACTCTTTAGTCCCTGCCAGTTGTCCATTGTTTTTTGGAGGATTCACTTCCCTTCTGGTCTCTCCTGTTTGCTGAGCTTTTCAACAAAGATAAGTACTGGCTTTGTTTTTGCTGTCCACCTGCTGTGGACCTTATAGTTCTGTGCATTTTCATGTTTGTTTTGTCCAGCTTTGTCTGTGAAGGATTTTTTGCAGCCAAGCTGTGTCTCTGGAGATGCAGATATACCCTCCATATCTTTAGTCAGATGTGGTGATTTGTATTTTCTGTGATGGATATTTTCTAGTGTTTTAATACTGACCGCATAGTACTCTGTTCTATTCTTTCTTTTTAGCTAGTATGGCCTCCTTTGCTAAATTCTGATTTCATGTCTGCGTGCGTTGTTTCCCTCTCCTCTCACCGTCAATATTTCTGGGGGGCTATCTATCCTTTGGGGATTTTCTCTGAGGCAAAATAGGTTTCCTGTTTCTGTCTTTAGGGGAAGTTAGATCTTAGGCTGTGACGAGGGGTCTAGGGAGTGTTAGGTACCCACGGCTACTTCTAGTTGCGCTGCTAGGTTCAGGGTTTGTGGTCAGTACAGGGACCACCTTCTCCAGAGTCCATCTCATGCTGCTCCTAGGCCACCAGATCATGACAGTACAACTGGCCAACAATGAGTTAATTGCATCTCAGAAGAAGTGAGGGAAGCTTTTGAGCCATTTTTTTTCCTTAGCCTGTTTTGTATTATCCTCCCTCTTAATCTCTGGGTGGCTACGGAATCTAGTATTAACATGAATGTTCAGGAGTTAGTTTCTCGGGTGGATCAGCTTGCTGCTAGGGTACAGGGTATTTCAGATTATATTGTTCAGACTCCTGCCTTAGAACCTAAGATTCCCACTCCTGATTTATTCTTTGGTGACAGATCCAAATTTTTGAGTTTAAAAAATAACTGTAAACTGTTTTTTGCATCAAGACCCCGGTCTTCTGGTGATCCTATTCAGCAGGCTAAAATCATCATATCTCTGCTGCGTAGTGACCCACAGGATTGGGCATTTTCCCTGGAAACTGGCAATCCTGCTTTGCTTAATGTTGATTCTTTCTTTCAGGCATTGGGGTTGTTGTATGATGAGCCTAATTCTGTAGATCAGGCTGAAAAAATCTTGTTGGCCCTGTGTCAAGGTCAAGAAGCAGCAGAATCGTATTGCCAGAAATTTAGAAAATGGTCTGTACTGACTAAATGGAATGAGGATGCCTTGGCGGCAATTTTCAGAAAGGGTCTTTCTGAATCCGTTAAAGATGTTATGGTGGGGTTCCCCACGCCTGCTGGTCTGAGTGATTCTATGTCTCTGGCCATTCAGATTGATCGGCGCTTGCACGAGCGCAGAGTTGTGCACACTGTGGCGTTGTCCTCTGAGCGGAGCCCTGAGCCTATGCAGTGTGATAGGATTTTGTCTAGAGCTGAACGTCAAAGATTCAGGCGTCAGAATAGGTTGTGTTTTTACTGCGGCGATTCTGCTCATGTTATTTCTGATTGCCCTAAGCGTACAAAGAGAATCGCTAGTTCTGTTACCATCAGTACTATACAACCTAAATTTCTGTTATCTGTGACCTTGATCTGCTCATTATCATCATTTTCTGTCATGGCATTTGTGGATTCAGGCATCGCTCTGAACTTAATGGATTTAGAATTTGCTAGACATTGTGGTTTCCCCTTGCAGCCTTTGCAGAACCCTATTCCTTTGAGGGGCATTGATGCTACACCGTTGGCTAAAAATAAACCTCAGTTTTGGACACAGCTAACCATGCGCATGGCGCCAGCCCATCAGGAAGATTGTCGTTTTCTGGTGTTGCATAATTTGCATGATGATATTGTGCTGGGTTTTCCATGGTTGCAGCTACATAATCCGGTGTTAGATTGGAAATCCATGTCTGTGACTAGTTGGGATTGTCAGGGGGTTCATGATCATGTTCCTTTGATGTCGATTTCCTCTTCCCCCTCTTCTGAAATTCCTGAGTTTTTGTCAGACTTCCAGGATGTATTCGATGAGCCCAAATCCAGTTCCCTTCCACCGCATAGGGACTGTGATTGTGCTATTGACTTGATTCCAGGTTGTAAGTTCCCTAAGGGCCGACTTTTCAACCTGTCTGTGCCAGAACATGCCGCCATGCGGAGCTATATTAAAGAGTCTTTGGAGAAGGGGCATATTCGGCCATCTTCTTCACCGTTGGGAGCGGGGTTCTTTTTTGTTGCCAAGAATGATGGCTCCTTGAGACCCTGTATTGATTATCGCCTCTTGAATAAGATCACGGTCAAATTTCAATACCCTTTGCTTACTGATTTGTTTGCTAGGATTAAGGGGGCTAGTTGGTTTACTAAGATTGACCTTCAAGGGGCATATAATCTTATTCTTATTAAGCAGGGTGACGAATGGAAAACTGCATTTAATACGCCCGAAGGCCATTTTGAATACCTTGTGATACCATTCGGACTCTCTAATGCCCCATCTGTGTTCCAATCCTTCATGCATGATATCTTTCGGAGTTATCTTGATAAATTCATGGTTGTATATTTGGATGATATTTTGATTTTTTCCAATGATTGGGAGTCTCATGTGAAACAGGTCAGGATGGTATTTCAGATCCTCCGTAATAATGCTTTATTTGTGAAGGGGTCAAAGTGCCTCTTTGGAGTGCAGAAGGTTTCTTTTTTGGGTTTCATTTTTTCTCCCTCATCTATAGAAATGGATCCGGTTAAGGTTCAGGCCATTCATGATTGGATTCAGCCCACATCTGTGAAGAGCCTTCAGAAATTCTTGGGCTTTGCTAATTTTTATCGTCGTTTCATTGCCAACTTCTCCAGTGTGGTTAAACCTCTGACCGATTTGACAAAGAAAGGCGCTGATGTGACGAATTGGTCCTCCGCGGCTGTTTCTGCCTTTCAGGAGCTTAAACGCCGATTTACTTCTGCCCCTGTGTTGCGTCAGCCAGATGTTTCTCTTCCATTTCAGGTTGAGGTTGACGCGTCTGAGATTGGGGCAGGGGCCGTTTTGTCTCAGAGGAATTCTGATGGTTCCTTGATGAAACAGTGTGCCTTCTTTTCTCGAAAGTTTTCGCCTGCGGAACGCAATTATGATGTCGGCAATCGGGAGTTGTTGGCTATGAAGTGGGCATTTGAGGAGTGGCGACATTGGCTTGAGGGGGCCAAGCACCGTATTGTGGTCCTGACCGATCATAAGCATCTGATTTACCTCGAGTCTGCCAAACGGCTGAATCCTAGACAGGCTTGATGGTCCCTGTTTTTCTCCCGTTTTGATTTTGTGGTCTCGTACATTCCTGGTACTAAGAATGTTAAGGCGGATGCCCTCTCTAGGAGTTTTTTTCCTGATTCCCCTGGGGTTCTTGAGCCGGTCGGCATTCTGAAGGAAGGGGTGATTCTTTCTTCCATCTCCCCTGATTTACGACGGGTTCTTCAGGAATTTCAGGCTGATAAACCTGACCGCTATCCAGTGGGGAAACTGTTTGTTCCTGATAGACGGACTAGTAAAGTGATTTCTGAGGTTCATTGTTCTGTGTTGGCTGGCCATCCTGGGATTTTTAGTACCAGAGATTTGGTTGGTAGGTCCTTTTGGTGGCCTTCTTTGTCGCGGGATGTGCGTTCTTTTGTGCAGTCCTGTGGGACTTGTGCGCGAGCTAAGCCTTGCTGTTCCCGCGCTAGTGGGTTGCTTTTGCCATTACCGGTCCCCGAGAGGCCCTGGACACATATTTCTATGGATTTTATTTCCGATCTTCCTGTTTCCCAAAGAATGTCGGTTATCTGGGTTGTCTGTGACCGATTTTCTAAGATGATTAATTTGGTGCCTTTGCCTAAATTGCCGCCTTCTTCCGATTTGGTTCCGTTGTTTTTTCAGCATGTGGTACGTTTGCATGGTATTCCGGAGAATATTGTGTCCGACAGAGGTTCCCAGTTTGTTTCTAGGTTTTGGCGGGCCTTTTGTGCCAAGCTGGGCATTGATTTGTCTTTTTCTTCTGCATTTCATCCTCAGACAAATGGCCAGACTGAGCGAACTAATTAGACCTTGGAGACCTATTTGAGATGCTTTGTGTCTGCTGATCAGGATGATTGGGTGGCTTTTTTGCCATTGGCCGAGTTTGCCCTTAATAATCGGGCTAGTTCGGCTACTTTGGTTTCGCCTATTTTTTGTAATTTTGGTTTTCATCCTCGTTTTTCTTCTGGGCAGGTTGAGCCTTCTGACCTTCCTGGTGTGGATTCTGTGGTCGACAGGTTGCAGCAGATTTGGGCTCATGTGGTGGACAATTTGGTGCTGTCTCAGGAGGAGGCTCAACGTTTTGCTAACCGTCATCGGTGTGTTGGTTCCCGGCTTCGGGTTGGGGATCTGGTTTGGTTGTCTTCCCGTCATGTTCCTATGAAGTTTTCTTCCCCTAAGTTTAAGCCTCGATTTATTGGTCCTTATAGGATTTCTGAGATTATTAATCCGGTGTCCTATCGCCTGGCGCTTCCGGCCTCCTTTGCTATTCATAATGTCTTCCATAGATCTTTGTGGCAGAAATATGTGGAGCCCGTTGTTTCCTCTGTTGATCCTCCGGCCCCTGTGTTGGTCGATGGGGAGTTGGAATATGTTGTTGAGAAGATTTTGGATTCTCGTTTTTCGAGGCGGAAGCTTCAGTACCTTATCAAATGGAAGGGTTATGGCCAGGAGGATAATTCTTGGGTTTCAGCCTCTGATGTCCATGCCGCTGATTTGGTTCGTACCTTTCATCGGGCTCATCCTGATCGGCCTGGGGGCTCTGGTGAGGGTTCGGTGACCCCTCCTCAAGGGGTGGGGGGGTACTGTTGTGAATTCTGCTTTTGGGCTCCCTCCGGTGGTTGTAGAGGGTAATGCAGTTGTGCCTGGACTGCAGGATTGGACAGGTGTATCTACTAATTGCAAAACTGACTGGGGTATATAGCTTTGCAGGACTCTTTAGTCCCTGCCAGTTGTCCATTGTTTTTTGGAGGATTCACTTCCCTTCTGGTCTCTACTGTTTGCTGAGCTTTTCTACAAAGATAAGTCCTGGCTTTGTTTTTGCTGTCCACCTGCTGTGGACCTTATAGTTCTGTGCATTTTCATGTTTGTTTTGTCCAGCTTTGTCTGTGAAGGATTTTTTGCAGCCAAGCAGTGTCTCTGGAGATGCAGATATACCCTCCATGTCTTTAGTCAGATGTGGTGATTTGTATTTTCTGTGGTGGATATTTTCTAGTGTTTTAATACTGACCGCATAGTACTCTGTTCTATTCTTTCTTTTTAGCTAGTATGGCCTCCTATGCTAAATTCTGATTTCATGTCTGCGTGCGTTGTTTCCCTCTCCTCTCACCGTCAATATTTGTGGGGGGCTATCTATCCTTTGGGGATTTTCTCTGAGGCAAGATAGGTTTCCTGTTTCTGTCTTTAGGGGAAATTAGATCTTAGGCAGTGACGAGGGGTCTAGGGAGTGTTAGGTACCCCCCACGGCTACTTCTAGTTGCGCTGCTAGGTTCAGGGTTTGCGGTCAGTACAGGGACCACCTTCTCCAGAGTCCGTCTCATGCTGCTCCTAGGCCACCAGATCATAACATTTACCCCAACATATGGGGTGTCAGCATGCTCAGGACAAATTGGACAACAACTATTGGGGTCCAATTTCTCTTGTTACCCTTGGGAAAATAAAAATTTGGGGGTCTAAAAATACATTTTTGTGGGAAAAAAAATAATTTTTATTTTCACGACTCCACGTTATAAACTGTAGTGAAACACTTGGGGGTTCAAAGCTGTCAAAACACATCTAGATAAGATCCTTAGGGGGTCTACTTTCCAAAATGGTATCACTTTTGGGGGGTTTCTACTGTTTAGGTGCTTTAGGAGCTCTGCAAATGCAACGTGACGCCTGCAGACCAATCCATCTAAGTCTGCATTCCAAATGGCGCTCCTTCCCTTCCTGTTGTGAATTCTGTTGTCGAACTCCCTCCTGTGGTCGTGAATGGTACTTCGGCGAGTTCTGTCTATGGGCTCCCTCTGGTGGCTATGAATGAAGCTGCTGCTTCTGAGGTTCCTTACACAGGTGATGTGGTTTATCCTTTGGTTTGCTTCTCTATTTAACTCCACTCAGATCGTTACTCCATGCCAGCTGTCAATGTTTTAGCATTGGTTCAGTTCGCTCCTGGATCTGCCTGGTGACCTGTCTTCTCCTGCAGAAGCTAAGTTCCTTATTGTTATTTTTGCTCATTGTTTCTTTGTCCAGCTGGTTATCCTGATTTTGTCTTGCTAGCTGGAAGCTCTGGGATGCAGAGTTCCCCCCCCCCCCCCGCGAGTCGGTGCGGAGGTCTTTTTTGCACACTCTGCGTGGTCTTTTGTAGGTTTTTGTGCTGACCGCAAAGATTCCTTTCCTATCCTCTGTCTATTTAGTAAGTCTGGCCTCTCTTTGCTGAAACCTATTTCATATCTGCGTTTGTGACTTTCATCTTTTCTCACAGTCATTATATGTGGGGGGCTGCCTATTCCTTTGGGGAATTTCTCTGAGGCATGGTAGGCTATATTTTCTATCTCTAGGGCTAGCTGGCTCTGAGGCTGTGACGAGGCGCCTAGGGAGCGTCAGGAGCGCTCCACAGCTATTTTTAGTGTGCGAGATAGGATTAGGGCTTGCGGTCAGCAGAGCTCCCACATCCCAGAGCTCGTCCTGTATGAGTTTAACTATCAGGTCGGGTGCTCCTAACCACCAGGTCATAACAGTAACAGTACAGCTGGCCCAAAGTATTAATGCATCTCAATAGAGGGATAAGAGGACTTCTGAGACCATTTTTTTCTTCTTTGCACTGTGTTTTGTCTTTCTTTTCCCCTAGACCTTTGGGTGGTTCAGGACACAGGTGTAGAGATGGACATTCAGGGTCTATCCTCTTGTGTGGATCATCTCACTGCAAGGGTACAAAACATTCAAGTTTTTGTGGTTCAGAATCCTATGTTAGAGCCTAGAATTGCTATTCCTGATTTATTTTCTGGCGATAGATCTAGATTCTTGAATTTCAAAAATAATTGTAAACTGTTTCAAGCTTTGAAACCCCGCTCCTCTGGTGACCCCGTTCAACAAGTAAAAATCATAATTTCTTTGTTGCGTGGTGACCCTCAAGACTGGGCATTTTCCCTTGCGCCAGGAGATCCTGCATTGCGAGATGTAGATGCGTTTTTTTTGGCGCTTGGATTGCTTTATGATGAACCAAATTCAGTGGATCAGACAGAGAAAATCTTGCTGGCTTTGTGTCAGGGTCAAGATGAAGCAGAGGTGTACTGTCAGAAGTTTAGAAAGTGGTCTGTGCTTACTCAGTGGAATGAATGTGCCCTGGCGGCAATTTTCAGAAAGGGTCTTTCTGAAGCCCTTAAGGATGTCATGGTGGGATTTCCCATGCCTGCTGGTCTGAATGAGTCTATGTCCTTGGCCATTCAGATCGATCGGCGCATGCGTGAGCGCAAACCTGTGCACCATCTGGCGGTATTCTCTGAGCATAGGCCTGAGCCTATGCAATGTGATAGGACTTTGACTAGAGCTGAACGGCAAGAACACAGACGTCGGAATGGGCTGTGTTTTTACTGTGGTGAATCCACTCGTGCTATCTTCGATTGTCCGAAGCGCACTAAGCGGTTCGCTAGGTCTGCCACCATTGGTACTGTACAGTCTAAATTTCTTTTGTCCGTTACTCTGATTTGCTCCCTGTCGTCCTATTCTGTAATGGCATTTGTGGATTCAGGCGCTGCCCTGAATTTGATGGACTTGGAGTTTGCCAGGCGCTGTGGTTTTTTCTTGGAGCCCTTGCAGTATCCTATTCCATTGAGAGGAATTGATGCTACGCCTTTGGCCAAGAATAAGCCTCAGTACTGGACTCAATTGACCATGTGCATGGCTCCTGCACATCAGGAGGATATTCGCTTTTTGGTGTTGGATAATCTGCATGATGTGGTCGTTTTGGGGTTGCCATGGCTACAGGTCTATAATCCAGTGTTGGATTGGAAATCTATGTCTGTGTCCAGCTGGGGTTGTCAGGGGGTACATGGTGATGTTCCATTGCTATCAATTTCGCCTTCCACTCCTTCTGAAGTCCCTGAGTTTTTATCAGATTACCGGGATGTATTTGAAGAGCCCAAATCTGGTGCCCTACCTCCTCATAGGGATTGCGACTGTGCTATTAATTTGATTCCTGGTAGTAAGTTTCCTAAGGGCCGACTGTTTAATTTATCTGTGCCAGAGCAAGCCGCTATGCGGAGTTATATAAAGGAATCCTTGGAGAAGGGTCATATTCGTCCGTCGTCGTCACCATTGGGAGCTGGGTTCTTTTTTGTGGCCAAGAAGGATGGTTCTTTGAGACCTTGTATTGATTACCGCCTTCTTAATAAGATCACAGTCAAATTTCAGTATCCTTTGCCGCTGCTGTCTGATTTATTTGCTCGGATTAAGGGGGCTAGTTGGTTCACCAAGATAGATCTTCGAGGGGCGTATAATCTTGTGCGAATTAAACAGGGTGATGAGTGGAAAACAGCATTTAATACGCCCGAGGGCCATTTTGAGTACCTGGTTATGCCATTCGGGCTTTCTAATGCTCCATCTGTGTTTCAGTCCTTTATGCATGACATCTTCCGAGAGTACCTGGATAGATTTATGATTGTATATTTGGATGACATTCTGGTCTTTTCGGATGATTGGGAGTCTCATGTGAAGCAGGTCAGAATGGTGTTCCAGGTCCTTCGTGCGAATTCCTTGTTTGTGAAGGGGTCAAAGTGTCTCTTTGGAGTTCAGAAGGTTTCATTTTTGGGTTTCATTTTTTCCCATTCTACTATCGAGATGGACCCTGTTAAAGTTCAGGCCATTTACGATTGGACTCAGCCGACATCTGTGAAGAGCTTGCAGAAGTTCCTGGGCTTTGCTAATTTTTATCGTCGCTTCATCGCTAACTTTTCCAGTATTGCTAAACCGTTGACTGATTTGACCAAGAAAGGTGCTGATGTGGTCAATTGGTCCTCTGCGGCTGTAGCGGCTTTTCAGGAGTTGAAGCGTCGTTTTGCTTCTGCCCCTGTGTTGTGCCAGCCAGATGTTTCGCTCCCTTTTCAGGTGGAGGTTGATGCTTCTGAAATTGGAGCAGGGGCTGTTTTGTCGCAAAGAAGTTCTGATGGCTCGGTGATGAAACCCTGTGCCTTCTTTTCTAGAAAATTCTCGCCTGCTGAGCGCAATTATGATGTGGGCAATCGGGAGTTGTTGGCCATGAAGTGGGCATTCGAGGAGTGGCGACATTGGCTTGAAGGAACTAAACATCGCGTGGTGGTCTTGACGGATCACAAGAATTTGACTTATCTCGAGTCTGCCAAACGGTTGAATCCTAGACAGGCTTGATGGTCGCTCTTTTTCTCCCGTTTTGATTTTGTGGTTTCATACCTTCCGGGATCTAAGAATGTGAAGGCTGATGCCCTGTCAAGGAGTTTTGTGCCCGACTCTCCGGGTGTTCCGGAGCCGGCGGGTATTCTTAAAGAAGGGGTAATTTTGTCTGCCATTTCCCCTGATTTGCGGCGTGTGCTGCAAAAGTTTCAGGCTGATAGACCTGACCGTTGTCCTACGGAGAAACTGTTTGCCCCTGATAGATGGACTAGTAGAGTTATCTCGGAGATTCATTGTTCAGTATTGGCTGGTCATCCTGGAATCTTTGGTACCAGAGATTTGGTGGCTAGATCTTTTTGGTGGCCTTCTTTGTCACGGGATGTGCGTTCTTTTGTGCAGTCCTGTGGGATTTGTGCTCGGGCTAAGCCCTGCTGTTCTCGTGCCAGTGGGTTGCTTTTGCCCTTGCCGATTCCGAAGAGGCCCTGGACGCATATTTCCATGGATTTTATTTCTGATCTCCTTGTTTCTCAAAAGATGTCAGTCATTTGGGTGGTTTGTGATCGCTTCTCTAAGATGGTCCATTTGGTACCCTTATCTAAACTGCCTTCCTCCTCTGATTTGGTGCCATTGTTTTTCCAGCATGTGGTTCGTTTGCATGGCATTCCGGAGAACATCGTCTCGGACAGAGGTTCCCAGTTTGTTTCGAGGTTTTGGCGGTCCTTTTGCGCTAAGATGGGCATTGATTTGTCTTTTTCTTCGGCTTTCCATCCTCAGACTAATGGCCAAACCGAACGAACTAATCAGACTTTGGAGACATATCTGAGATGCTTTGTTTCTGCTGATCAGGATGATTGGTTGTCCTTCTTGCCTTTGGCTGAGTTCGCCCTTCATAATCGGGTCAGCTCGGCTACTTTAGTTTCTCCTTTTTTCTGCAATTCTGGTTTCCATCCTCGTTTCTCTTCAGGGCAGGTTGAGCCTTCGGACTGTCCTGGTGTGGATGCGGTGGTGGACAGGTTGCAGCAGATTTGGACTCATGTGGTGGACAATTTGACATTGTCCCAGGAGAAGGCTCAACGTTTCGCTAACCGCCGGCGTTGTGTTGGTCCCCGACTTCGTGTTGGGGATTTGGTTTGGTTGTCATCTCGTCACGTTCCTATGAAGGTTTCCTCTCCTAAGTTTAAGCCTCGTTTCATTGGACCATATAAGATTTCTGAGGTTCTTAATCCTGTCATTTCGTTTGGACCTTCCAGCTTCTTTTGCCATCCATAATGTGTTCCATAGGTCGTTGTTGCGGAGATACGTGGCGCCTATGGTTCCCTCCGTTGATCCTCCTGCCCCGGTGTTGGTCGAGGGGGAGTTGGAGTATGTGGTGGAGAAGATTTTGGATTCTCGTGTTTCGAGACGGAAACTCCAGTAGCTGGTCAAGTGGAAGGGTTATGGTCAAGAAGATAATTCTTGGGTTTTTGCCTCGGATGTTCATGCTGCCGATCTTGTTCGTGCCTTTCATTTGGCTCATCCTGATCGGCCTGGGGGCTCTGGTGAGGGTTCGGTGACCCCTCCTCAAGGGGGGGGTACTGTTGTGAATTCTGTTGTCGAACTCCCTCCTGTGGTCGTGAATGGTACTTCGGCGAGTTATGTCTATGGGCTCCCTCTGGTGGCTATGAGTGAAGCTGCTGCTTCTGAGGTTCCTTACACAGGTGATGTGGTTTATCCTTTGGTTGGCTTCTCTATTTAACTCCACTCAGATCGTTACTCCATGCCAGATGTCAATGTTTTAGCATTGGTTCAGTTCGCTCCTGGATCTGCCTGGTGACCTGTCTTCTCCTGCAGAAGCTAAGTTCCTTATTGTTATTTTTGCTCATTGTTTCTTTGTCCAGCTGGTTATCCTGATTTTGTCTTGCTAGCTGGAAGCTCTGGGATGCAGAGTGGCCCCCCCCCCGCACCGTGAGTCGGTGCGGAGGTCTTTTTTGCACACTCTGCGTGGTCTTTTGTAGGTTTTTGTGCTGACCGCAAAGATTCCTTTCCTATCCTCTGTCTATTTAGTAAGTCTGGCCTCTCTTTGCTGAAACCTATTTCATTTCTGCGTTTGTGACTTTCATCTTTTCTCACAGTCATTATATGTGGGGGGCTGCCTATTCGTTTGGGGAATTTCTCTGAGGCAAGGTAGGCTTTATTTTCTATCTCTAGGGCTAGCTAGCTCTGAGGCTGTGACGAGGCGCCTAGGGAGCGTCAGGAGCGCTCCACGGCTATTTTTAGTGTGTGAGATAGGATTAGGGTTTGCGGTCAGCAGAGCTCCCACATCCCAGAGCTCGTCCTGTATGAGTTTAACTATCAGGTCGGGTGCTCCTAACCACCGGGTCATAACACCTTCCGAGCTCTGCCATGCGCCCAAACGGTGGTTCTTCCCCACATATGGGGTATCAGCGTACTCAGGACAAATTGGATAACAACTTTTGGGGTCGAATTTTTCCTGTTACCCTTGGCTCTTGGGAAAATACAAAACTGGGGGCTAAAAAATAATTTTTGTGAAAAAAAAATAATTTTTATTTTCACGGTTCTGCATTATAAACTGTAGTGAAACACTTGGGGGTTCAAAGCTGTCAAAACACAGCTAGATAAGTTCCTTAGGGGGTCTACTTTCCAAAATGGTGTCACTTGTGGTGGGTTTCAATGTTTAGGCACATCAGGGACTCTCCAAACGTGACATGGTGTCCCATCTCAATTCCAGTCAATTTTGCATTGAAAAGTCAAATGGCGCTCCTTCCCTTCCGAGCTCTGCCATGCGTCCAAACAGTGGTTTACCCCCACATGTGGGGTATCGGCATACTCAGAACAAATGGCACAACAACTTTTGGGGTCCAATTTCTTCTTTTATCTTGGGAAAATAAAAAATTGGGGGCAAAAAGATCATATTTGTGAAAAAATATGATTTTTTATTTTTACGGCTCTTCATTATAAACTTCTGTGAAGCACTTGGTGGGTTAAAGTGCTCACCACACATCTAGATAAGTTCCTTAGGGGGTCTACTTTCCAAAATGGTGTCACTTGTGGGGGGTTTCAATGTTTAGGCACATCAGGGGCTCTCCATACGCAACATGGCGTCCCATCTCAATTCCAGTCAATTTTGCATTGAAAAGTCAAACGGCGCTCCTTCCCTTCCGAGCTCTGCCATGCGCCCAAACAGTGGTTTACCCCCACATGTGGGGTATCTGCGTACTCAGAACAAATGACACAACTTTTGGGGTCCAATTTCTTCTCTTACCCTTGGGAAAATAAAACAAATTGGAGCTGAAGTAAATTTTTTGTGAAAAAAAGTTAAATGTTAATTTTTTTTAAAACATTCCAAAAATTCCTGTAAAACACCTGAAGGGTTAATAAACTTCTTGAATGTGGTTTTGAGCACCTTGAGGGGTGCAGTTTTTAGAATGGTGTCACACTTGGTTATTTTCATATAGACCCCTTAAAATGACTTCAAATGTGATGTGGTCCCTAAAAAATATTGGTGTGTAAAAATGAGAAATTGCTGGTCAAGTTTTAACCCTTATAACTCCCTAACAAAAAAAAATTTTGGTTCCAAAATTGTGCGGATGTAAAGTAGACATGTGGGAAATGTTACTTATTAATTATTTTACATAACATATCTCTGTGATTTTTAGGGCATAAAAATAAGTTGGAAAATTGCAAAATTTTCTCCAAACTTCCTTTTTTTCACAAATAGAGGCAAGTTATATCGAAGAAATTTTACCACTATCATGAAGTACAATATGTCACGAGAAACATTGTCAAAATCGCCAAGATCCATTGAAGCGTTCCAGAGTTATAACCGCATAAAGGGACAGTGGTCAGAATTGTAAAAATTGGCCCGGTCATTAACGTGCAAACCACCCTTGGGGGTAAAGGGGTTAAGTTGTGTGTGTTGAGTTGCATGTGGCTACATGCATGTAGCGACTTTTGTGAGATGAGTTTTGTGTGGCGACATGCGTGTAGCAACTTTTTGTGTGTCGAGTTGCATGTGACAGGTTACTGTAGCAAGTTGTGTGCAGCAAGTTTTGCGCATGGCGAGTTTTGTGCGTGGCGAGTTTTATATGTGGTGCGTTTTGAGTATGTGCAAGTTTTGTGTGAGGCAACTTTTGCATGTGTTGCAACTTTTGTGCATGTGGCAATTTTTCCGCATGTGCAAGTTTTGCGTGTGGCAAGTTTTCCATGAGGTGAGTTTTGCACGTGTGGCGAGTTTTGCGTGAGCCTAGTTTTGCATGTGGCGAGTTTTACGCGTGGCGAGTTTTGAGCGGCGACTTTTGTGTTTCGACTTTTATGTGGCGAGGTTGGTGTATGTGTGGTGAAATGTGTGCTGAGGGTGGTATATGTGTTCAAGCACGTGGTAGTGTGTGGCGCATTTTGTGTGTGTGCTCATATCCCCGTGTGTGGCGACTATCCCATGTCGGGGCCCCACCTTAGCAACTGTACGGTATATTCTCTTTGGCGCCATCACTTTCACTCTAAGTCCCCCTTGTTCACATCTGGCAGCTGTCAATTTGCCTCCAACACTTTTCCTTTTACTTTTTCCCCATTATGTAGATAGGGGCAAAATTGTTTGGTGAATTGGAACACGCGGGGTTAAAATTTTGCCTCACAACATAGCCTATGACGCTCTCGGGGTCCAGACGCGTGACTGTACAAAATTTTGTGGCTGTAGCTACGATGGTGCAGATGCCAATCCCGGACATACACACACACATTCAGCTTTATATATTAGATGTAATGTAGTGTGTATGAGTTAATATACTTATTCACCTTCTTCGGAATGTTGAGCCATTCCGCTCTTCTTGGTGACGTAACCGCTCTGCTGACTCTCCTGACCTGACCTCTCTATGTACTATATTCTATGACAAAATCACTGACAGGGTTGATCAGGGAAATGCTGTAGATATAGTATATCTTGACTTCAGCAACCAGCAAAGCATTTGACAAAGTATCTCACACAATCCTTATTGAAAAAATGACTCAGTATGGAATGGACAAGGCAATTGTTAGGTGGATTCATAACTGGCTTAGTGACGTGATCTGACCCAAAGAGTGGTCGTAAATGGCTGCACATCCATTTGGAAGAATGTCTCAAGTGGGGTACCATAGGGCTCTGTCCTGGGCCCTGTATTGTTCAACATCTTTATCAATGATTTCGATGAAGGAATCGAGAGTAAACTGATTAAATTTGTTGATGACACAAAGCTAGGAGGGATAGCTAATACTAGAGAAGGGAGAGAAAGGATTCAAAAAGATATAAATAAACTGGCGCAGTCGGCAGCATGTAACTGAATGGTTTTTAACAAGGAAAAATCCAAAGTACTACATCTGGGCAATAAAAATGAAAAAAGCATAGGTAGAATGGGAGGAATAGGGCAAAGCAACAGCATATGTGTAAAAGACCCGGGTATACTAGTAGATCACAGACTAAACATGGGTCTGGCATGTATTAACCCCTTCAAGACCCAGCCTATTTTGACCTTAAAGACCTTGCCGTTTTTTGCAATTCTGACCAGTGTCCCTTTATGAGGTAATAACTCAGGAACGCTTCAACGGATCCTAGCGGTTCTGAGATTGTTTTTTCATGACATATTGGGCTTCATGTTAGTGGTAAATTTAGGTCAATAAATTCTGCATTTATTTGTGATAAACACGGAAATTTGGCGAAAATTTTGAAAATTTCGCAATTTTCACATTTTGAATTTTTATTCTGTTAAACCAGAGAGATATGTGACACAAAATAGTTAATAAATAACATTTCCCACATGTTTACTTTACATCAGCACAATTTTGGAAACAAATTTTTTTTTTGTTAGGAAGTTATAAGGGTTAAAATTCGACCAGCGATTTGTCATTTTTACAACGAAATTTACAAAACCATTTTTTTTAGGGACCACCTCACATTTGAAGTCAGTTTGAGGGGTCTATATGGCTGAAAATACCCAAAAGTGACACCATTCTAAAAACTGCACCCCTCAAGGTACTCAAAACCACATTCAAGAAGTTTATTAACCCTTCAGGTGCTTCACAGCAGCAGAAGCAACATGGAAGGAAAAAATGAACATTTAACTTTTTAGTCACAAAAATTATCTTTTAGCAACAATTTTTTTATTTTCCCAATGGTAAAAGGAGAAACTGAACCACGAAAGTTGTTGTCCAATTTGTCCTGAGTACGCTGATACCTCATATGTGGGGGTAAACCACTGTTTTGGCGCACGGCAGGGCTTGGAAGGGAAGGAGCGCTATTTGACTTTTTGAATAAAAAATTGGCTCCACTCTTTAGCGGACACCATGTCACGTTTGGAGAGCCCCCGTGTGCCTAAAAATTGGAGCTCCCCCACAAGTGACCCCATTTTGGAAACTAGACGCCCCAAGGAACTTATCTAGATGCATAGTGAGCACTTTGAACCCCCAGGTGCTTCACAAATTGATCCGTAAAAATGAAAAAGTACTTTTTTTTCACAAAAAAATTCTTTTAGCCTCAATTTTTTCATTTTCACATGGGCAACAGGATAAAATGGATCCTAAAATGTGTTGGGCAATTTCTCCTGAGTACACCAATACCTCACATGTGGAGGTAAACCACTGTTTGGGCACATGGTAAGGCTCGGAAGGGAAGGAGCGCCATTTGACTTTTTGAATGAAAAATTATTTCCATCGTTAGAGGACACCATGTCGCCTTTGGATAGCTCCTGTGTGCCTAAACATTGGCGCTCCCCCACAAGTGACCCCATTTTGGAAACTAGACCCCCCAAGGAACTAATTTAGATGCCTAGTGAGCACTTTAAACCCTCAGGTGCTTCACAAATTGATCTGTAAAAATGAAAAAGTAATTTTTTTTCACAAAAAAATTCTTTTCGCCTCAATTTTTTCATTTTCACATGGGCAGTAGGATAAAATGGATCATAAAATTTGTTGGGCAATTTCTCCCGAGTACGCCGATACCTCATATGTGGGGGTAAACCACTGTTTGGGCACTCGGCAGGGCTCGGAAGAGAAGGCGCGCCATTTGACTTTTTGAATGGAAAATTAGCTCCAATTGTTAGCGGACACCATGTCGCGTTTGGAGAGCCCCTGTGTGCCTAAACATTGGAGCTCCCGCACAAGTGACCCCATTTTGGAAACTAGACCCCCCAAGGAACTTATCTAGATGCATATTGAGCACTTTAAACCCCCAGGTGCTTCACAGAAGTTTATAACGCAGAGCCATGAAAATAAAAAATAATTTTTCTTTCCTCAAAAATGATTTTTTAGCCTGGAATTTCCTATTTTGCCAAGGATAATAGGAGAAATTGGACCCCAAATATTGTTGTCCAGTTTGTCCTGAGTACGCTGATACCCCATATGTGGGGGTAAACCACTGTTTGGGCGCACGGCAGGGCTCGGAAGGGATGGCACGCCATTTGGCTTTTTAAATGGAAAATTAGCTCCAATCATTAGCGGACACCATGTCACGTTTGGAGAGCCCCTGTGTGCCTAAACATTGGAGATCCCCCAGAAATGACACCATTTTAGAAACTAGACCCCCAAAGGAACTAATCTAGATGTGTGGTGAGGACTTTGAACCCCCAAGTGCTTCACAGAAGTTTATAACGCAGAGCCATGAAAATAAAAAAAAAATTATTTTCTCAAAAATGATCTTTTAGCCTGCAATTTTTTATTTTCCCAAGGGTAACAGGAGAAATTTGACCCCAAAAGTTGTTGTCCAGTTTCTCCTGAGTACGCTGATACCCCATATGTGGGGGTAAATCACTGTTTGGGCACATGCCGGGGCTCGGAAGTGAAGTAGTGACGTTTTGAAATGCAGACTTTGATGGAATGCTCTGTGGGCGTCACGTTGCGTTTGCAGAGCCCCTGATGTGGCTTAACAGTAGAAACCCCCCACAAGTGACCCCATTTTGGAAACTAGACCCCCAAAGGAACTTATCTAGATGTGTGGTGAGCACTTTGAACCCCCAAGTGCTTCATAGAAGTTTATAATGCAGAGCCGTGAAAATAATAAATACGTTTTCTTTCCTCAAAAATAATTATTTAGCCCAGAATTTTTTAATTTTCCCAAGGGTAACAGGAGAAATTTGACCCCAATATTTGTTGTCCAGTTTCTCCTGAGTACGGTGATACCCCATATGTGGGGGTAAACTACTGTTTGGGCACATGCCGGGGCTTGGAATTGAAGTAGTGACGTTTTGAAATGCAGACTTTGATGGAATGCTCTGCAGGCGTCACGTTGCGTTTGCAGAGCCCCTGATGTGCCTAAACAGTAGAAACCCCCCACAAGTGACCCCATTTTGGAAACTAGACCCTGAAAGGAACTTATCTAGATGTGTGGTGAGCACTTTGAACCCCCAAGTGCTTCATAGAAGTTTATAATGCAGAGCCGTGAAAATAATAAATACGTTTTCTTTCCTCAAAAATAATTATTTAGCCCAGAATTTTTTATTTTCCCAAGGGTTACAGGAGAAATTGGACCCCAAAAGTTGTTGTCCAGTTTCTCCTGAGTACGCTGATACCCCATATGTGGGGGTAAACCACTGTTTGGGCACACGTCGGGGCTCAGAAGGGAAGTAGTGACTTTTGAAATGCAGACTTTGATGGAATGGTCTGCGGGTGTCACGTTGCGTTTGCAGAGCCCCTGGTGTGCCTAAACAGTAGAAACCCCCCACAAGTGACCCCATTTTAGAAACTAGACCCCCCAAGGAACTTATCTAGATATGTGGTGAGCACTTTGAACCCCCAAGTGCTTCACAGACGTTTACAACGCAGAGCCGTGAAAATAAAAAATCATTTTTCTTTCCTCAAAAATTATGTTTTAGCAAGCATTTTTTTAGATTCACAAGGGTAACAGGAGAAATTGGACCCCAGTAATTGTTGCGCAGTTTGTCCTGAGTATGCTGGTACCCCATATGTGGGGGTAAACCACTGTTTGGGCACACGTCAGGGCTCGGAAGTGAGGGAGCACCATTTGACTTTTTGAATACGAGATTGGCTGGAATCAATGGTGGCGCCATGTTGCGTTTGGAGACCCCTGATGTGCCTAAACAGTGGTAACCCCTCAATTCTACCTCCAACACTAACCCCAACACACCCCTAACCCTAATCCCAACTGTAGCCATAATCCTAATCACAACCCTAACCCCAACACACCCCTAACCACAACACTAACCCCAACACACCCCTAACCCTAACCACAACCCTAATTCCAACCCTAACCCTAAGGCTATGTGCCCACGTTGCGGATTCGTGTGAGATATTTCCGCACCATTTTTGAAAAATCTGCGGGTAAAAGGCACTGTGTTTTACCTGCGGATTTTCCGCGGATTTCCAGTGTTTTTTGTGCGGATTTCACCTGCGGATTCCTATTGAGGAACAGGTGTAAAACGCTGCGGAATCCGCACAAAGAATTGACATGCTGCGGAAAATACAACGCAGCGTTCCCGCGCGGTATTTTCCGCACCATGGGCACAGCGGATTTGGTTTTTCATATGTTTACATGGTACTGTAAACCTGATGGAACACTGCTGCGAATCCGCAACCAAATCCGCACCGTGTGCACATAGCCTAATTCTAAAGGTATGTGCACACGCTGCGGAAAACGCTGCGGATCCGCAGCAGTTTCCCATGAGTTTACAGTTCAATGTAAACCTACGGGAAACAAAAATCGCTGTACACATGCTGCGGAAAAACTGCACGGAAACGCAGCGGTTTACATTCCGCAGCATGTCACTTCTTTGTGCGGATTCCGCAGCGGTTTTACAACTGCTCCAATAGAAAATCGCAATTGTAAAACCGCAGTGAAATGCGCAGAAAAAAACGCGGTAAATCCGCCATAAATCCGCAGCGGTTTAGCACTGCGGATTTATCAAATCCGCAGCGGAAAAATCCGCAGAGGACCAGAATACGTGTGCACATTCCTAACCCTAACCCTAACCCTAGCCCTAACCCTAACCCTATCCCTACCCCTAACCCTACCCCTACCCCTAACCCTACCCCTAACCCTAACCCTACCCCTAACCTTAACCCTATTCTGACATTAGTGGAAAAAAAAAAATGTCTTTATTTTTTTATTGTCCCTACCTATGGGGGTGACAAAGGGGGGGGGTCATTTAATATTTTTTTTATTTTGATCACTGAGATAGATTATATCTCAGTGATCAAAATGCACTTTGGAACGAATCTGCCGGCCGGCAGATTCGGCGGGCGCACTGCGCATGCGCCCGCCATTTTGGAAGATGGCGGCGCCCGGGAGAAGACGGACGGGACCACGGCTGGATCGGTAAGTATGATAGGGTGGGGGGGGACCACGGGGGGGGGGGATCGGAGCACGGGGGGGTGAATCGGAGCGCGGGAGGGGTGGAACGGAGCGCGGGGGGCGTGGAACGGAGCACGGGGGGGCTGGAATGGAGCACGGGGGGGGTGGAACGGAGCACGGGGGGGTGGATCGGAGTGCAGGGGGGGTGATTGGAGCACGGGGGGGTGATTAGAGCACGGGGGGAGCGGACACGAGCACGGGGGGGAGCGGAGCACAGGGCGGAGGGGAGCCGGAGCAGTGTACCGGCCAGATCGGGGGGGTGGGGGGGCGATCGGAGGGGTGGGGTGGGGGCACACTAGTATTTCCAGCCATGGCCGATGATATTTCAGCATCGGCCATGGCTGGATTGTAATATTTCACCCGTTATAATGGGTGAAATATTACAAATCGCTCTGATTGGCAGTTTCACTTTCAACAGCCAATCAGAGCGATCGTAGCCACGAGGGGGTGAAGCCACCCCCCCTGGGCTAAACTACCACTCCCCCTGTCCCTGCAGATCGGGTGAAATGGGAGTTAACCCTTTCACCCGATCTGCAGGGACGCGATCTTTCCATGACGCCGCATAGGCGTCATGGGTCGGAATGGCACCGACTTTCATGACGCCTACGTGGCGTCATGGGTCGGGAAGGGGTTAACAGAAGCATACAGTCTAGATCACGTGAAGTCATTATTGCCCTCTACTCCTCTTTGGTCAAACCTCATCTGGAATGCTGTGTCCAGTTTTGGAAATCACATTTTAAAAAAGACATCAATAAACTGGAACAAGTTCAGAGAAGAGCGACCAGAATGGCGACCGATCTGCAAAACATGTCCTTTGAGGAACTGTTACAGGATTTGTGAGTTATTAGCTTGCAAAAAAGAAGACTGAGAGGAGACTTAATAGCTGTCTACAAATATCTCATGGGCTGTCACATTGTAGAAGGATCATCTTTATTTTCATTTGCACAAGGAAAGACAAAGCAATGGGATAAAACTGAATAGGAGAAGATGCAGATTAGATATTAGAAAAAACTTTTTGACAGTTAGGGTGATCAATGAGAGGAACAGGCTGCCATTAGAGGTGGGGAGTTCTCCTTCAATGGAAGTCTTCAAACAGAGTCTGGACAGATATCTATCTGAGATGGTTTAGTGAATTCTGCCTTGAGCAGGAGGTTGGACCAGATGACCCAGGAGGTCCCTTCCAACTCTACCATTCTATGATTCTATGTGAGCTGGAAGTCTCTTTTACAACAAAAAAAACAAACAAAAAAAAACATAATCCGGTTCCTCATATCATGTTCTCATACACTTTATGCAGTATTAGCCCTCTGTGTCTGTATTGTTACATTCTTAGGCAGTTAACTGGTTCATGCAGCTTTACATGAACACCCGAGCCTTACACTATGGCTGGTCCGAATAACTAAAGCAATTGTTACCATCCACCTCTCGTGTCTCCCCTTTTGCTCATAGTTTGTAAGCTTGTGAGCAGGGCCCTCACTCCTCTTGGTATCTATTTTGAACTGTGATTTCTGTTATGCTGTAAAGTCATTTGTCTGTACAATTCCCCTCTATAATTTTTAAAGCGCTGCGGAATATGTTGGCGCTATATAAATGAAATTATTATTATTATTATAATTATTATTACAACTTAAGTCTATGAGCCTTGTTCTGATGCTCCACACATTTACATTGTAAAAGCCACTTCTGGGTCATACAGAGCGCAGTGTAACTAGAGAGACTGCAAAGCGGTGGTGTTGGATCCCGGAGAAGACTGCGGTAGGTAAGCATATTAACAAACACACACTACATTAAATACACATAAATACAGATTTTTTTTTTTTTTTAAATCTTAGTTGGCGTGCTTCTTTAATGGCATGTGAAGATTGTTGGCTTAGGCTAGAGCTAAACAGTGACCGTGACATGTGAGGTCGGTCCGGTCCGAGGGGTGTCGCTAGTCTTAGTCTGGCGCATCGCATCTTCTTGCAATACCGCCCCCTTCTTGCTTTGTGTGGAGCAAAATTCTGCAGTGCGCAGGGCCTCTCTGACCTTTCCCGGAGCCTGCGCACTGCAAAACTTTGCATAAGTATGCCTGCACAGGAGCACGATGCCAAGCAGACTGTGTTGATGATGCAGGGCCGCATCATCCCCCGGAACCAAGAAGGGGGGTGGCATCGCAAGAATATGGGAGGCACTGGACCAAGAAGAGCGATAGCCCTCGGACTGGACCGCCACGCATATGAGTATAATAAGTTATTTTTCAGTTCTTCAAGTTCGGGTTTGGGGCAGATATACAGCATTATAGAATGCTGTATATCAGCCCTGAAAGGCGGTTGCCGCATATCATATCAGCCTAATTTGGTGACAGGTTCCCTTTAACTTTTACCTTCTGAAGTGTTTATCATGATGTGTGTCGCATTGTTATCATAGCTAGGATTACAGCAAATATTTCCATTATAATCAATAGGTGATTACCAGTCCATATGCTCGGTATATATAATTTTTTTTTATTTAATTCATTTCCAGGATAACTCCTGCACAGTCTCTTTCGTTTTCTGTACAATACGTGTTGCCATCTCCTTTTATTACGTTCTTTTAAGCTCGATCGTTATATAAAAATCAATACTTTTAGACCATTATTTTGCTTTTGGAGGATCTTTTCTCTATATTGTTTTAGAGCTACATGGCGACAGTAACATTGTCACATGACAATGAGATTGTAGTATTGCATTGTGACGTTGCATCTAATTTCCCATGGTGTCGCAGTACATCATAGAACCTATTGCAACTGTGACACGGAGTTGCAAATGTTTCTGAATGTGTTGGATTTTCTGTTATTGGTAGCAAGTCATATGCGACTGGACTTCTATTTGGCTATGTTTTAGAGCAAAAATAGAAGTTGTAAAATAGTCACTTGACAGCAAGTTGCAGACAAGTTACACAAATGTCCTGACCTTGTTTACGTGGCTTGTCTGAGAACTGCTGTCACAGAAACTAAACCACTTTTGTTTCTTAGTAGCGTCTGCTATTGCTATTGCAACCCTGCCTCATTGACTTGATTGGAGCCTCATGGTTTTCTGACTTGAAAAAATATATCGTATTTTGCGGTTTATAAGACGCAGCGGATTATAAGATGAACCCCAAATTTTGGGGAGAAAACTAGGTAAAAAACACTTTTTTTTTTAATAAAATGGTGCTGCTTCTTATATTCCGGGCGTCTTATTGCCTACCGGGGGTGGTGGCTGCGGTGAAGCGGAGTCCCAGGGTTGCTTCTGGTGTTCGGTGGTGCAGGCCGCAGTGGAGCAGGGTCCCTTTGCTAGAGGAGGCAAGAGTGGTGCTGCGGGTGTCTGGTGGTGCGGGGGCTCCGCCGACATTTAGTGAAAGCCCAGAGCCCCCGCACTGTTTACTAAATGGTGGACTCCAGGAAAATGGCTGCCGGGGCGGTGCATGCGTAGATGGAGATCTTGGTGCCGAGATCTCCATCTGCGCCTGCGCCGCATCCATTTTCCTGGAGACATTGTGTAGAGACAGGCGCAGATGGAGATCTCGGCTTTCCTCCATCTGCGCCGAATTAGAAGCCGGAAAAATGGTGGCCGCCATATGCAGCCGCCACAGGGCTATCGCTAGCCACCACCATACCACCACCGTAGGACCACCGCTCCCCGCTGTACCACCACTGCACACCGCAGGACAACCACAACACAGTCAGCTCTGGGCCCGCAGCATTGATCCCTCGGTAAGAACAGAGTTCGGTTTATAAGAGGCACCCTCATTTTCCCCCTAATTTTGGGGATCATAAAAGTGCATCTTATAATCCGAAAAATAAGGTACCGTATATACTCGAGTATAAGCCGACCCGAGTATAAGCCGACCCCCCTAATTTTGCCACAAAAACTGGGAAAACTTATTGACTCGAGTATAAGCCTAGGGTGGAAATGCAGCATTTACCGGTGAATTTCAAAAATAAAAATAGATCATTATTTCCCCATAGCTGTGCCATATAGTGCTCTGCACCGTTCATATTGCCCCATAGCTGTGCCATATAGTGCTCTGCACCATTCATATTGCCCCATATCTGTGCCCCATATAGTGCTCTGCACCGTTCATATTGCCCCATATCTGTGCCCCATATAGTGCTCTGCACCGTTCATATTGCCCCATAGCTATAGTGCTCTGCACCGTTCATATTTCCCCATATCTGTGCCCCATATAGTGCTCTGCACCGTTCATATTGCCCCATATCTGTGCCCCATATATGCTCTGCACCGTTCATATTGCCCCATATCTGTGCCCCATATAGTGCTCTGCACCGTTCATATTGCCCCATATCTGTGCCCCATATAGTGCTCTGCACCGTTCATATTGCCCCATAGCTCTGCCATATAGTGCTCTGCACCGTTCATATTGCCCCATATCTGTGCCCCATATAGTGCTCTGCACCGTTCATATTGCCCCATAGCTCTGCCATATAGTGCTCTGCACCGTTCATATTTCCCCATATCTGTGCCCCATATAGTGCTCTGCACAGTTCATTATTGCCCCATATCTGTGCCCCATACAGTGCTCTGCACGATTCATATTTCCCCACAGATGCTCCACATAAATCTGTGCCGCTGCTGCTGCAATAAAAAAAAAAAAAGCCATACTCACCTCTCTTGATTGCAGCTCCCAGCGTCCGGTCCCGGCGTCTCTCCGCTCTGACTGATCAGGCAGAGGGCGGCGCGCACACTATATGCGTCATCGCGCCCTCTGACCTGCACAGTCAGAGCACAGATAGACGCCGGAAAGATGGAGCGGCGCCCGGCGGCTGGAACGTGGACAGGTGAATATGACATACTTACCTAGTCCCAGCGATCCTGGCGCTCCCCGCCTGTCCCACGATCTTCTGTGCTGCAGCCTCTTCCTCTATCAGCGGTCACCGGCACCGCTGATTAGAGAAATGAATAGGCGGCTCTACCCCTATGGGAGGTGGAGCCGCCTATTCATTTCTCTAATGAGCGGTCCCACGTGACCGCTGAAGAGGGGAAGAAGCTGCAGCACAGAAGACCGTGGGACGGCAGGGGGAGCGCCAGGATCGCTGGAAGCAGGTAAGTATGCCTCAGCGCCCTGTCCCCCTCACCCGCCGACCCCACCGCTACCGTGACTCGAGTATAAGCCGAGAGGGGCACTTTCAGCCCAAAAATTTGGGCTGAAAATCTCGGCTTATACTCGAGTATATACGGTATATCATTTTTCAATGTCGTTCACATGTCCAGTAATGATCCGTTAGAAAGGATCCAGCAGCAATCCGTTGGCAAAAAGTTATGCTGACACAGCTTTTTAGCTCATTTTCAAAAAATTGATCTCTGCTGGATCACTGAAGTCTATGGAAAAATAATCTGTTAATTAGTTGTCTGTTTTTGTTTCATTTGTAAAGGATGAGTTTTTTGCTAATTGGATTCGTTACAAATGGAAGAAAACGAACGGCTAATTAACTGATCTGTTTTCCATAGACTTCAATGTGAAAAAAACAGATCCAACAGAGATCAGTTTTTAAACATGGGCCAGAAAGATGTGTCTGCATAACTTTTTGCCAACGGATTACTGCTGGATCCGTTCTAAAGGATCACTATTGGACATAGCCCAAGACTAAACTAAACAGCAACATGTGAATATCCATATGCTGAAATGACTGCTATGCATTCTCTCATTAAAAAAACAGGCAGAGTAGCAAACCTTTGCCTCTTTATATCACATGGTAGCTGTTCACACAGAATTTTTGAGGCGTTCAAAACTGAGTTTTTCAGGTGTAAACCGCTATAGTAAACAATCCCTTTTTTGTGAGCTTGCTTTAGATGTGGAAAATGCTCAACACATATGTATACCTGTGTTTAGAAACAAATCCATTAATTTTTAAAAACATCGGATAGGCTAAAAATATAGAAGAAACAAATGTCCCAATATTCACTATTAAGAATGCTTGTCAGAATGGGAAGATCATCTTTGATAAATGAATTTTACCAACACAAAGACATTAACATTTGCAGTTATCGAAGTTTACTAATGACATCTCCCTAGCAGCAAATGGTATAAGCCATTATATAAGAGTTTAATGAAGATAACTGGGAGTTCATTACAGTCTAATGAGGGCACCAATTAAAGAATGCCACAAAGTTAAATAGGTCAGCAGATAACTGCATAGTTATCTCAACATAAATGGTTATTTCAGAAAGCCTATTCTTTTCTAAACCATAGAACACAATATGCAGCAGAGGCTTTATCACGCTAAATTTACTATTTATCAACCAAAATCATAGGACTAAACCTGCTGACAGTATTAAACTCTCATTTGCAATACTTCTTATGTAACTGAGGCATTACTGGGACCTTTAACCCCTTAGTGACTGAAAATTTGACCTTAATGACCAAGCCAAATTTTACAATTCTGACCACTGTCACTTTATGAGGTAATAACTCTGGAACGCTTCAACGGATCCCACTGATTCTGAGATTTTTCTTGACCTATCTTCATAATAGTGGTAACATTTCTTCAATATGACTTGCATTTATTTGTGAAAAAACGGAAATAGGGCAAAAATTTGAAAACTTTGGAAATGTTCAAACTTTTAATGCCCTTAAATCAGAGAGTCATGTCACACAAAATAATTAATAAATAACATTTCCCAAAAGGTCTACTTTACGTCAGCACAATTTCTCATTTTTCCAACGAAACTTACAAAACCATTTTTTTAGGGACCACGTCACATTTGAAGTGACTTTGAGGGGCCTATATGACAGAAAACAGCTAAAAGTGACACCATTCTAAAAACTGCACCCATCAAGGTGCTCAAAACCACATTCAAGAAGTTTATTAACACTTCAGTTGCTTAACAGGAACTGAAGCAATGTGGCACGAAAAAAGGAACACAACTTTTTTCACAAAAAAATTTACTTTAGACCCAAATAATTTTTTTTTCTCAAGGGTAACAAGAGAACATGGACCACAAACTTTGTTGTACAATTACAATTTCTCACAGGAGCACTGTGAGTTTTTTAACACAAAATAGGCCGGGACCGAGAGCAGATGCCATGTCGTGTTTGGAGAGTCCTGATGTGCCTAAACAGTGGAAACCCCCACAAGTGACCCCATTTTGGAAACCACACCAGTCAAGGATTTTATCCAGGGGTATAGTGAGCATTTTGAACCCAAAGAAACGACACAGACTTTGATAACGTTAGGTTGTCATAATGAATACATGTTGAGTGCAAGTGCTCGCTACTCCAGATTGCATCGGGTGCTTGAGTATGCACCAAATATCGTGGGTGCTAGAGTGATTTGCTCGAGTCCCTGGCCTGCATGTTTCGCAGCTGTTAGACACCCAGAAAAAAAAACATGCAGGGATCTGCGATACTCCATGCATACCCAAGCATCCAATGCAAACTCGACTAGCGAGCACTTGCGCTCAACACTAGGCTTCATATCATCATCATTTTTTTTTCTTTTACTTTTGAAAAATCCCCAATTCTAACTCCAACCCTAATACAACCCTAACCCCACCCCTAATCCCAACTGCAAAGAATGGAAAAAAATAAATATAAAATGTATTTTATAATAAGAGAAGATAAGCGGCGCACAATATATATACTGGGTGCACAAATAGGAATCCACTCTGTAGTTTATAGAAAAAAGAAGAATTCGGCACTCCAAAGATAAAAAATGAATAGTTTATTATAAGGTGAGTCCATAATTGTGCAAAAACATTTTGCAGTTTGATATTAACGTTTAGGCCGTAATGCCTTTGTCAGAACAAGGTGCTGATAATCAAGAGTGTAAAGTTGGTGATGTATTTAACCCCTTAGTGACAGAGCCAATTTGGTACTTAATGACCAGGCCAATTTTTGCAATTCTGACCACTGTCACTTTATGAGGTTATAACTCTGGAACGCTTCAACGGATCCCGCTGATTCTGAGATTGTTTTTTCGTGACATATTGTACTTCATGTTAGTGGTAACATTTCTTCGATATTACTTGCGATTATTTATGAAAAAAATGGAAATATGGCGAAAATTTTTAAAATTTTGCAATTTTCAAACTTTGTATTTTTATGCCCTTAAATCAGAGAGATATGTCACGAAAAATAGTTAATAAATAACATTTCCCACATGTCTACTTTACATCAGCACAATTTTGGAAACAAATTTTTTTTTTGTTAGGGAGTTATAAGGGTTAAAAGTTGACCAGCAATTTCTCATTTTTACAACACCATTTTTTTTAGGGACCACATCACATTTGAAGTAATTTTGAGGGGTCTATATGATAGAAAATAATGAAGTGTGACACCATTCTAAAAACTACACCCCTCAAGGTTCTCAAAACCACATTCAAGAAGTTTATTAACCCTTTACGTGCTTCACAGGAACTGAAACAATGTGGAAGGAAAAAATTAACATTTAACTTTTTTTTGCAAACATCTTAATTCAGAACCATTTTTTTTATTTTCACAAGTGTAAAAACAGAAATGTAACCATAAATTTTGTTATGCAATTTCTCCTGAATACGCCAATACCCCATATGTGAGGGTAAACCACTGTTAGGGCGCACCGCAGAACTTAGAAGTGAAGGAGCGCCGTTTGACTTTTTCAATGCAGAATTGGCTGGAATTGAGATCGGACGCCATGTCACGTTTAGAGAGCCCCTGATGTGCCTAAACAGTGGAAACCCCCCACAAGTGACACCATTTTGGAAACTAGACCCCTTAAGGAACTTATCTAGATGTGTGGTGAGCACTTTGAACCCCCAAGTGCTTCACAGAAGTTTATAACGTAGAGCCGTGAAAATAAAAAATCGCTTTTGTTTACACAAAAATGATCTTTTCGCCCACAAATTCTTATTTTCACAAGGGTAACAGGAGAAATTAGACCACAAAAGTTGTTGTGCGATTTCTCCTGAATATGTCGATACCCCATATGTGAGGGTAAACCACTGTTTGGGCGCACCGCAGAGCTTGGAAGTGAAGGAGCGCCGTTTTACTTTTTCAATGTAGAATTGGCTGGAATTGAGATTGGACGCCATGTCGCGTTTGGACAGCCTCTGATATGCCTAAACAGTGGAAACCCCCCCACAAGTGACCCCATTTTGGAAACTAGACCCCTTAAGGAACATATCTAGATGTGTGGTGAGCACTTTGAACCCCCAAGTGCTTCACAGAAGTTTATAACGTAGAGCCGTGAAAATAAAAAATCGCTTTTGTTTACACAAAAATGATCTTTTCGCCCACAAATTCTTATTTTCACAAGGGTAACAGGAGAAATTAGACCACAAAAGTTGTTGTGCAATTTCTCCTGAGTACGCTGATACCCAATATGTGGGGGTAAACCCCTGTTAGGGCGCACCGCAGAGCTTGGAAGAGAAGGAGTGCCGTTTTACTTTTTCAACGTAGAATTGGCTGGAATTGAGATCGGACACCATGTCGCGTTTGGAGAGCCCCTGATGTGCCTAAACAGTAGAAATCCCCCACAAGTGACCCCATTTTGGAAACTAGACCCCCCATGGAACTTATCTAGATGTGTGGTGAGAACCTTGAATGCCCAAGTGCTTCACAGAAGTTTATAATGCAGAGCCGTGAAAATAAAAAAAAATTTTTTTTTCCACAAAAAAGATTTTTTAGCCCCCAAGTTTTTATTTTCACAAGGGTAACAAGAGAAATTGGATCCCAAAAGTTGTTGTCCAATTTGTCCTGAGCATGCTGATACCCAATATGTGGGGGTAAACCACTGTTTGGGCGCACGGCAGAGCTCGGAAGGAAGGAGCGCCGTTTTGGAATGCAGACTTTGATAGAATGGTCTGCGGGTATTATGTTGCGTTTGCAGAGCCCCTGATGTACCTAACCAGTAGAAACCCTCCACAAGTGACCCCATTTTGGAAACTAGACCCTCCAAGGAACTTATCTAGATGTGTGTGAGAACTTTGAATGCCCAAGTGCTTCACAGAAGTTTAGAATGCAGAGTCGTGAAAATAAAATTTTTTTTTTTTCCACAAAAAAGATATTGTAGCCCCCAAGTTTTTATTTTCACAAGGGTAATAGGAGAAATTGGACTGCAATAGTTGTTGTCCAATTTATCCCGAGTACGCTGATGCGCCATATGTGGGGGTAAACCACTGTTTGGGCGCACGGCAGAGCTCGGAAGGGAAGGAGCGCCTTTTTGGAATGCAGACTTTGATAGAATGGTCTGTGGGCATTATGTTGCGATTGCAGAGCCCCTGATGTACCTAAACTGTAGTAACCCCCCACAAGTGACCCCATTTTGGAAACTAGACCCCCCAAGGAACTTATCTAGATGTGTGGTGAGAACTTTGAATGCCCAAGTGCTTCACAGAAGTTTAGAATGCAGAGTCGTGAAAATAAAAAATATTTTTTTTCCACAAAAAAGATATTGTAGCCCCCAAGTTTTTATTTTCACAAGGGTAACAGGAGAAATTGGACTGCAATAGTTGTTGTCCAATTTATCCCGAGTACGCTGATGCGCCATATGTGGGGGTAAACCACTGTTTGGGCGCACAGCAGAGCTCGGAAGGGAAGGAGCGCCTTTTTGGAATGCAGACTTTGATAGAATGGTCTGTGGGCATTATGTTGCGATTGCAGAGCCCCTGATATACCTAAACTGTAGTAACCCCCCACAAGTGACCCCATTTTGGAAACTAGACCCCCCAAGGAACTTATATAGATGTGTGGTGAGAACTTTGAATGCCCAAGTGCTTCACAGAAGTTTAGAATGCAGAGTCGTGAAAATAAAAAATATTTTTTTTTTCACAAAAAAGATTTTGTAGCCCCCAAGTTTTTATTTTCACAAGGGTAACAAGAGAAATTGGACCCCAGAAGTTGTTGTCCAATTTATCCCGAGTACGCTGATGCCCCATATGTGGGGGTAACCCACTGTTTGGGCGCACGGCAGAGCTCAGAAGGGAGGGAGCACCATTTGACTTTTTGAGCGCAAAATTGGCTGTCGTGTTTGGAGACCCCCTGATGTACCTAAACAGTGGAAACCCCCCAATTCTAGCTCCAACCCTAACCCCAACACACCCCTAACCCTAATCCCAACCTGATCCATAATCCTAATCACTAACCCTAACCATAATCACAACCCTTACCCCAAAACAACCCTAATGTCAACCCTAACCATAACCCTAATCAAAACCCTAAATCCAACACACCCCTAATCCTAATCTCAACCCTAACCTCAAACCTAACCCTAATCCCAATACACCCCTAATCACAACCCTAACCTTAACCCTAATCCCAAACCTAACCCTAATCCCAAGCGTAACCCTAATGCCAACCCTAACCCTAATACCAACCCTAATCCAAACCCTAACCCTAATCCCAGCTCTAACCCTAACTTTAGCCCCAACCCTAGCCCTAACTTTAGCCCCAACCCTAACCCTAAGGCTACTTTCACACTTGCGTCGTTTGGCATTCCGTCGCAATCCGTCGTTTTGGACAAGAAACGGATCCTGCAAATGTGCCCGCAGGATGCGTTTTTTGCCCATAGACTTGTATTGCCGACGGATCGTGACGGATGGCCACACGTCGCGTCCGTCGTGCACTGGATCAGTTGTGTTTTGGCGGACCGTCGGCACAAAAAAACGTTCAATGAAACGTTTTTTTGTACGTCGCATCCGCCATTTCTGACCGCGCATGCGTGGCCGTAACTCCGCCCCCTCCTCCCCAGGACATAGATTGGGCAGCGGATGCGTTGAAAAACTACAGCTGCTGCCCACGTTGTGCACAATTTTCACAACGTGCGTCGGTATGTCGGGCCGACGCATTGCGACGGCCCCGTACCGACGTAAGTGTGAAAGAAGCCTAACCCTAAATTTAGCCCCAACCCTAACCCTAAATTTAGCCCCAACCCTAACCCTAAATTTAGCCCCAACCCTAGCCCTAACTCTAGCCCTAACCCTAGCCCTACCCCTAACCCTAACCCTAATTTTAGCCCCAACTGCTGTTCTCCTGCCGGCCGGCAGATGGAGACAGATGGCGGGCGCACTGGGCATGCGTCCGCCATGTTCTTCTGCCGGCGGCCAGGAGGAGCAGCAAGAGGATCCAGGGACCTAGGTGAGTATGCTAGGGTCCCTGAATCCCCCTATTTCTCTGTCCTCTGATGTGCGATCACATCAGAGGACAGATAATTACACTTTACTTTTTTTTGCGGTCGCCGGTAAACAGTTAATTACCGGCGATCGCAAAACAGGGGTCAGTAATACCGACCCCGATCATGCTCTTTGGGGCCTCGGCTACCCCCGGCAGCCGAGACCCCAAAGATTCTCCCGGTGCCGGCCGGCGGGCGCACTGCGCATGCGCCCGCCATTTTGAAGATGGCGGCGCCCACCGGGAGACACGAGGAGCATCGGGGGAGCTAGGTGAGTATTGGGGGGCCACCTGGGACCCCTTTTCTCTGTCCTCCGATGTGCGATCACATCGGAGGATAGAGAAATTAAAAAGAGATCGGTTTTTTTTTTTTTTTTTTGCGATCGCCGGTAAACGGTTAATTACCGGCGATCGCAAATGCGGGGTGGGTTAAAAACCTCCCGAATCATGTTCTCTGGGGTCTCGGCTACCCTCGGCAGCCGAGACCCCGGAGAAAATCGGCCTCTGGGGGGCGCTATGGACTATGGACTATGGCTATGGACTATGGCTAGCTGTGGTTTAAGTACCCTTAGCGGCCGCCGTTAAAAGGCGTATCGGCGGTCGCTAAGGGGTTAATAATTTGTACCTAACTAAGGGGGATTTTATTTACAATTTTTTTTATTTTGATCACTGTGAAAGGGTCTATCACAGTGATTAAATGGAACAAAGAGAAAAAATGTGTTATTTTTTATTTTACAAACTGTACTGCTTGATTTAAAAAAGGGACAGTTTATGTTGTGGAAAATCTCTTAAAGTTAAGTGGAATAAAATACGATTAAAAACAAGCCGCCATACTGCTACATCACTGGAAAAATAAAAAAGTTACAGCTCTCAGATTAAAGCGATGCAAAAAATATTTTTACAATAAAATAGTTGTGTAAAAGTGGCAAAACATTAAAAAAAATAACAAAAAAAAGTTGTATCGCTGTAATCGTACTGTTCCAAAGAATAAAGCAGCCTTATCACTTTTACTGCACTGTGAGCAGCAAAAATAAAAATCATCCTCTCTGACTTGCTGGTTTTTGTTCATTATGCCACCCAAAAATTGGAATAGAAAGGAATCAAAAATAATTATCTGACCGAGAATGGTACCAGTAAAAACATCAACTTGTCCTACAAAAAATAAGCCCTCACATGAGTGTCAGCAGAAATATAGGAAATTATGGCCCTCAAATATGGCAATGCAAAAACTTGTTTTTGTAAAAGAAAAACAAACAAAAAAACATTTTAGTGTGTGACAGCAGAAAGTTCGTATTTGCCACTAGGCACTTGAGGGCACGTGCCTAGGGCGCCAGAATGCTGGGGGGGGCGCACTTGAGCTAGGTTTTTTCTTTTTCTTTTTTATAAAAGTCCAGGGTCAAGTGCCCGCCCCCCCCTCCTCCCTCCTTCCCGCTCCCCTCCCTGAAGACGTCATATTCACCCTCCTCCAGTAGTGGCTGCAACTCCGTCTCAGCGCCTCCTGTCTTCAGCGGTCACGTGGTACCGCTCATTAAGGTGATAAATATGCACATATTCATCACCTTAATGAGCGGTATCACGTGACCGCTCATACAGGAAGGAAGACGCTGCACAGATGCCGGGAAGTTCTACGCCGCGCGGTGAGAGGCGAGTATGACAGGGGAGGAGGATGGGGGGGCCATGCACGCAGGGGAGGAGGATAGAGGAGTCATGCACGCAGGGGAGGAGGATGGGGGAGCCATGCACGCAGGGTGGGAGGATAGAGGAGCCATGCACGCAGGGGAGGAGGATTGAGGAGCCATGCACGCAGGGGAAGAGGATGGGGGACCCATGCATGCAGGGGAGGATGGGGGAGCCATGCACACAGGGTGGGAGGATAGAGGAGCCATGCACGCAGGGGAGGATGGGGGAGCCATGCACGCAGGGGAGGAGGATGAGGGAGTCATGCACGCAGGGGAGGAGGATGAGGGAGCCATGCATGCAGGGGAGGATGAGGGAGCCATGCACGCAGGTGAGGAGGATGAGGGAGCCATGCACGCAGGGGAGGAGGATGGGGGAGCCATGCACACAGGGGAGGAGGATGGGGGAGCCATGCACGCAGGGTGGGAGGATAGAGGAGCCATGCACGCAGGGGAGGAGGATGGGGGAGCTATGCACGCAGGGTGGGAGGATAGAGGAGCCATGAATGCAGGGGAGGAGGATAGAGGAGCCATAGACGCAGGGGAGGAGGATGAGGGAGCCATGCATGCAGGGGAGGAGGATGAGGGAGCCATGCACGCAGGGGAGGAGGATGAGGGAGCCATGCATGCAGGGGAGGAGGATGAGGGAGCCATGCACGCAGGGGAGGATGAGGGAGCCATGTACACAGGGGAGGAGGATGGGGGAGCCATGCACGCAGGGTGGGAGGATAGAGGAGCCATGCAAGCAGGGGAGGAAGATGGGGGAGCCATGCATGCAGGGGAGGAGGATGGGGGAGCCATGCATGCAGGGGAGGAGGATGGGGGAGCCATGCATGCAGGGGAGGAGGATGGGGGAGCCATGCACTGTTGTGAATTCCGTTCTGGAACTCCCTCCTGTGGTTGCTAATGGTATTTTTGTGAGTTCTGCCCTTGGGCTCCCTCTGGTGGTTTCGATTGGTACTGCTGCTCCTTTAGGTAGCTGTAGCAGCTGCCTTCACTAATCGCCTTGCCTGGGTTTGTTATTTAAACCTGCTCTGGGCTTTAGTCCTTGCCTGCTGTCAATGTTCTTGGTTGGATTTGGTTCTCTCCTTGGAATTTTCATATGGCCAGTCCTTGTCTGCAAAAGATAAGTTTTTGCTAGTGTTTGTTTGTCCATTTTTTTTGGACTCTATTGCTTTGCAAATATGTCTCTTTTTGTCCAGCTTGTCACTATGTCTTATTCAGGCTAGCTGGAAGCTCTGGGAAAGCAGATTTGCCCCTCCACACCGTGAGTCGGTGTGGAGTTCATTTTTGTAAACTGCGTGGATTTTGTAGTTTTTTATACTGTCCGCACAATATCCTTTTCTCTCTGTCTATCTAGTTTAGTATTGGCCTCCTTTGCTGAATTCTGATTTCATTTCTGAGTACGTCATTTCCCTCTCCATTCACAGTCAATATTTGTGGGGGGCTATCTTTCCTTTTGGGGGTTTTCTCTGAGGCAAGATAGCTTTCTATTCCCTTCTTTAGGGGTAGTTATTTCTTAGGCTGTGAAGAGGTGTCTAGAGAGTCGAACATCCCACGGCTATTTCTAGTGTTGTTGTTAGGATTAGGGACTGCGGTCAGTAGAGATACCACCTACTCAGAGCTCGCTCCATGTTGCGTTTTAGCCACCAGGTCATATCAGTGTGGCCTCTTAACCACCAGGTCATAACAGTACAGCAGGCCAGAAATGAATTAAATGCATCTCAAAAGAAGGAAAAGAAAGTTCTGAACCATTTTTTTTTCTGTGCTCTGTTCTGTCTTTTTTTTCCTCTTGATATCTGGGTGGTGCTGGATATATGCTCTGGTATGGAGGTTCAGAGTTTGTTTTCTCGTGTGGATCAACTTGCTGCAAGAGTCCAGAGTATCCAAGATTATATTGTCCAGACTCCGGCTCTAGAGCCTAGAATTCCTACTCCTGATTTGTTTTTTGGGGACAGATCCAAGTTTTTGAACTTTAAAAATAGATGTTTTTTGCTTTGAAACCCCGTTCTGGTGATCCTCAAGACTGGGCTTTTGCTCTTGAAACAGGGGATCCGGCATTGTTGAGTGTGAATGCATTTTTTCAAGCGCTCGGATTGTTGTATGACGAACCTAACTCAGTAGAGCATGCTGAGAAAAAACTGTTGGCCCTGTGTCAGGGTCAAGAAGCGGCAGAGTTATACTGCCAGAAATTTAGAAAATGGTCTGTGCTCACTAAGTGGAATGAAGAGGCTCTGGCTGCTATTTTCAGAAAAGGTCTTTCTGAAACCCTGAAAGATGTTATGGTGGGCTTTCCTACGCCTACCGGTTTGAGCGAATCTATGTCTCTAGCCATTCAGATTGATCGGCGCTTGCGTGAGCGCAAGGTGGTGCACCATATGGCAGTGTCCTCTGAGCAAAGTCCTGACTCTATGCAATGTGATAGGATTTTGACTAGAGCAGAAAGACAGAAATTCAGAAGTCAGAATGGCCTGTGTTTTTACTGTGGTGATTCTGCTCATGCTATTTCTGATTGCCCTAAGCGTACTAGGAGGGTTCCTGGGTCTGTTACCATTAGTACTGTACAGACTAAATTTATCTTGTCTGTTACCCTGATTTGCTCATTGTCGTCCTTCTCTGTTATGGCATTTGTGGATTCTGGCGCTGCCCTGAACTTAATGGACTTAGAATTTGCCGAGCGCTGTGGTTTTTCCTTGGAGCCTTTGCAGAGTCCTATTCCCTTAAGGGGGATTGATGCTACACCATTAGCCAAGAATAAACCTCAGTATTGGACTCAGTTAACCATGTACATGGCTCCAGCACATCAGGAAAATATTCGCTTTTTGGTGTTGCATAATTTGCATGATGTTGTTGTGCTGGGTTTTCCATGGTTACAGGTACATAACCCAGTGCTGGATTGGAGATCTATGTCTGTAAGGCCGGCTTCACACTCAGCGTATGAAAATACGGTCCGTATATTACGGCCGTAATACGCTGAAATGTCCCGAAAATAGTGGTCCGTAGCTCCTCCGTAGGCAGGGTGTGTCAGCGTTTTTTGCGCATGGCATCCTCCGTATGTAATCCGTATGGCATCCGTACTGCGTGGTTTTCTCGCAGGCTTGCAAAACCAATATACCGCTATAATAATAATAATAATAATTTTTATTTATATAGCGCCAACATATTCCGCAGCGCTTTACAAATTAGAAGTGATCCATGTGTCCCAAAAAGAAAAAAAAAAAAAAAAAAATATATATATATATATATATATATATATATATATATGTCAGTAGACACATATATGTATATATATTAATATTTTTTCCAGCGCTATACAGCTTGAAAGCCGGTAATTCAATTACCGGCTTTTTCTTTCTCCTTCCTAAAACCCGACATGATTTGAGACATGGTTTACATACAGTAAACCATGTCTTCTCTCCATTTTTTTTGCAGATTCCACACTACTAATGTCAGTAGTGTGTATCTGCAAAATTTGGCCGTTCTAGCTCTTAAAATAAAGGGTTAAATGGCGGAAAAAATTGGCGTGGGCTCCCGCGCAATTTTTTCCGCCAGAGTAGTAAAGCCAGTGACTGAGGGCAGATATTAATAGCCTGGAGAGGGTCCATGGTTATTGGCCCCCCCCTGGCTAAAAATATCTGCCCCCAGCCACCCCAGAACAGGCACATCTGGAAGATGCGCCTATTCTGGCACTTGGCCACTCTCTTCCCATTCCCGTGTAGCGGTGGGATATGGGGTAATGAAGGGTTAATGCCACCTTGCTATTGTAAGGTGACATTAAGCCTAATTAATAATGGAGAGGCGTCAATTATGACACCTATCCATTATTAATCCAATTGTAGTAAAGGGTTAAATAAAACACAAACACATTATTTAAAATTATTTTAATGAAATAAAAACAATGGTTGTTGGAGTATTTTATTCTACGCCCAATCCAGTCACTGAAGACCCTCGTTCTGAAAGTAAAAAAAACATAATAAACCAACAATATCCTTACCATCCGCAGATCTGTAACGTCCAACGATGTAAATCCTTCTGAAGGGGTTAAAACATTTTGCAGCAAGGAGTTCCGCTAATGCAGGCTGCTCCTCGCTGCAAAACCCCGGGGAATGAGGCTAAATATAGATCAATGATCTATATTTAGCTTCATTTGCGGTGAGGCGCCCTCTGCTGGCTGTTCATAGATCGTGTGAACTTACCTAGAAAGCCTGGGAGCTTTCTAGGAAAGTTCCCATGATCTAGGAACAGCCAGCAGAGGGCGCCTCACCACAAATGAAGCTAAATATAGATCATTGATCTATATTTAGCCTCATTCCCCGGGGTTTTGCAGCGAGGAGCAGCCTGCATTAGCGGAACTCCTTGCTGCAAAATGTTTTAACCCCTTCAGAAGGATTTACATCGTTGGACGTTACAGATCTGCGGAGGGTAAGGATATTGTTGGTTTATTATGTTTTTTCTTTCACAGAACGAGGGTCTTCAGTGACTGGATTGGGCGTTAAATAAAATATTACAACAACCTTTGTTTTTATTTCATTAAAATAATTTTTAATAATGTGTGTGTGTTTTTTTTAACCCTTTCATTCAATTGGATTAATAATGGATAGGTGTCATAATTGACGCCTCTCCATTATTTATTAGGCTTAATGTCACCTTACAATAGCAAGGTGGCATTAACCCTTCATTACCCCATATCCCACCGCTACACGGGAATGGGAAGAGAGTGGCCAAGTGCCAGAATAGGCGCATCTTCCAGATGTGCCTGTTCTGGGGTGGCTGGGGGCAGATATTTTTAGCCAGGGGGGGCCAATAACCGTGGACCCTCTCCAGGCTATTAATATCTGCCCTCAGTCACTGGCTTTACTACTCTGGCGGAGAAAATTGCGCGGGAGCCCACGCCAATTTTTTCCACCATTTAACCCTTTATTTTAAGAGCTAGAACGGCCAAATTTTGCAGATACACACTACTGACATTAGTAGTGTGGAATCTGCAAAAAAAATGGAGAGAAGACATGGTTTACTGTATGTAAACCATGTCTCAAATCATGTCGGGTTTAGGAAGGAGAAAGAAAAAGCCGGTAATTGAATTACCGGCTTTCAAGCTGTATAGCGCTGGAATAAATATTAATATATATACATATATGTGTCTCACTGACATATATATATATATATATATATATATATATATATATATACCTATTCTATGTGTACACATTTATTCTACCTATTCTACTGGAAGCTGTCAGTGTGATTTTACTGTACACCGCACTGAATTGCCGGCTTTTCTCTCTAACAGCGCTGCGTATTTCTCGCAAGTCACACTGCTTGTCCGTGTGTAATCCGTATTTTTCACGCTTCCATAGACTTTCATTGGCGTATTTCTTGCGCAGTACGGTGACAAACGCAGCATGCTGCGATTTTGTACGGCCGTAGAAAGCCGTATAATACTGATCAGTAAAATACGGCAGATAGGAGCAGGGGCATAGAGAATAATTGTGCCGTATTTTTTGCGAGTTTTACGGACGTAGTTTCTGCGCTCTTACGTCCGTAAAACTCGCAAGTGTGAAGCCGGCCTAACTGGTTGGGGTTGTCAGGGGATACATAGTGATATTCCTTTGATGTCCATTTCCTCGTCCCCTTCTTCTGAAGTTCCTGAGTTTTTGTCGGATTTCCAAGATGTATTTGATGAGCCCAAGTCCAGTTCTCTGCCTCCTCATAGGGACTGCGATTGTGCCATTAATTTGATTCCTGGCTGTAAGTTCCCTAAGGGCCGACTTTTCAATCTGTCTGTGCCAGAGCATGCCGCTATGCGGAGTTATGTAAAGGAGTCCTTGGAGAAGGGGCATATTCGCCCGTCTTCGTCACCGTTGGGAGCGGGATTTTTTTTTGTTGCCAAGAAGGATGGCTCCTTGAGACCCTGTATAGATTATCGCCTTCTCAATAAGATCACTGTCAAATTCCAGTACCCTTTACCTTTACTTTCTGATTTGTTTGCTCGGATTAAGGGTGCCAGTTGGTTTACTAAAATCGACCTTCGAGGGGCGTATAATCTCGTGCGTATTAAACAAGGTGATGAATGGAAAACAGCATTTAATACGCCCGAAGGCCATTTTGAATATCTTGTGATGCCATTCGGGCTCTCTAATGCTCCATCGGTATTTCAGTCCTTTATGCATGATATCTTCCGGAATTATCTGGATAAATTCATGATTGTGTATTTAGATGATATTTTGGTTTTCTCCGATGATTGGGAGTCTCATGTAAAGCAGGTTAGGATGGTATTTCAGGTCCTTCGTGCTAATGCGTTGTTTGTGAAGGGGTCTAAGTGCCTCTTTGGAGTTCAAAAGGTTTCTTTTTTGGGTTTCATTTTTTCCCCCTCGGCTATTGAAATGGACCCTGTTACTTCCGGTTCCGGCGCCGCCATGTGCAGACGCGTGTGAAGGAGCTCCTGTTACCTCCGCAGCAATAAAAAGTAGGCAGACGGGAGACTGATTGGTTTGGTTTGGTTTAGTTAATGGCGGAAAAAAGAGAAGTCAATGAAGAGGTTAATGTGTGGGGAGGGGGAGGGGGGGAGGGAGAGAAAGAAGGGGAGGGAGGGAAGTAAATGTTCATGAGTCCACTACTATTACACTAATAAGCTTATTACCAGCTGTGATGACATTGTTTGACAGATCATATCCGAACGGGAAAAACTACACTAGATCTCGCAGAAGAAAATGCTTTGTAGTCAAAAATGGTTAGGTTAATAACTTGGAATATAAAAGGGCTGCGTTCACCGAACAAAAGGCTGATGATACTCCGTCACCTGAAAAGATTAAAAGTAGATATAGCCTTGCTTCAAGAGACACATCTGGATAAAAAAGATTTTTTTAGGATGAAGAAGTTATGGGTGGGTGAAGTCTATGGCTCTAGTTCATTAGTCAGGAAAGCGGGGGTCTTAATACTTATACATAAAGCGTTGGCGCATAAAATAACATCTGTAGAAACGGACCAGGAGGGCAGGTTGATTCATTTGAAACTCCAGATACACAATGACAGTATTAGTTTATATAACATATATGCTCCTAACGCAAACCAAAAGAAATTCTTTATGTCCCTACAGAATAAAGTGCTGACTGATAATGGTGACAGCATAATTATAGGAGGAGACTGTAACGAAGTGCTTAGGGAGGAGGAAGACAGACAGGGGAGTTTAATGAGACTGAGTTTAGGTGGTGGAAGTAGACTTACAGGGAAAAAAGGCTATTTAGAAGACATGATAACGAATTGGCAGCTGAAAGACGCGTGGAGAACAACACATCCTATGGATCGGGAGTACACACATTACTCTCACGCACACAGGACATGGTCAAGATTAGAGATGTTCTTTATTTCAGACAAGGTATTACATAAAATGCTAGATACTAATATTGAGGACATGGTGATCTCAGATCATAGCCCTGTTACTCTAGATTTGGCTGACACACATCGGAAAGGGACAGACTATTTATGGCGATTCCCAGAGACCATGACAAAAGATCATGATTTTGTGAAACGGATGAGGGAATGGTGGACGGAATTTGCATCTCATAACGGAGAACATAAATCAAATTCTAGATTATATTGGGAAACTGCAAAGGCGGTGCTAAGGGGAAACATTATAGCTCACACACAGAGGTTAAAGAAGCGCATAAAAGACCAGTTCTTAATGGCAAGCAGTGAAGTTAGGACCACATATATAACGTATAAAAACTCACTGTTAGATGAGGATAAAAATAATTGGATACGAGCCAAAAAAAATTTTGAAGAGTGGGCGGAAAAAAGGGAACAATTATATAAAAATAACTTTGAAATAGAGTTGAATAGATATGGGGATAAAGCAGGGAAAATATTGGCTAATTTAGCTAGGGGAAGATACGCTTATGCATCTATAATGGCAATTAGAGACTCAAGAGGGCAACGCCTGATGGACCCCAAAGATATAAATAAGGAATTGGGCAAATTTTACACTAAGTTGTACAAAGAGGAGGGACGACAGGACGTAGCAGGGGATGTATGGCTGGATAAAATTAAAATTCCCGGATTGACAGATGAGGAACTACAAGAATTGAATGGGTGCATCACGGAAGAAGAAATTAGTATGGCAATAAAGGGGATGGGAGCCAATAAGGCACCTGGACCCGATGGATTTAATGGTTCTTTCTATAAAGCAATGAGTGAGCAAATAACTCCCACACTTAAAGAATTATATAATCGTATTTTACAAGGAGAAACTATGTCAGAAGTCATGAATACGGCTTACATAAAACTTCTCCCAAAGGGAGGGAAAGACTTAGAGGACCCCTCGGGTTATAGACCGATATCACTGATAAATCAAGATGTAAAACTCCTCTCAAAAATTATGGCAGATAGGTTGGCTAAAATACTGCCAAGATTAATATCGAAACATCAAACAGGCTTTGTAAAGGGAAGGTCAGCCGTTGCTAATATAAGAAAAGCCATGTTGTTGTTAGACATGGTTAGGAACAAACAATTGGAAAAGGGGGAGGATCCAGCAATGGTCACATTAGATGCAGAAAAAGCATTCGATAATGTGAGGTGGCCATGGCTGGGTCAAGTACTAGACAAAATAAATCTAGTAGGCCCATTTAGGCAATTTCTGGAGGTATTGTACCATAACCCCAAGGCAAAGGTATATACAACGGGGTTTCTTTCCGATGCCTTTGAGCTGAAGAAGGGAACAAGGCAGGGATGCCCTTTATCCCCTTTGTTGTTTAATCTAGCAATCGAACCCTTGTCAAGGTACCTAACTGATCATAGCTCTTACAAAGGGATAAAGGTGGGAAAGGAGGTGGTCAAAACTGCTTTGTTTGCAGATGACATAATTTTGTTTATGAGAAATCCAGAAGAAGATCTTCCTAGGTTACTATTAGAGATTGAAAAATTTGGAGAATTCTCGGGCTTTCGATTAAACAAGACTAAATGTGAAATTCTGTTCATGAGAAATAATGTGAAACGTGGTCAGGGAAATAATATAATGGGCATCCCGAAAGCGACAACATCTATAAAATATTTGGGAATACATTTGGGAAGTTCGCCGAAACAGATGTATGATCTTAATTATAAGCCTATTATAGACAAAATAGAGAAAGAATTGGAAAGATGGGGAAATCTACCCCTCTCACTACTAGGCCGCTGTCATCTAATTAAGATGACAAGCTTTGCGAGATTATTATATCCAATGCAGACTATTCCAATGCTAATCCGACACGTAGATGTTCTCAAATTGAATAGGGCTTTTTCTAAATTTATTTGGAGGGGGAGAAGAGCGAGACTTGTTATGAGAACACTAATGCGTCCAAAAGAGGGAGGAGGAGTAGGGTTGCCGAATATTAGAGGGTATAATCTCTCGTGCTTAATGAGGAATGTAGTTGATTGGATTAAAAAGACAGGACGCTATACAGATTATACACTAGAAACGGAATTTTGTGGCTCATGGGATTTGACAGCATTGCTTCACACGCCACTGTCATACTTACCACCAAATATTAAACACTCGGTTATTTGTAAAGACACTATTGCTACATGGAAAGCAGTAAGGAAAAAACTGAAAATGTCATGGAGAGTGTCAAAGCACCTGAATCCTTGGTCATTTCCAGCCTTTAAATTGGGAAGGGAAAATAAATTATTCATAGAATGGTCTAGAAAAGGAGTACAGACACTAGAAGATTTACTACATTTACAGGAAGGTCGCTGGTTGACGGGATCTGAGGTATTAGACAAATATGAGCTACCGGGATTCCATTTGATGCTATATAGTCAACTGAAGCATTATGTACTAGATTTCTTACAAGATGTAAGCAAGGAGGTTGATTCAGATGTGTGGAGAGACTTAGTCACTAAAGACATTAAGGAAATATCGATCTCCACGATATATGGGTTGTTGAGAGATGTATTACGACCATCAGGGACAGACAAAGTGTTTTGCAAATGGGAAAAATACATGAAAGATGAAGAACTTGAGCATAAAATACTACATGGATGGAAATTGGTAAGGGAACATATCATAAATGAGCAATGGAGGGATAGCCAATTTAGAATAATGCATAAAATAATATGTGGCTTTAATATACCGCCAACTCCACAGAACCCTGATAGGCAGATGAGTTGCCCCAAATGTGGCGCATCAAGAACAGATATGGAGCATGGCATGTGGTCGTGTCCCAAGACACAAGAGTTATGGACAATGGTTCAAGATATGTATCTACAGATGTGTGGGATCTGGGTGGATTCTAGCCCGATGTGCTGGCTGTTTCATTATACGACAGGCAAAACAAGAGGGGGTCAGTTACATGATCTGTTCCATACTATTGCTTTGGTGACAAAACGTTTAATTTTGCAATATTGGTTGGCTAGTACACTCCCAGGGATAAAAGAGATTAAAGCAGGACTAATGGCTGTCCTATATTTAGAAAAAAGAGAAGCAGAAAGGGATAAAGATAAGATGACGAAAAGATTTTTTTAAAAATGGAGAGTGTTCATAGAATCCTTATTGTCGACAGGGGAAATTCAAGAGATAATGAGGTCCTTTGTTAATTCAGATTGGTATTTGTTAGAAGATTTAAGTGGTAGTTTGGATAAATTAAAATTTGTCACATGATAAATGCATCAGTTGGTGTATGTTCTGGATTTGATTGTCGGATTCCAATCATTGAAGCTGGTTAGATGTGGACATTAGGGGATATGTTAATACTATTTGTGTTACAAAGATTAATGTTTGTTTTATTTCTATGTAATAATTTAAAGCAACATTTGCAATATGTATTGTACTTATTTGTTTAAAAAAAAAAAAAAAACAACCAATAAAAATGATGTTTTAAAAAAAAAGAAATGGACCCTGTTAAAGTCCAGGCCATTCATGATTGGACTCAACCTACATCTGTAAAGAGCCTTCAGAAATTTTGGGGCTTTGCCAATTTTTATCGCCGCTTTATTGCTAATTTTTCTAGTGTGGTGAAGCCTCTGACCGATTTGACGAGGAAGGGCGCTGATGTGGTGAATTGGTCCTCTACCGGCAAGGGCGAATCCTAAAAGTCTGCAGTGCATTAGTTGTGAGAATTCAGTAGCCTGTGATGTCAGGATTCAGCTCTGCAGGTTCCAGTAGTCGTCAGATGGACACGTCACTCATATGCGATTTTCATACTCATGGTCCTGTGACGACCAGCTTCTCTTCTGCTTCTCTCAGTTTTTCACTGAACATTGAGAGCATTAGGAAAAGGAGGTCGTGGGCACATGACTGAGTGGGCAAATCGCATATGTCCTTGGCAGAGGGGGGGCACCAAAATTAATTTTTGCCCCTGGTGCCAGAAACCCTAGATACACCTCTGCTGGTATGCTACTGCGAGCGGTGATTACCGGGTCCGGTGGAGGGAGGTCTGTGCACAGGCAGTGAGACAAAAGGGGAGAAGCCAGTGCTGCTAGTGGTCAGAACGCAATTCAAAAAGTGCAAATGCACATATTAATTTTTGACTGTATATCAAAATGAGACATTTAGCAAACAATTGATCAATTCTTTGAGCCACCCCGCCACGTCACGGCATTCTCTTGGGGCAGTCCTGCTCTAAGATTTTTATATTCGCTGTGCCATTACGGCCTCCTTAATATTTTAGGAGAAAGACGTTAGTCCCACTCTACGTTTTTTTTGTTTTATTCACTGTGCCATTACGACCTCCTAAATGTGTTAAAAGCAGGACTATATTGAATGCAAACCGTACCTGTGGTTTTTCTGAATCACTCCCATGGCGCCAGAAAGGGTATGCGACAATAACGGTCGACCAGGTCTAAGCATGGACATTTCAGATCTGACCTCCACAATGCCTGACCAGCACCATGGATAAAGAGAGAGACAGGCCCAGGCACAGGTGCACTAATTAAAACAGAGCCTGGGGCAGGGCAGGGCTGCTGTAAGTGTGTACAGCAGCCTAGATCAATCACAACGAAAACAGAAAGAACGGCATGTATAAGAGGTGGGATTAATGTGGTCTTTCTAATAACGTATTAAGGAGGCCGTAATGGCACAGCGAATATAAAAATCGTAGAGTAGGACTGCCCCAAGAGAATGCCGTGAAGTGGCGGGTGGCTCAAGGAATTGATCAATTGTTTGCTAAATGTCTCATTTTGATATACAGTCAGAAATTAATATGTGCACTTTTAGTATTGCGTTCTGACCACAAGCAGTGCTGGCTTCTCCCCTTTTGCACAGGCAGTGAGGCAGGGACTAAGGGTGTGCACAGAGAGAATGGAGACCCAGAGACTGCCCATACTAGTCTATACCGTAGCCTCATTATCATAGGAATATGTCAGTTAATAAATTGTTTTTCTAAAGCTTTATAATGTAGATTTAGGTCAGGGAGGGATGGTTAGGGATGAGCTAGCAAGATGCAGGGACAGGTAGTGATGGCTACTTGCGGACATGTGCGGCAATTGCGGTTTTGCACTTGCGGTGATACAAAAAACACTGCTAGCAGTGTTTTTTTCCATTGCTGCAAGTACCGCATTTGCCGGATTGCGGCAAAACCGCAAGTGCAGCACATGTCCGCAAGTCCCATAGGGAATGAATGAGGCCGAACGCAGTGTTGCCGTAAATGATCCGTTACACGACAGATGTGGAAAAACTGCCGGATCTGCTGCAAAAGGCTACTTTCACATAGTGTCATATTCACCAATGGGGGAGGCAGCACTAAAAGTGCCTAGGGCAGCAGAAACTCTAAATACGGCCCTGGACAGCAGCCAAGTATATAAAAAAAGCTTTAAATATGGCATCGCCGTAATCGCACAGACCCGAAGAATAAGGTAGCCTTACCACTTTTACCGCACGAGGAACGGCGTAAAAAAAATAAAGCCAATTCTTCACATGCTATTGATTTTACATTCACTCTCCCAAAGATCACAGACAGTAAGGCTCGGTTCACAGTTATCCTGCGCTCTATGATGAGCGCTTACATCAGGGTTTTTGTGTAAATATCTGAAATATGGGATTCAGATAGAACCTTCAGTGGAAGATTCCCTATAATGAAGGAGACGGAGACACCGTGGATGCTGTCTGGCCTATGATTCAAGGGTCTGTCTTTGTAGGTGTGCATAAAAGTGCGGTCGGCTACAGTTTTGTACACTGCTGAAAATAAGGTCATCGCTGAACAAAGGCCAGACAGAGTCCAGAGTAACTCAGCTGCCTCATTGTGGAATGGATCCCTCGGGGTTTCATCTGATTCACATATTTTATAGATTTATATGGAAACTCCAATGTAAGTGCTTAGAGCACAGGATAGATGTGATCCAAAATGTTCTGTACCCCAAAGTGCCACCAATAAAAGCTTCTACTCAACCCACAAAAAAACAATTCTCTACTTAGGTTCATCATATATTAACAGAATTATAGGTGGTGTCCACATTACTGGTAACACAGAGGATCTGTAAAAATGGTGTGGCTCGCACCAAAAGAAATCCAGCAAAATCCAGGACCACATCACATTTGAAATCACTTTGAGGGGTCTATATAAAAGAAGATACCCAAAAGTGACACCATTCTAAAAACTGCACCCCTCAAGGTGCTCAAAACCACTTTCATTAAGTTTGTTAACTCTTCAGGTGCTTCACAGGAATTTTTTTGAAACTTTTTTTTTAACTTTTTCACCAAAAATTGACTTCAGATCCGATTTTTTTTTCTATTTTGACGAGGATAACAGGAAAAATGGACCCCAAAATGTGTTGTGTAATTTCTCCTGAGCATGCCGATACCCCATATGTGGGAGAAACACTGTTTGGGCACACTGGAGAGCTCTGAAGGCAAGGAGTGCCATGTGACTTTAATGCAAAATTTGCAGAACAATTGGCAGACAGAATGTCACATTTGGAGAACCCCTGATGTATCTAAACAGTGAAAATCCCCCACAAGTGACATCATTTTTTAAACTAGACCCCTCAGGGAACTGATCTAGATGTGTGGTGAGCACATTGAACCCTCAGGTGCTTTACAGAAGTTTATAACGTTGAGCCGGAAAAGTAAAAAAAAAATTCCCCACAAATATGTTTTCAGCATATAATATTGCATTTTGATAAGGGTAACGGAGAAATTGCACCATACAATTTTTTGTGCAATTTCCCCTGAGTATGCCGTTACCCAATACGAGAGAGAAAACTACTGTTTGGGCACACGGCAGGGCTCAGAAGGGAAAGAGCGAAATTTGACTTTTTGAATGCAAAATGTCCTGGAATCATTAGCGGACGTCATGTCTCATTTGGAGAGCCTCCGATGTGTCTAAACAGTGTAAACTCCCCACAAGTGAACCCTTCTTGGAAAATAGACCCCTCAAGGAATGTATTCATAGTAAGCACCTTGAACCCCCTAGATGCTTCACAGAAGTTTATAACGTTAAGCCATGAAAATAATAAAATCACATTTTCCCCACAAAAATGTTGTTTTAGCCCCAAATTTTTAAATTTATCTAAGGGCTAATAGGATTTTTTTTTTTACAGCAAACTGAGGTCCATTTTTTCCTGAATGCGCCAATACCCTACATGTAATCAGGAAATATTTTTCAGGCACTGTGCAAAGTTCAGAAGGCAATGAGAGCCAGATTCTACTGTTATGATTTGCAGGTGCCATGACCCACTGGGAGAGCACATGACGTCCAGAAAAGCAGAACCCCCCTATAAGTTACTCCATTTTACAAACTACACCTGTCAATGAATTCATCTGGGGGTGAAATGATCATATTGACACAAGGGGTGTAGTCACAGAATTTTATATTATTGAGCAATGAAGAAAAAATAACTACATTTTTACCATCAAAATGTAGCTTTAGCCCCAGATTTTACATTTTCATACAAGAGGTGGGTAAAAATGGTACCAAAATTTGTCCCACAATTTCTACTGAACATGGCAATACCCCATATGTGGCTGTACACTATTAGCCATACGGAGAGACTCTGGAGGAACGGAGCGATATTTACCTTCTGGAGCAAAGATTTTCCTAGTCCTTTTCCGGACTCAATATACAGAGCCCCTAATGCTGGAAGAGCAGAATCCTCCCTCAAGTGACACCATTTTGAAAATTATACCACTTTGCAAATGTATCTACAGGTGTAGTGCTGATTTTGACTCCATGGGTATTTTCCAGAAACGAGCAGCAATGAATGTTGCCAAGTGAAAATTGCAAACGGATGCTGTAGTGACCAGCCCGTGCTTCTGGAGACATGCACTCGTTAAGTTAGGCAGGCTCTCATCACTTCAGAAATGCCAAACGTGGAAGCAATATGTGGTTTAGGTACACTGTGGGGCTCAGAAGGGAGGGTGCATTTGGATTTGGGAGCACAGAATTTGCTGAATTTCTTTGGGCGGTTGAGGAGTCATTTAGCCATGGGACCTGTTCACACAGGAGATGCAGGTACGGAAACAAGCCAGAAGGAAAGGAGAATGAAGGAACAGGTTTGGACCTGTTCACACAGAAAAAGAACCGCAAGGCTGCGGATAGGAGCGGTAGAGCAGCAAGAGATAGCGCAGCAACAAAAGCTAGGCAGAGCGGAATCGCAAGGAATGCGGAGAGGAGCTGCAGCAAGAGATTACTGCAGAAGCTAAGCAGAGCGGAACCACAAGGAATGCGGAGAGGAGCTGCAGCAAGAGATTCCTGCAGCAACAGGAGCAGAGCAGAGTAGTGCGGAGCAGAGGCAAAGCTGCAAGAGAGCGGAGCCCAGGCAAAGTCACAAGGGTTCAGAGCAGGCAGAGCTGCAAGAGTGCGGAGCATAAGCAGACTGAGAACACAAGGAAAGTACAGACAATGTAATGGAACAAGAACAAAGACACAGGGACCAGGATATTCTGCCTCCTGGAGGCGGACAACAAGATCAAGGATAGAACACTGAGAAAAGCCTCTAGAAAAGGGAGTAACACAGATCAAGGCGTGGCAAATTCAGAAGCTAAACACAAACTGAGCTAACACATTGCACAGCCCCAGTCCACTGGGTGGAGCTGCACTAAATACTGGAGGTCTCTTGGTAATTGGTCAGAAACAGATTAGACAGGTGCACCTGATTCCTATAAGAACCAGAGAGATCAGGCGCCGCCCCCCTATGCACACAGCCAGGAAGCATGCAGAGAGCAGAGGAACAGAATATGGAGCTGGCAAGAAACCGAAACCACATCATCACCTGGAGCAGTGGGTAAGATAGTGTGAGAGATGAGAGGCCATGCCGTGATGCCAGCAGAGTTGTTACACCCGTGTTATGGACTAAATAAAGGAATGTTTTACCGGATGGTGAGTGCCACCTTTTTTCTCTGTTTTTGGACTACAATTGATTGATTTTTTGGTGTGCCCCCATATTCCCTCAGTTGTCTGGTGTCCAGCCTACACCCAGGTAGATTTCAATCTCAGCTGAGATAGTCACAGAAGTAAGTGCCAGTAATAGACCTCTTTTCAAACTGTTACTCTGGACTCCGTCTGGCTTCTGTTCAGTGGTGTCCTTCTTTTCAAGATACAGCAGTGTCCTTTTTTCAGAAGTGCAGAAAACTGTGTCTAACAGCATTTTTATGCAATGCCAAAAAAGACGGACACCGCCAGATCACAAATCAGACAGCGTCCACAGTGCCTCCATCTGCCTCATTATAGGGAATCTTCCACCAGAAGTTCCGTCTGAATCACAAATTTCAGTGATTTGCACAGAAACCTTAACGTAAGCGTTCAACGCAAATCGCAGGATAAATGTGCGCCAAGCCTTTTAATTGCAAAAAATAGTTTTTGCATCACCACATTTTGAGAGCTATAATTTTTCCATATTTTGGCCCACAGATTCATGTGAAGGCTTGTTTTTTTGTGGGAGAAGCTGACATTTTTTATTGGTACCATTTTCGGGCACATGACATCTTGATCGCTTTCTATTCCGATTTTTGGGAGGCAGAATGAAAAAAAAACAAAATTTCAGGATTTTTTTTTGGGGGGGGGAGGGGAAGGGTTATGCCGTTTCGTATGTTGTAAAATTGATAAGGCAGTTTTATTCTTCAGGTCAGTACGATTACAGCGATACCTCATTTATATCGTTTTCTTATGTTTTTGCACTTTTACACAATAAAACTATTTTCTAGAAAAAATAATTATTTATATCCCTTTATTGTGAGAACTATAACTTTTTTATTTTTTCGCTGATGGAGCTGTATGGCGGCTTGTTTTTTTACGGACAAGATTACGTTTTCAGTGATACCATGTTTATTTATATAAGCCTCTTTGATCGCTTTTTATTCCACTTTTGTTCGGCGGTATGATGATAAAGCATTGTTTCTTATTTTTTTATGGTGTTCACTAAAGGGGTTAACTAGTGGGGCCAGTTTTATAGGTGGGGTCGTTGTGGATGCAGCCATACCAAATATGTGTACTTTTATTGTTTATATATTTGTTTTTCATTCAATTTTTTTTGTATATACAACATCTTTTGATTTTGTTATGATCTTTTATTTTTGTTTTAAATTAAAAAAAAGAAAAATTACTTTTACTCAGAATCAGCTGACAACCGGCAGCAATCTAGTAGACGTAATAATTAGTCAAAATTAACAAATAACATAGACAGATTATTATGTCTGATGTTAGAAAGGGGTTTAGGGCATAAGAACTCAAAGTTCAAAAAATGTGAAATTTTCAACATTTTTGTCAAATTTCTGATATTTTTACAAATAAACGCAAGTCATATTGAACAAATGTTACCACTATCAAAGCACAATATGTCGAACAAATGTTACCACTATCAAAGAACAATATGTCTCAAGAAAACTATCTCTGGGATCAGTTGAAACATTCCAATAAGCTCATAAAGTGACACTGGTCAAATTTTAAAAATGAGGCTTGGTAATTACTGCACAAAGTGGCTTGGTCCTTAAGGTGTTAAATGGGTATTCCCATTTCAGACATTCATGGCTTAGACAGAGGGTATGCTTGTTCAACTGTTTTTAGAACTCCCATTAAAGTGTATTAAGAGAACCATGCAAGAAAGGCCACGTCTCTGTTCACAGCTGCATGAGATAATAATAATAATTTTATTTATATATCGCCAACATATTCCGCAGCACTTTACATTATAGAGGGGACTTGTACAGACAATAGACATTACAGCATAACAGAAATCACAGTTCAAAACAGATACCAAGAGGAGTGAGGGCCCTGCTCGCAAGCTTACAATCTATGAGCATCATGTCCTCCCTCTATCTGAAACTAAACCTGTCAAAAACTGAACTCCTCGTGTTTTCTCCCTCTACTAACCTACCTTTGCCTGACATTGCCATCTCCGTTTGCGGTTCCACCATTACTCCAAAGCAACATGCCCGCTGCCTTGGGGTCATCCTTGATTCTGACCTTTCATTCACCCCCCACATCCGATCACTGGCTCGCTCTTCTTACCTGCATCTCAAAAACATTTCTAGAATTCGCCCTTTTCTTACTTTCGACTCTGCAAAAACTCTTACTGTTTCACTTATTCATTCTCGTCTGGACTATTGTAACTCTCTACTAATCGGCCTCCCTCTTACCAAACTCTCCCCGCTCCAATCTGTCCTGAATGCTGCTGCCAGGATCATATTCCTCACCAACCGTTACACCGATGCCTCTACCTTGTGCCAGTCATTACACTGGTTACCCATCCACTCAAGAATCCAGTACAAAACTACTACCCTCATCCACAAAGCACTCCATGGCTCAGCACCACCCTACATCTCCTCTCTGGTCTCAGTCTACCACCCTACCCGTGCCCTCCGCTCCGCTGATGACCTCAGGTTAGCATCCTCAATAATCAGAACCTCCCACTCCCGTCTCCAAGACTTTACACGTGCTGCGCCGATTCTTTGGAATGCACTACCTAGGATAATACGATTAATCCCCAATCCCCACAGTTTTAAGCGTGCCCTAAAAACTCATTTGTTCAGACTGGCCTACCGCCTCAATGCATTAACCTAACGATCCCTGTGTGGCCTATATTAAAAAAAAAAAAAAAAAAATTAATTAACTGGTTCATGCAGCTTTACATGAACACCCGATCCTTACACTATGGCCGGTCCGAATAACTATAGCAATTGTTACCATCCACCTCTCGTGTCTCCCCTTTTCCTCATAGTTTGTAAGCTTACGAGCAGGGCCCTCACTCCTCTTGGTATCTGTTTTGAACTGTATTTCTGTTATGCTGTAATGTCTATTGTATGTACAAGTCCCCTCTATAATTTGTAAAGCGCTGCGGAATATGTTGGCGCTATATAAATAAAAATTATTATTATTATTATTATTATTATTATGAGGAAAAGGGGAGACACGAGAGGTGGATGGTAACAATTGCTTTCGTTGTTCGGACCAGCCATAGTGTAAGAATTGGGTGTTCATGTAAAGCTGCATGAACCAGTTAACATCCTAAATATGTAACAGTGCAGACACATAGGGTTAAATAAATGCATAAAGTATAAGAACATGATGAGAGGAACCTCATTTTGGTTTAAGTTTTTTGAATGGGCCACACAGGGATAGTTAGGTTAATGCGTTGAGACGGTAGGCCAGTCTGAACAAATGCGTTTTTAGGGCACGCTTACAACTGTGGGGATTGGGAATTAATTGTATTAACCTGGGTAGTGCATTCCAAAGAATTGGCGCAGCACGTGAAAAGTCTTGGAGACTGGAGAGGGAGGTTCTGATTATTGAGGATGCTAACCTCAGGTCATTAGCAGAACGAAGAGCACGGGTAGAGTGATAGACTGAGACCAGGGAGGAGATGTAGGGTGGTGCTGAGCCATGGAATGCTTTGTGGGTGAGGGTAATAAGTTTGTACTGGATTCTGGAGTGGATGGGTAACCAGTGTAATGACTGGCACAAGGTAGAGGCATCGGTATAACGATTGGTGAGGAATATGATCCTGGCTGCAGCATTCAGGACAGATTGTAGAGGGGAGAGTTTGGTAAGAGGGAGGCCGATTAGTAGAGCGTTACAATAGTCCAGACGAGAATGAAGAGAAACCGTAAGAGTTTTTGCAGAGTCGAAAGTAAGAAAAGGGCGAATTCTAGAAATATTTTTGAGATGCAGATAAAATGAGCGAGCCAGTGATCGGATGTGGGGGGTGAATGAAAGCTTGGAATCAAGTATGACCCAAAGGCAGCGGCCATGTTGCTTGTGGGTAATGGTGGAACCGCTCACGGAGATGGCAATGTCAGGCAAAGGTAAGTTAGTAGAGGGAGAGAACATGGGGAGTTCAGTTTTTGACAGGTTCAGTTTCAGATAAAGGGAGGACATGATGTTAGAGACAGCGGTAAGACAATCACTGGTGTTTTCTAAAAAGGCCGGTGTGATATCAGGAGAAGAAGTGTATAATTGGGTGTCGTCAGCATAGAGATGGTACTGGAAACCAAATCTACTGATTGTTTGTCCAATAGGGGCAGTATACAAAGAGAAGAGGAGGGGGCCTAGGACTGATCCTTGAGAAACCCCAACAGTAAGGGGAAGGTGAGAGGAGGAGGATGCAGCAAAAGATACAGTGAAAGAGCGGTCAGAGAGATCGGAAGAGAGCCAGGAGAGAATGGTGTCCTTGAGGACGATTGAGTGTAGCATAGTGAGGAGGAGCTGATGATCCACAGTATCGAATGCTGCAGAGAGATCAAAAAGAATTAGCATGGGGTAGTGACTATTAGATTTAGCTGCTAGTAGATCATTAGAGACTTTAGTGAGGGCGGTTTCAGTAGAGTGTAAAGAGCGGAAACCAGATTGAAGAGGGTCGGAGATACACTGTTCTTGAGAAGCATGCATTGTGGTACACTTATATACTGTGGATAAATGTCCTAAATTGGAATAACCACTGAGGAGTCGGCGCATTCTACAATCAAGTGTACTGCTAGAAAGGCTGAATATATGTGAGGAATGCCTGTTTGTTAGGGAATTCCCACATGTATTCAGGCTGTCCTGCAGCCGTAAATCATGCAGCTGAGGCGACAAAAACTAAATGTCCAAGCACGCCAAAATACTCGGGAGATCACCCGAGCATGCTCGGAGAGACCCGAGCAACAATGCTATTCACTCATCACTACTTACCGTATATATGCGAGTATAAGCCGACCCAAGTATAAGCCAATGCATCTAATTTTGCCACAAAAAACTGGGAAAATTTATTCACTTAAGTATAAATCTGGGGTGGGAAATGCAGCATCTACTGATAAATTTCAAAAATAAAAATTGATACCAATAAAAGTAAAAGTAATTGAGACATCAGTAGGTTAAATGTTTTTGAATATCCATATTGAATCAGGAGCCCCATAAGATGCTCCATACAAAATACACCCCATATAATGCTCCATAAAGCTCATGATGGGCCCCATAAGATGCTCCATAAAGTTCATGATGGGCCCAATTCTCCATACAAAAATATGCCCCATATAATGCGTCATAAAGGTTAATGATTGCCCCATAAGATGCTCCATAAAAAAATATGCCCCATATAATGCTGCACAAAGGTTAATGATGGGCCCCATAAGATGCTCCATATTAAAATATGCCCCATATAATGGTCCATAAAGGTTTAATGATGGCCCCATAAGATGCTCCATATTAAAATATGCATCATATAATGCTGCACAAAGATTAATGATGGCCCCATAAGATGCTCCATATTAAAATATGCCCCATATAATGCCGCGCAAAGGATGATGGCCCGATAAGATGCTCCATATTAAAATATGCCCCATATAATGCTGCACAAAGGTTAATGATGGCCCATAACATGCTCCATACAAAAATATGGCCCATATAATGCTGCACAAAGGTTAATGATTAGTGATGAGCAAATATACTCATTACTCGAGATTTCTCGAGCATGCTCGGGGGTCCTCCGAGTATTTTTTAGTGCCCGGAAATTTAGTTTTTCTTGTCGCAGCTGAATGATTTACATCTATTAGCCAGCATAAGTACATGTGGGGATTCCCTAGCAATCAGGCAACACCCACATGCACTTATGCTGGCTAACAGATGTAAATCATTCAGCTGCGGCAAGAAAAACTAAATCTCCGATCACTAAAAAATACTTGGAGGACCCTCGGGGGTCGAGAAATCTCGAGTAACGAGTATATTTGCTCATCACTATTAATGATGGCCCCATAAGATGATGCTCCATGCAAAAATATGCCCCATATAATGCTGCATAAAGGTTAATGATGGCCTCATAAGATGCTCCATACAAAAATATGCCCCACATAATGCTGCATAAAGGTTAATGATGGCCCCATAAGATGCTCCATATTAAAATATGCCCCATATAATGCTGCATAAAGGTTAATGATGGCCCCATAAGATGCTCCATACAAAAATATGCCCCATATAATGCTGCATAAAGGTTAATGATGGCCCCATAAGATGCTCAATATTAAAATATGCCCCATATAATAATGCTGCTGCAATTAAAAAAAAACAACAAAAAAAACATACTCCTCGATCGTCGCTGCCCGCTGCTCCTCAGCGTCGCCGGCTCTCTGCAGTGACTGCTCAAGCAGAAGGCGCGCACTAATCACGTCATCACGCCCTCTGACCTGAACGTCACAGCCAGAGGACCCGGAAGACACAGGGCAGTGGTGGAACGGGGACAGGTGAATATCGCATGGCTCACCCTCCCCCAGCATATCAGTCCCTGCATCTCGGCCGCCGGCATCTCTCTTCCTGTCTGCCTTCCTGTGCTGAGTGGTTAGTGATACCGGTCACTAAAGTAATGAATATGTGCTCACCTATGGGAGTGGAGACAAATGCATATTCATTACTTTAATGAGCGGTAACACGTGACCGCTCAGCACAGGAAGGAAGACAGGGAGAGAGATGCCGTGGCCCAAGATGCAGGGACTCATATGCAGCGATGACACCAGGAGGGTGAGTATGATGTCTTCTGTTCCCCTGCCGGCAATGACTTGTGTATAAGCCGAGAGGGGCGTTTTCAGCACAAAAAGTGCTGAAAATCTCAGCTTATACACAAGTATATACAGTATTTGCCTGACATATTTGACTTTTCTTAACATTGAAATTGCAACACCAAGAAGATAAAATCATGGCATTATGAAAATCACAAAATCGATAAGGCTGGTTTCACACTTGCGTTTCAAAACGCATGCGTTTTTAAAAAAAAGCATGGTGAAAAAACGCATGTAAACGCGTGCAAACGTTGCGTTTTTTTTACGCATGCGTTTTTGCATGTGGTGAAAAAAACGCGGTGTTTTGACGCAGTTACATGCGTTTTTTCATGCGTTTGCGTTTTTTAAACGCATGCAGATAAATGTGTGACAGCTGCCAATCATCAAAATAAAGTGAAAAACCCACTATAAACAGAAAAAGCTGGGGTTAGGGGTAGGTATCCTAACCCTACCCCTAACCCTAAAGGGATCCTAACCCTACCCCTAACCCTACCCCTAAAGGGATTAGGGTTAGGGGTAGGGTTAGGGGTAGTGTTAGGGGTAGGATCCCTTTATCAATTTTATGGTGTGGGGTGGTTTATCAGTGTGTTTTTTTTTTTTTTAAACGCATGCGTTTTTAACGCATGCAAACGCATGTGGTTAAAAACGCATGCGTTTACATAGACAGCAATGCATTTTTTTGCCGCAAAAAAAGCATGCGTTTTTTTGCGGCAAAAAAAACGCAGCTAAAAATACTACATGTTGCATTTCTGCAACACAACGCATGCAGAAAAAAAACGCATGTGTTGCAAAAACACGCAAAAACGCAAAAAAAAAAAAGCAAATGTGAAACCACCCTAAGTCAGCTTTCTGTTATGACCTGGTGGTTAGGAGCACCAGGAATGACCTGATGGTTAAACTCACAGGACAAGCTCTGGGAAGTGGGAACTTTGCTGACCGCAATCCCTAATCCTATCACACACACTAGAAATAGCCGTGGAGCGTACCTAACAGGCCTAGATGCCTCGGCATAGCCTAAGAACTAGCTAGCCCTAGAGATAGAAAATAAAGCCTACCTTGCCTCAGAGAAATTTCCCCAAAGGAAAAGGCAGCCCCCCACAAATATTAACTGTGAGTTAAGATGAAAGTCACAAACACAGAAATGAAACAGGTTTAGCAAAGGGAGGCCAGACTAACTAAATAGACAGAGGATAGGAAAGGTATCTTTGCGGTCAGCACAAAAACTACAAAAGACCACGCAGAGTGTGCAAAAAGACCCCCGCACCGACTCACGGTGCGGAGGCGCCACCCTGCATCCCAGAGCTTCCAGCTAGCAAGACAAAATCAAGAAAGCAAGCTGGACTAGAAAACCATGAACAGAAAATAACAAACGGGGACTTAGCTTCTTGCAGGAAGAGACAGGTCTCCAGAAAGATCCAAGAGCGAACTGAACCAGCACAGGAACATTGACAGCCGGCAAGAGTAACGATCTGAGCGGAGTTAAACAGAGCAGCCAACCAAAGGATAAACCACGTCACCTGTGTAAGGAACCTCAGAAGCAGCAGCTTCACTCACAGCCACCAGAGGGCGTCCATGGACAGAACTCGCCGAAGTACCATTCACGACCACAGGAGGGAGTTCAACAACAGAATTCACAACAGTACCCCCCCTTGAGGAGGGGTCACCGAACCCTCACCAGAGCCCCCAGGCCGATCAGGATGAGCCAAATGAAAGGCACGAACTAGATCAGCAGCATGAACATCAGAGGCAAAAACCCAGGAATTATCTTCCTGACCATAACCCTTCCACTTGACCAGGTACTGGAGTTTCCGTCTCGAAATACGAGAATCCAAAATCTTCTCCACCACATACTCCAACTCCCCCTCGACCAACACCGGGGCAGGAGGATCAACGGAGGGAACCATAGGCGCCACGTATCTCCGCAACAACGACCTATGGAACACATTATGGATGGCAAAAGAAGCTGGAAGGTCCAAACGAAATGACACCGGATTAAGAACTTCAGAAATCTTATATGGCCCAATGAAACGAGGCTTAAACTTAGGAGAGGAAACCTTCATAGGAACATGACGAGATGACAACCAAACCAAATCCCCAACACGAAGTCGGGGACCAATACAGCGCCGGCGGTTAGCGAAACGTTGAGCCTTCTCCTGGGACAATGTCAAATTGTCCACCACATGAGTCCAAATCTGCTGCAACCTGTCCACCACCGTATCCACACCAGGACAGTCCGAAGGCTCAACCTGCCCTGAAGAGAAACGAGGATGGAAACCAGAATTACAGAAAAAAGGAGAAACTAAAGTAGCCGAGCTGGCCCGATAAGGGCGAACTCAGCCAAAGGCAAGAAGGACACCCAATCATCCTGATCAGCAGAAACAAAGCATCTCAGATATGTCTCCAAAGTCTGATTAGTTCGTTCGGTTTGGCCATTAGTCTGAGGATGGAAAGCCGAAGAAAAAGACAAATCAATGCCCATCTTAGCACAAAAGGACCGCCAAAACCTCAAAACAAACTGGGAACCTCTGTCCGAGACGATGTTCTCTGGAATGCCATGCAAACGAACCACATGCTGGAAAAACAATGGCACCAAATCAGAGGAGGAAGGCAATTTAGACAAGGGCACCAAATGGACCATCTTAGAGAAGTGATCACAAACCACCCAAATGACCGACATCCTTTGAGAAACAGGGAGATCAGAAATAAAATCCATGGAAATATGCGTCCAGGGCCTCTTCGGGACTGGCAAGGGCAAAAGCAACCCACTGGCACGAGAACAGCAGGGCTTAGCCCGAGCACAAGTCCCACAGGACTGCACAAAAGAACGCACATCCCGTGACAAAGACGGCCACCAAAAGGATCTAGCCACCAAATCTCTGGTACCAAAGATTCCAGGATGACCAGCCAATACCGAACAATGAACCTCAGAGATAACTCTACTAGTCCATCTATCAGGGACAAACAGTCTCTCCGCTGGACAACGGTCAGGTCTATCAGCCTGAAACTTCTGCAGCACGCGCCGCAAATCAGGGGAGATGGCAGACAAAATTACCCCCTCTTTAAGAATACCCGCCGGCTCCGGAACACCCGGAGAGTCAGGCACAAAACTCCTTGACAGGGCATCAGCCTTCACATTCTTAGATCCCGGAAGGTATGAAACCACAAAATCAAAACAGGAGAAAAAGAGCGACCATCAAGCCTGTCTAGGATTCAACCGTTTGGCAGACTCGAGATAAGTCAAATTCTTGTGATCCGTCAAGACCACCACGCGATGCTTGGCTCCTTCAAGCCAATGTCGCCACTCCTCGAATGCCCACTTCATGGCCAACAACTCTCGATTGCCAACATCATAATTGCGCTCAGCAGGCGAGAATTTTCTAGAAAAGAAGGCACATGGTTTCATCACCGAGCCATCAGAACCTCTTTGCGACAAAACAGCCCCTGCTCCAATCTCAGAAGCATCAACCTCGACCTGAAACGGGAGCGATACATCTGGCTGGCACAACACAGGGGCAGAGGAAAAACGACGCTTCAACTCCTGAAAAGCCTCTACAGCCGCAGAGGACCAATTGACCACATCAGCACCTTTCTTGGTCAAATCAGTCAACGGTTTAGCAATACTAGAAAAATTAGCGATGAAGCGACGGTAAAAATTAGCAATGCCCAGGAACTTCTGCAGGCTCTTCACAGATGTTGGCTGAGTCCAATCATAAATGGCCTGGACTTTAACAGGGTCCATCTCGATAGTAGAAGGGGAAAAAATGAAACCCAAAAATGAAACCTTCTGAGCTCCAAAGAGACACTTTGACCCCTTCACAAACAAGGAATTCGCACGAAGGACCTGGAACACCATTCTGACCTGCTTCACATGAGACTCCCAATCATCCGAAAAGACCAAAATGTCATCCAAATATACAATCATGAATCTATCCAGGTACTCTCGGAAGATGTCATGCATAAAGGACTGAAACACAGATGGAGCATTAGAAAGCCCGAATGGCATAACCAGGTACTCAAACTGGCCCTCGGGCGTATTAAATGCTGTTTTCCATTCATCGCCCTGTTTAATTCGCACAAGATTATACGCCCCTCGAAGATCTATCTTGGTGAACCAACAAGCCCCCTTAATCCGAGCAAACAAATCAGTCAGCAGCGGCAAAGGATACTGAAATTTCACTGTGATCTTATTAAGAAGGCGGTAATCAATACAAGGTCTCAAAGAGCCATCCTCCTTGGCCACAAAAAAGAACCCTGCTCCCAATGGTGAAGACGACGGGCGAATATGTTGTGAATTCTGTGGCTGAATTCACTCCTGTGGTCACAAGTGGTACTGCAGCTTCTGAGCTTCCTCCCTCAGGTGTTCTGGTGAGCTCGTTGGCTGCTTTGTTATTTAACTCCACCTGATTCTGTCTTCCCTGCTCCTTGTCAATGTTCCAGTGTTGGACCTGAGCTTCTGGATCTTTTCTGTGGCCTGCTGCTCTGCTTAGATAAGTGCTTTTTGCTTTTGTTGCTACTTTTTCTGTCCAGCTTGTCTATTCGTTTTTGCTGGAAGCTCTGAGACGCAAAGGGTGCACCGCCGTGCCGTTAGTTCGGCACGGTGGGTCTTTTTGCCCCCTTTGCGTGGTTTTTTGCTTTAGGGTTTTTTGTAGACTGCAAAGTTCTCTTTGCTATCCTCGCTCTATCTAGAATATCGGGCCTCACTTTGCTGAATCTATTTCATCCCTACGTTTGTCTTTTCATCTTGCTAACAGTCATTATATGTGGGGGGCTGCCTTTTCCTTTGGGGTATTTCTCTGAGGCAAGTCAGGCTTGTATTTCTATCTTCAGGCTAGTCAGTTCCTCAGGCTGTGCCGAGTTGCATAGGTAGTGTCAGGCGCAATCCACAGCTGCCTTTAGTTGTGTTTAGGATAGGTTCAGGTATTGCGGTCTACAGAGATTCCACGTCTCAGAGCTCGTTCTATTGTTTTTGGGTTAATGTCAGATCACTGTATGTGCTCTGATTGCTGGCACACTGTGTCACTGGATTGCCTACATAACAGTACAAGGAGCCCAAAACCTAATGATTCTCAATAGAGGGAAAAAAGAAGTTCTGACATCATTTTTTTTTCTCAGCTCTGTGTTCAGTCTTTTTTTTCCCCTAGACATTTGGGTGTTTCAGGACACAGGTGTGGACATGGATATTCAGGGTCTGTGCTCTTCAATGGATAATCTCGTTACAAATGTACAAAGGATTCAAGATACTATTGATCAGAAATCTATGTTAGAACCAAGAATTCCTATTCCTGATTTGTTTTTTGGTGATAGAACTAAGTTTCTTAATTTCAAAAATAATTGTAAGCTATTTCTGGCCTTGAAACCTCATTCTTCTGGTAATCCTATTCAACAGGTTTTGATTATTATTTCTTTTTTGCGCGGCGACCCTCAGGACTGGGCATTTTCTCTTGCGCCAGGAGACCCTGCATTGAGTAATGTCAATGCGTTATTCCTGGCGCTCGGATTGCTTTACGATGAGCCTAATTCAGTGGATCAGGCTGAGAAAAATTTGCTGGCTTTGTGCCAGGGTCAGGATGATATAGAAGTATATTGTCAGAAATTTAGGAAGTGGTCAGTACTCACTCTGTGGAATGAATCTGCGCTGGCAGCTTTGTTCAGAAAGGGTCTCTCTGAGGCTCTTAAGGATGTCATGGTGGGTTTTCCTATGCCTGCTGGTTTGAATGAGTCTATGTCTTTGGCCATTCAGATCGGTCGACGCTTGCGCGAGCGTAAATCTGTGCACCATTTGGCGGTATTGTCTAAGATTAAACCTGAGCCTATGCAGTGCGATAGGACTATGACCAGAGTTGAACGGCAAGAACACAGACGTCTGAATGGTCTGTGTTTCTACTGTGGTGATTCCACTCATGCTATTTCTGATTGTCCTAAGCGCACTAAGCGGTTCGATAGGTCTGCCGTCATTGGTACTGTACAATCCAAATTCCTTCTGTCCATTACCTTGATATGCTCTTTGTCATCGTATTCTGTCATGGCGTTTGTGGATTCAGGCGCTGCCCTGAATCTGATGGATTTGGATTATGCTAAACGTTGTGGGTTTTTCTTGGAGCCTTTGCGGTGTCCTATTCCGTTGAGAGGAATTGATGCTACACCTTTGGCAAAGAATAAACCTCAGTACTGGACCCAGCTGACCATGTGCATGGCTCCTGCACATCAGGAAGTTATTCGCTTTCTGGTGCTACATAATCTGCATGATGTGGTCGTGTTGGGGTTGCCATGGCTGCAAACCCATAATCCAGTATTGGATTGGAACTCTATGTCGGTATCCAGCTGGGGTTGTCAGGGGGTACATGGTGATGTTCCATTTTTGTCTATTTCGTCATCCACTCCTTCTGAGGTCCCAGAGTTCTTATCTGATTATCAGGATGTATTTGAAGAGCCCAAGTCCGATGCCCTACCTCCGCATAGGGATTGTGATTGTGCTATCAATTTGATTCCTGGTAGTAAATTCCCTAAAGGTCGATTATTTAATTTATCCGTGCCTGAACACGCCGCTATGCGCAGTTATGTGAAGGAATCCCTGGAGAAGGGACATATTCGCCCATCGTCATCACCACTGGGAGCAGGGTTCTTTTTTGTAGCCAAGAAGGATGGTTCGCTGAGACCATGTATTGATTACTGCCTTCTTAATAAGATCACTGTTAAATTTCAGTATCCCTTGCCATTGTTATCTGACTTGTTTGCTCGGATTAAGGGGGCTAGTTGGTTCACTAAGATAGATCTTTGTGGTGCGTATAATCTGGTGAGAATCAGGCAAGGAGATGAATGGAAAACTGCATTTAATACGCCCGAGGGTCATTTTGAGTATCTAGTGATGCCGTTCGGACTTGCCAGTGCTCCATCTGTGTTTCAGTCTTTTATGCATGACATCTTCCGTGAGTATCTGGATAAATTCCTGATTGTTTACTTGGATGACATTTTGATCTTCTCAGATGATTGGGACTCTCATGTGAAGCAGGTCAGAATGGTTTTCCAGGTCCTGCGTGCTAATTCTTTGTTTGTGAAGGTATCAAAGTGTCTCTTCGGTGTGCAGAAAGTTTCATTTTTGGGGTTCATCTTTTCCCCTTCTACTATAGAGATGGATCCGGTTAAGGTCCAAGCCATCCAGGATTGGACTCAGCCGACATCTCTGAAAAGTCTGCAAAAATTCCTGGGCTTTGCTAATTTTTATCGTCGCTTTATCTGTAATTTTTCTAGCATTGCCAAACCATTGACCGATTTGACCAAGAAGGGTGCTGATTTGGTTAATTGGTCTTCTGCTGCTGTGGAAGCTTTACAGGAGTTGAAGCATCTTTTTTGTTCTGCCCCTGTGTTGTGTCAACCAGATGTTTCTCTTCCGTTCCAGGTCGAGGTTGATGCTTCTGAGATTGGAGCAGGGGCGGTTTTGTCACAGAGAGGTTCTGGTTGCTCAGTGTTGAAACCATGTGCTTTCTTTTCCAGGAAGTTTTCGGCTGCTGAGCGTAATTATGATGTGGGCAACCGAGAGTTGCTGGCCATGAAGTGGGCATTCGAGGAATGGCGTCATTGGCTTGAAGGAGCTAAGCATCGCGTGGTGGTATTGACTGATCATAAGAACCTTACTTATCTCGAGTCTGCCAAGCGCTTGAATCCTAGACAGGCCCGTTGGTCGTTATTTTTTGCCCGCTTCGATTTTGTGATTTCGTACCTTCCGGGCTCTAAAAATGTTAAGGCGGATGCTCTGTCTAGGAGTTTTGTGCCCGACTCTCCGGGTTCATCTGAGCCGGCGAGTATCCTCAAGGAAGGAGTCATTGTGTCTGCCATCTCCCCTGATTTGCGGCGAGTGTTGCAAAAATTTCAGGCGAATAAACCTGATCGTTGTCCGGCAGAGAAACTGTTCGTCCCTGATAGGTGGACTACTAAAGTTACAGTGGGGCAAAAAAGTATTTAGTCAGTCAGCAATAGTGCAAGTTCCACCACTTAAAAAGATGAGAGGCGTCTGTAATTTACATCATAGGTAGACCTCAACTATGGGAGACATACTGAGAAAAAAAAAATCCAGAAAATCACATTGTCTGTTTTTTAACATTTTATTTGCATATTATGGTGGAAAATAAGTATTTGGTCAGAAACAAAATTTCATCTCAATACTTTGTAATATATCCTTTGTTGGCAATGACAAAGGTCAAACGTTTTCTGTAAGTCTTCACAAGGTTGCCACACACTGTTGTTGGTATGTTGGCCCATTCCTCCATGCAGATCTCCTCTAGAGCAGTGATGTTTTTGGCTTTTCGCTTGGCAACACGGACTTTCAACTCCCTCCAAAGGTTTTCTATAGGGTTGAGATCTGGAGACTGGCTAGGCCACTCCAGGACCTTGAAATGCTTCTTACGAAGCCACTCCTTCGTTGCCCTGGCGGTGTGCTTTGGATCATTGTCATGTTGAAAGACCCAGCCACGTTTCATCTTCAATGCCCTTGCTGATGGAAGGAGGTTTGCACTCAAAATCTCACGATACATGGCCCCATTCATTCTTTCATGTACCCGGATCAGTCGTCCTAGCCCCTTTGCAGAGAAACAGCCCCAAAGCATGATGTTTCCACCACCATGCATTACAGTAGGTATGGTGTTTGATGGATGCAACTCAGTATTCTTTTTCCTACAAACACGACAAGTTGTGTTTCTACCAAACAGTTCCAGTTTGGTTTCATCAGACCATAGGACATTCTCCCAAAACTCCTCTGGATCATCCAAATGCTCTCGAGCAAGCTTCAGACGGGCCCGGACATGTACTGGCTTAAGCAGTGGGACACGTCTGGCACTGCAGGATCTGAGTCCATGGTGGCGTAGTGTGTTACTTATGGTAGGCCTTGTTACATTGGTCCCAGCTCTCTGCAGTTCATTCACTAGGTCCCCCCGCGTGGTTCTGGGATTTTTGCTCACCGTTCTTGTGAACATTCTGACCCCACGGGGTGGGATTTTGCGTGGAACCCCAGATCGAGGGAGATTATCAGTGGTCTTGTATGTCTTCCATTTTCTAATTATTGCTCCCACTGTTGATTTCTTCACTCCAAGCTGGTTGGCTATTGCAGATTCAGTCTTCCCAGCCTGGTGCAGGGCTACAATTTTGTTTCTGGTGTCCTTTGACAGCTCTTTGGTCTTCACCATAGTGGAGTTTGGAGTCAGACTGTTTGAGGGTGTGCACAGGTGTCTTTTTATACTGATAACAAGTTTAAACAGGTGCCATTACTACAGGTAATGAGTGGAGGAAAGAGGAGACTCTTAAAAAAGAAGTTACAGGTCTGTGAGAGCCAGAAATCTTGATTGTTTGTTTCTGACCAAATACTTATTTTCCACCATAATATGCAAAAAAAATGATAAAAAAAACAGACAATGTGATTTTCTTGATTTTTTTTTCTCAGTTTGTCTCCCATAGTTGAGGTCTACCTATGATGTAAATTACAGACGCCTCTCATCTTTTTAAGTGGTGGAACTTGCACTATTGCTGACTGACTAAATACTTTTTTGCCCCACTGTATCTCTGAACTTCATTGTTCGGTGTTGGCTGGTCATCCTGGAATATTTGGTACCAGAGAGTTGGTGGCTAGATCCTTCTGGTGGCCATCTCAGTCACGGGATGTACGTACTTTTGTGCAGTCCTGTGGGATTTGTGCTAGGGCTAAGCCCTGCTGTTCACGTGCCAGTGGGTTGCTTTTGCCCTTGCCGGTCCCAAAGAGGCCTTGGACACATATTTCGATGGATTTCATTTCTGACCTTCCCGTTTCTCAAAAGATGTCAGTCATTTGGGTGGTCTGTGATCGCTTTTCTAAAATGGTCCATCTGGTGCCCTTGGTTAAATTGCCTTCCTCCTCTGATTTGGTGCCTTTGTTCTTCCAGCATGTGGTTCGTTTGCATGGCATTCCTGAGAATATTGTTTCTGACAGAGGTTCCCAGTTTGTTTCGAGGTTTTGGCGAGCCTTTTCTGGTAGGATGGGCATTGACCTGTCTTTTTCCTCGGCTTTCCATCCTCAGACTAATGGCCAGACCGAACGAACCAATCAGACCTTGGAGACATATCTGAGATGTTTTGTTTCTGCAGACCAGGATGATTGGGTGTCCTTTTTGCCGTTGGCTGAGTTCGCCCTTAATAATCGGGCCAGCTCGGCTACCTTGGTCTCTCCATTTTTCTGCAATTCTGGGTTCCATCCTCGTTTCTCTTCAGGACAGGTTGAGTCTTCGGACTGTCCTGGTGTGGATTCTGTGGTGGACAGGTTGCAGCAGATCTGGACTCAGGTAGTGGACTATTTGACCTTGTCCCAGGAGAAGGCTCAACTTTTCGCTAATCGCAGACGCCGTGTGGGTCCCCGACTTCGTGTTGGGGATCTGGTTTGGTTATCTTCTTGTCATATTCCTATGAAGGTTTCCTCTCCTAAATTTAAACCTCGTTTTATTGGTCCGTATAGGATTTCTGAGATTCTCAATCCTGTGTCTTTTCGTCTGACCCTCCCAGACTCCTTTTCCATACATAATGTATTCCATAGGTCGTTGTTGCGGAGATACGTGGCACCTATGGTTCCATCTGTTGAGCCTCCTGCCCCGGTTTTGGTGGAGGGGGAATTGGAATATATTGTGGAGAAAATTTTGGATTCTCTTGTTTCTAGACGGAAACTCCAGGATCTGGTTAAATGGAAGGGTTATGCTCAGGAAGATAATTCCTGGGTTTTTGCCTCTGATGTCCATGCTCCAGATCTTGTTCGTGCCTTTCATGTGGCTCATCCTGGTCGGCCTGGGGGCTCTGGTGAGGGTTCGGTGACCCCTCCTCAAGGGGGGGTACTGTTGTGAATTCTGTGGCTGAATTCACTCCTGTGGTCACAAGTGGTACTGCAGCTTCTGAGCTTCCTCCCTCAGGTGTTCTGGTGAGCTCGTTGGCTGCTTTGTTATTTAACTCCACCTGATTCTGTCTTCCTTGCTCCTTGTCAATGTTCCAGTGTTGGACCTGAGCTTCTGGATCTTTTCTGTGGCCTGCTGCTCTGCTTAGATAAGTGCTTTTTGCTTTTGTTGCTACTTTTTCTGTCCAGCTTGTCTATTCGTTTTTGCTGGAAGCTCTGAGACGCAAAGGGTGCACCGCCGTGCCGTTAGTTCGGCACGGTGGGTCTTTTTGCCCCCTTTGCGTGGTTTTTTGCTTTAGGGTTTTTTGTAGACTGCAAAGTTCTCTTTGCTATCCTCGCTCTATCTAGAATATCGGGCCTCACTTTGCTGAATCTATTTCATCCCTACGTTTGTCTTTTCATCTTGCTAACAGTCATTATATGTGGGGGGCTGCCTTTTCCTTTGGGGTATTTCTCTGAGGCAAGTCAGGCTTGTATTTCTATCTTCAGGCTAGTCAGTTCCTCAGGCTGTGCCGAGTTGCATAGGTAGTGTCAGGCGCAATCCACAGCTGCCTTTAGTTGCGTTTAGGATAGGTTCAGGTATTGCGGTCTACAGAGATTCCACGTCTCAGAGCTCGTTCTATTGTTTTTGGGTTATTGTCAGATCACTGTATGTGCTCTGATTGCTGGCACACTGTGTCACTGGATTGCCTACATAACACGAATATGACCCTTCTCCAATGACTCCTTTATATAACTCCGCATAGCGGCGTGTTCTGGCACCGATAAATTGAACAGTCGACCCTTAGGAAACTTACTACCAGGAATCAAATCAATAGCACAATCACAATCCCTATGAGGAGGTAGGGCACCGGATTTGGGCTCATCAAATACATCCCGGTAATCCGACAAAAACTCAGGGACTTCAGAAGGAGTGGAAGACGAAATTGACAGCAATGGAACATCACCATGTACCCCTTGACAACCCCAGCTGGACACAGACATTGATTTCCAATCCAATACTGGGTTGTGGACCTGTAGCCAAGGTAACCCCAAAACGACCACATCATGCAGATTATGCAACACCAAAAAGCTAATATCCTCCTGATGTGCAGGAGCCATGCACATGGTCAAATGAGTCCAGTACTGAGGCTTATTCTTGGCCAAAGGCGTAGCATCAATTCCTCTCAATGGAATAGGATACTGCAAGGGCTCCAAAAAAAAACCACAGCGCCTGGCAAACTCCAAGTCCATCAAGTTCAGGGCAGCGCCTGAATCCACAAATGCCATAACAGAATAGGAGCACAGAAAGCAAATCAGAGTAACGGACAAAAGAAATTTAGACTGTACAGTACCAATGGTGGCAGACCTAGTGAAACGCTTAGTGCGCTTAGGACAATCGGAGATAGCATGAGTGGATTCACCACAGTAAAAACACAGCCCATTCCGACGTCTGTGTTCTTGTTGTTCAGCTCTGGTCAAAGTCCTATCACATTGCATAGGCTCAGGCCCATGCTCAGATAGTACCTCCAAATGGTGCACAGCTTTACGCTCACGCAAGCGTCGATCGATCTGAATGGCCAAGGACATAGACTCATTCAGACCAGCAGGCATGGGAAACCCCACCATGACATCCTTAAGGGCTTCAGAAAGACCCTTTCTGAAAATTGCCGCCAGGGCACACTCATTCCACTGAGTAAGCACAGACCACTTACTAAACTTCTGACAGTACACCTCCGCTTCATCCTGACCCTGACACAAAGCCAGCAAGATTTTCTCTGCCTGATCCACTGAATTTGGTTCATCATAAAGCAATCCAAGCGCCAGAAAAAAAGCATCAACATCACGCAATGCAGGATCTCCTGGCGCAAGGGAAAATGCCCAGTCTTGAGGGTCACCACGCAACAACGAAATAATGATTTTTACTTGTTGAACGGGGTCACCAGAGGAGCGGGGTTTCAAAGCTAGAAACAGTTTACAATTATTTTTGAAATTCAGAAACTTAGATCTATTCCCAGAAAATAAATCAGGAATAGGAATTCTAGGCTCTAACATAGGATTCTGAACCACAAAATCTTGAATGTTTTGTACCCTTGCAGTGAGATGATCCACACAAGAGGACAGACCTTGAATGTCCATCTCTACACCTGTGTCCTGAACCACCCAAAGGTCTAGGGGAAAAGAAAGACAAAACACAGTGCAAAGAAAAAAAATGGTCTCAGAGCTTCTCTTATCCCTCTATTGAAATGCATTAATACTTTGGGCCAGCTGTACTGTTATGACCTGGTGGTTAGGAGCACCAAGAATGACCTGATGGTTAAACTCACAGGACAAGCTCTGGGAAGTGGGAACTTTACTGACCGCAATCCCTAATCCTATCACACACACTAGAAATAGCCGTGGAGCGTACCTAACAGGCCTAGACGCCTCGGCACAGCCTAAGAACTAGCTAGCCCTAGAGATAGAAAATAAAGCCTACCTTGCCTCAGAGAAATTTCCCCAAAGGAAAAGGCAGCCCCCCACAAATATTAACCCCTTCATGACCCAGCCTATTTTGACCTTAAAGACCTTGCCGTTTTTTGCAATTCTGACCAGTGTCCCTTTATGAGGTAATAACACAGGAACGCTTCAATGGATCCTAGCGGTTCTAAGATTGTTTTTTCGTGACATATTGGGCTTCATGTTAGTGGTAAATTTAGGTCAATAAATTCTGTGTTTATTTGTGATAAAAACGGAAATTTGGCGAAAATTTTGAAAATTTCGCAATTTTCACATTTTGAATTTTTATTCTGTTAAACCAGAGAGTTATGTGACACAAAATAGTTAATAAATAACATTTCCCACACGTCTACTTTACATCAGCACAATTTTGGAAACAAATTTTTTTTTTGCTAGGAAGTTATAAGGGTTAAAATTTGACCAGCGATTTCTCATTTTTACAACGAAATTTACAAAACCATTTTTTTTAGGGACCACCTCACATTTGAAGTCAGTTTGAGGGGTCTATATGGCTCAAAATACCCAAAAGTGACACCATTCTAAAAACTGCACCCCTCAAGGTGCACAAAACCACATTCAAGAAGTTTATTAACCCTTCAGGTGCTTCACAGCAGCAGAAGCAACATGGAAGGAAAAAATGAACATTTAACTTTTTAGTCACAAAAATGATTTTTCAGCAACAATTTTTTTATTTTCCCAATGGTAAAAGGAGAAACTGAACCACGAAAGTTATTGTCCAATTTGTCCTGAGTACGCTGATAACTCATATGTGGGGGTAAACCACTGTTTGGGCGCACGGCAGGGCTTGGAAGCGAAGGAGCGCCATTTGACTTTTTGAATGAAAAATTGGCTGCACTCTTTAGCGGACACCATGTCACGTTTGGAGAGCCCCCGTGTGCCTAAAAATTGGAGCTCCCCAACAAGTGACCCCATTGGAAACTAGGCACCCCAAGGAATTTATCTACATGCATAGTGAGCCGTTTAAACCCCCAGGTGCTTCACAAATTGATCCGTAAAAATGAAAAAGTACTTTTTTCTCACAAAAAAATTCTTTTAGCCTCAATTTTTCATTTTCACATGGACAACAGGATAAAATGGATCCTAAAATTTGTTGGGCAATTTCTCCTGAGTACACCGATACCTCATATGTGGGGGTAAACCACTGTTTAGGCACATGGTAAGGCTCGGAAGGGAAGGAGCGCCATTTGACTTTTTGAATGAAAACTTATCTCCATCGTTAGCGGACACCATGTCGCGTTTGGAGAGCCCCTGTGTGCCTATGCATTGGACCTCCCCCACAAGTGACCCCATTTTGGAAACTAGACCCCCCAAGGAACTGATCTAGATGCATACTGAGCACTTTAAACCCCCAGGTGCTTCACAGAAGTTTATAATGCAAAGCCATGAAAATAAAAAATATTTTTCTTTTCTCAAAAATGATTTTTTAGCCTGGAATTTCCTATTTTGCCAATGGTAATAGGAAAAATTGGACCACAAATGTTGTTGTCCAGTTTGTCCTGAGTACGAAGATACCCCATATGTGGGGGTAAACCACTGTTTGGGCGCACGGCAGGGCTCAGAAGGGAAGGCACGCCATTTGGCTTTTTAAATGGAAAATTAGCTCCAATCATTAGCGGACACCATGTCGCGTTTGGAGAGCCCCTGTGTGCCTAAACATTGGAGATCCCCCACAAATGACCCGATTTTGGAAACTAGACCCCCAAAGGAACTAATCTAGATGTGTGGTGAGCACTTTGAACCCTCAAGTGCTTCACAGAAGTTTATAACGCAGAGCCATGAAAATTTTAAAAAAAAGTCTTTTCTCAAAAATGATTTTTTAGCCCGCAATTTTTTATTTTCCCAAGGGTAACAGGAGAAATTTGACTCCAAAAGTTGTTGTCCAGTTTCTCTTGAGTACGCTGATACCCCATATGTGGGGGTAAACCACTGTTTAGGCACATGCAGGGGCTCGGAAGTGAAGTAGTGACGTTTTGAAATGCAGACTTTGATGGAATGGTCTGCGGGCGTCACGTTGCGTTTGCAGAGCCCCTGGTGTGCCTAAACAGTAGCAACCCCCCACAAGTGACCCCATTTTGGAAACTAGACCCCCAAAGGAACTTATCTAGATATGTGGTGAGCACTTTCAACCCCCAAGTGCTTTACAGAAGTTTATAACACAGAGCCGTGAAAATAATAAATACGTTTTCTTTCCTCAAAAATAATTTTTTAGCCCAGAATTTTTTATTTTCCCAAGGGTTACAGGAGAAATTGGACCCCAAAAGTTGTTGTCCAGTTTCTCCTGAGTACGCTGATACCCCATGTGTGGGGGTAAACCACTGTTTGGGCACACGTCGGGGCTCAGAAGGGAAGTAGTGACTTTTGAAATGCAGACTTTGATGGAATGGTCTGCGGGCGTCACGTTGCGTTTGCAGAGCCCCTGGTGTGCCTAAACAGTAGCAACCCCCCACAAGTGACCCCATGTTGGAAACTAGACCCCCAAAGGAACTTATCTAGATATGTGGTGAGCACTTTCAACCCCCAAGTGCTTTACAGAAGTTTATAACACAGAGCCGTGAAAATAATAAATACGTTTTCTTTCCTCAAAAATAATTTTTTAGCCCAGAATTTTTTATTTTCCCAAGGGTTACAGGAGAAATTGGACCCCAAAAGTTGTTGTCCAGTTTCTCCTGAGTACGCTGATACCCCATGTGTGGGGGTAAACCACTGTTTGGGCACACGTCGGGGCTCAGAAGGGAAGTAGTGACTTTTGAAATGCAGACTTTGATGGAATGGTCTGCGGACGTCACGTTGCGTTTGCAGAGCCCCTGGTGTGCCTAAACAGTAGAAACCCCCCACAAGTGACCCTATTTTAGAAACTAGACCCCCCAAGGAACTTATCTAGATATGTGGTGAGCACTTTGAACCCCAAGTGCTTCACAGACGTTTACAACGCAGAGCCGTGAAAATAAAAAATAATTTTTCTTTCCTCAAAAATGATGTTTTAGCAAGCATTTTTTTATTTTCACAAGGGTAACAGGAGAAATTGGACCCCAGTAATTGTTGCGTCGTTTATCCTGAGTATGCTGGTACCCCATATGTGGGGGTAAACCACTGTTTGGGCACACGTCGGGGCTCGGAAGTGAGGGAGCACCATTTGACTTTATGAATACAAGATTGGCTGGAATCAATGGTGGCGCCATGTTGTGTTTGGAGACCCCTGATGTGCCTAAACAGTGGAAACCCCTCAATTCTAACTCCAACACTAACCCCAACACACCCCTAACCCTAATCCCAACTGTAGCCATAACCCTAATCACAACCCTAACCCCAACACACCCCTAACCACAACCCTAACCCTAAGGCTATGTGCCCACGTTGCGGATTCGTGTGAGATTTTTCAGCATCATTTTTGAAAAATCCGCAGGTAAAGGGCACTGCGTTTTACCTGTGGATTTACCGCGGATTTCCAGTGTTTTTTAGCTGATTTCACCTGCGGATTCCTATTGAGGAACAGGTGTAAAACGCTGCGGAATCCGCACAAAGAATTGACATGCTGCGGAAAATACAACGCAGCATTTCCGCGCGGTATTTTCCGCACCATGGGCACAGCGGATTTGGTTTTCCATATGTTTACATGGAACTGTAAACCTGATGGAACACTGCTGCGAATCCGCAGCGGCCAATCCGCTGCGGATCCGCAGCCAAATCCGCACCGTGTGCACATGGCCTAATTCTAAAGGTATGTGCACATGCTGCGGATCCGCAGCAGTTTCCCATGAGCTTACAGTTCAATGTAAACCTATGGGAAACAAAAATCGCTGTACACATGCTGCAGAAAAACTGCACGGAAACGCAGCGGTTTACATTGTGCAGCATGTCACTTCTTTCTGCGGATTCCACAGCGGTTTTACAACTGCTCAAATAGAAAATCGCAGTTGTAAAACCGCAGTGAAATGCGCAGAAAAACCGCGGTAAATCCGCGATAAATCCACAGCGGTTTAGCACTGCGGATTTATCAAATCCGCAGCAGAAAAATACGCAGAGGAACAGAATACGTGTGCACATACCGAAACCCTACCCCTAACCCTACCCCTAACCCTACCCCTAACCCTAGTTCTTACCCCAACCTTAGTGGGAAAAAAAATTATTATTTTTTTTATTGTCCCTACCTATGGGGGTGACAAAGGGGGGGGGGGCATTTACTATTTTTTTTTATTTTGATCACTGAGATAGGTTATATCTCAGTGATCAAAATTCACTCTGGAACGAATCTGCCGGCCGGCAGATTCGGCGGGCTCACTGCACATGCGCCCGCCATTTTGGAAGATGGCGGCGCCCAGGAAAGAAGACGGACGGATCCCGGGAGGCTAGGTAAGTATAAGGGGGGGGGGAGATCAGGGCACGGGGGGCCGTCGGAGCACGGGGGGTGGATCGGAGCATGGGGGGGTGGATCGGAACACGGGGGGGGCGTGGATTGGAGCACGGGGTGGGGGATCGCTGTGCAGGGGGGTGGATCGGAGCACGGGGGGGAATCGCTGTGCGGGGGGGATCGCTGTGCGGGGGGGTGATCGGAGTGCGGGGGGGTTTGATTGGAGCACGGGGGGTGTGATTGGAGCACGGGGGGAGCGGAGCACAGGACGGAGGGGAGCGGACCACAGATCGGAGGGCTGGGGGGGCGATCGGTGGGGTGGGTGCACATAAGTGTTTCCAGCCATGGCCGATGATATCGCAGCATCGGCCATGGCTGGATTGTAATATTTCACCAGTTTTTTAGGTGAAATATTACAAATCGCTCTGATTGGCAGTTTCACTTTCAACAGCCAATCAGAGCGATCGTAGCCACTGGGGGGTGAAGCCACCCCCCCGGGCTAAACTACCACTCCCCCTGTCCCTGCAGATCGGGTGAAATGGGAGTTAACCCTTTCACCGGATCTGCAGGGACGCGATCATTCTGTGACACAGCATATGCGTCACAGGTCGGATTGGCACCGACTTTCATGACGCATACGTTGTGTCACAGGTCGGGAAGGGGTTAATTGTGAGTTAAGATGAAAGTCACAAACACAGAAATGAAACAGGTTTAGCAAAGGGAGGCCAGACTAACTAAATAGACAGAGGATAGGAAAGGTATCTTTGCGGTCAGCACAAAAACTACAAAAGACCAAGCAGAGTGTGCAAAAAGACCCCCGCACCGACGCACGGTGCGGAGGCGCCACCCTGCATCCCAGAGCTTCCAGCTAGCAAGACAAAATCAAGAAAGCAAGCTGGACTAGAAAACCATGAACAGAAAATAACAAACGGGGACTTAGCTTCTTGCAGGAAGAGACAGGTCTCCAGAAAGATCCAAGAGCGAACTGAACCAGCACAGGAACATTGACAGCTGGCAAGGAGTAACGATCTGAGTGGAGTTAAATAGAGCAGCCAACCAAAGGATAAACCACGTCACCTGTGTAAGGAACCTCAGAAGCAGCAGCTTCACTCACAGCCACCAGAGGGAGTCCATGGACAGAACTCGCTGAAGTACCATTCACGACCACAGAAGGGAGTTCAACAACAGAATTCACAACAGCTTTCTACAAAATACTGTTGTGTGAAAAAGTGTTTGCCACCTTCCTGAATTTCCTATTCTTTTGCATGTTTGTCACACTTAAATGTTTTAGACCCCCAAACAAATTTAAATATTACACAAAGATAACAGAAGTAAACACAGAATGCAGTTTTTAAATGAAGGTCTGTATTATTAACGGAAAAAGAAATCCAAGCCTACAGGGCCCAGAGTGAAAAAGTGATCGTCCCCTCCTAAAAATATATATTAACTGAGGTTTATAAGATCTTTGGCAGGGGTGGGCAATTAATTTTGCCATGGGGCCGCATGAGAAATTGGGATGGTTTTAGAGGGCCGGACTAATATAATTACCGTATTTTTCGGACTATAAGACGCACCCCAAATTTGGGGTGAAAATTGCAGAAAAAAAGATTTTTTTTTATAAGATGGGGGTCCGTCTTATTGTCCGAATTTACAGTATCTTACCTGAGGGCTGGCGGTGGCAGAGCAGGGTTACAGGAGGCAATGATGTCGGCAGAGGTGGGGTGATGCGGTGTGGCGTGCACCTGAGCAGGGTCCCTTCCTGCTTAGGTGGGCGACGCCACGGCCTGGTGTCCATGGGGGGGTTGCAGCAGTGGTGTGGCAGCAGAGGTGCGGTATGGCGTGCGCAGGGTTCCTTCCACCGGTGAGGTAACGCAGCGGCCCAGAATGCAACGTGAGCAGCAGAGACGGGTTGAATATCGGTGGTGGCGGCCATCTTCCCGAGGCCGCGCATTCGCAGATGGAGTTCTCCGCTTCACGGGGCTTCAGGAAAATGGCCGCGGGAGGCCACGCGTGCGCAGATGGAGATCGCGGCGGCCATTTTTCTGAAGCCGAGATCTAAATCTGCAAACTTGGCTTCAGGAAAATGGCCGCCGCGATCTCCATCTGCGCACGTGCGGCCTCCCACGGCCATTTTCCTGAAGCCCCGTGAAGCAGAGCACTCCATCTGCGCACGCGCGGCCTCGGGAAGATGGCCGCCACCACCGATAAAAATAGGTGATCAACCCGGCTCTGCTGCTAACATTGCACGTGACATACAGGGCCGATGCGTATGAGCTCGGGGCCTTTGCTCCAGCCGCCAGCGGTACTCCTCAGAAGCGTCTGGTGGCTGGCCGAGCGGTGCCGGGGGTGGCTGTCAGAAGTGACAGCTAGCTGGCGGGCCGTTTAAAATCATCAGGTGGGCCGGATGCGGCCCGCAGGCGCATCTTGCCCAGGTCTGATCTTTGGGAAGCCGAGTTCAAATTTCCTAGTCACAGCCAAGTCTGATTACTGCCACACCTGTTCTCAATCAAGAAATCACTTAAATAGGATTTCCTGAGAAAGTGAAGTAGACTAAAAGGTCCTCAAACGCTAGACATCATACAGCGATCGAAAGAAATTCTGGAACAAATGAGAAACAAAGTAATTGAGATCTATCCCAGGAGTGGTTGGCAGACCAAAAGGACCCCAAGAGTGCAGCGATAACTCATCCAAAAGGTCACAAAAGACCCCACAATAACATCCAAAGAACTGCAGGCCTCAATTGCCTCAGTTAAGGTCAGTGTTCAGGATTCCACAATATGAAAGAGACTGGGCAAAAATGGCCTGCATAGCAGAGTTCCAAGATGAAAATCACTGCTGAACAACAAGAACAAAAAGGCTCATCTCAGTTTTGCCAGAAAATATCTTGATGATCCCCAAGACTATTGGGAGAATACTCTGTGGACTGACGAGACCAAAGTTGACCTTTTGGAAGGTATATGTCCCATTACATCTGGCCCAGAAGTAACACAGAATTTCAGAAAAGGAACATCACAACAACAATAAAATATGGTGGTGGCAGTGTGATGGTCTGGGGCTGTTTTGCTGCTTCATGACCTGGAAGACTTGATGTGGCAAATGGAACCATAAATTCTGCTGTCCACCAAAAAATCCTGAAGGAGAATGTCTAGCCATCTGATTGTGACCTCAAGCTGAAGCGCACTTGGGTTATGCAGCAGGACAATGATCCAAAACACACCAGCAAAACCACCTCTGAATGATTTAAGAAAAAGAAAATTAAGACTATTGGGGGCCTAGTTAATTGATAAAAATAAACTATTAATATTTTTTAAAGCAGAATTTTCCCCACATCTGCAGAAAACTTTTGCATGGGACATATATACAGTTGTGCTCAAATGTTTACATTCCCCAGCAGAATTTTTGCTTTCTTGGCCTTATTTTTTAGAGAACATGAAAGATAACACCAATACATTTTCTCCACTTGTGGTTAGTGGTTGGGTGAAGCCATTTATTGTCAAACTACTGTGTTTTCTCTTTTTAAATCATAATGACAACCTAAAACATCCAAATGACCCTGATCAAAAGTTCACATACCCTGGTGATTTTGGCCTGATAACATGCACAGAAGTTGACACAAATAGGTTTGAATGGCTACGAAAGGTAACATCCTCACCTGTGACCTGTTTGCTTGTAATCAGTGTGTGTGCATAAAAGCTAATCCAGTCAGACTCATGCATCTTTCATCCAGCAACTGACTTTTCTGGATTATGAGTCATGGGTAAAGCAAAAAAATTGTTAATGGATCTACGGGAAAAGCTAGTTGAACTGAATAAAACGGGGAAGGGATACAAAAAGATATCCTAGGAATTGATAATGCCAGTCAGCGGCGTTCAAACTGTGGTTAATAAATGGAAAATCAGGGGCTCTGTAAAAAACCACGGTCAGATAGGCCAACAAAAATGTCATCCACAACTGCCAGGAAATTTATTTGGGATGCAAAGCAAAACCCACAAATAATATCAGCTGAAATACAGGACTCTCTGAAAACTAGCGGTGTGGTTGTTTCAATATTTACAATAAGGAGGCACTTGAAGAAAAATGGGCTGCATGGTCGAGTTGCCAAAAGAATGCCATTTCTGCGCAAATGCCACAAAGTATCTCACTTACAATCAGCAAACAAACACAGTTGAAGGAAAGATAAATGCAGCACGTTATCAGCAAATACTGGAGGCAAATTTGCACTCATCTGCCTGGAAGCTGCTCATGGGACATACTTGGACGTTCCAACATGACAATGATCCAAAACACAAGGCCAAGTCGACCTGTCACTGGCTACAGAAGAACAAAGTGAAGGTTCTGGAGTGGCTATCTCAGTCTCCTGACCTCAATATCATTGCGCCACTCTGGGGAGATCTCAAGTGCACAGTTCATGCTTAGACTGCCCAGGAATTTACAGGAACTGGAGGCTTTTTGCAAAGAAGAGTGGGCAGCTTTATCATCTAAGAAAATAAAGAACCTCATCCACAACTACCACAAAAAACTTCAAGCTGTCATTGATGTTAGAGGGGGCAATACACGGTATTAACAAATGGAGTATGTGAACTTTTGATCAAGGTCATTTGGATGTTTTGGGTTGTCATAATGATTTAAAAAGAGAAAAAACAGTAGTTTGACAATAAATGGCTTCACCCAACCACTAACCATGAGTGGATCAAGTTTTGGTGTTATTCATATTCTCTAAAAAAAAAAAAAAAGGCCAAGAAAGCAAAAATTCTGTATGTAAACATTTGAGCACAAATGTATAAATAATATGTCCATTATGAAATCACAAAAATTCTCTGGTGAGCATATTTTGTTTCCTTTATTATAAATTTTCCACTGTAGCCACGTACTTCATAGGAGCCTCAGTTACAGAGGAAAACCATCCCTTGCTAAGCCACATACCACTGGCAGAGCTGATCTGTGACTGCTAGGACCCAGCACCTCTACTATGCTGGCCAGACATCCAGCGATAATGTGAATGTTAGATCCTACAGCAGTTTTGATGCTTTTGTATACTACTGTTGCAAACTGAGCACTATGTAACCGGTGATTCTATGTAGTCTTGTACCATGCTTCACAAATTTTAACTGCTTGCTCACTAGAGGGTTAAATCAATCTAGAGAATAACTTTTAATAAGTCTACTGTGTCATATTTATAGGCATTATATGAGGGTATGGGTTCTCTGTAATAGAAATACAGCATGATTTGGATTCCACAAAACACAATATCTATATCTACTTTAGCGGCCTGAACATTCGATAGGCTGCCTCAACACGTAGAAGCTCTTATCTTTATGTCCTTGATCTTTAGCTGTCACATCACAGATTTTACATGTGCCTTGTGGCTGATATTAAACTTTGTGAAGTTCTTTTTAACACTTTATACTATCTAAATCTAGTAATAATGACACAAGGTACATTTATTTACCTCAATATCTAGAATAAAAAAAATACAAAACCACTCATACGCAGTAAGATAGTGGTAAAAAGATCAGAAAAATAATTCCGTTTTTTTTAAAAAATGGAAAAAAAAATCAGCTATCTGTTGATGAAAATACTTATATATTGATGAAAACACGAATATAAGACAGATGTGCATCACACTTTAATATGCAGAAAATATCAGCACTACTTGGACCAACGTTCACATTTATACAGTGGTATATGTTGAACACTGAATTGAAGTTTCCATCTAAATCTCCAAATTCACACAGAACACCCTGGAGAGCTTCGATGTAGCCATTTAGATGAAAGGGGCAGAAAATGTCACTTTCAACTTTATTTGGCCTCCATCCCACCTGGTCTGTCTTCTAGATGGTAACCCCCAAAATCAGTGCTCATCGTAGAGCACTGTTTAAATGAAAACTTAGTCTAAGGACAAAATCGCACATCGATGTGTCACGGTCTGAGTATGTGCCATGATTCACGGACCAGCTGTGGATTTCTTGACCTGAATTTGACAACCTCAAATATGTCTATGATGCTGTCAACTTGGTGTTGGGGACTCAAGGCCAGTCCGTAAATCATAGTCCATACTCAGGCCGTGCAACATGTATACGTGAATGTGTCCTCACAGACATATGACCTTCAAAGTCTTTGCCTATTATACAAAACAAAGGGTGCAGAAGCACCACCATATTATATTGTGAAGGAACATGTTAAGAAGGATTCTCCATTTTGTGCTTTTCGACTCCATTTTGTTGTTTTGATATAAATTTTGTCAGTAGGCTAAAGTTTACAGCTGTTATGAGACCTTGATGAGACCTTGATTGTTGCAATCTGCCAGGACATGAGACTGAGGGTGCATTGTTCTACGAGATTTTGACGTACAGACTGTTCCTGCATTCTTATAGGTTAAGAACTGTGAACGTGTTCTTATGCTGATTGGTTGAAGTATAATTTCTATGACTATGAAAAGTCAGACAATAAACGGGGGCCCAGAGATCTGCTTGATCCCCCCCAAACAGAGACATTCATCTCTGTCTGGTCATTTTCAGTTGCCGGCAACGCCCTGTAGATTAATTTGGAAATCACTGAGTTAACCGTGAAGGATCACTTTAGATCCTCCCTCGACAATATTACAGTACAGTACATAAAAGTAACTCAATAGTAAATTGGTCATTTCATATTGGATATATTCTCTGTAGCAATTCACAAATAATATACTTGATAATAAAAGATTATGACTCACCAGGTTTTAGTTGGATTGGCTCTTGTTCTCCTTTGGATCCATAATAGTAAACTACATCTCCCTTTGTGTTACTGTATAAAAAAGTAAAATGCACGTTATCGCTTTCTCTTATAGTAACCATAAGTTTATTAAAAAAAGAGATATAAAAATAAGGCAGCAAATCAAACAGCAGGAGGCTCAAGGTCAAACGAAAAGTAACGTATTCTTTATTCTCCTGACACTAAAGAACAATCACAAGAAATAGAATAAAATGCAAAGCAAAGGGAATTACATGTGAAATCTTGGTAGAAAATAAGGTTTCCCCAGAATATGTATATTATGTGATTATGTGCATTAAACTTTAAATGCACAAAATAATTTAGAAAATGCAGAATATATACCGGTAATTATTAATGTCAAGCACCATAATAAGCCAGGTCCCAATCAACAATCTCTTAGGCTACGTTCACATTAGCGTTTCCCGACGCAGCGTCGGGAAACGCAGCGGCGACGCACGCGTCATGCGCCCCTATGTTTAACATGGGGGACGCATGCGTTTTTCGCGTTGCGTTTTCCGACATGTGCGTCGTTTTTGACGCTAGCGTCGGACGCAAGAAAATGCAACAAGTTGCATTTTTCTTGCGTCCGATTTTCGTCAAAAAACGACGCACGCGTCGCAAAACGCAGCGTTTTTGCGTGCGTTTGCACGCGTTTTTGCGTGCGTTGCGTCGCCGACGCAGCGGCGCGCAACGCTAATGTGAACGTAGCCTTACACAAGGACTGCGGTAAATGACAGTGAACTTTCTTAACTATTCATATGCATTTACACAGAGTGGCGAAGCTTGAATCTTGTAGCTTGTGGGCACCAATCAAAAACCTACAACAGCGACCCCAACTATAATATTGGTCTTTTCATATGGGCCAAAGGGACGTTTGGGCCAAGTGGGTTGAACTTCCAAGGCCACAGGTGCTCAAGTTCCTTCACTCAAAATATGACAGGGACAGTGAAGATGCCCCGCCGCACTGGTGCTGGCTAATTTGTATATAATATGCAATAGGAAAAACTAAAAAATGTGAAAGGACAAAAAAGTTATAACACCAAATGGATAATAATTTTTAAACTTTATTAAATACAAAATATAAAAAAAACATAATAAAAATCCAAAATTACAGACACAAGGACAAATTGGTGGATGAACAACTGTAGGAACCCCAACAGTAAAAAAAAAAAAAAAAAGTCCCATTCTTAGGACAGCATGTATACACATGATTGTGACAGCAGGTTTATATTTATCTCTTCTGACTTTGTGGATATTCTACATATACTCTTTACTGTTTACCAAGATGGAGTTTGAGCCAGTATGTGTGTATGTGATAATGTGCACCTTAGGATTGTCTTTATCTAATGGACTTAGCGAAAACACAGGAAAGTTGGAGAAATGAAACTCGGGGGGATTAGGATGACACCTAGACCACTAGATGGGTGTCAATAGTGTTAACTTAGCCAATTAGAAGTATGTATGCTAATGTCAGGAAATATTCAGGGCTAATGTTAGCCAATTAGATTGTTACAATGCATGAATACTAATAACCTACCGTATATACTCGAGTATAAGCCGACCTGAGTATAAGCCGAGAACCCTAATTTCGCCACAAAAAAACGGGAAAACGTAATGACTCGAGTACAAGCCTAGGGTGGGAAATGCAGCAGCTACTGGTAAATTTCAAAAATAAAAATAGATAATAACAAAAGTAAAATTAATTCAGACATCACTAGGTTAGGGGTTTTTGAATATCCATATTGAATCAGGAGCCCCATATAATGCTCCATACAGTTCATGATGGGCCCCATAAGATGCTCCATACAAAAAATATGCCCCATATAATTCTGCACAAAGGTTAATGATGGCCCCTTAAGATGCTCCATACAAAAAATATGCCCCATATAATGCTGCACAAAGGTTAATGATGGCCCCATAAGATGCTCCATAGAATATTATGCCCCATATGCTGCTGCTGCGATAAAAAAAAAAAAGACATACTCACCTCTCGTCGCTGTGCGCCAGATGCAGGAGTCGCTGCTGGCTCAGTCCCACGGCACTTGCTATATTCATCTGTCCCTGTTCCACCACTGCGCACCGCTGGGTCTTCTGGGTCTCTGCAGTGACTGTTCAGGCAGAGGGCGCGTGCCTGAACATCACAGCCTGAGGATGCGGAAGACGGAGCCCGGCGGTGAAACCGGACAGGTTAATATCATATGGCTCACCCTCCCCTGTTATACTCACTCTCCTGGCGCGGTGTCTGCACGTCCCTGCTTCTCCGATGGTCTCCGGCACCTTGTTCCTGTGTTCAGCGGTCACGTGGCACCGCTCACTAAAGTAATGAATATGCGCTCCACGCCTATGGGAGTGGAGTCGCGTCCATATTCATTACTTTAAAGAGAGGTACCACGTGACCGCTGAACACAGGAAGAGCTGCGGGCGCCGGAGACCTTCTGAGAAGCAGGGACTTGCAGAGACCACTCCGGGAGGAGGTTAGTATGATGTGACAGACGCCACTCCTGCAGCTCCTCCTCCCCCGCCGACCCCCTGGGACAATGACTAGAGTATAAGCCGAGAGGGGCACTTTCAGCCTAAAAAAATGGGAGGAAAATCTCGGCTTATACTCAAGTATATACAGTATATAAGATGATATTATGAGGTAATAAAGAGAGATCTGCTTTTATGCTTAATGTATTAGATTAGTTCTTCCATGCACATATTTGAATTTTAGTATTTAATTTGGAGCAGGCACAATGTCTCAGAACGTCCCACATTATGTGATGACAACATGATGAAAAATAGATGAAGTATATAAGTACCGTATATCCTTGTTATTTTGAGTGTAGTCACCCAATATCTATGATCATATAGTAAAGGACATAAGTAGGTTTTGCATAATGTAACCTACAGACGAGTCACAAACAATAGTGGAACAGAGTATAGATACAAAAAAATTTTTTTTATTTTTTTTTTACTATTAGGGTTGCTCACCCACCAATTTGTCCTTGTGTCTGTATTTTGTGATTTTTATTACTTTTTATATTTTGTGTTTAATAAAGTTTAACAATGTTTAAGCAATTGGTGTTATAACTTTTGTCCTGGGACGTTTTCCTAAGCCTTGCAGTGGCTTCCAGGACACCTCACGCATACTTGGGTTTACAATCCTTTGTTATAATATGCAATACTATAAGTGTTTTTGCTACACATAAAAGCACGTTTTGCAACATCGATCACTTGATACAATACAGGAATAGGGCTCTGTCAGATAATAGTGTCAGTCCGGGGGTATTGGGAGACTTAGCAGGTTCCCTTTAAATGTACCTTAACGCTACCATTCATTATTATTTAAAATCAGGATGTGTACCTACATCTATGTTCAGACTGTTTTATCCATGCTTGTAAAATATCAGTTGACCACCTGCCTGATGAATGTTATTTTTTTTTCAAACAATATTCAATGCAGTATGTAAACTAGGGGGCAGGTCAGTGAAGTATCAGTGACACATCATAAGCCCATAACGATGCATATGTAAGCAGAGCACCACATAAAGACACCCCTCCCCCACAGGCCACCCCTGAGCACGAGAATCTCATTAACTGAAAACTATAAATACAGATTAAACAACAACAACCACAAGACGGATTTCATCAACCCAGGTATCATATTAATCAGTATTACGGCGCTGACCTGACACTGTCTGTAGGTTACTGAGCACAATCCTACTGATAAGTTCGCTTTAAGTAAGAATCTTTCAGTGAATTTGTTCTGGTAGCAGAGTTTATAAGGACGCACTACCACATCATGCACAAAATAGGACCTTTTTTTCCTCCAGTTTTGTATCCGTTTTTTCTTTTCTTTTTCATTTGTTTACGAAGAGAAAAAAAAACAGAAGGAGGTAAACTATCTAAACTATTTTTTCATTGTCACTTAGCAATAGAGCGGTGAAACTGGAAAAACCCTTTAACAAGAAAGTCCATAATGATTACTGTTCTGGAGAGAAGAGCGCAGACTCACTGAGATATAATGCAAAAGACAGGCTGTAACCATGTTTGATCATCGATTACATCTTCCAGCTGATTTCCTAGCTTAGGGATAGGTCTGCAAGATGGAATTCATTTAGTGTATTTGAGCATGGGAACCTTGGAAATCACCAACAGGGGCACATTGCAGTTGCTCGGTTTTTCTATGAGGCGCTGCAGCTCACAAAATTAATTAGCTTTTTCTTCCAGACTGAAATTCATCAGTGTGAATACAAACTCTCTTTACATTGAAATGTGACATCTCTGATATATATTAGGGAACAAGATAAAGTTGTGGTCCTGCAAAGCGGATACTGAAATAATACATCTTAACATTGTGCAGCATTAAAGCTATTGCTCATACAGGTATGGCTATGTCAACCTTGTGCCTTTGACCTCCATTTAGTGTACACAATGGAAAAAAGTTCCCTTAGTGTATGTTAAATAGAGACAGTTACATCTGTCAACGATATTCTATATTGCCATTTGTTTAATGAATACGTCATGAAAAGAAATCACAAAATTCACACATATATATATATATATATATATATATATACAGTGGGGCAAAAAAGTATTTAGTCAGTCAGCAATAGTGCAAGTTCCACCACTTAAAAAGATGAGAGGCGTCTGTAATTTACATCATAGGTAGACCTCAACTATGGGAGACAAACTGAGAAAAAAAAATCCAGAAAATCACATTGTCTGTTTTTTAACATTTTATTTGCATATTATGGTGGAAAATAAGTATTTGGTCAGAAACAAAATTTCATCTCAATACTTTGTAATATATCCTTTGTTGGCAATGACAGAGGTCAAACGTTTTCTGTAAGTCTTCACAAGGTTGCCACACACTGTTGTTGGTATGTTGGCCCACTCCTCCATGCAGATCTCCCCTAGAGCAGTGATGTTTTTGGCTTTTCGCTTGGCAACACGGACTTTCAACTCCCTCCAAAGGTTTTCTATAGGGTTGAGATCTGGAGACTGGCTAGGCCACTCCAGGACCTTGAAATGCTTCTTACGAAGGCACTCCTACGTTGCCCTGGCGGTGTGCTTTGGATCATTGTCATATTGAAAGACCCAGCCACGTTTCATCTTCAATGCCCTTGCTGATGGAAGGAGGTTTGCACTCAAAATCTCACGATACATGGCCCCATTCATTCTTTCATGTACCCGGATCAGTCGTCCTGGCCCCTTTGCAGAGAAACAGCCCCAAAGCATGATGTTTCCACCACCATGCTTTACAGTAGGTATGGTGTTTGATGGATGCAACTCAGTATTCTTTTTCCTCCAAACACGACAAGTTGTGTTTCTACCAAACAGTTCCAGTTTGGTTTCATCAAACCATAGGACATTCTCCCAAAACTCCTCTGGATCATCCAAATGCTCTCTAGCAAACTTCAGACGGGCCCGGACATGTACTGGCTTAAGCATTGGGACACATCTGGCACTGCAGGATCTGAGTCCATGGTGGCGTAGTGTGTTACTTATGGTAGGCCTTGTTACATTAGTCCCAGCTCTCTGCAGTTCATTCACTAGGTTCCCCCGCGTGGTTCTGGGATTTTTGCTCACCGTTCTTGTGATCATTCTGACCCCACGGGGTGGGATTTTGCGTGGAGCCCCAGATCGAGGGAGATTATCAGTGGTCTTGTATGTCTTCCATTTTCTAATTATTGCTCCCACTGTTGATTTCTTCACTCCAAGCTGGTTGGCTATTGCACATTCAGTCTTCCCAGCCTGGTGCAGGGCTACAATTTTGTTTCTGGTGTCCTTTGACAGCTCTTTGGTCTTCACCATAGTGGAGTTTGGAGTCAGACTGTTTGAGGGTGTGCACAGGTGTCTTTTTATACTGATAACAAGTTTAAACAGGTGCCATTACTACAGGTAATGAGTGGAGGAAAGAGGAGACTCTTAAAGAAGAAGTTACAGGTCTGTGAGAGCCAGAAATCTTGATTGCTTGTTTCTGACCAAATACTTATTTTCCACCATAATATGCAAAAAAAATTATTAAAAAAAACAGACAATGTGATTTTCTGGATTTTTTTCTCAGTTTGTCTCCCATAGTTGAGGTCTACCTATGATGTAAATTACAGACGCCTCTCATCTTTTTAAATGGTGGAACTTGCACTATTGCTGACTGACTAAATACTTTTTTGCCCCACTGTATATATAATCGTCTAAGGGGCACTTCCGTCTGTTTGTCTGTCTGTCACGGAAATCACAAGTTGCTGATTGGTCGCGGCCAGCAGCCGACTGCGTTACACCGCGAGACCACTTAGTCATCTGGGTAATTTCACAATGCATCTCTGGGAACAGAAGCTGGCGGCAGCCTCGCAGCTCGCGCGCATCGGTGGACGCCAGAGGGTGAGTATATAACTATTTTTTATTTTAATTCTTTTTTTTTTTTTTTTTTTTTAACAGAGATACGGTGCCCACATTGCTGTATACTACGTTGGCTATGTTATATACTGCGTGACTGATAAATATTGTGTGGGATGTGTTATTTACTGCGTGGGCTGTTATATACTACGTGGCTGCTATGTACTATGTGGCTGCTATATACCACGTGGCTGTGTTATATACTATGTGGCAGCTACATACAATGTGGCTGTGCTATATACTGCGTGGCTGTGCTATATACTGTGTGGCTGTGCTATATACTACATGGCTGTGCTATATACAATATACTACGTGGCTGTGCTATATATTATGTGGCTGTGCTATATACCACGTGGCTGTGCTATATACCACGTGGCTGTGCTATATACTATGTGGCTGTTATATACTGCGTGGGCTGTGCTATATACTACGTGGGCTGTTATATATTACGTGGCTGCTATATACTATGTGGCTTCTATATACTACATGGCTGCTATATACTACGTGGCTGTGCTATATACTACGTGGCTGTGCTATATACTACGTGGCTGTGCTATATTCTACGGGCTGTGCTATATACTATGTGGCTGCTATATACTACGTGGCTGCTATATACTACGTGGCTGTCTGTTATATAGTACGTGGGCTGTGCGATATACTACGTGGGCTGTGCTATATACTACGTGGCTGTGCTATATACTACGTGGCTGTGCTATATACTACGTGGCTGTGCTATATACTATGTGGCTGTGCTATATACTACGTGGCTGCTATATACTACGTGGCTGTGCTATATACTACGTGGCTGTGCCATATACTATGTGGCTGTGCTGTATACTACGTGGCTGCTATATACTACATGGCTGTGCTATATACTATGTGGCTGTGCTATATACTACGTGGCTGTGCTATATACTACGTGGCTGTACTATATCCTGCACCCTGAACCCCCCACATCCAGCGCCCCGAACCCCTGACATCCTGCGACCAATCAGCGACAGACACAGTCCAGCTGCGAATTGATGCGGGATTTAAACCATGCTTCGCTGATTGGTTGCTGCCGGCCGGCAGCAACCAATCAGTGATATTGGCACGGGATTTAAACACCGCTTCGGTCATTAGTTGTGCATGGCCGGCCGTGAACAATCAGCGACAGGCGCAGTTCCGGCCGCGAATTGGCGCCAATTTTGAACCACGCTTCGCTGATCGGCGAGCCGGGCACAACCAATCAGCGATATTGGCACGGAATTTAACCCCCACTCATAGTGCGACGTATATACATACATACATATTCGAGAATCCCCAATGCGTTAAAATCGGGCCACCATCTAGTTATTAATATACCCGTTTAAAGCACCATCCCAGTTTATTTTTTTCTATTTCAGGGCTGGAGAGGTGCTTCTAATGTACGTTACCAGCCCCTAGTCTTATACTAACCTGCTGACATCTTCACCTTCTATCACCATCACTCCCGTTGTTCTCCAGCAATTTGTGAACTGCAGAATCACTCCAGTGTTTGTCAGAGGCCACTTGTGACCATTATCTCTCACTTCCAGACAGTCAGATGCTGTGATCACAAGATAGTGGCACGGGAACGTCGGAACGCTGATAACGGGTAAAGATGGCTGTGGGTAAGTATATCACTAGGGTAGGGGACTTTAGATTTATAGCACAACTCCAGCACTGAAAGTAACAAAACACTGGAGTGGTGTTTTAAGAGATGACTGTGATGGATTCTACACACTGGCATCAGTCAACAATAGGCGTGGTATTGGACAGAGGAAAGGGAAAACCAAAGCCAGTGTCCAAAATTAGTAAACACTTTGTATTTATTTCTTCAGATTAAAAACATATCTCCAGTATGGTTCCACAAACAGAAAATATAAACATCGCTCATGCATTTCATGCACAACTTACCCTTAATCATAGCTTAAAAATAGATATGCAAGCAGTGCTTTAAAAACCTTCCAAAAATAAGTCACATAGTATACAACATAGAATAATGAATTACGGTAATTGAAACTGATAGGTGAATAATTGAGTATCAAGAGAAATTTATCAAAAAAGGAGAGGAGGGGGATCAGGTGGAGAAAGGTACAACCTAACACACAAATTTAATATTGTAGGATAAGGTCATGTCGTGTGTTCAAACCATTTGGACTGCATGATTTCAGCATAGACAATCCAGAAGGACTCTCTTGTTTAACAATTTTCCATAATAGTTGCCACCTCTAGGTGGGGTTGCCTACCCGTTCAATAGTTTGTACTTAGAAGTGTGAATAGTTCCTTCCCAGCTCTCCTGTTCCCTACCCCACACCCTTCTAAAAATTTTAAAATCAATAAATACAGTTAAAAAGAACTGTGAATAGTCACTTGCATGGACATATGTAAAATGTGAGGAAACTACAATTATGGCGACCCCTGTTTTGCCAATATCAAAGAACTGTTTTATGATTCTCATTTTTAGGTCAGTATTTGGTTATTAATTATTTTACATCAGTATTTGTAAGCGAGGATTGGAACAATCAGAGGAGAAGTATAAAAGACATTTGTTCTGTATTCTTCATCCACTCGTGATTTTGGATTATAAATACTGATGTAAAATACTGAACAAATACTGATAGTGGGATAGCCTTAACTCCTTAGTGACTGAGCTACTTCTTCACCTTAATGACCAGGACAATTTTTACAATTCTGACCACTGTCACTTTATGTGGTGATAACTCTGGAACGCTTCTACGTATCCCGGTAATTCTGAGACTGTTTTTTCTTGACATATTGCAATTCATGATAGTGGTAAAATGTCTTCGATATGACATTTATTTATGAAAAAACGGAAATTTGGCAAACATTTTGAAACTTTAGCAATTTTCAAACTTTTGATTTTGTACCCTTCAATCAGAGAGTTATGTCACACAAAATAGTTAATAAATAACATTTCCCACATGTCTACTTTACACCAGCAGTTTTGTAAATATTTTTTTTTGTTAGGAAGTTATAAGGGTTAAAAGTTGACCAACAATTTCTCATTTTTTCAACAAAATTACCAAAACCATTTTTGTTAAGGGACCACCTCACATTTGAAGTGAGTTTGGGGAGGGGGTCAATATGGCAGAAAATACCCAAAAGTGACACAATTCTAAAAACTGCACACCTCAAGGAGCTCAAACCACATTCAAGAACTTTATTAACTATTCATGTGCTTCACGAGAACTAAAGCAATGTGGAAGGAAATAATGAACATTTTACTTTTTTCACAACGGTACCAGGAGAAAATAGATCACAAAATTTGTTGTGCAATTTCTCCAGGGTATGCAGATACCCCCCGTACGTGGGGGAAAACCACTATTTGGGCGCATGGCAAAACTCAGAAGGGAGGGAGCACCTTTTAATTTTTTAACCCAAATTTGGCTGGAATCAATAGAGGGTGCCATGTTGCATTTGGAGACCCCCTGATGTACCTAAACAGTGGAAACCCCCCAATTCTAACTCAAACCTTAACACAGCACTACCGCTGACCCTAATCCCAACCCTAACCCCAACCCCACTGAAAAATCAACACCACAACTGTAACCCCAACACAACCCTAACCCAACCCTTACTCTAACCTCAACCCTAACCCTAGCCCAACCCTATCCCTAATCGAAAAATGGGAAAAAAATGTTTCTATTTAACTATTTTTATCTACGGCTAGGTTCACATTGCGTTAGTGCAGTCCGTTCAACGCATACGTTAAACAGATTGCGCTGACACAAGTGCCGACTTTGCATAGCGCTAGCGCAGATGGAGCATCTGCTAGCTCCATCTGCGCTAGTGGTGACGGACCCGGAAACGCTGCAGCCCGCGTCTCGGGTCCGTCACTCAATGTCGGACGCATTGCTAACGCACGCCCATTGTGGGCGTGCGTTAGCGATGCGTCCGACATTGCATTCAATGGCGCCGTTAACGGACTACGTTACACCGTGTTATGCCGCGGTGTAACGTAGTCCGTTAAACGGAGACACTGAACGCAAAGTGAACCTAGTCTAAGGGGGTCATAAAGGGGGGTTATTATTATTTATTTATATAGCACCATTAATTCCATGGTGCTGTACATGAGAAAGGGGTTACATACAGAGTTATAGATATCGTTTACAGTAAACAAATTTACAGTGACAGACTGGTACAGAGGGGAGAGGACCCTGTCCTTGCGGACTTACATTCTATGGGGTTTGATTTACTTTTTTTATTCTGATCACTGTGATAGGGTCTATCACAGTAATCAAAATGAACCAATAGGAAAAATCTGCTATTGTTGCCAGGTGCCGGCCTGCAGATATCGGCAAGCGCACTGCGCATGTGCCCGCCATTTTCTTCCAGGAAGAAGACGTGGAGGGCTGGAGCTGGAGGGTCCGGGGAAGGCAAAGGTATCAAGAGGGAGGGGGGCTCGGGGGATCCCATTTCTCTCTCCTCTGGTATGTTAGATCATAACACAGGAGAGAGAAATGAATGGGAAATCTGACTTTTTCTGCGATCGCCATTATTTCGTGAATAATGGCGATCACAAGACTGGAGACAGTAAAAACCGACCCATTTCATGTTCATTTTCAGACACTGCAGGCGCTAAACCCTTATTTCTCAGCGCCTTTAAAAAGCAGCGCTGAGGAATAAGGTCCCTTAACTGCCGCTGTTAAAAGGCGTATCGGCGGTCGTTAAGGGGTTAAAGTGCAGAAGATATATCACACATACTGATTCTGACAATTGGTGCATGTGACGTAACCACATATTTTGTATTGCAGTTTATGTATTTTATATTTTTTGTTACAGAATGTTACAAAAATTGGGAAACTGTCATCACTTGACAACACTTACATCATAGGTGGTCACACTTTGAACAATCTATGTAATGCAGATACTTTGGAGGAGGATTTTTTTAGACTCTGTAAATAGACTGGCCGATTGTAGGTCCTTTTGTGCTACACATTTAAATCCTGGTCATATTACAGATTTCAAATTTGAGTCATTGAAGAGAGCTGAAGTATTTTAAATGATATGACATGTTTCTGAAAATTGAGGACTATATGCTGTTTTTTCTTGTTTGCTGACTTATACTGGCCTGACAGAAGCCAAAAGCAAATTTGCTAGGCCTCTATATGATTAATGGATATCTATGGACAAATTTAGGGTTTACGTTGGAAGCTTTCCCAGCATACATGCAAAGTATAAAAAAAAATAAGGTGAACAGCGGTTAATACAGCTAAATTTTAAAATATTGTATTACAGAGAATACATGTACAAAGTTTTAGAATTATGAAAAAATATTATCCCAGCAATGCACATGCTGACACTGCATGGGTTCACTTTATCTCTGTATACAGAACTGGAGCTAAAGGAGGAAGGATTGTGGTTATTGGCCAATTTTGAATAAAGTTTAACTCTACAAACAGATGGTGATGGAAGTAAAGTTGGCTACAGATGTAACAGTTCTTCTGAAAAGTGATTAATCAAAGCAATTGGAACAATGCAATGTACAAACACATCATTATAAAAATGAAAGGGGTTGGCCTCCACTTTATACGTCCCTTTCATGTGAGCCAACTGCTACAGATAGGATCTTCTTTCCTAGTCACATGATCTCCGTCTGAGAATCCTCTGACTTTAATGTCAGATTCTCCCTCAGTTTTTTTAGCTCTGGAATCTGATGTGACATCGCAGTCATGTGACTCTCATGCTGTGTGAGTGGGCGGGGCTCTATTCAGCAGAGCTCTCTCACTGCTGCTGTGCATAGGCAGCAGACACAGCTCTCCCATCTCCCTGCCTATTTCTTCCGCTACAGAGCGGTCTCATGTATCTGTATATATACAGCACAGTTTATAAATATATACAGTGGGGCAAAAAAGTATTTAGTCAGTCAGCAATAGTGCAAGTTCCACCACTTAAAAAGATGAGAGGCGTCTGTAATTTACATCATAGGTAGACCTCAACTATGGGAGACAAACTGAGAAAAAAAAATCCAGAAAATCACATTGTCTGTTTTTTTATCATTTTTTTGCATATTATGGTGGAAAATAAGTATTTGGTCAGAAACAAACAATCAAGATTTCTGGCTCTCACAGACCTGTAACTTCTTAAGAGTCTCCTCTTTACTCCACTCATTACCTGTAGTAATGGCACCTGTTTAAACTTGTTATCAGTATAAAAAGACACCTGTGCACACCCTCAAACAGTCTGACTCCAAACTCCACTATGGTGAAGACCAAAGAGCTGTCAAAGGACACCAGAAACAAAATTGTAGCCCTGCACCAGGCTGGGAAGACTGAATCTGCAATAGCCAACCAGCTTGGAGTGAAGAAATCAACAGTGGGAGCAATAATTAGAAAATGGAAGACATACAAGACCACTGATAATCTCCCTCGATCTGGGGCTCCACGCAAAATCCCACCCCGTGGGGTCAGAATGATCACAAGAACGGTGAGCAAAAATCCCAGAACCACGCGGGGGGACCTAGTGAATGAACTGCAGAGATCTGGGACCAATGTAACAAGGCCTACCATAAGTAACACACTACGCCACCATGGACTCAGATCCTGCAGTGCCAGACGTGTCCCACTGCTTAAGCCAGTACATGTCCGGGCCCGTCTGAAGTTTGCTAGAGAGCATTTGGATGATCCAGAGGAGTTTTGGGAGAATGTCCTATGGTCTGATGAAACCAAACTGGAACTGTTTGGTAGAAACACTGCTTGTCGTGTTTGGAGGAAAAAGAATACTGAGTTGCATCCATCAAACACCATACCTACTGTAAAGCATGGTGGTGGAAACATCATGCTTTGGGGCTGTTTCTCTGCAAAGGGGCCAGGACGACTGATCCGGGTACATGAAAGAATGAATGGGGCCATGTATCGTGAGATTTTGAGTGCAAACCTCCTTCCATCAGCAAGGGCATTGAAGATGAAACGTGGCTGGGTCTTTCAACATGACAATGATCCAAAGCACACCGCCAGGGCAACGAAGGAGTGGCTTCGTAAGAAGCATTTCAAGGTCCTGGAGTGGCCTAGCCAGTCTCCAGATCTCAACCCTATAGAAAACCTTTGGAGGGAGTTGAAAGTCCGTGTTGCCAAGCGAAAAGCTGAAAAACATCACTGCTCTAGAGGAGATCTGCATGGAGGAATGGGCCAACATACCAACAACAGTGTGTGGCAACCTTGTGAAGACTTACAGAAAACGTTTGACCTCTGTCATTGCCAACAAAGGATATATTACAAAGTATTGAGATGAAATTTTGTTTCTGACCAAATACTTATTTTCCACCATAATATGCAAATAAAATGTTAAAAAAACAGACAATGTGATTTTCTGGATTTTTTTTTCTCAGTTTGTCTCCCATAGTTGAGGTCTACCTATGATGTAAATTACAGACGTCTCTCATCTTTTTAAGTGGTGGAACTTGCACTATTGCTGACTGACTAAATACTTTTTTGCCCCACTGTATATATATATATATATATATATATATATATATACACCATGCAGTGTACCTGCTGTAAGGTACACATTTATGCATATCCAACTCTACATCCATCCTATTATAAATTCCTCCCAAAAAAAACGAGTGAAATAAAATTTATTGCACTCGTTTTTTGGGAGGATTTTATCATTAATTGGTGCGTGACAATTTTATTGTACATACATTTGGTTTTCTTTCTGATTGATCCATCCTAGTTTAGTAGAACATGATTAGTTACTGAGGGGGAGTAGGGGATAAACTTTATTGTCATTGCTAATATTCTGGTGCTGTGTGTTAATTCCATTCACTGCATCAATGACTTGACTGTAGCAGTATCTTGGATAGACCCTTGTGCTGTGGCTGTGATTGATACTGGGTAGGAGAGGGGGGTTTAGGCAGGGTTCCGGGGGTAGTGGTCATTGCTGGCTTACCGCCCAGCAAAAGAGGTGATGGGAGATAAGGATCCTTAAAATTAAGTTTTGGCTTAGAAAACAAAGCTGATGCCATGGAACAGGAAGTGCAGCAGAATGGGATAAAAACAAACACATGCAATTTGGTAGAAAAAGTATACAAGGTTCCCTAGAGTCATTGTCCTTAGGCACTTATGGCAAAAATAGTAAATGAGTTAGGGAAGTGGACAACCTCTTTAAGAACCTAACACATTATTAAGGGCAAGACCACAGGTAGTGTGACCCTCGTGTGATGTCTACATGAGATATCTGCAAACATATGCGCTAAAATTCAACAGACAATTATTATACTAGTATAAAATTTTGATGTACTGATCTAGACTGGTAATGTGTACATTAAAGTGCTTTAAACCCGTGCATACCAATTGCTACTTAAAATAAACAAGTATAATCATACATTATCTTAAAATGAATATCAGTTTTAAAGTACATTTAAAGGGTTTGTCCACTATTAGGAAACCCCCTTCTTGATCAACATGTTTGGGGCCGATAAATAAAGCCTAAACTCACCTCCTGTGGCGGCGTCTTTTCTGACGTGTTGGCACTCGTGGCCCCGGGGCTCTCGTGCGGTTGTTGTGACACCGGCACCAAATCAGCACTTCGGACAAATAGAACATGAAGAGGAAGTCTGGGCTGCAGCTGCTCTCGGACGTTCTCTTCCTTCCTGATCAATTTCACAGGAGGAGGAGGCTGGGGCGGCCAGAGCTGATTGGCTGCTAGCGTCACAAAAACTGCATTGGGAGTTTGAGTGCCAACTGTTGTGAATTCTGTGGCAGAGCTCCCTCCTGTGGTCACAAGTGGTACTTCGGCTGATTCTCTCTGTGAGCTTCTGTTGGTGGAGGGAAGTGGTACTGCGGCTTCTGAGTTTCCTCCCTCAGGTGATCTGGTGAGTTCGTTAGGTGCTTCTCTACTTAACTCCACCTAATGCTTTGATCCTTGCTTCCTGTCAATGTTCCAGTGTTGGACTTGCTTTTCCCTGGATCATTCTTTTGGCCTGCTGCTCTGCATAGCTAAGTTCTTTTTTGCTATTTGTTTGCTATTTTTTCTGTCCAGCTTGTCTAATTTTTTGCTGGAAGCTCTGGGACGCAAAGGGTGTACCTCCGTGCCGTTAGTTCGGTACGGAGGGTCTTTTTGCCCCCTTTGCGTGGTTTTCTTTAGGGTTTTGTGTAGACCGCAAAGTTTTTTCTATCCTCGATCTGTTAAGAAAGTCGGGCCTCACTTTGCTGAATCTATTTCATCTCTACGTTTGTCTTTTCATCTTAACTCACAGTCATTATATGTGGGGGGCTGCCTTTTCCTTTGGGGTATTTCTCTGAGGCAAGGTAGGCTTATTTTCTATCTTCAGGCTAGTTAGTTTCTCAGGCTGTGCCGAGTTGCATAGGCAGAGTTAGGCGCAATCCACGGCTGCCTCTAGTGTTGTTTGGAGAGGATTAGGGATTGCGGTCTGCAGAGTTCCCACGTCTCAGAGCTCGTTCTATGATTTTGGGTCATTGTCAGATCACTGTATGTGCTCTGACCGCTATGTCCATTGTAGTACTGAATTGCCTTTCATAACAGTACAGGAAGCCAAAAGTACTAATGATTCTCAATAGAGGGAAAAAAGAAGTTCTGAGACCATTTTTTTTTCTTTGCACTGTGTTTTGCCTTTTTTTTCCCCTAGACATTTGGGTGGTTCAGTACACAGGTGTAGCGATGGACATTAGAAGTCTGTCTTCATTTGTGGATCAGCTCTCGGCAAGAGTACAAAAGATTCAAGACACTATTGATCAGAAAGCTATGTTGGAACCAAGAATTCCTATTCCTGATTTGTTTTTTGGAGATAGAACTAAGTTTCTGAGTTTCAAAAATAATTGTAAATTATTTCTGGCCTTGAAACCTCGCTCCTCTGGTGATCCAGTTCAACAGGTTTTGATTGTTATTTCTTTTTTGCGCGGCGACCCTCAGGACTGGGCATTTTCTCTTGCGCCAGGAGATCCTGCATTGAGTAATATCGATGCGTTTTTCCTGGCGCTCGGATTGCTGTACGATGAACCTAATTCAGTGGATCAGGCAGAGAAAAATTTGCTGGCTCTTTGTCAGGGTCAGGATGAGATAGAGGTATATTGTCAGAAATTTAGAAAGTAGTCCGTGCTCACTCAATGGAATGAATCTGCGCTGGCAGCTACGTTCAGAAAGGGTCTCTCTGAAGCCCTTAAGGATGTCATGGTGGGATTTCCTATGCCTGCTGGTTTGAATGAGTCTATGTCTTTGGCCATTCAGATCAGTCGACGCTTGCGTGAGCGTAAATCTGTGCGGTATTCCCTGAGCTTAAACCTGAGCCTATGCAGTGCGATAGGACTTTGACCAGAGTTAAACGGCAAGAACACAGACGTCTGAATGGGCTGTGTTTCTACTGTGGTGATTCCACTCATGCTATCTCTGATTGTCCTAAGCGCACTAAGCGGTTCGCTAGGTCTGCCGCCATTGGTACGGTACAGTCAAAATTTTTTCTGTCCGTTACCTTGATCTGCTCTTTGTCATCGTATTCTGTCATGGCATTTGTGGATTCAGGCGCTGCCCTGAATTTGATGGACTTGGAGTATGCTAAGCGTTGTGGGTTTCTCTTAGAGCCCTTGCAGTGTCCTATTCCATTGAGAGGAATTGATGCCACGCCTTTGGCCAAGAATAAGCCTCAATACTGGACCCAGCTGACCATGTGCATGGCTCCTGCACATCAGGAGGTTATTCGCTTTCTGGTGTTGCATAATCTGCATGATGTGGTCGTGTTGGGGTTGCCATGGCTACAAGCCCATAATCCAGTATTAGATTGGAAATCCATGTCGGTGTCCAGCTGGGGTTGTCAGGGGGTACATGGTGATGTTCCATTTCTGTCAATTTCGTCATCCACCCCTTCTGAGGTTCCAGAGTTCTTGTCTGATTACCGGGATGAATTTGATGAGCCCAAGTCCGATGCCCTACCTCCGCATAGGGATTGTGATTGTGCTATCAATTTGATTCCTGGTAGTAAGTTCCCAAAAGGCCGATTGTTTAATTTATCTGTGCCTGAGCACGCCGCTATGCGCAGTTATGTGAAGGAATCCCAGGAGAAGGGGCATATTCGCCCGTCATCGTCACCATTGGGAGCAGGGTTCTTTTTTGTAGCCAAGAAGGATGGTTCGCTGAGACCTTGTATAGATTACCGCCTTCTAAATAAGATCACTGTTAAATTTCAATACCCCTTGCCATTGTTATCTGATTTGTTTGCTCGGATTAAGGGGGCTAGTTGGTTCACCAAGATAGATCTTCGTGGTGCGTATAATCTGGTGCGAATCAGGCGAGGAGATGAATGGAAAACTGCATTTAATACGCCCGAGGGTCATTTTGAGTATCTAGTGATGCCATTCGGACTTGCCAATGCTCCATCAGTGTTTCAGTCCTTTATGCATGACATCTTCCGAGAGTACCTGGATAAATTCCTGATTGTGTACTTGGATGACATTTTGATCTTCTCGGATGATTGGGAGTGTCATGTGAAGCAGGTCAGAACAGTTTTTCAGGTCCTGCGTGCTAATTCTTTGTTTGTGAAGGGATCAAAGTGTTTCTTTGGTGTGCAGAAGGTTTCATTTTTGGGGTTCATCTTTTCCCCTTCTACTATCGAGATGGATCCTGTTAAGGTCCAAGCCATCCATGATTGGACTCAGCCGACATCTCTGAAAAGTCTGCAAAAGTTCCTGGGCTTTGCTAATTTTTATCGTCGCTTCATCTGCAATTTTTCTAGTATTGCCAAACCATTGACCGATTTGACCAAGAAGGGTGCTGATTTGGTCAATTGGTCTTCTGCTGCTGTGGAAGCTTTTCAAGAGTTGAAGCGTCGTTTTTCTTCTGCCCCTGTGTTGTGTCAACCAGATGTTTCTCTTCCGTTCCAGGTCGAGGTTGATGCTTCTGAGATTGGAGCAGGGGCTGTTTTGTCGCAGAGAGGTTCTGATTGCTCAGTGATGAAACCATGCGCTTTTTTTTCCAGGAAGTTTTCGCCTGCTGAGCGAAATTATGATGTGGGCAACCGAGAGTTGCTGGCCATGAAGTGGGCATTCGAGGAGTGGCGTCATTGGCTTAAAGGAGCTAAGCATCGCGTGGTGGTATTGACTGATCATAAGAACTTGACTTATCTTGAGTCTGCTAAGCGGTTGAATCCTAGACAGGCTCGTTGGTCGCTGTTTTTTGCCCGTTTTGACTTTGTGATTTCGTACCTTCCGGGCTCTAAAAATGTGAAGGCGGATGCCCTGTCTAGGAGTTTTGTGCCCGACTCTCCGGGTTTGACTGAGCCGGCGGGTATCCTCAAGGAAGGAGTAATTGTGTCTGCCATCTCCCCTGATTTGCGGCGAGTGCTGCAAAAATTTCAGGCTAATAAACCTGATCATTGTCCAGCGGAGAGACTGTTTGTCCCTGATAGGTGGACCAGTAAAGTTATCTCTGAGGTTCATTGTTCGGTGTTGGCTGGTCATCCTGGAATCTTTGGTACCAGAGAGTTGGTGGCTAGATCCTTTTGGTGGCCGTCTCTGTCGCGGGATGTGCGTGTTTTTGTGCAGTCCTGTGGGATTTGTGCTCGGGCTAAGCCCTGCTGTTCTCGTGCCAGTGGGTTGCTTTTGCCCTTGCCAGTCCCGAAGAGGCCTTGGACACATATCTCTATGGATTTTATTTCTGATCTTCCCGTTTCTCAAAAGATGTCAGTCATTTGGGTGGTCTGTGATCGCTTTTCTAAGATGGTCCATCTGGTACCCTTGTCTAAATTGCCTTCCTCCTCTGATTTGGTGCCATTGTTCTTCCAGCATGTGGTTCGTTTACATGGCATTCCAGAGAATATCGTTTCTGACAGAGGTTCCCAGTATGTTTCAAGGTTTTGGCGAGCTTTTTGTGGTAGGATGGGCATTGACTTGTCTTTTTCCTCGGCTTTCCATCCTCAGACTAATGGCCAGACCGAACGAACCAATCAGACCTTGGAAACATATCTGAGATGCTTTGTTTCTGCCGATCAGGATGACTGGGTGTCCTTTTTGCCTTTGGCTGAGTTCGCCCTTAATAATCGGGCCAGCTCGGCTACCTTGGTTTCGCCATTTTTCTGCAATTCTGGGTTCCATCCTCGTTTCTCTTCAGGACAGGTTGAGTCTTCGGACTGTCCTGGTGTGGATACTGTGGTGGACAGGTTGCAGCAGATTTGGACTCATGTAGTGGACAAATTGACCTTGTCCCAGGAGAAGGCTCAACGTTTCGCTAATCACAGACGCCGTGTGGGTCCCCGACTTCGTGTTGGGGATCTGGTTTGGTTATCTTCTCGTCATATTCCTATGAAGGTTTCCTCTCCTAAGTTTAAACCTCGTTTCATTGGTCCGTATAGGATTTCTGAGGTTCTTAATCCTGTGTCTTTTCGTCTGACCCTTCCAGATTCTTTTTCCATACATAACGTATTCCATAGGTCATTGTTGCGGAGATACGTGGCACCTATGGTTCCATCTGTTGATCCTCCTGCCCCGGTTTTGGTGGAGGGGGAATTGGAGTATATTGTGGAGAAGATTTTGGATTCTCGTGTTTCTAGACGGAAACTCCAGTATCTGGTTAAATGGAAGGGTTATGCTCAGGAAGATAATTCCTGGGTTTTTGCCTCTGATGTCCATGCTCCCGATCTTGTTCGTGCCTTTCATGTGGCTCATCCTGGTTGGCCTGGGGGCTCTGATGAGGGTTCGGTGACCCCTCCTCAAGGGGGGGGGGTACTGTTGTGAATTCTGTGGCAGAGCTCCCTCCTGTGGTCACAAGTGGTACTTCGGCTGATTCTCTCTGTCAGCTTCTGTTGGTGGAGGGAAGTGGTACTGCGGCTTCTGAGTTTCCTCCCTCAGGTGATCTGGTGAGGTCGTTAGGTGCTTCTCTACTTAACTCCACCTAATGCTTTGATCCTTGCTTCCTGTCAATGTTCCAGTGTTGGACTTGCTTTTCCCTGGATCATTCCTTTGGCCTGCTGCTCTGCATAGCTAAGTTATTCTTTGCTATTTGTTTGCTATTTTTTCTGTCCAGCTTGTCTAATTTTTGCTGGAAGCTCTGGGACGCAAAGGGTGTACCTCCGTGCCGTTAGTTCGGTACGGAGGGTCTTTTTGCCCCCTTTGCGTGGTTTTCTTTAGGGTTTTGTGTAGACCGCAAAGTTACCTTTTCTATCCTTGATCTGTTAAGAAAGTCGGGCCTCACTTTGCTGAATCTATTTCATCTCTACGTTTGTCTTTTCATCTTAACTCACAGTCATTATATGTGGGGGGCTGCCTTTTCCTTTGGGGTATTTCTCTGAGGCAAGGTAGGCTTATTTTCTATCTTCAGGCTAGTTAGTTTCTCAGGCTGTGCCGAGTTGCATAGGCAGAGTTAGGCGCAATCCACGGCTGCCTCTAGTGTTGTTTGGAGAGGATTAGGGATTGCGGTCTGCAGAGTTCCCACGTCTCAGAGCTCGTTCTATGATTTTGGGTTATTGTCAGATCACTGTATGTGCTCTGACCGCTATGTCCATTGTAGTACTGAATTGCCTTTCATAACAGCCAACACCGCTGGAACGGTGCCAGCACGGGATAGGATTTATCATTTTATCAGGGCCAAGTGAGGGGTATGAGAAGTTGTCCAAGTAGATGCCTATTTTGCTTATTAAACACAGGCACCATGGTGGCTCAGTGGTTAGCAGTAGTGATGAGTGAGAATACTTGTTGCTTGGGTTTTCCCGAACATGCTCGGGTGCTCTCCGAGTATTTTAGTGCTCATAGATTTAGTTTTCATTTGCCTCAGCTGCATGATTTACGGCTGCTGGACTGGCTGAATACATGTGAGGAATGCCTGTTTGTTAGGGAATGCCCACATGTATTCAGCCTGTCTAGCAGCTGTAAATCATGCAGCTGAGGCAAACGAAAACTAAATCTACGAACACTAACAAATACTCAGAGATCACCAGAGCGTGCTCGGGAAAACCCAAGCAACAAGTACACCTACTCATCACTAGTTAGCAGTGCTGGGAACCTAGGTTCAAATCCCACCAAGGACATCTGCAATGAGTTTGAAAGTTTATTCCTGTGTGCGATTGAGCTTCTTTCCCCACTCCAAAGACATGAGGACAGTGATAATGTCTGTAAGGTGCTGCAAAAAACTATGACAGTATATAATCAAGTAAAATAAACATTGTGTGGAGCACCCATACTAGTAGAATGGAGGTCGCCTGACTCTGAAGTAGCACTCAAGTAAAGAATACATAAGGTGTAGAGGTGGCTATGCATGTGTGCTTGCTTTATTATGAGTTTACTGAAATACTCAATGTTAGAAACTCACATACACAACAATGGACAGTCGCATGCATGGTCTCTTCTTTAACAGATTGCAAGTTTGGAATGAAGAGACCCTCTCTTTGCTGATAGGTGGGAGTCTTAGACGTATAATTTACAGAATTCAGACATGTAAGGAATATACTCTCAAAGCTTTAGTGCAGTCCTTGAGGTTAGTTCAATTTAATAATTTGGCCTTCGGACCAGAAATGGTATGCATCCTTGCTGTAAGGGGTCGCGTAATTATTATTACCGTATATACTCGAGTATAAGCCGACCCGAGTATAAGCCGACCCCCCTAATTTTGCCACAAAAAACTGGGAAAACTTATTGAATGGAGTATAAGCCTAGGGTGGAAAATGCAGCAGCTACTCGTAAATTTCAAAAATGAAAATAGATGCTCCATACCGTTCATTATTGCCCCATAGATGCTGCATATACAACTGTGCTATATAGAATGCTCTATACCGTTCATTATGGCTCCATAGATGCTCCATATAAAGCTGTGCCACATATATATTGCTCTGCACCGTTGATTATGGCCCCATAGATGCTGCTTATAAAGCTGTGCCCCATATACGGTATATTGCTCTGCACAGTTCATTATTTCCCCATAGATGCTCCTTATAAAGCTGTGCCATATATAATGCTCTGCACCGTTCTTTATGGCCCCATAGATGTGCCATATAAAGCTGTGCCATATATAATGCTCTGCACCGTACTTTTTGGCCCCATAGATGCTCCTTATATAATGCTGTGCCATATATAATGCTCTGCACCGTTCTTTATGGCCCCATAGATGTGCCATATAAAGCTGTGCCATATATAATGCTCTGCACCGTACTTTTTGGCCCCATAGATGCTCCTTATATAATGCTGTGCCATATATAATGCTCTGCACCGTACTTTTTGGCCCCATAGATGCTCCTTATATAATGCTGTGCCATATATATATATATATGCTCTGCACCGTACTTTTTGGCCCCATAGATGCTCCTTATATAATGCTGTGCCATATATAATGCTCTGCACCGTTCTTTATGGCCCCATAGATGTGCCATATAAAGCTGTGCCATATATAATGCTCTGCACCGTACTTTTTGGCCCCATAGATGCTCCTTATATAATGCTGTGCCATATATAATGCTCTGCACCGTACTTTTTGGCCCCATAGATGCTCCTTATATAATGCTGTGCCATATATATATATGCTCTGCACCGTACTTTTTGGCCCCATAGATGCTCCTTATATAATGATGTGCCATATATAATGCTGCTGGTGCTGCCATAAAAAAAAAAAAAAAATCACATACTCACCTCTCTTTGCTCAGGACGCCGGCGCTTTCAATATTTACCTGCTCCTCGTGCGGCTCCGTCTCCAGCACTGACGCTCAGCAGAGGGCGCGCACTGACTACGTCACCGCGCCCTCTAACCTGAGCGTCACTGCCAGGAGACGCTGCAGACGGAGCCGCACCGGAGCGAGGAGCAGGTAAATATAGCACAGCGCTGCGCTCCCCTTACCTGCTCCGGCGCGGTCCCTGCTTCCCCGGCGCTGCAGCTTCTTCCTGTAATTGAGCGGTCACAGTTACCGATCATTTACAGCAATGAATATGCGGCTCCACCCCTATGGGAGGTGGAGCCGCCTATTCATTTCTGTAATGAGCGGTGCCATGTGAGCGCTCAGTACAGGAAGAATCTGCAGCGCCGGGGAAGCCAGGGACTGCAGGGACCGCGCCGCAGCAGGTAAGTATGATTACACAGCCCTCGCTCTCCCTCACCTGCCGACCCCCGGGTATATGACTCGAGTATAAGCCGAGAGGGGTACTTTCAGCCCAAAAAAGTGGGCTGAAAATCTCGGCTTATACTCGAGTATATACAGTATTTATTATTTATTTATATAGCACCATTAATTCCATGCTGATGTACATTAGAAGGGGTTACATCAAAATACAAATATCACTTACAGTAAACAAAACTGACAATGACAGACTGGTACAGAGGGAAGAGGACCCTGCCCTTGCGGGCTTACATTCTACAGGATTATGGGGAAGGAGACAGAGACAGTAGGTCGGGGGTTGCAGTAACTCCGGTGGTGTTGAGGTGGCCGTGTGGTCTTTACAGGCTGTAAGCTTCCTTGAAGAGATGGGTTTTCTGGTTTCTTTTGAAGGATCCAAAAGTAGTGGATAACCGGATGTGTTGGGGCACTGAATTCTAGAGGATGGGGGATATTAGGGAAAAGTCTTGGTGGCGATTGAGTGAGGAGCGAATAGGCGTGGAGGAAAGGAGGAGGTCTTGGGAGGACCGGAGATTACATGAGGGAAGATATTGAGAGATTAGTGTGGAAATATACGGAGGATAAAGGTTATGGATGGCTTTTTAGGTCAGTGTTAGTAATTTAAACTGGATACGCTGGGAAATTGGGAGCCAGTGAAGGGATTTGCAAAGAGGTGAAGCAGGAGTTTAGCGAGGAGAGAGATTAATTAGTCGGGTAGCAGAGTTAAGGATGGACTGGAGGGGTGCGAGAGTCTGAGAAGGTAGGCCACAGAGGAGTATGTTGCAATAGTCGAGGCGGGAGATGATTAGGGCATGCACGAGCATCTTGGTAGGGTGTGGGTTGAGGAAAGGACGGATTCTGGAAATATTTTTGAGCTGAAGGCGACAGGAGGTGGCGAGAGCTTGGATGTCCGGTTTAAAGGACAGGGCAGAGTCCAGGGTTACTCCGAGGCAGCGGATTTTGGGGACAGGGGAAAGTGGGATTTCATTTATTTTGATAGATAGATCAGGTAGGGAAGATATGCGTGATGGAGGAAAGATAATGAGTTCAGATTTGTCCACATTGAGCTTGAGGAAGCGAGAGGAGAAGATGGAGGATATGGCCGATAGACACTCTGGGATTCTGGAGAGCAGAGAGGTGACATCTGGGCCAGAGAGGTAGATCTGAGTGTCATTGGCATATAGATGGTACTGGAAGCCATAGGACCTTATGAGTTCACCCAGGCCGAGTGTATAGATTGAGAAGAGTAAGGGTTCTAGGACAGAGCCTTAGCGTAATCCATGTACAGAAGGTTTCAGTATACGAAATTAAGCAAAATTAGTACTTTTATGGTAGGTCTTCCAACCCTTTATTCTGCACAAGAGCCATGTGCAAGTGTATACAGAACAGACATTTACAGTGTAAAATGCCCGCAAACATATTAAAGAGTGTGTAGGAAAGGACCACTAAGAACACAGCTATTTAGAATTCACTGTCCTGCTGGTTTGCAGTATTCTTCCCAATAGAGCTTTCTGTTTTAAGCCTCTGCAAGCAAATGGCTTCTGTTTTCATGCATCATAAAGTTATACTGTCAAGCTGCTAACAGATAGAACGTGAACTGGCAATTCTGAGTCGACGGTGAAAATAATATCAGTATTAATGATCATAGAAATAATAGGGGAATATTATGTGTAAGTGATGCATTACATCTAATCATGCGTTATTCTGATTATATTTACTCTAAATATTTAATTGCCCAAACGGCTATTGTACTACATTGCACATCGTGTTTAGAACATTAATAAAATCTCATGATTTAGATAGTAACAAAAGCAGCCTCCAGCCCTGAAAAATCACTGGTGTTGATCAGCGGCGTGGAAAAATGCTACGAGCACCTTGTAGGGCTGCTTCACACTTTTGAAATACGAGTGCATTTTAACTTCCATCTCGCATCTAAAATATCTGAACCTTCTGGGGTTTAATGAAACTGGACTTAGATGACTGTAGGATCAGTATGTGATCTACATGTAAATTAGTAGAACCAATTATTGTAGCAGTAATAACGATAGCAGCTTGCACCTGTATTACATCCATCTGAAACGAGGAAAAAGCTAACATATTAAACACCTTCTTCTCCACGGTATTCACGGTGGAAAATGAAATGCTAGGTGAAATCCCAAGAAACAATGAAAACCCTATATTAAGGGTCACCAATCTAACCCAAGAAGAGGTGCGAAACCGGCTAAATAAGATTAAAATAGAGAAATCTCCGGGTCCGGATGGCATACACCCACGAGTACTAAGAGAACTAAGAAATGTAATAGATAAACCATTATTTCTTATTTTTAGGGACTCTATAGCGACGGGGTCTGTTTCCGCAGGACTGGCGCATAGCAAATGCGGTGCCAATATTCAAAAAGGGCTCTAAAAGTGAACCTGGAAATTATAGGCCAGTAAGTCTAACCTCTATTGTTGGTAAAATATTTGAAGGGTTTCTGAGGGATGTTATTCTGGATTATCTCAATGAGAATAACTGTTTAACTCCATATCAGCATGGGTTTACGAGAAATCGCCAGACCAAGCATTCTCATTTTGTGTACCAACCTCTTGTGCGGCACGGTATCAAACGCTTTGGAAAAATCGAGATATACCACGTCCAATGACTCACCGTGGTCCAGCCTATAGCTTACCTCTTCATAAAAACTGATTAGATTGGTTTGACATGAGGTTATAAATGGTATAGTCTCTAACTGGGTCGCTGTGACCAGTGGGGTACCGCAGGGGTCGGTATTGGGACCTGTTCTCTTCAACATATTCATTAATGATCTGGTAGAAGGTTTACACAGTAAAATATCGATATTTGCAGATGATACAAAACTATGTAAAGCAGTTAATACAAGAGAAGATAGTATTCTGCTACAGATGGATCTGGATAAGTTGGAAACTTGGGCTGAAAGGTGGCAGATGAGGTTTAACAATGATAAATGTAAGGTTATACAAATGGGAAGAAGGAATCAATATCACCATTACACACTGAACGGGAAACCACTGGGTAAATCTGACAAGGAGGACTTGGGGATCCTAGTTAATCATAAACTTACCTGGAGCAGCCAGTGCCAGGCAGCAGCTGCCAAGGCAAACAGGATCACGGGGTGCATTAAAAGAGGTCTGGATACACATGATGAGAGCATTATACTGCCTCTGTACAAATCCCTAGTTAGACCGCACATGGAGTACTGTGTCCAGTTTTGGGCACCGGTGCTCAGGAAGGATATAATGGAACTAGAGAGAGTACAAAGGAGGGCAACAAAATTGAGAAAGGGGATGGGAGAACTACAATACCCAGATAGATTAGTGAAATTAGGATTATTTAGTCTAGAAAAAAGACGACTGAGGGGCGATCTAATAACCATGTATAAGTATTTAAGGGGACAATACAAATATCTCGCTGAGGATCTGTTTATACCAAGGAAGGTGACGGGCACAAAGGGGCATTCTTTGTGTCTGGACGAGAGAAGGTTTTTCCACCAACATAGAAGAGGATTCTTTACTGTTAGGGCAGTGAGATTCTGGAATTGCTTGCCTGAGGAGGTGGTGATGGTGAACTCAGTCGAGGGGTTCAAGAGAGGCCTGGATGTCTTCCTGGAGCAGAACAATATTGTATCATACAATTATTAGGTTCTGTAGAAGGACGTAGATCTTGGGATTTATTATGATGGAATATAGGCTGAACAGGATGGACAAATGTCTTTTTTCGGCCTTACTAACTATGTTACTATGTAAATTGGCTTCAACATTTTGTGTTCCTACAGGGAAGCCCAAGGAACACCATGTAATTATATAGCAGGTTCCTATGGAGTAATAGCTGCTCAATAGGGCTCTGCAAAACCACCCCATTGTCAATTGGTTTTGTGGGAACAAATCAGTCAAGATTGGGATGCCCCAAATCAGACAACTCTTTACCTGATACCCAGGGCTGTGGAGTCAGAGTCGTGGTCGGTGTCCATTTTGGTGGAGTCGGAATAAAATGGACCGACTCCAAAAATATATAATAAATTGGGTACAGTAGTTCAGTGTAGGATCTGCGGTAAATGATTTTATAATAATTTGGTAAAGTTATGAAATGTCTTATAAATGCCTGTTCTGTTCCTGATCTAAGGATCTCGGCTTTTCGTTGAGATGAATCTGTGCTGCACTTTATGGACATACTCAGTAGTGAGGCAGGGCTGTGGGGTCGGAGTCCCTGCTTATACCTCAAAACTATAATATAGTGTCCTGTTCCTGACATATAAATGCTAACTCAAACTTACCTAGATACAGCTTCCATTCCAATTATTGCCTACATTAAAGCACTCATCCTTAATTAAGCGATGGAAATATCATGACCTTCAATGCCTTTATAAATCTACAATACAATACATCATATATTATGTGTGATTTTGCAGTACAGGACCCGAGTCTACCTGAATTATGGCAGTATCTAAAACACTGTAGGCTACAAGTCCATTCTTTGCTCAGTCAGTTGAGGTTTATGTGACTTGTGTATCACAAATAAATCTTGTACTAGTATACCTTACACAAATCACTTTGAGTAAAAAAAATATATATATATACCGGTGTAAGTATATATATATATATATATATATATATATATATATATATATATATAAAGATCCTCAGCACTCTGACGATTTTATAGCCTGTGCAACGCATTTTATGAAAGCACAGTAACCTGTTTAGTATTGCAGTGAATGAGTGGCAGAATTCATTACAAGAATTTAAATGGCCTAAACAACAGCTCCCTTTTGCCAAAAGATTCTGCATCTTCGTTTGTGCTTTATGAGCTGTTGGCAGTCTGACTGCAAATCAATTTGCACAGGTGGAAAAGCAGAAATACATACTACACAACTGTGCTACAGTTTAAATCAGAAACACATAATGAGATTGCTTGGCAGACAGCAAGCTAGTGGTTGATGACAAATTTCAGTATTGATATTTATGGGCCTAGAAGATTTACAGTTTATACCTGCCAAATGGAGTTATAAAATGCTGGACAACTTAAAGAGAACCTATCAGCAGGATTGTGCTACTACAATCATTGTCAGGTTGGGGCCGTTATACTGATTAAAATGATACCTGGGTTGATGAAATCCGTCTTGTGGTTGTTGCTTAATCTGTATTTGTAGTTTTCAGTTAATGAAATTATCGTGCTGCTGGGCGGCCTGTCGGGGGTCTTCATGTGGTGCTCTGCTTACATATGCATCTGTATGGCTTATGACAGGTCACTGATCCTTCACTGACCTGCCCCCTATTTTACATACTGCATATCATATTGTGGGGTTACACATTTTTTTTTTTTTACATCCATCATAATGTCGCCGGCGCTGTAGCGTGATATATGCCTGATATGCATTTATCGTGATGCTACTGTGCAGGAGCCGCCGCAGCCATTTTGATTATGATAATTTCTTTATTTCCCCATGATAGTATAGGACTAAAGTATAAATGCATATTCGGCATATATCATGCTACAGTGCAGGCGCCCCCATATTGATGAATTTTTTTTAATTTTTTTGTTGTAACCCCACAATACGATATGCAGTATGTAAAATGTAAAATAGGGGACAGATCACTGAAGGATCAGTGACGTGTCATAAGCCCATAAGGATGCATATGTAGGCAGAGCACCACATAAAGCCCATCACAGGCCGCCCCTGAGCACAAGAATCTCATTAACTGAAAACACAAATACAGATTACACAACAACCACAAGACTGATTTCATCAACCAAGGTATCATTTTACTCAATATAACGGCGCCAACCTGACAGTGTCTTTAGTTTACTGAGTACAATCCTGCTGACAGGTTTGCTTTAAGGCAGGTTTATATTCGAGCAGATTTCTACGCATACAGTGCAGATCAACAATATACCAAGCCATGCTCCTTTAAGTCCCTTTAAGGCTATGTTCACACGTTGCATTTTTGCTGCATTTTTTTCTGCACGCAAAACCTGCTCTCTTGGCAGTGAAGAAGTTGCTTACAAAAAGCAGGTTTTGCTGCGTTTTTTGTTGCGTTTTCCAGGATCCCAAAGTTTAGCTTTGATTCCATCACAGAAGCATGACCAATGCAATATGTTATGTCACCAATGCAAGTCATATGTGAAACCATAAAATCATTTTGGAAAAGAGGGCAATTTGATAAAATTATTTAGTGGAAAAATAGTTTTATGTCTGAAAAAATTGTGACTATACTGAACAAAAAAGTTCACAAGTTCATTAAAAAAATACACAATTACAAATTCACAGCGGGTGAGTTGAATTGGTCAGGAATAGTTTACCTAAGACACTGGAAGAGCATTGAGTTTGTGGGACATTGTTTACTGTCACACTTTGGTCGGCCCTTGAGTTGATCTTGCAATGTACAATTTCACACCTTGGTTGACCCATGTTTACATTGCACACATCACTAATTTAATTAAACTGTACTAATGTTAGCGCTGCTAATCTCAGATAAAGAGAACAAGATATTTTGGTTAAAACTTTGGAGAATCGCAAAAAAAAAAATGTGTTTCACATACTGCTGCACTTGCTTTTTTAAAAAAAATGCTGCAAAAACGGATACCTACTTTTTTTTGCATTTACTCATAACTTTCTATTGGTAAAAAAAAAAAAACACTGCAAAAATACTGAAAGAAGTGACATGCTGCACTTTTCAAAAACGCAGCAGTTTTCCAATTCAGTCAGGAACAGAAACCAATGTGTGTGTATGACATTTCTGAAATCTCACAGCTTTTGCTGGTGTTGTAAAAAGCAACTTGAAATTAGCATAAAAAAAGCAAAACCTGCTCTCTTGGCAGTAAGGAAGCGGTTTACAAAAAAGCAGATTAAGGCTACTTTCACACTAGCGTCCGAAGCATTGCGACGAATGGCCGTCGTGCGACGGATGCGTCGTGTTTTGGCGGATCGTCGGCACAAAAAAGTTGCATGTAACGTTTTTTGTGCGTCGTGTCGGAACTCCGCCCCCTCCTCCCCGGACCTTACAATGGGGCAGCAGATGCGTTGTAAAACTGCAACCGCTGCCCCCGTTGTTCGTTTTTTTCGCAGTTTGCGTCGGTACGTCGGGCCAACGCATGGCGACGGCCCCGTACCGACGCTAGTGTGAAAGTAGCCTTAGCTGTTTTTTTTTGCTACGTATTTGCAGTGTTTATGTTGTCTGTTGTGCATGCTCATAAAGTTTAGTGCCCCCCTAAAAAACATGATACAACTTCCAAGTTTTTGCACCAAAAATGCAGCAAAACTGGATACCTGTATTTTTTGCTGCATTTTTGCACTTACATGCATTTAATATGACTGTGCCGGAAGGACAGAAGCTTTAAAAATTGTAAAGAAAAGTTTTAAAAAATATTTTACAAAAATTATAAAAGTTCAAATCCCCCTTGTTCAAAGTAAAATAAAAACATATTAAAAATACACATATTTCGGATTGACGAGTTCAGAAATGCCCTATCAAAATATAAAAATAATTAATCTGATATGTAAATGGCCTAATAAGACAAAAATTCAAAGCGTCAGAATTACCTTTTTTTGGTCGTTGCAATATTGCAATAAAATGCAATAACAGGCGATCAAAAGATCATATTTACCCCAAAATTGTATTGATAAAAACATCAGCTTGGTCCGCAAGAAATAAGCCCTCACCGAGCCCTAGACTCTGAAAAATGAAGATGCTACAGGTCTCAAAAAATGGCACTTTAAAAAAAAAACAACAACAACAAAAAAAAAACTTACTACTTAAAGGGACACTGTCACCTGAATTTGGAGGGAACAATCTTCAGCCATGGAGGCGGGGTTTTTGGGTGTTTGATTCACCCTTTCCTTACCCGCTGGCTGCATGCTGGCTGCAATATTGGATTGAAGTTTATTCTCTGTCCTCCGTAGTACATGCCCGCACAAGGATACTCTAACGGATTGCGCTAACGCAATGTCCAAAAAGGTATTGCGTTTGGCCATCCAGCTAGCGCAGCAGCGTTCGAGGTCCGTCCGAAAATAACGGGACATCGCTGACGCATGCCAAAAATGGCATATGTTAGCGATCGGTTAGCACATTGCAGTCAATGGGTGCACTAACGGATCCGTGACATAGCGTTAATTGCGCCAATTTCGCCATGTAACAGATTCCGTTAGCGGACATCCACTAACGCAATGTGAAATAGTCAGTCTTACTAAGGAAACATAGGGGAGGAGGGGGATATTAAGCTCCTGATACAGTGGGGCAAAAAAGTATTTAGTCAGTCAGCAATAGTGCAAGTTCCACCACTTAAAAAGATGAGAGGCGTCTGTAATTTACATCATAGGTAGACCTCAACTATGGGAGACAAACTGAGAAAAAAAAATCCAGAAAATCACATTGTCTGTTTTTTTAACATTTTATTTGCATATTATGGTGGAAAATAAGTATTTGGTCAGAAACAAAATTTCATCTCAATACTTTGTAATATATCCTTTGTTGGCAATAACAGAGGTCAAACGTTTTCTGTAAGTCTTCACAAGGTTGCCACAAACTGTTGTTGGTATGTTGGCCCACTCCTCCATGCAGATCTCCTCTAGAGCAGTGATGTTTTTGGCTTTTCGCTTGGCAACACGGACTTTCAACTCCCTCCAAAGGTTTTCTATAGGGTTGAGATCTGGAGACTGGCTAGGCCACTCCAGTACCTTGAAATGCTTCTTACGAAGCCACTCCTTCGTTGCCCTGGCGGTGTGCTTTGGATCATTGTCATGTTGAAAGACCCAGCCACGTTTCATCTTCAATGCCCTTGCTGATGGAAGGAGGTTTGCACTCAAAATCTCACGATACATGGCCCCATTCATTCTTTCATGTACCCGGATCAGTCGTCCTGGCCCCTTTGCAGAGAAACAGCCCCAAAGCATGATGTTTCCACCACCATGCTTTACAGTAGGTATGGTGTTTGATGGATGCAACTCAGTATTCTTTTTCCTCCAAACACGACAAGTTGTGTTTCTACCAAACAGTTCCAGTTTGGTTTCATCAGACCATAGGACATTCTCCCAAAACTCCTCTGGATCATCCAAATGCTCTCTAGCAAACTTCAGACGGGCCCGGACATGTACTGGCTTAAGCAGTGGGACACGTCTGGCACTGCAGGATCTGAGTCCATGGTGGTGTAGTGTGTTACTTATGGTAGGCCTTGTTACATTGGTCCCAGCTCTCTGCAATTCATTCACTAGGTCCCCCCGCGTGGTTCTGGGATTTTTGCTCACCGTTCTTGTGATCATTCTGACCCCACGGGGTGGGATTTTGCGTGGAGCCCCAGATCGAGGGAGATTATCAGTGGTCTTGTATGTCTTCCATTTTCTAATTATTGCTCCCACTGTTGATTTCTTCACTCCAAGCTGGTTGGCTATTGCAGATTCAGTCTTCCCAGCCTGGTGCAGGGCTACAATTTTGTTTCTGGTGTCCTTTGACAGCTCTTTGGTCTTCACCATAGTGGAGTTTGGAGTGAGACTGTTTGAGGGTGTGCACAGGTGTCTTTTTATACTGATAACAAGTTTAAACAGGTGCCATTACTACAGGTAATGAGTGGAGGAAAGAGGAGACTCTTAAAGAAGAAGTTACAGGTCTGTGAGAGCCAGAAATCTTGATTGTTTGTTTCTGACCAAATACTTATTTTCCACCATAATATGCAAATAAAATGTTAAAAAAACAGACAATGTGATTTTCTGGATTTTTTTTTCTCAGTTTGTCTCCCATAGTTGAGGTCTACCTATGATGTAAATTACAGACGCCTCTCATCTTTTTAAGTGGTGGAACTTGCACTATTGCTGACTGACTAAATACTTTTTAGCCCCACTGTAAGTACTGCTGTGACAGCCTGCTGAGGGAAAAGAGAAGCTGGGAAAAGCTATGGTCAATAGTGAAAGGTGGAAGACACTGCTGTGACTACTGGGGAAATCCATTCAGTTTATTTTGTAATACAGAAAACACAACTGATGCGAAAATCCAAAATTCCACATAACTGGTTGTCGCATGCTTGCTGGACTTTTATTTTTTATAAAAATTCAATTGCTTGTCAATCGGGTTGCATCATGATCAAACTGATCAACTGTGGAAGGGTGGGGAGACTGGTCGATCACCAGGTGAGCCACTGAGCCAGGTGTCCAAGAACAGCAACCAGCACAGTGAAGTTGTTATACTATACTTTGACTGCTACCTGCCAGCATTAGGAAGTAAAACTGGTCAATTGTCCAGGGCCTCTCTGAAATTGGCCCAATTCCAGTGCCATATACAAAGTAGAGGCTGACCAGGGACCTACCATAGGCCCATGATGGTCAACGGTATTGCGCACTAGGGGATGTGGACAAGTGCTGCAGCTTATTATTGCTAAAAAAGTTTCCTATATCTACTGGATCAACTGCAGTGTTTGGTGCTTCCTTAATAAATCCCTTTGGTATCCCTTAAACTTCTGACCTCCCGGTTTAATTATTGCCAAAACCTCGACCAGGACAGAAAGGGTTGGGGAGGATGCAAGCTAACAAGTCTATCTAGCTGCAGAGTTTTCACTGAGTACTTTTACTGAACTCCGCTATTCAGCAGAAAATTTTAGTATATTTCTTTGTTTTGTGCATATATGTGTATATGCCTCTTATGTGTATGTTCAAAGGGTGTGATATGTACATGTGTATTTTCACTATTTCTCCTAACTTTGTTTAAAGACATCTATGGTTTGATTTTTTTTTCTGGATTGAACATGTTATTACCGACACCTGGTATTAGGCCAGGGTCACACTAGAGAGTTTTACGGACGTATGAGAGGCGCAAAAACTACGCATTGCACACGGACCAATGATTCTGTATGGGGCAGCTCCTATCTGCTGTATATTTCGCAGCCATATTTTACGGGCGCAGAAAATCGCAGTATGCTGGGTTTGTTTGTTAGCGTATTGCGCAAAAAATCCGCCAATGAAAGTCTATGGGGGAGAGAAAAATATGGATTACACACGGACCATCAGTGAGACTTGCGAGAAATACGCACCGGTGTTCTATAGAAAAGCTGGTAATTCAGTGTGGTGTACAGTAAAATCACACTGACAGGTTAGAATAGATCAAATAAATGTCTACACACACACATATATATATATGTGTGCATATATATATATATATATATATATTGTGAAGAGCAGAAAAAAATTGATTACCTCAATGAACAAAAATAAAAAAAAAAGAATTTGTGATAAATATTGACCTGTCCATTCAAGGACATTTTAGCTATAGTATGAAATCCTGTTTTTCTTGTCTGTGGAATTGCCTTTGTACTGTTTGTTGTGAAACTGCCGCCCACGAAACTGTTTTCTTTTCTTTTCTTTCTTTCCTGTTTTGTCTCTTTGTTTAAACATGCAAAACTTGTATAACCACTAAACCTACTGAAACAGCTATATAAAGAAGGGATAGCACATTGAAGGCAGGCGTGCTTCAGAGACTTCCCAGTGATACACTATACAAGACGTGTCTTGTGTATTATTTCTGGTGATTCACCACTTCCAAAGGCTGCTCCGACTGAGTGTGATCCCGACATTTCCTGGCGCCTGAACAGGGACCCGAGGTCTGTGTATTCCTTCAAGAACACCGGCAGAATACGAACGAAAAGAGAATCTGGGATAATGGACGGCAGATGAACAAAAACCTGGCCAGGTAAGAGACACTGTTAAATCTCTTATATCTGCCCTGCACTGTCCGTAAGATTTTCTGTGTCGTGTTCTTTAGCGGGTAGTTCTAGTAGAGGAGGATACCTATAGCTCGGGTTCTTGAACTATTTAGGAATTGATCACCTCACGGAGTACGGCATTGAATGAGAGTGAATGTGAATAGAAGGTGTGTGGAAGTTGGGAATAGCCCTATAAGCCGCCCAGGGGGTTGAAACAGAAGAAGTGACTGTCCCACTGGGCAACGTGGTTGCGTTCTTTCGGGGAGACCTCCGCGCCTATGTTCAATCTCTGATCCTGTCTTTGACAAAAACCTGGTGACGGATAAGTGTATGATAGTATGAGCCCAGGACAGATAAATTAGCCTGGGACAAGAATACGTTGTATGTGATAGTATAAGCCCAGGACAGATAAATTAGCCTGGGACAAGATACGTTGTATGTTCTTTTTCTTTTTCTGTCTGGTTGCATTTGTGTTGTTTGCTATAGGTGTAGGAATCAGGATTTTCTTACATCAACACAGTTTAAACATCCTAGCTCCTTAGGAAGAAGGTAACAAGGTATTCTCATACCCAAACGCCACCTAGGACAAGAAAAAGACATCCTAGCTCCTTAGGAAGAAGGTAACGAGGTATTCTCATACCCAAACGCCACCTAGGGCAAGAAAGCTCAGGATAAGAAAATGGGGAATAAGCAAACAAAGTCGGAACCAGAAGAATTAGATATCTATACTATCATAAAGGAGAGAAGTGGTGAAGATGCCACTAAGGGGCTGAAAAAGATTTTTAGTAAGTTTGGAGTTACTAGGGCAGAAGCTTTTAGTAGAAAACTATGGGAAGGAATTCAGGAAAGGAAAAAAGGCATAATCAGAGACAAGAAATGGATAGATCAGATCCAAGCATTGATTGATGTCTCTAGGGTAGCAGAAAATGAGGGATGGACATATAATCAACAGAGTAAAAAGTGGTGTATTAGACCCACAGGCTGTGGAGAAAAACAAAATGTGGAATCTAAAAATACCCCACCCCCATACCTTAACCCACATGCCCCATCTTTTCTCCAAACACCACCTCAAAGTTTAGCCGGACCAGGAGGATGGGTATGTCCGCACTGTGGACAACAAAATCCAGACTGGAGAAATGATTGCCTAGCCTGTGGTACACCTAGACATGGCGCTGTACTTGCCCCTGTTAGGGTAGTACCAAGACCCTTTAGGGAACCTGGTGCTGACGGAGTAATGGGAACTAGATATCACCAAACTCGACAATATTTCCCTTGGTCCCCCGCTGAAGGCATGTCTCTCTTGCATAACGCACCAGATCCCACCCAGTGTCCAGTTAGATTTGCACAATATATACAGCAAATTATGCAGACTCACGCTGGAGTTTGGGCAGATGGAGAAGAATTATGTAGAATGAAAATGACTCCTGGACTCTTCCAGGAGCTATTAGCAAATCTACAGGTACATAGGCCCCAAGCAGGAGATGGTGCCTTACAAACGATAGAATCAGGTACACAATTTGTAGATCACTTAATGGTTTTCATGAGGGAGAGACAGAGGCAGAGAGGAACAACGGGAGTGGTGGCTCAGAAATCTGGACAATCAGTAGACGAATATTATCTAAGTGTAGAAAATAATTTCAGAGATGAAGGCATGGATCTAACCGCTCCAGGAATGATGAGGTTAGTTACAAAAACCTTTATAGATGGATTGTCTCCAAAAGTGAAGGAAAAGCTTAAGGCCGCAACCCCTGATTGGAGAACCTTGGAAGACCCACACCTGGCTAGACAGAAAGCTGTAGGGATAGAAATGGACTTAAGAGAAAATTCTAAGCCAGTAAGAATTGCACAGGCTAATACTGGCTCTGCTAATCAAAAGTTTACTTGTCATTACTGTAAGAAGCCAGGACATTTCTAAAGGGAATGTAGGAAGAGAAAAACAGATATAGATTCAGGAACCTTTGTACCCAAAAATAGGATAAATAACCCAGTGCCTGATCAAACAGACAGCTCAGAATGACTGAAAGTTATGCAGGTCTCTCTTCCTTCTAGAAGACCAATAATACAAGTTGAAGTTGAGGGTAAAAATGTACCTTTTCTGATAGATACGGGAGCAACATCCTCCATTTTAAATCAGGACTTTTTACCATATCCTGACAATATATCCTCAAAGGTTACATATGCAGAAGGGTATGATGGTAAAATTCAGGCGTTGCCCTTTACAAAACCTTTAAATGTGAGCTTTGGCCCTAAAACTTTTGTATCCAAATTTTTATTTGCTAAAGGTGCACCTACCTGCTTGTTGGGTACTGATGTCTTAAGTAAAATGCATGCAAACATCCATTTTAGAGAAGATGGCACAGTTATGCTGACCATCCCTGAAGATGCAGAAACTCTGGAACCATATGTTAGAATACAGGCAATGGAGGATTTTCCCGAAATTTACACTCAACAAGCAAAAATTGACTTGTCTCGGGTTCCTGACAGCCTATGGGCAAAAGGAGACACTGATGTAGGATTTTTATCAGTAGCTCCTATACTGTTAGAAACTGCCCCGGGAACCATATTACCTCAGCTTAGGCAATACCCCATCAGCGCCCAGCAAGAACAGGCGATTTCTCAACAAATTCAGGATTATGTGTTACAAGGTGTTTTGGTAGAAATCAGGTCACCCGCCAATACACCCTTATATCCTGTTAAAAAGAAAGTGTCCTCCAAAGAAACTATGGTGAAATATCGCATGGTGCACGACTTACGGGAAATCAATAAGGTTTTGGCACCGGTCACCCCTGTGGTACCGAATCCTCATACCTTACTGTCTCAAATTCCCAGCACTGCTGCATATTTTACGGTAATTGACTTATCAAACGCATTTTTTTCTGTGCCACTACATAAGAACTGTTGGCATTTGTTTGCCTTTACATTCAAGGGTAAACAATTAGCATGGACAAGATTGCCACAAGGTATGGTACACTCACCAACTTTGTACTCTGAAGCAATGCAGACCGTGCTAAAAAATTTCATCCCAGAACCAGGAGTAGTCATTCTACAGTATGTAGATGACTTACTTATTTGTTGCCCTGATGAACAGACGGCAGTTACCTCAACTGTTAATTTCTTAATTTTCCTAGCGCAAGAAGGCTGTAAAGTAAATAGACAGAAACTCCAGGCTTGTCAACAAACAGTCGTGTTTTTAGGTCACTGCATATCACAGGGCATCAGACACCTCACACCTCAACGTACGGAAGCCATACGTAACATGCTTGAACCCAGGAATCACAAACAGCTGCGTGCTTTCCTAGGTATTGTTTCACACTGTAGACAGTGGATCATACATGCAAGTCAACTCATGCAGCCTTTATATGACTGTATTGCCAACACACCATATTCACTCAGTGAAGAGGCTAAACAGTCATTTTCCTCTTTGAAAACAGCACTGGTATCAGCTCCGGCTTTGGGACTCCCAGACTACACTAAACCTTTTCAATTGATGGCAGCTGAGATATCCTCACATGCTACAGGGGTGCTCACACAAAAACATGGAAACAAACAGAGACCTGTGGCATACATATCAGCTCATCTGGACCCTGTAGCTAGAGCCGCACCTTCTTGTGTAAGAGTAGTAGCCGCAATTTCACTGTTATTAGATAAAGCTTCTGAGATTGTTCTTGATCACCCACTTCTAGTTCAGACCACTCATGATGTACATGGCATTCTTAACCAGGTCCAACCTAAACATATTTCAATGGCCAGACACCTCCGTCTCCAATGTTCCCTACTACTGCCGCCCAACATTTCCTTCGCCAGGATTCAGACTCTTAATCTCGCGTCTTTGCTCCCTTTAGAGTCTGAGGGGGGTACCATACCTGAGGAAACTGCACTCTCCAACTCCTTTGAAACTGCACTCTCCAACTCCTTTGACCCATCAAAGTCAATGCATGATTGTGTACAATTAATGGAACAAGAGACTCAGGGCTTATGTAATGTACGTGACAAGCCACTCTGTAATGCTACATTTGAACTTTTCATAGATGGCAGTAGATATGCAGATATGAATGGACAATTTCATACAGGTTATGCGGTAGTAACTCAGCATGAAGTGCTGAAAGCAGAACCTCTCCTGCTAATCAGTCTGCACAAGAAGCAGAACTTACGGCATTAGTTGAAGCTCTAAAAATAGCCAAAGATCAGACAGCAAACATATACACTGATTCTAGATATGCACATGGCATTATTTTCGATTTTGGCGTAATATGGAGAGCCAGAGGTTATATGACTGCTTCAGGCCAACCTGTTAAACATGCCTCCCTCATTAGACAGATTCTGGAGGCAGCACAAGAAACTAAAGAAATAGCGGTGATAAAGGTAGCTGCACATGTGAGACTCGACACCGAGGAAGCCAGGGGTAACGATAAAGCCGATAAGGCAGCAAAACAGGCAGCACGTAAACCCTTACATCATGCCCACACACTAGATAGCTCTGAAGATGATGAGGAAAGATTGAAGGAAGCTCAGAAACAGGTAGACGACGAAGAACGAGGGCAGTGGCAGAAAAAAGGGGCAGAAGATCAGCAAGGATTATGGAAAAAAGGAACTTTGTTGTGTTTACCCAGAGCCTGGTACCCCGCAGTGGCAAGTGACCTCCACCTACCCACGCATGTGTCGGCAAATGGTATGACGCTCAAGGTAAAAGAAAGGTGGTTGGCTCCAGGCTTTGGTAATTTTGCTCGGAACATGTGTGCTGCATGCGCTATATGCCTGGCACACAATCCAGGTCAGGCCATTAAAATCCCAACCAAGCATCATGTAAGACCACTGTATCCCTTTCAAAGACTCCAGATCGACTACATCCAACTTCCTAGGTACAATGGATACGAATATGTGCTTGTGTGTGTGGACATGTTCTCAGGGTGGCCAGAGGCTTATCCAGTTCGTAAAGCCTCAGCAAAAACTACTGCCATTAAAATAGCACATGAACTGATACCCCGTTACGGCATGCCTGAGGTGATCGAGTCAGATAGGGGTACCCATTTTACTGGGGAAATATTCCAGAATGTTATGAAAATGTTGGGAGTAGAAAACCAGTTTCACACTCCATATCATCCACAGAGTTCAGGTAAAGTGGAAAGATTAAATGGGACAATAAAATTAAAAATCCAGAAGGCCATGGCAGAAACAGGAAAGCCTTGGACCGAGTGTCTACCACTTGCCCTGTATTCCATCCGAAACACCCCAAGGGGGAAGGCTAAGCTGTCACCACATGAGATTCTTTTTGGTAGAGCAGCAAATTTGGGTTGTTATTTTCCACAACAACTGATGTTGAATACTGAGACTTTAACTGCTTATGTACAAGAATTACAAAAACGTTTAACTAAAGTGCATTCGCAAGTTTTTGCTTCCCTTCCAGATCCAGAAAATCTCGAAGGAGGCCACAAGTTGGAACCTGGTGATCAAGTCTACGTGAAAAGACACACCAGAAAGACTCTGGAACCGAGATTTGACGGACCTTTCCAAGTCCTGTTAACAACTCCAACAGCAGTCAAGCTTGAAGGAAAGGCATCATGGATACATGCAAGCCATTGCAAAAAAGCAGTATAAGACTCATGATATTGATGTTAATAATGTTAACCTCAACGGAGGCATGGGAAAGACTGAATTCTCTAGCCCCTTTGAACAATAGATTCGTACAACATCATAGAAAATTAGTGCATGACTTGTTAAATAATACGCAACCCCTGGCAGATTGTTGGATCTGTACCCATTCACCAGTATCAGCCACAAGTATACCTTTTCTAGCAGTTCCCGTGTCAGCTGAAGAAATATTCGCTTGGCCTAATTGTTCAGACAACCTGGCCAACAACCAACCTGGCAATACTAGATTATGGAATACTACAATCGCCATACCAATTGTGGGATGGGTAGAATTTCCTTGGTGGCAGGGCAATCTTACAGGAAAAATAGACAACTTACAATATTTAGCATTCAAGGGAGGAAAATGGGTACCTAGGAATAAGACTGGATTAACTGATTTAGGACAGGTCCCCACTGAAAATCTACAGCTCAGTTTCAGTACAACGACTCAGGGATCAGTATGACAAAGACAATGACCAAAATAAGGATAGCTGGTGGTCAGATACCTTTTCTTTTCTTAACCCGGCCAATTGGTTCAGAGGGATCGGTGGGTGGGTTACCGGGATTATGCAAAGCCTAATACATACAGTTATGGTTATTGTAATTATATATGTATTATTCAAGGTTGTACTCAAGGGTATCTCGGTATGCACAAATAAATTTTGTGTAATGGATGCGAGAATATAAAGTTTTTTTTTTTTGTAATATCACAAAAAGAATGACTAAAATGATCGACAAGGTTTTGAATGGAATATGTCAAAGGGGGGATTGTGAAGAGCAGAACAAGAATGATTACCTCAATGAACAAAAATAAAAAAAAAGAATTTGTGATAAATATTGACCTGTCCATTCAAGGACATTTTAGCTATAGTATGAAATCCTGTTTTTCTTGTCTGTGGAATTGCCTTTGTACTGTTTGTTGTGAAACTGCCGCCCACGAAACTGTTTTCTTTTCTTTTCTTTCTTTCCTGTTTTGTCTCTTTGTTTAAACATGCAAAACTTGTATAACCACTAAACCTACTGAAACAGCTATATAAAGAAGGGATAGCACATTGAAGGCAGGCGTGCTTCAGAGACTTCCCAGTGATACACTATACAAGACGTGTCTTGTGTATTATTTCTGGTGATTCACCACTTCCAAAGGCTGCTCCGACTGAGTGTGATCCCGACAATATATATATATATATATATATATATATACCTATACTATGTCATTGAGACACATACAGTATATATATATTTATATTTAATACAGAGCTAGATAGCAGAAAAGCCGGTAATTCAATTGCCGGCTTTTGCCATCTCCTTATCAAACCCAACAGGATATGAGACATGGTTTACATACAGTAAACCATTTCATATCCCTTACATATTCCTCACTAATAATGTTAGTAGAGTGCGTGTGCAAAATTTGGGGGCTCTAGCTGTTAAAATAAAGGGTTAAATCACAGGCACGGTGTGGGCTCCTGCGCAATTTTCTCCGCCAGAGTGGGAAAACCAGTGACTGAGGGCAGATATTAATAGCCTAGAGAGGGACCATGGTTATTGTTCCCCCCGGCTAAAAACAACTGCCCCCAGCCACTCCAGAAAAGGCACATCTGTAAGATGCGCCTATTCTGGCACTTAGCCTCTCTCTTCTCACTCCCGAGTAGCGGTGGGATATGGCGTAATAAAGGTTTAATGTCACCTTGCTAATGTAAGGTGACATTAAGCCTGGTTAATAATGGAGAGATGTCAATAAAACACCTATCCATTATTAATCCAAAAGTTGTAAAGGGTTAATAATACATACACACATTATGAATAAAGTATTTTAATGAAATAGACACACACATGGGGTTGTAAAATCTTTATTGTACGCTTAATCTACCTGAAGACCCTCGTTCTGTAAAAGAAAAATAAAGAAAAAAGCAACAATATCCCATACCTTTCCGGCGTGCAGTCAAGTCCAATGCTGTAAATCCATCTGAAGGGGTTAAATAATTTTACAACCAGGAGCCTGCTAATGCAGCTGTTGCTCCTGGTTGTAAAAACTGGGGTATGAATGGAATGCAGGGGAACATAACATCGTAGACTTGTGGTGCTGCGCTCCCTGCTGGCATAAACTCATATGAACTCTAGCGTGAGAAAATATTCTGAAAAATTCCCACGCTAGAGTTCATAAGCACAGCCAATTTTTGGTTTTGAGTTTTCATTTTTTCCTCAAGCAGCCATAACATTTTTATTTTTTCTGTTGACATAGCCATGAGAGCTTGCTGTTTTTTTGCGAGATGGGTTCTAGTTCTGGAGGACTGAATAAAAATTTCTAAGTGAGATGGAATGGAGAAAAAAAAAAATAAAAAAATGTTTATTTGGGTCTCATTTTTATGGCGTTAATCTTGTGGAAAAAAGAACTCACACCATGGTTCTGCAGGTTAGCACAATTATGATGATACCAAACCTTTATAAAAAAAAGTTATACTTTTTTTTTTTTATTTCAGATTAATAAAAATTCTGAACTTTGAAAAAAAAAAAATAAATAAATTTTGGAATACATACTAATTTTTATTGCATTTTACAGTGTTTTCTTTGCACGACGTTGAGCTACGAGCCAGATGTACAGCTAAAGATCTTTAACTGACCTCTCACCAGCACTCTTAAAAGCTTTCATGGTGCAGAGCAAGATGACAGCGGAGGTCTATCCCTTTCAGTGACACTGTTTTTTTCAGACTATAATACGCACTTTTTCCAAAAACATTTTGGAGGCAAATGGGGGTGCATCTTTTAGTCGGAATATACTTACAAGTAGTGTGTAGGCAGCATGAAACGGATGATTCTGCGGCAGTCCGACGATCACACTTCCTTTCCCAGGTTGGTGCGGCAGGCTTGGCGGTGTTCTGTGGTGCCAGGGGCTCCGACGGCATTTTGCGAAAGCCCGGAGCCCCCTGAGATCTCAATCTGAGCATGTGCCGCACTCGGTGGCCATTTTCCCGGAGGCCATCGCATCGCAGTAAGGGATGTGCAGGGGGCTCCGGGCTTTCACAAAATGCCGGAGGAGCCCCCTGCACCACAGAGCACCGCCAAACCTGCCGCATTAGCCTGGGATGGGATTTGCCAGAGGCCACCGCATCACGGTAATGGATGTGCAGGGGGCTCCGGGCTTTCACAAAATGCTAGCGGAGCCCCTCCCCCCGGACCATGAGCACCTCCAAACCTGCCACACCAGTCTGGGATCGGAGTGATATCGCCAGACCACCGAACACCCACTGCACCAGCGCTGTCAATCTCCCCCCGGTAAGCTGAATTCAGACTGTAAGGCAGACCCCCATTTGACACATTAATTTTTTTACCCTATTTTCCGTCTGAAAATTTGGGGTGCATCTTATGGTCCGGTGCATCTTATAGTCCGAAAAATACGGTAAGTCCTGTTTTGTCTTGAATGCAGCAATAACTGGAATTTGGTCTGGAGATCACGTGGGCAATTCAATGAAGAGGCTTTAATGAAGGAACGTAACATTATCCCAGGAGCAGTTTTTCAACACGACAATGGAAGGCTGCATGTTGCTCACAATACTGCGAGTAGCATGTGTTGCCCAAGCATACTACTATGGCCTGCAAGAATCTTCGGACTTGTCTCCCATCAAGCAAATCTAGGAAATCATTGGTCAGCGATTGCAAAGGGGTATGTCAGCAACAAATCATATTTTTTTGTGCCCAACTGCATTCAGTGTGACAGAATATTCATCAGGCAAACAATAATGACCTCAGTGACACCATTCCAAGGCATATGAATGCGTGTATTTCTGCACAAGTTGCTTACACTTGCTACAGAATAAATCGAGATGTTTTTAACATGTTGTTTCCATTTTTCATTACTTGCATATCATTAATATGTCTATTCATTCTGTGATTTCCATAATTCAATTACTTTTTTTCCTTAGTGTTGTAATTTCAATGTTGAGGAGAGTATAATAAATATAAAGACGGTATTATTTTTGGATTTGAAGGCATCCAGAAGGGGCCCACACATACGGTACTTCTTATAAATGTGCCCTTTGAGAGAGGGTAGAGTGTACTTTTTCTTTATTAATAGAGGGAGACAGAGTTTATTGCGATGAATATGCAACCAGATGCCACACTCTATGTACTTAGGTAAGCTGTGTGCATGTTATCACTATGGATGAATCATTACCAAGGCATGCTTTAGACAGAATAATAGAAAATAACCGCTTGTATACAGTGATAGCTGCACACCATATGGATCTGCTAGGAGTTCTAGGCTTCCCTACAGACTGCATTCAGAGGAGGCCATCGCCCAAGGCCCCGCGATCTGAGGGGGCCCACCCAGAGCTACGCTACTGTAACTATCAGCGTGTGCACAGCGCGCCGATAGTTACATTCTGCGGCAGGGCAGGGAGAAGCGATCTCCCTGCTCTGCTGTCCGGCCGCTATGGGGCCCCTGAGCAGGCGGGGGGCCCGGTGCCAGCAGTGGGTCCCCCCGCCTGTCATTGCAGGGTCAGCTATATTGGCTGGACGCCGATACAGCTGACCGCATTGATGAGAGAAGGAGCGTTACCCTCCCTCTCGCATCATCCCCCTGTCAGCGTCTGACTCAGCGGCTGACAGCGGGTGAGATGACGTCAATACCCTGCACCCGCTGTCCGGAGATGAGCGGGTACTCGGAGCAGCGGAAGAAGAGAGGTGAGTATTTATTTTTATGTGGGCTGCCTTACACTACAGAGTCTGCCTATGGGGGGTCTGCCTTATACTACAGAATCTGTTTAGGGGGGGTCTGCCTTATACTACAGAATCTGCCTAAGGGGGGTCTGCCTTAAACTACAGTCGCCTATGGGGGGTCTGCCTTATACTACAGGGTCCGCCTATGGGGGGATGTCTGCCTTATACTACAGAGTCTGCCTATGGGGGGTCTGCCTTATACTACAGAGTCTGTTTAGGGGGGTCTGCCTTATACTACAGAATCTGCCTATGGGGGGTCTGCCTTAAACTACAGTTACCTATGGGGGGGTCTGCCTACAGGGTCCGCCTATGGGGGGATGTCTGCCTTATACTACAGAGTCTGCCTATGGGGGAGTCTGCCTCATACTAGAGCCTCAAGCACAAACCACTCAAAAAATGGTGCAAAAAGTCCAATAAATATTAATAAATGTTATTGAATGTAACAACATGAATGACAAGAAATAGACAGCAGTGGGTTAAAATACCATCAAACTACATGGAGCTCAAGGAGACTGAACAACCTCCCCACAATACGTCACTGAAACAGTAGACGTTTGATATAAAGCAGCGGTACATACTTCCCTGCATGTTCAATGTAAATGGCCGTATCACAATAGTAGTGTAAACATGAACACACAGGTGAAGGAGTGCATATATAAATATACATGCACACCAATGTCAAATAAACATGGCCCAAATGGGAAACATACCAACAATGTAGCAGAGGGGATATGTCTGCCTTAAACTACAGAGTCGCCTATGGGGGGGTCTGCCTTATACTACAGAGTCCGCCTATGGGGGGGATGTCTGCCTTATACTACAGAGTCTGCCTATGGGGGGTGCTGCCTTATACTACAGGGTCTGCCTATGGGGGGGTCTGCCTTCTACTACCGCCTGCCTTATACTACAGAGTCTGACTATGGGGGAGGCCTGCCTTATACTGCAGGGTCTGCCTTATGCTATAGAGTCTGCCTATGGGGGTGTATTATACAATATAGAGTAGGCCTAAGGGGAGTGCATTATAATATGTGAAGATCTACGGGGAGTGCATTATACTACACTGCTCAAAAAAAATAAAGGGAACACTAAAGACTACATCCAAGATATCACTGAATGAAATATTTCAGTTATAAATCTTAATTCATTACATAGTGTAATGTGTTGAGAAGAATAAAAACTAAAAATGATCAATGTAAATCAAAACCAATATCCCACGGAGGTCTGGAGTTGGAGTGATGCTCAAAATCAAAGTGGAAAAATAAGTTACAGGCTGATCCAACTTCAGTGGTAATGCCTCAAGACAAGGAAATGATGCTCAGTAGTGTGTGAGGCCTTCTCATACCTGTATGACCTCCCTACAACCCCTGGGCATGCTCCTGATGAGGCGGCGGATAGTCTCCTGAGGGATCTCCTCCCAGACCAGGACTAAAGCATCCGCCAACTCCTGGACAGTCTGTGGTGCAACATGACGTTGGTGGATGGTGCGAGGCATGATATCCCAGATGTGTTCAATCGGATTCAGGTCTGGGGAACGGGCGGGCCAGTCCATAGCTTCAATGCCTTCATCTTGCAGGAATTGCTGATACACTCCAGCCACACGAGGTCTGGCATTGTCCTGCATTAGGAGGAACCCAGGGCCAACCGCACCAGAATATGGTCTCACAAGGGGTCTGAGGATCTCATCTCAGTACCTAATGGCAGTCAGGCTACCTCTGGTGAGCACATGGAGGGCTGTGCGGACCTCCAAAGGAATGCCACCCCACACCATTACTGACCCACTGCCAAACCAGTCATGCTGAAGGATGTGGCAGGCAGCAGATCGCTCTCCACAGCGTCTCCAGACTCACGTGTCACGTGTTACATATGCTCAGTGTGGACCTGCTTTCATCTGTGAAGAGCACAGATTTGCCAATCCTGGTGTTCTGTGGCAAATGCTAAGTATGCTGCACGGTGTTGAGCTTAGAGCACAACCCCCATCTGTGGACGTTGGGCACTCAGACCATCCTCATGGAGTCGGTTTCTAACCGTTTGTGCAGACACATGCACATTTGTGGCCTGCTGGAGGTCATCTTGCAGTGCTCCACCTTGCACAAAGGCTGAGGTAGCGGTCCTGTAGCTGGGTTGTTGCCCTCCTACGGCCCCCTCCACGTCTCCTGGTGTACTGTTCTGTCTCCTGATAGCGCCTCCAGCCTCTGCACACTACGCTGACAGACACCGCAAACCTTCTTGCCACAGATTGTATTTATGTGCCAACCTGGATTAGCTGCACTCCCTGAGCCACTGGTGTGGGATATAGAGTCCGTCTCATGCTACCACGAGTGTGAAAGCACAACCAACATTCAAAAGTGACCAAAACATCAGCCAGAAAGCATTGGTAATGAGATGCGGTCTGTGGTCCCCACCTGCAGAACCACTCCTATATTGAGTGTGTCTTGATAATTGCCAATAATTTCCATCTGTGGTCTATTTGATTTGCACAACAGCATGTGAAATTGATAGTCAAACAGTGTTGCTTCCTAAGTGGACAGTTTGATTTTACAGAAGTTTGATTTACTTGGAGTAATATTCTGTTGTTTAAGTGTTCCCTTTATTTTTTTGAGCAATGTTTATTAAGGTCTATGGGGAGTGCATTATACTATATGAAGGCCTATGGGGAGTGCATTATAGTATATTGAAGACTATCTGGTGCATTTTACTATATGGAGGCTATCTAGGGGGCCATCATACAGTGTGAAGATTACAGTGAGGGGGCCATCATACTCGGTACATTATTAAATGTAAGGTGGGCACTTTTATAGATGAACTCAGGTTACTGTGACTGTCAGAGGGGCACACAGGGCACTTACTTTCTATAAGACAAAATATGAGCACTGTTTTCTAGGGCACTTGCACCTGACATTACTTTATTATAGCAGGGTGCTTTAGAATTTAGAGGGGACACAGAACCACACAGCAGGTGCAGTAATAGGGACACACACGACAGCAGCAGCTCAGTATTGGGATATCAGCAGGATGAGGAGGTTATGCAGGTTGGGAATAGATGGTGTTGGGGCTGGAATATGAGAAGTGAAATATGCATTTGTTGTAATCTCTGCAGCAGAGTCCAGGCTTGAAGAAGTTGTCATGTCGGTCTGGGCTAGATGGAAAAGACGTGAAAAGTGAACGATTCCATCAGAAAAAACGTCAGCAGTAAGTCATTATCTGTAACTGTGCTGTAATCTCTTATAGGTTCTGTGAGACTGGTATCTACCACTGACCATATTGCGGTAATATCCATGTTGGTCTTTCTATAGAGATTATTTTCAGCAACAGCGCGGTCATCTGCTGAGGTTCTCCTCCAATATTAGGGTGCATCACCGAGTTGTAATCAAGGTTACCTGGTTAGGGGCCCACTCAGAAGCTTTGCCTTACCCCTGAACCAAAGCTACGCCTATGAGTGTAAATACTTGTTTTGTGGTTTAAAAAAAACAAACAAAACATTACTACGTCTAAACTCTCTTTACAATAATGTGTCCATGCATTTATGACGTATATGTGGCCACATGATAACTTAGCCAACATGCCACTGAAGTGCACCAAGTATACTAACAGGGATCAGGGTCTCTGCAATCAGCTGTGGGGAGGGACACCAGATTAAACTTCAATGGTGGATCCTAGACACCCAAGTTCGACACTGGGCTGCATAGAACTGCCTCCAACGTGTTGTTGCAACTTTCAGTGCTTGTTCTTAGACCTGGCAAAATGATTTTTAACCCCTTCATGACCTTGGGATTTTCCGTTTTTCCGTGTTCGTTTTTTTCTCCCCTCCTTCCCAGAGCCATAACGTTTTTATTTTTGCGTCTATATGGCCATGTGAGGGCTTATTTTTTACGAAACAAGTTGTAGTTTTGAACAACATCATTGGTTTTAGCATGCCGTGTACTAAAAAAAAATGGCGCCATTTTCCGATACCCGTAGCGTCTCCATTTTTCATGATCTGGGGTCGGTTGAGGGCTTATTTTTTGCGTGCCGAGCTGGCGATTTTAATGATACCATTTCGGTGCAGATACGTTCTTTTGGTCGCCCGTTATTGCATTTTAATCCAATGTTGCGGCGACCAAAAAAACGTAATTCTGACTTTCGAATTTTTTTCTCGTTACGCTGTTTAGCGATCAGGTTAATGCTTTTTTTTTTAATTGATTGGGCGATTGTGAACGCGGCGATACCAAATATGTGTAGGTTTGATTTTTTTTTTTTTATTGATTTATTTTGATTGGGGCGAAAGGGGGGTGATTTAAACTTTCATATTTTTTTTTATATATTTTCACTTTTTTTTTTTTTTTTTACTTTTGCCATGCTTCAATAGCCTCCATGGGAGGCTAGAAGCAGGCACAGCACGATCGGCTCTGCTACATAGCAGCGATCTGCTGTTCGCTGCTATGTAGCAGAAAATCAGGTGTGCTGTGAGCGCCGACCACAGGGTGGCGCTCACAGCTACCGGCGATCAGTAACCATAAATGTCTCAAGGACCTCTATGATTACAGTGTAGAAGCATCGCCGACCTCCTGATCGCTAAACGGCGTAGCGAGAAAAAAATTAGAAACGCTAGAATTACGTTCTTTTGGTCGCCGCAACATTGCATTAAAATCCAATAACTGGCGATCAAAAGAACATATCTGCACCAAAATGCCACTGTTTGGGCGCATAGCAGGGCTTGGAAGTTCAGGAGCGCGATTTGACTTTTTGAATGCAAAATTTGCAGAAATAATTAGCGGACGTCATGTCGCATTTGGAGAGCCCCTGATGTGCCTAAACAGTGGAAACCCCACATAAATGACACCATTTTGTAAACTAAGGTGCCAGAACAGCAGGTGGGTCACAATTTTATACCATTGGGCTGTGAAAAAAAAATACATTTTTACCAACAAAATTTTGTTTTAGCGCCAGATTTTACAATTTCAATGGGGAAATGGGTAAAATGGCACCAAATTTTGTTCCACAATTTCTGCTGAATGTAGAAATACCCCATATGTGGCTGTAACATACTGCTTAGCCACACGGCGAGACTCTGGAGAGACGGAGATCTTCTTGTCTCCCAAAGAGCAGCTTTTCCAAGAATAGTTTTTGGACTCCAAATTCAGAGCTGCTAATAAATTTTTCCTGCTGCATCTTACCTAAAGTTGAGTGCTAGGTCTCTTACTATTAATCTATATGGTTTGGGAACCTGTCCTTAGCACCCCTTCTCTAGTAGTGCTCACGGTTAAATTCTCCAGTACGAGTTCATAGACACCATACATGTCTAGGTTATTTTTTATCTAAGTGGTAAAAAAAATTTCAAAACTTTGATTAAAAAAAAAAATTGCGCCATTTTCAGATACCCGCAGCGTCTCCATTTTTTGTGATATGGGGTCAGGTGAGGGCTTATTTTTTGCGTGCCGAGCTGGCGTTTTTAGTGATACCATTTTGGTGCAGGTACGTTCTTTTGATCGCCCGTTATTCCATTTTAATGCAATGTCGCAGCGACCAAAAAAACATAATTTTGGCTTTTCAAATTTTTTTCTCGCTATGCTGTTTAGCGATCAGGTTAATGCTTTTTTTTATTGATAGATCGGGCGATTCTGAATGCAGCGATACCAAATATGTGTATATTTTGATTTTATTTTTATTGTTTTATTTTGAATGGGGCGAAAGGGGGGTGACTTAAACTTTTATAATTTTTTTTATTCATTTCATATTTTTTTTTAAACATTTTTTTTTTACTTTTGCCATGCTTCAATAGCCTCCATGGGAGGCTAGAAGCTGGCATAGCCTGATCGGCTCTGCTACATAGCAGCGATCGTCAGATCGCTCCTATGTAGCTTAATTACAGGCTTGCTATGAGCGCCGACCACAGGGTGGCGATCACAGCAAACCGGCATCAGTAACCATAGAGGTCTCAAGGACCTCTATGGTTACTATCCTGACGCATCGCTGACCCCCGATCATGTGACGATGCGCACATTTCCGGCTGCGTTAAATGCCGCTGTCAGCGTTTGACATTGGCTATTCCACTCGCCGCTATTGCGCGTACATGTCAGCTATTCAAAACAGCTGACATGTCGCGGCTTTGATGTAGGCTCAGCGCCAAAGCCCACATCAAAGCAGGGGATCTGACCTCGGACGTACTATCCCATCCGAGGTCAGAAAGGGGTTAAGTGACCCTATTTTGGAAATTATACCCCTTTGGGGATTATTGTTATTATAAGCATTTATTGGGAAAATTTTACATAACATTTGGGATAACATTTATCCGGAGCTCTAGGCTGAGCACTTACTTTGGGGTTTCCATCTAAATTGGAGTAACGTGATTCAGATGAAACCTTCCAGGGATCCAGTCACTATAATGAAGCAGAAGAGTTACTCCGGACTCCGCCTGGCCGACGGCACTTTTATGCAATCCTAAAAAGACGGACACCAAAGGATCACAGGTCCTATGGTGTCCACAGTGCCTCTATCAGACTCATTATATGGAATCTTACAACAGGGGTTCCGCCTGAATCACGTATTTTAGAGATTTACATGGAAACCCCAGTGTAAGCACTCAGCGCAGGATAAATGTGAGCAGAACCACACTGCGATCTTTGGGAGGCAAAAAAAACAAAACAGGTGAAGATTTAGATTTATTTTTTACGCCATTCCTCGTGTGGTATAAGTCATTAGGCAACTTTATTCTTCGGGTTGGTGTGATTACAGCAATACCAGATTTATATCGGGTTTTTATACTTGGCTGCTGTCATGCACTAAAAGACTCTTTATCTTGCGCATTACCATATTTTGAGAGCTATAATTTTTCCAGATTTCGGCCCACAGAATCACGTGAGGGCTTGTTTTTTGCAGGATGAGTTGTCGTTTTTATTGGTACCATTTTCAGACACATGACATTTTTTGATCACTTTCTATTCCAATTTTTGGGAGGGAGAATGAACAAAAACCAGCAATTCCCCCAAATTTTTTTACGTTGTTCAGCGTGTGGTAAAATTGATAAACAAAGCTATAGTCTTGGGGTCAGTACGATTACAGTGATACCCCATTTATATCTCTTTTATGTTTTAGCGCTTTTACACATTAAAAACTATTTGATCAAAAACAATAATTATTTTTGCATAGCTTTATTATGAGCTATTACTTTTTTATTTTTATGCTGATGGTGCTGTATGATGGCTTGTTTTTTTTGCAGAACAAGATGAGGTTTTCAGCATTACCATGTTTCTTTATATTAAACTTTTTTATCGCATTTTATTAAACTTTTTGTTCGGCAGTATGGTGATAAAACATTTTTGCCTTGTTTTTTCATTTACCGTATTTATATTTCCAGTTACTCTGGACTTTGGCTGGCCTCTGTTCAACATGGTCCTTCTTTTCCATGGCAACGATGACGTTGCGGGGGGACCGATGCAAGGGCAGAGGGGCTTTCTTCCTTCTAAATGCTCACTAAATGTGGGCACAGCTCATGGCACTAGCGACCTGGATGTATGAATACGTCTAATGTCGGGAAATGGTTAAAGAAGTAAGATTTGCTGTAAAATATCTAAAACATTTAGACAGACAGATACAGTAACATGAAAATAAATGAAGAGGGGCCCAGGAGTACGAAAAAGTTTAGACAGAACAAAATGGAATTTCTTTCTGCCATTTTTGACAGAATGTGTAATGAAGGCTTGTAATGGAGCAGCCAATACTGATGTATTGAAGCCTAACCTGAGTTCGCATTTCAGGTGTGATAATCTTTCTGCTGTATTACTTCAAGATCACTATATATTGATTTCCAAAGTGCAAAAAACAGTAGTATAAACAGATGAAATTATGTAGAACTCAGAATACAATGGCAAATTAATTTGTCACAATCTTTGATTTGTTTCTAAGCTAAAACTAGTATTTTAATATCTGAGTGCTGAGATTAAGCATTGATCAAAGCAATGAAAGCTACTAATCAGCCTCTGCTTTGTGTCTAGGGTGAATTAATACAGTTATTAGTTGAAGGAATGGATTTATCACTAATCTAGCAGATTAAAAAAAGCAGGCATGATTCATTTATCCTAAATAGAGGACTTTTATCAAATATAAATGATCATGGCATCAGCAATTTACTATCCTGATTCAAAGGCAGCCTAAAAGCTGATAACAAAATGCAATAAACACTGCTGAGTTTCATAGTGACAGGTTTTATTTCCTATCCTTAGTGTGAACTTTCAATAATTTTTCAACCTGTAATAATAAATTAATTACTAATAACGAATATATGAAACAACACAAATATAATTAACTGTAGTAAATACTAAGCCATACATGGTAACTAAATGCCCAAATCAAATTAAAAGTTTTTTTCAATGCTATTGCCCCACTGTAAAGGTACCTTCACACTGAACAACTTTCCAACGAGAACGACAACGATCCGTGACATTGCAGCGTCCTGGATAGCGATCTCGTTGTGTTTGACACGCAGCAGCGATCAGGATCCCGCTGTGCCATCGATGGTCGTCGCTGAAAGAACTTTATTTGGTCGTCGGTTTGGCGTGATTCGTCATGTTTGACAGCAAAAGCAACGATGCCTGCAATGTTTTTTCATGGAGCAACAACCAGCGAGAATGATAAGTACGTCACTGGATCGCTCCTGCATCGTTCTGCTGTTGCCGGGGTTTGACGTCTCCTAGCGACCTAAACAGCGATGCTGCAGCGATCGGCTCGTTGTCTATATCGCTGCTGCGTCGCTTAATGTGACGGTACCTTAACTCTGGACCATGTTGACAACTGTGAATTGTATGCTAATTATACTGTGTTCTGGGGCGGGGCATTTGGCTTAGCAAATGCAAATGGGAGATGCCATAATTATCATACATGCTTAAAGATACTGCATATTTCTTGTAGTGACTGGGTTTGGGAACCTGTGTAGATACGTACCTTGTGGTCAAGATAAAGATGTCACCTCTTGTCCTTTGGCTTGACCACATGTCACTACATTGGGCTCTGCTCTCAACCTTTCTGAGCAGGTGTCCAATAAGCGATCTAGAAAGGCCTCTCTGTTTTTTGAGCACTGTACCACATGACATATGGTAGTTCAATTCGGGTGCTCCTTCCTTCATAAGCTCTAAATCTGTGGGTGTACCTTGAGGTAATCTCACACAGTTTGAACATTTTAATTCCGTACTTTGTATTCTTATTGGCAAGTTATTGCTGGAATTTAAGCCTACCCTTAAAGTGGATTAGAATCTCATCTACGCAATTTGCTGCTGAAGTGATCAACGACCAGCTTAATTTTGAAAAGTTGGTCAAAGCTGGGATCATCTCCAGCTGGACACTGTACATTATCACTAAAATGCAAAAACGTAAAAAATGGCCTTAAAACGTGTCTAGATCATAGCAACGCAAAAACTTGTTGTGTTATAAAAAATATCAGCAAACCAGTATTTCCGACATTCTAGCTTCCTCACCATCCCCATGTTAAGCACAAGACCCCAAAACTTCAACATCAACTACATCTATAGGGGAGGGGTCCAATCAGCAAATGATGAAGTGAAGTTTGGGCAAGAAATTGTTGGGCATATGCATTAGTTTGGGCCACTATGTGGTTTACGAAATCCTCATAGAAAAAGTCTTTGAAATAGTCAATTTACAGTGGGGCAAAAAAGTATTTAGTCAGTCAGCAATAGTGCAAGTTCCACCACTTAAAAAGATGAGAGGCGTCTGTAATTTACATCATAGGTAGACCTCAACTATGGGAGACAAACTGAGAAAAAAAAATCCAGAAAATCACATTGTCTGTTTTTTTTAACATTTTATTTGCATATTATGGTGGAAAATAAGTATTTGGTCAGAAACAAAATTTAATCTCAATACTTTGTAATATATCCTTTGTTGGCAATGACAGAGGTCAAACGTTTTCTGTAAGTCTTCACAAGGTTGCCACACACTGTTGTTGGTATGTTGGCCCATTCCTCCATGCAGATCTCCTCTAGAGCAGTGATGTTTTTGGCTTTTCGCTTGGCAACACAGACTTTCAACTCCCTCCAAAGGTTTTCTATAGGGTTGAGATCTGGAGACTGGCTAGGCCACTCCAGGACCTTGAAATGCTTCTTACGAAGCCACTCCTTCGTTGCCCTAGTGGTGTGCTTTGGATCATTGTCATGTTGAAAGACCCAGCCACGTTTCATCTTCAATGCCCTTGCTGATGGAAGGAGGTTTGCACTCAAAATCTCACGATACATGGCCCCATTCATTCTTTCATGTACCCGGATCAGTCGTCCTGGCCCCTTTGCAGAGAAACAGCCCCAAAGCATGATGTTTCCACCACCATGCTTTACAGTAGGTATGGTGTTTGATGGATGCAACTCAGTATTCTTTTTCCTCCAAACACGACAAGTTGTGTTTCTACCAAACAGATCCAGTGTGGTTTCATCAGACCATAGGACATTCTCCCAAAACTCCTCTGGATCATCCAAATGCTCTCTAGCAAACTTCAGATGGGCCCGGACATGTACTGGCTTAAGCAGTGGGACACGTCTGGCACTGCAGGATCTGAGTCCATGGTGGCGTAGTGTGTTACTTATGGTAGGCCTTGTTACATTGGTCCCAGCTCTCTGCAGTTCATTCACTAGGTCCCCCCGCGTGGTTCTGGGATTTTTGCTCACCGTTCTTGTGATCATTCTGACCCCACGGGGTGGGATTTTGCGTGGAGCCCCAGATTGAGGGAGATTATCAGTGGTCTTGTATGTCTTCCATTTTCTAATTATTGCTCCCACTGTTGATTTCTTCACTCCAAGCTGGTTGGCTATTGCACATTCAGTCTTCCCAGCCTGGTGCAGGGCTACAATTTTGTTTCTGGTGTCCTTTGACAGCTCTTTGGTCTTCACCATAGTGGAGTTTGGAGTCAGACTGTTTGAGGGTGTGCACAGGTGTCTTTTTATACTGATAACAAGTTTAAACAGGTGCCATTACTACAGGTAATGAGTGGAGGAAAGAGGAGACTCTTAAAGAAGTTACAGGTCTGTGAAAGCCAGAAATCTTGATTGTTTGTTTCTGACCAAATACTTATTTTCCACCATAATATGCAAAAAAAAATGATAAAAAAACAGACAATGTGATTTTCTGGATTTTTTTTTCTCAGTTTGTCTCCCATAGTTGAGGTCTACCTATGATGTAAATTACAGACGCCTCTCATCTTTTTAAGTGGTGGAACTTGCACTATTGCTGACTGACTAAATACTTTTTTGCCCCACTGTATGTGGTGTGTGTAATATCACTCTGAATTCCTGATCTGGCCACAAATTCAGGAATCTGAGTCCCATAATTGCCAAGGGGTAGAGTCCACTAAAGGTACCTTCTCACTGAGCGACTTAACAACGATATCGTTAGCGATCCGTGACGTTGCAGCGTCCTGGATAACGATATCGTTGTGTTTGACATGCAGCAGCGATCAGGATCCTGCTGTGACATCGTTAGTCGGAGAAGAAAGGCCAGAACTTTATTTCGTCGCTGGATCTCCCGCAGACATCGCTGAATCGGCGTGTGCGACGCCGATTCAGCGATGTCTTCACTGGTAACCAGGGTAAACATCGGGTTACTAAGCACAGGGCCGCGCTTAGTAACTCAATGTTTACCCTGGTTACCATTGTAAATGTAAAAAAAAACCCAAACACTACATACTTCCATTCCGGTGTCTGTCCCCTCGCCGTCAGCTTCCCGCACTGACTGTGAGCGCCGGCCGGCCGTAAAGCACAGCAGTGACGTCACCGCTCTGCTTTACGGCTGGCCGGCGCTGAGACAGTGCAGGGAAGCTGAGGCCGGGGGACAGACACCGGAATGTAAGCATGTAGTGTTTGTTTTTTTTTACATTTACAATGGTAACCAGGGTAAACATCGGGTTACTACGCGCGGCCCTGCACTTAGTAACCCGATGTTTACCCTTGTTACCAGGGGACTTCGGCATCGTTGGTCGCTGGAGAGCTGTCTGTGTGACAGCTCTCCAGCGACCACACAGCGATGCTGCAGCGATCGGCATAGTTGCCTATATCGCTGCAGCGTCGCTTAATGTGACGGTACCTTAACTGTGGGTGTAATCTCATCTGCAGTTCCAAAAAAGCCACATGTTTTTACATAATCAGTTAGTAAATGTCCAGCATTCTGCTCTACCTGCAAAACACAGCACTGCAGAGCTGAAAGGAGCACAACTCAGGCTGGTTTCACACTTGCGTTTCAAAACGCATGCGTTAAAAAAAAAAACGCATGGTGAAAATACGCATGTCAATGCGTGCAAACGCTGCGTTTTTTTGACGCATGCGTTTTTGCATGTGGTGAAAAAAACGCGGCGTTTTGACGCGTTTACATGCGTTTTTCATGCGTTTGCGTTTTTTAAACTCATGCAGAAAAATTTGTGACAGCTGCCAATCATCAAAATAAAGTAAAAAAACCCCACTATAAACAGAAAGAGCTAGGCTAACCCTAACCCTACCCTTAAAGGGATTAGGGTTAGGGGTAGGGTTAGCCTAGCTCTTTCTGTTTATAGTGGGTTTTTTACTTTACCTTAAAGGGGTTAGGGGTAGGGTTAGGATCCCTTTATCAATTTTATGGTGTGGGGTGGTTTATCAGTGTGTTTTTATGTGTTTTTTTTTAAAAACGCATGCACAACAAAACGTATGCGTTCCTATTGACTCCAATGTGTTTTTTGACCAAAAAAAACACGCATTAAAACGCATGCATTTTTTTTGTGTCCAAAAAACGCCTCTCAAAAATACTACAAGTTGCATTTTTGAAAATGAACGCATGCAGTAAAAAAACGCATGCGATTGAAAACGCGACCAAACGCGTACACAAAAAAACGCATGCGTTTTCAATGTTAAATATAGGGAAAAAAACGCATGCTTTTTTTGTGCAAAAAACGCTGCAGACAAAAACGCAAGTGTGAAACCACCCTCAACTGTGTTTGACACCTGCTCCTATCAGGTAAGTGATATGAAACTGCAATTGCCACTCTGCTAATCTACATGACAGAAGATTATCCTCTGCCATATGCATAAACCGATCTGCTTTGCAGATTTTTATTATTGGAATGTTGATCTACAACCCCAATTCCTTTTCCAAACATCTTTATTGGTATTTAACTTTTAACCAGGAAGGTTAGGTTAGAAAGGAATGGAGGGGAAAGGGTGGGATATGAAGGTGGGGAAAATAAACCCCTATAGCAATAGGGGAGACAGGCGATCATATAATACTTTGGTATAAACATAATGTAACAAAAATCAGAGAGGTAAGACTTTGCATATATAATGCTACATATAAACTTGATTAGCTACTCTCTGAAGCTGCCTGAGGTGACAAAGTAGGATATGCATGTAAATTTGCTTGAAATGAAATAACGTAGTAGGCTATGAAAATGACATAAGTAATGCTATGTGCAGATTCGCTAAGTAAACATCTGAGACTATATTAGGTAACCAGTAGAAAAAAATAATAGAATACGAAGGCCTGTCGTGTCCGTGTCATCTCCAGATGACCCTCAGACTTTAAGCATAATGTATGATATATAGTAGCTTGTCGTGTCCGGGAATACCCTTGGGTGACCCTGCGACTATGTGGGCAGAAGGTTCGGTTCATTTAAAACATTATCAAGTGGATTAAGATGAATCAATTGACTGCTCTGTTTGTAATCCAAGAAGGGAGATCACAGGGAGCATATGGTTGACCCCTTTCTGACATTAGACGTACTATCCCGTCGAGGTGGGGTGGGCCCGTATGACCACCAACGGGATAGTACGTCATATGCGATCGGCCGCGTTCACGGGGGGAGCGCGGCCAAGTGTCAGCTGACTATAGCAGCTGACATCCGGCACTATATGCCAGGAGCGGTCACGGACCACCCCGGCACATTAACCCCCGGAACACTGCGATCAAACATGATCGCAGTGTTCCGGCAGTATAGGGAAGCATCGCGCAGGGAGAGGGCTCCCTGCGGGCTTCCCTGAGACCCCTGGAGCAGCGCAATGTTATCGTGTTGCTCCGAGGGTCTCCAACCTCCTACGTCGCTGCAGCAGGCCCCGATCCAAAACGACCGCGGCATTCGGGTCCTACAGGGAGGTGGCTTCACAGCGCCCGCTCAGAGCAATGTTATAGTGTAAAAAAAAAAAAAAATTCACATGTGTAAAAAAAAAATTAACAAAAATTATGTATATATATATATATATTGTTCCTATAAATATATTTCTTTATCTAAATAAAAAAAACAATAAAAGTACACATTTATCATCGCCGCGTCCGTAACGACCTGACCTATAAAACTGTCCCACTAGTTAACCCCTTCAGTGAACACCGCCAAAAAATAAAAAACGAGGCAAAAAAACAAGGCAAAAAAACAACGCTTTATTATCATACCGCCAAACAAAAAGTGGAATAACATGCAATCAAAAAGACGGATATAAATAACGATGGTACCGCTGAAAACGTCATATTGTCCCACAAAAAACAAAACTCCATACAGCATCATCAGCAAAAAAAATAAAAAAGTTATAGTCCTCAGAATAAAGCAATGCAAAAATAATTATTTTTTCTATAAAATAGTTTTTATCGTATAAAAGCGCCAAAACATAAAAAAATGATATAAATGAGGTATCGCTGTAATCGTACTGACCCGAAGAATAAAACTGTGTTATCCATTTTACCAAACGCCTCCCCCAAAAGAAATTCATGAATAGCTGGTTTTTGGTTATTCTGCCTCACAGAAATCAGAATAAAAAGCGATCAAAAAATGTCACGTGCCCGAAAATGTTACCAATAAAAACGTAAGCTCTCAAAATGTGGTAACGCGAAAAATATTTTTTGCAATAAAAAACGTCTTTCAGTGTGTGACGGCTGCCAATCATAAAAATCCGCTAAAAAACCTGCTATAAAAGTAAATCAACCCCCCCCCCCTTCATCACCCCCTTAGTTAGGGAAAAATAAAAAAAATGTATTTATTTCTATTTTCCCACTAGGGTTAGGGCTAGGGTTGGGGCTAGGGTTAAGGCTACAGTTAGGGTTGGGGCTAAAGTTAGGGTTAGGATTACATTTACAGTTGGGAATAGGGTTGGGATTAGGGTTAGGAGTGTGTGAAGGTTGGGATTAGGGTTAGGGATGTGTTTGGATTAGGGTTTCAGTTATAATTGGGGGGTTTCCACTGTTTAGGCACATCAGGGGCTCTCCAAACGCGGCATGGCGTCCGATCTCATTCCAGCCAATTCTGCGTTGAAAAAGTAAACAGTGCTCCTTCCCTTCCGAGCTCTCCCGTGCGCCCAAACAGGGGTTTACCCCAACATATGGGGTATCAGCGTACTCAGGACACATTGCACAACAACTTTTGGGGTCCAAATTCTCCTGTTACACTTGGGAAAATACAAAACTGGGGGTTAAAAAATAATTTTTGTGAAAAAAAACGGTATGCGTTATAAACTGTAGTGAAACACTTGGGGGTTCAAAGTTCTCACAACACATCTAGATAAGCTCTTTGGGGGGTCTAGTTTCCAATATGGGGTCACTTGTGGGGGGTTTCTACTGTTTAGGTACAGTACAGACCAAAATTTTGGACACATCTTCTCATTTGAAGATTTTTCTGTATTTTCATGACTATGAAAATTGTAAATTCACACGGAAAGCATCAAAACTATGAATTAATACATGTGGAATTATATACTTAACAAAAAAGTGTGAAACAACTGAAAATATGTCTTATATTCTAGGTTCTTCAAAGTAGCCACCTTTTGCTTTGATGACTGCTTTGCACACTCTTGCCATTCTCTTGATGAGCTTCAAGAGGTAGTCATCGGAAATCCAAGGTTACCAGCAGCTCAAATTACAGACCAGGTCAATGCCACACAGAGTTCTAGCAGCAGACACATCTCTACAACAACTGTTAAGAGGAGACTTTGTGCAGCAGGCCTTCATGGTAAAATAGCTGCTAGGAAACCACTGCTAAGGACAGACAACAAGCAGAAGAGACTTGTTTGGGCTAAAGAACACAAGGAATGGACATTAGACCAGTGGAAATCTGTGCTTTGGTCTGATGAGTCCAAATTTGAGATCTTTGGTTCCAACCATCCTGTCTTTGTGCGACGGAGAAAAGGTGAGCAGAGGGACTCTACATGCCTGGTTCCCACCATGAAGGAGGTGTGGGGGTGCTTTGCTGGTGACACTGTTGGGGATTTATTCAATATTTGAAGGCATACTGAACCAGCATGCCTACCGCAACATCTTGCAGCGACATGCTATTCCATCCGGTTTTCTTTTAGTTGGACCATCATTTATTTTTCAACAGGATAATGACCCCAAACACACCTCCAGGCTGTTTGACCAAGAAGGAGAGCGATGGAGTGCTACACCAGATGACCTGGCTTCCACAGTCACCAGACCTGAACCCAATCGAGATGGTTTGAGGTGAACTGGACCGCAGAGTGTAGGCAAAAGGGCCAACAAGTGCTGAGCATCTCTGGGAACACCTTCAAGATCGTTGGAAGACCATTTCCGGTGACTACCTCTTGAAGCTCATCAAGAGAATGCCAAGAGTGTGAAAAGCAGTCATCAAAGCAAAAGGTGGCTACTTTAAAGAACCTAGAATATAAGACATATTTTCAATTGTTTCACACTTTTTTGTTAAGTATATAATTCCACATGTGTTAATTCCTAGTTTTGATGCCTTCAGTGTGAATTTACAATTTTCATAGTCATGAAAATGCAGAAAAATCTTTAAATGAGAAGGTGTGTCTCAACTTTTGGTCTGTACTGTACATCAGGGGCTCTGCAAACGCACTGCAGACCAATCCATCTAAGTCTGCATTCCAAATGACACTCCTTCCCTTCCGAGCTCTGCCATGCGCTCAAATGGTGGTTCCCCCCACATATGGGGTATCAGCGTACTCAGGACACATTGGACAACAACTTTTGGGGTCCAATTTCTTCTCTTACCCTTGGGAAAATAAAAAATTGGGGGCGAAAAGATCATTTTTCTGAAAAAATATTTTTTATTTTTACGGCTCTGCATTATAAACTTCTGTGAATCACTTAATGGGTCAAAGTGCTCACCACACATCTAGATAAGTTCCTTAGGAGGTCTACTTTCCAAAATGGTGTCACTTGTGGGAGGTTTCAATGTTTAGGCACATCAGGGGCTCTCCAAATGCAACATGATGTCCCATCTCAATTCCTGTCAATTTTGCATTGAAAAGTCAAATGGCGCTCCTTCGCTTCCGAGCTCTGCCATGCACCCAAACAGTGGTTTACCCCCACATATGGGGTATCGGCGTACTCAGGACAAATTGTACAACAACTTTTGCGGTCCATTTTCTCCTGTTACCCTTGGTAAAATAAAACAAATTGGAGCTGAAGTAGATTTTTTGTGAAAAAAAGTTAAATGTTCATTTTTATTTAACCCCTTTACCCCCAAGGGTGGTTTGCACGTCAATGACCAGGCCAATTTTTACAATTCTGACCACTGTCCCTTTATGAGGTTATAACTCCGAAACGCTTCAACGGATCCTGGTGATTCTGACATTGTTTTCTCGTGACATATTGTACTTCATGATAGTGGTAAAATTTCTTTGATAGTACCTGCGTTTATTTGTGAAAAAAACGGAAATTTGGCGAAAATTTTGAAAATTTCGCAATTTTCAAACTTTGAATTTTTATGCAATTAAATCACAGAGATGTGTCACACAAAATACTTAATAAGTAACATTTCCCACATGTCTCCTTTACATCAGCATAATTTTGGAACCAATTTTTTTTTTGTTAGGGAGTTATAAGGGTTAAAAGTTGACCAGCAATTTCTCATTTTTACAACACCATTTTTTTTTTAGGGACCACGTCTCATTTGAAGTCATTTTGAGGGGTCTATATGATAGAAAATGCCCAAGTGTGACACCATTCTAAAAACTGCACCCCTCAAGGTGCTCAAAACCACATTCAAGAAGTTTATTAACCCTTCAGGTGTTTAATAGGAATTTTTGGAATGTTTAAATAAAAATGAACATTTAACTTTTTTACACAAAAAATTTACTTCAGCTCCAATTTGTTTTATTTTACCAAGGGTAAGAGGAGAAATTGGACCCAAAAAGTTGTTGTCCAATTTGTCCTGAGTACGCTGATACCCCATATGTGGCAGTAAACCACTGTTTGGGCGCATGGGAGAGCTCGGAAGGGAAGGAGCGCTATTTGACTTTTCAATGCAAAATTGACAGGAATTGAGATGGGACGCCATGTTGCGTTTGGAGAGCCACTGATGTGCCTAAACATTGAAACCCCCCACAAGTGACACCATTTTGGAAAGTAGACCCCCTAAGGAACTTATCTGGATGTGTGGTGAGCACTTTGACCCACCAAGTGCTTCACAGAAGTTTATAATGCAGAACCGTATAAATAAAAAATCATATTTTTTCACAAAAATTATATTTTTGCTCCCAATTTTTTATTTTTCCAAGGGTAAGAGAAGAAATTGGACCTCAAAAGTTGTTGTCCAATTTGTCCTGAGTACGCTGATACCCCATATGTGGCAGTAAACCACTGTTTGGGCGCATGGGAGAGCTCGGAAGGGAAGGAGCGCAGTTTGACTTTTCAATGCAAAATTGACAGAAATTGAGATGGGACGCCATGTTGCGTTTGGAGAGCCACTGATGTGCCTAAACATTGAAACCCCCCACAAGTGACACCATTTTGGAAAGTAGACCCCCTAAGGAACTTATCTAGAGGTGTGGTGAGCACTTTGACCCACCAAGTGCTTCACAGAAGTTTATAATGCAGAACCGTAAAAATAAAAAATCATATTTTTTCACAAAAATTATATTTTTGCCCCCAATTTTTTATTTTTCCAAGGGTAAGAGAAGAAATTGGACCTCAAAAGTTGTTGTCCAATTTGTCCCGAGTACGCTGATACCCCATATGTGGCAGTAAACCACTGTTTGGGCGCATGGGAGAGCTCGGAAGGGAAGGAGCGCCGTTTGACTTTTCAATGCAAAATTGACAGGAATTGAGATGGGACGCCATGTTGCGTTTGGAGAGCCACTGATGTGCCTAAACATTGAAACCCCCCACAAGTGACACCATTTTGGAAAGTAGACCCCCTAAGGAACTTATCTGGATGTGTGGTGAGCACTTTGACCCACCAAGGGCTTCACAGAAGTTTATAATGCAGAGCCATAAAAATAAAAAAAATTTTTCCCACAAAAATTATTTTTTAGCCCCCAGTTTTGTATTTTCCCTAGGGTAACAGGAGAAATTGGACCCCAAAAGTTGTTGTCCAATTTGTCCTGAGTACGCTGATACCCCATATGTGGGGGGGAACCACCGTTTGGGCGCATGGGAGGGTTCGGAAGGGAAGGAGCACCATTTGGAATGCAGACTTAGATGGAATGGTCTGCAGGCGTCACATTGCGTTTGCAGAGCCCCTAATGTACCTAAACAGTAGAAACCCCCCACAAGTGACACCATTTTGGAAAGTAGACCCCCTAAGGAACTCATCTTGATGTGTTGAGAGCTTTGAACCCCCAAGTATTTCACTACAGTTTATAACGCAGAGCCATGCAAATAAAAAATATTTTTTTTTCCACAAAAATTATATTTTAGCCCCCAGTTTTGTATTTTTCCAAGGTTAGCAGGAGAAATTGGACCCTAAATGTTGTTGTCCAATTTGTCCTGAGTATGCTGATACCCGATATGTGGGGGGGAACCACCGTTTGGGCGCATGGGAGGGCTCGGAAGGGAAGGAGCATCATTTGGAATGCAGACTTAGATGGATTGGTCTGCAGGCGTCACATTGCGTTTGCAGAGCCCCTAATGTACCTAAACAGTAGAAACCCCCCACAAGTGACCCCATATTGGAAACTAGACCCCTCAATGAACTTATCTAGATGTGTTGTGAGAACTTTGAACCCCCAAGTGTTTCACTACAGTTTATAACGCAGAGCCGTGAAAATAAAAAATCTTTTTGTTTTCCCACAAAAATTATTTTTTAGCCCCCAGTTTTGTATTTTCCCAAGGGTAACAGGAGAAATTGGTCCACAAAAGTTGTTGTCCAATTTGTCCTGAGTACGCTGATACCCCATATGTTGGGGTAAACCCCTGTTTGGGCACACAGGAGAGCTCGGAAGGGAAGGAGCACTGTTTTACTTTTTCAACGCAGAATTGGCTGGAATTGAGATCGGACGCCATGTCGTGTTTGGTGAGCCCCTGATGTGCCGAAACAGTGGAAACCCCCCAATTATAACTGAAACCCTAATCTAAACACACCCCTAACCCTAATTCCAACGGTAACCCTAACCACACCTCTAACCCTGACACACCCCTAACCCTAATCCCAACCCTATTCCCAACTGTAAATGTAATCTAAACCCTAACCCTAACTTTAGCCCCAACCCTAACCCTAACCCTAGCCCTAACCCTAGCCCTAACCCTAGCCCTAACCCTAGCCCTAACCCTAGCCCTAGCCCTAGCCCTAACCCTAGCCCTAGCCCTAACCCTAGCCCTAACCCTAACCCTAGCCCTAGCCCTAACCCTAGCCCTAGCCCGAAAATGGAAATAAATACATTTTTTTTTATTTTTCCCTAACTAAGGGGGTGATGAAGGGGGGTTTGATTTACTTTTATAGCGAGTTTTTTAGCGGATTTTTATGATTGGCAGCCGTCACACACTGAAAGACCCTTTTTATTGCAAAAAATATTTTTTGCAATACCACATTTTGAGAGCTATAATTTTTCCATATTTTGGTCCACAGAGTCATGTGAGGTCTTGTTTTTTGCGGGACGAGTTGACGTTTTTATTGAAAACATTTTTGGGCACGTGACATTTTTTGATCGCTTTTTATTCCGATTTTTGTGAGGAAGAATGACCAAAAGCCAGCTATTCATGAATTTCTATTGGGGGAGGCGTTTATACCGTTCCGCGTTTGGTAAAATTGATAAATCAGTTTTATTCTTCGGGTCAGTACGATTACAGCGATACCTCATTTATATCATTTTTTTATGGTTTGGCGCTTTTATACGATAAAAACTATTTTACAGAAAAAATAATTATTTTTGCATCGCTTTATTCTCAGGACTATAACTTTTTTATTTTTTTGCTGATGATGCTGTATGGCGGCTCTTTTTTTGCGGGACAATATGACGCTTTCAGCGGTACCATGGTTATTTATATCTGTCCTTTTGATCGCGTGTTATTCCACTTTTTGTTCGGCGGTATGATAATAAAGCGTAGTTTTTTGCCTCGTTTTTTTTTTTTTTTTTTTCTTACGGTGTTTACTGAAGGGGTTAACTAGTGGGACAGTTTTATAGGTCGGGTCGTTACGGACGCGGCGATACTAAATATGTGTACTTTTATTGTTTTGTTTTTTTTATTTAGATGAAGAAATGTATTTATGGGAATAATATTTTTTTTTTTCATTATTTTGGAATATTTTTTTTTATTTTTTTTACACATTTGGAAATTTTTTTTTTTACTTTTTTACTTTGTCCCAGGGGGGGACATCACAGATCAGTGATCTGACAGTTTGCACAGCACTCTGTCAGATCACTGATCTGACATGCAGCGCTGCAGGCTTCACAGTGCCTGCTCTGAGCAGGCTCTGTGAAGCCACCTCCCTCCCTGCAGGACCCGGATCCGCGGCCATCTTGGATCCGGGGCTGGAGGGAGCAGGGAGGGAGGTGAGACCCTCGCAGCAACGCGATCACATCGCGTTGCTCCGGGGGTCTCAGGGAAGCCCGCAGGGAGCCCCCTCCCTGCGCGGTGCTTCCCTGCACCGCCGGCACATCGCGATCATCTTTGATCGCGGTGTGCCAGGGGTTAATGTGCCGGGGGCGGTCCGTGACCGCTCCTGGCACATAGTGCCGGATGTCAGCTGCGATAAGCAGCTGACACCCGGCCGCGATCGGCCGCGCTCCCCCCGTGAGCGCGGCCGATTGGCTATGACGTACTATCCCGTCCAGGGTCAGATAAGCCCAGGGCACCTCGACGGGATAGTACGTCTAAGGTCACAGAGGGGTTAAACATTCCAAAAATTCCTGTGAAACACCTGAAGACTTCTTGAATGTGGTTTTGAGCACCTTAAGGGGTGCAGTTTTTAGAATGGTGTCACACTTGGTTATTTTCTATCATATAGACCCCTCAAAATGACTTCAAATGAGATGTGGTTCCTATAAAAAAAATGGTGTTGTAAAAATGAGAAATTGCTGGTTAACTTTTAACCCTTATAACTCCCTAACACCAAAAAAATTTGGTTCCAAAATTGTGCTGATGTAAAGCAGACATGTGGGAAATGTTACTTTTTTAAGTATCTTGTGTGACATCTCTGTGATTTAATTGCATAAAAATTCAAAGTTGGAAAATTGCAAAATTTTCAAAATTGTCACCAAATTTCCGTTTTTTTTCACAAATAAACGCAGGTAATATAAAAGAAATTTTACCACTATCATGAAGTACAATATGTCACGAGAAAATGTCAGAATCACCGGGATCCGTTGAAGCGTTCCAGAGTTATAACCTCATAAATGGACAGAGGTCAGAATTGTAAAAATTGGCCCGGTCATTAACGTGCAAACCACCCCTGGGGGTAAAGGGGTTAAGCAATGCCCCGGTCCACGTGGTGAGATTTTCCTAGAGGCTTTCAGTCAACCAGAATATGTTGAGGGTGAAAATGAGCGGTTGTGAGAAGCCGATGAGGAAAGTATTCCGATTTTCCTCAATAAGACGATTCCTTCGTCCGGAGATGTGATGGTTGTTAATTTTGACGCATATTTAACTTGAATGGTGGAGGTCTGAGACCAATAGTAGGGAATTTCTGCGAGTAGTAGTTCACTAGTGATGCGTTGGAATGATTTCCTTTTTTGAACAGAGTTATTTTGTCATATGGAGATGCGAGGGTTTTTGAATTCCTTGTCAGGGCTAGAAGATCATTCCTTACCCACCCAGGGTAGAAGGATACTATAACGTCTCTTGCAGTGTCTGGAGGGAGAGATGGTGGTCTTGGAATTTTGAATGACCTCTCAACCAGGTTCGTCACTCCGGAATTGGGTAATAGATTGGATATCATAGTGGAGATATAGCTTTTTAATTGGGAGGGTTGAACCGACTCCGGAATCCCCCTGATTTTTAAGTTATTTTTTCTTTTAAAATCTTCATATTTGTTTAGGTCTTCCCTAAATAGGAGGATGTCATTTTTTAACTTCTGCAGGGAGTCTAAGGATAAAGACGTGTTATTGGCCTCCTTTGGAAGTGGGTTATGAAATTATTGTTTGTTTTGTCAGTTGTATTTGAAAAATCATGGGCCTTAGTAGGAGTGGGTTTGTTTTTTTTTACAATGGCTAACAGAGTGTCCGTTAGTAACTTTTTGATAAATGCCTCTGAGGCTGTTGTTTCAAGGTCAGATGTCAAATTATAATCGGTGCTAAAACCTCCTCCTGAGATGTTCGCTGATGATAGAAAAGCCTTACATATTTTTATCATAAATCCGACAGATGGAGAATTTTTTGAAGCGGGGATGTTGTCCATTGTAAGTAGGTTATGTGGGTGTATCTCAGACTCCATAGAAATTTGCCTCAAATTAGGGTCCTCTGCGATTGTGTGCTGTGAGAGGGCTACCTGAGAGTCGGATTTTCGGAAACCGTTAGATTCCTCTGACTCTCCCCCGTATGAAGACTCACTTCCCCCCAAGAGAAGAGGACTCTACCACGTCTGAGAAGTCCTCCGAGTAGATACTCCCCATTCCCCCTCCCCCCAGAGTCAGAAAGGACGTCAGGATTGGGGTGTGAGACCTGGCACGAAATCACTAGCTCTGAATGGTCCACCATGGAATTTCCATCTTCCATAGTAGGGGCCAACACTTTTTTAAAATCCCGAATCAAGTTCCTTGACAATTCCCTGACAGATTCCCTCCACTCCTTGTTTGAGTCTGATAAAGATTTTAGTATGTCGTCGAGGTTAAACTCGTCAGGGCGGTGGGAATTATCAGGAGGGGTAAAGGTGACGTCATCCCGTTTTAAAGCGAGTTTGAGGCTTTTCATATGGCTCAGCAGGAGGCCCTATATCTGCAATTTTTAAAGATAACTTGGCAAACACGTGGTTAGATGCAGTAAAAGATTTTAATCAGTGAATGAGAGTACATACATTAGACGTTTCGGTCAGAATTAGACCTTCATCAATGTACCTCACTTAAAGCATTTCAAGCTTATGGGTCACAAAGGGTTAAGCCCCACTTCTAGTAGAAAGACAAATGGGAAACAGGACGCATCCGGAGCAAGTGAAGGGTTGATTGGACGCGGTATCCACCGCTCATCCAGTGTGACCCATAAGCTTGAAATGCTTTAAGTGAGGTACATTGATGAAGGTCTAATTCTGACCGAAACGTCTAATGTATGTACTCTCCTTCACTGATTAAAATCTTTTACTGCATCTAACCACGTGTTTGCCATGTTATCTTTAAAAATTATAAGGTTTGGGCACCTACATGAGCACCACAACCAATAGTTGTGCCTACGGTTATTATTATAAATATCTATATCTGCAATTGGCTGCGTCTCTTTACAATTATAGTTGTCGTCTCCGGAGATTTTGTCATATTGTCTATTGTCTGGAGCATCCCCGTAGGTCTTGTCCCCCTGAACGTTCCCTGTGAATTTCAGGCTCCTATTAGGGGATTTAGGGGTGGCACACCTCTTTTGAAACGTATGGGGCTGCTGCATACCGTCGTGGTGTTAGAGCTGGGTAGTGCAACCTACATCATTATTCCTCATTGGTGTGGGTATACTGTAAGCATTTCATTTATTAATCTGCTGGGCATTCGTTAGCGTGGGTGTCCTGCTCCGGTCTCGCTCACGTCCCTGGCGTGCAGGAGCGTTCCCATCCCCCTGCAGAGTGACCTGACCAGCAGCCGCCGCCATTTTTCCTTTCCCCCTGCAATCTCCCACCTCCGGGTATGTTCCACAGCTGGCTCCCGCGTTTTTACCCATCTGCATCTCCCCGGGCCAGTCCAGCTGCAGTAGCGTGTTACCTCTCTCCGACACTGCTGTGTTCCGCTGCTGTGTCTTGGCAGCCGCCCGCAGCCTCGGCATAAACTCCGGAGCACTGTGCCTCTGCTGCGACGGCGCCATCTTGCATCCCGGTCTGCTCCCGATGTGCTGAGTTGCCTTCTCAGTCCGGCCTTTGTCCCCGGCGCTGCGGGTGGGCTCTGAAGCCGCGGCAGAGGTGTGCGCTCTGTCGGACGGGGTCTCTTGGTGCAGCGGTGATCCCTTCAGCTTCTGCTTGTATTGGGTGCTGGGGGGGCTGGACTTTGTAGCTGCAGACCTGATCTGAGTCTTTGCGTGCGCTGTTAGGCCGCTGTTCCTCCTTGTCTCCTTCTGGCTCCAAATTGGGTTATTCTTTGTGGGAACTGGTCCCTTCCGAGCAAAGTTGGTTCCTGGCATGATATAAATGCCTCCAGTGTCTAAAAAAAACACTTTTTGTAAGCGGTTATAAGCATTTTTCAGGGAATATTGCGGGAGCTCCTAAGACGCAGGACAAACCACGCCCCCCTACAACTCCTATTCCAAAAAAGTTGAGACACTGTGTAAAATGTAAAGAAAATCAGAATGTTTTGGAATTCAGTAATAGATCTATTTTATTCACAACAAAGCATAGAACACTGAACACATATCAGAAGTTGAATTTCTTTTTTTTTTTCATTAAATGGAAAAATTTATTACTAAAGTAGAAATTGATGACAGCAACATATTTCCAAACAGTTGTGACAGGGCCATGTCTATCTACCATGAATCCCTTCTTGTATTTACAACTTACACCTGTAAACATTTGGGAAGTCAGAAGACTGCTGGAGTTTTGTCCATTTCTTGTCTGAAGTAGGTTTCTAGCTGTTCAAAAGTCCAGTGTCTTTGTCAAACTTTTTCAATTTTATAATGTGCCAAATATTTTCTAATGAGGAAAGGTCAAGATTGCAGGCAGCAAGTTCATCATACCAAACACTTCTAAGAAACCATGCTGTTGTGATAGATACAGTATGTAGTTTAGCATTGTCTTGCTGAAATATGCAAAGACTTCCCTGAAATAGAAATTATCTGGATGGGAGCATATGTTGTTCTGAAACCTCTGCATAAGGGCTCATACTCACTTGCGAGAAACTTGGATGAGTCTCGCATGTTAATACTCGGCGGTGCTGCTGTCGGCACTCACATCGGAGCGTGCGGCCGCATAGGAATACATGCAGCTGCACGCTCTGCTCCACTGTGCCGGGTGCAGTGCCAGGGATTTCCTGTGCGAGACTCATCTGAGTTTCGCGCAAGTGAGTATGAGCCCTAATACTCAGCATTGATAGTGCCTTTCAAGATGTGTAAGCCGCCAATGTTATAGGCACTAATGTATCCCAATAGCATCAAATGCAGGTTTTAGAAGAGTGCACTGATAATGAACTGGATGGACCCTCTCCTCTTGACTCTGCAGGATACAGTGTCCGTGATTTCCATAAAGAGTTTTAAATTTTGATAAATGTAACAACAAAACAGTTTTCCATTCAATTTTAAATGAGCTTTGGCCCGGAGAACACTGCAGTGATAAAGTTTTAACTTGCATTTCTGGACAGCAAATCAAACTGTGTTCACAATGATTTCTGAATGTATTCCCGAGCCCATGCAATGATTTGCATGAATGAATCATTCCTGCTTTAGATGCAGGGCCGCCTGAGGGCCCGTAGATAAAGAGCATCCAATATTGACATGTTGGCCTTGTCCCTTGCGCACAAAGAATTTTCCAAAATATTGGAATCTGTTGATTATGTACTGTAAATAGTGGGATATTCAGTTTTTTCAATTTTACGTTGCTGCAATTGTACAGTTGAACCTCTGACCATCTTTTGTTTCTGAGAGACTTTGCCTCTCTAACAAGCTTTATTTATAAACAATCATGTGACATAGTTGAACCTGACACTCCAGCTGTTTTTAATTAGTACCGCACCGCTTACTTTTATACATTTTGTTAGCCTTGTCCCAACTCTTAAGATGTGATGCTTACATTAAAGGGAATCTGTCACGCCAAAATTCGCCTATAAACTAAAGGCCCCGTCACACATAGCGAGATCACTAGCGAGATCGCTGCTGAGTCACAAGTTTTGTGACGCAACAGCGATCTCAGTAGCGATCTCGCTATGTGTGACACGTAGCAGCGATCAGGCCCCTGCTGTGAGATCGCTGGTCGTGTTGGAATGGTCTGGGCCATTTTTTGATCGTTGAGGTCCCGCTGACATCGCTGAATCGGCGTGTGTGACGCCGATTCCGCGATGTCTTCGCTGGTAACCAGGGTAAACATCGGGTTACTAAGCGCAGGGCCGCACTTAGTAACCCGTTGTTTACCCTGGTTACCATCGTTAAAGTAAAAAAAACAAACGCTACATACTTACCTACCGCTGTCTGTCCCCGGCGCTGGGCTTCTCTGCTCTGGCTGTGAGCGGCGGGCAGCCGGAAAGCAGAGCACAGCGGTGACGCCACCGCTCTGCTTTCCGGCCGCTGTGCTCACAGCCAGAGCAGAGAAGCCCAGCGCCGGGGACAGACAGCGGTAGGTAAGTATGTAGCGTTTGTTTTTTTTACTTTAACGATGGTAACCAGGGTAAACATCGGGTTACTAAGCGCGGCCCTGCGCTTAGTAACCCGATGTTTACCCTGGTTACCCGGGGACTTTGGCATCGTTGAAGACAGTTTCAACGATGCCGAAGTCTTTCCCCTGATCGTTGGTCGCTGGAGAGAGCTGTCTGTGTGACAGCTCTCCAGCGGCCAAACAGCGACGCTGCAGCGATCCGGATCGTTGTCGGTATCGCTGCAGCGTCGCTAAGTGTGACGGTACCTTAAGGCAACTGGTATCAGGGCTTATCTACAGCATTCTGTAATGCTGTAGATAAGCCCCCGATGTAACCTGAAAGATAAGAAAAACAAGTTAGATTATACTCACCCAGGGGCGGTCCCGATGCAGTCAGGTCTGATGGGAGTCGTGGTCTGGGCCCAGCACCACCCATCTTCATATGATGACGTCCTCTTCTTTGCTTCTTGCCGCGGCTCCGGCGCAGGCGTACTTAATCTGACCTGTTGAGGGCAAAGCAAAATACTGCAGGGCGCAGGTGCCTGGCGATGTCTTTCTTTTCAGAAGTGTCCAAAACTGTGGCTGACCGCTCTTTTATGCACTCCTAAAAAGGTACAGTCCACAGTGCCTCCATTTGCCTCATTATAGGGAATCTTCTGCCGGGGTAACGTATGAATCACGTATTTCAGAGATTTACATGGAAACCTCAATATAAGCGCTCAGCATAGAGCACAGGATAAATGTGAGCCGAGCCTTACTGCGATCTTTGGGAGGCTGAATGAACAAATCAATAGTAGGTGAAGAACTGGTTTTATTTATTTTTTTACCCTGTTCTTAATGCGGTATAAGTGATTAGGCGACTTTATTCTCTGGATCGGTGCGATTACAGCGATACCAGATTTATATTGGGCTTTTATGTTTGGCTGATGTTAGACAAATATTTATTTATGGATACAATCAATATATTTTTTCTATCTTTTTTGAAAAATTTTTAGACAGCTTTTTTTTTTACTTTCAACTTTTTTACTTTCACTTTCTGCAATCTGATCGCAGTTATAAGGTATAGCAATGCAGAGGCATTGCTATACCTTATAGCCTGTCAGCCCTACAGACATAACTTGGTTAGATCAAGTACTGCTAGTGCCTGGTGACCCGGATGATGTCATGACGACATAGGGTCACCATGGCAAGGATCAGGACCCCGTGACGGTGTCGCGTGGTCTCCGATACCTCTTCCGGCTCGCTAAATGTTGCAATCGCAGCATTTAGGGTGTTAAAGTGCTAGCACCGCACCTGACACTGATAGCCGATTCTGATAGCTGACACCAGGTGGCGATGGCGTGCGCAAAGCCTTTAAGCATGCAAAATCGCCTGGACGTATACAGACGTCGAAGGTCAGTAGGTACCAGGCCACCTGGACGTATGGATATGTCCAAGGTTGTGAAGGAGTTAAAAGGGGTATTTGTATCTACAAGGTCCAATCCCAATATGTAGTAAGTATAATAATATTATTATTAGCAAATACCTCCAATTAGAAATATAGTATAGTTTATCTGATTCACCATGTCTCTTTCCTCATGTGCAGGCATTGCAGGACCTTTCCATGCTTACGACCATAAGCAACTAGCTGTCACTGGATCAGTAGTCGCAATCACGGATACCTAAGGTAGTGCAATGCTTGCCCATGAGAAAAGATGACGTAGAGACGAGTCATCCACATGAAACAAGAAGGAGGATGGCATCGCAAGAAGAACGGAGGTGCTGGACCAGGACCAGCGACACCCCTCACATCTGAACTCCCCCCAGGAGAATATAATAAACGCTGTTTTTCTTGTTTCAGGTGGAGGTGGGGCATATATACAGCATTATAGAATGCTGTATATCAGCCCTGTATCTCATTTCGGTCAAACCTGGTGACAGGTTCGCTTTAAACAAATGCTGACGGCTGAACGAGTACAGAACATTAAAGTTGTTTCTATGTGTACTACATTTCTATGTAGGGTTACTATATATTATCATTATGTATTTTCTGTGCTTTGTGAAAAATACGGATTGTGGGAATAAGCCTTTAAAGAAAAGCTGCAAAGTAAAACATTTTAATTTGTAATATGTTGTGATATTCAATACTGGATTATGCCCGATAAGTGAAATGCAAAACAAGTGATAAAATTTACAATTGAATATACTGAATAATTAATGTTTTGGACAAAATAAGATTGAAACTATCCCTTTAAACAATTCACAGTCTAAGTATAAGTAAAACACAGTGAATGAAACAAAGTATGTACAAAGTTAACAGTTTTATTTCGGTTTCAGATGTCCTTTATAACATTAGCGTCAATTATCGAGTCATTACTGTAAACTAGCACAAACAAACAGCACTAATGTTATGGGCCTTCCGTTCCTATGGCCTTTGGTGCCAAGTTGTTCAGTGTGAAAAAGTATAAATATTTGCCATCTGCTACAAGATCCCTCTGACAGAGATGCTGTTCACGAATCCCCTTGAGTCCTTGCAGAACACAAAAAAGGCAAACAGCTTTCGGCCTGCAGGACAGCAGCACTCAACATCTGTATCTGATGGACCTGTAATTCCTCTACTCCCCAGGTATGTCTCAGTTACAGTGCCTGTCATTCCTACCATGGGATTTCATCTGGAAATCAGAACTCATTAACATGAGTTTAGAAGCAGTCATGCAAGAGCAGTGACAATAGAAAAATCCTACTGAACAAACAAGTTGCAGCCTTTAAATAATTTTATGATAATTGCTTTGTATTCTTTATGTTTTGCATAGCTGCATTTTCAATTAAAGTTCTACAGATAAAAACAATAAAACATAGTCAAGCCCCAATGTGTGTGTGTGTGTGTGTGTGTGTATATCTATCTATATATATATATATATATATATATATATATATATACAGTGGGGCAAAAAAGTATTTAGTCAGTCAGCAATAGTGCAAGTTCCACCACTGAAAAAGATGAGAGGTGTCTGTAATTTACATCATAGGTAGACCTCAACTATGGGAGACAAACTGAGAAAAAAAAATCCAGAAAATCACATTGTCTGTTTTTTAAACATTTTATTTGCATATTATGGTGGAAAATAAGTATTTGGTCAGAAACAAAATTTCATCTCAATACTTTGTAATATATCCTTTGTTGGCAATGACAGAGGTCAAACGTTTTCTGTAAGTCTTCACAAGGTTGCCACACACTGTTGTTGGTATGTTGGCCCATTCCTCCATGCAGATCTCCTCTAGAGCAGTGATGTTTTTGGCTTTTCGCTTGGCAACACGGACTTTCAACTCCCTCCAAAGGTTTTCTATAGGGTTGAGATCTGGAGACTGGCTAGGCCACTCCAGGACCTTGAAATGCTTCTTACGAAGCCACTCCTTCGTTGCCCTGGCGGTGTGCTTTGGATCATTGTCATGTTGAAAGACCCAGCCACGTTTCATCTTCAATGTCCTTGCTGATGGAAGGAGGTTTGCAGTCAAAATCTCACGATACATGGCCCCATTCATTCTTTCATGTACCTGGATCAGTCGTCCTGGCCCCTTTGCAGAGAAACAGCCCCAAAGCATGATGTTTCCACCACCATGCTTTACAGTAGGTATGGTGTTTGATGGATGCAACTCAGTATTCTTTTTCCTCCAAACACGACAAGTTGTGTTTCTACCAAACAGTTCCAGTTTGGTTTCATCAGACCATAGGACATTCTCCCAAAACTCCTCTGGATCATCCAAATGCTCTCAAGCAAACTTCAGATGGGCCCGGACATGTACTGGCTTAAGCAGTGGGACACGTCTGGCACTGCAGGATCTGAGTCCATGGTGGCGTAGTGTGTTACTTACGGTAGGCCTTGGTACATTGGTCCCAGCTCTCTGCAGTTCATTCACTAGGTCCCCCCGCGTGGTTCTGGGATTTTTGCTCACCGTTCTTGTGATCATTCTGACCCCACGGGGTGGGATTTTGCGTGGAGCCCCAGATCGAGGGAGATTATCAGTGGTCTTGTATGTCTTCCATTTTCTAATTATTGCTCCCACTGTTGATTTCTTCACTCCAAGCTGGTTGGCTATTGCAGATTCAGTCTTCCCAGCCTGGTGCAGGGCTACAATTTTGTTTCTGGTGTCCTTTGACAGCGCTTTGGTCTTCACCATAGTGGAGTTTGGAGTCAGACTGTTTGAGGGTGTGCACAGGGGTCTTTTTATACTGATAACAAGTTTAATCAGGTGCCATTACTACAGGTAATGAGTGGAGGAAAGAGGAGACTCTTAAAGAAGAAGTTACAGGTCTGTGAGAGCCAGAAATCTTGATTGTTTGTTTCTGACCAAATACTTATTTTCCACCATAATATGCAAAAAAAATGATAAAAAAACAGACAATGTGATTTTCTGGATTTTTTTTTCTCAGTTTGTCTCCGATAGTTGAGGTCTACCTATGATGTAAATTACAGACGCCTCTCATCTTTTTAAGTGGTGGAACTTGCACTATTGCTGACTGACTAAATACTTTTTTGCCCCACTGTATATATATATATATATATATATATATATATATATATATAATCTCTGACAGAAATTAAGAGACCACTGCAACATTTTCAGTTTGTATGATTTTTTATTTTTTTTGCATTATTTAAGATCTGCAAGCAATGCATTTTTTTTGTCATTTAGACCATTTCTCATTTTCACAAAATAAATACAAAATGTATTGCTCGGAACTGCGGAGACATGTTGTCAGTAGTTTATAAAATAAAAGAACAATGCACTTCTTAGGAACTTGTTTTTTTGCATTATTTGAGGTCTGCAAGCACTGCATTTTTTTGTTATTTTGACCATTTCTCATTTTCAGAAAATAAATACAAAATTTATTGCTTGGAACTTTGAAGACATGTCAGTAGTTTATAGAATAAAAGAACAATTTACATTTTACTCACAAATATACCTATAAAGAGAAAAATCAGACTAACTGAACATTTTGCAGTGGTCTCTTAATTTTTGCCAGAACTGTGAATATTTTGGCATCCGCCAACTCCTGGACAGTCTGTGGTGCAACATGATGTTGGTGGATGGTGTGAGACATGATGTCCCAGATGTGTTCAATCGGATTCACGTCTGGGGAAAGTCCATAGCTTCAATGCCTTCATCTTGCAGGAACTGCTGACACATTCCAGCCACATAAGGTCTGGCATTGTCCTGCATTAGGAGGAACCCGGTGCCAACTGCACCAGCATAAGGTCTCACAAGGTGTATGGGGATCTCATATCAGTACCTAATGGCAGTCAGGCTACCTCTGGCGAGCAAATGGAGGGCTGTGTGGCCTTCTAAAGAAATGCCACCCCACACCATTACTGACTCACTGCCAAACCGGTCATGCTGAGGGATGTTGCAGGCACGTCTGTCACATGTCCTCAGTGTGAACCTGCTTTAATCTGTCAAGAGCACAGGGCTCATTGGTGAATTTGCCAATCCTGGTGTTCTGTAGCAAATGCCAATCCTCCAGCACGGTGTTTGGCTGTGAGGACATCTGTGGATGTCGGGCACTCAGATCATCCTCATGGAGTTGGTTTCTAACAGTTTGTGCAGACACATGCACATTTGTGGCCTGCTGGAGGTCATTTTGCAGGGCCCTGGCAGTGCTCCTCCTTGCACAAAGGCTGAGGTAGCAGTCCTGCTGCTGGGTTGTTGCCCTCCTACGGCCCCCTCCACGTCTCCTGGTAGCGCCTCCAGCCTCTGGACACTACGCTGACAGACACAGCAAACCCTCTTGCCACAGCTCGCATTGATGTGCAATCCTGGATGTGCTGCACTACAAGAGCAACTTTGTGGGTTGTAGAGTCTGTCTCATGCTACCACAAGTGTGAAAGCACAACCAACATTCAAAAGTGACCAAAACATCAGCCAGAAAGCATTGGTACTGATATGTGGTCCCCATCTGCAGAACAACTCCTTTACTGAGTGTGTCTTGATAATTGCCAATAATTTCCATCTGTTGTCTATTCCATTTGCACAACAGCATGTGAAATTGATTGTCAAACAGTGTTGCTTCCTAAGTGGACAGTTTGATTTCACGGAAGTTTGTATATTCTGATGTTTAAGTGTTCCCTTTATTTTTTTGAGCAGTGTATATACACTGCCCCCTTCCCAATTTACTTTTCTTTTATTCTTTTACATGTTTGTCACATTTAAATGCTTCAGGTCAACAAACAAATGTAAATATCAGACAAAGATAACACAAGTAAACACAAAATGCAGTTTTTAAAAGAAGATCTTTATTATTAAGGGGAAAAGAAACCAAACCTACCTGTGCGAAAAAATGATTGCTCCCTAAACCTAATAACTGGTTGGGCCACCCTTAGCAGAGAAAACTAAAATCAAGCATTTGCAATAACTGTCAATGAGTTTCTTACAACGCTCTAGAGGAATTTTGTCCCACTCATCTATGCAGAATTGCTAGAAGTCACATTGGAGGGTTTCCAAGCATGAAACGCCTTTTTAAAGTCATGCCACAGCATCTCAATCGGATTGAGGTCAGGACTTTGACTAGGCCACTCCAAAGTCTAAATTTTGCTTTTCTTAAGTGACTCAGAGGTGGCTTTACCGATGTGTTTTCGATCATTGTACTGCTGCATCACCAAAGTGCCCTTCAGCTTGAGGTCATGAACAGATGGTCGGACATTCTCCTTCAAGATTTTTTGGTAGACATCAGGATTCATGGTTCAGTTTACAACAGCAAAGTCTTCCAGTTCTTGAGGGTATGTTCCCACGGTCAGTAAATGGTGCGGGTTGGACGCCGCGTATATCCACAGTGTCCAACCCGCAGAGGCCAGATGTTTCAGCATAGTGGAAGGGATTTCAATCCCATCTCCACTATGCGTTCAAAGACACCTACGGCATCCCTGCGTAAACAGACATGCAGCACGTCTTTCCAGACCGCAGCATGTCTATTTATGTTGCGGAGACGCTCAGTCTCCGCAGCGTAAATTACACATAGACAATCATTACATGAGGTAAAACGGCATTATCTTTATAGTCACATACGTATTAAGTGCGGGAACGCAGCTTACTACGCATGTGAACTAATTTAAATAATGTCTTACCTTGTGCCACAGTTGGAACTTCATCTACACTGCAGTTCTCGCGATGAGCTCGCGAGCGGGGTTATCGCAGGTCACTTGCCAAGTTCTCACGGTCAGCTGATGGTGACAACTGCAGTGCAGATGACCGCCGAAGTCCGAGTTATCTCCGGTGATCATCTACAAGCTCCGTTGTGTCTGGATGTCAGGTTGGATGGTTGCATAATGCCACCATTCAGCCAAAGGCATTCAGATGTAGCAGAGCTGAACTCGTCGTGGGACATTATGGATTATCTTCTCGGCGGACAGGTATGGTATATTGTTGCTTTTTTATTTTACTTTTTTTTTTTTTACAGGAGATTGAAGGGTTCGGGGAATTAGGTGAGGTCGTAAGTATGGTTTACTTTAGAATATTAAAGGAGTCTGTGTCATTATTTCAATTAAACGACTTTATTCTGGCTGTGTCTTTATTTACCATATAACTATAGGATTAGTAATGGAGAGGTGTCTTATAGACGCTTCTCCATTCCTAAGCTATGGGTTTGATGTCACCGGACAATACAAAGGTGACATCAACCCCACAAATATTACCCCACTTGCAACACTACAGGGCAAGTGGGAAGAGCTGGGTAAAGTGCCACAATTGGTGCATCTTTGGATGCGCCAATTGTGGGTAGCTGAAGGCTGCTATTTTTAGGCTGGTGAGGGCCAAAATCCATGGGCCAAGCTAGCCGGAGAATACCGGGCCACAGCTGTCTGCTTTTTCCGTGGATGGTTAACAAATATAAGGATACCCCACGTTTTTTTTTTTTTGGAGGGGATCCCACTATTTTTGCTCACCATCCAAGGTAAGCAGGCTGCCGCGGCCTGGTATTATAAGGCTGGTAAGGTTCTTGGATATTGGATCCTTACCAGCCTGAAATACCAGTCCCAGTAGTCTGCTTTACTCTGGCTGGTTAACTAATATAGGGGGACCCCACGCCATTTAAAAAAAAAATAATTATTATTTATTAACCCCTTCATGACCCCATCTTTTTTAGGTTTCGCGTTTTCATTTTTCGCTCCCCTCCTTCCCAGAGTCATAACTTTTTTTATTTTTCCGCCAATATGGCCATGTAAGGGCTTATTTATGTGGGACAAGTTGTACTTTTGAACGACATCATTGGTTTTAGCATGTTGTGTACTAGAAAACAGGGGAAAAAATCCAAGCGCGGTGAAATTGCAAAAAAAAGTGAAATCCCACACTTTGATTGGCTTTTGTGCTAGGTTCACTAAATGCTAAAACTGACTTGCCTGGGTAATTACGAGTTCATAGACACCAAACATGTCTAGGTTTTCTTTTATCTAAGTGGTAAAAAAAAATTCCAAACTTTGCTAAAAAAAAATTGTGCAATCCAATACCCGTAGCTTCTCCATTTTTTGTGATCTAGGGTTGGGTGAGGGCTTATTTTTTGTGTGCCGAGCTGATGTTTTTAATGATACCATTTTGGTGGAGATACCTTCTTTTGATCGCCCGTTATTGCCTTTTAATGCAATATCGCGGTGACCAAAAAAACATAATTCTGGAGTTTCAAATTTTTTTCTTGTTACGCTGTTTAAGGATCAGGTTAATCTTTTTTTTTTTATTGATAGATCGGGCGATTCTGAACTCGGCGATAACAAGTATGTGTAGGTTTGATTTTTTTATTGTTTTATTTTGAATGGTGTGAAAGGGGGGTGATTTAAACTCATATTTTTTTTTTTTTCATATTTTTTAAAACATTTGTTTTTTTACTTTTGCCATGCTTCTAGAAGCTGGCACAACTCGATCGACTCTGCTACATAGGAGCGATGCTCCTATGTAGTAGATTTACTGCATTGCTGAGCGCCGTCCACAGGGTGGCGCTCACAGTAATCCGGCATCAACAACCATAGAGGTCTTGAATAGACCCCTGGTTGTCATGCCGACGCATCGCTCACCCCCGATCACGTGACGGGGATCAGCAATGTGCTCATTTCCTGCCTGATGGCCGGAAGCGCTAATTAAATGCGGTTGTCAGCGGCATTCAACTAGTTAATAACGGCAGGTGGATCGCGATTCCACACGCCGCTGTTGCGGGCACATGTCCGCTGTACAAAAAAGCTGACATGTCTCGACTTTGATGCGGGCTCACCGCCGGAGCCCGTATCAAAGCAGGGGTTCTGACCTCGGATGTACTATCCTGTACGAGATCAAAAAGGGGTTAAAGAGGCTTTCCTCAAATTCCTTCTCAGTGCTTTCCTCACAAGATTCACCATTATGTAAATTATGTAAATTAGTTCACATGCGTAGTAAGCTGCGTTCCCACACTTAATACGCATGTGATTAAGAAGAAAATGCAGTTTTACAGCATCTAATGATAGTGAATGGGTAATTTACACAGCGAAGACTGAGAGTCTCCATTACATAGATTGATATGCTGCGTTCTGTAAAGACACACCGCATATCCGTCTCTGCGGGTGTGCCACAGGGATCGGTGCACGCATAGTGGGCATGAGATTTCTTGAAATCCCATCCACAATGCTGCAATATCTGGATGCTGCAGATGGACGCAGCGTCCAACCCACAGTGTTTACTGACCGTTGAAACATGCCCCAATATATCTGCAAACAGGAAATCACTTTTTTCCTTCCCAGAAGCCAACTTTCAATTAGCTTTATTTCAAGGGACAAAAAAAAGCATGCAATGAAAAAAAGCATCAAAAACACATCAAACACGCAGGTGACCTGCCAGTGACTGCAGATGCAGATTTAGTGCAGATTTCACGTGTCAAATCCTGAGCAAATACTGAGCCATTCCTAACTGTGGGAACATACCCTGAAGCAGCAAAACAGCCACGAACCATTACACCACTACCACCATATTTTACTGTTGGTATGATGTTCCTTTTTTGAAATGCTCTGTTACTTCTTCGCCTGATGTAATTGAACATACACCTTCTAAAAAGTTCAACTTTCTTTTCGTCAGTCCACAGAGTATTCCCCTAACATTCTTGGGGATCAATAAGATGCTTTCTGGCAAAACTGAGACGAGCCTTTATGTTCTCATTGCTCAGCAGTAGTTTTCAGCTTCAAACTCTGCCATGCAGGCCATTTTTGCCCAGTCTTTTTCTTATGGTGGAGTCAACACTGATCTTAACTGAGGCATGTGACGCCTGCAGTTCTTTGGATGTTGTGGGGTCTTTTGTGACCTCTTGGATGAGTCGTTGCTGCGATCTTGGGGTAATTTTGGTTGGCCAGCCACAGGGTTGCCATCAGGGCATTACTGCCCTTATTGCTGTATAGGTCCCGGTGAGCAGCAGTACAGAGGGGCCCACAGGCCCGGGCCCTGCTCTTATGCTTCTGCTCACCGGGTCCCATCATGTACTAAAGTGTTGTGCACTGCTGCAGCGCACACGTCGGCACTGGGGGCCGGGAGCTTTGTGGGAGATGTGCACGGCCGTCTACCCTTGACGGCTGTGCAGCTCCCGCTCAATCCACTTTCTCTGTACTTTCAATCAGGTGACGGCACATATGTGATGATGTCATCACGTACGAGCCGACATGTAACGGACACTAGAAGCACAGATGTTTCTGAAGGGGCTCGTCAGGGGGACAAGTATGAAAAACGGTTTTGTTTTCTTTATAAAATGAATGAAATTAGTGAGGGAAGGGGGACTGCAAATGATGAAGTGTGTCTGAGGGTGGGGGACTGCACATGATGAAATGGGGGAGAGGGGGACTGCACATGATGAAGTGGGGGGTAAGGGGGACTGAACATGATGAAGTGGCAGGGGAGGGAGACTGCACATGATGAAGTGGGGGGTGAGGAGGACAGCACATGATGAAGCGGGGGGTGAGGGGACTGCACACGATGAAGTGGGGAGAGGGGGACTGCACAAGAAGTGTATCTGAGGGAGGACTGCAAATGATGAATTGAGAGGATAGGGGGCTGCAAATGATGAATTAAGGGGGACTGCAAATTAAAGTGGGGAGTGGGGGAATGCAAATGATGAAGTGGGGGAGGGGACCGGGACTGCAAATGATGAAGTGGGGGGTCGGGGGGACTGCAAATGATTTCAATGTGAAGGACAGCAATTGAATTGAATGTGGGTAGTGGGGAGAGAAAATAATGAATTTTGAGGGTGGAGGAGTAAATGATGTATTGAATGTGGGTTGATCATGAATAGATGATGGGATAGAAAGACATGACAATGAATTGGGGTGAAAGGGGCATGTAAATATAATGAATCGGGGTTAGAGAGGGAGGCACATAGTGGGGGGCATTGAGGATGAAATGACTGGTAATGAATTGGGGGAAAGAACTGGGGCTAATTAATTATATACTAGGCGGGGAAGTGGCTACGTATATAGTTCGTGGGCGCACAGTGGTGGAATATAATTTATATTTTGAGTGGTGGATTTCATAACCAATTAAATATTAATGGTGGGTGCACGTCTGTATTCAGATGTGTAGTGTACAAGAAAGGGAAAAGTGGGGAATGTGCTGTAAAAGCGGAGCTCTAGGTAACTTATTTTATGCAGAGACGAGTCCTGACCGAAAGAAGTCATGGCAGTCTGTGCTGCATGATAAAGAAAAGCAAAGATGAAGGACTTCACCTAGAGACATCACTGGGGAGTCATTGTGTTACCTGTACATGGACACTATACACTGTATACTATATACAGAGCTCCTGTGTATAACGTCACTAGTGATCACTGCATTACCTGTACACTGACAGTAAATACAGAGCTCCTGTGTATAATGGCACTTAGTATTGTGGCTTTTTTTAATTAAGTATTTTTATTTAGTATTTGTTCCTTGTGTGTGGTATTATTTGGTCACTATGTGAGGGTAATATGTGATCTGGTTATGGTGTGGCTGTATTTCTCCCTTGTATGTGGTAGTATTCGGTCAGTATGTGGTGGTAATATGTGATCTGGTCATGGTGTGACAGTATTTGTTCCTTGTGTGTGTACTTGCGAGGGGGCGATTGCTCAGACGTAATATTCAGTCCCTGGTCAAATAGGCACAGGGACAGAATATTACGTCTGATGTCACAAAGGGGTTAATGGTCACTTAAAAAAAAATGTGTAACTCATCCCCTTAAATAAATATACTGTATATACTCGAGTATAAGCCGAGATTTTCAGCCCACTTTTTTGGGGCTGAAAGTCCCCCTCTCAGCTTATACTCGAGTCATACGCAGGGGTCGGCAGGGGAGGGGGAGTGGGGGCTGTGAAATTATACATACCTACTCCTGGTGCGGTCCCTGCAGGTCCCTGGCTTCCCCGGCGCCGGCAGCAGCAGATTCTTCCTGTACTGTCACATGGTACCGCTCATTACAGTAATGAATATGCGAGTCCACCTCCCAGAGGTGGAGCCGCATATTCATTACTGTAATGAGCGGTAACGGTGACCGCTCAGTACAGGATGAAGCTGCGGCGTCTGGGAAGCAGGGACTGCACAGCGCCAGGACCAGGTGAGTATACGGGAGTGCTGCGCTGCGCGATAGTCACCTTTCCTCGTTCCGAGCATCGCTCTGTCTTCAGCAGTGACGCTCAGGTCAGAGGGCGCGGTGACGTAGTTAGTGCGCGCCCTCTGCTGAACGTCAGTGCGGAAGATGGAGCTGCATCGGAACAAGGAGCAGGTAACTATTGAAAGTGCCGGGGGCCTGAGCGACGGAGAGGTGAGTGAGTATGTGATTTTTTTTTTTGGTGACCTGAAACATTTAAGTGTGACAAACATGCAAAAGAGTAGGAAATCAGGAAGGAGGCGAACACTTTTTCTGTGTGCAGACATATACAGTACAGACCAAAAGTTTGGACACACCTCATTTAAAGATTTTTCTGTATTTTCATGACTATGAAAATTGTACATTCACACTAAAGGTGCTTGGCAAAGGTGTGCAGACTGGACCAGGTTGCGGCCTTGCAAACCTGTTATCCTGATGCTTGGTGCCGAAGCGCCCAGGAAGCCCCCACTGCTCGAGTGGAGTGCATCTTGATCCCAGCCGGGATGACCGTACCCTTGATAAGGTAGGCTTCCTGAATAGTTGATTGTAACCATCTGGCTGTGAGGCTGTGGATCCCTTCCTACAACCCTGAGCAAGAATGAACAGAACATCTGTCTGACGAAAAGATGCAGTCCTTGAAACGTATCTCCTCAGAGCTCTCACTAGGTCTAACGTATGGAGAGCTTTTTCCACACGATGCGCTGGACAAAAAGAAGGTAAGACAATATCCTCGTTCCTCGTTAATGTGGGACGAGGAAACCACCTTTGGCAAGAAGGAAGGTACTGGCCTGAGCACAACCTTATCTTGATGAAACCTTAAATACGGAGCCTGGCAGGACAGGGCCGCCAGCTCTGAAACCCGCCTAATGGAGGTTACGGCCACCAAAAACACAACTTTCCAAGAGAGGTACGATAAAGAGACGTCTTGAAGAGGCTCAAAAAGAGCCTACTGTAGTGCACTTAAGACCAGATTAAGGTCCCAGGCTTCCAGGGGGCCCTATAAGGCGGTACCTTGTGAGAAACTCCCTGTAAAAAAGTTTTTACCTGCAGATTGACAGCTAGCTTACGCTGAAAGAGCACCGACAAAGCTGATATTTGTCTTCTGAGGAAACCCGGCCTGCGTCAGAATCCAAGATTCAACGGCCAAACCGTTAAAAGCAGAGCCTCTAAGTTCTGGTGGAATATCTGGCCTTGTGACAGAAAATGCGGACGGACTGGCAGCTGCCAAGGAGCTTCAGGGAGCAGCTGCACCAGGTCTGCGTACCATGACCGACGAGGTCAATCTGGGGCCACTAGAATTGCAGGAACTCCCTCTATCTTGACCTTCCTGACCACCTTCGGGAGTAGTGCCAGAGGGGGAAACTGGTTCCAAGGTAGAACTAATGCATCCACCGCGATTGCCTTTGGATCTCAATACCGGGTGACGAACCTGGGTACCTTGGCATTCATTCCTGAGGCCATTAGATCCACGTCCAGGGTTCCCCAACGCTGGCATATCTGCAAAAAAATGTCAGGATGGAGAGACCATTCAACGGACGCAAGGCCCTGCCTGCTGAGAAAGTCCGCTGCCCAATTTTCCTTGCCCGGAATATGAACCGCCGAAATAAGAGTGGTTCCTCTCGGCCCTGCAAAGGACTTGTTTTACCTCGTGCATGGCTGCCCTGCTGCGGGTGCCTCCCTGGTGATTTATGTATGCCACCGCCGTGGCATTGTCTGATTGGATCCTGACCGGGTGACCTGCCAGAAAGGGATGAAAGTGCTGCAGAGCCAGCAAGATCGCCCGAATCTCCAACAGGTTGATCGGAAGGATTGACTCCCTTGAGGACCAGCATCCTTGGGCTGTGTGGTGGCAAAATACTGCTCCCCAACTGAGCAGGCTGGCATTCATTGTGACCACCAGTCAATGGGCTGGGGGAAAAGACTTCCCCTGCTGCAGAGAGGGACTCATTGTCCACCATGTCAGAGCTTGTCTGACCTGGGGAGACAGACGACACCTGAGATTGAGAAAGGATGGACTTTTGTCCCAGGAGGTTAAAAGCGCATGTTGTAGAGGGCGAAGATGGAGTTGCACAAAAGGCACTGCCTCAATCGCTGCTGCCACCATCTTTCCTAAGACCCTCATGCAAAACCTGATCGTGTGGGCGCCTGGCTGGCAAAGGACCCTCACTTCCTGCCGGAGGGTCAGGACCTTGTTCTGGGGAAGGACTGTCAGACCTCGGGAGGTGTCGAAGACCATCCCTAGAAAGGGAATTTTCCGGGATGGCACCAGAGACTACTTCTTTAAATTCACTAGCCACCCTAGGCGAAACAGAGTATCCATAGTAATGTTGACATTCTCCTCGTATGCCCGAAAAGTTGAACCTTTTACCAAAAGGTCATCTAAATATGGCATGATGACTATGCCCGAGAATGCAGAATAGACACAACTGTTGCCATTACCATTGTGAATATTCTGGGAGCTGTGGCAAGCCCGAAGGGCAAGGTTGTGAACTGGAAGTGCCAATCGCCTATGGAAAAGCGTAGGAACTTTTGATGTGAAGGAAATATGGGGATATGAAGATAGGCATCTTGAATATCTATGGAAGCTAGGAATTCTCCATTTTCCATAGCCGCAATGACTGACCAGAGGGATTCCATTTGGAACAGACGAATGCAGACAAATTTGTTTAAACACTTTAGGTCCAAAACGGGCCTTACTGTTCCGTCCTTTTTGGGAACGATGAACAGGTTGGAATAAAACCCCTGAAACCTTTGTTCCCTTGGGACGGGAGAAATGACTCCGTTGAGTTGAAGGGATTCGACAGCTTTGACCAATGCTTGCATAAGGGTTTTTGAACTGGGGAGACGGGATGGGAAAAACGGCTCGGGGGAATCGAGAGAAACTCTATCTTGTACCCCGAAGACACCAGGTCTCTTACCCATTTACCGGAAACGACAGTGAGCCAAGACTGATGGAAGAGCAGACGGCTGCCTACTCTGTTGGAAATGAGCCGCGGATGCCTCCAGTCATTTGGCTGAGGACCAATGGGATCTAGATACCCTTGACATTGGCCATTGGGACCGCATTCTTCCCCAATGAGTTGGCTCTATATGAGACCTGATGATCTCTGTCTTGGCTAGACCAACCTGGACCGACAGGGTTGCTGTGGTCCCCCAGGAGTTACGAAAGGGCTTAAACCTCGCCTGAAATTGGCGACAAAACGGCTGTTTAACCTTTTGTTGTGGGAGAAGATTACTCTTTCCTCCTGGAGTATCTGAAATGAGTTGATCTAACCTTTTGCCAAAAAGTCGGCTACTCTGATAATGGAGATTTGTAAGAGATTTCTTTGAGGTAGAGTCCGCCCGCCAAGTTCTCAACCATAGAGCCCTTCTAATGGATATTACGTTAGCAGCCGCTAATGCAGCACAATTTGCTGCATCCAAGGATGCATTGATCAGGTAATTTCCAGCTAAAGCTATCTGATTTGACATTTCTGTCACATCTATCGGTAATCTTCTATCCTGAAGAGCCTTGGTCAAAGACTCTGACCAGGATATCATGGCTTTGGCTACCCAGGTCACCGCAAAAGAGGGCGCGAAAGCTGAGCCAGAGGCCTCAAAAACAGAACAAGCTAAACTCTCTATGAGCCGATCCATTGGATCCCTAATAGAGGAACCGTTGGTGTCATGATTCCAATGGCAGGGAATCACAAAAGGACAAGCACCAACGAGCTCTAGGGTGATGGAACCTAAGCTGACCGCGACCCTAAACCTGAACACACAAATAACAATAGCCGGGGAACGTGCCTACGTTGATCCTAGACGTCTCGCACCAGCCGAAGATCTAACTTCCCCTATTAGAAGAAACACAGACCTCTCTTGCCTCCAGAGAAATACCCCACAGAAATAGCAGCCCCCCACATATAATGACGGTGAAATGAGAGGAAGGCACATACACAGTATGAAAACAGATTCAGCAAAATGAGGCCCGCTAAAACTAGATAGCAGAGGATACAAAAGTAAACTGCGCGGTCAGCAAAAAACCCTTCAAAAAACCATCCTGTAATTACTTGAACTCATGTTCCAACTCATGGAACATGAGGAGCAATTACAGCCCGCTAGAGCAACCAGCAGCAAAGAAACAATTATATGCAAGCTGGACAAGACAAAAATAAAGCAAAACGTGGAACAAGAAAATCAAAAACTTAGCTTGTCCTGAAGATTACTGAAGCCAGAAGCTGAGGTAACAAAACACTCTGATAAACTTGATAGCCGGCGGGGAAATGACAAGAAAGCCCGGTTAAATAGGAAACTCCCAAATCCTAATAGAACAGGTGGACACCAGAGACAGCAGAACACAAATCACCCAGTACCATCAGTAACCACCAGAGGGAGCCCAAAAACAGAACTCACAACACGTTGGGCAGGGATAAGAGAGTATGGGAGGCCAACCGAAAAACAGGAGATTCCGCCCACTTTTTACGTAACTCAGGGGAAAAAGAATATCTTGCACTTAGAGCCTTTTGACCCGAGAAGCGCCTGTCCGGCCTTTCCATGTGGCGCTGGACTAGGTTCTCAAATTCAGGATGAGCGGAAAAAAATTCTATGAGGCTGCTTGTCAAGGTGGCTTCATCCTCCACTCCCAAGGTTTGATTAACGGCCTCGATGAGGCTGTCTACTGACTCCTGCTAATTTGGAGCCTCTAAAATCGAGAGAACCTTCGGAGTCATAGTCCGAACCATGTTCACTCACCTCTGCAGGAGAGTGAGAACGGGACACAGAACTCTACGATGCAGATGCACCTTACGGACCGGGAGACGCTGTATGGGTTTGTTTCCCCCGCGTCTGCCTAGAGGGAGTGCGGCCCCTGCAGGCCGGAGGTTCCTGTGAACAGGAGGATTTTTATAAGACAGATGAACCGTCGTCCCTGGCCCCAGCCGGGGTCTGGAGGGACTCGATCGCCTTAGTTAAGGACGACAGACTGTGTTAAGGATGCAACCCATTCAGGGGAGGACGCCGCAGTCTCAGATATAGGCACACTGAACAGAGACACTGGGGAGGGCTCCTGAGCATGCTCGGAATCGCAGGCCTCAGAGAGACGGTTGCTCTGGGCACGCGGAAAAGCAGACCGACAGGCAACACACGTGGTATATAAAACCGTGTGAGACTTAGTCCTTTTAGACATGGTGACTCTGCTGTTGGTGCTGACAATCGCACCCTCAAAAAATAACGCTGCTGAATCTAGTATTTCAGCTGTCAGGCTGGGGGGAGTAGCACTTACCCCAGTCCTGTGTCCCCATGCCTGTAGTGAAGGCTGTCACCGGGAGAAGCATTAGCGCCATCCTTATAATGCAGTGCACTCGATTGGAGGGCGGATCCACCGCAAGGGGGAAGGGTTTTTCCAGCTGCGGCCTACTATAGGCAGAAGCCGGGGACTTGATTAGCCGCACCCGGGGAAGGACCCGCGATATAGTTTCCAGCAGCGCCACTGCTGCGGAAAGAAACCGCGCCATCCTGGCAGACAAAATAAACCATAGCGCTGTCGGAGCCCTCCAGCCCCTCATCGCCAGAAGCAAGGTCAGAGGGGGGCTTATGTATGAGATAGTGCAGGCACCCTAACTCCGTCAACCCTTCAGGGGGTGAGGAGAGGGACCGGCTGCCTCTCATAATCACCGCTGTCAGTGCATTGGTGATTAAGTGGAGGCTGCACGGACAATGTGTGCCTGTACAGCCTAGGGTTTCTTTACCTTAGGGTGGACATGGGCAAGTCCGGCAAGGGTTCCCACGTCGCGGGAGACGATACGTGGAAGCGACACTCCACGTGCTCGCCCGTTGTAGGTTTGGGGAGATCGGACCCCTTCAAAAGGGTCCATCGCCCCTGTTTCATCTTCATGGTTGTAAAGGAAAAGAATCTGGGAAAAAACCCAGAGATGTGCCTCCTATGGACACTAAGCATAAACTGGAGCTGTCTCGGCCAGTGTCAGGGTGTATATGTCGGAGCTTTTTTTTTTTTTTTATCTACTTAGTGTCAGCCTTCTGGCGGCAGTAGCATACACTCATAGTCCTGTGTCCCCAATGAGACGAAGGAGAAATACAACTTGCCTAATAATTCTGCACACACTGTATGAACCACTTTGCATGCCAAGTTTTTTGTTGTTGTTGCTGATTCACATATAACAAAACAGAGAAATGTCCTATATTTGTCCAACATAAAAAAACAACAGTGCACCTTTGGCATCCTAGTTGTATCCCATTGCTATCCGTTTTTCACTTTCTAATATTTGATAGAAACTGAGAAGACTCCATCTGTTTTTTTTTGTTTTTTTTTTGCAGAGAAGAACAATGGAAGACACATGGATGGTAAAAACTGACACGAATCAAAAAACTGATGCAGATCTGATCCAGTATACTAATGAAAATTGGCCCTCTTTTGTGGATAAGAAAAATAATTGACATCTGCCCATACATTGGCATACATGTTTTTAAACCTGCACTGATTGAGGACAGTTGACAATATTCAAAATCGAAGGCTTGTAATTTAAGTGAAAGCATTGTCAACGTAACCAATTGTGGAAATCAGACATTCAGAAAATGTTCTTTGATTCATAGTGTATAACATTCTTAGGGGCTGACTATAAAAAGACAAGTACTCCATGAAAAAAAAACCTTACTCCATATATGTTGAGAATATGGAAGGAATGCCTACTGAACAAGCAAATTACACAACTTCAACAATAATTTTTCAGGGTTTCCTTACGCAGATATTATACTGGTGTAAGGTTGAGCTGTGGGTGTAAGGTTGAGCTGTGTGTGGAAGCCTGGCCGCTCTAAACAGGCCTTCCAAAGATAAACTTTTGCATTAGTTACTCTGTTTAGCAGGTGCTAGAGGAACCCTCACCTTTACCCTTAAACCACTGTACAGGGCCCTAGACTTAGGCTAGTTTCACATTTGCATTAAAAAACGCAGCGTTTAAAACGCATCCGCAGGTGGTGAAAAAAATGCATGTAAACGCGTACAAACGCTGCGTTTTTTAGACGCATGCGTTTTCGTATGCGCTAAAAAACGCCACGTTTTTACGCGTTTACATGCGTTTTTTACCGAGTTTGCGTTTTTTAAAAGCGTGATGAGAAATTTCACAAGAGAAAAATCAAGATCCAGACACCGCCAATGGGACTACAGAGGGCGTGTGACAGGACTCTGTGGACCAAAATATGGAAAAATTGTAGCTCTCAAAATGTGGTAATGCAAAAAATATTTTTTGGAATAAAAAGCGTCTTTAGTGTGTGACAGCTGCCAATCAAAAATATCAACTAGAAAACCCACTATAAATAGAAATGGCTAGGGTTAGGGTTATTGTTAGGGTTTGGATCCCTAGGGTTAGGGTTTGGATCCCTAGGGTTAGGGTTTGGATCCCTTTATCACCTTGATGGGTTAGGGTTAGGGTTTGGATCCCTTTATCACCTTGATGGGTTAGGGTTAGGGTTTGGATCCCTTTATCACCTTGATGGGTTAGGGTTTGGATCCCTTTATCACATTGATGGGATAGGGTTAGGGTTTGGATCCCTTTATCACCTTGATGGGTTAGGGTTTGGATCCCTTTATCACCTTGATGGGTTAGGGTTAGGGTTTGGATCCCTTTATCACCTTGATGGGTTAGGGTTAGGGTTTGGATCCCTTTATCACCTTGATGGGTTAGGGTTTGGATCCCTTTATCACATTGATGGGATAGGGTTAGGGTTTGGATCCCTTTATCACCTTGATGGGTTAGGGTTTGGATCCCTTTATCACCTTGATGGGTTAGGGTTTGGATCCCTTTATCACCTTGATGGGTTAGGGTTAGGATCCCTTTATCACATTGATGGGTTAGGGTTAGGGTTTGGATCCCTTTATTATCACCTTGATGGGTTAGGGTTTGGATCCCTTTATCACCTTGATGGGTTAGGGTTAGGGTTTGGATCCCTTTATCACCTTGATGGGTTAGGGTTAGGGTTTGGATCCCTTTATCACCTTGATGGGTTAGGGCTAGGGTTAGGATCCCTTTATCACCTTGATGGTGGGGGGTGGCTTATCAGTGTGTAGACTTGTTTTTCTCTATTGAAACGCATGCGTTTAAAAACGCAACCAAACGCATGTGCTTAAAAACGCATGCGTTTACATAGACAGCAATATGTTTTTTTTGCGGCAAAAAACGCCTCTAGAAATTACTACATGTTGCATTTCCGCAACAAAACGCAAGCATAGAAACGACGCATGAGTCGTCAAAGGCGGCAAAACGCATGCGTTTTTAATGTTAAATATAGGGAAAAAAATGCATGCGTTTGTATGTGTTAAAACGCAGCGGCAAAAAACGCAAATGTGAAACCAGCCTTACACATGGACCCATGGGTTACATCTACAGAATGGCTGACAGCTGGTGGAGCAAACTGGCAGAGAAAGGGTGAAAACCAGAGAGAACAAAGACTGAGCTTAATCAGAAAACAGAGAATGTCAGACTATAACTGGGGTCAAAAGCAAAAGGACAGAATCAGACTTAGAACTCACAGCAAACAGAGGGTTAAGTCAGCCTAGAGTCAGGAACTGGTATCTAAAAGCCAAGTCAAACAGCAGAGTATTACCAGACAACTAACTAGGGTCAGAATACATAATAATAACATTTTATTTTTATATAGCGCTAACATATTCCGCAGCACTTTACAGTTTGCACACATTATCACAAAAATGTCTGGCAACTCCCAGAAAATAACTGTCCCAACGAGAGATCACAGCAGATAGTGAACAATATTTGCTAATTAGCTACTTTGCAAAAACACACTGACACCCTTCTGTGCAGCACCTCAAGACCGAGCAACGTAAATGCTCTTGCCTGGTCCGCACCAGCATCATACAGTGCCATATGCATTGTAAAAACGTCACTGCTTAGTGACAGAAGCAGAGCTAGTAGAAGTGGGTTCAGACATGGATGTAAATGTTGGGTTTTCAATCAAGTACTAAAGATGGGGGTTAGATAATATATACAGTATATGACCAGTATTACCACCATTTACCGTATATACTCGAGTATAAGCCGAGTCCCCCTCTCGGCTTATACTCGAATCATACCCGGGGGTCGGCAGCGGAGGGGGAGCGGGGGCTGTCTAGTTATACTTACCTACTCCCGGCACGGTCCCTGCAGTCCCTGCTTCTTCCAGTGCAGCAGATTCTTCCTGTGCTGAGCGGTCACATGGTACCACTCATTACAGTCATGAATATGTGGCTCCACCTCCCATAGAGGTGGAGCCGCATATTCATGACTGTAATGATTGGTAACTGTGACCGCTCAATACAGGAAGAAGATGCAGCGGTGGAAGAATCAGGGACTGCAGGGACCGCGCCAGGAGCAGGTAAGTATACGGGGAGGGGTGCGCTGCACAATATTTACCTGCTCCTTGTTCCGATGCGGCTCCGTCTCCAGCGTCCTCTGGCTGTGACGCTCAGGTCAGCGGGCGCGGTGACGTAGTCAGTGCGTGCCCTCTGCTGAGCGTCAGTGCTGGAGACTGAGCCGCACGAGGAGCAGGTAAATATTGAAAGCGCCGGCGTCCTGAGTGAAGAGAGGTGAGTATGTGATTTTTTTTTTCTATTGCAGCAGCAGCATTAGATATGGCACAGCTTTATATGGAGCATCTATGGGGCCATAATGAACGGTGCAGAGCATTATATATGGGGCACAGCTTTATATGGAGCATCTATGATCTGGTGGTTTAGGAACAACATGAGACTAGCTCTGAAGGAGGTGGTATCTGTACTGACCGCAAACCCTGAACCTAGCAGCGCAACTAAAAATAGCCGTGGGGGGTACCTGACGCTCCCTAGACCCCTCGGCACAGCCTAAGATCTAACTTCCCCTAAAGATGGAAACAGGAAACCTATCTTGCCTCAGAGAAAATCCCCAAAGGAAAGATAGCCCCCCACAAATATTGACGGTGAGAGGAGGGGAAAATAACATACGCAAAAATGAAATCAGATTTTAGCATAGGAGGCCAGTCTAGCTTGATAGATAGGACAGGAAAGGATACTGTGCGGTCAATATAAAAACTACAAAACAATCCACACAGAGTTTACAAAATCTCCATACCTGACTAAAGGTGTGGAGGGTAAATCTGCTTCCCAGAGCTTCCAGCTAACAGAAAAAATCCATACTGACAAGCTGGACAAATATAGAATGCACGGAACAATAAGTCCACAACATGTGGACTGAAATGAGCAAAGCCAGAAGTTATCTTTGCAGAACTGGTCAGGAAACCAGGAGAATCCAAGCAGAGATGTGAATCCAGCCAGGAACATTGACAAGTGGCACAGGCTGAAGAAAGAGCCAGACTTAAATAGCGGAGCAGAAGAGACGATAAGTGGAGGCAGGTGAGGACAGCTAACTCCAAGGAGCAGCCATACCACTAGAAACCACAAGAGGGAGCCCAAGAGCAGAACTCACAAAAGTGCCACTTACAACCACCGCAGGGAGCCCAAGAGCGGAATTCACAACACAGAGCATTACGGTATATATGGGGCACAGCTTTATATGGAGCATCTATGGGGCCATAATGAACGGTGCAGAGCATTATATGTGGCACAGCTTTATATGGAGCATCTATGGGGCAATAATGAACAGTATGGAGCATTATATGTGGCACAGCTTTATATGGAGCATCTATGGGGCCATAATGAACGGTGCAGAGCATTATATGTGGAGCACAGCTTTATATGGAGCATCTATGGGGCCATAATGAACGGTGCAGAGCATTACGGCATATATGGGGCACAGCTTTATATGAAGCATCAATGGGGCCATAATGAACGGTGCAGAGCATTATATATGGGGCACAGCTTTATATGGAGCATCTATGGGGCCATAATGAACGGTGCAGAGCATTATATGTGGCACAGCTTTATATGGAGCATCTTATGAGGCAATAATGAACGCTATGTGTCATGATTCCAATGGCAGGGAATCACAAAAGGACAAGCACCAACGAGCTCTAGGGTGATGGAACCTGAGCTGACCGCGACCCTAAACCTGAACACACAAATAACAATAGCCGGGGAACGTGCCTACGTTGATCCTAGACGTCTCGCACCAGCCGAAGATCTAACTTCCCCTATTAGAAGAAACACAGACCTCTCTTGCCTCCAGAGAAATACCCCACAGAAATAGCAGCCCCCCACATATAATGACGGTGAAATGAGAGGAAGGCACATACACAGTATGAAAACAGATTCAGCAAAATGAGGCCCGCTAAAACTAGATAGCAGAGGATACAAAAGTAAACTGCGCGGTCAGCAAAAAACCCTTCAAAAAACCATCCTGTAATTACTTGAACTCATGTTCCAACTCATGGAACATGAGGAGCAATTACAGCCCACAAGAGCAACCAGCAGCAAAGAAACAATTATATGCAAGCTGGACAAGACAAAAATAAAGCAAAACGTGAAACAAGAAAATCAAAAACTTAGCTTGTCCTGAAGATTACTGAAGCCAGAAGCTGAGGTAACAAAACACTCTGATAACCTTGATAGCCGGCGGGGAAAAGACAAGAAAGCCCGGTTAAATAGGAAACTCCCAAATCCTAATAGAACAGGTGGACACCAGAGACAGCAGAACACAAATCACCCAGTACCATCAGTAACCACCAGAGGGAGCCCAAAAACAGAACTCACAACAGTACCCCCCCCTTGAGGAGGGGTCACCGAACCCTCACAAGAACCACCAGGGCGACCAGGATGAGCCCTATGAAAAGCGCGGACCAAATCATCAGCATGAACATCAGAGGCAACCACCCAAGAATTATCCTCCTGACCATAACCCTTCCACTTGACCAAATATTGGAGTTTCCGTCTGGAAACACGAGAATCCAAGATCTTCTCCACAACATACTCCAATTCTCCCTCACCAGCACCGGAGCAGGAGGCTCAAGCGAAGGAACAACAGGTACCTCATACCTCCGCAACAACGACCGATGGAACACATTATGAATAGCAAACGATGCCGGGAGATCCAAACGAAACGACACAGGGTTAAGAATTTCCAAGATCCTATAAGGACCGATGAACCGAGGCTTGAACTTAGGAGAAGAGACCTTCATAGGAACAAAACGAGAAGACAACCACACCAAGTCCCCAACACGAAGTCGAGGACCCACGCGGCGACGGCGATTAGCAAACTGCTGAGCCTTCTCCTGGGACAACTTCAAATTGTCCACCACATGACTCCAAATCCGATGCAACCCATCCACCACCATGTCCACTCCAGGACAATCAGAAGGCTCCACCTGACCAGAGGAAAAACGAGGATGAAACCCCGAATTACAAAAGAAAGGAGAAACCAAGGTAGCAGAACTAGCCCGATTATTAAGGGCAAACTCGGCCAGCGGCAAAAAGGTAACCCAGTCATCCTGATCAGCAGAAACAAAACACCTCAAATAAGTTTCCAAGGTCTGATTAGTTCGCTCCGTCTGGCCATTCGTCTGAGGATGGAATGCAGACGAAAAGGACAAATCAATGCCCATCTTAGCACAGAACGTCCGCCAAAATCTAGACACAAACTGGGATCCCCTGTCAGAAACGATGTTCTCCGGAATCCCATGCAAACGAACCACGTTCTGGAAAAACAGAGGGACCAACTCAGAGGAGGAAGGCAACTTAGGCAAGGGTACAAGATGAATCATTTTAGAAAAGCGGTCACACACAACCCAGATGACAGACATTTTTTGAGAGACAGGGAGATCCGAAATAAAGTCCATGGAAATGTGCGTCCAAGGCCTCTTCGGGATAGGCAAAGTTGACAACAATCCACTGGCTCGAGAACAGCAAGGCTTAGCCCGAGCACAAACCTCACAAGACTGCACAAAAGAACGCACATCCCTCGACAAGGAAGGCCACCAAAAAGACCTGGCCACCAAGTCTCTAGTACCAAATATTCCAGGATGACCTGCCAACGCAGAAGAATGGACCTCGGAGATGACTCTACTGGTCCAACTATCCGGAACAAACAGTCTCTCAGGCGGACAACGATCAGGTTTACCCACCTGAAACTCCTGCAAAGCACGTCGCAAGTCTGGGAAGACGGCCGACAAAATCACCCCATCCCTAAGGATACCAGTGGGCTCAGAATTTCCAGGGGAGTCAGGCACAAAACTCCTAGAAAGAGCATCCGCCTTCACATTCTTTGAACCTGGCAGGTACGAAACCACAAAATTAAAACGAGAGAAAAACAGTGACCAACGAGCCTGTCTAGGATTCAGACGCCTGGCAGACTCAAGGTAAATCAGATTTTTGTGATCAGTCACGACCACCACACGATGTCTAGCACCCTCCAGCCAATGACGCCACTCCTCAAATGCCCATTTCATGGCCAAAAGTTCCCGATTACCCACATCATAATTCCGCTCAGCGGGCGAAAATTTTCTAGAAAAGAACGCACATGGCTTCATCACCGAGCAATCGGAGCTTCTCTGTGACAAAACCGCCCCGCTCCAATCTCGGAAGCATCAACCTCAACTTGGAAAGGAAGCGAAACATCAGGCTGACGCAACACAGGAGCAGAAGAAAACCGGCGTTTAAGTTCCTGAAAGGCCTCCACAGCCGCAGGAGACCAATCAGCAACATCAGCACCCTTCTTAGTCAAATCCGTCAAAGGCTTAACAACACTAGAAAAATTAGTTATAAAACGACGATAGAAATTAGCAAAGCCCAAGAACTTCTGCAAACTCTTAAGAGATGCAGGCTGCGTCCAGTCACAAATAGCCCGAACCTTGACGGGATCCATCTCAATAGTAGAAAGGGAAAAAATATACCCCAAGAAAGAAATCTTCTGGACTCCAAAGAGACACTTTGAGCCCTTTACAAACAAGGAATTAACCCGCAGGACCTGAAACACCTTCCTGACCTGCTGAACATGAGACTCCCAGTCATCAGAAAAAACCAAAATATCATCCAAATACACAATCATAAATTTATCCAGATATTCACGGAAAATATCGTGCATAAAGGACTGGAAGACTGAAGGAGCATTAGAAAGTCCGAAAGGCATTACCAAATACTCAAAATGGCCCTCAGGCGTATTAAATGCGGTTTTCCACTCATCACCTTGCTTTATTCGTATAAGATTATACGCACCCCGAAGATCAATCTTAGTGAACCATTTAGCCCCTTTAATGCGAGCAAACAAATCAGTCAACAAAGGCAAAGGATACTGATATTTTACGGTAATCTTATTCAAAAGACGATAATCTATACAAGGCCTCAAGGACCCATCTTTTTTGGCCACGAAAAAAAAACCTGCTCCCAAAGGGGATGAAGATGGACGGATATGTCCCTTTTCCAAGGACTCCTTAACATAATCCCGCATAGCAGTATGCTCTGGCACTGACAGATTGAACAAACGACCTTTAGGAAATTTACTACCAGGAATTAAATCGATAGTACAATCGCAATCCCTGTGAGGAGGAAGCGAACTGAGCTTAGGCTCCTCAAAAACATCCCGATAATCAGACAAAAATACAGGAACCTCAGAAGGAGTAGATGAAGCGATAGAAATCGGAGGTGCATCATCATGAACCCCCTGACATCCCCAGCTTAACACAGACATTGTTTTCCAGTCAAGGACTGGATTATGAGTTTGTAACCATGGCAGACCAAGTACTAGAACATCATGTAAATTATACAATACCAGGAAGCGAATCACCTCCTGATGAATGGGAGTCATACGCATGGTCACTTGTGTCCAGTACTGAGGTTTATTCATAGCTAAAGGTGTAGAGTCAATTCCCTTCAAAGGAATAGGGACTTCCAGAGGGTCAAGACTAAACCCACATCGCTTGGCAAATGACCAATCCATAAGACTCAGGGCAGCGCCTGAATCTACATAGGCATCGACGGAAATGGATGATAATGAGCAAATCAGAGTCACAGACAGAATGAACTTAGACTGTAACGTACTAATGGCAACAGACTTATCAACCTTTTTTGTGCGTTTAGAGCATGCTGATATAACATGAGCTGAATCACCACAATAAAAGCACAACCCATTTTTCCGCCTATAGTTTTGCCGTTCACTTCTAGACTGAACTCTATCACATTGCATTGTCTCAGGTGCCTGTTCAGAAGACACCGCCAAATGGTGCACAGGTTTGCGCTCCCGTAAACGCCGATCAATCTGAATAGCCATAGTCATAGACTCATTCAGACCCGTAGGCGCAGGGAACCCCACCATAACATCTTTAATGGCCTCAGAAAGGCCATCTCTGAACTTTGCAGCCAGGGCGCACTCATTCCACTGAGTAAGCACTGACCATTTCCGAAATTTTTGACAATATATTTCTGCTTCATCTTGCCCCTGAGAGAGAGCTAATAAAGCTTTTTCAGCCTGAATCTCCTGGTTAGGTTCCTCATAGAGCAAACCCAATGCCAGAAAAAACGCATCCACATTAAGCAACGCAGGATCCCCTGGTGCCAATGCAAATGCCCAATTTTGAGGGTCACCCCGCAGGAAAGATATAATAATCTTAACCTGCTGAGCAGGGTCTCCAGAAGAGCGAGATTTCAAAGAAAGGAACAGCTTGCAATTGTTTCTAAAATTCAGAAAACTAGATCTATCTCCAGCAAAGAACTCTGGAATAGGAATTCTAGGTTCAGACATAGGAGCATGTACAACAAAATCTTGTATATTTTGAACCTTAGCAGCAAGATTATTCAAGCTGGAAGCTAAACTCTGGACGTCCATGATAAACAGCTAAGGTCAGAGCCATTCAAGGATTAAGAGGAGGAAAAAAAAAAAAATCAGCCAGGCTGCAATTAAGGCTAGGCAGCAACCTCAGAGGAGAAAAAAAAAAAAAAAAAAAAAACTTCCTCAGACTACTTTTCCTCCTACTTCAGCCCAAACATTTTGGCCGGCTATACTGTCATGATTCCAATGGCAGGGAATCACAAAAGGACAAGCACCAACGAGCTCTAGGGTGATGGAACCTGAGCTGACCGCGACCCTAAACCTGAACACACAAATAACAATAGCCGGGGAACGTGCCTACGTTGATCCTAGACGTCTCGCACCAGCCGAAGATCTAACTTCCCCTATTAGAAGAAACACAGACCTCTCTTGCCTCCAGAGAAATACCCCACAGAAATAGCAGCCCCCCACATATAATGACGGTGAAATGAGAGGAAGGCACATACACAGTATGAAAACAGATTCAGCAAAATGAGGCCCGCTAAAACTAGATAGCAGAGGATACAAAAGTAAACTGCGCGGTCAGCAAAAAACCCTTCAAAAAACCATCCTGTAATTACTTGAACTCATGTTCCAACTCATGGAACATGAGGAGCAATTACAGCCCACAAGAGCAACCAGCAGCAAAGAAACAATTATATGCAAGCTGGACAAGACAAAAATAAAGCAAAACGTGAAACAAGAAAATCAAAAACTTAGCTTGTCCTGAAGATTACTGAAGCCAGAAGCTGAGGTAACAAAACACTCTGATAACCTTGATAGCCGGCGGGGAAAAGACAAGAAAGTCCGGTTAAATAGGAAACTCCCAAATCCTAATAGAACAGGTGGACACCAGAGACAGCAGAACACAAATCACCCAGTACCATCAGTAACCACCAGAGGGAGCCCAAAAACAGAACTCACAACAGCTATGGAGCATCTATTTTTATTTTTGAAATTCACCGGTAGCTGCTGCATTTCCTACCCTAGGCTTATACTCAAGTCAATAAGTTTTCCCAGTTTTTTGTGGCAAAATTAGGGGGGTCAGCTTATACTCGAGTATATACGGTACTTATCATCCACATTCTTTGCAGTGAGCAAATTAAGTCTGAGCTCAATTACGAAACAAAACATTTTTCTTGTTATTGCCTAAAACAGGAAGCTCTTTTAGGGAGTAGGCAGCTGCCAAAGTGTTTGTGGCTGTCATGAATTTTGCAGCTTTAAATGCTCTTCAATCGACAATGATTAACTAATAAAAGTAAAAAGAATAAAATTTGGCAGCAAAGACAATCACCATCACACCACCTCTCAGCTCTGAGCAGATACAAAAGCTTATCAAACAGTTCTGCTCTCAGATGAATGTAAGCACAATGCACTAAAGAGAATACAGATTGTCAATTATACAGGGCCATGGAGTGGAAAGAAAAAAATATTTTCAGAATATGTCCTTTTTGCCAACATTTAACTTTTTCCACTAAATAAGTCATAGCGAGTCCAGCTATAACAGGACAACTGGTGGTGTTTAGATGACCAATGAAAAAATGGGATATCCTCACTGTTGCAGATTTCAGCTTTCATCAGAATCACACAGCGCCCAAACGTTGTGAGGAAAAGAAGTGCTATAATTAATAATAATCTTTATTTTTATATAGCGCTAACATATTCCGCAGTGCATTACATACATTATCATCGCTGTCCCCGATGGGGCTCACAATCTAAATTCCCTAACAGTATGTTTTTGGAATGTGGGAGGAAACTGGAGAACCCGGAGGAAACCCACGCAAACATAGGGAGAACATACAAACTCCTTGCAGATGTTGTCCTTGGTGGAATTTGAACCCAGGACCCCAGTGTGCTGACCTTAGACATACAGCAACTGTTATCAACATCACAACATGCATGATGACAGGGAATACCTGAATAAAAAAAAGGTCATACAATATTGAATACAAAGGAACTAAATGAACAGGATTAACATAGCGCCATCTGCTCTCTGCTCAACATTGCCCCTCCAAGATGGGCTTTCAACTGTTGTATAGTGCAATATGCACAATTACAGAAAGAAAGAAAAAACAACACAAAACAGAAATTCACAATTGGCGTGTTACATTTTTTCAATGTACATTGAAGGATATTCTTAGTAAACGTATTTTTGTCATACCAGTCAGAAATACAGGGGTTTAGCACAACAAACTAGTTTTCGGAAACATTAAATTTAAAAATAATTACTTGATGGTATTCTAATATGGGGTAGCATAGCTGACATCACTGTGAGAGGAGAGTTGCAAGAGATGTCTGTAAAGACACAGCTCTGCTCTACTTCCCTCCCTGCTTTCAAAATCACAGGTGTCGGCAGTGAGATCAGTGAGGACAACAGAGCTATTTGTCATTACATGTCTCACACAGAGAAAACACGGACTGACATTCCGGGGGAGTGGGAGGAGGGGGTGTTTTTTTTTCTTCCCCCTACACGAAAAAGTAACTGTCCTGAGAGAGAAGCTAACACGTCTTTGGTCCAAGTGAGAATTTGTATATTATCTTTACTAGCTAATATCTCCACAACGAAGATGAGAAATTTAAAAACAAAAATCTTTTCTTCAGCTCTGCAGCCAATATTCCATGAAGTGGCCAGTTTTAACCTTCGTCCGGCTGAGTAGGTACAATTGTAACTATTCAGTTTTAAAATTGCAATAACTTTTTTTTTTCGAAAAGCCGTAGAGGGCTGAAATTTCGTGACATCTCTGCAGTTTTGGTCCAGAATATATTGGCCAAATTTCAATAAAATATATATGAAGGTACAATTGTACCTCTGCAGCCTGTTAACGTTGTAAAATTATGCAGCCTGACGAAGGTTAATTTGGTAAATGCTCCTCATACTCACATACTAATATACTGTAGGGCAAAATTTTATTTTTTTTCGCTCTTATTTAAATTCCTGAACAAACTTTTACATTTTGGGACGTTTTGAGGGTGTGGATTTTTTTTGGAACCACCTCACATTTGAAGTGAGTTTGGGCGGTCAATATAACAGAAAATACCCAAAAGTGACACCATTCTAAAAAAATGCACCCCTCAAGGTGCGCAAAACCACATTCAAGAAGTTTTTCAACCCTTCAGGTGCTTCACGACAACTAAAGCAATATGGAAGAAAAAAATGAACATTTTACATTTTTCACAAAAAATTTACTTTGGAACAATTTTTTTTTTATTTTCAGAAGGGTATCTTGGCGGGCGCACTACGCATGCGCCCGTCACTTTGTCTCAGAAAAAGACGCCAGGGGGACTTCATGGGGGCAAGCAGAGACACCACAGGTACCGGGAGGGGGCAACTGGGGGACCCCATTTCTCTCTCCTCTGATGTGCGATCACATCAGAGAAGAGAGAAATTAAATTAAAAATCTTACTTTTTTTTGTGGTCGCCGTTTTACCGTCAATAATGGTCGGTAAAAAATGAGCCACATCATGTTCTCTGGGATTTCAGCTACCCCCGGCAGCAGAGACCCCAGAGAAATTTTAACTCTGTGGGACGCTACATACTTTTTCCACAGCGCCATTAAAAAGCGACGCTGTGGTTTAAGTACCCTTAACTGCCGCCGTTAAAAGGCGTATCGGCGGTTGTTAAGAGGTTAAACAATAGGTCATTTTCTGATGGTTCAATCCCTTTAAAGAACAACACCTATCCAAAAGACAAAACAGTATAAAAGGTATCAAAACAAAGTTAGTTTAAAACAGAAATCCTGTGTGTAAGAGAAAAATAATTTGTGTGTTGTCCATCTTATCTAAGAAATGATGATCCCCCTGGTTTATGTGACATATTCACAAAACGTCATGATAATTTAGTGAACTTACTTGAAGTCTGCTGCAACCAAGTTAAATGCATTGTAAAGATGTCCCTCAGCAGATATATTCTTTAAATATGAAAAACTATCAAGATCGGATGTCAGGAAGTTGGCCACAAGAGCACCTAGGTTGAGAAAAACAAAATCACAAAATGACTATGTACCAACATTTTATGTTTACCATATAGAGGCCAAGAAAATTGTGGAATTTAAATAGATCGTTGTTTGAGCAATTCAGGTGAAATTATGTTTAATTTGGTTACGGTGTCAATACATATTAGATACATTTGACATCTAATGGTGGGGTCCTCTCTATTAGCAGATTTAACTTAAGCAAGATCAAATTTTTATTCTCATGGGACATAAGCCACCACCGTACAGAACACCACATGAGATGGACGCAGTGAAAAGATGCTTTGATCACATTAGTAGGGTTTCCCCAGGATTATGATATTGATGACCTATACCTTGGGTTAGAATGGAGGCATAAAATAATGACTTTATTTTTATATTTCAAGTTTGATTTGTGCAAATCAAAAGGGAAAAACTATTCCAAAACCTATGGCAGCAAAATAGTTAAAATACTTTTTGTGAAAGAAAAACAAGCGATTACAAATAATCATACTTTAAGCCATTACTGTGGTCTCTGCATGATCTCAGCAGCTGTTGCCTGCTACAGCCTAGACCCATGAATCACTACATTTCAGAAATGAATAGGTGTTGTATTTTCAAGTTGTAAAACTAATGTAACCAATATCCAAACACTTTATCAAAAGGCTGCCCAGCAAAATGCACTGTTATTTTTATTGCTTCTCAGATTAGGATGAACCTAGCAGTCAGACCTGCCAAATAAAGCGAGATTGTGTGAAGAACAATGTTGCTTCTATTGATATATTATACACTTGTCATCCTGAAGACAGATACTGGTTCTCTACCACCAAAACACATGAGAGTAGCTAACCCTGAAAATCAGCAAGTTAGCAGGTCTTATCATTGGTGCATGTTAGTACGGGATCACCAAAGTTCAGCCTCTGATTTAATATGAGGCAGATTTAAAGTCCTTTTTCAAATCCTGTTTACTGTTGGTGCAATTGATTTACTCTGACAGATTATTAGATTTTCTTTTTAACTACAGTTTTCACTTTGGCGATGAATTCAATTTATTTAATTGTTTATTGTCCAAGATAACCTTGATGCCTGATAGACTCCATTGATGCATTGTTACGGTCAACAACCAGTAGTTATAGATAATAGTTTGGCTACGCAAGACTAAGACATACAGATAAGGCTACTTTCACACTAGCGTCGTACAACGAATGTCACAACGCGTCGTTCTGCAGAAAAAACGCATCCTGCAAAGTTGTCTGCAGGATGCGTTTTTTTCTCCATAGGCTTGTATTAACGACGCATTGTCACACGTCGCAACCGTCGTGCGACGGTTGCGTCGTGTTGCATCGGACCGTCGCCACCAAAAAACGTTGCTTGTAACGTTTAGTTACAAGCAATCTTTGGTTCCAACCACCGTGTCTTTGTGCGACGCAGAAAAGGTGAACGGATGGACTCTACGTATTGTAACTCTACATATTGGTATAGAAGAAGAAGAGCCAAAAGACGACGGCCGTTTCGCGCTGCAGCGCTTCTACGGGTCTAGGTGGCCCGTGGTCGTAGAAGCGCGGCAGCGCGAAACGGCCGTCATCTTTTGGATCCACTGTTCTCCCTATATGTTCCTGCTATTTATATGATGCCAGAATAAAGACTGAAAAAGTTTGCGGAGGGTGAGTGCTCTTCTTCTTCTATACTAATATATTTGTTTGGACTCACTCTTCACTTGAATGAGCATGTGAATTCCGCTATTGGCAATATAACGCAAAGTCAGCTGTGACCAGTATGTGCTGATGATCTAGCGTGCTATTGGTGCGGATTCAATTTTTTCTTTTTTGTTTGGGATGGACTCTACATGCCTGGTTCCCACCGTGAAGCATGGAGGAGGATGGTGTGGGGGTGCTTTGCTGGTGACACTGTTGGGGATTTATTCAAAATTGAAGGCATACTGAACCAGCATGGCTACCACAGCATCTTGCAGCGGCATGCTATTCCATCTGGTTTGAGTTTAGTTGGACCATCATTTATTTTTCAACAGGACAATGACCCCAAACACAACTCCAGGCTGTGTAAGGGCTATCTGACCAAGAAGGAGAGTGATGGGATGCTACGCCAGATGACCTGGCCTCCACAGTCATCAGACCTGAACCCAATCGAGATGGGTTTGGGGTGAGCTGGACCGCAGAGTGAAGGCAAAAGGGCCAACAAGTGCTAAGCATCTCTGGGAACTCATTCAAGATTGTTGGAAGACCATTCCCGGTGATTACCTCTTGAAGCTCATCAAGAGAATGCCAAGAGTGTGCAAAGTCATCAAAGCAAAAGGTGGCTACTTTGAAGAATCTAGAATATAAGACATAATTTCAGTTTCACACTTTTTTGTTAAGTACAGTTATATGAAAAAGTTTGGGCACCCCATTAATCTTAAGCTTAATGTTTTATAAAAATTGTTTTTTGCAACAGCTATTTCAGTTTCATATATCTAATAACTGTTGGACACCGTAATGTTTCTGCCTTGAAATGAGGTTTATTGTACTGGACACCGTAATGTTTCTGCCTTGAAATGAGGTTTATTGTACTAACAGAAAATGTGCAATCTGCATTCAAACAAAATTTGACAGGCGCATAAGTATGGGCACCCCACCAGAAAAGTGACATTAATATTTAGTAGATCCTCCTTTTGCAAAAATAACAGCCTCTAGTTGCTTCCTGTAGCTTTTAATGAGTTCCTGAATCCTGGATGAAGGTATTTTTGATCGTTCCTCTTTACAAAACAATTCCAGTTTAGTTAAGTTTGATGGTCACCGAGCATGGACAGTCCTCTTCAAATGATCCCACAGATGTTCAATGATATTCAGGTCTGGGGACTGGGATGGCCATTCCAGAACAGTGTAATTGTTCCACTGCATGAATGCCTGAGTAGATTTGGAGCAATGTTTTGGATCATTGTCTTGCTGAAAGATCCATCCCCTGCGTAACTTCAACTTTGTCACTGATTCATGAACATTATTGTCAAGAATCTGCTGATACTGAGAGAAATCCATGCGTCCCTCAACTTTAACAAGATTCCCGATGTAAAGCAGTTAATACAAGAGAAGATAGTATTCTGCTACAGATGGATCTGGATAAGTTGGAAACTTGGGCTGAAAGGTGGCAGATGAGGTTTAACAATGATAAATGTAAGGTTATACACATGGGAAGAGGGAATCAATATCACCATTACACACTGAACGGGAAACCACTGGGTAAATCTGACAGGGAGAAGGACTTGGGGATCCTAGTTAATGATAAACTTACCTGGAGCAGCCAGTGCCAGGCAGCAGCTGCCAAGGCAAACAGGATCATGGGGTGCATTAAAAGAGGTCTGGATACACATGATGAGAGCATTATACTGCCTCTGTACAAATCCCTAGTTAGACCGCACATGGAGTACTGTGTCCAGTTTTGGGCACCGGTGCTCAGGAAGGATATAATGGAACTAGAGAGAGTACAAAGGAGGGCAACAAAATTAATAAAGGGGATGGGAGAACTACAATACCCAGATAGATTAGCGAAATTAGGATTATTTAGTCTAGAAAAAAGACGACTGAGGGGCGATTTAATAACCATGTATAAGTATATAAGGGGACAATACAAATATCTCGCTGAGGATCTGTTTATACCAAGGAAGGTGACGGGCACAAGGGGGCATTCTTTGCGTCTGGAGGAGAGAAGGTTTTTCCACCAACATAGAAGAGGATTCTTTACTGTTAGGGCAGTGAGAATCTGGAATTGCTTGCCTGAGGAGGTGGTGATGGCGAACTCAGTCGAGGGGTTCAAGAGAGGCCTGGATGTCTTCCTGGAGCAGAACAATATTGCATCATACAATTATTAGGTTCTGTAGAAGGACGTAGATCTGGGTATTTATTATGATGGAATATAGGCTGAACTGGATGGACAAATGTCTTTTTTCGGCCTTACTAACTATGTTACTATGTTACTATGTTACTATGGTATTGGCCACACAGCCCCAAAGCATGATGGAACCTCCACCATATTTTACTGTGGGTAGCAAGTGTTTTTCTTGGAATGCTGTTTTTTGGCTGCCATGCATAACGCCTTTTTGTATGACCAAACAACTCAATCTTGGTTTCATCAGTCCACAGGACCTTCTTCCAAAAAGAAATTGGCTTCTTCAAATGTGCTTTTGCATACCTCAGCTGACTCTGTTTGTGGCGTGCTTACAGAAACGGCTTCTTTCGCATCACTCTCCCATACAGCTTCTCCTTGTGCAAAGTGCGTTGTATAGTTGACCGATGCACAGTGACACCATCTGCAGCAAGTTGATGCTGCAGCTCTCTGGAGGTGGTCTAAGGATTGTCCTTGACTGATCTCACCATTCTTCTTCTCTGCCTTTCTGATGTTTTTCTTGGCCTGCCACTTCTGGCCTTAACAAGAACTATACTTGTGTTCTTCCATTTCCTTACTATGTTCCTCACAGTGGAAATTGACAGGTTAAATCTCTGAGACAGCTTTTTGTATCCTTCCCCTGAACAACTATGTTGAATAATCTTTGTTTTCAGATCATTAGACAGTTGTTTTGAGGAGCCCATGATGCCACTCTTCAGAGGAGATTCAAACAGGAGAACAACTTGCAAGTGGCCACTTTAAGTAGCTTTTCTCATGATTGAATACACCTGTCTATGAAGTTCAAAGCTCAATGAGGTTAGAAAACCAAAAAAAGTGCTTTAGTAAGTCAGGAAAAAGTAGGTAGGAGTATTTAAAAAAAGAAAATGATAAGGGTGCCCATACTTATGCACCTGTCAAATTTTGTTTGAATGCAGATTGCACATTTTCTGTTAGTACAATAAACCTCATTTCAAGACAGAAACATTACTGTGTCCAACAGTTATTAGATATATGAAACTGAAATAGCTGATGCAAAAAAAAAACAATTTTTATAAAACATTAAGCTTAAGATTAATAGGGGTGCCCAAACTTTTTCATATAACTGTATATAATTCCACATGTGTTAATTCATAGTTTTGATGCCTTCAGTGTAAATGTACAATTTTCATAGTCATGAAAATACAGAAAAATCTTTAAATGAGAAGGTGTGTCCAAACTTTTGGTCTGTACTATACATGCAGCCCTGGCAAAACTATTCAGCCACGTCCTGAGCGCTGGCTACTTTCCCCAAAGTTGGAATCAAGGTCTCATAATGCCCATCTACAAGAATGGGAACCAATACGATCCAACAAACTATAGAAGAATCAGTGTCAACAGCATTCTGGGAAAACTGTTTAACAGCATCATTAATAAAAGGATCACCACCTTCCTCACCCAAAATTACATCATCAGCAGAAGCCAAGCTGGATTAATGCCAAATCACAGCACCGCTGATCACATCTACACCCTGTACAGCCTCATCAAGACACACCTCCGCACTTCAAGAAGGCCTTTGACTCAACGTGGCACCCCGACCTGTTCCTATGACATCATCAATAGCTCATACACTGAGAACCATTGCAGACTGAAGGTGAATGGCAAAAAAGACGTCTTTCTTCAGGCAGGGCCACGGTGTCAGACAGGGATGAAACCTGGGCCCAACCCTATTCAACATCTACATAAATGGTTTGAGTACAGCTCTGGAATCATCCTCCGCCCCAGGCCTCAATCTGAATGACCAAGAGGTGACGTTCTTGCTATACGCAGATAACCTTCTGCTACTCTACCAAACCGTGAGAGGCCTCCAAGATAGCCTGGCAGTGCTGGAAACATTCAGCACCACATTGGAGCTGCCCAAGAACCAAAAGACCAAAATCATGGTGTTACAGATCAGGGACCAGAACAAAAACTGCACTCTTTCACATTTAATGGCTCAATGCTGGAAAAGACAAACAGTTATATGCACCTCGGTCTGGAGCTAAGCCAAAGTGGGAGCCTCAGGTAAGCAGCAGAGACCCTAAAAATACAAATTAGACCTACCGGTAATTATATTTCCAGGAGTCCATCATGACAGCACGACAGGAGTAGTCCCGTATATCCTCTAGGGACAGGAAACACACAAGAGGTTAAAAGCCCCCCTTCCACCTCAACCCCAGTGTCTTATACCAATCGCTACACCAGGATGGATGGAACTCTATTTTATTGAACTCTTACATACAAATGTTAACTCACATTAGTTTCAAAGTTCAGGGGAGGGAATGTAATGATGCTGTCATGATGGACTCCTGGAAATATAATAACCAGGAGGTCTAATTTTGTATTTTCCCAGGACGTACCTCATGACAGGAGAAATACCAAATAAATGGCATTCTCGCGTGGGACGACTGCCTGTAGGACCTTTCGTCTGTAGGACAATTGGTGACCTGACATCACATTTAACTTATAATTTTTACAGAAGGTTGTTATATGGGACCAAGTTGTCGCCCTGCAAATCTGGTCTGTGGAGACCCCTGCTCTTTCGGCCCAGGAAAAAAAATTGCTCTTGTGGAGTGGGCTTTAATTTTAAGCGGGGGATCTTTTTTCTCGGACTCATATGCTAGTGCTATAGTAGAAGTGATTCAACTCAACTAGACAAAGTTAATTTCGAGGTTTTTTTTACCCTTATTATTCCCAGCATATTGTAAGAGATTCGAATCCTGCCTCGATGAAGCTGTGGCCTCTACATAGCACATCCCTGCCCTTCTCACATCTAGCTTGTGAAAAAGCCTTTCCTTCTCATTTTTGGGAGATGACAAAAAGATGGAAGGATAATCTCTTGGCTCAAATTTGACTCTGACACTACCTTCTGTAAAAAGGACGGGTCAAGCCTTAATATTAAACGATCCTCTAGGATCAGTAAGTAGGGATCCCTGATTGACAGTGCCTCTAATTCACCCAAACGTTTTGCCGAGGTAACTACCACCAGGAATTCCGTCTTCATAGAACAGAAGTTGATGCCGTATTCTTCTTGGGGCTCATAGGGGGATCTGCACAGTATATTTAACACAAGGTTTTGGTCCCACAAAGGAACAGTCTCTCTGACTGTGGGTCTTAATCTGGTAATGGCTCGAGAGAACCTTGCTACCCAAGGGTGGTCCGCTAAATAAAAGTCCATGAAGGCACTAAGGGCCTAGATCTGCACCGTCAGAGAGCTAGGCTTTAGGCCCATCTCAAATCCTTCCTGGAGGAAGTCCAATATTCTGGGAATGTCTGGGCGCGCTGTGCTCAATGTAGATTCCCCCACATAAGAACAGAACCTCTTCCGTAACCTGGAATAGATCGCTGATGTTATTGGTTTCCAGTTATCACCCTGTCTGACAATCCCCTGGAACTTAGGATCTTCCGCTAAGGATCCAGGTAGTCAGGCGCAACACGAGGGTTTTGGTGCCAGAGGGAACCTTGAGACAGCAGGTCGGGTCTGTCTGGAAGTGGAACTGGATCTTCCAGAGTGCAATATTGGAAACCAACTCCTCTTTGGCCAGAAGGGAGCTACCAATATCACCGTGGCCTGATCTTCATGGATTATCCTGAGTATTCTCGGTATGAGGGGAAAAGGAGGAAATGCATGCAGAAGACCTTCTTTCCAACTCTGAGATAGGGCATCTATGCCTTCTGGGCTGTCGGCTGGATTTATGGAGAAGAATCTTGCCACCTTCGGGTGCTTCCGGGTTGCAAACAGGTCTATACACGGAGTTCCCCATCTATGGGTCAGCTGGTGGAATACGTCTGGGTTCAGCTCCCACTCTGAGGACCAAAGTTTCTCCCTGCTGAGAAAATCTGCCGATATGTTCTCGGAACCTTTCAAGTGTACGGCGCAGATGGACCGGACGTTTCTTTCTGCCCACTGAAAAATATTTTCTGCTAAGGTCTGCAGGAGTTGGCCTCTTGGACCTCCCTGGCATCACAGGAAGGAACTGCTGTGATATTGTTCGACAAGACCTTTACATGACGATCTCTGACCATGTCCTGACAGCATTGCAAAGTCTCCCATACTGCTTTTAGCTCTCTGTAATTGGAGGATCTTCTTTGGTCTTCTGGGCCCCATGTGCCCTGTAGAAAACGACCCTCTACCTCTGCACCCCACCCGCTCAAACTTGCCTCTGTGGTAATTCGGATGCAGGGGGAAAGGATCCAAGACACTCCTCTTCCAAGATTGTCCCTGGATGTCCACCATCACAGGGAACATTTTAGACCGGTGGGGACCCTCATCTTCCTGTCTAGGCCGGAGTGATGCTTGCTCCAGGACGTAAGGACTGCACTTTGAAGGCATCTTGAATGGGCCTGACTCCAATGTACACTTGGCATGCAGGATGTCATCAGTCCTAGGATCCTCATGGCATATCTGATGGAGGTTGTCTTTTTCCTCTGTAACGCACACATCCTGCTTCACGTGGGGTAGGTAGGACATCCTGTGATGTGAATCGAGGAGGACCCCTAAGAACACTTTCTGGATCCCTGGATGTAAATCGGATTTTTCCCAGTTTATTTGCCACCCTAGGTCATCCAGAACTTTCATAGTGTGGGACAGCTGTTTGAGGTGCATAGCAGAGTCTGCTATCAGCAGGATGTCATCCAGGTAGGGGACCATGATAATCCCTTGTCTCATCAGAAAAGCTGCCACCTCCTTCATTATTTTCGTAAAGATACGTGGGGCTGAGGATAGGCTGAATGGGAGGCATGTGAACTGGAAATGATGGTTTGAACCGTGATTGTAAAAAGCAAGCCTCAGATATTGGCGGTGGTCTGGGTGAATCGGCACATAATACGCATCTCTTAGATCTAAGGTGCACATGTTGTCTCTCCTTATCAGTTGGATGGCAGATTTTATTGTCTCCATTTTGAATCTTTTGTATCTTACCCACCTTTCAGGGGTTTTAGATTTATGATGGTGCGATATTTGCCCGAAGGCTTTATTTTTATGGAGAACAGGGAGGAGTAGTGGCCCTGATCTATTTCTACAACAGGTACCGCCTCGATCACCCCCAAATCTAAGAGGTTTATGACATCCATCCAGAGGCTGCTTTGTGTGGAAAGGGATTGGGGGATTTTATCTGGGTGGACAGTTTGTCAATCCAGATGCACATGGACTTAGCTACCGAGGTGGCTGCTATGTTGGTGTTATAATCGCCACCGTAGACTCCCAGCTTCTTCTCAACAGACCCTCTGCTTTCCTGTCCATGGCGTGCCGCAGGCAAATGGTATAGCGGTCTTTTTTGCCACTCTGGCGATAGGAATGTCCACCTTAGGGATTTCTTCCCATTCTTTGATTTCTGAAGGATCAAAAGGAAGATAGGCTTTAAAGTCTCGAGGGATGAGCAGGCACTTCTCTGAATCTTTCCATTCTCCCAGGATCATGGCTCTAATATGCTGGTTGACAGGGAACACTATTTGTATGGGTTCTGAGACCGCCGAACATGTCATCCTGAACCGTGCGAGGGACTTCTGTTTCTTCAATCTTCATGGTTGCCCTCACCGCTTTCAATAGGTGGTCCGTATTTTCGGATAAGAAAAAATACCTTTTCCTCTCCTCGGACTGCCTCTGCAAAAAACCCTCTTCCTCAACTTCAGCCTCTTCCTCTGAGTAGTACGAGTAAGGGTACGCTTACTCTGAGGATTCCTCCATCTCCCATCAGGCTTTCTTGTGACAGGAGGTGCTTGGATCTGGCTGAGGTGGCACGAGATTAGCAACAGTGCTCTGGACTTCTTCCCTGATAATGGCCTACATATCCGTCAGGAAGGACGCCTGTTCCTCTCTTAGGAATTTTGCAACACACTCCAGACATAATTGTTTTGTATATGAATCCGCTAATTTAGTGTTGCAAGTCGGGCATCTCCGCATCCTTTTCAGGGAAGAAGAGCTGGACCTTAAGGGGTCCCTTTATCCTAACACAAAAAGGAACAGTTCCCATTTTACTAAGTGACTACTAACATGAGGTAAAGCAAGTACTATGGGTAAGTGCCACCATAATCACTGGCCAAGGACTGCTCGGCTGGTGCTACTGAACAAGATCGATTAACCTCCATGGTTCAGACTGTGGACATCACCTGTCCTGTGAGTACCCTTTTTATAGGATCTTACCTTATCCAGATAGTCTCCAGATTACCGCCATAGCTCTCTAATGTGTTCCTGATTGGAACCCAAGCTGCGCCATCATGATCGGAAGTATCCCTCTAAACCGGAAGTGTGCATCCTCGAAAGGCGTCCGGCTGGAAACACGTTCCCCAGTGGAAGGCATGTTCACCATGCGACCGGAAGTAAGTGGCCGGCGGCGGTGCGGACCCGAGAACCCTCCGGAGAAGGAAGCAGCAACATCAGGAGCATCCCTGCTCTACCAACACACTGAGGGACTACCGCCCAGTGAGGTATCAGCGATGTAGACTCTTGACACCGAGAAGGGAAGAGATCCAGTCCCCTCCGATCCCACTGAGCCCCGGTAAGTATCGCGCTCCTGTGATCCTCTTGTGCGCTCTGTCCTGCTAGGGACAGGAAAAACACTGAGGTTAAGATGGAAGGGGGGGCTTTTAACCTCTTGTGTTTCCTAGAGGATATACGGGACTACTCCTGTCATGCTGTACAATGAGGTCAACCATCAGCACTCAGACAACGGATGCACGCTCCAAAATCCAAGGATCCAATCGGACAAAAACGTATATGAAGAAGAAAGAGCAGCATCCATACCAGGTGATGTCAATCCAAAAAAGTTCTTTATTCCGCCATGATAAAAGTACAACGTTTCGGCCTGGTTGGCCTTTGTCAAGTATACACACTGTCCAAAGTAGCCATCTTAAATAGTGTGAAACCCACATGAGCTCCAATCACCATCAAGGGGCGGCCTTTATTAAATAAACATTTAATGTGCTTAAATCTCAAATACTATACATATATCTACTAAATAGCAGCTAAACAGCATCATCCCTACCCATATCGTATAAAAATATATATAGGAAAAACATATAATTCAAAATCACATATATAAACAGACATCACATAGGTGTACGGTCCAATGATTGCATTTGTTGTCCGGTTGTCATATCGACATCTCCACCAATCGCAAGATGTCCATGGGCCAATCCCCCTTCCCATCCAATCCCTGTGGGTTAGGAGAAAAGGCGCAAAAAATAAACCCCCCAATCAGAGCAGAAAGTACAAGGATGCATGCGAGCGCCATAGGACGCCGGCGCACGCGCACGGCACACCGCAGGGCCGATCACCTGACCGCCCCACAGCGATTACCAAATGCGCAAGCGCCGGTCGTCCCCGACGTCATAGAGCGGAGGAGCGCACGCGCAAGGCGCACCAAGCGGACGACCAACAGGCCGCCCCCCAGCACAACCAAGCGCGCCCGCGCCAGACGCCCCAGAGTCAGCGTCTACATCAGAGCGCCAGACCCGGCAGCGAATCGCATGACCGGACCAGGCGCCACAGCCCATTGCTACGGCAACCAGCCCGCCCACACGCCGCACCAGGCCAGCGCTCCAAGATAGACGCAAGCATAGCCAACTCCATGGCAACCATCCCTCACAAATAACCGCAATGAAGCAGGCAGGGAGCGCAGGGAGAAAGAAATACAAAACATATCAACATATAAACCATACGCTATAAATAGCAGATAAGGCACCTCCATCCACTCTCTGACTGCCAAATCACGACCCTATGTGCACAAAAGAGAAAAAAACCAAAAAACAGATTACAATAAAAACAAAATACAAAAACAGCACAATATTAAAACACACGGAATAGAGTGCGCACACTATGTCAAGAGGGAGAATCCTATACATCTGAACATAACTATCACACTACCTGTAGCACATCAATATTGCAAATAATTATATAGTGCAAATCTGTAGATTATAGTCCAGATTAAGCCCCTTGGGCTGTAGTGTTCCCAAAACTGAAATCCACCTTAGTTCCTTTTGTTTCAGTATAAGATTCCTATCACCCCCTCTCCTCAGTGTCGGGACCCCATCGATTACTCTAAAACGCAACTGATTAACAGAATGTCTACACTCACTGAAATGTTTAGGTATTGGTAGGTCAGTTAGATTCGTACGTATCGTGCTCTTATGTTTGCTTATTCGTTGTCTCACTTCCATTGTCGTCTCACCGACATACATAAGTCCACATGGACAGACTATCAGATACATGACAAACTTTGATGAGCACGTATACCGTTCTTTAATTGTAATTTTTTTACCAGTATGCGGGTGACAGAAACTGTCGCCCTTAAGCATATTCCCGCAGCACGCACAATTGAGACAAGGGAAGTTGCCCATCCGAGGGGGGTACAAAGTCCTCTGGATGGCAACTCTCCCAGCCCCAATATCTGATTTGACCAATAGATCTTTAAGGTTACGTCCTCGTCTATAAGAGAGAATGGGGCGTGAGCAAAAATCTGAAATCTGAGGTAAACCCCTATGCAAAATCCCCCAATGCTTATTAAGGATATTAGCAATGCCATTACTGGCCGGGCAATAAGTGGACACAAATGGTACCCGTTTCTGTTTGTCCCCCTTCTGGCGTTGTAAATCCTCCTCAGTCAATCTCGCCGCCCTATCTCTATGACCCATAACTTTCACTTGTGGGTACCCCCTTCGAATAAATTTGTCACACATTTCGTCCAACCTCTTATCACAAATCTGTGTATCAGTGACTATTCTTCGTACCCGAAGAAGTTGACTCCACGGTAGTGAATCCATCATACGTCTAGGATGGTAACTATCATAAGATAGAAGACTGTTCCTATCAGTTGTTTTAATAAACAGGTCAGTACAAAGTTTGTCATTTTGTTTATAGACCATAGTATCCAAAAACTGTACCCTCTCCACCGAACAGGTCATCGTAAATTTCAATTCCGGGTGTATATGATTCAATTCTGTCAGAAAACCAAGGAGGTCCTCATGGGTACCCTCCCAAACACAAAAAATATCATCGATGTAGCGCCACCAGGCCCGGATGTGCCGCCAGAAGCTGGATCTGTACACGTGTTGGTCCTCGAGTACCGCCATGTAGATGTTAGCGTACGTAGGGGCCACATTGGACCCCATGGCGGTACCCCTCAACTGCTGGTAGTAATCATCCCCAAAGAGGAAAAAATTCCTCCTGAGGATGAACTCCAGCAGAGTGAGGACCAACCGTGCACAATCCGGCGACACGTCCGAGCCCGACAGCACCACACCGACTGCAGGTTGGACGAAATGTGTGACAAATTTATTCGAAGGGGGTACCCACAAGTGAAAGTTATAGACGAGGACGTAACCTTAAAGATCTATTGGTCAAATCAGATATTGGGGCTGGGAGAGTTGCCATCCAGAGGACTTTGTACCCCCCTCGGATGGGCAACTTCCCTTGTCTCAATTGTGCGTGCTGCGGGAATATGCTTAAGGGCGACAGTTTCTGTCACCCGCATACTGGTAAAAAAATTACAATTAAAGAACGGTATACGTGCTCATCAAAGTTTGTCGTGTATCTGATAGTCTGTCGGTGAGACGACAATGGAAGTGAGACAACGAATAAGCAAACATAAGAGCACGATACGTACGAATCTAACTGACCTACCAATAACTAAACATTTCAGTGAGTGTAGACATTCTGTTAATCAGTTGCGTTTTAGAGTAATCGATGGGGTCCCGACACTGAGGAGAGGGGGTGATAGGAATCTTATACTGAAACAAAAGGAACTAAGGTGGATTTCAGTTTTGGGAACACTACAGCCCAAGGGGCTTAATCTGGACTATAATCTACAGATTTACACTATATAATTATTTGCAATATTGATGTGCTACAGGTAGTGTGATAGTTATGTTCAGATGTATAGGATTCTCCCTCTTGACATAGTGTGCGCACTCTATTCCGTGTGTTTTAATATTGTGCTGTTTTTGTATTTTGTTTTTATTGTAATCTGTTTTTTGGTTTTTTTCTCTTTTGTGCACATAGGGTCGTGATTTGGCAGTCAGAGAGTGGATGGAGGTGCCTTATCTGCTATTTATAGCGTATGGTTTATATGTTGATATGTTTTGTATTTCTTTCTCCCTGCGCTCCCTGCCTGCTTCATTGCGGTTATTTGTGAGGGATGGTTGCCATGGAGTTGGCTATGCTTGCGTCTATCTTGGAGCGCTGGCCTGGTGCGGCGTGTGGGCGGGCTGGTTGCCGTAGCAATGGGCTGTGGCGCCTGGTCCGGTCATGCGATTCGCTGCCGGGTCTGGCGCTCTGATGTAGACGCTGACTCTGGGGCGTCTGGCGCGGGCGCGCTTGGTTGTGCTGGGGGGCGGCCTGTTGGTCGTCCGCTTGGTGCGCCTTGCGCGTGCGCTCCTCCGCTCTATGACGTCGGGGACGTCCGGCGCTTGCGCATTTGGTAATCGCTGTGGGGCGGTCAGGTGATCGGCCCTGCGGTGTGCCGTGCGCGTGCGCCGGCGTCCAATGGCGCTCGCATGCATCCTTGTACTTTCTGCTCTGATTGGGGGGTTTATTTTTTGCGCCTTTTCTCCTAACCCACAGGGATTGGATGAGAAGGGGGATTGGCCCATGGACATCTTGCGATTGGTGGAGATGTCGATATGACAACCGGACAACAAATGCAATCATTGGACCGTACACCTATGTGATGTCTGTTTATATATGTGATTTTGAATTATATGTTTTTCCTATATATATTTTTATACGATATGGGTAGGGATGATGCTGTTTAGCTGCTATTTAGTAGATATATGTATAGTATTTGAGATTTAAGCACATTAAATGTTTATTTAATAAAGGCCGCCCCTTGATGGTGATTGGAGCTCATGTGGGTTTCACACTATTTAAGATGGCTACTTTGGACAGTGTGTATACTTGACAAAGGCCAACCAGGCCGAAACGTTGTACTTTTATCATGGCGGAATAAAGAACTTTTTTGGATTGACATCACCTGGTATGGATGCTGCTCTTTCTTCTTCATATACTCCTGTCATGCTGTCATGAGGGACGTCCTGGGAAAATAACCTTCTACACCATCAGTAGACAACTGTACCACCTCAAACTACTGTTGATAGTCTGGTTTAAGATATTTGACAGCATCTTCACTCGTATACTGCCGTACGGCAGCAAGGTATGGGGCCCAGGGACCTACCCAGACCAGAGAAAGTGGGATCTCAGCCCAACCAAAGTTTTTCACTTAAGAGTTCTGCAAACATCTCCTCCTGGTCCATTGCAGCACCTCAAATACAGCCTGTCGGGCAGAGCTGAGCTGAGTTCCCATACGGCTCACAATACACAAGAGGGCGCTATCACACCAGGCGCATATATACAGCAGTAACCCAATCTCCTACCATCATAAAGCCCTGCCGAGCAGGAGCCCAGTGAAAGCCAGGAACCCCAGCAGTCAGTCAAGCCAAAGACAGAAAAACATAGTAACCAGAACAGAGAAAACAGAAGGAGTTGTAATCAATACAAAATACAAATTATACAATAAATATTAGACAATAATCTGAAAAAAGGAAGGACAGACAGTGATACCATAAAACTATATAGCAGGCAGTGATCAATCAATCATAAATATCTGTGGCCTCAATCAATATAAATCTAAATGTTTGAAAATCTGATACTGCAGCTAACCCAAAATTGCACCTATGGTACGTGAGATCATAAAAAATGATGCACTATGCTGCATGTACTTATGTCACTGAGTGTGGGGGGGATAGTCGAGCAAGTTGACTTACAAAGTTTAAGAAAAGCACTGGTGGCCCTCTGTGCACTGATGGTATTCTCAGTCTCAGGTACTTAAGCTCTGTATGACGCCGGGCATAAGTATTGTCAGATATGATGTAAGATGTGCAAAGTTAGGAAATCAACTTTTTACCTGTGGCCATGATCATAGAGCGTGCCGCACAGCTGGTAACACCGCAACCCGCGTTTCACCACCTTTGCAGTTTCGTCAGAAGTTAACTTTACACAGGTCAGGTTGCACCTATCTTGAGCCTACTGCTCTGTAGCTTGAAAAACCAAAATCTGACACACCAAAGACAAAACAGAGTTTAAATGGGAATTGAATCGTGGACGAAGAGCCACACCCAAAACCGAGACTGGAGGGAGGGAATCGCCCCACTACCAAATTTGCAAACCCTTCCAAAAAAAAAAAAGCCCATGTCAGGTTTTCCTAAAAATCTTACTTATCAAATACTTTGACCAAATCCATACTCACTTTTACTCTGCCTTGTTATCACAGACGTTTTGCTGTAATCACAATGCGCTCTAGCGGGTTTAGTATGTCACTATATGCATCCTGGGGGACACATACCAGCCCCCGTGTATGATTCCCTCACTGCCTCACACCCCTGAATGAACTATTACTGCCCAAACTGTGCAACCCAACATCCCATCTTGATAACCTCTCAGATTACACTTTTTTTTCATGATTTGGCAACACTAAGTGCATTTTTGTCCTGCCAATAAAGCCAATGAGAGAGAGAGGCATTTCACTGCTTGATAAACACTAATAAAAATATACCGTATATACTCGAGTATAAGCCGAGATTTTCAGCCCAAATTTTTGGGCTGAAAGTGCCCCTCTCGGCTTATACTCGAGTCAAGGTGAGTGGCAGGGTCTGCGGGTGAGGGGGTGAGGGCGCTGAGGCATACTTACCTGCTTCCAGCGATCCTGACGCTCCCCGCCTGTCCCACGGTCTTCGGTGCTGCAGTTCTTCCACTGTTCAGCGGTCACGTGGGACCACTGATTAGAGAAATGAATATGCGGCTCCACCTCCCATAGGGGTGTAGCCACATAGTCATTTCTCTAATCAGCGGTAACGGTAACCCCTGATAGAGGAAGAAGGTGCGGCACCGAAGACAGCTGTCCGGGAGAAGGAGCCGGACGCCGAGACCAGGTAAGTATAGCATATTTACCTGTCCCCGTTCCAGCCGCTGGGCGCCGCTCCATCTTCCCGGCGTCTATCCGCTCTGACTGTGCAGGTCAGAGGGCGCGATGACGCATATAGTGTGCGCGGCGCCCTCTGCCTGATCAGTCAGTGCGGAGAGACGCCGGGACCTGCAAGCAAGAGAGGTGAGTATGGCATTTTTTTTTTTTTTTTACTGCAGCAGCAGCGGCACAGATTTATGTGGAGCATCTATGGGGAAATATGAACGGTGCAGAGCACTATATGGGGCACAGCTATGGGGAAATATGAACGGTGCAGAGCACTATATGGCACAGCTATGGGGAAAAATGAACGGTGCAGAGCACTATATGGCACAGCTATGGGGAAATATGAACGGTGCAGAGCACTATATGGCACAGCTATGGGGCAATAATGAACGGTGCAGAGCACTATATGGCACAGCTATGGGGAAATATGAACGGCGCAGAGCACTATATGGCACAGCTATGGGACAATAATGAACGGTGCAGAGCACTATATGGCACAGCTATGGGGCAAGAATGAACGGTGCAGAGCACTATATGGCACAGCTATGGTGCAATAATGAATGGTGCAGAGCACTATATGGCACAGCTATGGGGCAATAATGAACAGTGCAGAGCACTATATGGGGCACAGCTATGGGGAAATAATGAACATGCAGATCACTATATGGCACAGCTATGGGGCAATAATGAACGGTGCAGAGCACTATATGGCACAGCTATGGGGAAATAATGATCTATTTTTATTTTTGAAATTCACCGGTAAATACTGCATTTCCACCCTAGGCTTATACTCGAGTCAATAAGTTTTCCCAGTTTTTGTGGCAAAAAACTCGGCTTATACTCGGGTCGGCTTATACTCGAGTATATACGGTACCGTATATACTCGAGTATAAGCCGAGATTTTCAGCCCATTTTTTGGGGCTGAAAGTCCCCCTCTCGGCTTATACTCGAGTCATATACCCGGGTGTCGGCAGGGGAGGGGGAGCGGGGGCTGTGTAGTCATACTTACCTGCTCCCAGCGCGGTCCCTGCAGTCCCTGGCTTCTCCGGCGCTGCAGATTCTTCCTGCACGGAGCGGTCACATGGCACCGCTCATTACAGAAATGAATAGGCAGCTCCACCCCCATAGGGGAGGAGCCGCATATTCATTGCTGTAAATGATCGGTGCCATGTGACCGCTCAATTACAGGAAGAAGCTGCAGCGCCGGAGAAGCCAGGGACTGCAGGGACCGCGCCGCAGCAGGTAAGGGGAGCACAGCGCTATAATTACCTGCTCCTCGCTCCGGCTCCGTCTGCAGCGTCCTCTAGCAGTGACGCTCAGGTTGGAGGGCGCTGTGACGTAGTCAGTGCGCGCCCTCTGCTGAGCGTCAGTTGCCGAGACGGAGCCGCAGAGGAGCAGGTAATTATTGAAAGCGCCGGCGTCCTGAGAAGAGAGGTGAGTATGTGATTTTTTTTTTTTTTATGGCAGCACCAGCAGCATTCTAAGGAGCACCTATGGGGCCATAAAGGTGCAGAGCATATAAGGGGCACAGCATTATAAGGAGCACCTATGGGGCCATAAAGGTGCAGAGCATATATGGGGCACAGCATTATAAGGAGCACCTATGGGGCCATAAAGGTGCAGAGCATATAAGGGGCACAGCATTATAAGGAGCATCTATGGGGCCATAAAGGTGCAGAGCATATATGGGGCACAGCATTATAAGGAGCATCTATGGGGCCATAAAGGTGCAGAGCATATATGGGGCACAGCATTATAAGGAGCATCTATGGGGCCATAAAGGTGCAGAGCATATATGGGGCACAGCATTATAAGGAGCACCTATGGGGCCATAAAGGTGCAGAGCATATATGGGGCACAGCATTATAAGGAGCACCTATGGGGCCATAATCAAAGGTGCAGAGCATATATGGCACAGCATTATAAGGAGCATCTATGGGGCCATAATCAAAGGTGCAGAGCATATATGGCACAGCATTATAAGGAGCATCTATGGGGCCATAATCAACGGTGCAGAGCATTCTATATAGCACAGTAGTATATGGAGCATCTATGGGGCAATAATGAACGGTATGGAGCATCTATTTTTATTTTTGAAATTCACCGGTAAATGCTGCATTTTCTACCCTAGGCTTATACTCGAGTCAATAAGTTTTCCCAGTTTTTTGTGGCAAAATTAGGGGGGTCGGCTTATACTCGGGTCGGCTTATACTCGAGTATATACGGTAATTATTTTTTCTTCATTACCCAATGGTACAATTCTATGAGGCACAAGTGGTGTCAACAAGCTCACTGTTCCCCTACATGAATTCATTGGGGAGTATAGTTTGTAAAATGAAGTCAGTTATTGATGGGTTCTGGTAGCTCAGGGGCTGTGCTAACATAACATGGCACCCTCAAACCATTCCAGCAAAATCTGAACTCCAATATGGCGCTTCCCTTTGGGGTTTTGCACGGTCCATTTTCTCCTATTACCCTTGTGAAAAAGCAAAATTTGGAGATAAAGCAACCTTTTGGAAAAAATAAAAAAAATCATTTATTCCTTCCATATTACTGATATTTTCAGAAATACATGCTAATTATATTGACCAAAATGTACCACTAACATGAAGTACTAAGTACATTTCCCAATAAAAGATAAACAAAAAATTTCATGCCAATCTAATCCCCCACAAATGGAGTCTCTTTTTTACCCACTTCATCACAAGGGCAGTCACATCAAAACATTCCATCATTTGGTAATAAAAGAATTGAGGTATAACACAGGTATAACATAAGAACGGGCATGACGTTCCATAATCTATACAGGCAGTTTCTAACAGAACATCAAAAAATCCCACCAACCTGAAACTCATCATCCTTGAACAAATTCCCGAACATACACCAGACAGACTGCAAAGACTTAACAATAGAGAATCCTATTGAATTTTCAAATTATCCACGCTCAAACCAGATGGTTTAAATGAGTGCCTAAACAATACAGGACATGAATACGAAGTTTGTAATAGGAACATATAATTTTTATGTTTTTTTATGTGTCACTCTTTATGCATTATTAACATTTTTTTTTAATGTTTTCATAGTATCACTTTAAATCTAATGAAATATTACATATTTCTTAAGCTTGGTTTTATAAATGTGAACATAATAACATACAAGCTAGTCTGATTAAAGTTGCTGTTAATCAATTGCACTCCACAGGTGTTAACTAATTAAATGTAATGCCAATCTTGTTTGGTAATGCCTTTTCTGAAGTGTATATAAACTACCTGACAGCACTGTGTGTGTATACTTGGCTAAAAAAGGAGTAGACCAACTCTGTAAGGCTACTTTCACACATCAGGATTTTTACATCAGGCACAATCCGGCGATTGTTGGAAAAACCGGATCCGGCGCAGATTGTGAAAAACTGATGCGACGGATCCATTTTTTCAACGGATCCGACTAGCATATCTAGATTATTGAATAAAAAAAAATTGGAGCATGCTCAGTTCCAAAAAACAGAATTCGGCGGTGGAATCCGTCATTTCCCGGATCCGGCACCTTCCGGCTCCCATAGGCTACCATTCTAGCAAACAGCCGGAAGCGCTCGATCTGGCGCTTCCGGCTTTGTCGCCGGAGACAAAAACGTTGCTATGGATGCTTTTTCCAGAAACCGTAAATGGCAGATTTGCCGTATCCGGCGAAAAACGGACGAAACGCAATGTCATCCGGCGCAATCCGACACTAATACAAGTCTATGGGGAAAAAAACGGATCCAGCGGGCAACATTGGCCGGATCCGGTTTTTCGAAATTTAGCCGGATTGAGCCTGACAGCGAAAACATGATGTGTGAAAGTAGTCCAACGCGTAGCATTCATTAATAAAAGACTTCTTTTAGGATAACCCTCCAGTGGTATTCTATTTTTCTACACATTTGGCACTGCTAACTACAGCCACCAATGTTTTTTCCCTGAAAGTGTCACAAATAAACAATCTCAGAATCACTGGGATATGTTGAATCGTTCCAGAGAGATCACCTCATAAAGTGACACTAGTCAGAATTGTAAAATTTGACCCAGTCAAGAAGGTGAAAACAGGCTCGATGCCCCCCCCCCTCCCCCCACAAAAAAAAAAAAGGAAATCAAGTAATCATAACTCTTGCTGATATCACAAATACATTTTAGAAGCTACAGCTACTTTCTGCCAGACTGTGAAAATATCGTGTTATCTGATGAAAATAATCAGACTAATGATAAGGACGAGTCAAAGAATCCAGTAGATGGGATATGCAAACCAACTTTCAATTAATTTTTGCCCCACTGAAGTCTAAGGCACTGCAGAAACCCATTTTCCCCTCAGAAGCAGTCATACTATCAACAGCCAGTGCTTAGTGTTTTAAGTTTTAGTTTTTTTTTTCTCCCAGAACAGTCTTACTTTAGCAGTGAGTACCATCAGACTTTCATCAGTTCCATTGAAGTTAATGGGGCTACAAATCCAACCACAACCTATAGACAGATGTGATCTTGTTTTGAAGAGGTTAGCCATGATTTTCTAATTATGTACAGTCCCTCTAAAGCTATAAAGCCTACAACAATTAGAGTAAGTTGAAACCTCTCATGAGATTTATGAATCAATATCAAACAGGGTCTCCCAGCACTCAGAGCTAAATTTGATTTATTTTGCTAAGTTATATAGCATATTTTTCGGACTATAAGACCCACTGGACAATAAGACGCACTTAGGTTTTAGAGGAGGAAATTAGGGGAAAAAAAATTGAAGCAAAAAAATGGTAAATTCTGTACTGTAATATCCCCTCCTGGTATATATGGTCCCCTCATCCCCATTCTGATACACATGGCCCCCATTCTGATACACATGGCCCCTCTTCCCTATCCTGGTATGCATGGCCCCCTCATCCCTATCCGGGTGTGCACGGCCTCATCCTTATCCTGGTATGCACGACCCCATCCCGGTCCTGGTATGATTGGTCCCATCCTTTTTTGTTTTTGTTTTTTTTATAATTGGTCCCATCCTTTTTCTTTTATAATTGGCCCCATCCTGTTCCTGGTATGATTGGCCCCATCCTGTTCCTGGTATAATTGGCCCCATCCTGTTCCTGGTATGATTGGCCCCATCCTGTTCCTGGTATGATTGGCCCCATCCTGTTCCTGGTAGGATTGGCCCCATCCTGTTCCTGGTATGATTGGCCCCATCCTGTTCCTGGTATGATTGGCCCCATCCTGTTCCTGGTATGACTGGCCCCATCCTGTTCCTGGTATGACTGGCCCCATCCTGTTCCTGGTATCCATGGCCCCATCCTGTTCCTGGTATGATTAGCCCCATCCTGTTCCTGGTATGATTGATCCCATCCTGTTCCTGGTATGATTGGCCCCATCCTGTTCCTGGTATGATTGGCCCCATCCTGTTCCTGGTATGATTGGCCCCATCCTGTTCCTGGTATCCATGGCCCCATCCTGTTCCTGGTATGATTAGCCCCATCCTGTTCCTGGTATGATTGGCCCCATCCTGTTCCTGGTATGATTGGCCCCATCCTGTTCCTGGTAGGATTGGCCCCATCCTGTTCCTGGTATGATTGGCCCCATCCTGTTCCTGGTATGATTGGCCCCATCCTGTTCCTGGTATGATTAGCCCCATCCTGTTCCTGGTATGATTGGCCCCATCCTGTTCCTGGTATGATTGGCCCCATCCTGTTCCTGGTATGATTGGCCCCATCCTGTTCCTGGTATGATTGGCCCCATCCTGTTCCTGGTATCCATGGCCCCATCCTGTTCCTGGTATGATTGGCCCCATCCTGTTCCTGGTATGATTGGCCCCATCCTGTTCCTGGTATGATTGGCCCCATCCTGTTCCTGGTATGATTGGCCCCATCATGTTCCTGGTATAATTGGCCCCATTCTGTTAATGGTATGATTGGCCCCATCCTGTCCCTGGTATGATCGGCCCCATCCTGTTCCTGGTATGATTGGCCCCATAATGTTCCTGGTATGATTGGCCCCATCCAGTTTCTGGTATGATTGGCCCCATCCTTTTTCTATTATCATTTACCAAATCTCGTTCCTGGTATCTATGGCCCCATCAGGAAAGATTAAAAAAAAAAAAAAAACATTACACCAACATACACGGCGCTCCCTAGCAGCATCCTGCTCCGGTGCCAGCAGCTGCTTAATGCTTGTAAGCAGGGCATGGCAGGGATGTCATGCGCTGCTCACAAGCAGAGCACAGCTGCCGAGATACTCACTAGGACCGTTCATCGCAGAGAGCGGTGAGTATCCGTTCCTCTTCAGTAGTGCTCAGTGTCAGCCGGAGACTTCCTGCTGGAGCCGGCGGTCACGTCTGCTGATACTTCAGAGAAATGAATGCACCCCCACCTCAGCCATACCCCATACATCAGGACTATAAGACGCACCCTGCATTTTCCTCCATATTTTGGGAGGAGAAAAGTGCGTCTTATAGTCCAAAAAATATGGTATTCCACAGCTTAACTGACATCATCCTCACTGTCCCCATTGGGACTCACAAGCTAAACTCTCTACCAGTATGTCTTTGGAGTGTGGTAGGAAAGCAGAGAAGCATGAGGAAACCCAAGCAAACATGGAGAACATACAAACTACTTGATGATGTTGTCTTTAGTGGCATTTGAACACAGGACCTACCGCTGCAGTGCTAACCACACAGCCAATATGCTGCCCCTTTTACTGTGAACCACTGTGATGTTATCAGATGTCCACTTATTTGCGTGCAGCACTATAGCACTATCTAGCTTTGGTGATTATGTGCCTTATATGGTTTTGCCCCCAAGGTTATCTTAGCATATCATGACGTCAAGCCTTTAGGTCTCACCTCTGCCTTTGGCATTTACATCTATTTTCGGCTGTAAATAGTTTGTAAGTGCAGCAACTTTCCCTCGTTTAGTGATACCCAACCAAGTTCCTCCTTCCTTCCCTGTCTCCATGTCCAAACCTGTAAGCAGGACACAAAAAGAAACCCTTTGAATAGATATTGAGCATTCATTACTCAAAGAGAGTGTTTTGTGCCGTTATTTGATTTATACTTACCACTAAGAATTTCATTATTGCTGCCCCAGAAATCAGCAGGTTTGGAAGGCCTGTGATAAAATTCATCCCTATTGGCTGCTAGGATGAGTCTAAAAAAAAGATAAAACACAATGAATAGAAAGGAAAATAAAACTTAAAAACAATGGTTAAGCTTTAAATCCTTCTGCATTTCTCCGATACTGTGCCCCGGAGTTTAATAAATAATATGTATTATCCATACAAGTTGCGAGCCTGCTAAAATGTGAAAGCTTTCTGGTCCTAATTAGTAAATAGACTGTATGCTCAATTATTAAGCACGTGACTATTTTGATCATATCATTTTTATGCATATTTTCTATTGCCAAGCTGTATAAACTTATATTCGCTTATTGGATGAAGAAGATCAGGTGATGTTTAGTTGTGTAATGACGGAGGGTGTGGACTAAGGATATCAAAACTCAAGAATCAAAAGTGAAGCGATCAGGAAAACATTATCATCCAGTGCTGTCATATTCAAGAACTGCACCCTCATAGGGTGCCCAGAAGTACAAGGTGTTCATTGCTCAGACACTTGTCCAAAGTAAAGGTACCTTCACACATAACGATTTCGTTAACGATATTGTTGCTTTTTGTGACGTTATGCGTGACTGCGACCAACGATCAGGCCCCTGCTGGGAGATCGTTGGTCGCTGGGAATGATAAGGACCTTTTTTTTGGTCGCTGATCACCCGCTGTCATCGATGAATCGGCGTGTGTGACGCCGATCCAGCGATGTGTTCACTGGTAACCAGGTTAAACATCGGGTTACTAAGTGCAGGGCCGCGCTTAGTAACCCGATGTTTACCCTGGTTACCATTGTAAAAGTTAAAAAAACAAACAGTACATACTTACATTCCGGTGTCTGTCCCCCGGCGTCAGCTTCCCGCACTGACTGTATCAGCGCCGGCCGGCCGTAAAGCAGAGCACAGCGGTGACATCACCGCTGTGCTCTGCTTTACGGTCGGCCGGCGCTGACACAGTGCAGGGAAGCTGACGCGGGGGGACAGACACCGGAATGTGAGTATGTACTGCTTTTTTTTTTTTTTTTTTAACTTTTACAATGGTAACCAGGGTAAACATCGGGTTACTAAGCGTGGCCCTGCGCTTAGTAACCCGATGTTTACCCTGGTTACCTGGGGACTTCGGCATCGTTGGTCACTGGAGAGCTGTCTATGTGACAGCTCTCCAGCGACCACACAACGACCTAAACAGCGACGCTGCAGCGATCGGCATCGTTGTCTATATCGCTGCAGCGTCGCTAAATGTGACGGTACCTTAAGAAAAGCTGAAACCCGACCACCACACAGATTTTTCAAAGGTTTTATGGACTGATGAGATAGATGAGAGTGACTCTTGCCAGACCAGATGAATGGGCCTGTGGTTGGATCGGTAATGGCCACAGACCTTTCTTTTGACTCACACACCAGTGAGTTGGAGGCAGGGTACTGCTATGCGTTATTAAGATAATCTAGATGGATCTTTTTGGGTTGAAGATATGACTTAAAATCAACTGCCAAACTATTTTAACAGATGAAAAAAAACAATTGAGGGGGGAAAATTTATGTTTTTCATTTAGTTGTAAAATAATTCTGCACGCAAATAGTTGCTCAATAATTATACAATTATTTTTTAAAGAGAACCAGTAAGCACAATTTTGCAAGCTGACGTAAAGACGTCTTTCTAAGATGTTGTTGAGCAGAGATTTATTGCAGACAAGCTGGGAAATCAATCTGAACATGCGCCACCCACATTAAGGCGCAATAGTTCAAGTGTATTATTTCACATAGTTATGTGCTGACTGTCCAAGATTTACAGCGGTGAACGCAATGATTAAAACAGGGTAAATCTACATTAGTATCTGCTTTGGCACAATTTCAACGATCAAGGATTGGTGTAACGGAATTTCATTGTCCTTTGTGATGGTATTTCAGTGACCATTCACATTATTTTTATAAGTAATATTTTGTCACATTGCAGTCATTTCATTCACAAGTTCAGGTAAATAGACAGGTCAACCAGTACAGGAATCAGGCATATATCTCATTTACAGCAAATTGCTCCTGGTCTGCTCTGTGAGATATCAAGTAAGCAATAACCTGTAGAGCTTCAAGCTGGTTTTCTACATTAGGCATGCATACACCACTCAGTTATTTTGCACTTTATCTATCAATGTTTTTATATGGCTTGATTTGGGTTTTTTTTGTATGCACAAGGAAGACTCTGTAAAAAATAATACTAAACCTGTCTTTATGTGCAATAAAAATAAACATAAAATTCTGAATTTGTAAACAGCAGATATATCTGATGATGTGCCATTCCAGTCACAACAAGCCAATGAGAGGCCTCAGTAGTCAAGTAATAGAAGAACAGGACATAATTTTCTGTCCCTGACAGGCCACCTGCACTGGATCCATGGGGAGTGAGAGTAGCAGATCATAACTTGTTTTATTCTTTTAATAACATCTATGAAGTTTCTAAAATTGTTTTACATGTCAGAAAACCCATTTAATATCAGACAGATGTTTGCCTTTAAAGCACCACTCCATCATGTGTTTTTTCAGAGCTAAAGTGGTGCTAATCTAAGTTCCCTGAGCCTAGACTTATACTTATCAGCAGCCATCTTCAGTTCTTCTCGGTGCCACTCCGATTCAATGCTGCTATCTTAAGATCACAAGGTATCAATCGCAAGCTCTCAATGTAAGTCTAATAGAGCATCAATCTAGCACTCATGAACTTACAGTGGGTTGTGACTTTAGTGCTTGCTGGAGCGATCCGGCAGGTCACAAACTGCTGGAGACCAATAGGAGCGGCACCGGGAACAGCTGAAGACACTGGCTGATAAGTATAAGACTAGGCACAGGGAACTTAGACTAGTAGCACCACCCCAGTGCTGCAATTTAAAAAAAATGCTTGTGTGGTACTTTAATCTGAGAGTACCATAACATAGGGACAGAGCATGATTCAAATGATGTGTTACTTTCTCAGCAACTTACTCTAGTTTCAACATAAATCAGTGTTTTTTCAGCAGATTATCACTGCCGGACTAGGTATCTTGCGCGAAGTAGTCCAGCTGATCGGTGTAACTCAGCCTCCACCACTGATTGGCAGCTTTCCATGAACACTGTATATTGTCAGGAAGCTGCCAATCATGGGTGTGGGCGGGGTAGAAACCGTTCCGCATTCTGACCATGCCACATATGTACAGCAGAGAAAACAAGGATTCTATCAAAACTGCCCCAATTATTTCTGTAACTGATACATCACTAGAACCCAGCTCCCTCTCAATAATATACGATGGATTGAAGTAACAAGTTGTAGGAACAGAAATAAAATAATAAAATCAGGAATACTCTTTTGCTAAACCCTCTGGATCCAGTGCAGGCCACTCTGGTGGAAGCAATGACGTCCCGTTACTCAATCACTAAGACCTGTGATTGGTTGAAGAGTTCAGGTGATTAAGGAAAGAGAGATCATCCCTTGTTGATTCTTGATCCACAAAAGACCAGAAGAGTTACCTGTGCAGATGATTTTGCTTGATTTTAATTTTTCTTTTGTTTATTCTTATTTTTTAAAGTTTATATTTTCCATTATAATCATTAACATTGTGTAAAACGGACACAGAGATTGTCAAGTTGTTTCCAAATGAAGAAATGGGTGCTTCTCAGCATGTAGGAGTTTCTCCTGTTAATCTACAGAAATGTCAGTTTAAAGTAGCAGTTTGCACCAAAAGTGAACTCCATTTTTTTTTTTAAATATATCCTAGCTGGACTGAATTTTTGCACTTTATTGGATAAAAAGATATTTCTATTTGAATAATGCATTTGGCAGGTGTTTCAATATATATTCCATCTATAAGAAGGAAATCCACTCATTAGTATCCACAAAAAAAGCTTCACTGTAGTATTAATCATTGCTACTCATAGTTTTAGTAGAGAAAGATACCTCTTAAACGAATAGAGGTTCCGAGGTTCCAAATGGACTACTGCATGTCCAGTAGTCCAATGGATTACTGGAAGTAAAAGGTCCGGATCGAATTCCAAGTGTGGCATTTGCATTATGTGAAATCACAAAATGTGGTCAACGGATCTCTTAATGGAAGCGAAACAGATCATCATTACGCTGAAAACAAAATACATCAGATTGATAGCAGAAATTTTTAGAGGAGTGACCAAATCAATAGTTTGGTACAATCTATAAAAAAAAAAAGGCGACATTTTGAGCTTAGGGACACAAAAGGGACTGGACAGCCACACAAGCTAACAGTGGTGGATGACAGCAGAATCCTTTCCATGGTGAAGAAAAAGCCCTTCACAACATCCACCCAAGAACAATGTCCAGTAAGTTGGTGTTTCACTCTCAAAGTCTACTATATATAGAGAAGATTTCATGAGAGCAAATGAAGAGTGTTTATCACAGGTGCAAACCATTAATTAGCCTTAAAATTGAAAGCTCAGATTTGACTTTGCCAAAAAAAAAATCTAAATAAACCAGACAAGTTCTGGAAAAGCATTCTTGTTTGAACAGATGAAATCAAGATTAATCTGTACCAGAATGACGAGAAGAGGAAAGTATGGATAAGGCTTGGAACTGCTCATGATCCAAAGAACACCGCATCCTCTGTAAAACATGGTGGAGGCTATATGATGGCATGGATACGTAAGGTTTCCAATGGCACTGGGTCAATATTGATGTTACTGAAGACAGAAGCAGCCAGATGAATTCTGATGTGTACAGGGCTATACTTTCCAGGGCTGTGGAGTCGGAGTCGTGGAGTCAGAGTCTGTATAAAATGGACCGACTCCTATAATATATAATAAATTGGGTACAGTAGTTCAATGCAGTTTGTGGGGAATATTTTTTTCATAAGAATTTGGGAAAGTTATGAAATGTCCTATAAATGTCAGTCCTATTCCTGACCTAAAGTCTAGACTTTTAGCAAGGATGAATTTGTGCTGCAGTTTATGTTCATAAGTAGTGAAGCTCCTCCTCTACAGATAAGGGGAAAAAATAACAAACACACAGGGAAGGAATGCCTGCATTCATTTCAAACTTCTGGAGTGAACAGGAAAGCGGATTAAGGTAAGTACTTCTTAAAGCATATCTAAACTTTCAATAAATGGTGCATAAATCAATAGTCCAGTATATGTTGTCTCTGTATGCTTGATGTTTTAGTTTGTTTTTCCTTTTAGCTCATGTTCGGAGAAAATAGCTGCTCTGATGACTTATATACACTATATATATAGAATATAAGGGGAAAAACTGTTTTCTAACATCTCAAATTTGGAAATACAGTAACAGGATCGATCATAACGTGTGTGTGTGTGTGTGTGTGTGTGTGTGTGTGTGTGTGTGTGTGTGTGTGTTCAGGAATATGATTCAGCACAAACATGCTCCCATTCTCCTCCCCTCTTCATAGACTGTGAAGAAATATGATGTGAAGAATTTAGTGAGCGGTACCCCGAAACAAGGCTGACATTGAGAGTTCAGAATAAAGCTGTTCAACAACATATTTTACAAACTTTATACTTATCTGTCCTATTATTATATGCAAAGATTGTTTTATTTCTATCCTAAATTATACAGTGGTGCATGATTCCCTATTCTTGCAAGAATTACAATATACCTTTTTTTTTTTTTTTTACAGGACAAAATTATTTTGAAAGCGAATGTACATTATTACAAAAATGTCTAAGAAGCATCTTATGAAGTCAGCTGTATTTGATCATTTTACAGTGACTCAATATAAAAAAAACATTTTGTGTATCAGTGTATAAGTGACCAAGATGAAAAATACTGTGATGCCAAAATCTGTGCATACTCAAGCAGGGATAAAAAATGCTCCTTCAAGAGCTTCCAATCTAAAAACACACTTACAACGCTGCCACCCAGAAGTTTACAAAGCTGTGATTGAAAAAGATCACAGCAGCACCAAGAAACGAGAGACCAGCACTTCCCGCCAGGGAAATTAGGAGGAAAGAGTGTCTCAAATAACAGCAACAAGATATTTTGTAAGTGACAAAGTTACTGTAACAATGACAGCAAATGTGTTTTAAAAGACAGCTCAATGAACTTGTTGTGGACAGTGTACCAATAACATTACTTGAACGACCAGCTCTTAATGGAGAAATGGCCTGCAAACTTGGTTTTTCTCTGGAAAGAGAAAGTATTAGAAAATTAGTGATTGAAGAAGCCCAAAAAGAAGATCTTTAAAAGACTCGAGAGACGCTTTGTGTTTCTTAAAATGGATGCCTGCACACGTCACAGAGTGAACTATTTTGCTATCAACGTTCGATATGTTTGTAACAACCAAAAAAATTGTTACTAAGACGCTGGCAGTTAAAGATACTTAAGCTCATCACAGCAGCCAGTTTCTACAGACCTTAGTGAAAAAAGTTCTGCAAGATTATGAATAGTGATGAGCGAGTACAACCCCTGGCAAAAATTATGGAATCACCGGTCTTGGAGGATGTTCATTCAGTTGTTTAATTTTGTAGACAAAAAGCAGATCACAGACATAGCACAAAACTAAAGTAATTTCAAATGGCAACTTTCTGGTTTTAAGAAACACTAAAAGAAATCAAGAACAAAAAATGTAGTAGTCAGCAATGGTTACTTTTTTTTTAACCAAGGATAGAGGAAAAATTATGGAGTCACTCAATTCTGAGGAAAAAATTATGGAATCAGAGAGGCCCAGCGCCTGCGCACTGCAGTACTTTGCTCTGCCCTCAACAGGGCAGACAAAGTACGCCTGCGCAGGAGCAGCGGCAGGAAGCAAAGAAGAGGACGACATCATATGAAGATGGGAAGCGCCGGTCCCGCACCGCGATGCCCATCGGACTGGACCGCTCTGGGACCGTCCCAGGGTGAGTATAATCAACTTGTTTTTCTTATCTTACATGTTACATCGGGGGCTTATCTACAGCATTATAGAATGCTGTAGATAAGCCCCTGATGGCGGTGGCCTTAGCTTATAGGCCTAAAATGGGGTGAAAGATTCCCTTTATTATTAACCTTTATTATTACCCTATATTATTTACATGCATTATTATTGTTTACATATTTACTTACTATACAGCATATGCTCAATTTGATTTTTCTTGACTTTTGTTTGTAGAAAAATGGTTGAAAATACTGAACATTTCACAGGATAGATTTGTTCAACGCCTTTAATTAAACCTGACCATATATACTTCAACTACATTTCAGATGTTTAATTTTAATTAAAAAATAAAGGAACATACAGAGCCAAAGTCACGAAGATTTGGTCATTGTCCAAATATTTCTGGACCTAACTGTATCCTACTTGCCCTTTAACCCCTTCACTTCAAAGCCTGTTTTCACCTTCCTGATCAGGCAAATTTTTTACAATTCTGGCCACTGTCACTTTATAAGGTCATAACTCTGGAACGCTTCAATAGATTCTGAGATTTTTTTTTTGTGATATACTGTACTTCATGATAATGGTAACATTTCTTTGATATGTCTTACTTTTATTTGTGACAAAAATAGGAAATTTGGCGAAAACCTTTTACATTTTGCAATTTTCAAACTTTTAAATTTGTATGCCCTTAATCAGAAATATATGTCACACAAAATAATTAATAAATAACATTTTCCACGTCTTCTTTACAACAGCTCAATTTGAGACAATTTTTTTTGTTAGGAAGTTACAAGGGCTAAAAGTTGACCAGCGATTTCTCATTTTTACAACAAAATTTACAAAACAATTTTAATTTTAGGGACCCCATCATATTTGAACTGACTTTAAGGGTCCTATATGACAGAAAATACACAAAAGTGACACCATTCTAAAAACTGAAGCCCTCAAGGTGCTCAAAACCACATTCAAGAAGTTGAATAACCCTCCAGGTGCTTCACAGGAATTAATGAAATATGGAAGGAAAAATATAAACTAACTTTTTTCACAAACATTTTAATTATAACCCAATTTTTTTACTTTCATAAGGCTAACAGAAGAAAATAGACCATACAATTTGTTTTGGAATTTGTCCTGAGCATACGGATACCACATATGTGGGGGAAAATCTACTGTTTGGATACACGACAGTGCTCGGAAGGGAAGGAGCACATATTTGACTTTTTGAATGCAAAATTTGCAGGCATAATAAGCAGACGCAATATCACATTTGGAGAGCAACTGATGTGCCTAACCAGTGGAAATTCCCACAAGTTACACCACTTTGGAAACTAGACCCCTTATCCGGATGTGTGGTGAGCACCTTGAGAACCCTGGTGCTTCACAGTGTATAACGTTCAGCCGGGAAAATAAAAAAAATAAATCAAATTTTTCCCCACAAAAATGTTTAACCCCAAATTTTGTATTTTCACACGGGTAACAGGAGAATATGGACATCAATATTTGTAGTGAAATTTCCCATGAGTTCATCGATTTGGAGATATGTGTTAGAAAACTACTTTTGAAGCACATTGCAAACCTCAGAAGGGAAGGAGCGCCATATTACAGTACAGATTTTGCTGCACTGGTTTGAAGGTGCCATGTCACATTGGCAGAGCCTCTGAGGATCCAGAATAGCAAAACACCCAATAAGTGACCCCATTTTACAAACTACAGCTCTCAATGAATTTACCTAGAGGTGCAGTGATCATATTGACACCACAGTTTTGTCAGTTTTGTCACAGAATTTTATACCACTGGGCAGTAAAGAAAAAATAATTTCCTTTTTTGCCATCAAAATTTTGTGTTAGCCCCAAATTTTAAATTTTCATACTGGGGAATAGGTAAAAATGGCATCAAAATTTGTAGCACAATTTCTGCTGAATGTGGATATACCCCCTATGTGGCTGTACAGTACTGCTTAGCTATATGGCGAGAATCGGACGGAGTACTATTTTCCTCCTGGAGAGCAGATTTTCCTAGAATAGTTTGTGGACTTCATATAAAGAGCATCTAAGAGCTAGAAAAGCTGAATCCCTCCTCAAGTGACCTCCTTTTGGAAAATATACTCCTTGGGGAATTTATTTACAGGTGTAGTGAGGATTTTTGCTCCCGGGGTGTTTTCCAGAAACAAGTAGCAGTGGATGTAGCTGAGTGAAAATTGCAAACTGCCATTGTAGTGACCTCTATGTTGACGTGACTAGTACGTCGTGCCCAGCTCATGCTTCTGGAGGCATACACCCGTAAATTAGGTGGGCTCTCATCACTACAGAAATGCCAAACATGTGGGCGCTATATGTGAGTTAGACACACTGGGGCTCAGAAGGGTGGGGGGCATTTGGATTTGGGAGCACAGAATTTACTGAATTTGTTTTGAGGGACGAGGAGCCCTTTTACTTTTCCAGAGCCTTTGTGCTACCAGAAATGTGAAAGCCCCCAATATTTTTGTTAACAGATGACAGACTTAATGAATCTGCTGAGGTAAAGTGAAAGTTGAGCTCTGATTGGTTGCTATGGACAACTAGAACAGTCTGACTATGAGAGGCAGTCACACATTTTCTGCTTCATATATATTTAGATTCACCTATTCGATCTCTGATCAGTGTGAGGTGATTACTAAGCGTCGGAATACTAAGGACTGTTTTTTTTAACTGCCACCCAAACAAAACGAGCATCTATTCGGCAAGTTAATTCAAAAGATAAGAAGCAAAACTGTCTCAAACAGCTGAGACAAGTGAACAATGCAAGTCTCCGCTTGAAAGGAAACTAATCAGACAGGCCAAATCAAAGGCAGCTGAAAACCTGAACAACGGGAACATCATTTTTAGGAGAAACGGATGAGACAGGCTGAATCAAGGGATGCGTAAACATCTAAACAAAAGCATGAACGTCTTCAAAATGACCGCATACGACATATGCAGCTTATGCAAACATGTAGGGAGCCTGACTTGAGTTTGGAAGCGTTTCACTATGGCACAGTCATAATATGCAAAATTGATGCAATATACGCACTCCACTTTGCAAGCTCTTTGGAGGGTATCCCTAAAAATCTTTTCATATCTGCACTTGAAAAGAAAACAAAACACGATTACCAAAATGCATTACAATAGACAGCTGTGTACCTGTAAATCAGTATTACACCTTTTGTCCGTTAATCACTGATAGGTTTCACTGAGGGGAGGTGGGGGAAGGTTTGCACTATGCTGCCCCCTCTGATTTTTTTGTTTTTGTGAAAGGAGAGTTAGGCTATGTCCACACGTTGCGTTTTATCCGCATTTTTTTTGCTATGAAAACACTTAAAAAATGCTTACTAAACGCATCCCATTATTTTTTAATGGAAATACGCATTGTTGGGGGCGTGGCCTACGCAGCAATGGTGTAAGGTGTGCGGTGCCTAAGCTCCTGAGTGACATCGTCTGAAATCAACTCAAACCGTGGAAAAACAGCATCCTTTGGTAAAAATAATCGAGGATATGTTCCCAGTATCTCTCTAGGATAACAGAGAGCCTAAATTTGTGACTTAATTGTCTCTTCTGAGAGAAATTCCTGTCAGCATTTTGAGGCCTGTCAATCTTTGTGACAGGAATCCTCAGTTGTTTTTCCTGCCGGTTTTCTCCCTGTGATTCCTCAACTTGTCCACCCAGTACTGTGACAACCCACCTGACAACAGAAGAACCCCCAAAATTAATGGGTCACAGAGTTTATTACCTTCACCCCGACACCGGCCCGGCTAATTAGAGAAGTACCAGCTCTCTGGGCACCATCTTAGAAAATCTGACACAATAGGAGTATTTACCTGCCCATCTCTATACAGCACCAAGCCTCCCCGGTCTGAAAGGCGGAGGCAGAAAAGAACAATTAAGGATTCAGGGAGGATCCGGTGAAGTGACAGACAGCGCTTCTCGCCACCTCCAACACTCCCCTGGACTTCGCATCATAGGAGAAAACAGAAGACGCCGCCATTTTATTGGTGGCCAGCGGCGGACCAGGCGACACACACGACCGACTCCTGTTAAAGCTGCGCTGGACAACCCAAGCTGGACCTGATCAGCTGCAAATCTAATCGGCGGTAAGTTCCAGCTCCTGGCTGGGAAAGTCCCTGCACCGGAAGACGACAACGCGGCAACACAAGCTGAGGACTTAGACAGCCGGCCGGACTGCTTCAGCGCCATTTCTGGAGGTGGTGAGTTCCAGCCGTTGGCTTTGAAGACCCTGCCAGATCCACTAGCAAGAAGAGGAGACTACAACACAACTAATCCTGCTGACGACTAGTTAGGAGCCTGAAGGGCTTTTAATGCAAAAAAGCTATAACCTAATTTCTCTGGTAGGATCAAACTCAGGTGAATAGTATTAGTTTACACACCCCTCTGCATCTCTGCATAGTCATAACTACTGCCTGCCTATATAGTACCTTCTCTCTCCTAAATTATATTCTTAGGGTTATTCTAATAAGCAACCCTTTGTCTCTTACTTCAGAGTTACCAGTAGAGAATTCTGATTAATCCTCCCCAAAATTCTTCCACGACAACATATAAATCATTCTATATAACTCCAACTTTGCTGGGAGATTTAGAGTGTGGGCAACCCTCCTACCCTATTCTGTGACTGTCTTAGTTACTACTATCTGAATTCTAGAGCACGGATCGGGGATAATTATGAGTAAATCCTCGGCCAAACCCCAATTCTCAAACATGGCCTTATCTTATTCTCAAAAAGCCCAAAAATTTAAAGGGGTAGGGCGAAATACATCAAAAGACTTGATAACTAAAACAAGTCCCAATAGGTCCAGGTCCCCACTAAAAGATGAGGAAGATTCAGACCACGAAAAACTCTCTAACCAAAATGAAGTAAAACAATCCTCCCCCACTACTATTATAGAGATGGATTCATCTACCTCTTTAAAGAGGAAAATTCCAGAGGTTATAGCCGAAAAATACACTACTCCACATGACTCATCTGACGAGGTCTCAGAAACCTCTCCTAACTTGAGTCCAGCTAAATCCAAGCAAAAAATAAGTAACCCAAACATAGACGATACCCAGGGATTTGATCTGAATTCTGTGGGGATTCTTATATCTAAATTGACAGAGAAAATGGACAAATTCGAAAATGGTATGAATGAAAAATTTGATAAACAAAATAAATTACTAGAAGACTCATTGTCCCTCCTCAGCAAAAGGATGGACGGGTTTGAGGACAGAATTAAAAAAATAGAAGAGAGGCCAGATCTAACCTCTAAAATAAATAAAGACATCACAAAAGAGTTGCACAAGCTGAAGCTCAAAGTAGCGGATTTAGAAGATCGAAATCGCAGAAACAATATTAAAATTAGGGGCATCCCCGAGACCATAGGCCCAAGCAAACTGGAGGAATTTACCAAAAAATTATTCAGGAAAATTATTCCCTCCCTAACAGAGCAAGAGCTAGAAATTGACAGAATACATAGGCTGCGAAAACCGCCCACCATCCCTAAAGACCCACCCAGAGACACACTCATGAGAGTGCACTTCTTCAAAACAAAAGAAAGAATCCAAAATTACTTTAGAGAAAATAAACATTTCCCTGAGCCATTTGAAAAACTAAAAATATATGCTGACCTCTCCAAAGAAACGATTGAAGGGAGGAAAACTTTTCAAAGCATTACCATACCTCTCAGGGACAATGAAATCTCCTATAAGTGGGGATTCCCACTCAAGTTAATAGTCAACTACAAAGGCAACTTTATCGTTCTTAATTCTCCAGAAGAAGGCAGAGACTTCTTGCACTCCATCAGTATTCCTCTTCAACCACGACATAAGGATCGCCTTGACTCTGATGGTAAAACATGAAGAGTTTTTGTTCAAGTTTATTGTTTACTTAAATGGGAAACTATCCCGATAAGAAGCTAATACCTATTTTTGGTCGTTCTTGTTAATGTTACATGGGTATAAGTTCAACAACCAAGAAGGTGTTGCTTGGGAGCTAGTAACACGAACTTTTCCCCCAACAGGTGAAGTCAGGTTCACCGTAGTGGACCACTTCAAGTGGACATTACAGTTTATTGTTTATTGTTCTTACTCTTACTTAACGTATATTGATTTCTTAATCCTCACAGGTTTGCTGCTACACAATGAGTTTAAAGATATTATCTTACAATGTTAGAGGCTTAAATAGTCCACACAAAAGACACACCCTTTGGAGAGAACTATCCAAAAGCCATGCCGATATAATTTGCTTACAGGAATCCAAATTTAAACACTCAGACAACCCAAAATTTTCGCATAAAAATTTCCCACATATTTACAAGTCGGACAACACAAAAAAGAAAGCCGGTGTGGTCACAATCGTTAAAGGAACTATCTCATTTGAATTTCTAGAGGAGATCAAAGATGCTAAAGGGAGGTTTCATATTCTTGTTTGTTCCTTGAATAACCAGATTTGCACAATCATCAATATTTACGCCCCCAACACAGGTCAAATAGGTTTTCTGAACAAAGTAAATAAAAAAGTAATGTCAATCAAGAGAGGTGCCATGATTTGGTTGGGAGACTTTAATTTGGTATCAAATGCAAATATGGATTCCTCCACCCCAAATAGATACCGACCACATACTTTAGACAATTGGATACACCAAAATGAATTATTTGACATCTTTCGGTGTCTAAACAACACTTCAATTGAATACACCCATTTCTCTGACCCTCATCAATCAGCGTCACGAATTGATTTAATCTTATCGGACATTTTTACGCTCCCTAAAATCTATAGAATCACAATAGAAAGGAAAACCTTCTCGGACCACTCCCCAGTTTCAGCAGAAATCCAAATTGGCCACTCGGTTAATAAAAATTCACTATGGAAATGTGACGCTAACCTACTACACCACCCTGACCATAGATCAATATTAGAAAAATCACTAACAAATTATTTCACAGAGAATTCACCTACTGAAACATCCCCTTTCACCCATTGGTGTGCCCATAAGGCAGTCATGAGGGGTATCATGATCCAAATCTCTGCAAAAAGGAAAAGGTTGCTTAGAATTCAGATTGAAGACATTCAAAATAAAATAAAAGACAAAGAAAACGAACTAAGTTTAAACCCCCCGTCTACTCAAATTAAAATAGAGCTACTGAACCTCAGGCAGGAGCTTAAGAAAATCATATTTTCATCATTCCACACCATGGTCAAAATTTCCAAAATGAAGCAATATTCCTCAATTAATAAGCCAACGCGTTACATGATTAATAGAATGAAAAAAATAAGACAAGCAAACAGGATCACCAAAATACAAACAAAAAATGGTACAACGGTATCTCATCCCCAAGATATAGCCAACTCCTTCGCAGATTATTACAGCAAATTATATAATTTACATTCCCAGCCCTCCACCCCACTTCCAAATGTTTCTGACATTGAAAAATTCTTGACCTCAATTAGCCTTCCAAAATTGACCCTTGATGATTTAGAAAACCTAACCTCCCCTTTCTCCCTAGAAGAAATAGAAAGAACCATTCTTCAACTCAAGGACTTTAAATCGCCAGGCCCTGATGGTTTTGGAAACAAATATTATAAAACCTTCACCAAATTACTCTCCCCACATCTACAAAACCTTTTTAATATAGCTAGTTCCTCAGGTAAATTCCCAGCAGAAATGTTAGAATCGACAATTATTTTAATTCCCAAACACAATTCGGACTTAACCCTTGTTAATAATTACAGGCCAATTTCCTTAATCAATACAGATCTGAAAATTTACTCCAAGCTAATTGCAAATAGGCTCAAATCCTATTTGCCGTTATTGGTTCATGGGGACCAAATGGGTTTTATAACAGGTCGTCAAGCGTCAGATGGTACTAGAAGACTTATCAACTCAATTAAATTGATTCATTCCTCTAAAGTGCCATCTGTAATTATTACTCTAGACGCCGAAAAGGCTTTTGACCGATTAAACTGGCTTTATTTAACATCAGTACTTCAAAAATTTGGGTTTAATGAAAAATATATCAACAGCGTAATGGCACTCTATTCAAAACCAACAGCCATAATTTATGCAAACAACTACTCCTCTACACCATTTAACATTTCAAATGGTACAAGACAAGGGTGCCCTTTATCTCCGCTGCTTTTTATTTTATCAATGGAACCACTAGCGCAATCAATTAGGCAAAATAATTCCATAAAAGGTCTACAAACGCGAACACGCCATTATAAGATAGGGCTCTTTGCCGACGACATGATGTTTACCCTGACGGACCCCTATGAATCAGTTTCGGAGCTACAAAAAACCCTTCAATTTTTTTCAACTATTACCCTTTTTAAGATAAACGAAAATAAATCCAAAATATTGCCATTTTACTTGACGGAATTAGAAACAAAGAAAATAAAAGACATAGTTTCATTCAGTTGGTCGGAAGGAGACCTAGACTATCTAGGTATAATCATTTCAAAAAACTTAGACACATTAATGAAGAAAAACTTGAACAAACTCTTGGAAAATATAAACAAAGACCTGGGTTTCCTCGGTACAAAAGACCTCTCATGGTGGGGCAGAGTATTGGCAACTAAAATTTTTATTGTCCCAAAAATCTCTTATATACTGAGAACACTTCCCTTAAAAATCAACACTTCCTACCTGACTAGCTTCCAATCAACAATAAATACGTTTATTTGGAATAAAAAAAGGGCCCGCATTTCCACAAACATTCTATATAAATGCAAGGAATTTGGGGGCATAGGCTTACCAAACATTACAGCTTTATATCTATCGAATTTAATAAAACAAAGCCAGTATTGGTTCATGAAAGAAGATCCTCCGAATTGGCTTGACCTTGAAATTGAACTTAACCATAGGAAATCTCCCAAAGAATTGGTTTTTGACCATATTCTCAACAGACCTTATAAGGCCTACGCCCATCACCCTATCTTTTCTCCCATTATATATGCCTGGAATAAATTGTCCAAACGAAAGAGAGGCTCCAACAGGAAAATCCTCCTCCAAAATACCCCTATAGAGATTATCATGCTTACCCAAAATATTAACCCCTCCCCCATATGGAGAGACAATGGGATTCAAAAATTAAATGATCTTCATGATGGGGTTAAATTTCTCACCTTCAGCTCTATTAAACAAAAATTTAAAATACCCTCCTCAGCCTTTTTCCCTTACATGGTACTAAAGGACCAAGTTAAAAAATTCATTACAAACAAACCAAAAATATCTGAAGCAACTATTAATTTACTAAAAAATCCCACACACAATTTATTTTGGAATAACAAGCAAATATATTGGTGGTTTAACAATGACATACAATTCAATAAGTTAGCTCATATGATAAAATGGGAAGGGGATCTGAATGTAACGTTCACTCCAGAACAGTGGGAAAATGCAATCCACTTTACTTATGCATCAAACATCTGCATGACACTGAAAGAGGCCTATTATAAAATAATAACAAGATGGTACTATACTCCGGCTCGCCTTTCTCATCTGCCGTCAGGAGGATCTCCATTATGCTGGAGAGAATGTGGAGAGCGTGAAAGTTTGCTACATGTGTTTTGGTCATGCCCCCGGGTAAAACCCTTATGGAGGCAAGCCATAAAATTAATTAACAAATTATTAACAGGTAATATTATAGTTACCTCTGCAATGGCCTGGTTGTCCCTGAACTGGGAAAAAATAGACACAAATGTGAGATCTCTTATCATCCATATCTGCCTTGTGGTCAAACAAACCATAGCTTTCCATTGGAAGAATCCGACTTTACCGGCTTTTACTGAAATTATAGACCAAATTAACTTACACAAGACATACGAAGAAAACTTCGCAATAGTAAATAATTACTATACGAAACATGATAGGAAATGGAAGAAATGGGTTGAGGTAAACTCCAATCTATCGCATTAAAGGAAAGATGATGGCTTCTACATACCTGTGAGGTTCTTACAACTTATTATATGCTCTTTGCTATTATTATATGCTATTATATGTTACTATATGTTAATCTGTTAAAAATTGTTAATCATTATCAAATTTTGTTTAAAATGGACAGTGTGTCCACAATGTTGTTCTTACCTTTCCCCAAACCCTCCCCACCTCCTTCCCTCTCCTTCCCCTATTCCCTTGTGAGCTGACTCCACATGCTAATATTACATTTCAAAGATATAATAAAATTATTTGAATAAGTATGATCACAGGTTACCATTCCCCAAACCCATCTCCCCTACCTCCCTCCCTCTCCTTACCCTTATTCCCTTGCGAGCTGACTATATGATTATTTCCACATGCTAATATTAAATTTCAAAGTTATAATAAAAATTATTTGAACAGGAAATACGCATTGTTGTGCCCATGCTACGTTTTTTTTATGCAAAAAATGCAGCATGTTCATTAATTTTGCGGAATTTCGGCGATTTTGCCGCTAAATAATTGTATTGGGATGCTCCAGAAAAAATGCGAAAAAAAAACGAGAGAAACGCGAAAAAAACAAGCGGATTTCTTGCGGTTTTGATCAGGAAAATTCTGCAAACATTCTGCAACGTGGGCACATAGCCTAAATATTAATATTTAATGAAATTAAATCACCTCAGTGTTAAAGGGAACCTCTCACCCTGAAAATCGCGGGTGAGGTAAGCCCACCGGCATCAGGGGCTTATCTGCAGCATTCTGTAATGCTGTAGATAAGCCCCCGATGTTACCTGAAAAAGGAGAAAGAGACGTTATATTATACTCACCCAGGGGCGGTCCCGCTGCTGGTCAGGTCGGATGGGCGTCTCTGGTCCGCTCCAGCGCCTCCCATCTTCATTACAAGACATCCTCCTCTGATCTTCAGCCACGGCTCCGGCGCAGGCGTACTTTGCTCTGCCCTGTTGAGGGCAGACAAAGTACTGCAGTGCGCAGGCGCCGGGCCTCTGACCTTTCCGGCGCCTGCGCACTGCAGTACTATCCTCTGCCCTCAAGAGGGAAGAGCAAAGAACGCCTGCGCCGGAGCCGTGGCTGAAGATCAGAAGAGGACGTCTTGTAATGAAGATGGGAGGCGCCGGAGCGGACGAGAGACGCCCATCCGACCTGACCAGCAGCGGGACCGCCCCTGGGTGAGTATAATATAACGTTTTTCTCCTCTTTCAGGTAACATCGGGGGCTTATCTACAGCATTACAGAATGCTGCAGATAAGCCCCTGATGCCGGTGGGCTTACCTCACCCGCGATTTTCGGGGTGACAGGTTCCCTTTAAGACAAATGTGTAAAAATAAACAACTGTTTTTGCCAAACTAATAACGAAGAGTTGTAAAAACAAATTTTTAAAACTCTGAAGATGTCAACTTCAGGGTGAAACTGAAAATGTTACCTTAGTAAGCGTTACCAACAATTTAGCATATAATTTTACACAAGCGAAGATGCAGGTAATTTGCTAGTATACCATATATTCTTGTGTATAAACTGACCCGAGTATAAGCCGAGGCACCTAATTTTGCCACGGAAAACTGGGTAAGCTTACTGACTCGAGTATAAGCCGGGTATGCCTTAGGCTAGGTTCACATTGCGTTAATGGAATAACGCTAACGGACTGCGTTGCACGGCGAAAATGTCGCAATTAACGCCGTGCAACGGGTCCGTTAGCGCACCCATTGACAGCAATGTGATTTGTGCCTGTAGCGCATCGCTAGCGCATGCCATTTTCGGCACGCGCTAGCGATGTGCTGTTCTTTTGTGACAGACCTCGGACGCAGCTTGCAACGTCCAAGGTGCGTCCGAGGTCCGTCCCTCGCTAGCGCAGATCGGGGATCTGCACTAGTGGGGACGGCGAACGCGGACCCAAAATAAACATTGCGTTAGCGCAATCCACTAGCGCTATGCGCTTACCGGATCGCCCTAACGCAATGTGAACCTAGCCTTATCTCCTCAACCCTGTCCTGCTATGTGTGGCTCCTCGTCCTGTCCTGCTATGTGTGGCTTCCCCCATCGCATGCATGGCTCCCCGGGTCCCGAATGGCTCATCCCTGTCCCATCGTTGTGTGCTTGGCTCAAACCCCCGTCCTACTCACCCTCCTCGCACCATCTCTATCTCCATTGTCCTGGCACCGCAGCTCTCCTGTGCTGAGCGGTCACGCGGTATCGCTCATTAAGGTAACGAATATGCACTCCATGCCTATGGGAGTGGAGACACATGCATATTCATTGCCTTAACCCCTTCCCGACCCATGACGCCACGTAGGCGTCATGAAAGTCGGTGCCAATCCGACCCATGACGCCTATGCGGCGTCATGGAAAGATCGCGTCCCTGCAGGCCGGGTGAAAGGGTTAACTCCCATTTCACCCGATCTGCAGGGACAGGGGGAGTGGTAGTTTAGCCCAGGGGGGGTGGCTTCACCCCCTCGTGGCTACGATCGCTCTGATTGGCTGTTGAAAGTGAAACTGCCAATCAGAGCGATTTGTAATATTTCACCTATTATAACTGGTGAAATATTACAATCCAGCCATGGCCGATGCTGAAATATCATCGGCCATGGCTGGAAATACTAATGTGCCCCCACCCCACCCCACCGATCGCCCCCCCCAGCCTCCCGATCTGGCCGGTACACTGCTCCGGCTCCCCTCTGTCCTGTGCTCCGCTCCCCCCCGTGCTCTTGTCCGCTCCCCCCGTGCTCCAATCACCCCCCCGTGCTCCAATCACCCCCCCTACACTCCGATCCACCCCCCCCGGTGCTCCGTTCCACCCCCCCGTGCTCCATTCCAGCCCCCCCGTGCTCCGTTCCACCCCTCCCGCGCTCCGATTCCCCCACCCCCGTGGTCCGACCCCCCCCCCCCCCCCCGTGGTCCCCCCCCACCCCATCATACTTACCGATCCAGCCGGGGTCCCGTCCGTCTTCTCCCTGGGCGCCGCCATCTTCCAAAATGGCGGGCGCATGCGCAGTGCGCCCGCCGAATCTGCCGGCCGGCAGATTCGTTCCAAAGTGCATTTTTATCACTGAGATAGATTATATCTCAGTGATCAAAATAAAAAAAATAATAAATGACCCCCGCCCCCCCTTTGTCACCCCCATAGGTAGGGACAATAAAAAAATAAAGAAATTTTTTCTTTTCCACTAATGTTAGAATAGGGTTAGGGTTAGGGGTAGGGGTAGGGTTAGGGGTAGGGTTAGGGGTAGGGTTAGGGGTAGGGTTTCGGTATGTGCACACGTATTCTGGTCCTCTGCGGATTTTTCCGCTGCGGATTTGATAAATCCGCAGTGCTAAACCGCTGCGGATTTATGGCGGATTTACCGCGTTTTTTTCTGCGCATTTCATTGCGGTTTTACAACAGCGATTTTCTATTGGAGCAGTTGTAAAACCGCTGCGGAATCCGCACAAAGAAGTGACATGCTGCGGAATGTAAACCGCTGCGTTTCCGTGCAGTTTTTCCGCAGCATGTGTACAGCGATTTTTGTTTCCCATAGGTTTACATTGAACTGTAAACTCATGGGAAACTGCTGCGGATCCGCAGCGTTTTCCGCAGCGTGTGCACATACCTTTAGAATTAGGCTATGTGCACACAGTGCGGATTTGGCTGCGGATCCGCAGCAGTGTTCCATCAGGTTTACAGTACCATGTAAACATATGAAAAACCAAATCCGCTGTGCCCATGGTGCGGAAAATACCGCGTGGAAACGCTGCGTTGTATTTTCCGCAGCATGTCAATTCTTTGTGCGGATTCCGCAGCGTTTTACACCTGTTCCTCAATAGGAATCCGCAGGTGAAATCCGCACAAAAAACACTGGAAATCCGCGGAAAATCCGCAGGTAAAACGCAGTGCCTTTTACCCGCGGATTTTTCAAAAATGGTGCGGAAATATCTCACACGAATCCGCAACGTGGGCACATGGCCTTAGGGTTAGGGTTGGAATTAGGGTTGTGGTTAGGGTTGTGATTAGGGTTATGGCTACAGTTGCGATTAGGGTTAGGGGTGTGTTGGGGTTAGTGTTGGAGGTAGAATTGAGGGGTTACCACTGTTTAGGCACATCAGGGGGTCTCTAAACGCAACATGGCGCCACCATTGATTCCAGCCAATCTCGTATTCAAAAAGTCAAATGGTGCTCCCTCACTTCCGAGCCCTGAAGTGTGCCCAAACAGTGGTTTACCCCCACATATGGGGTACCAGCTTACTCAAGACAAACTGCGCAACAATTACTGGGGTCCAATTTCTCCTGTTACCCTTGTGAATCTAAAAAAATGCTTGCTAAAACATAATTTTTGAGGAAAGAAAAATGATTTTTTATTTTCACGGCTCTGCGTTGTAAACGTCTGTGAAGCACTTGGGGGTTCAAAGTGCTCACCACATATCTAGATAAGTTCCTTGGGGGGTCTAGTTTCTAAAATGGGGTCACTTGTGGGGGTTTCTACTGTTTAGGCACACCAGGGGCTCTGCAAACGCAACGTGACACCCGTAGACCATTCCATCAAAGTCTGCATTTCAAAAGTCACTACTTCCCTTCTGAGCCCCGACGTGTGCCCAAACAGTGGTTTACCCCCACTCATGGGGTATCAGCGTACTCAGGAGAAACTGGACAACAACTTTTGGGGTCCAAATTCTCCTGTAACCCTTGGGAAAATAAAAAATTCTGGGCTAAATAATTATTTTTGAGGAAAGAAAACGTATTTATTATTTTCACGGCTCTGCATTATAAACTTTTATGAAGCACTTGGGGGTTCAAAGTGCTCACCACACATCTAGATAAGTTCCTTTCGGGGTCTAGTTTCCAAAATGGGGTCACTTGTGGGGGGTTTCTACTGTTTAGGCACATCAGGGGCTCTGCAAACGCAACGTGACGCCTGCAGAGCATTCCATCAAAGTCTGCATTTCAAAACGTCACTACTTCAATTCCAAGCCCCGGCATGTGCCCAAACAGTAGTTTACCCCCACATATGGGGTATCAGCGTACTCAGGAGAAACTGGACAACAAATATTGGGGTCAAATTTCTCCTGTTACCCTTGGGAAAATTAAAAAATTCTGGGCTAAATAATTATTTTTGAGGAAAGAAAACGTATTTATTATTTTCACGGCTCTGCATTAAAAACTTCTATGAAGCGCTTGGGGGTTCAAAGTGCTCACCACACATCTAGATAAGTTCCTTTCAGGGTCTAGTTTCCAAAATGGGGTCACTTGTGGGGGGTTTCTACTGTTAAGCCACATCAGGGGCTCTGCAAACGCAACGTGACGCCCACAGAGCATTCCATCAAAGTCTGCATTTCAAAACGTCACTACTTCACTTCCAAGCCTCGGCATGTGCCCAAACAGTGGTTTACCCCCACATATGGGGTATCAGCGTACTCAGGAGAAACTGGACAACAACTTTTGGGGTCCAATTTCTTCTGTAACCCTTGGGAAAATAAAAAATTCTGGGCTAAATAATTATTTTTGAGGAAAGAAAACGTATTTATTATTTTCACGGCTCTGCATTATAAACTTCTATGAAGCACTTGGGGGTTCAAAGTGCTCACCACACATCTAGATAAGTTCCTTTGGGGGTCTAGTTTCCAAAATGGGGTCACTTGTGGGGGGTTTCTACTGTTAAGCCACATCAGGGGCTCTGCAAACGCAACGTGACGCCCACTGTTATGGCTGGCAATCAGGCAACACAGCGTGCAGTAATCAGCGCACATACAGAGATCTGGCAATAACCAAAAACAATAGGACGAGCTCTGAGACGTGGAATCTCTGTAGACTGCAGTACCTGATCTATCCTCACACAACTATAAGCAGCAGTGGATTGCGCCTATCACTACCTATGCAACTCGGCACTGCCTGAGGAGCTGACTAGCCTGAAGATAGAAATACAAGCCTGACTTACCTCAGAGAAATACCCCAAAGGAATAGGCAGCCCCCCACATATAATGACTGTTAGCAAGATGAAAAGACAAACGTAGGAATGAAATAGATTCAGCAAAGTGAGGCCCGATATTCTAGACAGAGCGAGGATAGCAAAGAGAACTATGCAGTCTACAAAAAACCCTAAAACGAAAACCACGCAAAGGGGCAAAAAGACCCACCGTGCCGAACTAACAGCACGGCGGTGCACCCCTTTGCTTCTCAGAGCTTCCAGCAAAAGTTAATAGCAAGCTGGACAGAAAAAACAGAAAACAAACTAGAAGCACTTATCTAGCAGAGCAGCAGGCCCAAGGAAAGATGCAGTAGCTCAGATCCAACACTGGAACATTGACAAGGAGCAAGGAAGACAGACTCAGGTGGAGCTAAATAGCAAGGCAGCCAACGAGCTCACCAAAACACCTGAGGGAGGAAGCCCAGAGACTGCAATACCACTTGTGACCACAGAAGTGAACTCAGCCACAGAATTCACAACAGTACCCCCCCCTTGAGGAGGGGTCACCGAACCCTCACCAGAACCCCCAGGCCGACCAGGATGAGCCACATGAAAGGCACGAACAAGATCTGGGGCATGGACATCAGAGGCAAAAACCCAGGAATTATCTTCCTGAGCATAACCCTTCCATTTGACCAGATACTGGAGTTTCCGTCTAGAGACACGAGAATCCAAAATCTTCTCCACAATATACTCCAATTCCCCCTCCACCAAAACAGGGGCAGGAGGCTCCACAGATGGAACCATAGGTGCCACGTATCTCCTCAACAACGACCTATGGAATACATTATGTATGGAAAAGGAGTCTGGGAGGGTCAGACGAAAAGACACCGGATTGAGAATCTCAGAAATCCTATACGGACCAATAAAACGAGGTTTAAATTTAAGAGAGGAAACCTTCATAGGAATATGACGAGAAGATAACCAAACCAGATCCCCAACACGAAGTCGGGGTCCCACACGGCGTCTGCGATTAGCGAAAAGCTGAGCCTTCTCCTGGGACAAGGTCAAATTGTCCACTACCTGAGTCCAGATCTGCTGCAACCTGTCCACCACAGAATCCACACCAGGACAGTCCGAAGACTCAACCTGTCCTGAAGAGAAACGAGGATGGAACCCAGAATTGCAGAAAAATGGAGAGACCAAGGTAGCCGAGCTGGCCCGATTATTAAGGGCGAACTCAGCCAACGGCAAAAATGACACCCAATCATCCTGGTCAGCGGAAACAAAACATCTCAGATATGTTTCCAAGGTCTGATTGGTTCGTTCGGTCTGGCCATTAGTCTGAGGATGGAAGGCCGAGGAGAAAGATAGGTCAATGCCCATCCTACCACAAAAGGCTCGCCAGAACCTCGAGACAAACTGGGAACCTCTGTCAGAAACAATATTCTCAGGAATGCCATGTAAACGAACCACATGCTGGAAGAACAAAGGCACCAAATCAGAGGAGGAAGGCAATTTAACCAAGGGCACCAGATGGACCATTTTAGAAAAGCGATCACAGACCACCCAAATGACCGACATTTTTTGAGAAACGGGAAGGTCAGAAATGAAATCCATCGAAATATGTGTCCAAGGCCTCTTCGGGACCGGCAAGGGCAAAAGCAACCCACTGGCACGTGAACAGCAGGGCTTAGCCCTAGCACAAATTCCACAGGACTGCACAAAAGCACGCACATCCCGTGACAGAGACGGCCACCAGAAGGATCTAGCAACCAACTCCCTGGTACCAAAGATTCCTGGATGACCGGCCAGCACCGAACAATGAAGTTCAGAGATAACTTTACTAGTCCAACTATCAGGGATGAACAGTTTCTCGGCCGGACAACGATCAGGTTTATTAGCCTGAAATTTCTGCAACACTCTCCGCAAATCAGGGGAGATGGCAGACACAATGACTCCTTCCTTGAGGATACTCGCCGGCTCAGATAACCCCGGAGAGTCGGGCACAAAACTCCTAGACAGAGCATCCGCCTTCAAATTTTTAGAGCCCGGAAGGTATGAAATCACAAAATCAAAACGAGCAAAAAATAACGACCAACGGGCCTGTCTAGGATTCAAGCGCTTGGCAGACTCAAGATAAGTAAGGTTCTTATGATCAGTCAAAACCACCACGCGATGCTTAGCACCCTCAAGCCAATGACGCCACTCCTCGAATGCCCACTTCATGGCCAGCAACTCTCGGTTGCCCACATCATAATTACGCTCAGCAGCAGAAAATTTCCTGGAAAAGAAAGCACATGGTTTGAACACTGAGCAACCAGAACCTCTCTGTGACAAAACCGCCCCTGCACCAATCTCAGAAGCATCAATCTCGACCTGGAACGGAAGAGAAACATCAGGTTGACACAACACAGGGGCACAGCAAAAACGACGCTTCAACTCCTGAAAAGCTTCCACGGCAGCAGAAGACCAATTAACCAAATCAGCACCCTTCTTGGTCAAATCGGTCAATGGTCTGGCAATGCTAGAAAAATTACAGATGAAGCGACGATAAAAATTAGCAAAGCCCAGGAATTTCTGCAGACTTTTTAGAGATGTCGGCTAAGTCCAATCCTGGATGGCCTGAACCTTAACCGGATCCATCTCGATAGTAGAAGGGGAAAAGATGAACCCCAAAAATGAAACTTTCTGCACACCGAAGAGACACTTTGATCCCTTCACGAACAAGGAATTAGCACGCAGTACCTGGAAAACCATTCTGACTTGCTTCACATGAGACTCCCAATCATCTGAGAAGATCAAAATGTCATCCAAGTAAACAATCAAGAATTTATCCAGATACTCACGGAAAATGTCATGCATAAAAGACTGAAAAACAGATGGAGCATTGGCAAGTCCGAACGGCATCACCAGATACTCAAAATGACCCTCGGGCGTATTAAATGCCGTTTTCCATTCATCTCCCTGCCTGATTCTCACCAGATTATACGCACCACGAAGATCAATCTTAGTAAACCAACTAGCCCCCTTAATCCGAGCAAACAAGTCAGAAATCAATGGCAAGGGATACTGAAACTTAACAGTGATCTTATTAAGAAGGCGGTAATCAATACACGGTCTTAGCGAACCATCCTTCTTGGCTACAAAAAAGAACCCTGCTCCCAATGGTGACGACGATGGGCGAATATGTCCCTTCTCCAGGGACTCCTTCACATAACTGCGCATAGCGGTGTGTTCAGGTACGGACAAATTAAATAAACGACCCTTAGGGAATTTACTACCAGGAATCAAATCGATAGCACAATCACAATTCCTATGCGGAGGTAGGGCATCAGACTTGGACTCTTCAAATACATCCTGAAAGTCCGACAAGAACTCTGGGATGTCAGAAGGAATGGATGACGAAATAGACAAAAATGGAACATCACCATGTACTCCCTGACAACCCCAGCTGGTTACCGACATAGAGTTCCAATCCAATACTGGATTATGGGTTTGTAGCCATGGCAACCCCAACACGACCACATCATGCAAATTATGCAGTACCAGAAAGCAAATAACTTCCTGATGTGCAGGAGCCATGCACATGGTCAGCTGGGCCCAGTACTGAGGCTTATTCTTGGCCAAAGGTGTAGCATCAATTCCTCTCAACGGAATAGGACACCGCAAAGGCTCCAAGAAAAATCCACAACGTTTAGCATAATCCAAATCCATCAGATTCAGGGCAGCGCCTGAATCCACAAACGCCATGACAGAATACGATGACAAAGAGCACATTAAGGTAATGGACAAAAGGAATTTGGACTGTACAGTACCAATAACGGCAGAGCTATCGAACCGCCTAGTGCGTTTAGGACAATTAGAAATAGCATGAGTAGAATCACCACAATAGAAACACAGTCTGTTCAGACGTCTGTGTTCTTGCCGTTCTACTTTAGTCATAGTCCTGTCGCACTGCATAGGCTCAGATTTACTCTCAGACAATACCGCCAGATGGTGCACAGATTTACGCTCGCGCAAGCGACGACCGATCTGAATGGCCAAGGACATAGACTCATTCAAACCAGCAGGCATAGGAAATCCCACCATTACATCCTTAAGAGCTTCAGAGAGACCCTTTCTGAACAAAGCCGCTAGTGCAGATTCATTCCACAGAGTGAGTACTGACCACTTCCTAAATTTCTGACAATATACTTCTACATCATCCTGACCCTGGCATAAAGCCAGCAGATTTTTCTCAGCCTGATCCACTGAATTAGGCTCATCGTAAAGCAATCCCAGCGCCTGGAAAAATGCATCAACATTACTCAATGCAGAATCTCCTGGTGCAAGAGAAAACGCCCAGTCCTGTGGGTCGCCGCGCAAAAAAGAAATAATAATCAAAACCTGTTGAATAGGATTACCAGAAGAATGAGGTTTCAAGGCCAAAAATAGCTTACAATTATTTCTGAAGGTCAGGAACTTAGTTCTGTCACCAAAAAACAAATCAGGAATCGGAATTCTTGGTTCTAGCATCGATTTCTGATCAATAGTATCTTGAATCTTTTGTACATTTACAACGAGATTATCCATTGAGGAGCACAGAGCCTGAATATCCATGTCCACAGCTGTGTCCTGAAGCACTCTAATGTCTAGGGGAAAAAAAAGACTGAAGACAGAGCTAAGAAAAAAAAATGATGTCAGGATTTCTTTTTTCCCTCTATTGGGAATCATTGGTGTGGCTCCTTGTACTGTTATGGCTGGCAATCAGGCAACACAGCGTGCAGTAATCAGCGCACATACAGAGATCTGGCAATAACCAAAAACAATAGGACGAGCTCTGAGACGTGGAATCTCTGTAGACTGCAGTACCTGATCTATCCTCACACAACTATAAGCAGCAGTGGATTGCGCCTATCACTACCTATGCAACTCGGCACTGCCTGAGGAGCTGACTAGCCTGAAGATAGAAATACAAGCCTGACTTACCTCAGAGAAATACCCCAAAGGAATAGGCAGCCCCCCACATATAATGACTGTTAGCAAGATGAAAAGACAAACGTAGGAATGAAATAGATTCAGCAAAGTGAGGCCCGATATTCTAGACAGAGCGAGGATAGCAAAGAGAACTATGCAGTCTACAAAAAACCCTAAAACGAAAACCACGCAAAGGGGCAAAAAGACCCACCGTGCCGAACTAACAGCACGGCGGTGCACCCCTTTGCTTCTCAGAGCTTCCAGCAAAAGTTAATAGCAAGCTGGACAGAAAAAACAGAAAACGAACTAGAAGCACTTATCTAGCAGAGCAGCAGGCCCAAGGAAAGATGCAGTAGCTCAGATCCAACACTGGAACATTGACAAGGAGCAAGGAAGACAGACTCAGGTGGAGCTAAATAGCAAGGCAGCCAACGAGCTCACCAAAACACCTGAGGGAGGAAGCCCAGAGACTGCAATACCACTTGTGACCACAGAAGTGAACTCAGCCACAGAATTCACAACAGCCCACAGAGCATTCCATCAAAGTCTGCATTTCAAAACGTCACTACTTCACTTCCGAGCCCCGGCATGTGCCCAAACAGTGATTTACCCCCACATATGGGGTATCAGCGTACTCAGGAGAAACTGGACAACAACTTTTGGGGTCAAATTTCTCCTGTTACCCTTGGGAAAATAAAAAATTGCAGGCTAAAAGATCATTTTTGAGAAAATAATTTTTTTCTTTTATTTTCATGGCTCTGCGTTATAAACTTCTGTGAAGCACTTGGGGGTTCAAAGTCCTCACCACACATCTAGATTAGTTCCTTTGGGGGTCTAGTTTCCAAAATGGTGTCATTTCTGGGGGATCTCCAATGTTTAGGCACACAGGGGCTCTCCAAACGCGACATGGTGTCCGCTAATGATTGGAGCTAATTTTCCATTTAAAAAGCCAAATGGCGTGCCTTCCCTTCTGAGCCCTGCCGTGCGCCCAAACAGTGGTTTACCCCCACATATGGGGTATCTGCGTACTCAGGACAAACTGGACAACAAAATTTGTGGTCCAATTTCTCCTATTACCATTGGCAAAATTGGAAATTCCAGGCTAAAAAATAATTTTTGAGGAAAGAAAAATTATTTTTTATTTTCATGGCTCTGCGTTATAAACTTCTGTGAAGCACCTGGGGGTTTAAAGTGCTCAATATGCATCTAGATAAGTTCCTTGGGGGGTCTAGTTTCCAAAATGGGGTCACTTGTGGGGGAGCTCCAATGTTTAGGCACACAGGGGCTCTCCAAACGCGACATGGTGTCCGCTAACAATTGGAGCTAATTTTCCATTCAAAAAGTCAAATGGCGCGCCTTCCCTTCCGAGCCCTGCCGAGTGCCCAAACAGTGGTTTACCCCCACATATGAGGTATCGACGTACTCGGGAGAAATTGCCCAACAAATTTTATGATCCATTTTATCCTACTGCCCATGTGAAAATGAAAAAATTGAGGCGAAAAGAATTTTTTTGTGAAAAAAAAGTACTTTTTCATTTTTACAGATCAATTTGTGAAGCACCTGAGGGTTTAAAGTGCTCACTAGGCATCTAAATAAGTTCCTTGGGGGGTCTAGTTTCCAAAATGGGGTCACTTGTGGGGGAGCGCCAATGTTTAGGCACACAGGAGCTATCCAAACGCGACATGGTGTCCGCTAACGATGGAAATAATTTTTCATTCAAAAAGTCAAATGGCGCTCCTTCCCTTCCGAGCCTTACCATGTGCCCAAACAGTGGTTTACCCCCACATGTGAGGTATTGGTGTACTCAGGAGAAATTGCCCAACACATTTTAGGATCCATTTTATCCTGTTGCCCATGTGAAAATGAAAAAATTGAGGCTAAAAGAATTTTTTTGTGAAAAAAAAGTACTTTTTCATTTTTACGGATCAATTTGTGAAGCACCTGGGGGTTCAAAGTGCTCACTATGCATCTAGATAAGTTCCTTGGGATGTATAGTTTCCAAAATGGGGTCACTTGTGGGGGAGCTCCAATTTTTAGGCACACGGGGGCTCTCCAAACGTGACATGGTGTCCGCTAAAGAGTGGAGCCAATTTTTGATTCAAAAAGTCAAATGGCGCTCCTTCCCTTCCAAGCCCTGCCGTGCGCCCAAACAGTGGTTTACCCCCACATATGAGGTATCAGCGTACTCAGGACAAATTGGACAACAACTTTCGTGGTTCAGTTTCTCCTTTTACCATTGGGAAAATAAAAAAATTGTTGCTAAAAGATAATTTTTGTGACTAAAAAGTTAAATGTTCATTTTTTCCTTCCATGTTGCTTCTGCTGCTGTGAAGCACCTGAAGGGTTAATAAACTTCTTGAATGTGGTTTTGAGTACCTTGAGGGGTGCAGTTTTTAGAATGGTGTCACTTTTGGGTATTTTCAGCCATATAGACCCCTCAAACTGACTTCAAATGTGAGGTGGTCCCTAAAAAAAATGGTTTTGTAAATTTCGTTGTAAAAATGACAAATCGCTGGTCAAATTTTAACCCTTATAACTTCCTAACAAAAAAAAATTTTGTTTCCAAAATTGTGCTGATGTAAAGTAAACATGTGGGAAATGTTATTTATTAACTATTTTGTGTCACATATCTCTCTGGTTTAACAGAATAAAAATTCAAAATGTGAAAATTGCGAAATTTTCAAAATTTTCGCCAAATTTCCGTTTTTATCACAAATAAACACAGAATTTATTGACCTAAATTTACCACTAACATGAAGCCCAATATGTCACGAAAAAACAATCTCAGAACCGCTAGGATCCGTTGAAGCGTTCCTGAGTTATTACCTCATAAAGGGACACTGGTCAGAATTGCAAAAAACGGCAAGGTCTTTAAGGTCAAAATAGGCTGGGTCATGAAGGGGTTAATGAGCGGTGCCACATGACCGCTCAGTACAGGAAGCGCTGCCGGCACCAGGATGGAGATGCAGCGACGGCACGAGGAGGGCGATTATGATGTCTTCTGTTAGCCGGCTCCTGCCGCTGCTCCCCCCCCTGCCGGCTTTCTGGACAATGACTCGTGTATAAGCCGAGGGGGGGGCGTTTTCAGCACAAAAAAAGTGCTGAAAATCTCGGCTTATACACGAGTATATACGGTAATTATAAAACTGAAGGTACATAGTGCATAAATTAGCCAATTCATGAGAGCCCATCACCAGCAACAAGGTGTTCCTTTCTTTGATGGGACCATAGCTTAAAACGTAAAAAATATGTCTCTCTTGGTCTAAAAGCCTGCAACTTTAAAGGACAGACAGGATTCAGCACTAATTTGAAACAGCTTTAGGATAAATTCACATTGGGCATTTTTGTTGCATTTTTTATGCTAATTTTCAGCTGCTTTTTACAGTACCAGCAAAGCCTATGAGATTTCAGTAATCTCATGTATACATATTGTTTTTTTTTCTCATCAGGATTTTATGCTTTGCAGCGTTTTTTTTTTTTTTTTTACATAGAGCATGTCACTTCTTGCAGTGTTTTTACAAGCCAAGCAAAACTCACAGCTGAGGGCTGCAACTCTCAGCTGTCAGCTTCAGCAAGGCTAGTTATTAAAAATAGAGGGGTCCTCATTCTGTTTTTTTGGTTTTTATTATTTAAATAATTAAAAAAAAACGCATTGGGTTCCCTCCCATTTTTGACAACCAGCCTTGCTAAAGCAGACAGCTGGGGGCTGGTATTCTCAGGCTGGTAAGGGGCCATGGATATTGGCCCCCAGCCTAAAAATAGCAGCCAGCAGGCACCCAGAAAAAGCACATCTATGGGATGCGCCAATTCTGGCGCTTTGCCTGGCTCTTCCCATTTGCCCTGTAGCGGTGGCAAGTGGCGTTCATATTTGTGGAATTGATGTCACATTTGTATTGTCAGTTGACATTAAGCCCACAGCTTAGTAATGGACAAGCGTCTATAAGACATCTATCCATTACTAATCCTATAGTTATATGGTAAATAAAGACACAGTCAGAATAAAATCTTTTATTAGAAATAAAACAAATCACACTCATTACTAAGCCATTAAGTAAACACAAACACACAACACACACACAAACACAGACACACGTTGTCACCAGCCTATGTAGGAGCGTTAACAGAAAGAACCTACACAGGATGTAACCAAACAGCAACTCAATTAATGAAAAAAATTGTGTGGGTTCCCGTGTAATTTTCATAACCAACAGAGGGAAAGCCAACAGCTGACAGATGATAATATTTTGGCCATAAAGGTTCCCAGGCTAGTAATATCAGCTCACAGCTGTCGACTTAGCCTTTACTGGCTAGTTTACAGGAGGATCCCAGAAAAAACAATTGACATAGGGTTACACTATAAAATCTAATCAGAAAAGGTTGGGCAGACAGCTGGGGGCGGATATTAATAGTCTAGAAAGGGGCCATGACTATTGGCCCCCTCCCAGACAAAAAACCATCAGCTCTCAGCCGCCCCAGAAAAGGCGCATCTATAAGATGCAACAAATTTGGCACTTAGCCTTGCTCTTCCCACTTGTTCAATAGCGGTGGCAAGTGGGGTAATGGTTGAGGGACGTTGATGTCACCTTATTGTCAGGTGACATCAAGCCCACACGTTAGTAATGGAAAGGCATCTATAAGACACCCCCATTACTAACCACATAGTGATATTATAAAAACACACACACAGAATAAAGTCCTTTATTTGAAATAATGACACAGATTCCTTTTTTGCATGTAAATTATACCATAGTCACGTCATCGCCTAGGCCACTGACACCAACATCTCCTGTAACAAAAATAAAATAATAAACCACAATATTCCTCACCTGTTTACAGAGAAGATAATCCATAATGTCACACAACAATCCTGATTACTTTGAAAGTAGTCACTGATCCGGATTTACTGATCCGGTGTTTCCCACGCTATCACACAGATGACAGTGTAGGAAACACCATGAAAGCCGGTAAAAACACAAACAAAAACTCAGCATATCTGCAAACATTTTTATACCTGCGCTTTTGCTGTGGATTTGACAGACTCAATCTAAATCAATGTGTGGAAAACCCACACAAAGATTTGAAATGATGCAGAAAAAAAACGCACTGCAAACACTCAAAGGAAATTTACTGATCATGTGCACAACACTTCAGGATTGTCATTGAATTAGCTTGCATAAGGATTCCATAACGTTTTTGGCTCATTTCCGCATGGAGAAAACACATCAAAAATGCACCGTGTGCACATAGACTTAAATGATCCTTGATGCATTCATCAGGTACAAAGCCTATCACATCTTGCTGGTTATCTAGCATGTAACATAATAAACATTTAGTAAAATTTTCAAAGGCATGAGGGATTGGGGTGGGGGATACTCAAAAGATACAAAATTTGTACAGATTATTGATAACACTCAAATGCATGAAAAAATACTTGGTTGACGATCTTATCAACCTGTTCAGTTACTAATTCTCTTGAAGGGCTTCCATGGTTAATGTTGCTTGTATTGAATAAAAGGCACTCGACCATGTACACAGGCATGTTTATGATGGAGAACGTGCTAAAATATTTATGCTACATTTGAGAAGGAAGGAAAACATTGGGAGAGATAACTAGTATTGTTTGATCGTGTTCTAGCAATACACAGAGCAAAATCTATTATAAATTAAAATACAGTCATTGCTGTCTAGCTTTCAGCCATGAAGGGTAATATATTTTGATCCATGATATAATCTGCTAATTTCTAGCTTTTGAAGTTGCAAGCTGGAAACTCTTGTGATTGTCAGGCTTACATGGGATGCACTTTATCTGTCTCCAGGAGAATTGATAAAGAAGTCAGCTAAGGCATTTGTTTGAACACAGGCAAAATGCTGACCTCCTGTTAGGAAGGAGCAGTGAGCCAGCAATGAGTAGAGATAAAAGGATGTTCAAAGAGTCTTAGAAGAGGATGAGTGACATAATGGATGTAACCACAGATTTGCAGAATGGATTGCAGCAATACAGTATGTACAAAAACACACAGATAAATATGTGCCTGGTGCTCTGTGATGTCTTGTACATGAAAAAGCAGTAATTCTCGCCAATTAATATTTTATGAACAGAACGTAATACACTCCAGTGTCATACACAGTATATAGTCCTAAAAGAAATTAGCACATAGTACACTACAGATTCCAGACATTAAAGGGAACATGTCACATTGTATATACAACTGAAGAAACTAGGAGCGAACAAAGCTCGAAATAGGGTTATGCTATCCTGATGAGGTCATGAGTCTTCATGGGTCTTCCGACCAGTAATGCAGGACATGGTTATGTCCTGAAGAAGTTTGGAATAACTTCGAAACGCGTTGACTAAGAACCATTGATTAAAAAAAAAAAATCACCTCCCCCCCCTTCCTTCCAGCCCCCCCCTCCACTCCCCCCTTCCCTCTCCCCGCATCCCCACTTTTCCCTTTTCCATTCCTGCCCAGTTAATTGTTAAAATCCAATAAAGATTATTTGGAAAAAAAAAAAAAAAAAAAATCACAACCTTATCTCACAATCTGGATCTCCATTATTAATCAGCAGTGTGGAAATTCCACGTCATTGCTCCTTTTTCGTACATTGTATATACAGTCTGACTGTGCTGACTCTGTGGACCACATAGTATAGAAGAGAAGCTGAGCAGAACTATACATAGGTTTGTTAGATTCAGAATAACTTGCCTTTTATTCACTGAAATCCCTGCTATTTGTATAACAAGGCCAGTGGGCGGTCCTACTCAGTGACTGAATGCTACCTGTGCATGCACAGTCATACAGAGAAAACTGTCAATCACTGAATAGAACCACCATCCAGACTCCTCTCCATACAAACACCAGGAATTTCAATGAATCAAATGGAAGTTTTACTAAATCTTTTCCCTCAAAAATGTAAATCAATCTGATCAGCTACCCTAGCTCTATAACATCCTGCCTGCAGATCAGATTCCATTTTCAATATGACAAGTTTCCTGTACAGGGTATCTTTCACCACTCTTGTTCAGTCTTCACCAAGTCTCACATGCCATTCCTGGGCTGCAGTGTTAGTCTCCACCACGTAGTGCTGTTTGACATTTGTCCTATTATCATGCTTAACCCTTTCACCCCAAAGCCTGTTTTCACCTAAGTGACAGGGCCAATTTTTACAATTCTGACCACTGTCACTTTATGAGGTCATAACTCTGAAACGCTTCAACGGATCCTGGTGATTCTGACACTGTTTTCTCGTGACATATTGTACTTCATGATAGTGGTAAAACTTCTTCGATATGACTTGCATTTATTTGTGAAAAAAACAAAAATTTGTCGGAAATTATGAAAATTTAGCAATTTTCAAACTCTTAGTTTTTATGCCCTTAAATTAGAGAGTTATATCACATAATATAGTTAATAAACAACATTTCCCACATGTCTGCTTTACATCAGCACAATTTTGGAAACATAATTTTTTTTTGTTAGGACGTTATAAGGGTTAAAAGTTGACCAGCGATTTCTCATTTTTGCAACAAAATTTGCAAAACCATTTTTTTACGGACTACCTCACACTTGAAGTGACTTTGAGGGGTCTATATGACAGAAAATGCCCAAAAGTGACACCATTCTAAAAACTGCACCCCTCAAGGTACTCAAAACCACATTCAAAAAGTTTATTAACCCTTCAGGTGCTTCACAGGAATTTTTTGAATGTTTAAAAAAATTGAACATTTAACTTTTTTTTCACAAAATTTTTACTTCAGGTTCAATTTGTTTCATTTTACCAAGGGTAACAGGAGAAATTGGACCACAAAAGTCGTTGTACAATTTGTCCTGACTACGCCGATGCCCCATATGTGGGGGTAAACCACTGTTTGGGCACATGGCAGAGCTCGGAAGGGAAGGAGCGAAATTTGACTTTTCAATGTAAGATTTGCTGGAATTGAGATCGGAGCCCATGTCACGATTGGAGAGCCCCTGATGTGCCTAAACAGTGGAAACCCCCACAAGTGACACCATTTTGGAAAGTAGACCCCCTAAGAAACTAATCTAGATGTGTGGTGAGCACTTTGAACCTCCAAGTGCTTCACAGAAGTTTATAATGTAGAGCCGTAAAAAAAATTTATATTAATTTTCACAAAAAATTATCTTTTTGCCCCAAATTTTTTATTTTCCCAAGGGTAACAGGATAAATTGGACCCCAAAAGTTGTTGTGCAATTTGTCCTGAGTACGTCGATACTTCATATATGGGAATAAACCACTGTTTGGGTGTATGGCAGAGCTCGGAAGGGAAGGAGTGCCATTTGACTTTTCAATGCAAAATTGGCTGGAATTGTGATCGGACGCCATGTCGCCTTTGGAGAGCCCCTGACGTGCCTTAACAGTGGAAACCCCCCACAAGTGACTACATTTTGGAAAGAAGACCCCCTAAGGAACTTATCTAGATGTGTGGTGAGCACTTTTAACCCCCAATTGTTTCACTAAAGTTTAGAATGTAGCATTGTGAAAATTAAAAAATCATTTTTTCTTTCCACAAAATGAGGTTTTAGCCCGCAATTTTTTTTTTCGCCAAGGGTAACAGGAGAAATTGGACCACAAATGTTATTGTCCAATTTGTCCTGAGTACGCTGATACCCCACATGTGGGGGGGAACCACCGTTTGAGTGCATGGCAGAGTTCGGAAGGGAAGGAGCACCGTTTGAAATGCAGACTTAGATGGAATGGACTGCAGGTGTCATGTTGCATTTGCAGAGCCCCTGATGTACCTAAACAGTAGAAACCCACCACAAGTGACCCCATATTGGAAACCAGACCCCCCAAGGAACTTATCTAGATGTGTTGTGAGAGCTTTGAACCAACAAGTGTTTCACTACAGTTTATAACGCAGAGCCGTAAAAATAAAAATAAAAAATTTTTTCCACGAAAATGATATTTTATCCCCTATGTTTTTATTTTCCCAAGGGTAACAGGACAAATTGGACCCCAAAAGTTGTTGTCCAACTTGTCCTGAGAACGCTGATACCCCATATGTTGGGGGGAACCACTGTTTGGGCACACAGGAGAACTCGGAAGGGAAGGAGCACTGTTTTACTTTTTCAAAGCAGAATTGGCTGGAATTGAGATTGGACGCCATGTCGCGTTTGGAGAGCCCCTGATGTGCCTAAACAGTGGAAACCCCCAATTATAACTGAAACCCTAACCCTAGCCCTAACCCTAATTGGAAAATGGAAATAAATACATTTTTTTACATTTTATTACTTTTCCCTAACTAAGGGAGTGAGGAAGGGGGGTTTGATTTACTTTTATAGCGTTTTTTTGGCGGATTTTTATGATTGGCAGCTGTCACACACTAAAAGACGCTTTTTATTGCAAAAAATAGTTTTTGCATCACCACATTTTGAGAGCTATAATTTATCCATAATTTGGCCCACAGGGTCATGAGGTCTTGTTTTTTGCGGGACGAGTTGACGTTTTTATTGGTAACATTTTCGGGCAGATGACATTTTTTGATCGTTTTTTATTCCGATTTTTGGGAGGCGGAATGAACAAAAACCAGCAATTTTGGAATTTCTTTTAGGGGGGGGCGTTTATACCGTTCCACGTGTGGTAAAATGGATAAAGCAGTTTTATTCTTCAGGTCAGTACGATTACAGCGATACCTTATTTATGTAATTTTTTTATGTTTTGGCGCTTTTACACAATAAAAACTATTTTATATTAAAAAATAATTGTTTTTGCATCGCATTATTCTGAGAGCTATAACTTTTTTATTTTTCTGCTGATGATGCTGTATGGCGGCTTTTTTTTTGCCGGACAAGATGACGTTTTCAGCGGTACCATGGTTATTTATATCCGTCGTTTTGATCGCGTGTTATTCCACTTTTTGTTCGCCTGTATGATAATAAAGCAATGTTTTTTGCCTTGTTTTTTATTTATTTTTTTTTGCGGTGTTCACTGAAGGGGTTAACTAGTGGGATAGTTTTATAGAGCGGGTCGTTACGGACGCGGCGATACCAAATATGTGTACATTTATTTATTTTTTTTAATTTACATAAATAAATGGGAAATTTTTTTTTTTTTTTTTATTTGGGGATTTTTATTTTTTTTTTACTTTCTAACATTGTCCCAGGGTGGGACATCTCTGTATTAGATCAGATCGTTGATCTGACACTGTGCATAGCACAGTGTCAGATCAACGATCTGACAGGCAGTTTAGCTGGCTTTCCAGCGCCTGCTCTCAGCAGGCGCCGGCTAGCCAGGTCACTTCATGACCCGGAAGGAGTCCGGCGGCCATCTTGGATCCGGGGACTCCTTCCGGGTCACCGGAGCAACGCGATCTCATTGCGTTGCTCCGGTGGGAGAGCGCAGGGAGCCCCCGTCCCTGCGCGATCCCCCTCTATGCCGCTGTCACTACTGACAGCGGCATCAGAGGGGTTAAATGCCCGCGATCGGCGATAGCGCCGATCGTGGGCTTTGCTGCGGGGTGTCAGCTGTGATATACAGCTGACACCCGCACCCGATCACCGCGGCGCTCAGCGCGAGACCGCGGTGATCGGTGCGCCGTACTAGTACTGCTGCTGGCACAAATGCAGTGCCGGCAGCGCAGTACTAGTACGGCGCGTGGCGCGAAGGGGTTAATGGGAAGTCTGTCACTCAGTGGCAGTGGGCGGGATTGGCTTCCAGCTCATGAATGCCAAAGACTCAACTATAGACTCAAAGACTATAATAATAATAATAATAATAATTTTTATTTATATAGCGCCAACATATTCCGCAGCGCTTTACAAATTATAGAGGGGACTTGTACATACAATAGACATTACAGCATAACAGAAATACAGTTCAAAACAGATATCAAGAGGAGTGAGGGCCCTGCTCGTAAGCTTACAAACTATGAGGAAAAGGGGAGACACGAGAGGTGGATGGTAACAATTGCTATAGTTATTCGGACCAGCCATAGTGTAAGGCTTGGGTGTTCATGTAAAGCTGCATGAACCAGTTAATTAATTTTTTTTTTTTTTTTTTAATATAGGCCACACAGGGATCGTTAGGTTAATGCATTGAGGCGGTAGGCCAGTCTGAACAAATGAGTTTTTAGGGCACGCTTAAAACTGTGGGGTTTGGGGATTAATCGTATTATCCTAGGTAGTGCATTCCAAAGAATCGGCGCAGCACGTGTAAAGTCTTGGAGACGGGAGTGCGAGGTATAAAAGTCCATCAGCTTTTCACATGGTTTCTGTAAATTGAACAAGAAAAGTAACACTTTGTTTAAAGTTAAAGGGGTATTATCATCTCCAACACCCTATCTGAATATGCAGTAAGTGTAATAATAATATTAGCAAATACCTCCAATTAGAAATCTAGTATAGTTCTTCGGATTTGCTGTTTCCTACTCTATGTGCAAGTCATTGCAGCAGTTTAGATATCCATGGTTACGACCACTAACAACTGTCACTATACGAGTTATTTTATCCATGGATACCTAAGCTACTGCAATGCCCTGAACATGGGGTAAGTGAATCAGAAGAACACTACTACAATTCTAATTGGAGGAATTTGCCAATATATATTACTACAACCACTACATATTGGGATAGGATCTTTGAGATGGGAATACCCCTTTAACTCTGCAGCAGCACAGAAGCCATCAGTGTCTTGGTTTTTAAAATTTTATACATCACACAGGGTATAATCTATTTTTCTTGCCACTATGTATGTCAACATGTCAACATCAAGTTGGACTATCAGTCAACTTTACCTCCTGACTCACCATACACAAGCATACTCGACCAAGCATGCAATTGTTTTAAATGGAGGGAGGAGTGAAGGCTTCTTGACAATGTACAGTGGGGCAAAAAAGTATTTAGTCAGTCAGCAATAGTGCAAGTTCCACCACTTAAAAAGATGAGAGGCGTCTGTAATTTACATCATAGGTAGACCTCAACTATGGGAGACAAACTGAGAAAAAAAAATCCAGAGAATCACATTGTCTGTTTTTTTAACATTTTATTTGCATATTATGGTGGAAAATAAGTATTTGGTCAGAAACAAAATTTCATCTCAATACTTTGTAATATATCCTTTGTTGGCAATGACAGAGGTCAAACGTTTTCTGTAAGTCTTCACAAGGTTGCCACACACTGTTGTTGGTATGTTGGCCCATTCCTCCATGCAGATCTCCTCTAGAGCAGTGATGTTTTTGGCTTTTCGCTTAGCAACACGGACTTTCAACTCCCTCCAAAGGTTTTCTATAGGGTTGAGATCTGGAGACTGGCTAGGCCACTCCAGGACCTTGAAATGCTTCTTACGAAGCCACTCCTTCGTTGCCCTGGCGGTGTGCTTTGGATCATTGTCATGTTGATAGACCCAGCCACGTTTCATCTTCAATGCCCTTGCTGATGAAAGGAGGTTTGCACTCAAAATCTCACGATACATGGCCCCATTCATTCTTTCATGTACCCGGATCAGTCGTCCTGGCCCCTTTGCAGAGAAACAGCCCCAGAGCATGATGTTTCCACCACCATCCTTTACAGTAGGTATGGTGTTTGAGGGATGCAACTCAGTATTCTTTTTCCTCCAAACATGACAAGTTGTGTTTCTACCAAACAGTTCCAGTTTGGTTTCATCAGACCAGGGGCTGGCTGGCACTTTTCAACCTGGGGGGCAATCACAAGGCAGTGGCCCTTCAGTTGCGGTGGCCCTCCTTTTTCCTGCTTACCTCTGGCCATTGCATTAAAGCAGCAGACATAACAGGCTTTAAAAACATGCTGGTACAGAGATATGGAAACAGAACTGAGCTTGCTGCATAGATATGGGAGCAGAACTGAGCTTTCTCCAGAGATAAGGGAGCAGAACAGAGCTTACTACAGAGATATGGGAGCAGAACGGAGCTTACTACAGAGATATGGGAGCAGAACGGAGCTTACTACAGACATATGGGAGCAGAACAGAGCTTACCACAGACATATGGGAGCAGAACAGAGCTTACAACAGAGATATGGGAGCAGAACGGAGCTTACTACAGAGATATGGGAGCAGAACGGAGCTTACTACAGACATATGGGAGCAGAACAGAGCTTACAACAGAGATATGGGAGCAGAACGGAGCTTACTACAGAGATATGGGAGCAGAACGGAGCTTACTATGAGATATGGGAGCAGAACTGATCTTACTCCAGAGATAAGGGAGCAGAACAGAGCTTACTACAGAGATATGGGAGCAGAACGGAGCTTACTACAGAGATATGGGAGCAGAACAGAGCTTACTATGAGATATGGGAGCAGAACAGAGCTTACTATGAGATATGGGAGCAGAACAGAGCTTACTACAGAGATATGGGAGCAGAATCGAGCTTACTACAGAGATATGGGAGCAGAACCGAGCTTACTACAGACATATGGGAGCAGAACAGAGCTTACTATGAGATATGGGAGCAGAACTGATCTTACTCCAGAGATAAGGGAGCAGAACAGAACTTACTACAGAGATATGGGAGCAGAACGGAGCTTACTACAGACATATGGGAGCAGAACGGAGCTTACTATGAGATATGGGAGCAGAACTGATCTTACTCCAGAGATAAGTGAGCAGAACAGAGCTTACTACAGAGATATGGGAGCAGAATGGAGCTTACTACAGACATATGGGAGCAGAACAGAGCTTACTACAGAGATATGGGAGCAGAACCGAGTTTACTCCAGAGATAAGGGAGCAGAACAGAGCTTACTACAGAGATATTGGAGCAGAACGGAGCTTACTACAGACATATGGGAGCAGAACAGAGGTTACTACAGAGATATGGGAGCAGAACAGAGCTTACTATGAGATATGGGAGCAGAACAGAGCTTACTACAGAGATATGGGAGCAGAACAGAGCTTACTATGAGATATGGGAGCAGAACAGAGCTTACTACAGAGATATGGGAGCAGAACAGAGCTTACTATGAGATATGGGAGCAGAACTGATCTTACTCCAGAGATAAGGGAGCAGAACAGAACTTACTACAGAGATATGGGAGCAGAACGGAGCTTACTACAGACATATGGGAGCAGAACGGAGCTTACTATGAGATATGGGAGCAGAACTGATCTTACTCCAGAGATAAGTGAGCAGAACAGAGCTTACTACAGAGATATGGGAGCAGAATGGAGCTTACTACAGACATATGGGAGCAGAACAGAGCTTACTACAGAGATATGGGAGCAGAACCGAGTTTACTCCAGAGATAAGGGAGCAGAACAGAGCTTACTACAGAGATATTGGAGCAGAACGGAGCTTACTACAGACATATGGGAGCAGAACAGAGGTTACTACAGAGATATGGGAGCAGAACAGAGCTTACTATGAGATATGGGAGCAGAACAGAGCTTACTACAGAGATATGGGAGCAGAACAGAGCTTACTATGAGATATGGAAGCAGAACTGATCTTACTACAGACATATGGGAGCAGAACAGCGCTTACTACAGAGATATGGGAGCAGAACAGAGCTTACTATGAGATATGGGAGCAGAACTGATCTTACTCCAGAGATATGGGAGCAGAACAGAGCTTACTACAGAGATATGGGAGCAGAACTGATCTTACTCCAGAGATATGGGAGCAGAACAGAGCTTACTACAGACATATGGGAACTGAACGGAGCTTACTACAGAGCAGTGGCGTAACTAAAAATTATGGGCCCCGCTGCGAACTGTCAAATGGGGTCCCCCCATGCCAAAATATATAGATGAATTAGAAATGGCGACACACGCAATTGTCATCTGCATTAGTAATACATGCACCATTACATAATTAGTTGTAGGCTGGGTTCACAAGAGTGAAGTTTACATTCTGTATACACACCACAACCTCCAGCCTCGCGGAGGGTATCCCTCCTGTAAACCCAGCCTGACGGGGTCAACCCCTTATAAATGGAAGTGTGCTCCTCTAAACCATGTAATGACTGCCAATCCTCCAACCGTAAGTGGTGAATTTCCAGAGCTGGGAAATGGGAGCTCAATATTAGAACACGTCAACTTTAGTTCCCATCCCGCCTCAAGGAAGTATGGCAGACAGATGTGATAAGACTATTAGAAAAACTACTGCCACACACACAGCAGTACGTACTGGCAGAAGTGTGAGGGCATTAGTGCCTGTGTATGGACATGTTAGTGCCTCTTAGCTTCTGGCAATGTTTTACCTCAGCTCACATTTGGGCCATACCATTGTAAAACAGGTAGACACATTTACCCACTGACCCTACTATTCATAAGGAACTGCTGTCTACCCCTTAGTTGCCACTGTATATAGTCAGGGTGGGAATGTGGGCTACAGAACAACACAGGGCGATGACACTGCTACCTGAACCCTTCAGCTGCCCTACTATGTGCAGGGAATAAAACCAGTACAAAGTATGGCAGCCTCCCTGCAGAGCTGTCCAGGGCCGTACTGGAACAAAAAAGGAGCAATGCCACACAAACCCCACCAGCCCACAGACTATAACACTCCCCGACACCCGATCAGTGGATTTTCCTATACTGTGTTGTGTTCTTCAACGCTCCTCTTAAAGGCGTTATTGGAAGAGCTATGTTTGAATGCCGTCGCAGTGCGCACGATTGATCGCTTCTTTAGAGCGCCGGTTCTCGAGATCATGGGGGTCCCAGCGTTCGGACCCCAGCAACTACAAAGTTCTCGGGAAAGGGAATTACTTGGTATAATCCATTTAAATGTGTTTTCCAATATATATATATATTTTATTTTCCCATAGTATTCCTGAAAATAATAAACCAATATTAACCCTCCCAAAGACCAATGTTGCCTATCCGAGAACAGGACAGGAGGAGTGGTACTGTGCATTGTATATATACAGGACAGGAGGAGTGGTACTGTGCATTGTATATATACATGACAGGAGGAGTGGTACTGTGCAGTGTATATATACAGGAGGAGTGGTACTGTGCAGTGTATATATACAGGAGGAGTGGTACTGTGCAGTGTATATATACAGGACAGGAGGAGTGGTACTGTGCATTGTATATATACATGACAGGAGGAGTGGTACTGTGCAGTGTATATATACAGGAGGAGTGGTACTGTGCAGTGTATATATACAGGAGGAGTGGTACTGTGCAGTGTATATATACAGGACAGGAGGAGTGGTACTGTGCATTGTATATATACAGGACAGGAGGAGTGGTACTGTGCATTGTATATATACAGGACAGGAGGAGTGGTACTGTGCATTGTATATATACAGGAGGAGTGGTACTGTGCATTGTATATATACAGGACAGGAGGAGTGGTACTGTGCAGTGTATATATACAGGACAGGAGGAGTGGTACTGTGCATTGTATATATACAGGACAGGAGGAGTGGTACTGTGCATTGTATATATACATGACAGGAGGAGTGGTACTGTGCAGTGTATATATACAGGAGGAGTGGTACTGTGCAGTGTATATATACAGGAGGAGTGGTACTGTGCAGTGTATATATACAGGACAGGAGGAGTGGTACTGTGCATTGTATATATACAGGACAGGAGGAGTGGTACTGTGCATTGTATATATACAGGACAGGAGGAGTGGTACTGTGCAGTGTATATATACAGGAGGAGTGGTACTGTGCAGTGTATATATACAGGACAGGAGGAGTGGTACTGTGCAGTGTATATATACAGGACAGGAGGAGCGGTACTGTGCAGTGTATATATACAGAAGTGGTACTGTGCAGTGTATATATACAGGAGGATTGGTACTGTGCAGTGTATATATACAGGACAGGAGGAGAGGTACTGTGCAGTGTATATATACAGGGCAGTGGTACTGTGCTGTGTATATATACAGAAGTGGTACTGTGCAGTGTATATATACAGAAGGAGTGGTACTGTGCAGTGTATATATACAGGACAGGAGGAGCGGTACTGTGCAGTGTATATATACAGAAGTGGTACTGTGCAGTGTATATATACAGGAGGATTGGTACTGTGCAGTGTATATATACAGGACAGGAGGAGTGGCACTGTGTGGTGTATATATACAGGAGGAGTGGTACTGTGCAGTGTATATATACAGGACAGGAGGAGTGGCACTGTGCAGTGTATATATACAGCAGGAGTGGTACTGTGCAGTGTATATATACAGGAGGAGTGGTACTGTGCAGTGTATATATACAGGACAGGAGGAGTGGCACTGTGCAGTGTATATATACAGCAGGAGTGGTACTGTGCAGTGTATATATACAGGAGGAGTGGTACTGTGCAGTGTATATATACAGGACAGGAGGAGCGGTACTGTGCAGTGTATATATACAGAAGTGGTACTGTGCAGTGTATATATACAGGAGGAGTGGTACTGTGCAGTGTATATATACAGGACAGGAGGAGTGGTACTGTGCAGTGTATATATACAGCAGGAGTGGTACTGTGCAGTGTATATATACAGGAGGAGAGGTACTGTGCAGTGTATATATACAGGGCAGTGGTACTGTGCTGTGTATATATACAGAAGTGGTACTGTGCAGTGTATATATACAGGAGGAGTGGTACTGTGCAGTGTATATATACAGGACAGGAGGAGTGGCACTGTGTGGTGTATATATACAGGACAGGAGGAGTGGCACTGTGCGGTGTACATACACAGATACTTAGATTTACGCCACGCAGGCTATATACAGTATATAAAACTGAGCAGCACCAAATATTTAAGGGCTTGTCCACTACTAGGACAACCCCTAAATGTTCGGCCCCGATAAATTAATAAAGCCTATACTCACCTCCTGTGCCAGCGCCGTTCCCACAGAGGCTGTGATGTGGTGTTGTGACACGTGATGCCCGGCACCAATCAGTGCTGGTGTCACTGTCTCAATCTTCGCACAATCTGAACATGAAGAGGTCGTCCGGGATCAAGCAGCTCACCCTGCACGTCCTCTTCATGTTCAGTTTGTCTGAAGGCGAAGACAGTGACACCAGCACTGATTGGTTCCGGGCATCACGTGTCATAACACCACATCACAGCCTCTGTGGGAACGGCGCTGGCACGGCAGGTGAGTATAGGTTTTATTAATTTATCGCGGCCGAACATTTAGTTTAAGACGAGGTTGTCCTAGTGGGAGACAATCCCTTTAAGCAGTGGACTCTTTATTAGCCCATATTCTCGGCCATATTCTCGGAGTCCACCGCACACACACAGGGAACCGTGGAATTACTGGGGCTCTGGCCTGTCGCAAAATGGCAGCGCCGGACACCCACGCAGCACTGCTGGGCACCGGAGACACCCGCAGCATCGGCCAGCAACCGCCAGGCATCCAGAGACACCCAGCAGCAGCACCAGACATGCACCAGCACAAGACCCCCCACACCATCACGCCGCACATCAGTGCCCCCCTCATCCTGGCCTGCAGCATCACCCCACTCCTGCCTCCTCCAGCAACGACCCTGAGACCCCCCTTCACTGCACCCAGTAAGCAATAAGACGCATGGACTATAAGAAGCACCACCATTTTATTAAAAAATATTTTTTTCTTATTTTTCTCCTCAAAATTTGGGGTGCGTCTTATAATCCGGAGCGTCTTATAATCCAACAATTACGTGTATATATATATATATATGTATCCAAAAACGAGGCAGCACTCCATAGTTCAATATAAAAACGTGCAGGGTTTAATTTACCCACATATTCTAGCAACGTTTCAGCTCACAATGAGCTTTTCTCAAGCCTTGAGAAAAGCTCATTGTGAGCTGAAACGTTGCCAGAATATGTGGGTAACTTAAACCCTGCACGTTTTTATATTGAACTATGGAGTGCTGCCTCGTTTTTGGATACTTGCAATTGTGGATGATCGCTGGACTGATTGTCTTGGGGCCCTGCACCTGAAGATAAGTATTTCTGTGCTGTTCCCTTTTTCTACTCGCTATATATATATATATATATATATACATATATATATATATATATATATTCATATATATATATATATATATATATATATATATACACACACACACACACACCTACATGCACGCACACACGTAGACACACACACACACACACATATACAGACACTCACACACATATCTATATATACACATACATAGACACACATACATACATGCATGCACACACACAGACACAGACATATACATACATGCACGCACACACACACACACACACATAGACACACACACACACACGGTATGTATATACATACATACACATACATACATGCACGCGCGCACACACACACATACATAGACACACACACTCACTCACACATACATTATATAGGTGAAACCGCGACTGCGGTATGTACATTATATAGCTGATACCACTGTGTGTAATATACTGCGACCGCTATGTATAGCCCATAAAGGCCAGACGCTGTGTGTGTACAAATGTGTGTGTGTGTGTCTGTGTATGTATATATATATATACACACACACACGCACATAAACACTGCGGCTGACCTATATGGCCTATACACAGCGGTCGCAGTATATTACACACAGTGGTATCACCTATATAATGTACGTACCGCAGTTTCACCTATATAATGTATATACAACAGTATACAATATACATTAGACAGGTCAAACTGCAAATGCTGCATATACTTACAAAAGGTTTCATCTTGGTTCTCACCTGAGATAGTGGAGGATGAGGAGGGTCCACTGTCCAGCCGGCATCGGAGGTGCTAAGGGCGTGGGGCAGATGCCGGCCGGGGATTGGTGAGGAGAGCACTGTTCTCTGATGCTGGTTCTGGCCAGGGTCAGACACGGTGAGGCTCAGGTGTCTCTGTGTGTGGTGGCGGCCTTTTCAAACCTTTGCACAGGCCCTGGTGCGTGCGCTCTCCTGTTTGCCTTCACTGACAAAAGCTGCAGCCGTGTACGCAAGCACAAATGAGGGCTGTGCTCATGTGGGCCGCCACGGCCTTGGTCAGCGCGTTCAGCAAAAGAGCACGCACCAGGGCCTGTGCAGAGGATTTAGAGGGCCGGTGGCCCATTTTGTAGCTCTGCGTGCTTAGGGGTCCCTTAACACTCCGGGCCCTGCTGCAACCTCTGTAGTTACGCCCCTGATAGTGGTATACCATAGGCACAGATATACAATGTTACATACACTGGGTGGATCAATCCTGCACCTGGCCCAGAACATACATGCACTGTATATATACAGGGCCATGTATATAGCATGTGATGTCTGGTCACCAGGTTCAGGCGTGATCACTCCAGTGCTGGATTCTGTAGACAGTCTGTGCTCACTCTCGGTATAGGGAGATTTATTGCAGGAGACTGAACTTTCCTGCAGTCTGGGGACCCTGGAGCCGATGACCTGGCAATGACAGGGTGAAAGTTCAGACTCCTGCAATAAATCTGTGAGCATCAGCAGAGCGGCCACTGATACTATAGAGACCGGCCCTGGACTTATCGGGAGGTGAGCAGCAGCGTTCACCTCCTCACCACACAGAGCTGAAGGTACTCACTGATGTCTGGGCCATCCACATGCAGATCTCCAGCAGTTACATGCAGCAGTGTTCCTCTACCTCTGCAGCCGGCGCACACAGGGAGAAGGGGGCGTGTCTGCAGCTCCACTGTGAGGCAGCTGCCAGGACATAGAGAACACAGCACCGGCCACCAGCAGCCCGAATCAGCTGCTTGGTGACCGGCCCGGGGGGCACATGCCCCTTTTCCACCCGGCCCAGCCCGCGCCTGCATCAGACCATAGGACATTCTCCCAAAACTCCTCTGGATCATCCAAATGCTCTCTAGCAAACTTCAGATGGGCCCAGACATGTACTGGCTTAAGCAGTGGGACACGTCTGGCACTGCAGGATCTGAGTCCATGGTGGCGTAGTGTGTTACTTATGGTAGGCCTTGTTACATTGGTCCCAGCTCTCTGCAGTTCATTCACTAGGTCCCCCCGCGTGGTTCTGGGATTTTTGCTCACCGTTCTTGTGATCATTCTGACCCCACGGGGTGGGATTTTGCGTGGAGCCCCAGATCGAGGGAGATTATCAGTGGTCTTGTATGTCTTCCATTTTTTAATTATTGCTCCCACTGTTGATTTCTTCACTCCAAGCTGGTTGGCTATTGCAGATGCAGTCTTCCCAGCCTGGTGCAGGGCTACAATTTTGTTTCTGGTGTCCTTTGACAGCTCTTTGGTCTTCACCATAGTAGAGTTTGGAGTCAGACTGTTTGAGGGTGTGCACAGGTGTCTTTTTATACTGATAACAAGTTTAAACAGGTGCCATTACTACAGGTAATGAGTGGAGGAAAGAGGAGACTCTTAAAGAAGAAGTTACAGGTCTGTGAGAGCCAGAAATCTTGATTGTTTGTTTCTGACCAAATACTTATTTTCCACCATAATATGCAAAAAAAATGATAAAAAAACAGACAATGTGATTTTCTGGATTTTTTTTTCTCAGTTTGTCTCCCATAGTTGAGGTCTACCTATGATGTAAATTACAGACGCCTCTCATCTTTTTAAGTGGTGGAACTTGCACTATTGCTGATTGACTAAATACTTTTTTGCCCCACTGTACCTGGGGAGAGTCGGGACATCTAAATACACATTAATTAGCTAGTTAGCAGGTTCAAATGAACATTCCTCTTAATCATGTGGCCACCTTTATGCATGAGAAAAAGATGCCATTTTAGCTAAACATTTTTAGGTAAAGAAGTCGCACAAAAATTTCATTCCAAAAGGACTTCAAATTATATACGTAATGGTGTGTAGGTGTATCAAAATACTTACTGATCGCAGTCTTCCCTGGTTTCCAGCAAACCTCTGGTCCTTTTCTGGCCCACCTAACATAAAATCAGACTAGCTGGCTCACACAAGGGTTTATGTTTCAACTGACAGTCACTTTCTCAATGAAAGTCTAGGGAGTCTCATTCTGAGTCTCAAATTCTTACACTGGAAAAGAAGCATCACACCGAAAGTGTAACCCATCAAAGCTCAAGAGCAGTCACATAGGTCATAGAAGGACCAGAGCAGCACTGGAAAACAGAGACAGCAATTGATAAATAGTACGAGGGATTTAATAATAAAACCTTGTTGAGACTTTGGTAACGAATTTCCTTAAAGGGTTTGTCCCACAAAGTACAATTTAATTAATAGATAAGAAATAATAAGTTCTACAATTGGATGCGTTAAAACAAATAAGTTTGTCCCTTCTATGTACAATTGTACTATAATATTTGCTCTGTCGGCACATACCACAGCTCCTTGCCAGAGGAGCAAGCATAGAAAAGTACACAAACGACACAGCAGAGACTCGTAGCTGCTTCTTTCTGTGAGGTAAAACATTTCCCTTCTGCTTTATAACAGGAGCGAGTGTTTTTTGTAGTGTCTTCAGCCCTCGAGACTCATTATAAATCAAGTCAGTGAAATATGAGGTTTGCTGAACTTACGTCACCGAGGAGCTCTGAGGTCCTTAAATAATAAAAGCTTTGAAATGTGTTACATCACAGAAAGAAGTGTGTGCCCCTGCTGTGTAATCTATATAACCTTCCCTTGCCAGGAGATGTCGTTATGTGCCAACCATGAACTGAAACATCATGTTTACACAGCAAATAACACAGTACATATCAAGGACACATTCATAAGATTAGCTCAGCATGAGAACATTTTCTAACACATAAATGTGGAAGGTATTATTAATCCAAGATTTCTTGATTAAAATTTTTGTAGGACAACCCCCTTAAATACTTGAATCCTAAACCGATAAAACACGCCCAATGCAGTGGCCTAAAATTCCAGCCAATTTACATCAGAAATACGCTTCAATCTTTAAAAGCAGTTCTATCAAAATATTTATCCTCTTAATATTTTGAGGTCTTTCATCATATTATACAGTGCCTTTCGAAAGTATTCGGCTACCTGGAACTTTTCAACCTTTCCCCACATATCATACTTCAAACAAAGATACCAAATGTGAAGAATCAACAACAAGTTGGACACAATTGTGAAGTAGAATGAAATGTATTGGTTATTTTAATTTTTTGTGGAAATTCAAAAACTGAAAAGTGGGACGTGCAATATTATTCGGCCCCTTTACTTTCAGTGCAGCAAACTCACTCCAGAAGTTCATTGTTGATCTCTCAATGATCCAATGTTGTCCTAAGTGCCTAATGATGATAAATATAATCCACCTGTGTGTAATCAAGTCTCCGTATAAATGCACCTGCTCTGTGATAGTCTCAGGGTTCTGTTTGAAGCACAGAGAACATCATGAAGACCAAGGAACACAACAGGCAGGTTCGTGATACTGTTGTGGAGAAGTTTAAAGCCGCAATTGGATGCAAAATGATTTCCAAAACTTTAAACATCCCAAGGAGCACTGTGCAAGCGATCATATTGAAATGGAAGGAGTATCATACCACTGCAAATCTACCAAGACCCAGCCGTCCCTCTAAACTTTCATCTCAAACAAGGAGAAGACTGATCAGAGATGCAGCCAAGAGGCCCATGATCACTCTGGATGAACTGCAGAGATCTACAGCTGAGGTGGGACACACTGTCCATAGGACAACAGTCGTACACTGCACAAATCTGGCCTTTATGGAAAAGTGGCAAAAAGAAAGCTATTTCTCAAACATATCCATAAAAAGTGTCGTTTAAAGTTTGCAACAAGCCACCTGGGAGACACACCAAACATGCGGAAGAACGTGCTCTGGTCAGATGAAACCAAAATAGAACTTTTTGGCAACAATGTCAACCGATATGTTTGGCGTAAAGGCAACACAGCTCATCACCCTGAACACACCATCCCCACTGTCAAACATGGTGGTGGCAGCATCATGGTCTGGGCCTGCTTTTCTTCAGCAGGAACAGGGAGGATGGTTAAAATTGATGGGAAGATGGATGGAGCCAAATATAGGACCATTCTTGAAGAAAACCTGTTGGAGTCTGCAAAAGACGTGAGACTGGGACGGAGATTTGTCTTCCAGCAAGACAATGATCTCAAACATAAAGCAAAATCTACACTGGAATGGTTCACAAATAACCATATCCAGGTGTTAGAAAGGCCAAGTCAAAGTCCAGACCTCAATCCTATCGAGAATCTGTGGAAAGAGGTGAAAACTGCTGTTCACAAACAATCTTCATCAAACCTCACTGAGCTCGAGCTGTTTGCCAAGGAAGAATGGGCAAGAATTTCACTCTCTTGATGTACAAAACTGATAGAGACATACCACAAGCGACTTGCAGCTGTAATCACAGCAAAAGTTGGCTCAACAAAGTATTAAGTTAAAGGGGCCGAATAATATTGTACGCCCCACTTTTCAGTTTTTGAATTTCCACAAAAATTTTAAATAACCAATAAATTTCGTTCAACTTTACAATTGTGTTCCACTTGTTGTTGATTCTTCAAAAAAAATTTACATTTGGTATCTTTATGTTTGAAGCATGACATGTGGGAAAAGGTTGAAAAGTTCCAGGGAACCAAATACTTTCGCAAGAACTGTATAACACTGTGTACTTTCTATTGCTTATTTTGCCCAGCTAATTCTTCTATTTTCCATTAGGACTATGACATCATGTGATTAAAAACTGACTAGCTGAATCCTCCTGAGCTCTATGTAGAATTTTCCCTGTAGGAGTCGCAAGGCACTGCAAAGTCCCTCAGGGGGGTAGGGAGCAGCTGGGTCAGGAGTTGAAGAAGGGATGATAAATGCAGGGACAAAAGACTTCCTGTTTCTACATTGAGCAGCGAAAAGAGAAAAATTATCTGTAGAAAGGCATAATGAGCAATCGTAAGTACACAGTGCAATATAATATAATGCCTGCAATATTTTGAAGATAAAAACTTTGATGGGAGTGCTTCAATAATATAAAGTTTGTGTAGATTTGCCATTTACGTATTGATGGACACCTGAAAATGTAAATTTATGAACAGAAGATTTTTTTTTAAGTCAGTGTGCGCAGTTCAGAGGATAGCTGAAAACTAATTTGCTACAGTCCTGGGAAATCCCAGCCATTGCTAATCTCCCAGCAGCTAATGAGGGAAATCTGAGACTGACAGATAGACAATGTGTGCAGAAAATACAGGTGACTAAAGGGCAAATTAAGTGATTTTATTCAATGGCCCATGTTCCTGTGCAATTTCTCTTCTTTAATTATTGAAAGGATTCGCTTGTTATCAGATAATTTTCCTCATCTCTTATTCCCCATTATTCCAAAAGTAATTATAAGAAAACCATTCTGCATGAAGCTCCATGTTGCTGTAAATAATGAACTACAAAAACTATTGACCTGACTTGTGTTATCGCTAATACGTTATGGGCTTAATCTCTATTAAGTCTTAGTTTTCTTTTCCCAGTAAATTTATCACCAACTTTGTGCTTTCTAAAACCGTAAAAAAAAGAAAAAATTATTTGGTTGAAAAGACCATGTATCTGAGTTATAGTTCTTCGATAATTTGTTTATACACAATAAGAATAAATATGAAAAGTAAGCAGGAGCTATTTGGGGGCTAGCCATGCACATTAGTCACTTAAAGGGACTCTGTCAGCGCAGAATGACTGTTCAAACTAAGTACAGGTGCTTTTTGCATCATGGTGGGGCTAATCATTTACAGTTATATGAAAAAGTTTGGTCACCCCTATTAATCTTAAGCTTAATGTTTTATAAAAATTGTTTTTTTTTGCAACAGCTATTTCAGTTTCATATACCGTATCTAATAACTTAACAACCGGGTACCAAGTACCCAAACACACCACTCTCACAAAAAGTGTTTAGAAAAATTAACAAATTTTATTATTAAAAACACAGAAAATATCAAAATGTTGTATTCATTAAGAGGAAAATGCACAATTATCTTTTTCTCCCTTGAGAAAGCGGAAGACGCGAAACATACGTCGGGACGTGTGTGATACTAAGGACGGACTCACCACATGGGTATGTGTCAGGCATTCTATATGTGTTAAACTGGACTGGGAACTTGGCACTATGCACTTTAGGTCTATTTAGACTAGGGCTTATATATTTGGGATGCCAATATGCTATGACACAGACTATAAGATCCCAGAAGCCTGTATACTATTTCCTGTATCACTTTTTTTGTGCTATGTACTTGGGTACTCATCCTTTCCTCTTAATGAATACGACATTTTGATATTTTCTGTGTTTTTAATAATAAAATTTGTTAATTTTTCTAAACACTTTTTGTGAGAGTGGTGTGTTTGGGTACTTGGTACCCGGTTGTTAGATTATGATAGGTTAACACACCCCTATATTTAATGCTTTGATGGATAAACCTTCCTTGCTCGAGGTTCCTATATATTTAGCATTATTATGTTTTTGGACAGCTTTGTATTCGTATCTAATAACTGTTGGACACAGTAATGTTTCTGCCTTGAAATGAGGTTTATTGTACTAACAGAAAATGCGCAATATGCATTCATACAAAATTTGACAGGTCCATAAGTATGGGCACCCTTATCATTTTCTTGTTTTAAATATTCCTATCTACTTTTTACTGCCTTACTAAAGCACTTTTTTTGGTTTTCTAACCTCATTGAGCTTTGAACTTCATAGCCAGGTGTATGCAATCATGAAAAAAGCTACTTAAAGTGGCCACTTGCAAGTTGTTCTCCTGTTTGAATCTCCTCTGAAGAGTGGCATTATGGGCTCCTCAAAACAACTGTCTAATGATCTGAAAACAAAGATTATTCAACATAGTTGTTCAGGGGAAGGATACAAAAAGCTGTCTCAGAGATTTAACCTGTCAATTTCCACTGTGAGGAACATAGTAAGGAAATGGAAGAACACAGGTATAGTTCTTGTTTAGACCAGAAGTGGCAGGCCAAGAAAAACATCAGAAAGGCAGAGAAGAAGAATGGTGAGATCAGTCAAGGACAATCCTCAGACCACTTCCAGAGAGCTGCAGCATCAACTTGCTGCAGATGGTGTCACTGTGCATCGGTCAACTATACAACGCACTTTGCCCAAGGAGAAGCTGTATGGGAGAGTGATGCTAAAGAAGCCGTTTCTGCAAGCACCCCACAAACAGAGTCGGATGAGGTATGCAAAAGCACATTTGGAGAAACCAATTTCTTTTTGGAAGAAGGTCCTGTGGACTGATGAAACCAAGATTGAGTTGTTTGGTCATACAAAAAGGCGTTATGCATGGTGGCCAAAAAACAGCATTCCAAGAAAAACACTTGCTACCCACAGTAAAATTTGGTGGAGGTTCCAACATGCTTTGGGGCTGTGTAGCCAATGCCGGCTCCGGGAATCTTGTTAAAGTTGATGGACGCATGGATTCCTCTCAGTATCAGCAGATTCTTGACAATAATGTTCATGAATCAGTGACAAAGTTAAAGTTACGCAGAGAATGGATCTTTCAGCAAGACAATGATCCAAAACACCGCTCCAAATCTACTCAGGCATTCATGCAGAGGAACAATTACACTGTTCTGGAATGGCCATCCCAGATCCCCAGACCTGAATATCATTGAACATCTGTGGGATCATTTGAAGAGGGCTGTCCATGCTCGGCGACCATCAAACTTAACTGAACTGGAATTGTTTTGTAAAGAGGAATGGTCAAAAATACCTTCATCCAGGATCCAGGAACTCATTAAAAGCTACAGGAAACGACTAGAGGCTGTTATTTTTGCAAAAGGAGGATCTACTAAATATTAATGTCACTTTTCTGGTGGGGTGCTGTTGTGAATTCCGTTCTTGGGCTCCCTCCGGTGGTTGTAAGTGGCACTTTTGTGAGTTCTGCTCTTGGGCTCCCTCTTGTGGTTTCAAGTAGTATGGCTGCTCCTTGGATTTAGCTGTCAGCAGCTGCTTCTACTGATTGTCATTTCTGCTCGGCTATTTATGCCTGGCTCTTTCCTTCAGCCTGTGCCACTTGTAAATGGTTCCTTGTTGGATTCACATCTCTTTGGATTTCCCTGTTATCCTGACCAGTTCAGCAAAGCTAAGTTCTTGCTTGCTCTTTTCTGTCCACAGATTGTGGACTTATCCGTTCTGTGCTTTCTATGTTTGTCCAGCTTATCAGTATGAATTATCTCTGTGTTGCTGGAAGCTCTGGGAAGCAGATTTACCCTCCACACCTTTAGTCAGGTGTGGAGATTTTTGTAATCTCTGCGTGGATTGTTGTAGAGTTTTATACTGACCGCACAGTATTCCATCCTGTCCTATCTATCTAGCTAGACTGGCCTCCTGTGCTCATCCTGGTTTCATTCTGTGTATGTCTTTTCCTTCTCCACTCACAGTCATTATTTGTGGGGCCTAATCTATCCTTTGGGGATTTTCTCTGAGGCAAGATAGTTTTCCTGCTTCTATCTTTAGGGGTAGTTAGCTCTTAGGCTGTGACGAGATGCCTAGGGAGAGTTAGGAGCATCCCACGGCTACTTCTAGTGTTATGTTGAGCTTAGGGACTGCGGTCAGTACAGATACCACTTCCTTCAGAGCTCGTTCAATGTTGCTCCTAAACCACCAGATCATAACAGGGTGCCCATACTTATGCACCTGTAAAATTTTGTTTGAATACAGATTGCACATTTTCTGTTAGTACAATAAACCTCATTTCAAGGCAGAAACATTACTGTGTCCAACAGTTATTAGATATATAAAACTGAAATAGCTGTTGCAAAAAAACAAATTTTATAAAACATTAAGCTTAAGATTAATAGGGGTGCCCAAACTTTTTCATATAACTGTACCTACACCTGCTTGTATTTCCTCTGTCTCCACTCTTCTGTGGCTCTATGAAGCCAGAATTGGCAATCAAAAAGGAGGTGGGAGTGGAGATAAAGGGAAAACAAGCAGGTGTGAAGGTGCATTTAAATGATTGGCCTTGGCGTGACACACTGAGTGCCAGTACTTGGTTTGAACAGTGATTATGTGCTGACAGAGTCCCTTTAAGTGCCAAAAGCTCATTCAACTGACAGGTATCTACCCCAACCCCCTCCCCACATACGACCACTCAGACAGCATTCTTCTCTACCTTCCCCCCCCACCACACACACACACTGAGCTCCCATGACAGAGGTCTGTCCCAACACCTCAGACACATGCTTACTCTGCTCCTGACAGCTGATTCTCCCAACCCCCACTACACATGCACCCTCAGCTCCTCTGGCAGGGGATTACTTCCAATCTGCACACAAGTGCACATTCAGCTCCTCTGGCAACTGTCTTTACCCAGCCCTCCACACGTGCACACTTGACTCCTCTGACAGCTGTCTTTCCCAACCCTCCCCCGACACACACTCAAGTGCAGACACGGCTACTCTGACAGCGGTCTCTCCGAAGCCCCTACACATACACACTCAGCTCTTCTGGCAGCGGTCTCTCCCAACCCACCACACTCTGTTTCTATGACCATTGTTTCTCCCAAACCTCATACATGTGCACAATCAGCTCCTTTGTCAACTGTCTCTCCAACCCATCCACACGTGCACGCTCAGATCCTCAGATCCCACAACCCACTGTAACCACATCCATGAGCGCTATATAAGGAAAGGTGTGTAAGATGCTTCCAGACACCTCTAACATCTATTGAAAGCTTGTCTTCTCAGAGAACATAAGGATGGGATATGATAAAATCCAACTGCTTAATCCTCCTCTTCCCTAGGCCTCTACACACATTAGTTGGATAGTCATTAGTGATGAGCGAATATACTCGTTACACGAGATTTCCCGAGCACGCTCGGGTGACCTCCGAGTATTTTTTTAGTGCTCGGAGATTTAGTTTTCATCGCCGCAGCTGAATGATTTACATCTGTTAGCCAGCATAAGTACATGTGGGGGTTGCCTGGTTGCTAGGGAATCCCCACATGTAATCAAGCTGGCTAAGAGATGTAAATCATTCAACTGAGGTGAGGAAAACTAAATCTCCGAGCACTAAAAAATACTCGGAGGTCACCCGAGCGCTTGGTAAATCTCGAGTAACGAGTATACTCGCTCATCACTAATAGTCATCTCTTCTAAAATTGGATGGGTTTGCCTATATTAATGTAATGTGCATGGCCAGGTAATTGTCTGTATGGTTATGCTGCCATGTCTGAGGGCATTAAAAAGTGGTAACAAAAAGCACTGATTTTATTGGTTTGCCATCTACATGTATCTGAAGTTTTTGCGAAATTACATTTTACTGTTTGCAGGCAGTGAAAATCCAGAGTGAGGCCAAGAGTACAAAGAATTTATGATATGTGGGTTCCAGCTTCCCTATACCGACTGATTGACAGCTTTCTCACTTATTACTGTGCATCGGTAGAAGGAAAACATTTGTATGTTCTCTCCGTGTTTTCATGGGTTTCCTCCGGGTACTCCGGTTTCCTCCCACATTCCAAAGACATACTGATAGGGAATTTAGATTTTGAGCCCCTTCCGGGACAGCGGTGATAATGTCTGTAAAGCGCTGCAGAATATGTTAGCGCTATATAAAAATAAAGATTATTATTATTAAACACAATAATTTCCTCTATGTATATACAGTTAGGTCCATATATATTTCGACAGAGACAACATTTTTCGAATTTTGGTTATAGACATTACCACAATGAATTTTAAACAAAACAATTCAGATGCAGTTGAAGTTCAGACTTTCAGCTTTCATTTGAGGGTATCCACATTAAAATTGGATGAAGGGTTTAGGAGTTTCAGCTCCTTAACATGTGCCACCCTGTTTTTAAAGGGACCAAAAGTAATTGGACAATTGACTCCAAGGCTATTTCATGTACAGGTGTGGGCAATCCCCTCATTATGTCATTTTCAATTAAGCAGATAAATGGCTTGGAGTTGATTTGAGGCGTGGTGCTTGCATTTGGAAGGTTTTGCTGTGAAGTAAACATGCGGTCAAAGGAGCTCTCCATGCAGGTGAAACAAGCCATCCTTAAGCTGCAAAAACAGAAAAACATCATCTGAGAAATTACTACAATATTAGGAGTGGCAAAATCTACAGTTTGGTACATCCTGAGAAAGAAAGAAAGCATTGGTGAACTCATCAATGCAAAAAGACCTGGGCGCCCACAGAAGACAACAGTGGTGGATGATTGCAGAATAATCTCCATGGTGAAGAGAAACCCTTTCCCAACAGCCAACCAAGTGAACAACACTCTCCAAGAGGTCGGCGTATCAATATCCAAATTTACCATAAAGAGAAGACTGCATGAAAGTAAATACAGAGGGTTCACTGCACGGTGCAAGCCACTCATAAGCATCAAGAATAAAAAGGTTAGACTGGACTTTGATAAAAAAAAACATCTAAAAAAGCCAGCACAGTTCTGGAAGAACATTTTTTGTACAGATGAAACCAAGATCAACCTCTACCAGAATGATCGAAAGAGAAAAGTATGGTGAAGGCGTGGTACAGCTCATGATCCAAAGTATACCACATCATCTGTAAAACATGGCAGTGTGATGGCTTGGGCATGCATGGCTGCCAGTGGCACTGGGTCACTAGTGTTTTTTTGATGATGTGACACAGGACAGAAGCAGCCGAATGAATTCTTAGGTATTCAGAGCCATACTGTGTGCTCAGATCCAGTCAAATGTAGCCAAACTGATTGGTCGTCGTTTCATACTACAGATGGACAATGACCCAAAACATAAAGCCAAAGCAACCCAGGAGTTTATTAAAGCAAAGAAGTGGAATATTCTTGAATGGCCAAGTCAGTCACCTGATCTCAACCCAATTGAGCATGCATTTCACTTGTTAAAGACTAAACTTCAGACAGAAAGGCCCACAAACAAACAGCAACTAAAAACCACCGCAGTGAAGGCCTGGCAGAGCATCAAAAAGGAGGAAATACAGCGTCTGGTGATGTCCATGAGTTCAAGACTTCAGGCAGTCATTGCCAACAAAGGGTTTTCAACCAAGTACTAAAAATGAACATTTTATTTAAAATTATTGAATCTGTCCAATTACTTTTGGTCCCTTTAAAAACAGGGTGGCACATGTTAAGGAGCTGAAACTCCTAAACCCTTCATCCAATTTTAATGTGGATACCCTAAAATGAAAGCTGAAAGTCTGAACTTCGACTGCATCTGAACTGTTTTGTTTAACCCCTTCATGACCCAGCCTATTTTGACCTTAAAGACCTTGCCGTTTTTTGCAATTCTGACCAGTGTCCCTTCATGAGGTAATAACTCAGGAACGCTTCAATGGATCCTAGCGGTTCTGAGATTGTTTTTTCGTGACATATTGGGCTTCATGTTAGTGGTAAATTTAGGTCAATAAATTCTGTGTTTATTTGTAATAAAAACGGAAATTTGGCGAAAATTTTGAAAATTTCGCAATTTTCACATTTTGAATTTTTATTCTGTTAAACCAGAGAGTTATGTGACACAAAATAGTTAATAAATAACATTTCCCACACGTCTACTTTACATCAGCACAATTTTGGAAACAAAATTTTTTTTTGCTAGGAAGTTATAAGGGTTAAAATTTGACCAGCGATTTCTCATTTTTACAACGAAATTTACAAAACCATTTTTTTTAGGGACCACCTCACATTTGAAGTCAGTTTGAGGGGTCTATATGGCTGAAAATACCCAAAAGTGACACCATTCTAAAAACTGCACCCCTCAAGGTGCACAAAACCACATTCAAGAAGTTTATTAACCCTTCAGGTGCTTCACAGCAGCAGAAGCAACATGGAAGGAAAAAATGAACATTTAACTTTTTAGTCACAAAAATGATTTTTCAGCAACAATTTTTTTATTTTCCCAATGGTAAAAGGAGAAACTGAACCACGTAAGTTGTTGTCCAATTTGTCCTGAGTACGCTGATACCTCATATGTGGGGGTAAACCACTGATTGGGCGCACGGCAGGGCTTGGAAGGGAAGGAGCGCCATTTGACTTTTTGAATGAAAAATTGGCTGCACTCTTTAGCGGACACCATGTCACATTTGGAGAGCCCCCGTGTGCCTAAAAATTGGAGCTCCCCCACAAGTGACCCCATTTTGGAAACTAGACGCCCCAAGGAACTTATCTAGATGCATAGTGAGCCCTTTAAACCCCCAGATTCTTCACAAATTGATCCGTAAAAATGAAAAAGTACTTTTTTTTCACAAAAAAAGTTTTTTAGCCTCAATTCTTTCATTTTCACATGGACAACAGGATAAAATGGATCCTAAAATTTGTTTGGCAATTTCTCCTGAGTACACCGATACTTCACATGTGGGGGTAAACCACTGTTTGGGCACATGGTAAGGCTCGGAAGGGAAGGAGCGCCATTTGACTTTTTGAATGAAAAATTATCTCCATCGTTAGCGGACACCATGTCGCGCTTGGAGAGACCCTGTGTGCTTAAACATTGGAGCTCCCCCACAAGTGACCCCATTTTGGAAACTGGACCCCCCAAGGAACTTATCTAGATGCCTAGTGAGCACTTTAAACCCTCAGGTGCTTCACAAATTGATCCGTAAAAATGAAAAAGTACTTTTTTTTCACAAAAAAAGTTTTTTAGCCTCAATTTTTTCATTTTCACATGGACAACAGGATAAAATGGATCCTAAAATTTGTTTGGCAATTTCTCCTGAGTACACCGATACTTCACATGTGGGGGTAAACCACTGTTTGGGCACATGGTAAGGCTCGGAAGGGAAGGAGCGCCATTTGACTTTTTGAATGAAAAATTATCTCCATCGTTAGCGGACACCATGTCGCGCTTGGAGAGACCCTGTGTGCTTAAACATTGGAGCTCCCCCACAAGTGACCCCATTTTGGAAACTGGACCCCCCAAGGAACTTATCTAGATGCCTAGTGAGCACTTTAAACCCTCAGGTGCTTCACAAATTGATCCGTAAAAATGAAAAAGTACTTTTTTTTCACAAAAAAAGTTTTTTAGCCTCAATTTTTTCATTTTCACATGGACAACAGGATAAAATGGATCCTAAAATTTGTTTGGCAATTTCTCCTGAGTACACCGATACTTCACATGTGGGGGTAAACCACTGTTTGGGCACATGGTAAGGCTCGGAAGGGAAGGAGCGCCATTTGACTTTTTGAATGAAAAATTATCTCCATCGTTAGCGGACACCATGTCGCGCTTGGAGAGACCCTGTGTGCTTAAACATTGGAGCTCCCCCACAAGTGACCCCATTTTGGAAACTGGACCCCCCAAGGAACTTACCTAGATGCATACTGAGCACTTTAAACCCCCAGGTGCTTCACAGAAGTTTATAATGCAGAGCCATGAAAATAAAAAATAATTTTTCTTTTCTCAAAAATGATTTTTTAGCCTGGAATTTCCTATTTTGCCAATGGTAATAGGAGAAATTGGACCACAAATGTTGTTGTCCAGTTTGTCCTGAGTATGCAGATACCCCATATGTGGGGGTAAACCACTGTTTGGGCGCACGGCAGGGCTCAGAAGGGAAGGCACGCCATTTGGCTTTTTAAATGGAAAATTATCTCCAATCATTAGCGGACACCATGTCGCGTTTGGAGAGCCCCTGTGTGCCTAAACATTGGAGATCCCCCACAAATTACCCCATTTTGGAAACTAGACCCCCAAAGGAACTAATCTAGATGTGTAGTGAGCACTTTGAACCCTCAAGTGCTTCACAGAAGTTTATAACGCAGAGCCATGAAAATAAAATAAAAAAATTATTTTCTCAAAAATGAATTTTAGCCCGCAATTTTTTATTTTCCCAAGGGTAACAGGAGAAATTTGACCCCAAAAGTTGTTGTCCAGTTTCTCCTGAGTACGCTGATACCCCATGTGTGGGGGTAAACCACTGTTTGGGCACACGTGGGGGCTCAGAAGGGAAGTAGTGACTTTTGAAATGCAGACTTTGATGGAATGGTCTGCGGGCGTCACGTTGCGTTTGCAGAGCCCCTGGTGTGCCTAAACAGTAGAAACCCCCCACAAGTGACCCCATTTTGGAAACTAGACCCCCAAAGGAACTTATCTAGATGTGTGGTGAGCACTTTCAACCCCCAAGTGCTTTACAGAAGTTTATAACGCAGAGCCGTGAAAATAATACGTTTTCTTTCCTCAAAAATAATTTTTTAGCCCAGAATTTTTTATTTTCCCAAGGGTTACAGGAGAAATTGGACCACAAAAGTTGTTGTCCAGTTTCTCCTGAGTACGCTGATACCCCATGTGTGGGGGTAAACCACTGTTTGGGCACACGTGGGGGCTCAGAAGGGAAGTAGTGACTTTTGAAATGCAGACTTTGATGGAATGGTCTGCGGGCGTCACGTTGCGTTTGCAGAGCCCCTGGTGTGCCTAAACAGTAGAAACCCCCCACAAGTGACCCCATTTTGGAAACTAGACCCCCAAAGGAACTTATCTAGATGTGTGGTGAGCACTTTCAACCCCCAAGTGCTTTACAGAAGTTTATAACGCAGAGCCGTGAAAATAATAAATACGTTTTCTTTCCTCAAAAATAATTTTTTAGCCCAGAATTTTTTATTTTCCCAAGGGTTACAGGAGAAATTGGACCACAAAAGTTGTTGTCCAGTTTCTCCTGAGTACGCTGATACCCCATGTGTGGGGGTAAACCACTGTTTGGGCACACGTGGGGGCTCAGAAGGGAAGTAGTGACTTTTGAAATGCAGACTTTGATGGAATGGTCTGCGGGCGTCACGTTGCGTTTGCAGAGCCCCTGGTGTGCCTAAACAGTAGAAACCCCCCACAAGTGACCCCATTTTGGAAACTAGACCCCCCAAGGAACTTATCTAGATATGTGGTGAGCACTTTGAACCCCCAAGTGCTTCACAGACGTTTACAACGCAGAGCCGTGAAAATAAAAAAATCATTTTTCTTTCCTCAAAAATGATGTTTTAGCAAGCAATTTTTTATTTTCTCAAGGGTAACAGGAGAAATTGGACCCCAGTAATTGTTGCGCAGTTTGTCCTGAGTATGCTGGTACCCCATATGTGGGGTAAACCACTGTTTGGGCACACGTCGGGGTTCGGAAGTGAGGGAGCACCATTTGAATTTTTGAATACAAGATTGGCTGGAATCAATGGTGGCGCCATGTTGCGTTTGGAGACCCCCTGAAGTGCCTAAACAGTGGAAACCCCTCAATTCTACCTCCAACACTAACCCCAACACACCCCTAACCCTAATCCCAACTGTAGCCATAACCCTAATCACAACCCTAACCCCAACACACCCCTAACCACAACCCTAACCCCAACACACCCCTAACCCTAACCACAACCCTAATTCCAACCCAACCCTAAGGCTATGTGCCAACGTTGCGGATTCGTATGAGATTTTTCAGCACCATTTTTGAAAAATCCGCGGGTAAAAGGCACTACGTTTTACCTGCGGATTTTCCGCGGATTTCCAGTGTTTTTTGTGCGGATTTCACCTGCGGATTCCTATTGGGGAACAGGTGTAAAACGCCGCGGAATCCGCACAAAGAATTGGCATGCTGCGGAAAATACAACGCAGCGTTCCCGCGCGGTATTTTCCGCACCATGGGCACAGCGGATTTGGTTTTCCATATGTTTACATGGTACTGTAAACCTGATGGAACACTGCTGCGAATCCGCAGCCAAATCCGCACCGTGTGCACATAGCCTAATTCTAAAGGTATGTGCACACGCTGCAGAAAATGCTGCGGATCCGCAGCAGTTTCCCATGAGTTTACAGTTCAATGTGAACCTATGGGAACCAAAAATCGCTGTACACATGCTGCGGAAAAACTGCACGGAAACGCAGCGGTTTACATTCCGCAGCATGTCACTTCTTTCTGCGAATTCCGCAGCGGTTTTACAACTGCTCCAATAGAAAATCGCAGTTGTAAAACCGCAGTGAAATGCGCAGAAAAACCGCGGTAAATCCACCATAAATCCGCAGCGGTTTAGCACTGTGGATTTTTCAAATCCGCTGCGGAAAAATCCGCATAGGACCAGAATATGTGTGCACATACCGAAACCCTAACCCTAGCCCTAACCCTACCCCTAACCCTACCCCTAACCCTAACCCTACCCCTAATTCTTACCCCAACCTTAGTGAAAAAAAAAAAAATTCTTTATTTTTTTATTGTCCCTATCTATGGGGGTGACAAAGGGGGGGGTCATTAACTATTTTTTTTATTTTGATCACTGAGATATAACCTATCTCAGTGATCAAAATTCACTCTGGAACGAATCTGCCGGCCGGCAGATTCGGCGGGCGCACTGCACATGCGCCCGCCATTTTGGAAGATGGCGGCGCCCAGGCAAGAAGACGGACGGACCTCGGGCGGCCAGGTAAGTATAAGGGGGGGGGAGATCAGGGCACGGGGGGGCGTCGGAGCACGGGGGGGTGGATCGGAGCATGGGGGGGGTGGATCAGAACACGGGAGGGAGGATTGGAGCACGGGGGAGGATTGGAGCACGGGGTGAGGGATCGCTGTGCGGGGGGGTGGATCGGAGCACGGGGGGGGTCGCTGTGTGCGGGGGGGGACCGGAGTGCGGGGGGGTTTGATTGGAGCGCGGGGGGTGTGATTGGTGCACGGGGGAAGCGGACAGGAGGACGGGGGAGCGGAGCACAGGACGGAGGGGAGCGGACCACAGATCGGGGGGCTGGGGGGGCGATCAGAGGGGTGGGGTGGGTGCACATAAGTGTTTCCAGCCATGGCCGATGATATTGCAGCATCGGCCATGGCTGGATTGTAATATTTCACCAGTTTTTTAGGTGAAATATTACAAATCGCTCTGATTGGCAGTTTCACTTTCAACAGCCAATCAGAGCGATCGTAGCCACGAGGGGGTGAAGCCACCCCCCCTGGGCTAAACTACCACTCCCCCTGTCCCTGCAGATCGGGTGAAATGGGAGTTAACCCTTTCACCCGGCCTGCAGGGACGCGATCTTTCCATGACGCATATGCTGCGTCATGGGTCGGAATGGCACTGACTTTCATGACGCAGCGTATGCGTCAAAGGTCGGGAAGGGGTTAAAATTCATTGTGGTAATGTCTATAACCAAAATTCGAAAAATGTTGTCTCTGTCCAAATACATATGGACCTAACTGTATATCTGCAATTCTGTCAGATAATACTCATTTTCTTCCTGAAAATGATTGCAAATACAAATTATTTGGTATTATTATCTTCATTTAATTTGTCTTAAATGAAAAACCACAAAAGAGAATGAAGCAAAAAGCAAAACATTGATCATTTCACACACAACTCCAAAAATGGGCCAGACAAAAGTATTGGCACCCTCAGCCTAATACTTGGTTGAACAACCTCTAGCCAAAATAACTGTGACCAACCACTTCCGGTAACCATCAATCAGTTTCTTACAATGCTCTGCTGGAATTTTAGACCATTCTTCATTGGCAAACTGCTCCAGGTCCCTGATATTTGAAGGGTGACTTCTCCAAACTGCCATTTTTAGATCTCTCCACAGGTGTTCTATGGGATTCAGGTCGGGACTCATTGCTGGCCACCTTTGAAGTCTTCAGTGCTTTCTCTCAAACCATTTTATAGTGCTTTTTGAAGTGTGTTTTGCGTCATTGTCCTGCTGGAAGACCCATGACCTCTGAGGGAGACCCAGCTTTCTCACACTGGGCCCTGCATTATGATGCAAAATTTGTTGGTAGTCTACAGACTTCATTATGCCATGCACACGGTCAAGCAGTCCAGTGCCAGAGGCAGCAAAGCAACCCCAAAACATCAGGGAACCTCCGCCATGTTTGACTGTAAGGACCGTGTTCTTTTCTTTGAATGCCTCTTTTTTTCTCCTGTAAACTCTATGTTGATGCCTTTGCCCAAAAAGCTCTACTTTTGTCTCATCTAACCAGAGAACATTCTTCCAAAACGTTTTAGGCTTTTTCAGGCAAGTTTTGGCAAACTCCAGCCTGGCTTTTTTATGTCTCGGGGTAAGAAGTGGGGTCTTCCTGGGTCTCCTACCATACAGTCCCTTTTCATTCAGACGCCGACGGATAGTACAGGTTGACACTGTTGTACCCTCGGACTGCAGGGCAGCTTGAACTTGTTTGGATGTTAGTCGAGGTTCTTTATCCAACATCCGCACAATCTTGCATTGAAATCTCTTGTCAATTTTTCTTTTCCGTCCACATCTAGGGAGGTAAGCCACAGTGCCATGGGCTTTAAACTTCTTGATGACACTGCGCACGGTAGACACAGGAACATTCAGGTCTTTGGAGATGGACTTGTAGCCTTGAGATCGCTCATGCTTCCTCACAATTTGGCTTCTCAAGTCCTCAGACAGTTCATTATACTACGTGGGCTGTGCAATATACTACGTGGGCTGGGCAAGATACTACGTGGGCTCAGCAAAATACTGCGTGGGCTGCGCAATGTACTGCGTGGGCTGCGCAATGTACTGCGTGGGCTGCGCAATGTACTGCGTGGGCTGCGCAATGTACTGCGTGGGCTGCGCAATGTACTGAGCGGGCTGCGCAATATACTACGTGGCTGTGCTATACACTACGTGGCTATGCTATACACTACTTGGGCTGTGTTATACACTATGTGGGCTGTGTTATACACTACATGGGCTGTGTTATACACTACGTGACCTGTGTTATACACTACGTGCGTGGGCTGTTATATACTACGTGGCTGTGCTATATGCTATGTGGGCTGTTATACACTCCGTGGGCTGTGCTATATACTACGTGGTCTGTACTATATACTACGTGACTGTGCAATATACTACGCGACTGTGCAATTTACTACGTGGCTGTGCAATATACTACGTGGGCTGTTAAATACTACGTGGCCGGTCGCGAACCTGTGTATTCAATGTATTATTCTAAAATCTTCATAAATAAACTACATACATATTCTAGAATACCCGATGAGTTAGAATCTGGCTACCATCTAGTATATATATATATATATATATATATATATATATATATATATATACACACACACACACATATACATACTAGATGGTGGCCGGATTATAACGCATCGGGTATTCTAGAATATACATGTCCACGTAGTATATTGCCCAGCCACGTACTATATTGCCCAGCCACGTACTATATTGCCCAGCCAAGTTCTATATTGCCCAGTCACGTAGTATATTGCCCAGTCACGCAGTATATTGCCCAGTCACGCAGTATATTGCCCAGCGACGTAGTATGTTGCCCAGTCACGTAGTATATTGCACAGTGACGTAGTATACAGCACAGAGCCACATAGTATATTGGCCAGCCACGTAGTATATTGCACAGCGACGTAGTATACAGCACAGAGCCACGTAGTATACAGCACAGACACGTAGTATATTGCCCAGTCACGTAGTATACTGCCCAGTCACGTAGTATACTGCCCAGTCACATAGTATATTGCCCAGCCACGTAGTATATTGCACAGCGACGTAGCATACAGCACAGAGCCACGTAGTATACAGCAGACACGTAGTATATTGCCCAGTCACGTAGTATACAGCACAGACACGTAGTATATTGCCCAGTCACGCAGTATACAGCACAGACACGTAGTATATTGCCCAGCTATGTAGTATATTGCCCAGCCACATGTGTAACAGGTTAAAAAATAAAAAAGAAACATATACTCACCATCCGTAGAGCCCGTTGTAGTTCCAGCGCTTGTGTGCGGTGCACTCGGCAGCTTCCAGTCCCAGGATTGGTATGAGCGCAGGACCTGTGATGACATTGCTTCTCCCATAGCACCTTTGGAAGCGGAACCTGCCGCTTGCAGTGCCGAGGACAGGACGCGACGGCGGAGGGTGAGAATAACTTTTTTTTTTTATTATTTTTAACATTAGATCGTTTTACTATTGATGCTGCATACGCAGCATCAATATTAAAAAGTTGGTCACACAGGGTTAATAGCTGCGTAACCGGAGTGCGTTACACCGCGGTTATTAACCCTGTGTGAGGGCTGACTGGAGGGGAGTATGGATCGGGCACTGACTGACTGCGGGGAGGAAAGAGCAGCCATATTGCCGCCGGACTGCGGCCGTCGCTGATTGGTCATGACAGAGGCTGCGACCAATGAATATCTGTGACAAAAAGACAGACAGAAAGACGGAGGTGACCCTTAGACAATTATATAGTAGAGAGATTATATATATATATATACATATATATATATATATATACACACACAGTTAGGTCCATATGTATTTGGACAGAGAAAACATTTTTCTAATTTTGGTTATAGACATTACCACAATGAATTTTAAACAAAACAATTCAGATGCAGTTGAAGTTCGGACTTTCAACTTTCATTTGAGGGTATCCACATTAAAATTGGATGAAGGGTTTAGGAGTTTCAGCTCCTTAACATGTGCCACCCTGTTTTTAAAGGGACCAAAAGTAATTGGACAGATTCAATAATTTTAAATAAAATGTTAATTTTTAGTACTTGTGTGAAAACCCTTTGTTGGCAATGACTGCCTGAAGTCTTGAACTCATGGACATCACCAGACACTGTTTTTCCTCCTTTTTGATGCTCTGCCAGGCCTTCACTGCGGTGGTTTTCAGTTGCTGCTTGTTTGTGGGCCTTTCTGTCTGAAGTTTAGTCTTTAGCAAGTGAAATGCATGCTCAATTGGGTTGAGATCAGGTGACTGACTTGGCCATTCAAGAATATTCCACTTCTTTGCTTTAATAAACTCCTGGGTTGCTTTGGCTTTATGTTTTGGGTCATTGTCCATCTGTAGTATGAAACAACGACCAATCAGTTTTGCTGAATTCGGCTGGATCTGAGCACACAGTATGGCTCTGAATACTTCAGAATTCATTCGGCTGCTTCTGTCCTGTGTCACATTATCAATAAATACTAGTGACCCAGTGCCACTGGCATCCATGCATGCCCAAGCCATCACACTGCCTCTGCCGTGTTTTACAGATGATGTGGTGTGCTTTGGATCATGAGCTGTACCACGCCTTCACCATACTTTTCTCTTTCCATCATTCTGGTAGAGGTTGATGTTGGTTTCATCTGTCCAAAGAATGTTCTTCTAGAACTGTGCTGGCTTTTTTAGATTTTTTTTATCAAAGTCCAGTCTAGCCTTTTTATTCTTGTTGCTTATGAGTGGCTTGCACCGTGCAGTGAACCCTCTGTATTTACTTTCATGCAGTCTTATCTTTATGGTAGATTTGGATATTGATACCCCGACCTCCTGGAGAGTGTTGTTCACTTGGTTGGCTGTTGGGAAAGGGTTTCTCTTCACCATGGAGATTATTCTGCAATCATCCACCACTGTTGTCTTCCGTGGGCGCCCAGGTCTTTTTGCATTGATGAGTTCACCAGTGCTTTCTTTCTTTCTCAGGATGTACCAAACTGTAGATTTTGCCACTCCTAATATTGTGGCAATATCTCAGATGTTTTTTTTTTCTGTTTTTGCAGCTTAACCCCTTCATGACCCAGCCTATTTTGACCTTAAAGACCTTGCCGTTTTTTGCAATTCTGACCAGTGTCCCTTTATGAGGTAATGACTCAGGAACGCTTCAACGGATCCTAGCGGTTCTGAGATTGTTTTTTCGTGACATATTGGGCTTCATGTTAGTGGTAAATTTAGGTCAATAAATTCTGCGTTTATTTGTGATAAAAACGGAAATTTGGCGAAAATTTTGAAAATTTCGCAATTTTCACATTTTGAATTTTTATTCTGTTAAACCAGAGAGATATGTGACACAAAATAGTTAATAAATAACATTTCCCACATGTTTACTTTACATCAGCACAATTTTGGAAACAAAATTTTTTTTTGTTAGGAAGTTATAAGGGTTAAAATTTGACCAGCGATTTGTCATTTTTACAACGAAATTTACAAAACCATTTTTTTTAGGGACCACCTCACATTTGAAGTCAGTTTGAGGGGTCTATATGGCTGAAAATACCCACAAGTGACACCATTCTAAAAACTGCACCCCTCAAGGTACTCAAAACCACATTCAAGAAGTTTATTAACCCTTCAGGTGCTTCACAGCAGCAGAAGCAACATGGAAGGAAAAAATGAACATTTAACTTTTTAGTCACAAAAATTATCTTTTAGCAACAATTTTTTTATTTTCCCAATGGTAAAAGGAGAAACTGAACCACGAAAGTTGTTGTCCAATTTGTCCTGAGTACGCTGATACCTCATATGTGGGGGTAAACCACTGTTTGGGCGCACGGCAGGGCTTGGAAGGGAAGGAGCGCCATTTGACTTTTTGAATCAAAAATTGGCTCCACTCTTTAGCGGACACCATGTCACGTTTGGAGAGCCCCCGTGTGCCTAAAAATTGGAGCTCCCCCACAAGTGACCCCATTTTGGAAACTAGACGCCCCAAGGAACTTATCTAGATGCATAGTGAGCACTTTGAACCCCCAGGTGCTTCACAATTAATCCGTAAAAATGAAAAAGTACTTTTTTTTCACAAAAAAATTCTTTTAGCCTCAATTTTTTCATTTTCACATGGGCAACAGGATAAAATGGATCCTAAAATGTGTTGGGCAATTTCTCCTGAGTACACCAATACCTCACATGTGGGGGTAAACCACTGTTTGGGCACATGCTAAGGCTCGGAAGGGAAGAAGCGCCATTTGACTTTTTGAATGAAAAATTATTTCCATCGTTAGCGGACACCATGTCGCGTTTGGAGAGCTCCTGTGTGCCTAAACATTGGCGCTCCCCCACAAGTGACCCCATTTTGGAAACTAGACCCCCCAAGGAACTTATTTAGATGCCTAGTGAGCACTTTGAACCCCCAGGTGCTTCACAAATTGATCTGTAAAAATGAAAAAGTACTTTTTTTTCACAAAAAAATTCTTTTCGCCTCAATTTTTTCATTTTCACATGGGCAGTAGGGTAAAATGGATCATAAAATTTGTTGGGCAATTTCTCCCGAGTACGTCGATACCTCATATGTGGGGGTAAACCACTGTTTGGGCACACGGCAGGGCTCGGAAGGGAAGGCGCGCCATTTGACTTTTTGAATGGAAAATTAGCTCCAATTGTTAGCGGACACCATGTCGCGTTTGGAGAGCCCCTGTGTGCCTAAACATTGGAGCTCCCCCACAAGTGACCCCATTTTGGAAACTAGACCCCCCAAGGAACTTATCTAGATGCATATTGAGCACTTTAAACCCCCAGGTGCTTCACAGAAGTTTATAACGCAGAGCCATGAAAATAAAAAATAATTTTTCTTTCCTCAAAAATGATTTTTTAGCCTGGAATTTCCTATTTTGCCAAGGATAATAGGAGAAATTGGACCCCAAATATTGTTGTCCTGTTTGTTCTGAGTACGCAGATACCCAATATGTGGGGGTAAACCACTGTTTGGGCGCACGGCAGGGCTCGGAAGGGATGGCACGCCATTTGGCTTTTTAAATGGAAAATTAGCTCCAATCATTAGCGGACACCATGTCACGTTTGGAGAGCCCCTGTGTGCCTAAACATTGGAGATCCCCCAGAAATGACACCATTTTGGAAACTAGACCCCCAAAGGAACTAATCTAGATGTGTGGTGAGGACTTTGAACCCCCAAGTGCTTCACAGAACTTTATAACGCAGAGCCATGAAAAAAAAAAAAAAATTATTTTCTCAAAAATGATCTTTTAGCCTGCAATTTTTTATTTTCCCAAGGGTAACAGGAGAAATTTGACCCCAAAAGTTGTTGTCCAGTTTCTCCTGAGTACGCTGATACCCCATATGTGGGGGTAAACCACTGTTTGGGCACATGCCGAGGCTCGGAAGTGAAGTAGTGACGTTTTGAAATGCAGACTTTGATGGAATGCTCTGCGGGCGTCACGTTGCGTTTGCAGAGCCCCTGATGTGCCTAAACAGTAGAAACCCCCCACAAGTGACCCCATTTTGGAAACTAGACCCCGAAAGGAACTTATCTAGATGTGTGGTGAGCACTTTGAACCCCCAAGTGCTTCATAGAAGTTTATAATGCAGAGCCGTGAAAATAATAAATACGTTTTCTTTCCTCAAAAATAATTATTTAGCCCAGAATTTTTTATTTTCCCAAGGGTTACAGGAGAAATTGGACCCCAAAAGTTGTTGTCCAGTTTCTCCTGAGTACGCTGATACCCCATGAGTGGGGGTAAACCACTGTTTGGGCACACGTCGGGGCTCAGAAGGGAAGTAGTGACTTTTGAAGTGCAGACTTTGATGGAATGGTCTGCGGGTGTCACGTTGCGTTTGCAGAGCCCCTGGTGTGCCTAAACAGTAGAAACCCCCACAAGTGACCCCATTTTAGAAATTAGACCCCCCAAGGAACTTATCTAGATATGTGGTGAGCACTTTGAACCCCCAAGTGCTTCACAGACGTTTACAACGCAGAGCCGTGAAAATAAAAAATCATTTTTCTTTCCTCAAAAATTATGTTTTAGCAAGCATTTTTTTTGATTCACAAGGGTAACAGGAGAAATTGGACCCCAGTAATTGTTGCGCAGTTTGTCCTGAGTATGCTGGTACCCCATATGTGGGGGTAAACCACTGTTTGGGCACACGTCAGGGCTCGGAAGTGAGGGAGCACCATTTGACTTTTTGAATACGAGATTGGCTGGAATCAATGGTGGCGCCATGTTGCGTTTGGAGACCCCTGATGTGCCTAAACAGTGGTAACCCCTCAATTCTACCTCCAACACTAACCCCAACACACCCCTAACCCTAATCCCAACTGTAGCCATAACCCTAAACACAACCCTAACCGCAACACACCCCTAACCACAACCCTAACCCCAACACACCCCTAACCATAACCACAACCCTAATTCCAACCCTAACCCTAAGGCTATGTGCCCACGTTGCGGATTCGTGTGAGATATTTTCGCACCATTTTTGAAAAATCCGCGGGTAAAAGGCACTGCGTTTTACCTGCGGATTTTCTGCGGATTTCCAGTGTTTTTTGTGCGGATTTCACCTGCGGATTCCTATTGAGGAACAGGTGTAGAACGCTGCGGAATCCGCACAAAGAATTGACATGCTGCGGAAAATACAACGTAGCGTTTCCGCGCGGTATTTTCCGCACCATGGGCACAGCGGATTTGGTTTTTCATATGTTTACATGGTCATGGTACTATAAACCTGATGGAACACTGCTGCGAATCCGCAGCCAAATCCGCACCGTGTGCACATAGCCTAATTCTAAAGGTATGTGCACACGCTGCGGAAAACGCTGCGGATCCGCAGCAGTTTCCCATGAGTTTACAGTTCAATGTAAACCTACGGGAAACAAAAATCGCTGTGCCCATGCTGCGGAAAAACTGCACGGAAACGCAGCGGTTTACATTCCGCAGCATGTCACTTCTTTGTGCGGATTCCGCAGCGGTTTTACAACTGCTCAAATGGAAAATCGCAGTTGTAAAACCGCAGTGAAATGCGCAGAAAAACCGCGGTAAATCCGCCATAAATCCGCAGCGGTTTAGCACTGCGGATTTATCAAATCCGCAGCGGAAAAATCCGCAGAGGACCAGAATACGTGTGCACATACCGAAACCCTAACCCTAACCCTACCCCTAGCCCTAACCCTATTCTAACATTAGTGGAAAAAAAAAAATTTCTTTATTTTTTTATTGTCCCTACCTATGGGGGTGACAAAGGGGGGGGGTCATTTATTATTTTTTTTATTTTGATCACTGAGATATAATCTATCTCAGTGATCAAAATGCACTTTGGAACGAATCTGCCGGCCGGCAGATTCGGCGGGCGCACTGCGCATGCGCCCGCCATTTTGGAAGATGGCGGCGCCCAGGGAGAAGACGGACGGGACCCCGGCTGGATCGGTAAGTATGATGGGGTGGGGGGGGAGCACGGGGGGGGGGGATCGGAGCACGGGGGGGGGAATCGGAGTGCGGGAGGGGTGGAACGGAGCACGGGGGGCGTGGAACGGAGCACGGGGGGGCTGGAATGGAGCACGGGGGGGTGGAACGGAGCACCGGGGGGGTGGATCGGAGTGCAGGGGGGGTGATTGGAGCACGGGGGGGGTGATTGGAGCACGGGGGGAGCGGACAAGAGCACGGGGGGGAGCGGAGCACTGGACGGAGGGGAGCCGGAGCAGTGTACCGGCCAGATCGGAGGGCTGGGGGGGCGATCGGTGGGGTGGGGTGGGGGCACACTAGTATTTCCAGCCATGGCCGATGATATTTCAGCATCGGCCATGGCTGGATTGTAATATTTCACCCGTTATAATGGGTGAAATATTACAAATCGCTCTGATTGGCTGTTGAAAGTGAAACTGCCAATCAGAGCGATCGTAGCCACGAGGGGGTGAAGCCACCCCCCCTGGGCTAAACTACCACTCCCCCTGTCCCTGCAGATCGGGTGAAATGGGAGTTAACCCTTTCACCCGATCTGCAGGGACGCGATCTTTCCATGACACCGCATAGGCGTCATGGGTCGGAATGGCACCGACTTTCATGACGCCTACGTGGCGTCATGGGTCGGGAAGGGGTTAAGGATGGCTTGTTTCACCTGCATAAAGAGCTCCTTTGACCGCAAGTTTACTTCACAGCAAAACCTTCCAAATGCAAGCACCACTCCTCAAATCAACTCCAAGCCTTTTATCTGCTTAATTGAGAATGACATAACGAAGGGATTGCCCACAACTGTCCATGAAATAGCCTTGGAGTCAATTGTCCAATTACTTTTGGTCCCTTTAAAAACAGGGTGGCACATGTTAAGGAGCTGAAACTCCTAAACCCTTCATCCAATTTTAATGTGGATACCCTCAAATGAAAGTCTGAACCTCAACTGCATCTGAATTGTTTTGTTTAAAATTCATTGTAGTAATGTCTATAACCAAAATTAGAAAAATGTTGTCTCTGTCCAAATATATATGGACCTAACTGTATATATATACACAAATATACACACATGCAGCATAGACACACAGGTATGCACTGTATTGTACTATAGCATTCCTAGAAAGACATTTAGAATGCAGGTCAATTTGTAGGTTCTCTGGAGGGGTTATATTGTTTTCTTATAGCTAGAGACACAGTGCTAGATGTAAACTCACACAGACTTGCCAATTCCTGTGTTTAGCCTTGTGGATTTTCTAATTCATTTTGTGTGCTGTACATTGCCTATGTTCACGAGCATCTGGCTTTAAAAACAATTGAGCAACATGCCTCCTTTTTCTCTCAGGGTATTTCCAATTTTTAGATTCATTATCATGTCATAATATATAATTGCATAGGAGATTATCAAATGTAACCAAAAGAATTATGCTGCTGTATTAAAAAAAAAAAAACTACAGTGATTAGAGGGCATATGTCCCATTGAGGGAGCGCAGTGAATATTATTTTCTCTTTGTGGCTCCTGCTATTCATAAATTGTCGGACCATCTGTTTGGACAGACTACTTAATCTACTATTACTTGGCTCTAGCACACAAGGCAGGTAATGTCTAGCCCAAATATTCTCTACTTGGAAAAGACATCTCTCAGCAAGTCTTTGCCCTATAATAGCTGATCTAGTTGTCCAACAGAGACCACCTGTCAACAATTAAAGAGCATAAGTCGATAAATTGTAGCAAGAGAACAAGAAGAGAGATAGAAATATTCTGCTTGTTTCACACACACAGTTAAAGCTTAATCAGACAATGGTATTATACAGAAGGATGCGGTGTTAAAATTCGAATTGCACGTGGACTAATGTTATACTATGGAGCTCTTTGGATTACAGCTTTTTTACACTGATCGAGAGTCGATGAGATAAAATTCACAGCATGCATTAGTCTCTCCTGTATTTTGATTGAGACCCACCCTTTAAAGTCTATGGGTGTGAAAAAAAAGGATCATCAGTATACCCATGTGGTCAAAATTTTTGGTTCCCATCGTTTAATGACAGAAAAACCCACAATGGTCACAGAAAGAACTTGAATCTGACAAAAGTAATAACTACTAAAAAATCTATGATAATGATCAAATCAAAGTCAGACATTACTTTTCAACCATGGTTCCACAGAATATAAAAAAAATAAAACTCATGAAATAGGCCTGGACAGAAATGATGGTACCCTTAACCTAATATTTTATTGCACAACTTTTTGAGGCAATCACTCATTTTTTTTATAGATACAGTGGAAACTGTATTTGGTTTTGTACACATTTTTTTTACCTGTTGATGTACAGTACAGACCAAAAGTTTGGACACACCTTCTCATTTAAAGATTTTTCTGTATTTTCATGACTATGAAAATTGTACATTCACACTGACGGCATCAAAACTATGAATTAACACATGTGGAATTATATACTTAAAAAATTGTGAAACAACTGAAATTATGTCTTATATTCTAGGTTCTTTAAAGTAGCCACCTTTTGCTTTGATGACTGCTTTGCACACTCTTGGCATTCTCTTGATGAGCTTCAAGACGTAGTCACCGGGAATGGTCTTCCAACAATCTTGAAGGAGTTCCCAGAGATGCTTAGCACTTGTTGGCCCTTTTGCCTTCACTCTGAGGTCCAGCTCACCCCAAACCATCTCGATTGGGTCCAGGTCTGACTGTGGAGGCCAGGTCATCTGGTGTAGCACCCCATCACTCTTCTTCTTGGTCAAACAGCCTGGAGGTGTGTTTGGGGTCATTGTCCTGTTGAAAAATAAATGATGGTCCAACTAAATGCAAACTGGATAGAATAGCATGCCGCTGCAAGATGCTGTGGTAGCCATGCTGATTCAGTATGCCTTCAATTTTGAATAAATCCCAACAGTGTCACCAGCAAAGCACCCTCACACCATCACACCTCTTCCTCCATGCTTCACGGTGGGAACCAGGCATGTAGAGTCCATCCATTCACCTTTTCTGTGTCGCACAAAGACACAGTGGTTGTAAACAAAGATCTCAAATTTGGACTTATCGGACCAAAGCACAGATTTCCACTGGTCTAATGTCCATTCCTTGTGTTCTTTAGCCCAAACAAGTCTCTTCTGCTTGTTGCCTGTCCTTAGCAGTGGTTTCCTAGCAGCTATTTTACCATGAAGGCCTGCTGCACAAAGTCTCCTCTTAAAGGGACTGTTGTGAATTCTGTGGCTGAATTCACTCCTGTGGTCACAAGTGGTATTGCAGCCTCTGGGCTTCCTCCCTCAGGTGTTTTGGTGAGCTCGTTGGCTGCCTTGCTATTTAACTCCACCTGAGTCTGTCTTCCTTGCTCCTTGTCAATGTTCCAGTGTTGGATCTGAGCTACTGCATCTTTCCTGTGGCCTGCTGCTCTGCTAGATAAGTGTTGCTTTGTTTTTGTTTCCGTTTTTTCTGTCCAGCTGTGCTATTCTCTTTTGCTGGGGGCTCTGGGGCGCAGGGGGTGCACCGCCGTGCCGTTAGTTCAGCGCGGTGGGTCTTTTTGCCTCCCTTTGCGTGGTTTTGCTTTAGGGTTTTTTGTAGACTGCATGGTTCTCTTTGCTGTCCTCGCTCTGTCTAGGGTGTCGGGCCTCACTTTGCTGAATCTATTTCATTCCTACGTTTTGTCTTTTCATCTTGCTGGCAGTCATTGTGTGTGGGGGGCTGCCTGTTCCTTTGGGGTGTTTCTCTGAGGCGGGTCGGGCTTGTATTTCTGTCTTCGGGCTGGTCGGCTCCTCGGGCGGTGCCGGGTTGCGTGGGTGGTGTTGGGCGCGGTCCGCTACTGCTTTTGGTTGTGTGAGGGTGGGTTCGGGTATTGCGGTCTGCGGAGATTCCACGTCTCGGAGCTTGTTCTATTGTTTTTGGGTTGTTGCCATATCACTGTATGTGCGCTGATTACTGCACACTGTGTTGCCTGATAGCACAGCATAACAGTACAAGGAGCCTTACCAATGATTCTCAATAGAGGGAAAAAAGAAGTCCTGACATCATTTTTTTTTTTTTTCTCAGCTCTGTCTTCAGTTTTTTTTTTTTTCCCCTAGACATTAGAGTGCTGTGGACATGGATATTCAGGCTCTGTGCTCCTCAATGGATAATCTCGTTATAAATGTACAAAAGATTCAAGATACAATTGATCAGAAATCTATGCTAGAACCAAGAATTCCTATTCCTGATTTGTTTTTTGGTGACAGAACTAAGTTCCTGAGCTTCAAAAATAATTGTAAGCTATTTCTGGCCTTGAAATCTCATTCTTCTGGTAATCCTATTCAACAGGTTTTGATTATTATTTCTTTTTTGCGCGGCGACCCACAGGACTGGGCGTTTTCTCTTGCGCCAGGAGACCCTGCATTGAGTAATGTTGATGCGTTTTTCCAGGCGCTTGGATTGCTTTACGATGAGCCTAATTCAGTGGATCATGCTGAGAAAAATTTGCTGGCTTTATGCCAGGGTCAGGATGATGTAGAAGTATATTGTCAGAAATTTAGGAAGTGGTCAGTACTCACTCTGTGGAATGAATCTGCACTGGCGGCTTGGTTCAGAAAGGGTCTCTCTGAAGCTCTTAAGGATGTCATGGTGGGATTTCCTATGCCTGCTGGTTTGAATGAGTCTATGTCCTTGGCCATTCAGATCGGTCGTCGCTTGCGCGAGCGTAAATCTGTGCACCATCTGGCGGTATTGTCCGAGAGTAAACCTGAGCCTATGCAGTGCGACAGGACTATGACTAAAGTTGAACGGCAAGAACACAGACGTCTGAACAGGCTGTGTTTCTACTGTGGTGATTCCACTCATGCTATTTCTAATTGTCCTAAGCGCACTAGGCGGTTCGATAGCTCTGCCGTCATTGGTACTGTACAGTCCAAATTCCTTCTGTCCATTACCTTGATATGCTCTTTGTCATCGTATTCTGTCATGGCGTTTGTGGATTCAGGCGCTGCCCTGAATCTGATGGATTTGGATTATGCTAAACGTTGTGGATTTTTCTTGGAGCCTTTGCGGTGTCCTATTCCGTTGAGAGGAATTGATGCTACACCTTTGGCCAAGAATAAGCCTCAGTACTGGGCCCAGCTGACCATGTGCATGGCTCCTGCACATCAGGAAGTTATTCGCTTTCTGGTGTTGCATAATCTGCATGATGTGGTCGTGTTGGGGTTGCCATGGCTACAAACCCATAATCCAGTATTGGATTGGAACTCTATGTCGGTAACCAGCTGGGGTTGTCAGGGAGTACATGGTGATGTTCCATTTTTGTCTATTTCGTCATCCATTCCTTCTGACATCCCAGAGTTCTTGTCGGACTTTCAGGATGTATTTGAAGAGCCCAAGTCTGATGCCCTACCTCCGCATAGGAATTGTGATTGTGCTATCAATTTGATTCCTGGTAGTAAATTCCCTAAGGGTCGTTTATTTAATTTGTCCGTGCCTGAACACACCGCTATGCGCAGTTATGTGAAAGAATCCCTGGAGAAGGGACATATTCGCCCATCGTCATCACCATTGGGAGCAGGGTTCTTTTTTGTAGCCAAAAAGGATGGTTCGCTAAGACCGTGTATTGATTACCGCCTTCTTAATAAGATCACTGTTAAGTTTCAGTATCCCTTGCCATTGATATCTGACTTGTTTGCTCGGATTAAGGGGGCTAGTTGGTTTACTAAGATTGATCTTCGTGGTGCGTATAATCTGGTGAGAATCAGGCAGGGAGAAGAATGGAAAACGGCATTTAATACGCCCGAGGGTCATTTTGAGTATCTGGTGATGCCGTTCGGACTTGCCAATGCTCCATCTGTTTTTCAGTCTTTTATGCATGACATTTTCCGTGAGTATCTGGATAAATTCCTGATTGTTTACTTGGATGACATTTTGATCTTCTCTGATGATTGGGAGTCTCATGTGAAGCAAGTCAGAATGGTTTTCCAGGTACTGCGTGCTAATTCCTTGTTCGTGAAGGGATCAAAGTGTCTCTTCGGTGTGCAGAAAGTTTCATTTTTGGGGTTCATCTTTTCCCCTTCTACTATCAAGATGGATCCGGTTAAGGTCCAGGCCATCCAGGATTGGACTCAGCCGACATCTCTGAAAAGTCTGCAGAAATTCCTGGGCTTTGCTAATTTTTATCGTCGCTTCATCTGTAATTTTTCTAGCATTGCCAGACCATTGACCAATTTGACCAAGAAGGGTGCTGATTTGGTTAATTGGTCTTCTGCTGCTGTGGAAGCTTTTCAGGAGTTGAAGCGTCGTTTTTGCTCTGCCCCTGTGTTGTGTCAACCAGATGTTTCTCTTCCGTTCCAGGTCGAGGTTGATGCTTCTGAGATTGGAGCAGGGGCGGTTTTGTCACAGAGAGGTTCTGGTTGCTCAGTGTTGAAACCATGTGCTTTCTTTTCCAGGAAATTTTCTGCTGCTGAGCGTAATTATGATGTGGGCAACCGAGAGTTGCTGGCCATGAAGTAGGCATTCGAGGAGTGGCGTCATTGGCTTGAGGGAGCTAAGCATCGCGTGGTGGTATTGACTGATCATAAGAATCTTACTTATCTCGAGTCTGCCAAGCGCTTGAATCCTAGACAGGCCCGTTGGTCGTTATTTTTTGTTCGTTTTGATTTTGTGATTTCGTACCTTCCGGGCTCTAAAAATGTGAAGGCGGATGCTCTGTCTAGGAGTTTTGTGCCTGACTCTCCGGGGTTATCTGAGCCGGCGAGTATCCTCAAGGAAGGAGTCATTGTGTCTGCCATCTCTCCTGATTTGCGGAGAGTGTTGCAGAAATTTCAGGCTAATAAACCTGATCGTTGTCCGGCCGAGAAACTGTTCGTCCCTGATAGGTGGACTAGTAAAGTTATCTCTGAACTTCATTGTTCGGTGCTGGCTGGTCATCCAGGAATCTTTGGTACCAGAGAGTTAGTGGCTAGATCCTTCTGGTGGCCATCTCTGTCACGGGATGTGCGTGCTTTTGTGCAGTCCTGTGGGATTTGTGCTAGGGCTAAGCCCTGCTGTTCACGTGCCAGTGGGTTGCTTTTGCCCTTGCCGGTCCCGAAGAGGCCTTGGACACATATTTCGATGGATTTCATTTCTGACCTTCCCGTTTCTCAAAAGATGTCGGTCATTTGGGTGGTCTGTGATCGCTTTTCTAAAATGGTCCATCTGGTGCCCTTGGTTAAATTACCTTCCTCCTCTGATTTGGTGCCTTTGTTCTTCCAGCATGTGGTTCGTTTGCATGGCATTCCTGAGAATATTGTTTCTGACAGAGGTTCCCAGTTTGTCTCGAGGTTCTGGCGAGCCTTTTGTGGTAGGATGGGCATTGATCTATCTTTTTCCTCGGCCTTCCATCCTCAGACTAATGGCCAGACCGAACGAACCAATCAGACCTTGGAAACATATCTGAGATGTTTTGTTTCTGCTGACCAGGATGATTGGGTGTCATTTTTGCCGTTGGCTGAGTTCGCCCTTAATAATCGGGCCAGCTCGGCTACCTTGGTCTCTCCATTTTTCTGCAATTCTGGGTTCCATCCTCGTTTCTCTTCAGGACAGGTTGAGTCTTCGGACTGTCCTGGTGTGGATTCTGTGGTGGACAGGTTGCAGCAGATCTGGACTCAGGTAGTGGACAATTTGACCTTGTGCCAGGAGAAGGCTCAGCTTTTCGCTAATCGTAGACGCCGTGTGGGTCCCCGACTTCGTGTTGGGGATCTGGTTTGGTTATCTTCTCGTCATATTCCTATGAAGGTTTCCTCTCCTAAATTTAAACCTCGTTTTATTGGTCCGTATAGGATTTCTGAGATTCTCAATCCGGTGTCTTTTCGTCTGACCCTCCCAGACTCCTTTTCCATACATAATGTATTCCATAGGTCGTTGTTGAGAAGATACGTGGCACCTATGGTTCCATCTGTGGAGCCTCCTGCCCCTGTTTTGGTGGAGGGGGAATTGGAGTATATTGTGGAGAAAATTTTGGATTCTCGTGTCTCTAGACGGAAACTCCAGTATCTGGTCAAATGGAAGGGTTATGCTCAGGAGGATAATTCCTGGGTTTTTGCCTCTGATGTCCATGCCCCAGATCTAGTTCGTGCCTTTCATGTGGCTCATCCTGGTCGGCCTGGGGGTTCTGGTGAGGGTTCGGTGACCCCTCCTCAAGGGGGGGGTACTGTTGTGAATTCTGTGGCTGAATTCACTCCTGTGGTCACAAGTGGTATTGCAGCCTCTGGGCTTCCTCCCTCAGGTGTTTTGGTGAGCTCGTTGGCTGCCTTGCTATTTAACTCCACCTGAGTCTGTCTTCCTTGCTCCTTGTCAATGTTCCAGTGTTGGATCTGAGCTACTGCATCTTTCCTGTGGCCTGCTGCTCTGCTAGATAAGTGTTGATTTGTTTTTGTTTCCGTTTTTTCTGTCCAGCTGTGCTATTCTTTTTTGCTGGGGGCTCTGGGGCGCAGGGGGTGCACCGCCGTGCCGTTAGTTCGGCGCGGTGGGTCTTTTTGCCTCCCTTTGCGTGGTTTTGCTTTAGGGTTTTTTGTAGACTGCATGGTTCTCTTTGCTGTCCTCGCTCTGTCTAGGGTGTCGGGCCTCACTTTGCTGAATCTATTTCATTCCTACGTTTTGTCTTTTCATCTTGCTGGCAGTCATTGTATGTGGGGGGCTGCCTGTTCCTTTGGGGTGTTTCTCTGAGGCGGGTCGGGCTTGTATTTCTGTCTTCGGGCTGCTCGGCTCCTCGGGCGGTGCCGGGTTGCGTGTGTGGTGTTGGGCGCGGTCCACTGCTGCTTTTGGTTGTGTGAGGGTGGGTTCGGGTATTGCGGTCTGCGGAGATTCCACGTCTCGGAGCTTGTTCTATTGTTTTTGGGTTGTTGCCATATCACTGTATGTGCGCTGATTACTGCACACTGTGTTGCCTGATAGCACAGCATAACAAGGGACACTGTCACCTGAATTTGGAGGGAACAATCTTCAGCCATGGAGGCGGGGTTTGGGGTTTTTTGAATCACCCTTTCCTTACCCGCTGGCTGCATGCTGGCTGCAATATTGGATTGAAGTTCATTCTCTGTCCTCCGTAGTACACGCCTGCACAAGGCAATCTTGCCTTGCGCAGGCATGTACTACGGAGGACAGAGAATGAACTTCAATCCAATATTGCAGCCAGCAGGTAAGGAAAGGGTGATTCAAAAACCCCCAAACCCCGCCTCCATGGCTGAAGATTGTTCCCTCCAAATTCAGGTGACAGTGTCCCTTTAACAGTTGTTGTAGAGATGTGTCTGCTGCTAGAACTCTGTGTGGCATTGACCTGGTCTCTAATCTGAGCTGCTGTTAACATACAATTTCTGAGGCTGGTGACTCGGATAAACTTGTCCTCAGAAGCAGAGGTGATTCTTGGTCTTCCTTTCCTGGGGCGGTCCTCATGTGAGCCAGTTTATTTGTAGCGCTTGATGGTTTTTGCCACTGCACTTGGGGACACTTTCAAAGTTTTCCCAATTTTTCAGATTGACTGACCTTCATTTCTTAAAGTAATAATGGCCACTCGTTTTTCTTTACATTGCTGCTTTTTTCTTGCCATAATACAAATTCTAACAGTCTATTCAGTAGGACTATCAGCTGTGTATCTACCAGACTTCTGCACAAAACAACTGATGGTCCTAACCCCATTTATAAGGCAAGAAATCCTACTTACTAAACCTGACAGGGCACACCTGTGAAGTGAAAACCATTCCCGGTGACTACCTCTTGAAGCTCATCAAGAGAATGCCAAGAGTGTGCAAAAGCAGTCATCAAAGCAAAAGGTGGCTACTTTGAAGAACCTAGAATATAAGACATAATTTCAGTTGTTTCACACTTTTTTGTTAAGTATATAATTCCACATGTGTTAATTCATAGTTTTGATGCCTTCAGTGTGAATGTACAATTTTCATGGTCATGAAAATACTGAAAAATCTTTAAATGAGAAGGTGTGTCCAAACTTTTGGTCTGTACTGTATAAAAACGGATGCCATATGGATGTAAGAAACAGATATAGGGATGACACATGGATAGCATATTGAGGGAACACAGATGACAAAACAAATAAAAATAGTAAATTTTTTTCTGGTTGAAAATAGTCTACTTTTTCACACTCCTCTCAACCTGGACTAAAACATATAAAACATTAAGGCCGGGTTCACATTAGTGATTCTGTGCGCAGCGTATGATCTGCATACGTCATGGGTACATATGTTTAACATTGTGTGCGCAGGGACATGCGTTTGTATGCGGATGTGTATGCATGCGTCGTTTCGTGATGTGCGGCGGTGTCCGGTGAATGCAACATGTTGCATTTTTTGAGGCGTCAAATATTGCGCAATGGACGATTGCGTAAAAAACAAAACACATTACTGTCTATGGGAACTCATTGCTACGCAAGGACATGAGTACGCATGCGTACTTCACACTAATCATGTCCAGGAAACTATGTTATCACCTGCAAAACCACTGATGTATAGAAGGGGTTGTGGAGACAGGTAGTCCATTACGCTCAAGACTTAGGACGGAAGCACAAGACTCTGGATGCAAGTATAGAAGCTTTGAAAATGTCTGTTTCTCTTTGCAGTCTGCACTCTGTACAATTTTTTTGTTCAGGTCCCTTGTAGACTGTTTGCTGCTCCGGTCCTGTTGCTGCTGTCCTGTGTACTCTGTGGTAATTTTTTTTTCTTTTCCTTGTAGACTGTTGCTCCAATCCTGGTGCTGCTGCAGTTTTCCAGGTTCTGTTGCCGTCTTCCTGGTTCTGTCTGACTGCTGTGCTGTTGGACTAATGCTTGTAATGTAAGTATTGGTGTCCTTTTTTTTTTTTTTTTGTGCTACATTGTGTTTGGCTTCTATCAAGTTTTTACATTTGACTTTTTTTTTCTCTAGTGTTTCACTTAACTGCTGCCTGCTTTTCCAACATGTCCTCCACTGAAGCTTCCGAAAGTGGACATGACGCTGATTATGTAATCACATTTGATTCACTGATTGGTATGTATTGACTTTCAATACTAGATATGTGTTAAATCATGTATTTTCTTTATAGGTACCTGACAGTGCAGAAGAGCAGGAGCAGTCTAGTGGAAATGATTCTTCCCAGGGTTAAGTTTCTGAGGAGGAAAGACGGGGTGTAAGTAGCCTTTATCAGAGTTGCAATTGAATTTGTTTTCAGTTTCACTTACAAATTTTTTGGGGGGATTTCATCTCTAGGTTCCACAAAGTGAGGAAGGACAACCGGATATTGATAATTAAGTCCTTATTCAAGCTGTGCAAGAGCGAGCAGCGTTGTGGGACACCCGTGATCGGAATCATTCCGACTCAGCCTTGATCCAACGACTCTGGGATGAAGTGGCCAGATCACTGTTGGATGATTGAAACCATGCAAGGCCACAAGTCAGAAAGGATTTTGGTAAGTATTGCAATGTTGTCTTTTACACGTCGGTTTTGCTGTAAATGTTAGTGTCTTTTTACAGTAAGTTTTCTTCCCCCTTCACAGTGAAGTTAAAGTTCGTTGGCGCTCGATGAAGGATCACTTCAATAATGACATGAGAGAGGAGATTTGGGTTCGAAGTTATGATGCTCGAAAAGTCAGAAAATATAAGTACCATCAGCGGCTTTTTTTTCTGAGGCCTACGCTTGCTCAGTGAAAGTGAGTATCTTTTGTGTTGTCTTACTATTATTTAAACTTTTAATTTGTTTTCTAATGATTTTCATTTATTTTCCACACAGAACCTGGTGCAGCACCACAGAACCTGGATCGTCCTCTGTTTGACCGGCCCCTCATCGACCAACCAACGAACAGGCCCAGTCATCCACCAGCGATGGAGCAACCAGGCAGGCCTCACAGGCGGAGGAACAGGAAACCGGTACATCAAGTTTTCCCCTCTCCCAGCCCTCTGCCACTACTTTACTTGGGTCTGCTCACCAGGGCCTGTGAGAGGTCTGTCAAGCCCGAGTTTATACACTTAAGCTCGGTCTTCTAGGCTGGGATAAAGGCGGCTGTAGAAAGAATGGATAGTGGGTTCACTCACTTGAACACACTTTTATAGGACGTCCACAAACGCCTTGACCTTAACAGATCGGCGCAACATTTTTCCACTAATGAATGGGGCGTGATGGAAAACCTTAGTCCTGATCTCCAGCTCTGTGATTAAGGCCTGTCAGGATGCTTACACCGAGGCCATGCAGTGGTCCCGATAGCAGCAGCAAGCAACAAGTTCTTTCCCTACAGGGCAACAAGTTCAGGTCAGCATCAGTGCCAGCACCTTTCCCAACCTATCCAGCACAACCACAGCTGGACATTAGGAGTATTCCAACACTACCCAGCTACACCATGCAGCCGATTGCAGCATCCCAGTCTTCCACTTCACCCATGCAGCCGAGTGCAGCAGCCCAGTCCTCTTCTTCAACCATAGAGCCAAGTGCAGCAGCCCAGACTTCTACTCCCACCACGCATCAACAGGAAGGAAGAGGCCGAGGAAGCAGCAAAAGCAAACTCAGGAAACGTAAAACTGAACAAAAACATTACTCACTCCCTCCACCCTAACCTCAGAAGGTATCTTTGTTGTCTAATCTGTCCACACCTTCCCTTGGTTCTTTCCCATCCAATGTGTCAATCCCTTACAACTTGTTTTCAACTCCTAATGTGTCCTCTTCCCCCAATGTGTCCTCTGTAATGTGTCTGACCCATTCCTCCAATTGTCTGCCACTTCCTCTACTTAGCCAACCACTCCAAGCCTACCATCACAGCCCAACAACCCCCAGGTCCACCATGTCACTTCCTCCTGCAGAACCCAAAAATAAATCATATTTTACATATTTTTTTAATTTTAAAATTGTTTTTATTTTTGTTAATAAAAATTCTTTTGATTCACAATAACTGTCTCACTGTGTTTTCTTTAGCACTTTATTTAAACGTGTATATTGCTGAGTGTATTGTTGAGTGAAGTATTAACGGGTGTTAAGGTGTTTATTATTAAACTTACATTAAAGGTGACAATGCAACAGTCAGAAAAAGGTACAGGTATATAACATTACAGATACATTTGACTTATTTACAGCTTAAACCATTTCATCTTGCCATGACACATGTCCAATATCAGAGACGAAGTAGACAGCAAATGTATCCCTCATTTGGGCAACTTCGACTGTAGTCTTCAGAGGGTGAGCATGATTATCCGGCAATGTGGTATTAACAGGTTCCTCCAGTTCGAAGTGGGGTTGTTCTTTTGACAGTATGTAATTATGCAGAACACCACACACTTTCACAACCTCATTGGTGTTCCCAAAATGAACCATTTAGCTTTCAGCAAACCAAAGGCACACTCCACAGTTCTTCATGCCCTTGTCAGTCTGTAGTTGAAAATCCTTTTGCTGTGATTCAAGTCCCGACTTGAGTTTGGTTTTATGAGGTTGGCACACATTTGAAACACCTCATCCCCAACAAAAAAAATGGCATTGGCGGTCCTTCAGCGTTCAGAAGAGGTTGTGGAGGTGGAAAATTAAAATTATTAGCATACAAACATTGTCCCATGTCAGAGTTTTTGAAAGTCTGAGTAATTTCCACGTCCAAATGAGTTAAACGTCAATGGCAACAAATCAACATTCAGCATCCGCAATCGCCATTAGAAAAATGGAAAAGTATTTTTTTATAATTGAAGTACTTGGATACACTTCCAGCAGGTTTAAGCATCAGAATGTGTTTGCCGTCCACAGCCCCCACATTGTTGGGAATATTACAAATTTCCTTGAATTTTTCAGCTAGAGTTCAGTTGTGGGTTGGGGGAGGAATTCTGCACGCAGAACGTCACACAATGCATGGCAGGTGTCTCCAACAATCCCAGAAAGGGTGGAAAGTCCAATCCGAAATTGAAAATGTAAAGATCTTAAGGTCTCTCCGGTAGCCAGGAATCTGTGGAAAAAAAATAAAATGGGGAAAAAAATAAATCAGTACATGGCGTTTATAACAAGAATATTACTTACAGGTGTTTCTTTTTCAAAATTATGTACCTTAGGGTCACCAACAGACGCTCCTCAGCAGGAATTGCTCTACGTAGCTCTGTGTCCTGCCTGGTGATGGATCTTCTGACACGTAGCAGCAATTCTTGGAAGCTCTGTTCAGACATTCTTGGGTAATCAAAAAACTTTTGCGGGTTTTCACGAAGCTCAGTGAACAATGAATGGTAGGCTCCACGGCTCCCTCGGACTTCAACAATGGGGTGTTGCCAATAGCGATGACGTCTTCTCCGTCTTTCTCTTCTCTTTCTCACAAGCCACAGCAAAAGCTAAAGCCAATTTCAATGATAAATCCAGATTCAGATTGAAGCTCTCCACGCTAAGATCCATCCTGTAGCAGGATACAACAGCAAAACAAGAGGACTTCATCTGTGCAGGGTCAAAATATAGAAATCCCATAAGCCACGCCCATTGGGAAATACCATACACATAAACAGAGCAAACACATGCAAAAACGCATGCACACGTAGCGTTTTTTTGCTGTCATGCGTAAGATCTTGCAGATAAAAGACGCAGTGTAAACATGCAATTTGGCATGCGTTTGCACATGCAGATGATACGTTGCGCACATATATACAAATGTGATCTTAGCCTAAAAGATACACAAGGGAAGGCCTTCATCTTATAACGCCTGACATCCCTTACCCAAAGTTTCTAATTACACCTTAAACAAAGCAGAGGTCCACAAACTCATGCAGACCTATTAAATGCTAGAACAAAACTAAGATCCTTAATGAATCAGGCCTCTACCTGGCATGGCAATCATACAGAGAGATATTTCTATGAATATTCCAATTCCCACATTCCCTTCACATATATCCCTATAATTAAATCCCACCTCTGAGGATAACCCTCATAAACGTCAGGAAATTATTGGTGCTTTCTGTGATTATCATGATTCCGTATATAATTTGAGGGGACCCTTGGCCAACATGTTTGCTTCAGACTTTCGGACAAGAAAATTCACTGAAGACTAATATGTATAGTTTTTCCAAAAATAATCGTTACATTTTCACTGACTAATTCAACTGGAGTGAGAAAACGTAATAAGACATACAGTGGGGGAAATAAGTGTTTGATCCCTTGCTGATTTTGTAAGTTTGCCCACTGACAAAGACATGAATAGTCTATAATTTTAAGGGTAGGTTAATTTTAACATTGAGAGATAGAATATCTAAAATAAAATCCAGAAAATCACATTGTATAAATTATATTCATTTATTTGCATTTTGTAGTGAAAAATAAGTATTTGATCCCTCTGGCAAACAAGACTTGATACTTGGTGGCAAAACCCTTATTGGCAAGCACAGCAGTCAGACGTTTTTTGGAGTTGATGAGGTTTGTGCACATGTCAGGAGGAATTTTGGTCCACTCCTCTTTGCATATCATGCCTAAATCATTAGGATTTTGAGGCTGTCGCTTGGCAACTTGAAGCTTCAACTCCCTCCATAAGTTTTCTATGGGATTAAGGTCTGTAGACTGGCTAGGCCACTCAAAGATTTTAATGTGCTTAAATTTTGAGCCACTCCTCTGTTGCCTTGGCTGTAATATTGAAATTTGGGTTGGATAAATCTATCCCGTGTGTGCTGTGGCCGTTCCCAATAAGACTGAGTATTTTGAGCGCTCATCAAGAATGAATCTGTACACGATTGTGACAGGAAAGCATTCCATCAATACTGCCCCTTTATTTCCTGGTACATAGTTTTATAATTGCATATAGAAAGGAGTGGTTAGGGGTGGTTAGTTAATTAACATATTGTCTAGCTCCTCTGTTATTGGTTATCTGAATATATATGGAATATTGTGATTAATGCACATATGACTGCTGATTAAGCAACTAAAATGAAGTTCTCTGCATCTGGGACAAAGTTGAGACATCTCATCAGCACTTAATACATCTGGAGTTCTTCTGCTTTTCGGGTGGAAAACACCGAACAGTCTGTCTGGCTTATATTAGTTTATGTCAGCCATTTTAAGCAATTGATTATAATGTATATAGATATATTTGCGTTTATATGAGTATATATGATTATAGAGGAGTATATATATGCAAGTGAGATCTACATGATATAAATATTTCTATCACAGCTGTATCTTTTGAGTCATTGTGTTGCTGGAAAACCCAGCCATGACCCAGTTTTAATGTCCTAGCCAAGGGAAGGAGGCCGTCACTCAGGATTTTATGGTACATCCAGTCTCCCACTGATGCGGTGAAGTAGTCCTGTGCCCTTAGCAGAGAAACCCACCAAAAAATAATGCTTCCACCTCCATGATTCACAGTGGGGATGGTATTCTTTGGGTCATAGGCAGCATTTCTCTTCCTTCTGATATAGAAAGGTTAATGTTTTTCCTTCTTTGCAAGAATTTGTTCTTATATTGTTGTAGCCTTATAGTCTCCGATTCAAGGATTTTATACTTATCTCATATGAAATGTTTTCAAGAGTCAGCAAGAACATGTTTTGGGTACATGGTAAATAAAGGTCACTATGACCTGGGTAACAGAGGGACTACATGAGTTACACTGCTGTAAATGGTATAAAATACTGATTCTGGTGTGAACTCGGAAATTATCGGCCAGTAAGCTTAACCTCTACTGTGGGTAAAATGCTGGAGGGCATTCTAAGGGATGCTATACTGGAGTATCTGAAGAGGAATAACCTCATGACCCAGTATCAGCACGGGTTTACTAGGGACCGTTCATGTCAGACTAATTTGATCAGTTTCTATGAAGAGGTAAGTTCCGGATTGGACCAAGGGAACCCAGTCGATGTAGTGTATATGGACTTTTCAAAAGCTTTTGATACGGTGCCACACAAAAAGCTGATACATAAAATGAGAATAATGGGGATAGGGGAAAATATGTGCAAGTGGGTTGAGAGCTGGCTCAGGGATAGGAAACAAAGGGTGGTTATTAATGGAGCACACTTGGACTGGGTAGCGGTTAGCAGTGGGGTATCACAGGGGTCAGTATTGGGCCCTCTTCTTTAACATATTTATTAATGACCTTGTAGGGGGCATTCAGAGTAGAATTTCAATATTTGCAGATGACACTAAACTCTGCAGGGTAATTAATACAGAGGAGGACAATTTTATATTACAGGATGATTTATGTAAACTAGAAGCTTGGGCTGATAAATGGCAAATGAGCTTTAATGGGGATAAATGTAAGGTCATGCACTTGGGTAGAAGTAATAAGATGTATAATTATGTGCTTAATTCTAAAACTCTGGGCAAAACCGTCAATGAAAAAGACCTGGGTGTATGGGTGGATGACAAACTCATATTCAGTGGCCAGTGTCAGGCAGCTGCTACAAAGGCAAATAAAATAATGGGATGCATTAAAAGAGGCATAGATGCTCATGAGGAGAACATAATTTTACCTCTATACAAGTCACTAGTTCGACCACACTTAGAATACTGTGCACAGTTCTGGTCTCCGGTGTATAAGGAAGACATAGCTGAACTAGAGCGGGTGCAGAGAAGAGCGACCAAGGTTATTAGAGGACTGGGGGGTCTGCAATACCAAGATAGGTTATTACACTTGGGGCTATTTAGTTTGGAAAACCGAAGACTAAAGGGTGATCTTATTTTAATGTATAAATATATGAGGGGACAGTACAAAGACCTTTCTGATGATCTTTTTAATCATAGACCTGAAACAGGGACAAGGGGGCATCCTCTGCGGTTGGAGGAAAAAAGGTTTAAGCATAATAACAGACGCGGAATCTTTACTGTAAGAGCAGTGAGACTATGGAACTCTCTGCCGTATGATGTTGTAATGAGTGATTCATTACTTAAATTTAAGAGGGGACTGGATACCTTTCTGGAAAAGTATAATGTTTCAGGGTATATACACTAGATTCCTTGATAGGGCGTTGATCCAGGGAACTAGTCTGATTGCCGTATGTGGAGTCGGGAAGGAATTTTTTTCCCCAATGTGGAGCTTACTCTTTGCCACGTGGTTTTTTTTTCCCTTCCTCTGGATCAACATGTTAGGGCATGTTAGGTTAGGCTATGGGTTGAACTAGATGGACTTATAGTCTTCCTTCAACCTTAATAACTATGAATAAACTAGCAAAGTGATTTGCTCACAACCAATTTGCATTCTTTTCTCCGAGCGCTTGTTATCTGTGGGCAAAATCTATTAATTCGGCCTCACTGGTGATCCGGCATATAGGACTTTGGGTCAAAATGAAAACAGCCTTGACAGTTTTGGCGCCCAAAGTGGGGACGTGTGTTGTGAATTCCGCTCTTGGGCTCCCTCCGGTGGTTGTAAGTAGCATTTTTGTGAGTTCTGCTCTTGGGCTCCCTCCTGTGGTTTTGAGTGGTATGGCTGCTTCTTGGATTTAGCTTCAGCAGCTGTTTTCACTGATCGTCTTTCTGGCTCGGCTATATTAGTCTGGCCTTATCCCTCATTCAATGCCAGTTGTCAATTGTTCCTGCCTGGAGTCATTGCTCTTAGGATTTTCCTGACACTCTGATCAGTTCAGCAAAAGCTAAGTCCTTGCTTGTCCTTTTGCAGTTCATTTGTTGTGGACTTTCTTGTTCAGCACTTTCTATGTTTTGTTCATTTGTCCAGCTTATCAGTATGGATCTATTCAGCTAGGCTGGAGGCTCTGGGCAGCAGAGTTTGCCCTCCACACCTCTAGTCAGGTGTGGAGATTTTTGCATTCCTCTGCGGTGGACTTTTTCTAGTTTTTATTACTGACCGCACAGCGTTCTATCCTGTACTATTTCTATCTAGCTAGAAGTGGCCTCCTGTGCTTAATCTTGTTTCATACTACGTATGTCATTTCCTTCTCCTCTCACAGTCATTACTTGTGGGGGGCTAATCTATCCTTTGGGGATTTTCTCTGAGGCAAGATAGTTTTCCTGCTTCTATCCTTAGGGTTAGTTAGCTCTTAGGCTGTGACGAGATGCCTAGGCAGAGTTAGGAGCATTCCACGGCTACTTCTAGTGTTGTGTCGAGCTTAGGGACTGCGGTCAGTATAGTTACCACCTGCTCAGAGCTAGTCGCATGTCGCTCCTTAATCACCAGACCATAACAGACGTGGTAACCAGCTAATTCGGAATCCGTATGTGGGAATTTCCTGAGAGACTGGACATACAAATTCCAGCTGCAGCAAGGTAGCAAGCCCTATTCCTACACTTTTGTTTTTGCATTTGCAATCTCTCTGGATCTCTCCATATTTCTGGGTAAAGGCTGCAAACACGGCATCACCAGTGAGTTTTGTGATTTGTCTATGTCTGTATGAGAGTTGAATAATAGAGTAATAAGATAACTGTTACCTGTATTATCTGTCAGCCTACTAACTGGTTGTGTAGTGCAGAGCTGGGACAGTCTCTGCAGTTTTATTGCATTGGTCATCTTGGAATAGCAGTGCATTGTGTTTTTGTTTTTGTAATTTGCTTCGGCGTTCCCTGGGCAGGCTGTGAATCTTTGTATGTATGTTTATGAGAACCTCTGAATGAGATGAGCGATGAGTAACTGAGTATAAAGGACAAATAAATCCCTGATTGATGAGGGGTTCCGATAGGTGTGGTCCTCTTTATGTGACAGAGGACGTTATTCAACTCACTTTGAGCTGAATCATACGGAGTGATTGAGATAAGGGATTGGTTTTTTTTGTAAAATCAGCTGATTTCAGATCGCTGGGAAATAATCCTTGAATGAGCATGAATGAATTGTAACAGACCATTCTGTGAAAGGTGCACAGGTATCCTGGGTATAGTGTGCCAAGGGGATGAAGGTCCACTGTTTCATGGGGAATATTTGGAGTTTCTGTGACATGCTGAATATAGAAACTGCCAAGAACTGAACATTCTTTCTGTTTTAGGAGAGGGGTGATGAAGCTGCGTGCAAGTTTTTCTTTTCTGTACTGCAGTCAGTGTGCGCTGGGACATTTGTGGTTTTAACGCAGCAGTACTATATAGAAGCGGACAGTAGTATTGTAAGTTGATTTTGGAAGTTTAAAGTAAAATATTGTGCCTATTTTAGAGAAAACTTGTGATTGTTTGGTCATCAGCGTTTTCCTACCTGCTTCTAGTTGTGTGGTTGATGTACAGCCGAGGATCAGCAGAAGGTGGTAGCCAACTGCATGGCTGGTCTAGTAGGTGAGAGGCCTATCACATCTGGGCCTTCCTACTTTAGTCAGCTGTCTTTTTTTGTGGGTGAGAGAGCCACGTGAGCCTTCCCACTGTCCATGGAGCTGGTCTAGTAGGTGAGAGGCCTGTCACACCTGGGCCTTCCTACTTTAGTCAGCTGGTCTAATGGGTGAGAGCTGAAAGAGCCTTCCTGTTACACCCTGCAGGTCTACCGGGTGAGAGAGCCTTCCCGCTACACCTTGACAGGCTCATTCTGATTTACTAGTGTGGCCTGCAAAGTCAAGGCACACCGAGAGGGCATTTGCAGAAAGGTGAGCTGTCTGGAGAAAAAGTTGAAGCCATAGGCAACTTGTTCTGTGTGCAGTCAGGGCCCCAATGGGATCCAAAATAGTTATACATATACTAAAAGATAGAGAAGGAAAATAAGTAGTGAAGAATGTGGAACCAATATTGAAAAAGGCAAACATGCCAGAGTGTGGATGTTTGGATGTACAAAAATGGCAAAGACAAGGGAAGAAAATAGCAAGTGAATAAATGGTGTAATGGAGCTGAGAAAGTGAAGTAGTATGGAAGTAAGGTGTATTATTAGTGATGAGCGAATATACTCGTTACTCGAGACTTCTCGAGCATGCTCAGGGGTCCTCCGAGTATTTTTTATTGCTTGGAGATTTAGTTTTTCTTGCCGCATCTGAATGATTTACATCTGCTAGCCAGCATAAGTACATGTGGGGGTTGCCTGGTTGCTAGGGAAGAAGCTGACACAGTAGTGGAGACTGACTTTTGGAGAGGAAGCTGACAGTAGTCCTGAGAGGGAGGAAGTTATTTTACATCATGTCACCCCGAACAGACCATCCGGTCACCTCCACCAACAGACAACCATCCACATCAGGACCAAAGAGGGTGGCTAGAGTAAGAGACACAGGAGCATTATTCCTGGTGCCCCTATGACCATCTAGCTATGTTAAAACAGTTGCCTGACCCTGAGAACCAACCTTTCCCATGTTACAGAGAGAAAAAAAAAGACAATACAACGGACGTATAAGTGCACCTGGGCAGACCTAGAGAGTTTGGTGACTGCGAAGGCAGGTGACTTACTATGACACATAATTAAAACTCCTACAGATGTGACAAAGGACACTAAGCAGAGGAGATTTTCCACCTCCTTTGCCTTCAGACTAGGAAACCGGCAAATGTGTACCCTGTTCTTGTCCCCTCAGGACCTGGTCCTACTTTGATGACGACCATAACAATGCTAGAATTTTTGATTGACACTGGGGCAGCCGGGACTTTGGTGCACAAAGACTCGATAATGCCAGGCAAGATTACCGTATATACTCAAGTATAAGCTGAGATTTTCAGCCCACTTTTTTGGGCTGAAAGTCCCCCTCTCGGCTTATACTCGAGTCATAGGCAGGGGCCGGCAGAGGAGGGGAGCAGGGGCTGTGAAATAATACTCACCTACTCCTGGCGCGGTCCCTGCAGGTCCCTGGCTTCCCCGGCGCCGGCAGCAGCAGATTCTTCCTGTACTGATCGGTCACTGTTATGATGCGGTGGTCTAGGAGCAACATGGAACGAGCTCTGAAGGAAGTGGTAACTGTACTGACCGCAGTCCCTAAGCTCAACACAACACTAGAAGTAGCCGTGGAATGCTCCTAACTCTCCCTAGGCATCTCGTCACAGCCTAAGAGCTAACTACCCCTAAAGACAGAAGCAGGAAAACTATCTTGCCTCAGAGAAAATCCCCAAAGGATAGATTAGCCCCCCACAAATAATGACTGTGAGTGGAGAGGAAAAAGACATACACAGAATGAAACCAGGATGAGCACAGGAGGCCAGTCTAGCTTGATAGATAGGACAGGATGGAATACTGTGCGGTCAGTATAAAACACTACAAAAATCCACGCAGAGTTTACAAAAAAAATCTCCACACCTGACTAAAGGTGTGGAGGGTAAATCTGCTTCCCAGAGCTTCCAGCAAGACAGAATTAATTCATACTGATAACGCTGGTCAAACATAGAAAGCACTGAACGGATAAGTCCACAATCTGTGAACAGAAAAGCGCAAGCAAAAACTTAGCTTTGCTGAACTGGTCAGGATACCAGGGAAATCCAAAGAGATGTGAATCCAACCAGGAACCATTTACAAGTGGCACTGGCTGAAGAAAGAGCCAGGCCTAAATAGCCGAGCAGAAGAGATGATAAGTGGAGGCAGCTGATGACAGCTAACTCCAAGGAGCAGCCATACCACTTGAAACCACAAGAGGGAGCCCAAGAACCGAACTCACAAAAGTGCCACTTACAACCACCGGAGGGAGCCCAAGAGCGGAATTCACAACAGGTCACATGGTACCGCTCATTACAGTAATGAATATGCGGCTCCACCTCCCATAGAGGTGGAGCCGCATATTCATTACTGTAATGAGCAGTAACGGTGACCGCTCAGTACAGGATGAAGCTGCGTCGTCGGGGAAGCAGGGACCTGCACAGCGCCAGGACCAGGTGAGTATACGGGGGAGGGGAGCGCTGCGCGATAGTCACCTTTCCTCGTTCCGGGCGTCGCTCTGTCTTCAGCAGTGACGCTCAGGTCAGAGGGGGCGGTGACGTGGTTAGTGCGCGCCCTCTGCTGAACGTCAGTGCTGAACATGGAGTGGAGCCGGAAGGAGGAGCAGGTGACTATTGAAAGTGCCGGGGGCCTGAGCGACGGAGAGGTGAGTATGTGATTTATTTATTTTTTAATCGCAGCAACAGCAAATGGGGCAAGTGTCTGTATGGAGCATCTATGGGGACATAATATTTGTGCAGCACTATATGGGGCCATAACATTTGTGCAGCACTGTATGGAGCCATAATGTTTGTGCAGCACTATAAGGGGCCATAATGTTTGTGCAGCACTATATGGGGCCATAACATTTGTGCAGCACTATATGGGGCCATAACATTTGTGCAGCACTATATGGGACCATAACATTTGTGCAGCACTATATGGGGCCATAATGTTTGTGCAGCACTATATCGGGTCATAACGTTTGTGCAGCACTATATGGGGCCATAACGTTTGTGCAGCACTATAAGGGGCCATAACGTTTGTGCAGCACTATATGGGGCCATAACGTTTGTGCAGCACTATATGGGGCCATAACGTTTGTGCAGCACTGTATGGGGCCATAACGTTTGTGGAGCACTATATGGGGCAAGTGTCTGTATGGGGCCATAATTAACATTTGTGGAGCATTACGGTATATGGGGCAAGTGTCTGTATGGAGCATCTTATAGGGCCATAATCAAGGTTTGTGCAGCACTATATGGGGCAAATATCTTTATGGAGCATTTGTGCAGCATTATATTGGGCAAATGTGTCTATGGAGCATCTTATGGGGCCATTATTAACCTTTATGCAGGATTATATGGGGCATATTTTAATATGGAGCATCTTATGGGGCCCATCATAAACTGTATAGAGCATTATATGGGGCTCCTGATTCAATATGGATATTCAAATACAGGAATATTTTTCCCCTTTATTTTTTTTCTTTTTTTTTTTTTTTTTTTTCCTATACTATGTTGTGCATAAATATGTGATTCTTCAGAATTTGTTTTAGTCTTTGCCTGATGAAGAGACCTGTGTAGTCTCGAAAGCTTGCAATTTGTTACCATCTTTTCAGTTAGCCATTAAAAGGTATCAACCACTGAGGACTCTCAATTCTAAATATTTTTCTATCCACTGGCTAACACGGTACCAAGATATATTTCTAAAGAAGAAAATAACCGGGTACCTCTAGTGGTTACCTACAACCCAAATCTGGAGGTGCTAAGGGGAGCTGCACGGAAATTACAACCTTTACTGCAAAAAGATGCCCGATTACAATCCATTTTTCCAGACCCCCCACTACTGTGTTTTAGGCAGCCCCCAAATCTAAGAAGCATCATTGTCAGGAGCTCCCTGTCCTCTCCAACAGCTGCAGGAACCTTTCCTTGCAACCAGAAAAAATGTAAAACCTGTCCATTTATAATGACCACAGACAAGATAAAGATCCCCAATTCACATCAGGACTACAAGATCCCAGGTACTTTCAGCTGCGTCACTTCTAATGTGGTGTACCTAATTATATGTACTAAATGTCCAACTGGGGGTCTGTATGTGGGGGAGACAGGGCAGAAGCTTAGAACAAGGATGAACTCTCATCGCCATACAATAAGAGAAAAAAGAATGGATCTACCGGTGGCAATACATTTCTGTCTCCCAAATCATAACATTATGGACATGAAATTACTTGTATTGAAAGGAAACTTCAAATCGCAAAAAGACAGGAGAGTCTGGGAATATAAACTGATGACGACCTTTGACACTCTTAATGCAGGAATGAATGTGTCACATGGATTTATGTCTTTTTACATCAACTAAGGAACTTGCCCCTCAGACCATGAAGGGTCATTAAAACAGAGACCCTAATCACAGGACAATAAAACAATCCTTATCTAAGAATTGGCCCAATATTTATGGACGTAACTGTTTATCACCCATGGTATTTCTGCTTCATGTCACCTGGCTTATCCATGGTTTTTTTTTTTTTTTTTTTCCTATACTATGTTGTGCATAAATATGTGATTCTTCAGAATTTGTTTTAGTCTTTGCCTGATGAAGAGACCTGTGTAGTCTCGAAAGCTTGCAATTTGTTACCATCTTTTCAGTTAGCCATTAAAAGGTATCAACCACTGAGGACTCTCAATTCTGGATATTCAAAAACACTTAACCTACTGATGTCTCAATTAATTTTACTTTTATTGGTATCTATTTTTACTTTTGACAATTATTGGTAGCTGCTGCATTATACTCGAGTCATTAAGTTTTCCCAGTTTTTTGTGGCAAAATTAGGGGGCTCGGCTTATACTCGAGTATATACGGTACTAACAAAATGAAGGAATGTGTAGGGGTAGAAGACTGGTGACTGAAGCTCCAACTAAACAGATAAAACAAAAATTACGAGAGACAAGCTGTGCTTACAAAGCTTATTGTTATTGAGAATGCTCCTATGATTTTTCTGGGAACAGATGTGTGTTTAGTGCTATCCAGGCCACCATACAATACACTCCAGAGGGTATTACAGTCACAAGTCCCCTCTCAGATAATCACTTGTGTAAGACTGCAGCAATGGTGTATATGACAAAAGCAGTAAAAGTAGAACCTGACACCAGAATGTCTGAGGACAGGGAAGTGAGTCAGGTACCAGACATCATTTGGGCAAAGGGAAAAACTGATGTAGGTCGGCTGCCAGTCCCCCTGGTTACGAGCAGGGGCTCTGGTGCAAAGATCTTCCCCCCTGTAACATCCCTTTGTATCCCATTAAAGGGAACCTGTCACCCCCAAAATCGTAGATGAGCTAAGCCCACGAGCATCAGGGGCTTATCTACACTCATTCTGGAATGCTGTAGATAAGCCCCCGATGCATCCTGAAAGATGAGAAAAAGAGGTTAGATTATACTCACCCAGGGGCGGTCCCACTGCGGTCCGGTCCGATAGGCGTCGTGGTCTGGTGCCTCCCATCTTCTTACGATGACGCCCTCTTGTTGTTGAGGGCAGAGCAAAGTACTGCAGTGCGCAGGTGCCAGTAAAGGTCAGAGAGGCCCGGCGCCTGCGCACTGCAGTACTTTGCTCTGCCCTGAACAGAACAAAGTACACCTGCGCCGGAGCCGCAGCGTGAATACAAGAAGAGGACGTCATCGTAAGAAGATGGGAGGCCCTGTACAGGACCGCAACGCCCATCGTACCCGGACCGCCCCTGGGTGAGTATAATCTAACCCCTTTTCTCATCTTTCAGAATACATCGGGGGCTTATATACAGCATTACAGAATGCTGTAGATAAGCCCCTGATGCTGGTGGGCTTAGCTCATCTTCGATTTTGGGGGTGAAAGGTTCCCTTTAAGGAAAAAGGACCCAAGGGTTCCCCTGGCACTTATAGAATGGTTAATGATTTAAGGGCTATTAATGATGTTACAGAGAGTGTGACCTCAATTGTTCCTAACCTACACACCTTAATATCACAGATCCCAGCGACGTCAAAATGTTTCAGTCATTGATGTGGCAAATGCATTATTCTCTGTACCCCTGCACCCTGATTGTCAGTATCTTTTTGCTTTCACTTACGAAGGTAAACAGTACTGTTGGACAGTCCTCCCACAGAGATGAATGAACTCCCCTACTATCTATTCAACAGCAATGGCAGGGATCCTGGAGCAGTGGCAACCACCTCATCCACATATTGTACTATTACAGTACCTGGTTGACCTCATGCTCTGCTGCCCAGACCAGATGTCCTGTAAGGAAGCTACAGTTTCTTTGATATGCATTTAAGCAGAAAAGAGTTGCAAAGTCTCACGTGACAAATTACAATATTGAAAACATAAGGTGACATTTTTAGGCCACTATATTGCTGAAGGTACAAGACACCTGACTGAAGAGAGAAAACAGGCAGTTCAAAATCTCCCACTTACCCAGGTCACACTGACATCTACAGTCATGGCCAAAAATTTTGAGAATGACACCAAAATTATATTTTCACATGATCTGCTGCCCTCTGGTTTGTATTAGTGTTTGTCTGATGTTTATATCACATACAGAAATATAATTGTAATCATATTATGAGTACCAATAGGTTATATTGACAGTTAGAATGAGTTAATGCAGCAAGTCAATATTTGCAGTGTTGACCCTTCTTCAAGACCTCTGCAATTCTCCCTGGCATGCTCTCAATCAACTTCTGGACCAAATCCTGACTGATAGCAGTCCATTCTTGCATAATCAATGCTTGCATTTTGCCAGAATTTGTTGGTTTTTGTTTGTCCACCTGTCTCTTGATGATTGACCACAAGTTCTCAATGGGATTAAGATCTGGGGAGTTTCCAGGCCATGGACCCAAAATCTCTATGTTTTGTTCCATGAGCCATTTAGTTATCACCTTTGCTTTATGGCAAGGTGCTCAATCATGCAGGAAAAGACATTGTTGGGCGCCAAACTGCTCTTGGACGGTTGGGAGAAGTTGCTCTTGGAGGACATTCTGGTACCATTCTTTATTCATGGCTGTGTTTTTAGGCAAGACTGTGAGTGAGCCGATTCCCTTGGCTGAGAAGCAACCCCACACATGAATGGTTTCAGGATGCTTTACAGTTGGCATGAGACAAGACTGGTGGTAGCGCTCACCTTTTCTTCTCCGAATAAGCTGTTTTCCAGATGTCCCAAACAATCAAAAAGGGGATTCATCAAAGAAAATGACTTTGCCCCAGTCCTCAGCAGTCCACTCCCTGTACCTTTTGCAGAATATCAGTCGGTCCCTGATGTTTTTTCTGGCTTCTTTGCTGCCCTCCTTGAAACCAGGCCTTGCTCAAAGAGTCTCCGCCTCACAGTGCGTGCAGAAGCACTCACACCAGCCTGCTGCCATTCCTGAGCAAGCTCGGCACTGCTGGTAGTGTGATCCCGCAGCTGAAACAGTTTTAAGATACGGTCCTGGCGCTTGCTGGTCTTTCTTGGGCGCCCTGGAGCCTTTTTGACAACAATGGAAGCTCTCTCCTTGAAGTTCGTGATGATGCGATAGATTGTTGACTGAGCTGCAATCTTTGTAGCTGCGATACTCTTCCCTGTTAGGCCATTTTTGTGCAGTGCAATGATGGCTGCACGTGTTTCTTTAGAGATAACCATGGTTAACTGAAGAGAAACAATGATACCAAGCACCAGCCTCCTTTTAAAGTGTCCAGTGATGTCATTCTTACTTAATCATGACTGATTGATCGCCAGCCCTGTCCTCATCAACACCCACACCTGTGTTAATGGATCAATCACTAAAACGATGTTAGCTGCTCCTTTTAAGGCAGGACTGCAATTATGTTGAAATGTGCTTTGGGGGTTAAAGTTCATTTTCTTGGCAAATATTGACTTTGCAAGTACAGTAATTGCTGTTAAGCTGATCACTCTGACATTCAAGAGTATATGCAAATTACCATTAGAAAAAATGAAGCAGTAGACTTTGGAAAAATTAATATTTGTCTCATTCTCAAAATTTTTGTCCATGACTGTACACACTTTCCTAGGCTTGGTGTCCTATTGTAGGCCTTTGCAGATTATGCAAGGACTCTATATGACTGCTTGTCCTCAGACCCCTTTGATCTCACTCAAGAAGCAATTGATTCCTTCCATTCTCTCAAGCTGCTCATTGTGTCAGCCCCAGCCCTAGGCATTCCAAACTTTGATCAGCCATTATTCTTGTTCTCCACAGAACAAGGAGGTCATGCTACAACAGTGCTGACACAACAGCATGGTGGAAAACGAAGACCAATAGCTTACTACTCAGCACAATTAGACCCAGTGATCAGAGGGTCTCCTACGTGTGTCCGTGCTGTAGGGGCTGCTGCACTACTGCTAGGAAAGGCTACGTTCACATTAGCGTTTTGCGTGTTTGCGTCGGGCGACGCAGCGGCGACACATGCGTCATGCGCCCCTATATTTAACATGGGGGACGCATGGACATGCGTTGTGCTGCATTTTTCTTGCGTCCAAATTTCGGCAAAAAAGGACGCATGCGTCGCAAAATGCAGCGTTTTTGCGTGTGTTTTGGTGCGTTTTTATTTGCGTTGTGCGTTGCGTCGCCGACGCAGCGGCGCACAACGCAAATGTGAACGTAGCCAAAGGCATGTGAGATCATGCTGACTTTTCCTCTGACAATTTACTCCCCACATGACATCCATGCCATACTTGTACAAGTTCAACCAAAACACTCGTCTATGGCCAGGCAGCTCAGACTTGAATGTGCTCTACTAATTCCTGAATATGTCACCATCAAAAGATGTAATGTTCAGATCCAGCCATCATTCTGCCTATAGATTCAGAAAAGGGGGAATTGGTGACAGTATTAGCAAGTGAGGAAGAGTACTTTGACATGACTGAATAGAACTGATGAGTCAGGAAACAGTGGGTTTTGCACACCTTCATGAAAAACCTGTTACTAATGCAGATATTGAGTTTTTTGTAGATGGCTCCAGATACCACCAGGATGGGCGATTCTACACTGGATATGCAGTAGTATCCTCACATGAAATAATCCGAGCTGAACCACTCCTTCCTTGCATGTCAGCGCAGGAGGTAGAGTTCAATGCGCTCATTTAGGCGTGTAGAGCTGCTGCAGGTAAAGTCGCTACTTTCTTACATCAGCTGGTAAGCCCACTAAAAATGCAGAGCTAGTGAAACAATTGGAGGCATTGATGTTACCAGTCCAGGTAGGCATATTCAAGGTGAAAGCACACACAAAAGGTGGCCCCCTGGAGGTTGAGAGCATCAGAAGGGCCAACGAGGCTGCTAAACTGCAGCAAGACGGCCTAGGGAGCAGAGGACGGTGGAGGGGAGTCAAAGTATTCCAGCGAAACTGAGCCTAGATGTCCTGAAATCTCTCCAGCAACAGGCTTCCCCCTCAGAGAAGGAACACTGGGGGAAAATGGGAGCAGAGGTGAACTCAAATGGAGTATAGGAGAATAAGGATAAATTGTGTTTACCAAGGTAACTGTTCCCAGTGATAGCGCAAGCAACACATGGCCCCACTCACGACCCAAAAATTCACATGTGTTCTATGGTAAATGCCTTCTGGATCGCTCCTGGTTTCAGTTATGTAGCTGTGAAACTCATGCAGTAATGCTTCATCTGTGCACAGCATAACCCAGGTAAAACAGTAAAAGTGCCTAACAAAGCGACACCAAGGCCTCTCTACCTGTTTCAGACACTGCAGATTGACTACATACAGCTACCTAAGGTATGAGTGTATGAAAATGTCCTAGTATGTGTAGATCTCTTTGGTTCGCCGGAAGCCTATCCAGTAAAATGTGCAAATGCTAAAACGACTGCAGACAAACTGATGAAAGAACTGATCTGCAGATACGGTGTCCCAGAAACCATAGAAAGTGATAGGGGTCCACACTTCACTGGAGAAATAATGAAGAAAATCATGCAGGCCCTAGGAATACAGCACGAATTCCATACACAATATCAACCACAAAGTAGTTGGAAAAGTGGAAAGACTAAATGGGACACTTAAAGGGCCACTGTCACCCCCTCCAGCTGTTATAAACTAAAAGAGCCACCTTGTGCAGCAGTATTGCTGCATTCTGACAAGGTGGCTCTTTTAGTTTTTTTTTTCATGTATTCCCAAAATAAAGCGCTTTGAAACTTATCCAAAATACCTCTTTGTCCATGGAGGCGGGACCTGACTCCCCAGCTTGAACCGGTACTCTGCCGTCACTCACATCTTCAGGGGCTTTCGGCGCCTCCCCCTCCGCACTTTTTTCGCTTCAAAACCGGCGCCTGTGCTGTGTACAACTGTGTGGGGCAGGCGCAGTAAGCTCTGGCCGTCTGACGTCCCAGCCAGGCTTGCAGACTGCGTCTGTGCGGCCGCCCTGCCTATGAATCCCAGCCCTGCACTGTGCATAATGCATAACACACTGCGGGGCTGGGATTCCCAAGGTGGGTGGCCGCAGTGCCCGCACAGGCGCAGTCTGCAAGCCTGGCTGGAACGTGTACAACTGTGTACACAAGAGTACCGGTTCAAGCTGGGGAGTGAGGACCCGCCTCCATGGACAAAGAGAGGTATTTTGGATAAGTTTCAAAGCGCTTTATTTTGGGAATACATGAACAAAAAACTAAAAGAGCCACCTTGTTAGAATGCAGCATTACTGGTGGCTCTTTTAGTTTATAACGGCTGGAGGGTGTGACAGTGGAAAGAACTGGGTAGAGTGCTTGTCTCTTGCACTCTTTTCAGTCAGACACACTCCAAATAGAAATACAGGCTTGTCTCCTTTTGAAGTCCTGTTTGGTGGTGCCCCAAAGACTGGTCTGTACTTCCCACAGGTGATACAAATGCAACAAGGTTCTATGACAGCCTATGTCCAGGCCTTGCAGAAAAGACTTAATGTGGTGCATAAACATGTGTGGTCGCCCATTCCAGATCCTAATGAAAGTGCAGACGTGCATCAGCTGAATCCAGGTGATTGGGTGGTCATACGCAGAAACGTGAGGAGGAGCCTAGATCCACGGTTTGATGGCCCGTTCCAAGTCCGGTTGACATCCACCTCAGTGAAACTTGAGGGAAAGCCCACCTGGATCCACGCCAGTCACTGCAAAAAGGTCACTTCACCAGCAGAATGACTGTTCTACTAATCACCTTGCTGGGAGTAGCAGGATTATTGCACCCTACAGAGGACACTGGACAACCTTTTAAATATAGAGTGGGTCAACAAACTTATTATCATGCTTTTCTTATCAAGGACATGGAAGGAGAAAAACGAAAGGACTGTTGGATCTGGACATACAGCCCAGTATCTCCAAGGACTATGCCGTATTTAGCCTTACCTCTGGAGCCATGGAAGGTATTACCACACACTGCATACACAATGAAACCTGGACTCAATCTAAGTTTTGAGGAAAAGATGTGCCCTATGATATATCTACGTCATTGGTTATAGTCGGATAGGCCACTAATCCCTGGTTCCAGTTAAATATAACGTGACTTAAGATACAATTGTGGTGGTGAGAGTATGATTCAGAAGTTGAAAATGTGGCTACCAAGAGGAGGACTGAGATCCCTCATTCAGACCCCATTCTCACTCTGGATTGTGGTTCAGTCTTCAACACACTGGAGAAAATACCTGTGGTGAGGACAATAATTGCTTCCGTATACAGACTCATGATCGGACCCAGGTTAATGAGACAGTGTACCAAGATGGTGTTGAAGGCTGTAAAACATCTATCGGAAAAACAGTGAGGAAAGAAAGGGGTAAATGTACATTGGTATAAACGGAAAACAAATGAATAATACTTGGTGCGCCCATAAACCTATGTTGGGACTTTTGAATTTACACCAATCTATACAGACCCCTGATCACATTTGTCTTCTCCCAAGACTATTCTTAGTTTGCAGTTAAGTAAATAGGGCAGCACACTGCAGCGCCAAAACATGCAAACTTGAAAACACGAAATTTGAACTGCATTACTGCACTAGAAATATGAAAAATGAGAGCTTTTAGCGCATAAAAATGGCCAATTTTATGTGTACCTCGTAGCCACTTTACGGCATCTCTCTTATACGAGGTCCTACGCTTGACCTACCTCGCTGAGAATAAACGTCTCCATCTGAATGGGTACATGTGAAACCTCTTCTTGGACTCAAATTCTCTCTCTCTGTGGAGGGGTATTGGACCTACTATAATTAAAACACCTGAAGCTAGGAGGCGGGGAGTGCACGATCAGAAGGCTAGAGAATACATTTCAAAAACCTGACCTGCACATCCAAACATAGACTAAGTGTGAACAGGTGCTGAACCCAGAGTCGCCAACTCGTATATAGTTAAGTAAATAGGGCAGCACAATGCAGCGCCAAAACATGCAAACTTGAAAACACGAAATTTGAACTGCATTACTGCACTAGAAATATGAAAAATGAGAGCTTTTAGCGCATAAAAATGGCCAATTTTATGTGTACCTCATAGCCACTTTACGGCATCTCTCTTATACGAGGTCCTACGCTATAAGAGAGATGCCGTAAAGTGGCTACGAGGTACACATAAAATTGGCCATTTTTATGCGCTAAAAGCTCTCATTTTTCATATTTCTAGTGCAGTAATGCAGTTCAAATTTCGTGTTTTCAAGTTTGCATGTTTTGGCGCTGCAGTGTGCTGCCCTATTTACTTAACTATATACGAGTTGGCGACTCTGGGTTCAGCACCTGTTCACACTTAGTCTATGTTTGGATGTGCAGGTCAGGTTTTTGAAATGTATTCTTAGTTTGCAGACATCGTGCCTACAGGTGGGTGAGCCCAGACATAAGAGGGGTTTGCACTCTTGCCAAACTAACACCAGCCACTTTCATAGTTCCTCATAGTAAAACAGATACAGCAGCAGTCCCAATTTACACCTTGTATAGAAGAACTGCAGACAATAAGCCCCATCCAAATGGTAGGCCACATTTAATAGAAATGGGGATAACAAATAAAATATTCAGTAGTATGTCAATATACCCTTTCATAACACAAATGTGGGATAAGTTAGTGGAAGCTATCGATTACCTGGATGATAAGATTTTCCAGGTTCTTGAGGTTCTTAATGAGACTAATACAATACAGAGACAATTAATCATAGTTACTAACCAACATACTATAGTACTAGATTACCTGACAGCAAAAGAAGGAGGAATGTGTCAAATAATTGGTCCCACCTGTTGCAACTACACTACTCAAAAAATAAAGGGAACACTAAAATCCCACATCCTACATATCACTGAATGAAATATTCCAGTTGTAAATCTTTATTCATTACATAGTGGAATGTGTTGAGAACAATAAAAAACTAAAAATGATCAACATAAATCACAACTAAATCCCACGGAGGTCTGGAGTTGGAATGATGCTCAAAATCAAAGTGGAAAATGAAGTTACAGGCTGACCCAACTTCAGTGGAAATGCCTCAAGACAAGGAAATGATGCTCAGTAGTGTTTGTGGCCTCCACGTGCCTGTATGACCTCCTTACAACGTCTGGGCATGCTCCGGATGAGGCGGCGGTTGGTCTCCTGAGTGATCTCCTCCCAGACCTGCACTAAAGCATCCGAAAACTCCTGGACAGTCTGTGGTGCAACGTGACATTGGTGGATGGTGCGAGACATGATGTCCCATATATGTTCAATCGGATTCAGGTCTGGGGAACGGGCGGGCCAGTCCATAGCTTCAAAGCCTTCATCTTGTAAGAACTGCTGATACCCTCTAGCCACATGAGGTCTGGCATTGTCCAGCATTAGGAGGAACCCAGGGCCAACTACACCAGTATATGGTCTCATAAGGGATCTAAGGATCTCATCTCGGTACCTAATGGCAGTAAGGCTACCTCTGGCAAGCACATGGAGGGCTGTGCGGCCTTCCAAAGAAATGCCACCCCACATCATTACTGACCCACTGCCAAACTGGTCATGCTGAAGGATGATGCAGGTAGCAGATCGCTCTCCATGGAGTCTCTAGACTGTCACATGGGCTCAGTGTGAACCTGCTTTCATCTGTGAAGAGCACAGGGCGCCAGTGGCGAATTTGCCAATCCTGGTGTTCTGTGGCAAATGCCAAGCATCCTGCACGGTGTTGGGCTTAGAGCACAACCCCCATCTGTGGACGTTGGGCACTCAGACCATCCTCATGGAGTCGGTTTCTAACAGTTTGTGCAGACACATGCACATTTGTGGCCTGCTGGAGGTCATTTTGCAGGGCTCTGGCAGTGCTCGTCTTGTTCCTCCATGCACAAAGGCTGAGGTAGCGGTCCTGCTGCTGGGTTGTTGCCCTCCTACGGCCCCCTCCACGTCTCCTGGTGTACTGGCCTGTCTCCTGGTAGCTCCTCCAGCCTCTGGACACTACGCTGATAGACACAGTCAAACAGTGTTGCTTCCTAAGTGGACAGTTTGATTTCACAGAAGTTTGATTTACTTGGGAGTTATATTCTGTTGTATAAGTGTTCCCTTTATTTTTTTGAGCAGTGTATATTGACCCCATTGGTAATCTCCAGGTCAGGGCCAGTATAGACAAAATTGGTGAACTTAAGAGACCAATGGCTAAAGCAACACAGTGCCAAGAGACTGCTGGTGGGGGAACACATTCTCCTTTTTAAATCCAGCCAACTGGTTTAGTAGCCTAGCAGGATGGATTTCTGGTATTGTACAGACTTGCATGCAGATTTTATTGTTTCGTTTATTGCTCTACTTAGCCATAAAAGCATTTGATATATGTATTACCTAAGCTATTGAATAGTGTATGTGTAAAAAAAGAATCTAAGGCTGAACCTTCCATAGTGAATCACACGCCCCAGATAACCACTGCTGATGAGAGAAGTGAGTGTTCGCACTGAGGGTGGATGGGTGAAGCAGGGAGGAAGCCCCCTTATGGGTACTAGACCCATGAGACAGTAGCTCCTTTCTGGACGCCAACTGGCCTTGTGGCAAAAGGGCATACCATTTACAAAAGGGAAAAGGGGGAAATTGAAATAGAAGGATTAATGCTTTTCCTTTTGCTAGAATTTGTTCATATATTGTTGTAGCCTTATAATCTCCAATTCAAGGATTTTATACTTATCTCATATGAGATGTTTTCAAGAGTCAACTAGAACATGTTTTGGGTACATGGCAAATAAAGATTATCAAGAACTGGGTAACAGGGGGCTTCATGAGTTACATTGCTGTAAGTGGCATAAAATACTGCTTCTTGTGTGAATAAACTAGAAGTGATTTGCTCACAATCCGTGTGCAATCTTTTCTCTGAGCGCTTGTTATCTGTGGGCCAAATCTCTTAATTCGGCCTCACTAGTAATCCGGCATATCTGACTTTGGGCCAGAACGAAAACAGCTACGACACTCCATACACGGCGAGTTAAGTTAATGTCAAAAACCTCAAATTTTGTCTGATCTGACCACAGCACCTTCTCTCAATCACTCAAAGAATCATCCAGGGAAGGGGGACCTTGCGGGCACTGCAGGATTTTAAACCTTTACGGTGTAATGTGTTACGAATGGTTTTTCTTGGTGACTGTGGTCCCAGCTACATTGAGATCATTAACAAGTTCCCCTCGTGTAGTTTAAGGCTGATCTCTCACCTTCCTTATAATCTTAGATAACCCACGAGGTGAGATTTTGCAAGGTGCCCCAGATCGATGTCGAATGACAGTCATTTTGTATTTCTTCCATTTTCTTACTATTGCACCAACAATTGTCTCCTTTTCACCCAGCGTCTTACTTATGGTTTTGTAGCCCATTCCAGCTTTGTGCAGGTCTATGATCTTGTCCCTGACATCCTTAGAAAGCTATTTGGTTTTGTCCATGTTGTAGAGCAGTGTTCCCTAAGTTCGGTGCTCAAGAGCCACCAACGGGTCATGTTTTCAGGATTTCCTTAGTAATGCCCAGGTGAGAGCTCCATAACCTAGACAGACAACAATTCCATCACCTGGGCCATACTAAGGAAATCCTAAAAACACGACCTGTAGATGGCTCTTGAGGACTGGAGTTGGGGAACACTGTTGTAGAGGTTAGAGTCTGACTGATTAATTCTGTGGACAGGAGTCTTTTATAAAAGGAGACCATGTAAGACAGCTGTCTTTAATGCAGGTAACAACTTGATTAGAAGCGTCTTAACTGGCCTGTAGGAGCCAGAACTCTTAATGGTTGGTAAAGGATCAAATACTTATTTCTCACTGCAAAATGCAAATAAATGTATATAATATATACAATGTGATTTTCTGGATTTTATTTTTGATATTCTCTCAATGTTAAAATTAACCTACCCTTAAAATTATAGACTATTCATGTCTTTGTCATTGGGCAAACTTACAAAATCAGTAAGGGATCAAATACTTACTTCCCCCACTGTACCTTCATTTTAAAACTGCATTTTGTGTTTACTTGTGTTATCTTTATTTGTTTGGTAATATGAAACATTTAAGTGTGACAAACATGCAGAAGAATAGCAAATCAGGAAGGGGGGGGGGGGGTCAAAATCTTTCACACCATGGTATATATGCATGTAACAGACTGTAGACTTAGGTGTATAATAAATATTCTTTACTATTAGTGATACACGGTTTTGTCTGAGTTAGTACACTATGTAGTATAAGGAACAGAAAATTAAGGTATCCATAATATTTGTATATTAATCAATAATAGTCAAGTTCAACATTAATTAATATCGGAACCCAATAGGGGTGTAGGACTTCCCCTTTAATATTTTTGGAGGGAAACGTCCACCTTTTTTAGTGTACATATTAAGTTACACTATGTAGCCATGATATGACATGTAACCTTTATTTTTCACCATATTTCCTCTTTGAATGAGCTCTAATTGAAATTCACTGGAAGCGGAGTAAAGAGACTAGCTGTTATCACCTCTGCCATATACATCTCAGCACACAGAGAGGGATTCCTGGAATTCTTTTATTTTTAGCACACAGATACAAGCTGCAGCAGAATGAAGGTTATTATTCATTAGTGCTGATCCGTTTAGATTTGTATTAGCTTTAGGGTGAGGTAAAAGACTTGCCAGAAAACTCACCTAGTTCTTTCAATTTCTACATCTGCCTATTTCTTCTCCCTACTCCTCTCAATAGTATAATAAGGGGAGACACGGTGAGCCTTCAGTCCGTACATTCTAAGCAAGATGGGGTTTGGGCTGTTTATTTCAGAATAGGGGAAGAATTGTTTCATAATTCGGAAAGGAAGCAGATTTCTCTGACTACATATATTACAAAGTTTCTTATATTTGCCTGTACTATTGATTTATGCTTTTTTTTTTTTTTTTTTAAATGTACAGTCCAATTTTAAAGGCAACCTGTCATGTAAAACAACATTATTAACCTGTGGATACAGTTATGGCCAAAAGTGCTGCAACCCTTGAAATTGTTCCAGAAAATTAGATATTTCTCCCGGAAAATTATAGCAATTACACGTTTTGTTATAAACAGGTTTATTTCCTTTGTATTTGAACAACACAAAAAAACAGCATAAAAAGGGAAAATTGGACATAACTTGAGACAAAACCCGCAAATTGGCCGAACAAAATTGTTGGCACCCTCAACTTAATATTTAGTTGCACACCCTTTCTATCACCCTGGCTTAGTGATAGAAAGCAGAGGGTGGTTATAAATGGTATAGTCTCTAACTGGGTCGCTGTGACCAGTGGGGTACCGCAGGGGTCAGTATTGGGACCTGTTCTCTTCAACATATTCATTAATGATCTGGTAGAAGGTTTAGACAGTAAAATATCGATATTTGCAGATGATACAAAACTATGTAAAGCAGTTAATACAAGAGAAGATAGTATTCTGCTACAGATGGATCTGGATAAGTTGGAAACTTGGGCTGAAAGGTGGCAGATGAGGTTTAACAATGATAAATGTAAGGTTATACACATGGGAAGAAGGAATCAATGTCACCATTACACACTGAATGGGAAACCACTGGGTAAATCTGACAGGGAGAAGGACTTGGGGATCCTAGTTAATGATAAACTTACCTGGAGCAGCCAGTGCCAGGCAGCAGCTGCCAAGGCAAACAGGATCATGGGGTGCATTAAAAGAGGTCTGGATACACATGATGAGAGCATTATACTGCCTCTGTACAAATCCCTAGTTAGACCGCACATGGAGTACTGTGTCCAGTTTTGGGCACCGGTGCTCAGGAAGGATATAATGGAACTAGAGAGAGTACAAAGGAGGGCAACAAAATTAATAAAGGGGATGGGAGAACTGCAATACCCAGATAGATTAGCGAAATTAGGATTATTTAGTCTAGAAAAAAGACGACTGAGGGGCGATCTAATAACCATGTATAAGTATATAAGGGGACAATACAAATATCTCGCTGAGGATCTGTTTATACCAAGGAAGGTGACGGGGCACAAGGGGGCATTCTTTGCGTCTGGAGGAGAGAAGGTTTTTCCACCAACATAGAAGAGGATTCTTTACTGTTAGGGCAGTGAGAATCTGGAATTGCTTGCCTGAGGAGGTGGTGATGGCGAACTCAGTCGAGGGGTTCAAGAGAGGCCTGGATGTCTTCCTGGAGCAGAACAATATTGTATCATACAATTAGGTTCTGTAGAAGGACGTAGATCTGGGGATTTATTATGATGGAATATAGGCTGAACTGGATGGACAAATGTCTTTTTTCGGCCTTACTAACTATGTTACTATGTTACTTTGGAATAAATAATTGCAAACAATTGCTTCCTATAACCATCAACAAGTTTTTTACATCTCTCAATTGGAATTTTGGGCCACTCTTTTGCAAACAGCTCAAGGTCTCTCATAGTTGAAGGGTGCCTTCTCCCAACAGCAATTTTAAGATCTTCAAACAGGTGTTCAATGGAATTTAAATCCTGACTTATTGCTGGCCATGTCAGAACTCTCCAGCGCTTTGCTTCCATCAATGTCTGCATGCTTCTTGAAGAACTTTTCGGGTCATTGTCCTGCTGGAAAACCTATGATCCAGGTTGCATTCCCAGCTTTCTGACACTGGGCACTACATTGCGACCCAAAATCCTTCGGTAATCTTCAGATTTCATGATGCCTTGCACACTGTAAAGACACCCAGTGCCAGAGGCAGCAAAACAACTCCTAAACATCTTTGAATCTCTACCATATTTGACTGTAGGTATTGTGATTTTTTTTTCTTCGTAGGCCTCATTCCATTTTCGGTAAACAGCAGAATGATGTACTTTACAAAAAAACTCTATCTTGGTCTCACCTGTCTACAAGAAGCTTTCCCAGAAGGATTTTGGCTTATTCACATAAATATGAGCCTGCAGGACATATTGAATTTCTTTGAAACTTGATTGGGGCTGCTTAGCCACCATCCGGACTATCCTGCATTGCAATCTTCCATAATTTTTCTCTACCATCCAAGTTCAGGGTGATTAACTACAGTGCAATGGGTTGTAAACTACTTGATTATGTTGCGCACCGTGGATAAATGAACACCAAGATCTCTGGAGATGGACTTGTAACCTTGACATTGTTGATATTTTTCAACAATTTTGGTTCTCAAGTCCTCAGATAGTTCTCTTCTCTTTCTGTTCTCCATGCTTAGTGTGGCACACACAGACACACAATGCAAAGATTGAGCCAACTTCTCACCTTTTTATCTAGCCCAGGTATGATTTTCATATTGTCCACACCTGCTACTTGCCGGGGGTGAGATTGCATGAACATCACATGCTTGAAACAAAGTTATTTACCCACATTTTTGGAAAGGTGCCAACCATATTGTCCAGCCCATTTTGGGGGGTTTTGTGTGAAATTATGTCGAAATTTTGCGGCGGACGCATAATGTCAGAGTGCTATTAACCTGCAGACTAAACCTATATCTACAGGTCTATACCATTGTTTTACATAACAGGTTTAAATCACAACACAAAGTAGCATTGAACTGCCAGTGTAGGATCACTACTGCAGCCAACAAATTGCAAATCATTTCTAAATGACCCAGCCATACTTCATTTTGGTGTCTCGGCTGAAAGATTTATGTACCTGTAAGCATTTTTGGAGACTGGACGGGGATCAAACTTGAAAAAAATGATGCACATGAGGCGTTTCTAGTTGGACACAGATGTCTTAATATGTCACTGTACGGGCTGATCACTGTTTCATAGATGATTACTCAGTTGCCTGCAGACAAAATAAGAATAGAATATGCAAAAATAAAGTAATAAAGACTAAAATACTTTCATTTTTAAACATTACCACCTACTACTGAAAGCGGAGGTTTACATTTCCCACTGTTCCCATTAGCAGCACTCAATTATAAACCCAACAGGACACCGAAGGCACATTGGTCTTAATGAACTGCGTTTATCTAGATCACACCAACACATCGCTACTGCTTCAAACGTCACTTAAATGTGAATTTAATACTGTACTTTTGCACAAGAGACACTGGTAGTTGAATAATAAATCCTACAAGAGACACTAACACTGCAATTTGTTCATAAAAGATAAAACTAATATTCCGTTATGTTCTTATATTTTGTAATGAACATGCATGATCATGACACGTAAGTACCGCACCAACATATTTGGCAGCACAGTACAGTTATTTTCACTACTGTCACCAGTCTTTGTCTCCAATTGCATTCACAATCTACCGTATTTTTCGGACTATAACACGCACTTTTCCCCCCAAAAAAATGTGAGGAAAATGGGAGGGTGCGTCTTATAGTTGGAATGCAGGTTACCGGCAGTGGTGTGTCGGCGACAGAGGTGCGGGGATGATGAGGCACAGTGAGCGGTATGGCGTGAGCATGCAGGGTCCCTTCCACAGGTGAGGTGACGCAGCGGCCCGGTATCCAATGTGAGCAGCAGAGCCGGGTGAATCACGGCTTTCTCGGTGGCGGCGGCCATCTTCCTGAGGCCGCGCGTGCGCAGATGGAGTGCTCTGCTTCCTGGGGCTTCAGGAAAATGGCGCGGGAGGCCGCGCGTGCGCAGATGGAGATCGCGGCGGCCATTTTCCTGAAGCCCCGGGAAGCAGAGCACTCCATCTGCACACACGCGGCCTCAGGAAGATGGCCGCCGCCACGGAGAAAGCCATGATTCACCCGGCTCTGCTGCTCACATTGGATACCGGGCTGCTGCGTCACCTCACCTGTGGAAGGGACCCTGCTCACGCCACACCGCTCATTATCCCCGCACCTCTGCCGTCACCACACCACTGCTGCAACCCCCCCATGGACACCAGGCCGTGGTATCGCCCACCTAAGCAGGAAGGGACCCTGCTCAGGTGCACGCCGTACCGCATCACCGCACCTCTGCCAACACCATGCCTTCTGTGACCCTGCTCTGCCACCGCCAGCCCTCAGGTAAGATACTGTAAATTCGGACAGTAAGACGGACCCCCATCTTATAAAAAAAATTTTTTTTTCTGCAATTTTCACCCCAAATTTGGGGTGCGTTTTATGGTCCGGTGCGTCTTATAGTCCGAAAAATACCGTAATTTGTCAAACTAAAGACAATTTTATGAGAAGCCAATTGAAATATACACATGCAGATGATGCCTACGGTTGCATATGCACTCGGGGCCCTTGTGCAGCAAGACAACATTGCTATCCACTGAGCAACTATGAATTATCATACAGAAAAAAATAAATGTTAATGTTGAAAATAAAAAGTGTTAGTTATAATTTAATCACATTTCTAACTTAATGTTATACTGTATGTAATCATCCTAGAATTTATGTAGTATAGGCTCATCCTTTTCTCTGATGAAGCCCCCTTTAGACTGTTTGGGTCATCTGCAGAAAAGAAAGGATGAACGATACCATTAGTCGTGTGTCATGCCAACAGTAAAGTATCCTGAGACCATTCATGTGTGGGGTTGCTTTTCATCCAAGCGCGTGGGCTCACTCACAAGTTTTCCGAAGAACATTGACTTAAATAAGATTGTAGATTGTGAGCCCTCGCGGGCAGGGTCCTCTCTCCTCCTGTACCAGTTGTGACTTGTATTTTTCAAGATTATTGTACTTGTTTTATTATGTATACCCCTCCTCACATGTAAAGCGCCATGGAATAAATGGCGCTATAATAATAAATAATAATAATAATAATAATAATAAATAAGGGTAACTAAACATCCACCAAGAACAACATCTGCCAACGTGCTAGGAACAATTTGGTGATGAATAATACTTTTTTCAGCATGACAGAGCTCCATGTCACAAAGCAAAAGTGATAACTAAGAGCTCGTTGAACAATATTTTGAAATTGAGAAAACTCCCCAAATCTTAATCCCATTGAGAACCTGTGGTCAATCCTCAAAATGCAGGAAAACAAACAAAAAACACAGAAATTGTGATAAACTCCAAGCACTGATTAGGAAAGGATTGTCAGGATTTAGCCCAGAAGCTGATATCTATCCTGCCAGGGCGATTTTCCAAGGTTTTAAAAAATAAGGGTCGTCACTGTAAATATTAAGTATTTGTCTAAACTTTATATATTTGTCAATAAAAAAGTGTAGACTTCTGAAATGCTTATAATTCTACTTCAGCAAACATAGGAACATCTAAAAGGTCAAAAAACACTAAGGGTATGTGCACACGTAGAATGGTCCAATGCGGATTTTTCCGCAGTGGATTTGATAAATCTGCAGGGCAAAAACGCTGCGTTTTTGCTGCAGATTTATTGCGGATTTGCCGCGGTTTTTCTGCAGATTTCACTGCGGTTTTACAACTGCGGTTTTCTATAGGAGCAGCTGTAAAACCGCTGCGGAATCAGCAAAAAGAAGTGACATGCTGCGGAATGTAAACCGCTGCTTTTCAGCGCGTTGTTTTCCGCAGCATGTGCACAGCGTTTTTTGTTTCCCATAGGTTTACACTGTAATGTAAACTCATGGGAAACTGCTGCGGACCCGCAGCTGCGGAAACGCTGCGGATCCGCAGCATTTTCCGCATCGTGTGCACATACCCTAATGCAGCAAACCTTGTGAAAAACAAAATTTGTGTCAGTCTCAAAATCGCACTGCAGGTCAATTTCTGCAGCGTAAAAAAAACAAAACAAAACAGTGGACATAAAATTTATACAAATCCCATACAATTTGCTGGAATTGTAATAAACTGTTTTGTTTTTTTTACAGAAATACACAGCATAAATAATTTCTCATTTTTGTTGTTTGTTCTCATATTTACTTTTGGCGAGATTAAATAGGCACAGATTGAGGAATGAGACTGTTTGTGTTAAAAATTAAGGGCATATACTTCATGGCAGATATGAGATATTGAAATTTAAAGACAAAAATGGGAGAAAGAAAAAAAATGAAATGGAAAAAGCAATATTTACATCACAGAACTTATTAAAATGTAATAATAGGTCACTTAGGGTAGAGGAGAAAGGTCTTCAAATTTTATCTACTGAAAGATGTTCAATTTGCAGCCACAATGCACTTCTTTGAAATCAGGAATTGATTAAATAACAACCTAGGCTTAGTAATTATAGTCCTACATGGAAAGCCTTTCTATTCCTCTGCTTTCGCAAGGATAAAAGTGAGTTAGGGACAAGGACATAGCTTTTTGCAGTTGAACGTCCTGCCACCTGCAGTAGCCACAGTCAAATAACATTACAGATTTACAGCCTGAGGCACATAACACCGTGGATGAGAGCAAGACCTCAGCAGAAACCGGACAGCAGGTGCGGCGGCAGCATAGTCACAGCTAGACATCAACAAGGCGCAAGCACATCTCCCCCATCATAGCTGTGAAGAATAAATAATGTTGAACTAAGAAGCCGCTCCGTCAATTCACAGAACCAGCAGGAAATTTTTTGGAGCCATCATTCAGTTAGATTAACATCGGTGTCTCCTAAAACCAAGTCTCAGCAGGATTTCTTCCCTTTATTTAAGCTCTTAACAGGCATCATAGGTTTTTATAGGGCTACACACAAGGTAAGAAAGTCCCATTCCATAATTCCAAATTCCTATAAATTATATGAAAATATATTTAGAACGCAGCAGTGTAAAGTATGTCTACCTGGTGACCTGGCACCACACAAGAGACAGTCGGTGCTATAGAGGGCTTCTCCCAGGTATAAATGCTAACGAGGCAAAGGGACAAACCTGAGGACCTGCCATTGGAATCAAAACAATCAGGAACAGAAAAGTGCATCTCCGGTGAAAAAGAAAAAACTGTGTGCTTCCTTCTTCCTAGGAAGAAGCTGCCATCATTTTCTGCCATTTTATAGATACAGCACAGCTGAGGACCAATCACCAGTTACTGTTTATTTAAAGGGGTTGTCCGAAATCAAAGGTCAATTTCACACTAAATGTCTATTTAAAGGTAACCTGTCATCAGTGACATCTGTTTTGGGGGCTAGGCTGGTCTTTGTTCTCTGCGCTTGCTGCTTTGTTCTCTTATATCTGTAGGAACTAAAAGTGAACACTCTTACTGGCTCATCACTTCTCTTTAGACCAAAGAAGCACAATGCCGATGTGCATTTAAAAGGAAGATATGCTTAGTATGCTTTCCCTGCTGACAGCACTAAGTCGGAATTGACAACCTGCCCATGCTCAGGAAAGGAGGGACTAGCCTAATGACACTTCATCTCAGGGTGGGGACAGTAGCTGGGGCAGTGACCACAGCCCCAGCCCCCTTGACATCCTGTGTGAGAGTCCCCAGTGCATGCTCGAAGCTCAAATGAGACATCATCAGAAGTAAAAAAAAGACAAAGTTAGAGTACAGATAGAACAGAAGAAAAGTTTTCATTGAAGTACATTAGAAAAGTGGCTAGATTATTAAATAGATGGTTATTTTGAAATTGACCTGTGGTTCCAGACAAACCCTTTATGCATGCTATCTTGCTTCTCATTCCCTCACTCCTTCCACAACATAGAAAGAGAAAGCGCCTGTTGATATCACTGCCGATACTACTCTGACCACAGGACATTATTAGCTAGAAATTTACCTCTTAAGACAAAAGGCTCATTAAAGGGAACCTGTCACCCCGTTTTTTCAGTATGAGATAAAAATACCGTTAAATAGGGCCTGAGCTGTGCTTTACAATAGTGTATTTTGTGTACCCTGATTCCCCACCTATGCTGCCGAAATACCGTAACAAAGTTGCCGTTTTCGCCTGTCAATCAGGCTGGTCCGGTCAAATGGGTGTGGTGACATCGCTGTTTTTTCCCCCAGATCTTGCTCATCTTTCTGTTGGTGGCGTAGTGATTTGCGCATGCCCAACTGCCTAATCCACTGCGCAGGTGAAGAAAAAGAGCGCGATCTGCGCTATTCCCCTGGTTATCGGTGGGGGCGGCCATCTTCCTGAGGCTGCGCGTGCGCAGATGGAGTGCTCTGCTGCCCGGGGCTTCAGGAAAATGGCCGCGGGATGCCGCGCGTGCGCAGATGGAGATCGCGGTGGCCATTTTTCTGAAGCCGAGTTCGCATCTCGGCTTCAGAAAAATGGCCGCCGCGATCTCCATCTGCACATGCGCGGCATCCCGCGGCCATTTTCCTGAAGCCCTGGGCAGCAGTGCACTCCATCTGTGCACACGCAGCCTCAGGAAGGTGGCCGCCCCCACCGATAACCAGGGGAATAGCGCAGATCGCGCTCTTTTTCTTCACCTGCGCAGTGGATTAGGCAGTTGGGCATGCACAAACCACTACGTCACCAACGGAAAGATGAGCAAGATCTGGGGGAAGAAACAGCGATGTCAACACGCCCATTTGACCAGACCAGCCTGATTGACAGGCGAAAACGGCGACATTGGTAAGGTATTTCGGCAGCATAGGTGGGGAATCAGGGTACACAAAATACACTATTGTAACGCACAGCTCAGGCCCTATTTAACGGTATTTTTATCTCATACTGAAAAAACGGGGTGACAGGTTCCCTTTAAAAAGGAGTTGTCCAATCACAAGATACTGATGATGCATATATGTTGGCCCAATACCTAACACTCCTACCGATCAGATGATATAAGCTGGATGTAAACACATTGAACGGAGATGACATGTACAACTATATTGAATGCATAGCAACCTCTACTGAGTACTGAAGAACAACCGTGTAGTGGCCCCCACCGACTACTGTAGAATAGCTCCTTTCCCCTTGCATGAGAGTTCTTCAGCAGCCTCTACACATTGAATGGAGCTCCGCTCTGCCTCCAGAACTTATAACAGCTGATCTGTCTGTGTGCCTAGTGTCCGACCTGCACAGATCTGATATTGATATTGACTAGTGATGAGCTCAAGAGCTCATTACACAAGAATGCACCGAGTATCGTGGAAGCTCGAGTGGCATGTTCAAGTCCCTGCAGCCGCATGCTTTGCAGCTGTTAGACAGCCACAGAAAATTAGGGGATGAACACGGGCAATCACAGCATGTTTTTTAGCTGTTTAACACTGCTTGATGAGCTATTAAGATATCGGTGACCAATACTCGTGTGACCAAACAACTCCTTCATAGTAACAATTACAATGCATAGAAAAAGTCCAAAAAGAGACAAAGTTTAATGATGCACGAAAGCTAAAGACAAAATAAAAGGAAAATGAAAACAACAAATGAACCTAACACTTGTCAGCAGAATCTCTTCTGTTAGATTGGAAACACATCCAGATAAGAGATCTGACCCCCAAACATGGAATACACAACAAAGGTTTATAAGGCATATCTTTATATTCTCAGTCTTTGGCTTGGATTTCAAAAGCCAAACATTAGTTTATTAGGAAAATATTATATTCTCTAAATGCTTTCTTTTTGTCACTTATTGCGCACCTTACAGCTCTATTTAGCCATATTGGTTTCCTCCTATTTCTAGTATGTTTATTCCCATACGGTATATACTGTGCACAGGTCCTATCCAGGATGCTAATAAATGTCTCCCATTTTCTTTGTGTATTTTTATGTCTCAGGATATCATCCCAATTAGTTGCACCAAGATCATCTCTCATCCGTTGGAAATTTGCCCTCCTGAAGTTTAGTGTCCTTGTAACCCCTCTACTACACATCTTATTAAAGGATATATGAAAACTTATTATTTTGTGATCACTATTCCCCAAGTGATATATTATATATTATATTTGATATACGGTCTGGCCTGTTGGTTAATATTAGGTCCAGCAGTGCCCACCTTCTTGTTGGGTCCTGAACCAGTTGTGAAAGGTAATTGTCTCTCATAATTGTCAAAAACTGATTACCTTTGCTGGAACTGCAGGTTTCTGTTCCCCAATCTATTTCAGGGTAGTTGAAGTCCCCGATAATAATGACTTCTCCTTGAGTCGCAGCTTCATCTATTTGCATTATGAGGATAATCTCCGTTGCTTTCCATTTTGGAGACTTATAACAAACCCCTATCAGTAATTTATTATTTTTTCCCCCTGCCCTTATCTCCACCCACAGGGACTCTACATTTTCCTTAGATTCACCTATATTATCACGCAGGATGGGTTTTAAGGATGATTTTACATATAGACACACACCTCCCCCTCGCTTATCCATTCGGCCATTTCTGAACAGACTATAACCCTGCAAGTTACCAGCCCAGTCATGGCTCTCATCCAGCCACGTTTCAGATATCCCCACCATGTCATAACTATGCTCCAACACAATTCTAATTCGTCTATTTTGTTGGCGAGGCTTCTGGCATTAGTATACATGCACTTTATGTATCTCTCTGCACCTCTATTCTTTCTTAAATTATTAATTGTTCTAACCCCACCCCCATGCCACCGCCACCCCCAAAGTCCTTATTTGTGCCCAGGTCTCTATCTGCACTATCTTCCCCTCCTATAAATTGAATACCCTCCCCCCCAATCCCTAGTTTAAACACTCCTCCAACCTTCTAGCCATTTTCTCCCCCAGCACAGCTGCACCTTCCCCATTGAGATGCAGCCCGTCCCTAGCGTAGAGCCTGTAGCCAACTGAGAAGTCGGCCCAGTTCTGCAGGAACCCAAACCCCTCCTTCCTACACCAATTCTTAAGCCACTTATTAACCTCCCTAATCTCCCGTTGCCTCTCTGGCGTGGCACGTGGTACAGGCAGTATTTCGGAAAATACCACGTTGGAGGTCCTTGCTTTCAGCTTGCAGCCTAATTCCCTGAAATCGTTTTTAAAGGGAACCCGTCACTCCTAAAATCCAAGATGAGCTAAGCCCACCGACATCAGGGGCTTATCTACAGCATTCTGTAATGCTGTAGATAAGCCCCCGATGTATCCTAAAAGATGAGAAAAAGAGGTTATATTATACTCACCTGGGCGGGCGGTCCAATCCGGTGGGCGTCGCAGTCCGGCGCCTTCTATCTTCATCAGATGATGTCCTCTTCTGGTCTTCACGCTGCGGCTCCGGCGCAGGTGTACTTTGTCTGCCCTGTTGAGGGCAGCGCAAAGTACTGCAGTGCGCAGGCGCTGGGAAAGGTCAGAGAGGCCCGGCACCGGAGCACTGCAGTACTTTGCTCTGCCCTCAACAGGGCAAAGTACGCCTGCGCCAGAGCCGCAGTGTGAAGACAAGAAGAGGACGTCATCTGATGAAGATGGGAGGCGCTGGACCGGACCGCAACACCCATCGGACTGGACCAGCAGCGGGACCGCCCCTTTTAAGTTCCATGAGGGCTTATCTACAGCATTCTAGAATGCTGTAGCTAATCCCCAATGACGGTGGGGTGACCTCACCCTCGATTTTGGGGGTGACAGGGTCCCTTTAAGGACCTTCCACCTACCTCTAACTTTGTCATTTGTGCCAATGTGCACCATGCCCGCTGGGTCCTCACCAGCCCCTCCCAGTAATCTGTCAACCCAATCAGCGACGTGTCGGACTCGAGCACCAGGTAGGCAGCACACCGTTCGACGATCCCTGTCTTTGTGACAGATTGCCCTATCTGTTCCCCTAATAATTGAATCCCCCAATACCAGCACCTGTCTGGTCTTCCCTGCTCTCCCATTTCCCTCCTTACTGTAGCAGTCACTCCTCCGGCTTTCAGAGGATATGCTTGGCTGCAGCGGTGCTATCCCTGTACTGGCACCCCCCCTCCTCCCCCCATCTGCCAATTTAGCAAACTTATTGGGGTGTGCCAGATCAGGACTAGCCTCCCTGGCACTCTTCCCTCTACCCGGCCTTTTGTCACCCAGCTTCCTGCTCCACTGTCCTGCAGCTCCATCCAACCATCCCCCCCTCATCTATCCCATTGAGCGTCTGCTCAGTGAGCAGAAGACTCCTTTCCATATTGTCTATGGATCTCAGTGTTGCCAGCTTCACATTTAGATCCAGTATCTGGGCTTCCAAATGCACAACGTGCTCACATCTCGCACAGCAGTATGCACCCTCGACCGGCTGCTCAAGGTTTGTATACATGTGGCAAGATGTGCACTGGATGGCATTAACAATAGTGGAGCACATTTCCTAATGGGGATTGCACCAGACAGAAAAGTTAAATAAAAAATAAATGAAAAGTATCAATAAAATACAGATAGCAATTCAGTAATTCCTCCCTTGGAAACTCCGATTCCAAAATCACTAAATCTCAAGTCACACACTTACCGCCGTTCGCACTTACGCTCAGGTCACACTCAGCTCGTTCACACTCGCTAAGCTGAAGATTTAAAGAGTTTTTTTTTTCTTTTTCCCCTCAGCAGCAATCCACCTTGCTGCTCAATGCACTTCCAATGGCATCCGATTTTTAAGAATACGCTATTATTCTGTAGCATAGGAAATTGTAAATGGTCCTGTAAATGATTAATAGCTGCTGATTTTAAAAAAAATGGATTATATGTATGACAAGAGAGAAAAAAAAATTGTACCACATTTCTGGATGACAATGGAACAGATTTTTTATACGCTAGTGTGAACGCACCCTTAACATGTAGGTGAAAAATTGGTACGAATGTCATTAGTGTTTTGCATCACTATCATCAGTGTGCCCGTGTTTACCATCAGTGTGTCATAGTGTGCCCGTGTTTACCATCAGTGTGTCATAGTGTGCCTATGCTTACCATAAGTGTGTCATAGTGTGCCCGTGTTTACCATCAGTGTGTCATAGTGTGCCCATGCTTACCATTAGTGTGTCATAGTGTGTCCGTGTTTATTATCAGTGTGTCACCAGTGTGTCAGCGTTTACCATCAGTGTGTCATAGTGTGCCAGCGTTTACCATCAGTGTGTCATAGTGTGCCAGCGTTTACCATCAGTGTGTCATAGTGTGCCAGCGTTTACCATCAGTGTGTCATAGTGTGCCAGCGTTTACCATCAGTGTGTCATAGTGTGCCAGCGTTTACCATCAGTGTGTCATAGTGTGCCAGTGTTTACCATCAGTGTGTCATAGTGTGCCAGTGTTTACCATCAGTGTGTCATAGTGTGCCAGTGTTTACCATCAGTGTGTCATAGTGTGCCAGTGTTTACCATCAGTGTGTCATAGTGTGCCAGTGTTTACTATCAGTGTGTCATAGTGTGCCAGTGTTTACCATCAGTGTGTCATAGTGTGCCCGTGTTTACCATCAGTGTGTCATTGTGTGCCCGTGTTTACCATCAGTGTGTCACCAGTGGGTCCATATTTACCATCAGTGTGTCTGTGTTTACGTGTTTACCATCAGTGTGTCTGTGTTTACCGTCAGTGTGCCCATGTTTACCATCAGTGTGTCATAGTGTGCCCATGTTTACCATCAGTATGTCATAGTGTGTCCGTGTTTACCATCAGTGTCACCAGTGTGTCAGCATTTACAATCAGTGTGCCAGTGTTTACCATCAGTGTCACCAGTGTGTCATCAGTGTGTCCGTTTACCATCAGTGTGTCATAGCGTGCCAGTGTTTACCATCAGTGTGTCATAGTGTGCCCATGTTTACCATCAGTGTGTCTATGTTTCCCATCAGTGTCATACTGTGCCCGTGTTTACCATCAGTGTGTCATAGTGTGCCCGTGTTTACCATCAGTGTGTGTTTACCTTCAGTGTGTCATTGGTGTGTCTGTGTTTAAAATAGTTTGTCATAGTGTGCCCGTTTACCATCAGTGTGTCATCAGTGTGTCTGTGTTTACCATCAGTGTGTCATCAGTGTGTCCGTGTTTGTCATCAGTGTGTCCGTGTGCCCATGTTTACCATCAGTGTGTCATAGTGTGCCCGTGTTTACCATCAGTGTGTCATAGTGTGTCCGTGTTTACCATCAGTGTGTCATAGTGTGTCCGTGTTTACCATCAGTGTGTCATAGTGTGTCCGTGTTTACCATCAGTGTGTCACCAGTGTGTCCATGTTTGTCATTGGTGTGTCTGTGTTTACCATCAGTGTGTCCGTGTGAATGTGTTTACCATCAGTGTCAAAAAATGTATATGGGGTGCTCACTGCTAAAGGAGGTGCTCAGGAGAAAAACGTGTATCAATATGAAAAATAACTCCGGCACACTACAAGTTCCAAATAAATGAAATAGTTTATTATTGCATTTCCAAAATTATGGACCCACACGCGTGCGCACTTCGCGATGACCCTTTCCAGATCACCCAGAAGATCTCACTCATACGGGGCACTGCACCGTTATAACGCGGCACATATGCAGTCACAGGGTATCTTACCATGGACTCGGATAACCCGGATACACTCTGTATATGAGGTACTATATTCTCTTATCTAAAGTTTCTTTCTCTTTTGTGGAACTATCGGGATCAGTTTACATATATCTTATATGGACTCTTTACTCTGGTACAAAGCGCAGGTTAAGGCAGGACACGATGTACATGCTTTTTCTCTTGTGGAATCAATATATCCCTTTTCTGTCATGGGGGACATTTATCCTGGAATGGCTTTGTTCTATATTTTCACATAGACTACATTAGAGATAGTGGGTAACAAAAATTTGACATAGAGTTTGATGTCCAATCTAATGATGGATGTAATACGAGTATTTACATGCGTATATGCCATTTTGATTAGGTTTATTTTGATTACCGGTATGTTTAATTTGGCATACGTCATTCCTTTTTTGTATATGATATTGGACATTTGCTTGAGACTGAATCAATTTATTTATGTCATCACAATAGGTATTTCTTGATAAAGGCTCAAATAAGCCGAAACGTTGAATTATATACCTTATTCACTGAATTGCTTGGATACTGAGTGTTGGACGCACCACAAAGTGCATAATTTTGGAAATGCAATAATAAACTATTTCATGTACCGTATTTGGAACTTGTAGTGTGCAGGAGTTATTTACCATCAGAGTGTCATCAGTGTGTCTGTGTTTACCTTCAGTGTGTCTGTGTTTACCTTCAGTGTGTCTGTGTTTACCATCAGTGTGTCTGTGTTTACCATCAGTGTGTCTGTGTTTACCATCAGTGTGTCACCAGTGTGTCATCAGCGTGTCCGCGTTTACCATCAGTGTGTCACCAGTGTGTGTGTTTACCATCAGTGTGTCTGTGTTTACCATCAGTGTGTCACCAGTGTGTCATCAGCGTGTCCGCGTTTACCATCAGTGTGTCACCAGTGTGTCTGTGTTTACCATCAGAGTGTCTGTGTTTACCATCAGAGTGTCCGTGTTTACCATCAGTGTCCGTGTTTACCATCAGTGTCACCAGTGTGTCTGTGTTTACCATCAGTGTGTCTGTGTTTACCATCAGTGTGTCACCAGTATGTCACCAGTGTGTCCATGTTTACCATCAGTATTTTTCACAGATGGTTAAAGAAAGACATTACAAAGCTTTGTGTATCCTTTGCAATGTTAAAAAACAGACAGCACACTGATGCCATCTGTATGCTGTACATGTTTTTCACTGACTCAGACATATTGGCCCTTGTTATCCGTGCTGCTGAAAATGGACATGTCTCCGTGTGTTTTGCATGGACACAAGGGCCATGAAACACATGAACATGTGAACAGCGCCATAAATTACAATGGTTACGTGTTCTATCTGTGAAAAAATGGATATAACTTGTGCGTACAACACGGATGTCTGAACCAGGTTTTAGTAAACCAAACGCTAGATTCAAACATCCATTTGGGGATTTGAACATGACGTTTTTACTTCGATAGCATACCCACTGGAGCTTCCCATCACAAAACCACTTCAGGAAAAAGCAGGCGTCTTTTTTTCTGAAGTGGTTCTGCCGGCAGTTTTTTAGTTGTTTTCTTGGTGGCTCCGACGCCAGCATCTTTGTCCCATCCCTTCTATAAAGAGAGCGGGAGGCTACCCGAAGAATGAACATGTTACCTCTTTGAACACCTCCTAAATTTCCTAACCCTGAAGCGGTAAAAGAAGTGATATGAGTCATTTTGACATTGCTGTACGCTCATTTTTTCTAGCGCTTTTTCCAGTGGAATCAGCCTGAGAAAAAAACATCATGCGTAGTACATTCCCTTAGACTCTTAGGCTGCCGTCACACTAACAGTATTTGGTCAGTATTTTCCATCAGTATTTGTAAGCCAAAACCAGGAGTGGGTGATAAATACAGAAGTGGTGCATATGTTTCTATTATACTTTTCCTCTATTTGTCCCACTCCTGGTTTTGGCTTACAAATACTGATGTAAAATACTGACCAAATACTGCTAGTGTGACGGCAGCCTTAGAGACAGGAGAAATACAGTCGGGTATGTAATAAAATGTAATAAAGGTTCCTCCCCAGTTCTATGGGTTTTCTTGCCTTTACAAGATTAACTAGGTGACTACCACATATGTACAGTCATCTTTTTCATAAGGTCTGTAAAGCACTGTGGAATTAATGGCAGCGCTGTGGAATTAAAGGGAACCTGTCACCCCGTTTTTTCAGTATGAGATAAAAATACCGTTAAATAGGGCCTGAGCTGTGCTTTACAATAGGGTATTTTTTGTCCCCTGATTCCCCACCTATGCTGCCGAAATACCTTACAAAAGTCGCCGTTTTCGCCTGTCAATCAGGCTGGTCTGAAAAAACGAGGTGACAGGTTCCCTTTAACCCCTTCATGACCCAGCCTATTTTGACCTTAAAGACCTTGCCATTTTTTGCAATTCTGACAAGTGTCCCTTTATGAGGTAATAACTCAGGAACGCTTCAACGGATCCTAGCGGTTCTGAGATTGTTTTCTCGTGACATATTGGGCTTCATGTTAGTGGTAAATTTAGGTCAATAAATTCTGTGTTTATTTGTGCTAAAAACGGAAATTTGGCGAAAATTTTTAAAATTTTGCAATTTTCACATTTTGAATTTTCATTCTGTTAAACCAGAGAGATATGTGACACAAAATAGTTAATAAATAACATTTCCCACACGTCTAATTTACATCAGCACAATTTTGGAAACAAAATTTTTTTTTTGCTAGGAAGTTATAAGGGTTAAAATTTGACCAGCGATTTCTCATTTTTACAACGAAATTTACAAAACCATTTTTTTAGGGACCACCTCACATTTGAAGTCAGTTTGAGGGGTCTATATGGCTGAAAATACCCAAAAGTGACACCATCCTAAAAACTGCACCCCTCAAGGTGCACAAAACCACATTCCAGAAGTTTATTAACCCTTCAGGTGCGTCACAGCAGCAGAAGCAACATGGAAGGAAAAAATGAACATTTAACTTTTTAGTCACAAAAATGATGTTTCAGCAACAATTTTTTTATTTTCCCAATGGTAAAAGGAGAAACTGAACCACGAAAGTTGTTGTCCAATTTATCTTTTAGCCTCAATTTTTTCATTTTCACATGGGCAACAGGATAAAATGGATCCTAAAATTTGTTGGGCAATTTCTCCTGAGTACACCGATACCTCATACGTGGGGTAAACCACTGTTTGGGCACACGGCAGGGCTCGGAAGGGAAGGCGCGCCTTTTGACTTTTTGAATGGAAAATTAGCTCCAATTGTTAGCGGACACCATGTCGCGTTTGGACAGCCCCTGTGTGCCTATGCATTGGAGCTCCCCCACAAGTGACCCCATTTTGGAAACTAGAGCCCCCAAGGAACTTATCTAGATACATACTGAGCACTTTAAACCCCCAGGTGCTTCACAGAAGTTTATAACGCAGAGCCATGAAAATAAAAAATATTTTTTCTTTCCTCAAAAATGATTTTTTAGCCTGGAATTTCCTATTTTGCCAACGGTAATAGGAGAAATTGGACCACAAATGTTGTTGTCCAGTTTGTTCTGAGTACGCAGATACCCCATATGTGGGGGTAAACCACTGTTTGGGCGCACGGCAGGGCTCAGAAGGGAAGGCACGCCATTTGGCTTTTTAAATGGAAAATTAGCTCCAATCATTAGCGGACACCATGTCACGTTTGGAGAGCCCCTGTGTGCCTAAACATTGGAGATCCCCCACAAATGACCCCATTTTGGAAACTAGACCCCCAAAGGAACTAATCTAGATGTGTGGTGAGCACTTTGAACCCTCAAGTGCTTCACAGAAGTTTATAACGCAGAGCCATGAAAAAAAAAAAATTATTTTCTCAAAAATTATTTTTTAGCCCGCAATTTTTTATTTTCCCAAGGGTAACAGGAGAAATTTGACCCCAAAAGTTGTTGTCCAGTTTCTCCTGAGTATGCTGATACCCCATGTGTGGGGTAAACCACTGTTTGGGCACATGCTGGGGCTCGGAAGTGAAGTAGTGACGTTTTAAAATGCAGACTTTGATGGAATGCTCTGCGGGCGTCACGTTGCGTTTGCAGAGCCCCTGATGTGGCTGAACAGTAGCCTAAACATTGGAGATCCCCCACAAGTTACCCCATTTTGGAAACTAGACCCCGAAAGGAACTTATCTAGATGTGAGGTGAGCACTTTGAACCCTCAAGTGCTTCACAGAAGTTTATAACACAGAGCAGTGAAAATAATAAATACGTTTTCTTTCCTCAAAAATAATTTTTTAGCCCAGAATTTTTTATTTTCCCAAGGGTTACAGGAGAAATTGGACCCCAAAAGTTGTTGTCCAGTTTCTCCTGAGTACACTGATACCCGATGTGTGGGGGTAAACCACTGTTTGGGCACACGTCGGGGCTCAGAAGGGAAGTAGTGACTTTTGAAATGCAGACTTTGATGGAATGGTCTGTGGACATCACGTTGCGTTTGCAGAGCCCCTGGTGTGCCTAAACAGTAGAAACCCCCCACAAGTGACCCCATTTTGTAAACTAGACCCCCCAAGGAACTTATCTAGATATGTGGTGAGCACTTTGAACCCCCAAATGCTTCACAGACGTTTACAACGCAGAGCCGTGAAAATAAAAAATCATTTTTCTCTCCTCAAAAATGATGTTTTAGCAAGCAATTTTTTATTTTCTCAAGGGTAACAGGAGAAATTGGACCCCAGTAATTGTGGCGCAGTTTGTCCTGAGTATGCTGGTACCCCATATGTGGGGGTATACCACTGTTTGGGCACACGTCAGGGCTCGGAAGTGAGGGAGCACCATTTGACTTTTTGAATACAAGATTGGCGGGAATCAATGGTGGCGCCATGTTGCGTTTGGAGACCCCCTGATGTGCCTAAACAGTGGAAACCCCTCAATTCTAACTCCAACACTAACCCCAACACACCCCTAACCCTAATCCCAACTGTATCCGTAACCCTAATCACAACCCTAACCCCAACACACACCTAACCACAACCCTAACCCCAACACACCCCTAACCCTAACCACAACCCTAATTCCAACCCAACCCTAAGGCTATGTGCCCACGTTGCGGATTCGTGTGAGATTTTTCAGCACCATTTTTGAAAAATCCACGGGTAAAAGGCACTGCGTTTTACCTGCGGATTTACCGCGGATTTCCAGTGTTTTTTGTGCGGATTTCACCTGCGGATTCCTATTGAGGAACAGGTGTAAAACGCTGCGGAATCCGCACAAAGAATTGACATGCTGCGGAAAATATAACGCAGCGTTTCTGCGCGGTATTTTCCGCACCATGGGCACAGCGGATTTGGTTTTCCATATGTTTTACATGGTACTGTAAACCTGATGGAACTCTGCTGCGGATCCGCAGCGGCCAATCCGCTGCGGATACGCAGCCAAATCCGCACCGTGTGCACATAGCCTAATTCTAAAGGTATGTGCACACGCTGCGGAAAACGCTGCGGATCCGCAGCAGTTTCCCATGAGTTTACAGTTCAATGTAAACCTATGGGAAACAAAAATCGCTGTGCACATGCTGCAGAAAAACTGCAAGGAAACGCAGGGGTTTACATTCCGCAGCATGTCACTTCTTTCTGCGGATTCCGCAGCGGTTTTACAACTGCTCCAATAGAAAATCGCAGTTGTAAAACCGCAGTGAAATGCGCAGAAAAAATGCGGTAAATCCGCGATAAATCCACAGCGGTTTAGCACTGCGGATTTATGAAATCCGCTGCGGAAAAATCCGCAGAGGACCAGAATACGTGTGCACATTCCTATAATAATAATAAATAATAAAAATAATTTTATTTATATAGCGCCAACATATTCCGCAGCGCTTTACAAATTATAGAGGGGACTTGTACAGACAATAGACATTACAGCATAACAGAAATACAGTTCAAAACAGATACCAGGAGGAGTGAGGGCCCTGCTCGCAAGCTTACAAACTATGGGGAAAAGGGGAGACACGAGAGGTGGATGGTAACAATTGCTTTAGTTATTCGGACCAGCTATAGTGTAAGGCTCAGGTGTTCATGTAAAGCTGCATGAACCAGTTACCTGCCTAAGTATGTAGCAGTACAGACACAGAGGGCTAATACTGCATAAAGTGTATGAGAACATGATGCGAGGAACCTTTTTTTTTTTTTTTTTTTTTTATTATAAATAGGCCACACAGGGATCGTTAGGTTAATGCATTGAGGCGGTAGGCCAGTCTGAACAAATGAGTTTTTAGGGCACGCTTAAAACTGTGGGGATTGGGGATTAATCGTATTAACCTAGGTAGTGCATTCCAAAGAATCGGCGCAGCACGTGTAAAGTCTTGGAGACGGGAGTGGGAGGTTCTGATTATTGAGGATGCTAACCTGAGGTCATTAGCGGAGCGGAGGGCACGGGTAGGGTGGTAGACTGATACCAGGGAGGAGATGTAGGGTGGTGCTGAGCCATGGAGTGCTTTGTGGATGAGGGTAGTAGTTTTGTACTGGATTCTGGAGTGGATGGGTAGCCAGTGTAATGACTGGCACAGGGTAGAGGCATCGGTGTAACGGTTGGTGAGGAATATGATCCTGGCTGCAGCATTCAGGACAGATTGGAGCGGGGAGAGTTTTGCAAGAGGGAGACCGATTAGTAGAGAGTTACAATAGTCCAGACGAGAATGAATAAGTGAAACAGTCAGAGTTTTTGCAGAGTCGAAATTAAGAAAAGGGCGAATTCTAGAAATGTTTTTGAGATGCAGGTAAGAAGAGCGAGCCAGTGATCGGATGTAGGGGGTGAATGAAAGGTCAGAATCAAGGATGACCCCAAGGCAGCGGGCATGTTGCTTTGGAGTAATGGTGGAACCGCACACGGAGATGGCAATGTCAGGCAAAGGTAGGTTAGTAGAGGGAGAGAACACGAGGAGTTCAGTTTTTGACAGGTTTAGTTTCAGATAGAGGGAGGACATGATGTTAGAGACAGCGGTAAGACAATCACTGGTGTTTTCTAAAAAGGTCGGTGTGATATCGGGAGCAGAAGTGTATAATTGGGTGTCGTCAGCATAGAGATGGTACTGGAAACCAAATCTACTGATTGTTTGTCCAATAGGGGCAGTATACAACGAGAAGAGTAGGGGGCCTAGGACTGATCCTTGAGGAACCCCAACAGTAAGGGGAAGGTGAGAGGAGGAGGAACCAGCAAAACATACAGTGAAGGATCGGTCAGAGAGATAGGAGGAGAACCAGGAGAGAACGGTGTCCTTGAGGCCGATGGAGCGGAGCATAGTGAGGAGGAGCTGATGATCCACAGTGTCGAATGCTGCAGAGAGATCCAAGAGAATTAGCATGGAGTAGTGACCATTAGATTTAGCTGTTAGTAGGTCATTAGAGACTTTAATGAGGGCAGTTTCAGTAGAGTGTAAAGAGCGGAAGCCAGATTGAAGAGGGTCGAGAAGAGAGTTATCTGAGAGATAGCGGGTAAGACGGGAGTGGACCAGGCGTTCGAGGAGTTTAGAGATGAAGGGAAGATTAGAGACAGGTCTATAATTAGCGGCACAGTTTTGATCGAGGGATGGTTTTTTAAGTAATGGATGTATGATGGCATGCTTAAATGAGGAGGGAAAAATACCGGAAGTGAGGGAAAGGTTGAATATTTTTGTTAGGTGAGAGGTGACAGCCGGGGAAAGGGACTGGAGGAGATGTGACGGAATGGGGTCACTGGTGCAAGTGGTCGGGCGAGAAGATGCAAGGATGCCTGCTTACTTCTTCTTCTGTAACTGCTTCAAAGTCAGAGAGTGAACTAGATGCAGTGGGGGAGGGAGGACAGTGCATGGTATGAAGAGATTGGGAGATGATTTCCTGTCGAATGTGGTCAATTTTTTCTTTGAAGTAATTGGCCAGATCGTCAGCACGGAGATCCGTGGTTGGGGCCTGCTCTCTTGGGTTGAGTAGGGACTGGAACGTGTCAAAGAGACGTTTAGGGTTATTGGACAGGGAGGTGATGAGGGTGTTGAAGTAGGTTTGTTTGGAGAGGTGAAGGGCAGAATTGTATGTCTTTAGCATTAACTTATAATGGATGAAATCTTCGGGTAGATTAGATTTTCTCCACAGACGTTCTGCGCACCTGGAGCACCGCTGCAGGAAACGTGTTTGCAGCGTGTGCCACGGTTGTTGCCGTCTGTGCCGAGTTGTTTTATGTATAGGAGGAGCAGCTTCATCCAGAGCACTTTGCAGGGTTTCATTGTAATGCTTCAATGCAGAATCAGGACATGAGATGGAGGAAATAGGGGCCAATGAGGACTGCAAGTTCATCATAAGTTTCTGGGTGTTAATGGCCTGTATGTTTCTATAGGTGTGGAAAGTGGGGGTGACCTGAGCGGGATGGCAGTTCTTGATAGAGAATGAAAGAAGGTTGTGGTCAGAGAGCGGGAGAGGGGAGTTTGTGAAGTCATCCACTGAGCAAAGTCGGGAGAAGACCAAGTCAAGGGAGTTTCCATCTTCATGTGTTGGAGAGTTAGTATGCTGCGAGAGGCCAAAAGAGGAGGATAGAGATAAAAGGTGAGAAGCAGATGGGGAGAGGGGAGAGGCAATGGGGATGTTGAAATCACCCATGATAAGGGTGGGGGTGTCACAGGAGAGAAAGTGTGGAAGCCAGGTGGCAAAGTGATCCAGGAACTGATGAGAGGGGCCGGGAGGACGATACACCACCGCCACTCGCATGGAGAAGGGGACGTAGAGTCTGACCACATGGACCTCAAAGGAAGGGAAGACAAGTGAGGGTACTTGGGGGATAACTTGGAAAGTACATTTGGGTGAAAGGAGCAGACCAACGCCTCCACCTGCTCTGTTGTCTGATCTTGGGGTATGAGAAAAGTGTAGTCCACCATATGAAAGAGCAGCAGCAGCGGTGGTGTCTGACTGCTGGATCCAGGTTTCAGTAAGAGCCAGGAGATTAAGAGAATTAGAAAGGAAGAAGTCATGAATGAAGGAGAGTTTATTACACACAGAGCGAGAATTCCAAAGGGCACAATTGAAAGAGACAGCAGGCATGCAGGGAATATTAATAAGGTTAGAGGGGTTTCTGGGTGTAGCAATTGGGAGGTTTGACTGGCTATAACATGGGGGGCCGGGGTTTGGAGATATGTCTCCAGCGACTAGGAGAAGGAGGATCGAAAGAGTGAGCAGATGGTTAAGTGATTTGTGAGAGCGTCTCTTGTGTTGGATGTTGGGACTGAATGGATCTGTGCTGTTAAGCAATGTGAATAGAGCATGAGTGCTATACATAGGAGAGGCAAGGACAGAGGGGCCGATATGGATGGAGTGTAGAGAGTTAATGCGAGGGCGGTGAATGTGAGTGAATGCAGCAGCCAGAATATAGATTATACAAATAAATATGGTGAGTATTTGTGCTGTTTCAAGTGAATATGGATTAGATTTAGATTGTCTTAGCTGTCTCCTGCCCTGTCTAACTGCCATGTTATAACTGCCGAGTACTTAGAAAAAAAAGTACTTTGAATAAAAAATACACGAATAACAGTGCACAAATGCATCCCCAAGCTACATCTACATTTATAGAAGGCTAGCCCTTAGATCTCTTTTTTTTTTTTTTTTTTTGTGTTAAAGCTCGTTAGCAATCAATCTAACTCAGTTGAGACAACAGGACACAATAAATGTAGTGATCAGATAAACAAATGTCCAGGTCTACATGGATCATAAAGCACTTTGAAACAGTTATGTGATCTCTCTGAGTAAGGACATGCAAAAGTGAGTTAAATATCTATAAACACAAACAAACGCATAATAGGATGACTAACATATATAGATACATGCAGGATTCAATGCCGAAGATAGAATGACTCAGATACCATCCAAGCTGCTTGCTGTCAGGGACTGGAGCAATAGACATGCAGGATATTTCAGCTCAGAGAATGAATGATATGTTTACCATCCAAGCTGCTTGCTGTCAGGGACTGGAGCAATAGACATGCAGGATATTTCAGCTCAGAGAATGAATGATATGTTTACCATCCAAGCTGCTTGCTGTCAGGGACTGGAGCAATAGACATGCAGGATATTTCAGCTCAGAGAATGAATGATATGTTTACCATCCAAGCTGCTTGCTGTCAGGGACTGGAGCAATAGACATGCAGGATATTTCAGCTCAGAGAATGAATGATATGTTTACCATCCAAGCTGCTTGCTGTCAGGGACTGGAGCAATAGACATGCAGGATATTTCAGCTCAGAGAATGAATGATATGTTTACCATCCAAGCTGCTTGCTGTCAGGGACTGGAGCAATAGACATGCAGGATATTTCAGCTCAGAGAATGAATGATATGTTTACCATCCAAGCTGCTTGCTGTCAGGGACTGGAGCAATAGACATGCAGGATATTTCAGCTCAGAGAATGAATGATATGTTTACCATCCAAGCTGCTTGCTGTCAGGGACTGGAGCAATAGACATGCAGGATATTTCAGCTCAGAGAATGAATGATATGTTTACCATCCAAGCTGCTTGCTGTCAGGGACTGGAGCAATAGACATGCAGGATATTTCAGCTCAGAGAATGAATGATATGTTTACATATATAGATACATGCAGGATTCAATGCCGAAGATAGAATGACTCAGATACCATCCAAGCTGCTTGCTGTCAGGGACTGGAGCAATAGACATGCAGGATATTTCAGCTCAGAGAATGAATGATATGTTTACCATCCAAGCTGCTTGCTGTCAGGGACTGGAGCAATAGACATGCAGGATATTTCAGCTCAGAGAATGAATGATATGTTTACATATATAGATACATGCAGGATTCAATGCCGAAGATAGAATGACTCAGATACCATCCAAGCTGCTTGCTGTCAGGGACTGGAGCAATAGACATGCAGGATATTTCAGCTCAGAGAATGAATGATATGTTTACCATCCAAGCTGCTTGCTGTCAGGGACTGGAGCAATAGACATGCAGGATATTTCAGCTCAGAGAATGAATGATATGTTTACCATCCAAGCTGCTTGCTGTCAGGGACTGGAGCAATAGACATGCAGGATATTTCAGCTCAGAGAATGAATGATATGTTTACCATCCAAGCTGCTTGCTGTCAGGGACTGGAGCAATAGACATGCAGGATATTTCAGCTCAGAGAATGAATGATATGTTTACCATCCAAGCTGCTTGCTGTCAGGGACTGGAGCAATAGACATGCAGGATATTTCAGCTCAGAGAATGAATGATATGTTTACCATCCAAGCTGCTTGCTGTCAGGGACTGGAGCAATAGACATGCAGGATATTTCAGCTCAGAGAATGAATGATATGTTTACCATCCAAGCTGCTTGCTGTCAGGGACTGGAGCAATAGACATGCAGGATATTTCAGCTCAGAGAATGAATGATATGTTTACCTGTATGAAGAGAGAAGAGATGCTTGATTATATTCTGCCATGTTATAACTGCCGAGTACTTAGAAAAAAAAGTACTTTGAATAAAAAATACACGAATACCAGTGCACGAATGCACCCCTGCACGAATGCATCCCCAAGCTACATTCCTAACCCTAGCCCTACCCCTAACCCTACCCCTAACTCCAACCTTAGTGGGGGGGGGGGGAGAATCTTTATTTTATTATTGTCCCTACCTATGGGGGTGACAAAGGGGGGGGGTCATTTACTGTTTCTTTTTATTTTGATCACTGTGAGGTTTTATCACAGTGATCAAAATTCACTCTGGAACGAATCTGCCGGCCGGCAGATTCGGCGGGCGCACTGCGCATGCGCCCGCCATTTTGGAAGATGGCGGCGCCCAGGAAAGAAGACGGACGGACCCCGGGAGGCTCGGTAAGTATAAGGGGGGGAGATCAGGGCACGGGGGGGGGGGGGCGTCGGAGCACGGGGGGGGAGGGATCGGAGCACGGGGGGGTGGATCGGTGTGCGGGCGGGTGGATCGGAGTGCAGGGGGGTGGGATTGGAGCACGGGGGGGAGCAGACAGGAGGACGGGGGAGCGGAGCACAGGACGGAGGGGAGCGGACCACAGATCGGAGGGCGGGGGGGGCGATCGGTGGGGTGGGGGCACATTAGTGTTTCCAGCCATGGCCGATGATATTGCAGCATCGGCCATGGCTGGATTGTAATATTTCACCAGTTTTTTAGGTGAAATATTACAAATCGCTCTGATTGGCAGTTTCACTTTCAACAGCCAATCAGAGTGATCGTAGCCACGGGGGGTGAAGCCCCCCTTGGGCTAAAGTACAACTCCTTCTGTCCCTGCACGCCGGGTGAAATTACAGTTAACCCTTTCACCCGGCCTGCAGGAACGCGATTCCGCCATGACGCATACGCTGCGTCATGGGTCGGAATGGCACCGACTTTCATGACGCAGCGTATGGGTCAAAGGTCGGGAAGGGGTTAATGGCACTATATACTCATGTATAAGCCGAGGCACCTAATTTTGCCTCGGAAAACTTATTGGCTCGAGTAAAAGCCGGGTCTGCATTGTCCTCTAATCCCTATTCTGGTATGCAGAGTTCCTCATCCCCATCCTTGTCTGCACGGCTCCTTATTCCCATCCTTGTCTGCACGGCTCCTTATTCCCATCCTTGTCTGCACGGCTCCTTATTCCCATCCTTGTCTGCACGGCTCCTTATTCCCATCCTTGTCTGCACGGCTCCTTATCTCCATCCTTGTCTGCACTGCTCTTTATTCCCATCCTTGTCTGCACAGCTCCTTATCTCCATCCTTGTCTGCGTGGCTCCTTATTCCCTTCCTTGCATGCGTGGCTCCTTATTCCCTTCAATGTATGCATGGCTCCTTATCCCCATCCTCATCTGCATGGCTCCTTATTCCAATCCTTGTATGCATGGCTCCTTATTCCCTACCCTGTCTGCATGGCTCCTTATTCCATCCTTGTATGTATGGCCCCCATGAGAAAAGCATAAAAAGAAAACAAAAAACATCCTACTTACCTTCCCAGCACGCTCTCGCAGCATCTCGTTCTGATGTGAGCAGCTAATGCAGCCAAGCAATCACATGTCACAGCTCATTAAAGGGAACCTGTCACCTGAATTTGGCGGGACAGGTTTTGGGTCATATGGGCGGAGTTTTCGGGTGTTTGATTCACCCTTTCCTTACCCGCTGGCTGCATGCTGGCTGCAATATTGGATTGAAGTTCATTCTCTGTCCTCCATAGTACACGCCTGCGCAAAGCAATCTTGCCTTGCGCAGGCGTGTACTATGGAGGACAGAGAATGAACTTCAATCCAATATTGCAGCCAGCATGCAGCCAGCGGGTAAGGAAAGGGTGAATCAAACACCCAAAAACTCCGCCCATATGACCCAAAACCAGTCCCGCCAAATTCAGGTGACAGAGTCCCTTTAAGATAATGAATATTCACCTCTCTTTACTCCCATAAGCATGGATCGCCTGGCTGCAGGTGCCGGAATGAGATGCTGTGAGGGAGCGCACGGAAGGTAAGTAGGATGTTTATTTGTTTTTTTACACTGGAAGCCGGCGGCTGTAACTGTGCATGCTATAAGGCTATGTGCACACGTAGGAAATGTGGTGCAGAATTTTCTGCACTAAATCTGCATCTCCTGGCAGAATCCACTGGTGCGTTTTTTATGCGTTTTTGATGTGGTTTTAGTGTGTTTTTTGTGCGGAATTGATGCGGATTTTGTGCAGTTTTTACCACTGCAGATTTCTATTAATTGAGGGGTGCAGAAACGCTGCAGAAACGCAGAAAAGAAGTGACATGCACTTCTTTGAAATCTGCAGCGTTTCTGCGTGGATTTTTCTGCACCATGTGCGCAGCTTTTTTTTTCACATTGATTTACATTGTACTGTACATCACAGTGCAGATCTGCAGCAGAAAAATCCGCTGCAGAACTGCACTAATTCTGCACTAAATCTGCATCGTGTGCACATACCCTAAGAGAAAAGAACATTCTTTGCCAGTGCAGTAAATATTCATTTCCCTTTAGCAGCGGGCCCAGGCTTTAGCCGCAGCATCCAGTTCCTGCCTCCTGTGACCTGCTGCTCCCCCTCCCCTGCCGTAAACTGGGACAATGACTCGTGTATAAGCCAAGGGGGGGGGGGGGAGGGTGGCGTATTCAGCACATGTGCTGAAGAACTCGGCTTATACACGAGTATATACTTTAAGTAAAATATATATACAAAAATGTTGGCTTTTGGAATGTAGAGATGCAAAAATTAAAAAAAAAACAATTGCGACATCTTTTGGACAGAAGAGAGCGGAATTACACGAAGCGCGTCAATTGTGATCCGTGTTGGGGCAATTACTCACAATAGGCCACAATGAACTGGTAAAGCTGTGTTCAAACATAATATACGCTATGGGGGTTTCTTCTGCTGCTTTGTGTCTGTAGGAATCCACATTAAAGGGAACCTGTCAACCCCAAAATCGAGGGTGAGCTAAGCCCAACAGCATCAGGGGCTTATCTACAGCAGGGTTAGCTCACCCTCGATTTTGGGGGTGACAGGTTCCCTTTAACCCCTTAATCCCATATGACGTACTATCCCGTCCAGGTGACCTGGGACTTAATTCCCATGGACGGGATAGTACGTCATATGCGATCGGCCGCGCTCACGGGGGGAGCGCGGCCGATCGCGGCCGGGTGTCAGCTGCCTATCGCAGCTGACATCCGGCACTATGTGCCAGGAGCGGTCACGGACCGCTCCCGGCACATTAACCCCCGGCACACCGCGATCAAAGATGATCGCGGTGTGCCGGCGGTGCAGGGAAGCATCGCGCAGGGAGGGGGCTCCCTGCGGGCTTCCCTGAGACGATCGGTACACGGTGATGTGCTCACCGTGTACCGAGCGTCTTCTCCCTGCAGTCCCCGGATCCAAAATGGCCGCCGGGCTGCATCCGGGTCCTGCAGGGAGCACTTCCGGGTCAGGATCAGGCTGCAGCTGCAGCTCTAATCCTGCCCGGCTGTATGTCAGATCACCGATCTAACAGAGTGCTGTGCACACTGTCAGATCGGTGATCTGTGATGTCCCCCCCTGGGACAAAGTGAAAAAGTAAAAAAAAAAATTTCCACACTTGTAAAAAAAAATAAAAAAAAAATTCCTAAATAAAGCAGAAAAAAAAAAATATTATTCCCATAAATACATTTCTTTACATAAAAAAAAAACAAAAAAAACAATAAAAGTACACATATTTAGTATCGCCGCGTCCGTAACGACCCGACCTATAAAACTGGCCCACTAGTTAACCCCTTCAGTGAACACCGTAAGAAAAAAAAAAAAAAAACGAGCCAAAAAACAACGCTTTATTATCATAACGCTGAACAAAAAGTGGAATAACACGCGATCAAAAAGACGGATATAAATAACCATGGTACCTCTGAAAACGTCATCTTGTCCCGCAAAAAACGAGCCGCCATATAGCATCATAACCAAAAAAATAAAAAAGTTATAGTCCTGAGAATAAAGCGATGCCAAAATAATTATTTTTTCTATAAAATAGCTTTTATCGTATAAAAGCGCCAAAACATAAAAAAAATGATATAAATGAGGTATCGCTGTAATCGTACTGACCCGAAGAATAAAACTGCTTCATCAATTTTACCAAACGCGGAACGGTATAAACGCCTCCCCCAAAAGAAATTCATGAATAGCTGGTTTTTGGTCATTCTGCCTCACAAAAAATCGGAATAAAAAGCGATCAAAAACTGTCACATGTCCGAAAATGTAACCGATAAAAACGTCAACTCGTCCCGCAAAAAACAAGACCTCACATGACTCTGTGGACCAAAATATGGAAAAATTATAGGTCTCAAAATGTGGAGACGCAAAAACTTTTTTGCTATAAAAAGCGTCTTTTAGTGTGTGACGGCTGCCAATCATAAAAATCCGATATAAAAAACTCGCTATAAAAGTAAATCAAACCCCCCTTCATCACCCCCTTAGTTAGGCTAGGTTCACATTGCGTTAATGGGTTAACGCTAACGGACAGCGTTGCACGGCGAAAATGTCACAATTAACGCCGTGCAACGGGTCCGTTAGCACAACCATTGACAGCAATGTGATTTTCGGGTGTAGCGCATCGCTAGAGCGTGCCATTTTCGGCTCGCGCTAGCAAGGTGCCGTTCTTTTGTGGCGCGCCTCAGACGCTGCTTGCAGCGTCCGCGGCGCGCCCGAGGTCCGATCCCCGATCTTCCAGAGCGGGGACGTTAACGCGACCACTAAACACGACACCTAAAAAGACATTGCGTTAGCGCAATCCGCTAGTGCTAAACGGATTTCCCTAATGCAATGTGAACCTAGCCTTAGGGAAAAATAATAAAATTAAAAAAAATGTATTTATTTCCATTTTCCCATTAGGGTTAGGGTTTGTATTACATTTACGGTTGGGATTAGGGTTGGGATTAGAATTAGGGGTGTGTCAGGGTTAGGTGTGTGGTTAGGGTTACAGTTGGGATTAGGGTTAGGGGTGCGTTTGGATTAGGGTTTCAGTTATAATTGGGGGTTTCCACTGTTTAGACACATCAGGGGCTCTCCAAACGCGACATGGCGTCCGATCTCAATTCCAGCCAATTCTGCATTGAAAAAGTAAAACAGTGCTCCTTCACTTCCGAGCTCTCCCGTGCGCCCAAACAGGGGTTTACCCCAACATATGGGGTATCATCGTACTCGAGACAAATTGGACAACAACTTTTTGGGTCCAAGTTCTCTTGTTATCCTTGGGAAAATAAAAATTTGGGGGGCTAAAAATCATTTTTGTGGGAAAAAAAGGATTTTTTATTTTCACGGCTCTGCGTTGTAAACTGTAGTGAAACACTTGGGGGTTCAAAGTTTTCACAACACATCTAGATAAGTTCCATGGGAGGTCTAGTTTCAATATGGGGTCACTTGTGGGTGGTTTCTACTGTTTGGGTACATCAGGGGCTCTGCAAATGCAACGTGACGCCTGCAGACCAATCCATCTAAGTCTGCATTCCAAATGGCGCTCCTTCCCTTCCGAGCTCTGCCATGCGCCCAAACAGTGGTTCCCCCCCACATACGGGGTATCAGCGTACTCAGGACAAATTGAACAACAACTTTTGGGGTCCAATTTATTCTGTTACCCTTGTAAAAATACAAAGCTGGGGGCTAAAAAATCATTTTTGTGAAAAAAAAAAAGAATTTTTATTTTCACGGCTCTGCGTTATAAACTGTAGTGAAACACTTAGGGGTTCAAAGTTCTCACAACACATCTAGATAAGTTCCTTGGGAGGTCTAGTTTCTAATATGGGGTCACTTGTGGGGGGTTTGTACTGTTTGGGTACATCAGGGGCTCTGCAAATGCAACGTGACTCCTGCAGACCAATCCATCTAAGTCTGCATTCCAAATGGCGCTCCTTCCCTTCCGAGCTCTGCCATGCGCCCAAACAGTGGTTCCCCCCCACATATGGGGTATCAGCGTACTCAGGACAAATTGGACAACAACTTTTGGGGTCCAATTTATTATGTTACCCTTGTGAAAATACAAAACTGGGGGCTAAAAAATAATTTTTGCGAAAAAAAAAAAAAATTATTTTAACGGCTCTGCGTTATAAACTGTAGTGAAACATTTGGGGGTTCAAAGCTCTCAAAACACATCTAGATAAGTTCCTTATGGGGTCTAGTTTCCAAAATGGTGTCACTTGTGGGGGGTTTTAATGTTTAGGCACATCAGGGGCTCTCCAAACCAACATGGCGTCCCAACTTAATTCCAGTCAATTTTGCATTGAAAAGTCAAATGGCGCTCCTTCCCTTCCGAGCTCTGCTATGCACCCAAAAAGTGGTTTACCCCCACATATGGGGTATCGTCGCACTCAGGACAAATTGCACAACAACTTTTGTGGTCTAATTTCTTCTCTTACCCTTGGGAAAATAAAAAATTGGGGGCGAAAAGATCATTTTTGTGAAAATATAAGATTTTTTATTTTTACGGCTCTGCATTATAAACTTCTGTGAAGCACTTGTTGGGTCAAAGTGCTCACCACACATCTAGATAAGTTCCTTAAGGGGTCTACTTTTCAAAATGGTGTCACTTGTGAGGGGTTCCAATGTTTAGGCACATCAGGGGCTCTCCAAACGCAACATGGCGTCCCATCTCAATTCCAGTCAATTTTGCATTGAAAAGTCAAATGGCGCTCCTTCCCTTCCGAGCTCTGCCATACGCCCAAACAATGGTTTACACCCATATATGGGGTATCAGCGTACTCAGGACAAATTGGCCAACAATTTTTGAGGTCCAATTTCTTCTCTTACTCTTGGGAAAATAAAAAATTGGGGGCGAAAAGATCATTTTTGTGAAAAAATATGATTTTTTATTTTTACGGCTCTGCATTATAAACTTCTGTGAAGCAATTGGTGGGTCAAAGTGGTCACCACACATCTAGATAAGTTCCTTAGGGTGTCTACTTTCCAAAATGGTGTCACTTGTGGGGGGGTTTCAATGTTTAGGCACATCAGTGGCTCTCCAAACGCAACATGGTGTCCCATCTCAATTCCTGTCAATTTTGCATTTAAAAGTCAAATGGCGCTCCTTCCCTTCCGAGCTCTGCCATGCGCCCAAACAGTGGTTTACTCCCACATATGGGCTATCAGCGTACTCAGTACAGATTGTACAACAATGTTTGGCATCCATTTTATCCTGTTACCCTTGGTAAAATAAAACAAATTGGAGCTGAAATAAATTTTGTGTGAAAAAAAGTTAAATATTCATTCTTATTTAAACATTCCAAAAATTCCTGTGAAACCCCTGAAGGGTTAATAAACTTCTTGAATGTGGTTTTGAGCACCTTGAGGGGTGCAGTTTTTAGAATGGTCTCACACTTGGGTATTTTCTATCATATAGACCCCTCAAAATGACATCAAATGAGATGTGGTCCCTAAAAAAAAATGGTGTTGTAAAAATGAGAAATTGCTGGTCAACTTTTAACCCTTATAACTCCCTAACAAAAAAAAATTTTGGTTCCAAAATTGTGCTGATGTAAAGTAGACATGTGGGAAATGTTACTTATTAAGTATTTTGCGTGAGATATCTCTGTGATTTAAGGGCATAAAAATTTAAAGTTGGAAAATTGCGAAACTTTCTAAATTTTCGCCAAATTTCCGTTTTTTTCACAAATAAACGCAAGTTATATCGAATAAATGTTACTACTAAAATGAAGTACAATATGTCACGAGAAAACAATGTCAGAATCGCCAAGATCCGTTGAAGCGTTCCAGAGTTATAACCTCATAAAGGGACAGTGGTCAGAATTGTAAAAATTGGCCCGGTCATTAACGTGCAAACCACCCTCGGGGCTTAAGGGGTTAATGTGGATTGCCTCCCATCTTCATCAGATGACGTCCTCTTCTGGTCTTCACGCTGCAGTGCAGGTGTACTTTGTCTGTCCTGTTGAGGGCAGAGCAAAGTACTGCAGTGCACAGGAGCTGGGCCTCTCTGACCTTTCCCTACCCCTGCGCACTGCAGTACTTTGCTCTGCCCTCAACAGGACAAAGTACCTCGAAGCCGCGGCATGAAGACCAGAAGAGGACGTCATCGTAAGAAGATGGGAGGCGCCGGACCGGACCGCCCCTGGATGAGTATAATATAACCTCTTTTTCTCTTCTTTCAGGTAACATCGGGGGCCCCTGATGCCGGTGGGCTTACCTCACCCTCGATTTTGTGGGTGACAGGTTCCCTTTATCAGCCTTCTCTGATCAATACGCTTTTTAATGCATTTTCCCTTTTATTTGAAGCATTTGTGGTGCAGATTTGAAACTGCGTTTTTAATGCATCTTACAGAAAAGCTTTGATTTTGGAGTTAAACATGCATTTTTTCGGGCTTCCCATAGAAACCTAAAGAGAAAAAAACTGTTGCAAAACCGCACAACGGAACAGCGTCATCTGACGGGACATTGCTTGGACAGTTAAGGGTATGTTCACACGTTCAGGATTTCCATCCTTTTTTTTTCAGGACAGTTTTTTTAAAAAACTGCAGCTCTTGGCAGAAAACGCAGGTCCTTTTTTTGGTCCTTTGTCGTTTTTTGATGCGTTTTTTGATCCTTTTTTTATGCAGTTTTCTATGCAGAGACTGTGTGTTTCCTAGGAAGCTTTTTAGGGCTAAAATGGCTGAAAATACCCTAACCCTACCCCTAACCCTAACCCTACCCCTACCCCTAACCCTATTCTAACCTTAGTGAAAAAAAAAAAAAAAAATTCTTAATTTTTTTTATTGTCCCTACCAATGGGGGTGACAAAGTGGGGGGGGGTGTCATTTACTATTTTTTTATTTTGATCACTGAGATAGGTTATATCTCAGTGATCAAAATGCACTTTGGAGCGAATCTGCCGGCCGGCAGATTCGGCGGGCGCACTGCGCATGCGCCCGCCATTTTGCAAGATGGCGGCGCCCAGGGAGAAGACGGCCGGACGGACACCAGGTAAGTATAAGGGGGGGAGATTAGGGCACGGGGGGGGGGCATCGGAGCACGGGGGGGGGGCATCGGAGCACGGGGGGGGGGGGGGGGGTCAGCCACACTCCGCCCACGCACTTCCGCCCGCTCCCCCGCACTTCCTGCTGCAGCGGTTCTGCACATCAAATCGCAGTAAAACCCGCAGATATATTTTTGATCTGCGGGTTTTACTGCGATTTTGACCTCACAATGGAGGTCTATGGGTGCAGAACCGCTGCGGTTCAGGAAAAAGAAGTGACATGCTCCTTCTTTTTTGCCGCAGCTATTCTGCGCGGCTTTTTAAACGAAATTACGGACCATGTGCACAGCAGTGACTGTTTTCCATAGGGTTACATTGTTATGTACCCTGCATGGAAAACTGCTGCGGAACCGCAGCGGCAATACCGCTGCGGTTCCGCAGTAAAAAACGCACTGTGTGAACATGGCCTTAATGCAGATTTTCTGCACACACAAGAAAATGCAGTATTTATGCTACGTGGGAACACGGCCTTGGGGCTTGTGCACACGACGCAGATAGGCTAGCAAAACCTGACGCAGTCCTGGTGCCAGCAAAGTGAATGAGAAACCTGAAGTGCCATTAACACGTTGTGTATTTGTGACCTGCAGAAACTCATCTGCTGCTGTCACGTCTCTGTGCGTTTTACCAGCGTTTTTACCATTGCCCTCACATCACTTAAAAATCGCAGGGTAAAAAGGCATCAAAACCGCCATTTACTCAACATGTGCACAAATGTCACAGAGCCGCATACAGGGTGACTGTAGGGTGCAGCCACACAGCACAGTCTGAACACTCACATGTTGTACTGAGCACCGGTACATCAGCACAGTGTGTCAGCGCGGCCATTAGTGACGCTGTCAGTGTCCTGTCCGTGATGTCACGATAAGCCTCAATGACAGCACAGCAATGAGGAGACCGGCAGCCAGTAACGAGGCGCAGGGCGGATACCTGGCGGCTCCTGTGAGCGCACGTACCTTCCTGCCGGTACCACACTTGTTATCTACCGCTCCGGAAGACGTGCACCGACGATGCTTAAACCGTACACAACACTTCCCGGCTGCATCCAGCACCGCCCACCCGCCTGCGTAATGGCAAATCATGGAGCAGCTAGCTCAAAAGAAGACCAATCAGAGATCAGCTTTCGAACACCCTCAGTCACAATAGCTTGAGAGAGAGGAATTTTGATTGGCTGCACTGTTATTATGGTTTCTGGCGGACTGGCGGTGGTTGTAATGTAAAGGCAAGCCGCGGACAGCGAGGAGGTGGCGAGGAAACGGGAGGGACGGGCTGAAGGTGGCCAGTCACGTGGGCTAGTGTTACACCTGCACGTACGTTACCTGTGTATAGACAGGTACAGAGCAGTGCACGTGTGTAGGGAATGCCCGGCACAGGTCACACGGCTACTGCTGCATTGTGGAGGTAGCCCACAACATTACATTATGCAAAGTAACATCTTTAGCACATGTGGTGTCAAACTGTTTCTAAAACACATAGTAGTTATAGCCCTGTCTACATAACCCTGTGTAGTGTCCATGTGGTGCACACAGGTCACTTCAAAGCATAGTGCTATGGAATCCTGAAATATTGGCATAATGTACACACGTGAGGCAAACAGGCATACATGCAAAGTGCCCTCCACACAGTATGATCCCCCACACAGGGTAATGCCCCAAACAATACACCCCCACAAGATAATGTCCCCACAGTGCCCTCCACACAGTATGATCCCCCACACAGGGTAATGCCCCAAACAATACACCCCCACAAGATAATGTCCCCACAGTGCCCTCCACACAGTATGATCCCCCACACAGGGTAATGCCCCAAACAATACACCCTCCACAAGATAATGTCCCCACAGTGCCCTCCACACAGTATGATGCCCCCACACAGGTCAATGCCCCAACTACACCCCCACAAGATAATGTCCCCACAGTGCCCTCCACACAGTATGATGCCCCCACACAGGTCAATGCCCCAACTACACCCCCACAAGATAATGTCCCCACAGTGCCCTCCACACAGTATGATCCCCCACACAGGGTAATGCCCCAAACAATACACCCTCCACAAGATAATGTCCCCACAGTGCCCTCCACACAGTATGATGCCCCCACACAGGTCAATGCCCCAACTACACCCCCACAAGATAATGTCCCCACAGTGCCCTCCACACAGTATGATGCCCCCACACAGGTCAATGCCCCAACTACACCCCCACAAGATAATGTCCCCACAGTGCCCTCCACACAGTATGATCCCCCACACAGGGTAATGCCCCAAACAATACACCCTCCACAAGATAATGTCCCCAGAGTGCCCTCCACACAGTATGATCCCCCACACAGGGTAATGCCCCAAACAATACACCCTCCACAAGATAATGTCCCCACAGTGCCCTCCACACAGTATGATCCCCCACACAGGGTAATGCCCCAAACAATACACCCCTCCACACAAGTATGATGCCCCAAACAATACACCCTCCACAAGATAATGTCCCCACAGTGCCCTCCACACCGGTCAATGCCCCAAACAATACAACCCCCTTAAGATAATGTCCCCACAGTGCCCTCCAAACAGTATGATCCCCCACACAGGGTAATGCCCCAAACAATACACCCTCCACAAGATAATGTCCCCACAGTGCCCTCCACACAGTATGATGCCCCCACACAGGATAATGCCTCAAACAATACAACCCCCTCAAGATAATGTCCCCACAGTGCCCCCCACACAGTATGATGCCCCCACATAGGATAATGCCCTAAACAATACAACCCCCACAAGATAATGTCCCCACAGTACCCGCCACACAAAATAATTTCCCAATACACTCCCACACTAGATAATGTCCACTCAGTACCCCCACACACAGTATAATCTATATAATTGTCTAAGGGTCACTTCCGTCTTTCTGTCTGTCCCGGATATTCATTGGTCGCGGCCTCTGTCTGTCATGGAATCCAAGTCGCTGATTGGTCGTGGCAATGGTCATGGGCGTTTTGCCACGACCAATCAGCGACGGGCGCAGTTCAGCAGCAACATGGCCGCTCCTTCCTCCCCGCAGTCAGTGCCCGCTCCGCTCCGTACTCCCCTCCAGTCAGCGCTCACACAGGGTTAATGGCAGTGTTAACCGACCGCGCTATGCAGCGGTGTAATGCACTTGGTTAACGCTGCTATTAACCCTGTGTGACCAATGTTTTACTATTGATGCTGCCTATGCGGCATCAATAGTAAATAGATCTAATGTTAAAAATAATTAAATAAAAAAAAACCGTTATATACTCACCATCCGTCGGCCCCTCGGATCCACAACAGGCCTTTCCCGCTCCGGTAGCCGGTCCATGCTGCGATCTTGCGAGATGATGATGTAGCGGTCTCACGAGACCCCTACGTCATCATCTCGCGAGACCGCAATGCACTCTTGAGAAGGGAGCGCGCGACGAGCGTCGGTAAACGCTTCGCTTGGATCCGGGGGCTCCGGAAGGTGAGTATATAACTATTTATTTTAATTCTTTTTTTTAACAGGGATATGATGCCCACATTGCTATATACTACGTGGGCTTGGCAATATACTACATGGGCTGTGCAATATACTACGCGGCTCTGTCTGCGCATGGTTTATGCGGACATGCGCAATACAGTCTACCAGACGCCACAGGAAGTAGGGAGGAGGTGCACCTTGTGCCTGATACTGGTGGCAGATATAAATGTGAGTAGTGCGGCATGGGGCATTCAGCTATCCACAATTTTGATGTGACACAACATATCGGATTATCAGGCCTCCTGATGAGCCTGCAGAGGCGAAACGCGTTGAGGCGTGTTGTTCATATGGCGTTCGGTGGTACACAGCGGCTCAGATGAGTATTCATAGCCTTGTTTTGGGGCTATGTATGGGCTACTGTTAGCATTGTCTAAATAGTGTGGGGACATTGGAGTGAGGTAGCAGAGATACTACCCATGCATGATATTGAGCCAATTTTGGCTGGTATGATTTTGATCTTCACCCACATCTATATAAATGTTAGCCCATGAGAATAGAGTATTTATATATGCTTAGATGATCCGGCTGCATTCATCTCAAAGTGTATTTACACTGTGTCTAATATCTTGAGGCCGCTGTGAATTATTATACCACTATGATATTCATATTGCCATATGTGTGTGTGTATATAGCGTTTTACTAGTGGGAACTAGGTTATCCCTAGAAGAGTATCTTTCTGTCTAGCGCTAGAGGACCCTTTAGTGTGTGGGTAGTGGCTTACACTAGTGGCCGTAGGGTCTTGTAGGGCTCCTAGGGACAGTCATCGAGGAGCGCGGGCGCCATAACGCTCTCCCCTAGGGTGCCTACCTCCGCAGATAGGCAGGGGCATACTAGCGGCCTAGGTAGGGTGATCTAGATTTTCCCATTAGTTTTTATTTATTTGTTACACATTTGTTCACGTTTTTTGGTTGTATTTTTGTGTTGGGTTTTGTAGGCGTGTCTGTCTGCCTTGCTTTTACTATTAAAATTATACCTTTTTAGACTGAGGTTTTTTCATATGATTTTGATGACAATATACTACGTGGGCTGTGCAATATATTACATGGGCCGTGCTATGTAATATGGTATGTGACTGAGCAATATACTACGTGGCTGGGCAATATACTAAGTGACTGGGCAATATACAACGTGGCTGGGCAATATACTACGTGGCTGGGCAATATTCTACGTGACTGGGCAATATTCTACGTGACTGGGCAATATTCTACGTGACTGGGCAATATACTACGTGACTGGGCAATATACTACGTGACTGGGCAATATACTACGTCGCTGGGCAATATACTACGTGGCTGGGCAATATACTACGTCACTGGGCAATATACTACGTTACTGGGCAATATACTACGTGACTAGGCAATATACTATGTAACTCGGCAATATACTACGTGGCTGGGCAATATACTACATGGCTGGGCAATATACTACTTTACTGGGCAATATACTACGTGGCTGGGCAATATACTACGTGACTGGGCAATATACTACGTGGCTGTGCTATATACTACGTGGACATGCATATTCTAGAATACCCGATGCGTTAGAATCGGGCCACCATCTAGTACCCTCATAATTGCCCACACAGGATAATGTTCCCACTACAGAGTAAGAAACTACCTCACTCCCCACAAGATAATTTCCCCAAAGTTCCGCCACATTATGGTAATGCACCATATTCAACCCTCCCCCCCCCCCCCCCACATGATAATGCCCCTACAGTTCCTGCCACAGTATTAGGGTATGTGCACACGTTGCAGATTTGCCTGCGGATTTTTCTGCACTAAATCCGCAGGTCTTGGCAGAAAACGCAGGTGCGGTGCGGTTTTTGCGCGGTTTTGACGCTTTTTTTGCACGGTTTTGATGCGTTTTTTGATGCAGTTTTGTATTCGTTTTTGAAAGCTAAATAAAGATGTATTATTGAACAAAAAAAAGATTTGTGATGTCATGTCTTGTCCAACCTCCTCTTTTACATTTGTCCAACCCACACTCCATTACACACAGATAGACAGATAGATACATACCGTACATAGATAGATACATAGATAGATACATAGATAGACAGAAGGAATGAGCTAGATAGATGTAGATAGATATATGGATAGCTAGGCTACTTTCGCACATCAGGTTTTTGCCGTTAGGCACAATCCGGTGAGTTTCGAAAAAAGTTTTTTCTGTCCGGTGAAAAAACGCACAGCGACGGATCCGGCAAAAAATGTATGAAACAGATGTGAAATGATGAATCTGGCCTCCGAATCCGGTTTCTCATGAATTTTTTCCATTGAAATCATGCACATTTTCCGTTCTCTCTCTCTAAAAAACGGATCAGTTGCATCAGTTTTTCACTATTTGCAATGGATCCGTTTTTCCACAAATTCACCGGATCCTGCCTGACGGAAAGAAGCTGATGTGTGAAAGTAGCTTAACTATCCATATATCTATCTACATCTATCCATCCGGCAGGATCCGGCGAATTTTTGAAAAAATGGATCTGCTGCAAATAGTGAAAAACTAATGCAACTGATCCGTTTTTTTTTTTAGAGAGAGAGAATGAAAGATGTGCATGATTTCAATGGAAAAAATGCATGAAAAACCGGATTCGGAGGCCGGATTCTTCATTTCACATCTCAGTTTCATACATTTTTCGCCGTATCCGTTGCTGTTGGTTTTTTTGCCGGACAGAAAAACCGTTCTTCTGTACGTTTTCTCCGTCCGCCGGAAACAGCTTTTCTGAAGGATCCGGCAAAAAACGGATGAAACGTGTGGCCATCAGGCGCAATCCGGCGTTAATACCAACTCTATGAGAAAAAACGGATCTGGCGGAAAAAAACGGATCCGTTTTCTTCAAAACTCACCGGATTGTGCCTGACGGCAAAAACCTGATGTGTGAAAGCAGACAGATATATGGATAGATACATCTATGTATCTATAGATATATCTATAAATATATCTATAGATCGATATAGCCATAGATATATAATAGAAAGGCCGATGTTTCTTAATGAGCAATTAAAAAAACGGAAAAAAATGGCGTGGGCTCCCGCGCAATTTTCTGCACCAGAGGGGGAAAGCCGACGGCTGGGGGCCAATATTTGTAGCCTGGGAAATACAAATACAAGCCCGCAGCCTCCCCAGAAATGGCATATCTGTGAAATGCACCAATTCTGGCACTTAGCCCCTCTATTCCCACTCCTGAGTAGCGGTGGGATATGGGGTAATAAGGGGTTAACCCCTTCCCGACCTGTGACACAGCGTATGCGTCATGAAAGTCGGTGCCAATCCGACCTGTGACGCATATGCTGTGTCACAGAAAGATCGCGTCCCTGCAGGCCGGGTGAAAGGGTTAACTCCAATTTCACCCGGCCTGCAGGGACAGGGGGAGTGGTAGTTTAGCCCAGGGGGGGTGGCTAAACTACCCCTCGTGGCTACGATCGCTCTGATTGGCAGTTTCACTTTCAACAGCCAATCAGAGCGATTTGTAATATTTCACCTAAAAAACTGGTGAAATATTACAATCCAGCCATGGCCGATGCTGCAATATCATCGGCCATGGCTGGAAACACTTAGTAACATAGTAACATAGTTAGTAAGGCCGAAAAAAGACATTTGTCCATCCAGTTCACTGATGTGCCCCCACCCCACCGATCGCCCCCCGCCCCCCGATCTGTGGTCCGCTCCCCTCCGTCCTGTGCTCCGCTCCCCCGTCCTCCTGTCCGCTCCCCCCGTGCTCCAATCACACCCCCCGTGCTCCAATCAAACCCCCCCGCACTCCGATCACCCCTCCCGCACAGCGATTTCCCCCCCCCCCGTGCTCCGATTCTCCCCCCCGTGCTCCGATCCACCCCCCTGCACAGCGATCACCCCCCCGTGTTCCGATCCACCCCCCCATGCTCCGATCCACCCCCCCCCCGTGCTCCGACGCTACCCCCGTGCCCTGATCTCCCCCCCCCCCCCTTTATACTTACCCCCGGGATCCGTCCGTCTTCTTTCCTGGGCGCCGCCATCTTCCAAAATGGCGGGCGCATGTGCAGTGCGCCCGCCGAATCTGCCGGCCGGCAGATTCGTTCCAAAGTGAGTTTTGATCACTGGGATAGGTTATATCTCAGTGATCAAAATAAAAAAAAATAGTAAATGACCCCCCCCCCCCCTTTGTCACCCCCATAGGTAGGGACAATAAAAAAATAAAGAATTTTTTTTTTTTTTACACTAAGGTTAGAATAGGGGTAGGGGTAGGGTTAGGGCTAGGGTTTCGGTATGTGCACACGTATTCTGTTCCTCTGCGGATTTTTCCGCTGCGGATTTGATAAATCCGCAGTGCTAAACCGCTGTGGATTTATTGCGGATTTACCGCGGTTTTTCTGCGCATTTCACTGCGGTTTTACAACTGCGATTTTCTATTGGAGCAGTTGTAAAACCGCTGCGGAATCCGCAGAAAGAAGTGACATGCTGTGGAATGTAAACCGCTGCGTTTCCATGCAGTTTTTCCGCAGCATGTGTACAGCGATTTTTGTTTCCCATAGGTTTACATTGAACTGTAAACTCATGGGAAACTGCTGCGGATCTGCAGCGTTTTCCGCAGCGTGTGCACATACCTTTAGAATTAGGCTATGTGCACACGGTGCGGATTTTGCTGCGGATCTGCAGCGGATTGGCCGCTGCGGATTCGCAGCAGTGTTCCATCAGGTTTGCAGTTCCATGTAAACATATGGAAAACCAAATCCGCTGTGCCCATGGTGCGGAAAATACCACGCGGAAACGCTGCGTTGTATTTTCCGCAGCATGTCAATTCTTTGTGCGGATTCCTCAGCGTTTTACACCTGTTCCTCAATAGGAATCCACAGGTGAAATCCGCACAAAAAACACTGGAAATCCACGGTAAATCCACAGGTAAAACGCAGTGCCCTTTACCCGCGGATTTTTCAAAAATGATGCTGAAAAATCTCACACGAATCCGCAACGTGGGCACATAGCCTTAGGGTTAGGGTTGGAATTAGGGTTGTGGTTAGGGGTGTGATTAGGGTAATGGCTACAGTTGGGATTAGGGTTAGGGGTGTGTTGGGGTTAGTGTTGGAGTTAGAATTGAGGCGTTTCCACTGTTTAGGCACATCAGGGGTCTCCAAACGCAACATGGCGCCACCATTGATTCCAGCCAATCTTGTATTCATAAACTCAAATGGTGCTCCCTCAATTCCGAGCCCCGACGTGCGCTCAAACAGTGGTTTACCCCCACATATGGGGTACCAGCATACTCAGGACAAACTGCGCAACAATTACTGGGGTCCAATTTCTCCTGTTACCCTTGTGAAAATAAAAAAATGCTTGCTAAAACATAATTTTTGAGGAAAGAAAAATTATTTTTTATTTTCACGGCTCTGCGTTGTAAACGTCTGTGAAACACTTGGGAGTTCAAAGTGCTCACCACATATCTAGATAAGTTCCTTGCGGGGTCTAGTTTCTAAAATGGGGTCACTTGTGGGGGGTTTCTACTGTTTAGGCACACCAGGGGCTCTGCAAACGCAACGTGACGCCCGCAGACCATTCCATCAAAGTCTGCATTTCAAAAGTCACTACTTCCCTTCGGAGCCCCGACGTGTGCCCAAACAGTGGTTTACCCCCACACATGGGGTATCAGCGTACTCAGGACAAACTGGACAACAACTTTTGTGGTCCAATTTCTCCTGTAACCCTTGGGAAAATAAAAAAGTCTGGGCTAAAAAATTATTTTTGAGGAAAGAAAACGTATTTATTATTTTCACGGCTCTGTGTTATAAACTTCTGTAAAGCACTTGGGGGTTGAAAGTGCTCACCACATATCTAGATAAGTTCCTTTGGGGGTCTAGTTTCCAAAATGGGGTCATTTGTGGGGGGTTTCTACTGTTTAGGCACACCAGGGGCTCTGCAAACGCAACGTGATGCCCGCAGAGCATTCCATCAAAGTCTGCATTTCAAAACGTCACTACTTCACTTCCGAGCCCCAGCATGTGCCTAAACAGTGGTTTACCCCCACATATGGGGTATCAGCGTACTCAGGAGAAACTGGACAACAACTTTTGGGGTCAAATTTCTCCTGTTACCCTTGGGAAAATAAAAAATAGCGGGCTAAAAAATCATTTTTGAGAAAAGAATTTTTTTTTTTAATTTTCATGGCTCTGCGTTATAAACTTCTGTGAAGCACTTGAGGGTTCAAAGTGCTCACCACACATCTAGATTAGTTCCTAGTTTCCAAAATGGGGTCATTTGTGGGGGATCTCCAATGTTTAGGCACACAGGGGCTCTCCAAACGCGACATGGTGTCCGCTAATGATTGGAGCTAATTTTCCATTTAAAAAGCCAAATGGCGTGCCTTCCCTTCTGAGCCCTGCCGTGCGCCCAAACAGTGGTTTACCCCCACATATGGGGTATCTGCGTACTCAGGACAAACTGGACAACAACATTTGTGGTCCAATTTCTCCTATTACCATTGGCAAAATAGGAAATTCCAGGCTAAAAAATCATTTTTGAGAAAAGAAAAATTATTTTTTATTTTCATGGCTATGCATTATAAACTTCTGTGAAGCACCTGGGGGTTTAAAGTGCTCAGTATGCATCTAGATAAGTTCCTTGGGGGGTCTAGTTTCCAAAATGGGGTCACTTGTGGGGGAGCTCCAATGCATAGGCACACAGGGGCTCTCCAAACGCGACATGGTGTCCGCTAACAATTGGAGCTAATTTTCCATTCAAAAAGTCAAAAGGCGCGCCTTCCCTTCCGAGCCCTGCCGTGTGCCCAAACAGTGGTTTACCCCCACATATGAGGTATCGGCGTACTCGGGAGAAATTGCTCAACAAATTTTAGGATCCATTTTATCCTATTGCCCATGTGAAAATGAAAAAATTGAGGCGAAAATAAAATTTTTGTGAAAAAAAAGTACTTTTTCATTTTTACGGATCAATTTGTGAAGCACCTGAGGGTTTAAAGTGCTCACTAGGCATCTAAATAAGTTCCTTGGGGGGACCAGTTTCCAAAATGGGGTCACTTGTGGGGGAGCTCCAACGTTTAGGCACACAGGGTCTCTCCAAATGCGACATGGTGTCCGCTAACGATGGAGATAATTTTTCATTCAAAAAGTCAAATGGCGCTCCTTCCCTTCCGAGCCTTACCATGTGCCCAAACAGTGGTTTACCTCCACATGTGAGGTATCAATGTACTCAGGAGAAATTGCCCAACACATTTTAGGATCCATTTTATCCTGTTGTCCATGTGAAAATGAAAAAATTGAGGGTAAAAGAATTTTTTTGTGAAAAAAAAGTACTTTTTCATTTTTACGGATCAATTTGTGAAGCACCTGGGGGTTTAAAGGGCTCACTATGCATGTAGATAAGTTCATTGGGGCGTCTAGTTTCCAAAATGGGGTCACTTGTGGGGGAGCTCCAATTTTTAGGCACACGGGGGCTCTCCAAACGTGACATGGTGTCCGCTAAGGAGTGCAGCCAATTTTTCATTCAAAAAGTCAAATGGCGCTCCTTCCCTTCCAAGCCCTGCCGTGCGCCCAAACAGTGGTTTACCCCCACATATGAGGTATCAGCGTACTCAGGACAAATTGGACAACAACTTTCGTGGTTCAGTTTCTCCTTTTACCATTGGGAAAATAAAAAAATTGTTGCTGAAAACTCATTTTTGTGACTAAAAAGTTAAATGTTCATTTTTTCCTTCCATTTTGCTTCTGCTGCTGTGAAGCACCTGAAGGGTTAATAAACTTCTTGAATGTGGTTTTGTGCACCTTGAGGGGTGCAGTTTTTAGAATGGTGTCACTTTTGGGTATTTTCAGCCATATAGACCCCTCAAACTGACTTCAAATGTGAGGTGGTCCCTAAAAAAAAATGGTTTTGTAAATTTCGTTGTAAAAATGAGAAATCGCTGGTCAAATTTTAACCCTTATAACTTCCTAGCAAAAAAAAATTTTGTTTCCAAAATTGTGCTGATGTAAAGTAGACATGTGGGAAATGTTATTTATTAACTATTTTGTGTCACATAACTCTCTGGTTTAACAGAATAAAAATTCAAAATGTGAAAATTGCGAAATTTTCGCCAAATTTCCGTTTTTATCACAAATAAACACAGAATTTATTGACCTAAATTTACCACTAACATGAAGCCCAATATGTCACGAAAAAACAATCTCAGAACCGCTAGGATCCATTGAAGCGTTCCTGAGTTATTACCTCATAAAGGGACACTGGTCAGAATTGCAAAAAACGGCAAGGTCTTTAAGGTCAAAATAGGCTGGGTCATGAAGGGGTTAATGTCACCTTGCTATTGTAAGGTGACAGTAAGCCCAGTTAATAATGGAGAGGCGTCAATAAGATGCCTATCTATTGTTTATCCTAGAGTAGTGAAAGAGTTAAAAAAAAAAAAATAAAGACACATCCAGAAAAAAGTATTTTATTCTTAATTTAACCATACTTACCATACTTGATCGCCTGCAAAAAACGTAAAATAATAAACCGTATACTACCTGTCCGCCGTAGTCCAATTTATAACTAGTGTCCCACGAAGATCATGGCCCACGAAGATCATGGCCCTATAGAACAGTGACATCGGGTGATGTCACTGCTCTATATGACCTCCAGTGACACACTGACAGGAGACAATGGCTCCTGCAATGCATCACTGTGGTTACCTTAGTTCAGGGTCTCACTTTATGACATTTCTGCGTGGGAACTTTCTCACACAGCAGTGCCACAAGTGAGACTTGGGACTATTTTTTACAGTGGCGGAGGAATACAGTGCGGAAGGATATCCTCCGTCATTGTATTCCCGGAGCCCCTGGAGAGCGGTCGCATCAGCTGGTGCTGCTGCTCCACGGGAGATCGTCGTGGGACACTCGTTTTTATTGGATTTCTGCGGATCAGGGAGTATAGTGTTTGTTTATTATTTGAATATTTTTTTACAGGTGACACTATCTTCGGGGATTAAAGTGACAAGTGATGGTGAGTATGTACTATATGTTATATGTACAGTATGTATTGAATGTAATATATGAATGTATTGTATGTAGTATGTATGTTGTATGTATGTATTGTAGGGATTGTACTCGCTCAGGTGCGGCGGATGACACTCTGGAGGCACGTTTCATTAAAAGTTCACAGGTTTATTGCTCCATAAACCACATAGCAACAGGAACAACAGGTAAACAGTCTTACTTCAGACAGTTGAATCCTCAATGTCCATATTAGAGCTCCGCTCTCTCTCAGGTCTGTAGGCATACAGGCTGTGCTATGTCCAGCATGTAGGCTCTCCAGCCTAAATATGGTCTCTGTGTGCTGTTCAGGACGTCTGTCCCCACTTGGAACCGTCCAACACACAGGCCATTCTGCAGTGTCCAGCCAGGACACATGGAGGTCTGTCCACTCTTGCAGACTCCCAAACACACTCACCACATGGGCTACACACACCTCTTTCCATAAGTGTAACCACACCCAGATACCTGTCACGTGGCCAGTCAGGTGAGTGTGACATCACCACAGGTCCTTCAACACAAAACCATCTTAGGTATTCAAACACGCCTCTTAGGGTGGGTTTGTAGGTGACTGAACCCACCCATCTCTCCAATCACCTGGAAGCCTTCCCAATGTAAACAAATCCCTCAGCAGTAGATCTGCTTGAGCAAAACATACCCAGGATTCCATCACAGGGCCACCCACCTCTGCGATACATACCGTCCATTAATCACATGACCTTTAGCCACGCTACAGTATGTTGTATGTATATATGTATGTAGTATGTTGTATGTATGTAGTTAGTATGTTGTATGTATGTATGTAGTTAGTATGTTGTATGTATGTAGTATGTTGCATGTATGTAGTATGTATGTTGTATGTATGTATGTATGATTTATGTATGTATGTAGTATGTATGTTTGTGGGGTTTTTTCAACATTCAACACATTAGCCGGATGATGGGACTACTACTGTCCCATCATTGGCTAATGTGTCAATCACTGTCATTTTGGCAGGCATAGCCAGATGGGACTTGTAGTCCCATCGGACGATTCCTGCACATACACAAAGACCCCCGAGAGGCCCGCACAGACCCCCGGCAGCCCGCACAGACCCCCCGGCAGCCCGCACAGAGCCCCAACAGGCCCGCACAGACCCCCGGCAGCCCGCACAGACCACCAGCAGGCCCGCACAGACCCCCCCAGAGGCCCGCACACACAGACACGCACAGTCTCCACCCACGCACCGCCCACACTCTTCCCCCTCCCTATCTGCAGCGTTTCACCCACAGCTAAACTGCAGATCTTTTTTATATCTGTGGTTTTGCTGCGGAAGTGCCCGACTCAATACAAGTCAATGGGTGCAGAAACGCTGCAGATCCGCACAAAGAATTGACATGCTGTGGAAAAAACAACACTGCGTTTCCGCACGTTTTTTTCCGCAGCATGTGCACAGCGGATTTGGTTTTCCATAGGTTTACATGGTACTGTACACCGCATGGTAAACTGCTGCAGATCCGCAGCGTCAAAAACGCCACGGATCCGCGGTAAAAACCGCAACGTGTGAACATAGCCTTTACACAGTATGATGCCACCACAGAAGATAATGTCCCCATAGTGCCTACCACTGTTTCTCCAACACAATATGACACCCCTCATCAGTGTCTGCTACACAAGCTTCCCACTTGCCTATGTGTCTCTGCTACATCCTCAGTCTGCCTCTGCTACTGAGCTCGTCTCTGCTGCCCAATCATGTGACCTGAATGGCCAAACAGACTATTTTGTCTCTACCCAGATAGAGTGAAGGAACAGTAAACTGTTTCTTGCTCCACCCTGATCCAGAGCTCACAGACACAAGACAGGAACATGACTCCAAATTCACAGTATGACGCTGCATTCTGAAATATGGTTGATGACAGAGAGACATGTTACCAAACCTGTCGATTAGCGACCACCGTTAGATAACACTGCTCATGCGCACTGGTGTCTGATTGCCTTGCATAGTGTAAAGGTACCTTCACACTAAACGACGCTGCAGCGATCCAGACAACGATCCGGATCGCTGCAGCGTCGCTGTTTGGTCGCTGGAGAGCTGTCACACAGACCGCTCTCCAGCGACCAACGATGCCGGTAACCAGGGTAAACATCGGGTTACTAAGCGCAGGGCCGCGCTTAGTAACCCGATGTTTACCCTGGATACCATCCTAAAAGTAAAAAAAAACAAACGCTTCATACTTACCTTCGGCTGTCTGTCCCCGGCGCTCTGCTTCTCTGTACTGGCTGTGAGCACAGCGGCCGGAAAGCAGAGCGGTGACGTCACCTCTCTGCTTTCCGGGCGCTGTGCTCACAGTGAGTGCAGGAAAGCACAGCGCTGGGGACAGACAGCGGAAGGTAAGTGTGAAGCGTTTGTTTTTTTTTACTTTTAGGATGGTATGCAGGGTAAACATCGCTTACTAAGCGCGGCCCTGCGCTTAGTAACCCGATGTTTACCCTGGTTACCAGCGAAGACATCACTGAATCGGTGTCACACACACCGATTCAGCGATGTCAGCAGGAGAGCCAGCGACCAAAGAAAGTTCTGGCCTTCTAGCCCCGACCAACGACATCACAGCAGGATCCTGATCGCTGCTGCCTGTCAAACTGAACGATATCACTAGCGAGGACGCTGCAACGTCACGGATCGCTAGCGATATCGTTTAGTGTGAAGGTACCTTTAGACCTCATTCACACATCACTGATTTTTCTCATATGCATGAAAAATTAATACATTTTCATCAGTGTTTTGGATCAGATTTTCATTAGAGTTTGGGCTGTGTGTTAGTTTTTAGAATCAAAAGTTTCATCAGTTTTTATTGTATGCAAAAAAATTGGTGAAAGTTTCTCAAGCTTCTCCTGTAAGTCAGTGAAAAATTGACAGCAAACCGATGGCCGGGTGCTATTCTATATTTATTCACAGACCCATAGACTTGCATTGGCAAGATTGATCCGTGACTCAGATCAAAATCAAATGTCTTCATGTTTTGGTGTGCACCACTCAGTCATCAAAAATACACTGACATGTGAATAGCACCATAGACTATAGAACCAGAGACTGTAATGAAAATCACGGATAGAATCTGTACATAATATACTAATGTCTGGTTGAGCCCTTTTCTGGAGGCTGTTGAAAGACGATTCTGGACATATGCCCTCCACCAGTTGTCATTCTCCAGACTGGTGTGCCATACTTTGTGGGTGACGGTGACACTTTTGCAAACAAAAAGGCCATTGGGGTTATTTACATTATATTAGTATCTGAAATAAAAGGATGTTTGCTGCATGTTTCTGATATCTGTAAAGCGCTGTGGAATTAATAGAGCTATATAAGTGAGTAAAATAAATAAAATATATTGTTTATTTTTTGGACCATAAGAAACACTTTTTTCATCCAAGATTTTGGAAGAATGTGTGGGGGGTGCACCTTATAGTAATAATAAGAATTTTTATTTATATAGCGCCAACAAATTCCGCAGCACTTGACAATTAAGCGGGGACATGTACAGACAATAAATTCAGTACAAGTTAAGACAATTCAATTTAAACAGTGACATTAGGGGTGAGGTCCCTGCTCGCAAGCTTACAATCTACAAGGAAATGGGGGGACACAATAGGTGAAAAGTGCTTGTTATTTCAGGTCTCTCAATTATAATAGGGATTTTCATATAAAGCTGCATGATCCGGTCATCAGCCCGTGTATTTAAGTGCAATAGTCAAGTATCAAGTGCAGTTATGTGCATGGAGGGTGTGGAGACAGATGAATAGTAGGGTGCAGATTCACATGCAGATAATATTTGGAAGGAGGGAACAGGACAAAGTTAGTTTACTGAGTAGTTGATTTGGTAGGCTTGTTTGAAGAGATGGGTTTTTAAAGCGCACTTGAATAGGTCGGGGCTAGGTATCAGTCTGATCGTCTGGGGAAGTGCATTCCAGAGAGCTGGCGCAGCACGAGAGAAGTCTTGAAGACGGAGGTGCGAGGTTCGGATTACGGGGGATGTTAGTCTTAGGTCATTTGTAGATTGGAGGGCATGTGTAGGGCGATAGACGGAGATGAGAGAGGAGATATAAGGTGGTGCAGAACTGTGGAGAGCTTTGTGGGTGAGAGAGATGAGTTTATACTGAACCCTGTAGCAAATGGGTAGCCAGTGTAATGACTGGCACAAGGTGGAGGCGTCAGTGAAGCGGCTGGACAGAAATATGACCCTGGCTGCCGCATTTAAGATGGATTGGAGAGGAGAAAGTTTGGAAAGAGGGAGACCGATCAGAAGAGAGTTGCAGTAGTCCAGACGGGAATGAATGAGAGCGACAGTAAGAGTCTTAGCAGTTTCAAAGGTGAGAAAAGGTTGGATTCTGGAGATGTTTTTAAGATGCAGGTGACAGGAGCGAGTGAGTGATCGGATATAGGGAATAAAGGAAAGTTCGGTGTCGAATATCACCCCAAGACAGCGGGCATGCTGCTTGGGAGTTATGATTCAACCCTCCAGGGTAATTTCGATGTTGGGTAGAGTGAGGTTAGTAGAAGAGAGAAACACAAGTAGTTCAGTTTTGGAGAGATTTAGTTTCAGATAGAGGGAGGACATGATGTTAGAGACAGCAGACAGACAATCCTTGGTATTTTGAATTAGGGTAGGGGTGATGTCGGGGGAAGAAGTGTATAATTGGATGTCGTCAGCATAGAGATGGTACGGATTTACCGTAGTTCGGCTGTGGCTGTGGATGGGGGGGTGAAGAGCAGCAGCGGAAGACCCGGTCACAGGAGGCAGGAGCTAACAAGTGTGCCCTAGCAAAATTTTCGGGGCCCCCATGAGACCGCACAGCTCCACACCTCGAATTGTCCACAGCCCCACCGCTCTCTCTTGGAAAAACTCCACTTCTCACCAATCACACATTAACAGTTCCCGTCACCAGATCACACATATAGCCAGCAGCTTTTGTGTTGGCCAAAAGATTTTTTTTAGCCGCCTCCACGACAAGGTAGACTCTTTTGGCCGAGCACTACTTTACTGTATGCGATTATTCATTTGTTAAATTATCCAATACAATTTTGGTATATAATAATTTATTTTTCAATTTTTTAAATGACCAACAGGATCACATACAAGGAACAAATACCACCACACCATGACCAGACACCATATTACCACCACATAGTGACCAATAATACCACATACAAGGAACAAATACCGCCATACCATGTCCAGACCACATATTACCACCATAGTGACCAAATAATATCACATACAAATAACATATACCACCACACCATGTCCAGACCACATATTACCACCAAATTGTGACCAAATAATAGCACATACAAGGAACAAATTCCAACACGCCATGGCCGGAAAACATATTACCACCAGATAGTGACTGAATGCTACAATACTGATCATTATTAAAAAAGCAATACTAATATCACCATAAGTGCCATTCTACACAGGAGATCTGTACTTAGTATGCAGTGTCTGTGTACAGGTAATACAGTGATTATCGATGACATAATACACAGGAGCTCTGTATATAGGGTACAGTGTACAGGTAATACCATCACCAGTGACATTATACACAGGAGCTCTGTATACATTATCAGTGTACAGGTAATACAGTGATCAATAATGACATTATACACACGAGCGCTGTATATATTGTACAGGTTATACAGTGATCAGTGACATTATAAACCAGGAGCTCTGTATAAAGTGTCAGTGTAAAGGTAATACAGTGATCACTGGTGACATTGTACACAGGACCGCTGTATATAGTATACTGTGTATAGTGTCAGTCTACAGGTAACACACTAACTCACCAGTGACGTCTCTAGGTGAAGTCCTTCATCTTTGCTTTTCATCTTCATCCAGCACAGACCGCCATCACTTCTTCAAGCCAGGGCTCTTCTCTGCAGGAAATAACACAGTTATCTAGAGCACCGTTTGCAGAACACATTACTTTTTTCCCAACGTCTACACTACTCTGTACAGTAACACGACCGCCCCTCCCCATTTAAAACAGTATTCTCAAAAAATAAAATAAATACATGACTACAGTAATAATATCCCTTAATTAGCCCCTATGATAATAATATCCCCCATCCTGGCCCCCTGTGTCTCATTCATGGCTCCACCCATATGTTCTCCCGTCCTGGCCCCACATGTTCTCCCATCCTGCCCTCATCAGTATCCATTCTGCCCCATGTGATGTCCCGTGATCCTGCCCCATCTGCCCCGTGATCCTGCTCCATCTGTCCCATGATCCTGCCCTATCTGTCTCCGTTGTATCCATCCTGCACCATGTGTCTCCATCCTGCCCCATGATCCTGCACCATGTGTCTCCATACTGCCCCATGATCCTGCCCCATCTGTCTTCATCCTGCCCCATTTTGTCTCTATCCTGCCTCATGATCCTGCCCCATAATCCTGCCCCATCTGTCTCCATCCTGCCCCATCTGTCTCCATCCTGCCCCCTGTATCTCCAACCTGCCCCATGATCCTGTCTCTGTCTCCATCCTGCCCCGTCTCCATCCTGTCCCGTGTCTCCATCCTGCCCCCTGTGTCTCCATTCTTGCCCCCCGTGTCTCCATTCTTGCGCCCTGTGTCTCCATTCTTCCCCCTGTGTCTCCTTTCTCGCCTCCTGTGTCTCTAGTCTTCCCCCTATGTCTCCCATCTTGCCGCTTCCAGTAAAATAAAAACCTTTTTCCTTACCTTGCCGTGCTCCTGCAGCGAAGTTCCCTTTACGCAGTTCAAGCGCGCACTTGCCAGCGAATGACAATGATGTCATACGCCTGCGTCGTGCGCGCTGATGTCAGCTGCCAGCCTCCTATTGGCTGACGGCTTTTAACTATTGCCCAGACACAGGTTCAGTTTCTGCAGCATCAGAATCCTGCTGCTGGGGCCCGATGACTAGAAGAGACGGGGCCCAATGCGGACCCCCTCTGGTCATCGGGCCACATACACCAGTCAGGGCAGTAATGCCTTGATAGCGGCCCTGCCACTGTTAAAGAAAATGAATGTTCACTGCTCCCCACGCCCATAGTCCCTCCCACCTCTATTCACTGAAGCCATCGCCTAGATGTGAAAGGAACTGTGGAGCTGGAGAGCAGTGAATATATATTCTTTTTAATAGCGGGCACACTTGATAGCCCAGCCACTGCAGAAAACCAGCAGCTGTGGTTAACAGTGTGCCAACTATTAATGAAAATGAATATTCACTGCTCTCTACTCCCATAGTCCAAGGTGTGAAGAGCAGAGAATATTCTGCCAGCTGTCTTCTTTGTGTGGGATATCCATACCATGTGCTGTCCCATGCTGAAATCAGCTGCTGGTATCAGCACAGGATGCTGCACTGTGAAGGAGCGCAGATAAGGAAATAGAATTGTTTATTTTTTTTATGTGTGCAGCATGATGGGGCTGTAATGCTGGTGCCCAGACTGGATGGCGCGAGTGAGGATTGTGGCCCCACTTTCCCACAAACCAGACTACCCTGGAGGGGCGTGACTAAGCAGCTACCTTGGTCTTCACTGGAACCTCTAGTGGTGAGGTCAGGCTCGTGCGGCAGGTAGCTGCCAGGCACCACTCCAGGACTGTGTCTGGCAGTAGCAGCTGATCCCACAGGGGAACAGAAAACTAATGACAGGTGCGGGCATGTACTGATGGGCATGACTGGTACTCTGGCGGGCACGGCTGGCACTCTGGCAGGCGGGCACAGCTGGCACTCTGGCAGGCAGGAGGGCAGGGCTGGGACTCTGGAAGGCAGGTACGGCTGGCACTTTGGCAGGCAGATGGGCACTCTGGCAGGCAGGGCTTAGACTGGAAGAAGCAAAACCGTTTCGGGTTGGACAGGAACAAAGGCAGGCATAGGATATGAGAACAGGTAGGAACAGTTCAGACTAAAGGGATAAGTGAACCCGTAGGAACCAGTACAGACTAGAGGGACAAAGAACCGCAGGGTGTGGAGCGGAAGCAGGACAGAGCTGCAGGATGCGGAGTGGGAGCAGATCCGCAGAATGCGGAGCGAGAGCAGAGCCACAGGGTGCGGAGCGAAAGCAGACCAGAGTCCCAGGATGTGGAACAGGATCAGAGCTGCAGGGTGCGGAGCTGAAGCAGAGCAGAGCCGCAGGATGCGGAACAGGAGCAGAGCAGAACCGAAAGTGCGGGATGGGAGCAGAGCAGAACCGCAGGGTGCGGGACCAGGGTCGGACTGGGACACCGGAGAATACTCCGGTGGGCCCCACCCCCAGCCTCCCTCATTTGTGCCTGCCCTGATTCATGCTCATAGTATGCACCCAGCAGTGCGCACGTTATTGTATAGCCGGCACCGCAGCGGCTGGCAGACTGCACAGGTGATGGGAAGTGCAGGAGCAGCTCCTTCACATCACCTGCTGCCGCTGCCATTCCTCTGCCAGGAGAGCTGTGTGCAGCGTGCCGACCCTCATTTCAGCCAGCACAGTCAGAGGAACAGCTGACTGTGAGGCTGAGAGCAGACAGCACACACAGCTGACCCGCAGTCACGTATCTCCTGTGCTGCTTATCTCTGCTCCTCTTCCACAAAGCCCTGGGCAGCAGTGTAAACGCTGATTGGCTGCAATTCAGCCAATCAGCGTTAGTTTTCTTTGTGTGAGCTCACAGCACAGGTCGGGCAAGGAGCTGTGCTGTGATTGGTCAGCAGTCAGCCATTGGTCAGCTAAGCAGCAGTGGAGCAGAGGGAGTCTGATGGCTGTAGTCAGTGTGACTGTAAGTACATAACTCTATGATGGCGGCACCCTGAGTAGATCTCCGGCCACAGAGGCAGTTAGGGGAGGGGGCCCCATGCATCCTAAAGATGACACAGGGGAGGGAGCCCACAGTGATATTCTAATTTTCTTGTGGGCCCCCTCCCCTATTGTGTCAACCACCTCTATTTTAGGGTATGTGCACACGTATTCTGGGTCCACTGCGGATTTTTTTGCAGCGGATTTGATAAATCCGCAGTGGAAAACCGCTGCGGATTTATTGTGGATATACCGCGGTTTTTCTGCGTTTTCCACTGCGGTTTTACAACTGCGGTTTTCCATAAGGGCAGTTGTAAAACCGCTGCGGAAAACGCAGAAAGAAGTGACATGCTGCGGAATGTAAACCGCTGTGTTTCTGTGCGTTTTTTTCCACAGCATGTGCACAGCGTTTTCTGTTTCCCATAGGTTTACATGGTACTGTGAACGCATGGGAAACTCCTGCTGACCCGCAGCAAAATCCGCATCGTGTGCACATAGCCTTACTGTGGCTCCCCTTTCACTCTCTGAGCAGGCCCACAGGAAAATAGAGGTGAAATAGTGGGGAAGGGGGCCACAGGAAAATAGAGGTGAAACAATGGGGGAGGGGGTCCATAGGATATTGGGTGACACAGTGGTGAAGGGGGTCCTCAGGTGATTAACACCTTTATGACATCTGCCTTACATGTATGGCGCGCGTTAAATGCTAGTGTCAATCTCTGACTGCAGCATATAACACATGCCAGCATGCGTGCGTATCATTCTCTCACCCATTGGTGCCCATGATGTGATCGTGGGTCGCGATGGGTTTTAATGACAGCCAGGGGTCTTCTTCCTGTAGCCGAGCTTTAAAGGAGACCAGAATTTCTTCTATATGCAGTGATGCTGTGGCATCACTGTATATAATAGCACATGCGATTGGATGATCGCATCTTCATGTCCTCTAAGGCTATGTGTACATGTTGCTGATTAGGCTTAGGAAATTCTGGTGCGGATTCTGCCTCTCCTGGCAGAAAACGCACCTGTGGATTTGTTGCGTTTTTTGTGTGTTTTTGCTGCGGTTTTCTTGCGGATTTGCTGCGTTTTTTTACCCCTGCGGTTTTCTATAATGGAATGGGCACAAAAAAGAAGTGACATGCTACTTCTTTTAAACCGCAGCATTTCCGCAGCGGATTTTCCGCAAAGTGTGCACGGCATTTTTTTTTTCTCATTGATTTACATTGTACTGTAAAACAATTGCAGATCTGCAGAGTTTCTGCACTGCAAAAAACGCAGAGAATCCGCAACGTGTGCACTTAGCCTAAGGGGGCTAACTGTACCAGTGAAAGGTAAAAAGAAAATAAAAAAATTCCTAAAAGTTCAAATCACCCTTTTTATCCCATTGAAAATAAATATATTTTAAAAATAAAAAATAACAAATATTTGGTATTGCTGGGTTCAGAAAAGTCCAATCGATCAAACTATAAAAACAATTAACTTGATCAGAAAACACCGTAAAAAGAAACAAATGCCAAATGTCCTTTTTTCTGTTCGCCACAATTCCACAAAAAAAGTTATAACAAATGATGAAAACATTACATCTATCCCAAAATCGTACTAATAAAAACAATGTCTCGCCCCCAACAGAAAGCTTCCCTGTCTGTAATAAAATACGCAGCAGTCGCCGTCTTCTGCCGCTGTGTCGTTGCTTGTGTCTTCATTGCAGTGGAATATGGCCACCGGTAAGTATTTTACTACACACACTGGACTTACATTACTGCTCTCCCGTGTGGTGTAGTATATAGAGGATCTGTCAGCTCTCCCGTGTGGTGTAGTATATAGAGGATCTGTCAGCTCTCCCGTGTGGTGTAGTATATAGAGGATCTGTCAGCTCTCCCGTGTGGTGTAGTATATAGAGGATCTGTCAGCTCTCCCGTGTGGTGTAGTATATAGAGGATCTGTCAGCTCTCCCGTGTGGTGTAGTATATAGAGGATCTGTCAGCTCTCCTGTGTGGTGTAGTATATAGAGGATCTGTCAGCTCTCCTGTGTGGTGTAGTATATAGAGGATCTGTCGGCTCTCCTGTGTGGTGTGGTATATAGAGGATCTGTCGGCTCTCCTGTGTGGTGTGGTATATAGAGGATCTGTCAGCTCTCCTGTGTGGTGTGGTATATAGAGGATCTGTCGGCTCTCCTGTGTGGTGTGGTATATAGAGGATCTGTCGGCTCTCCTGTGTGGTGTGGTATATAGAGGATCTGTCAGCTCTCCTGTGTGGTGTAGTATATAGAGGATCTCTCCTGTGTAGTGTAGTATATAGAGGATCTGTCAGCTCTCCCGTGTGGTGTAGTATATAGAGGATCTGTCAGCTCTCCTGTGTGGTGTAGTATATAGAGGATCTGTCAGCTCTCCTGTGTGGTGTAGTATATAGAGGATCTGTCAGCTCTCCTGTGTGGTGTAGTATATAGAGGATCTGTCAGCTCTCCTGTGTAGTATATAGAGGATCTGTCAGCTCTCCTGTGTGGTGTAGTATATAGAGGATCTCTCCTGTGTAGTGTAGTATATAGAGGATCTGTCAGCTCTACCGTGTGGTATAGTATATAGAGGATCTGTCAGCTCTCCCGTGTGGTGTAGTATATAGAGGATCTGTCAGCTCTCCCGTGTGGTGTAGTATATAGAGGATCTGTCAGCTCTCCCGTGTGGTGTAGTATATAGAGGATCTGTCAGCTCTCCCGTGTGGTGTAGTATATAGAGGATCTGTCAGCTCTCCTGTGTGGTGTATTATATAGAGGATCTGTCAGCTCTCCCGTGTGGTGTAGTATATAGAGGATCCGTCAGCTCTCCCGTGTGGTGTAGTATATAGAGGATCTGTCAGCTCTCCCGTGTGGTGTAGTATATAGAGGATCCGTCAGCTCTCCCGTGTGGTGTAGTGTATAGAGGATCTGTCAGCTCTCCCGTGTGGTGTAGTATATAGAGGATCTGTCAGCTCTCCCGTGTGGTGTAGTGTATAGAGGATCTGTCAGCTCTCCCGTGTGGTGTAGTATATAGAGGATCTGTCAGCTCTCCCGTGTGGTGTAGTATATAGAGGATCTGTCAGCTCTCCCGTGTGGTGTAGTATATATGGGATCTGTCAGCTCTCCCGTGTGGTGTAGTATATAGAGGATCTGTCAGCTCTCCTGTGTGGTGTAGTATATATGGGATCTGTCAGCTCTCCCGTGTGGTGTAGTATATAGAGGATCCGTCAGCTCTCCCGTGTGGTGTAGTATATAGAGGATCTGTCAGCTCTCCCGTGTGGTGTAGTATATAGTGGATCCGTCAGCTCTCCCGTGTGGTGCAGTATATAGAGGATCTGTCAGCTCTCCCGTGTGGTGTAGTATATAGAGGATCTGTCAGCTCTCCCGTGTGGTGTAGTATATAGAGGATCTGTCAGCTCTCCCGTGTGGTGTAGTATATATGGGATCTGTCAGCTCTCCCGTGTGGTGTAGTATATAGAGGATCTGTCAGCTCTCCTGTGTGGTGTAGTATATATGGGATCTGTCAGCTCTCCCGTGTGGTGTAGTATATAGAGGATCCGTCAGCTCTCCCGTGTGGTGTAGTATATAGAGGATCTGTCAGCTCTCCCGTGTGGTGTAGTATATAGTGGATCCGTCAGCTCTCCCGTGTGGTGTAGTATATAGAGGATCTGTCAGCTCTCCCGTGTGGTGTAGTATATAGAGGATATGTCAGCTCTCCTGTGTGGTGTAGTATATAGAGGATATGTCAGTTCTCCCGTGTGGTGTAGTATATAGAGGATCTGTCAGCTCTCGTGTGTGGTGTGATAAATAGGATCTATCCTGTGTGGTATTTTTAAACTGCAAGGTGGGCCCCAAGAATGATTTTTCTCTGGTGGGCCCAAGGTACTCCAGTCCGACGCTGTGCGGGACGAGAGCTGAGCAGAACCGAAAGATGCGGAATCGCAGAATTAGGGATGGGAGCAGAGCCGCAGGATGAAGGACGAGAGCAGAGCCGCAGGATGTGGGACAGGAGCAGAGCAGAAGGAGCTGACACAAGGATACACACAGCTGAGTAGGGAAGGCAACAGACAAGGATACAAACAGGTACAGGGTGAAGTTCAGACAAGGACAGACATGGGAACAAGTTCAGGACAACGGATTCAGGCCTTGGTATGCAGCCCCCAGAGAAAGCGGAAACAAGACACAAAGAATACAGATACAGGCCTGGGTATACAGCCCCCAGGGTGACGGTGGCAGAAACAGGACGGGACCTGGCAAAGTAGCAGAAAGCAGACTGAGAGAGTTTGTTGCTCATGCATCTCCCTATGGGTGGATATGCCTTAAGTACCCAATACCTCTTGGCAATAGGCTGGGGACAAATTAGGAGTGTGCACACTGTCTCTATAAGACTCAGGAAGTGCTGCCACCCTAAGCATACAGCCAGGAAGTATGCAGCAAGCAAAGACATAAAGTTTCCAGCATGGAGCAGGCAGAGGAGAACTCAAAGCATGGCCCAGAGTGGTGAGTAAGATGGGAAATGGGAAGCCATACAGTGATGCCGGCAGGGATGATGCAGGGTCCTTATATACCATGATGGGGGGCCATGTATACTATGATGGGGGCCATGTATACCAGGATGGGGATGGGTACCATGTATACCATGATTGGGGGGCCATATATACCAGGATGGGGATGAGGGGACCATATATACCAGGATGGGGATGAGGGGGCCATGTACACCAGGATGGGGATGAGTGGGCCATGTATACCAGAATGGGGATAAAGGGGCTATGAGGATGAGAAGGCAATGCACTGGTATTTTCCCATGGTCCAGACTTCACCACAGTTCAGGCTGTGAGTGAGTGCAGCTTCAGTAATGTCACCGCTAGTCACTGAAGCTCCACTCTCAGCAGCTTGTTCACCAGTGGTTTCTAGCCAGGACGGTCGCATCTTGGCACCGTCCAGGTTGAAAACTGTATATCTCGCAGATATGGATTACTGCGTGTGACACAAAGACAGACAGGTATGGGTATATTGTTGGTTTATTATTTTACTTTTATTACAGGAGATTAAGGGCGTCGGGGAATTAGGTGTGGCAGTAAATATGGTTTAATTTGAACATTAACCCCTTAACCCATTGGACGTACTATCCCGTCAAGGTGACCTGGGACTTTATTCCCATTGACAGGATAGTACGTCCAGCACGATCAGCTGCGCTCACGGGGGGAGCGCAGCTGACTATCACAGCTGACATCCGACACTGTGCCAGGAGCGGTCACGGACCACCCCTGGCACATTAACCCCCTGCACACTGCAATCAAAGATGATCGCAGCGTTCTGGGGGCATAGGGAAGCATCGCGCAGGGAGGGGGCTCCCTGCGGGATTCCCTGAGACCCTCGGTACAAGGCGATGTGCTCACCTTGTACCGAGCATCTCCTCCCTGCAGGTCCAAAATGGCGGCGGGGCTGCATCTGGGTCCTGCAGGGAGGTGGCTTACCAGCGCCTGCTGCAAGCGCTGGTAAGCCTGCAGCCCTGCATGTCAGATCGGTGATCTCACACAGTGCTCTGCAAAGTGTCAGATCAGCGATCTGACCCTATAACATCATGCCCCAACCCCCCCGGGGCGATGTTATAAAGTAGAAAAAAAAAAATATTCACACGTGTAAAAAAAAATTCCTAAATAAAGAGAAAAATATATATACATATTGTTCCCATAAATACATTCCTGTATCTAAATAAAAAAATAAATAAAAAACATATTTAGAATCGCCGCGTCCGTAACGACCCGACCTATAAAACTGTCCAACTAGTTAACCCCTCCAGTGAACACCGTAAAAAAAAATAAAAAAAAACCAAGGCAAAAAACAAACCTTTATTATCATACCGCCGAACAAAAAGTGGAATAGCGATCAAAAAGATATAAATAACCATGGTACCGCTGAAAACGTCATCTTGTCCCGCGAAAAACGAACTGCCATACAGCATTGTCAGCGAAAAAATAAAAAAGTTATTGTCCTCAGAATAAAGCGATGCAAAAATAATTCTTCTATAAAATAGTTTTTATTGTATAAAAGCGCCAAAAACATAAAAAAATGATATAAATGAGGTATCGCTGCAATCGTACTGACCCGAAGAATAAAACTGCTTTATCCATTTTACCAAACGCAGAACGGTATAAACGCCCCCTTCCCCAAAAGAAATTCATGAATAGCTGGTTTTTGGTCATACTGCCTCACAAAAATCGTTATAAAAAGTGATCAAAAAATGTCACGTGCCCGAAAATGTTACCAATGAAAACTTCAGCTCGTCCCGCAAAAAAACAAGACCTCACATGACTCTGTGGACCAAAATATGGAAAATTATAGCTCTCAAAATGTGGTAAAGCCAAAAAAATTTTTGCAATAAAAACCATCTTTTAGTGTGTGACAGCTGCCAATCATAAAAATCCGCTAAAAAACCCACTATAAAAGTAAACCAACACCCCTTCATCACCCCCTTTGTTAGGGAAATTTTTTTTTATTTATTTCCATTTTGCCATTAGGGTTAGGGCTAGGGTTGGAGTTAGGGTTAGGGCTAGGGTTGGGCTAGGGCTAGGGTTGGGGTTAGGGTTGGGGTTTGGATTACATTTACGGTTGGGATTAGGGTTAGGGGTGTGGTTAGGGTTCTGGTTGGGGATAGGGGTGTGTTGGAGTTAGGGGTGTGGTTGGGGTTAGGGGTGTGGTTGGGATTAGGGGTGTGTTTGGGTTAGGGTTTCAGTTATTATTATTATTATTTATTGTTATAGCGCCATTTATTCCATGGCGCTTTACATGTGAGGAGGGGTATACATAATAAAAACAAGTACAATAATCTTAAACGATACAAGTCATAACTGGTACAGGAGGAATGAGGACCCTGCCCGCGAAGGCTCACAATCTACAAGGGATGGGTGAGAATACAGTAGGTGAGGGTAGAGCTGGTCATGCAGCGGTTTGGTCGATCGGTGGTTACTGCAGGTTGTAGGCTTGTCTGAAGAGGTGGGTCTTCAGGTTCTTTTTGAAGTTAAGGTACCGTCAAACATAACGATATCGTTGCTTTTTGTGACGTAGCAACGATATCGTTAACGAAATCGTTATGCGTGACAGCGACCAACGATCAGGCCCCTGCTGGGAGATCGTTGGTCGCTGGGGAATGATCAGGACTTTTATTTCGTCGCTGGATCACCCGCTGACATCGCTGAATCGGCGTGTGTGACTCCGATTCAGCGATGTCTTCACTGGTAACCAGGTTAAACATCGGGTTACTAAGCGCAGGGCCGCTGTTATGTTTGCTAATGACAGGTGTTATGAAGGCAATCCAGAAACACAGTGTGCTTAGCGATCAGAGCGCACACAGTGATCTGACAAATACCCAAAAATACAAGAACGAGCTCTGAGACGTGGAAACTCTGTAGACTGCACACCTGATCCTATCCTAAACACAACTAAAAGCGGCTGTGGATTGCGCCTAACAACTACCTAGGCAACTCGGCACAGCCTAAGAAACTAGCTAGCCTGAAGATAGAAAAATAGGCCTGACTTGCCCCAGAGAAATTCCCCAAAGGAAAAGGCAGCCCCCCACATATAATGACTGTGAGTAAGATGAAAAGACAAAACGTAGGGATGAAATAGATTCAGCAAAGTGGGGCCCGATATTCTAGGACAGAGCGAGGACAGTAAAGCGAACTTTGCAGTCTACAAAAAACCCTAAAGCAAAACCACGCAAAGGGGGCAAAAAAAAACCACCGTGCCGAACTAACGGCACGGCGGTACACCCTTTGCGTCTCAGAGCTTCCAGCAAAACAAAAGACAAGCTGGACAGAAAAAAAGCAACAAAAAAGCAAAAAGCACTTAGCTATACAGAGCAGCAGGTCACAGGAACAATCAGGAGAAGCTCAGATCCAACACTGAAACATTGACAAGGAGCAAGGATAGCAGCATCAGGCGGAGTTAAGTAATGAAGCAGTTAACGAGCTCACCAGAACACCTGAGGGAGGAAGCTCAGAAGCTGCAGTACCACTTGTGACCACAGGAGTGAATTCAGCCACAGAATTCACAACAGTACCCCCCCCCCCCTTGAGGAGGGGTCACCGAACCCTCACCAGAGCCCCCAGGCCGACCAGGATGAGCCGCATGAAAGGCACGAACAAGATCGGAAGCATGAACATCAGAGGCAAAAACCCAGGAATTATCTTCCTGAGCATAACCCTTCCATTTAACCAGATACTGGAGTTTCCGTCTAGAAACACGAGAATCCAAAATCTTCTCCACAATATACTCCAATTCCCCCTCCACCAAAACCGGGGCAGGAGGCTCAACAGATGGAACCATAGGTGCCACGTATCTCCGCAACAACGACCTATGGAATACATTATGTATGGAAAAGGAGTCTGGGAGGGTCAAACGAAAAGACACAGGATTGAGAACCTCAGAAATCCTATACGGACCAATAAAACGAGGTTTAAATTTAGGAGAGGAAACCTTCATAGGAATATGACGAGAAGATAACCAAACCAGATCCCCAACACGAAGTCGGGGACCCACACGGCGTCTGCGATTAGCGAAAAGTTGAGCTTTCTCCTGGGACAAGATCAAATTGTCCACTACCTGAGTCCAGATCTGCTGCAACCTATCCACCACAGAATCCACACCAGGACAGTCCGAAGACTCAACCTGTCCTGAAGAGAAACGAGGATGGAACCCAGAATTGCAAAAAAATGGAGAAACCAAGGTAGCCGAGCTGGCCCGATTATTAAGGGCGAACTCAGCCAACGGCAAAAAGGACACCCAATCATCCTGGTCTGCAGAAACAAAACATCTCAGATATGTTTCCAAGGTCTGATTGGTTCGTTCGGTCTGGCCATTAGTCTGAGGATGGAAAGCCGAGGAAAAGGATAGGTCAATGCCCATCCTACCACAAAAGGCTCGCCAAAACCTTCAAACAAACTGGGAACCTCTGTCAGAAACAATATTCTCAGGAATGCCATGCAACCGAACCACATGCTGAAAGAACAAAGGTACCAAATCAGAGGAGGAAGGCAATTTAGCCAAGGGCACCAGATGGACCATTTTAGAAAAGCGATCACAGACCACCCAAATGACTGACATCTTTTGAGAAACGGGAAGGTCAGAAATGAAATCCATCGAAATATGTGTCCAAGGCCTCTTTGGGACCGGCAAGGGCAAAAGCAACCCACTGGCACGAGAACAGCAGGGCTTAGCCCTAGCACAAATCCCACAGGACTGCACAAAAGTACGTACATCCCGTGACAGAGATGGCCACCAGAAGGATCTAGCCACTAACTCTCTGGTACCAAAGATTCCAGGATGACCAGCCAACACCGAACAATGAAGTTCAGAGATAAGTTTATTAGTCCACCTATCAGGGACGAACAGTTTCTCTGCTGGACAACGATCAGGTTTATTCGCCTGAAATTTTTGCAGCACCCGCCGCAAATCAGGGGAGATGGCAGACACAATGACTCCTTCCTTGAGGATACCCGCTGGCTCAGATAAACCCGGAGAGTCGGGCACAAAACTCCTAGACAGAGCATCCGCCTTCACATTTTTAGAGCCCGGAAGGTACGAAATCACAAAGTCGAAGCGGGCAAAAAATAACGACCAACGGGCCTGTCTAGGATTCAAGCGCTTGGCAGACTCGAGATAAGTCAAGTTCTTATGATCAGTGAATACCACCACGCGATGCTTAGCTCCTTCAAGCCAATGACGCCACTCCTCGAATGCCCACTTCATGGCCAGCAACTCTCGATTGCCCACATCATAATTACGCTCAGCGGGCGAAAACTTCCTGGAAAAGAAAGCACATGGTTTCATCACTGAGCAATCAGAACCTCTCTGTGACAAAACCGCCCCTGCTCCAATCTCAGAAGCATCAACCTCGACCTGGAACGGAAGAGAAACATCTGGCTGACACAACACAGGGGCAGAAGAAAAACGACGCTTCAACTCTTGAAAAGCTTCCACAGCAGCAGAAGACCAATTAACCAAATCAGCACCCTTCTTGGTCAAATCGGTCAATGGTTTGGCAATGCTAGAAAAATTACAGATGAAGCGACGATAAAAATTAGCAAAGCCCAGGAACTTTTGCAGACTTTTCAGAGCTGTCGGCTGAATCCAATCCTGGATGGCTTGGACCTTAACTGGATCCATCTCGATAGTAGAAGGGGTAAAGATGAACCCCAAAAATGAAACTTTCTGCACACCGAAGAGACACTTTGATCCCTTCACAAACAAAGAGTTAGCACGCAGGACCTGAAAAACCATTCTGACCTGCTTCACATGAGACTCCCAATCATCTGAGAAGATCAAAATGTCATCCAAGTAAACAATCAGGAATTTATCCAGATACTCACGGAAGATGTCATGCATAAAAGACTGAAACACAGATGGAGCATTGGCAAGTCCGAACGGCATCACTAGATACTCAAAATGACCCTCGGGCGTATTGAATGCAGTTTTCCATTCATCTTGCCTGATTCTCACCAGATTATACGCACCACGAAGATCTATCTTAGTGAACCAACTAGCCCCCTTAATCCGAGCAAACAAGTCAGATAACAATGGCAAGGGATACTGAAATTTAACAGTGATCTTATTAAGAAGGCGGTAATCAATACACGGTCTCAGCGAACCATCCTTCTTGGCTACAAAGAAGAACCCTGCTCCCAGTGGTGATGACGATGGGCGAATATGTCCCTTCTCCAGGGATTCCTTCACATAACTGCGCATAGCGGCGTGTTCGGGCACGGATAAATTAAATAATCGACCTTTAGGGAATTTACTACCAGGAATCAAATTGATAGCACAATCACAATCCCTATGCGGAGGTAGAGCATCGGACTTGGGCTCTTCAAATACATCCTGATAATCAGACAAGAACTCTGGGACCTCAGAAGGGGTGGATGACGAAATCAACAAAAATGGAACATCACCATGTACCCCCTGACAACCCCAGCTGGATACCGACATGGAATTCCAATCCAATACTGGATTATGGGTTTGTAGCCATGGCAACCCCAACACGACCACATCATGCAGATTATGCAACACCAGAAAGCGAATAACTTCCTGATGTGCAGGAGCCATGCACATGGTCAGCTGGGCCCAGTATTGAGGTTTATTCTTGGCCAAATGTGTAGCATCAATTCCTCTCAATGGAATAGGACACCGCAAAGGCTCCAAGAAAAACCCACAACGTTTAGCATAATCCAAATCCATCAGATTCAGGGCAGCGCCCGAATCCACAAACGCCATGACAGAAAACGACGACAAAGAGCATATCAAGGTAATGGACAGAAGGAATTTGGACTGTACAGTACCAATGACGGCAGACCTAGCGGACCGCTTAGTGCGCTTAGGACAATCAGAAATAGCATGAGTGGAATCACCACAGTAGAAACACAGACCATTCAGACGTCTGTATTCCTGCCGTTCAACTCTAGTCATAGTCCTATCGCACTGCATAGGCTCAGGTTTAACCTCAGGCAGTACCGCCAAATGGTGCACAGATTTACGCTCGCGCAAGCGTCGACCGATCTGAATGGCCAAAGACAAAGACTCATTCAAACCAGCAGGCATAGGAAATCCCACCATGACATCCTTAAGAGCCTCAGAGAGACCCTTTCTGAACAAAGCTGCCAGCGCAGATTCATTCCACTGAGTGAGTACTGACCATTTCCTAAATTTCTGACAATATACTTCTATATCATCCTGACCCTGGCACAAAGCCAGCAAATTTTTCTCAGCCTGATCCACTGAATTAGGCTCATCGTACAGCAATCCGAGCGCCAGGAAAAACGCATCGACACTACTCAATGCAGGGTCTCCTGGCGCAAGAGAAAATGCCCAGTCTTGAGGGTCGCCGCGCAAAAAAGAAATAATAATCAAAACCTGTTAGGTTTACCAGAAGAATGAGGTTTCAAGGCCAGAAATAGCTTACAATTATTTTTGAAACTTAGAAACTTAGTTCTATCTCCAAAAAACAAATGAGGAATAGGAATTCTTGGTTCTAACATAGATTTCTGATCAATAGTATCTTGAATTTTTTGTACATTTATAACGAGATTATCCATTGAAGAGCACAGACCCTGAATATCCATGTCCACACCTGTGTCCAGAATCACCCAAATGTCTAGGGGAAAAAAAAAAAAGTGAACACAGAGCAGAAAAAAAAAAAAATGATGTCAGAACTTTTTCTTTCCCTCTATTGAGAATCATTAGTTAGGCTCCTTGTACTGTTATGTTTGCTAATGACAGGTGTTATGAAGGCAATCCAGAAACACAGTGTGCTTAGCGATCAGAGCGCACAGTGATCTGACAAATACCCAAAAATACAAGAACGAGCTCTGAGACGTGGAAACTCTGTAGACTGCACACCTGATCCTATCCTAAACACAACTAAAAGCGGCTGTGGATTGCGCCTAACAACTACCTAGGCAACTCGGCACAGCCTAAGAAACTAGCTAGCCTGAAGATAGAAAAATAGGCCTGACTTGCCCCAGAGAAATTCCCCAAAGGAAAAGGCAGCCCCCCACATATAATGACTGTGAGTAAGATGAAAAGACAAAACGTAGGGATGAAATAGATTCAGCAAAGTGGGGCCCGATATTCTAGGACAGAGCGAGGACAGTAAAGCGAACTTCGCAGTCTACAAAAAACCCTAAAGCAAAACCACGCAAAGGGGGCAAAAAAAACCCACCGTGCCGAACTAACGGCACGGCGGTACACCCTTTGCGTCTCAGAGCTTCCAGCAAAACAAAAGACAAGCTGGACAGAAAAAAAGCAACAAAAAAGCAAAAAGCACTTAGCTATACAGAGCAGCAGGTCACAGGAACAATCAGGAGAAGCTCAGATCCAACACTGACAAGGAGCAAGGATAGCAGCATCAGGCGGAGTTAAGTAATGAAGCAGTTAACGAGCTCACCAGAACACCTGAGGGAGGAAGCTCAGAAGCTGCAGTATCACTTGTGACCACAGGAGTGAATTCAGCCACAGAATTCACAACAGGCCGCGCTTAGTAACCCGATGTTTACCCTGGTTACCATTGTAAAAGTAAAAAAAAAACTCTACATACTTACATTCCTGTCCTGTCAGCTTCCCTGCGTCCCCCAGTGTTAGCGCCGACCGGCCGTAAAGCAGAGCACAGCGGTGACGTCACCGCTCTGCTTTCCGGCCGGCGCTTACACAGTGCAGGGAAGCTGACGCTGGGGGACGCGACAGGAATGTAAGTATATAGTGTTTTTTTTTTACTTTTACAATGGTAACCAGGGTAAACATCGGGTTACTAAGCGCGGCCCTGCGCTTGGTAACCCGATGTTTACCCTGGTTACCCGGGGACTTCGGCATCGTTGGTCGCTGGAGAGCTGTCTGTATGACAGCTCTCCAGCGACCACACAACGATTTACCAACGATCACAGCCAGGTCGTATCGCTGGTCGTGATCGTTGGTAAATCATTAAGTGTAACGGTACCTTTAGAATTGGGGGTTTCCACTGTTTAGGCACATCAGGGCTCTCCAAATGCGACATGGCGTCCGATCTCAATTCCAGCCAATTCTGCGTTGAAAAAGTAGAACAGTGCTCCTTCCCTTCTGAGCTCTCCCGTGCGCCAAAACAGGGGTTTACCCCAACATAAGGGGTATCAGCGTACTCAGGACAAATTGGACAACAACTTCTGGGGTCCAATTTCTCTTGTTACCCTTGGGAAAATAAAAATTTGAAGGGCTAAAAAAACATTTTTGTGGGACAAGAAAGATTTTTTATTTTCACGGCTCTGCGTTATAAACTGTAGTGAAATACTTAGGGGTTCAAAGTTCTCACAACACATCTGAATAAGTTCCTTGGGTGGTCTAGGTTCCAATATGTGGTCACTTGTGGGGGGTTTCTACTGTTTAGGTACATCGGGGGCTCTGCAAATGCAACGTGACGCCTGCAGGCCAATCCATCTAAGTCTGCATTCCAAATGGCGCTCCTTCCCTTCCGAGCTCTGCCATGCGCCCAAACGGTGGTTCCCCCCCACATATGGGATATCAGCATACTCAGGACACATTAGACAACAACTTTTGGGGACCAATTTCTCCTGTTACCCTTGGGAAAATACAAAACTGGGGGCTAGAAAATAATTTTTGTGGAAAATAAAATTATTTTAACGGCTTTGCGTTATAAACTTTAGTGAAACACTTAGGAGTTTAAAGCTCTCACAACACATCTAGATAAGATCCTTAGGGGGTCTACTTTCCAAAATGGTGTCACTTGTGGGGGGTTTCAATGTTTAGGCACATCAGGGGCTCTCCAAACGCAACATGGCGTCCCATCTCAATTCCAGCCAATTTTGCATTGAAAAGTCAAACGGCGCTCCTTCCCTTCCGAGCTCTGCCATGCACCCAAACAGTGGTTTACCCCCACATATGGGGTATCAGCATTCTCACGGCAAATTTGACAACAACTTTTGGGGTACTATTTCTTCTGGTAACCTTGGGAAAATAAAAAATTGGGGGTGAAAAAATGTCATTTTTGTGAAAAAATGTTATTTTTTATTTTTACGACTCTACATTATAAACTTCAGTGAAGCACTTGGTGGGTCAAAGTGCTCACCACACATCTAGATAAGTTCCTTAGAGGGTCTACTTTCCAAAATGGTGTCACTTGTGGGGGGTTTCAATGTTTAGGCACATTAGTGGCTCTCCAAACGCAACATGGCGTCCCATCTCAATTCCAGCCAATTTTGCATTGAAAAGTCAAATGGCGCTCCTTCCCTTCCGAGCTCTGCCATGCGCCCAAACAGTGGTTTACCCCCACATATGGGGTATCGGGGTACTCAGGACAAATTGTACAACAACTTTTGGGGTCCATTTTCTCCTGTTACCCTTGGTAAAATAAAATAAATTGGAGCTGAAGTAAATTTTTTGTGAAAAAAAAGTTAAATGTTCATTTTTTTTAAACAATACAAAAATTCCTGTGAAACACCTGAAGGGTTAATAACCTTCTTGAATGTGGTTTTGAGCACCTTGAGAGGTGCAAGTTTTTAAAATGGTGTCACACTTGGTTATTTTCTATCATATAGACCCCTCAAAATGACTTCAAATGTGACGTGGTCCCTAAAAAAAAAATGGTGTTGTAAAAATGAGAAATTGCTGGTCAAATTTTAACCCTTATAGCTCCCTAACAAAAAAGATTTTGTTTCCAAAATTGACCTGATGTAAAGTAGACATGTGGGAAATGTTTCTTATTAAGTATTATGTGTGACATATCTCTGTGATTTAAGGGCATAAAAATTCAATGTTGGAAAATTGCGAACTTTTCACCAAATTTCATTTTTTTTCACAAATAAACGCAGGTAATATCAAAGAAATTTTACCACTATCATGAAGTACAATATGTCTCGAGAAAACAGTGTCAGAATCACCGGGATTCGTTGAAGCGTTCCAGAGTTATCACCTCATAAAAGGACAGTGGTCAGAATTGTAAAAATTGGCCCGGTCTTTAACGTGCAAACCACCCTCGGGGCTTAAGGGGTTAATGGAGTCTGTGTCTTTATTTCAATTAAATTATTTTTTTCTTGGTGTCTGTGTTTGCTTAACAATTTGGCTATGGGGTTAGTAATGGGGGCATCTTATTGATGCCCCTCTATTACTAACCTCGGGGCTTGATATCACCTGACGGTGACATCAACCCCCACAACTATTACCCCACTTGCCACCGCTACAGGGCAAGTGGAAAGATCGAGGCTAAGTGCCAGAATTGGCGCATCTTAGAGATGGGCCTTTTCTGGGGTGGCTGAGTGCTGATGTTTTTAGCCGGGGGGGCAATATACATAGCCCCTTCCTAGGCTATTAATATCAGTCCACAGCTGTCTGCATAGCCTTTGCTGGTTATTAATTAAAGGGGGACCCTACGTCATTTTTTTGGTGGCTCCCCTATTTTAATAGCCAGTAAAGGCTAAGCATACAGTTGTGAGATGATATTAATAGCCTGGGAAGCTCTATAGGTATTACCCCCATCCCAGGCTATAAACATCTGCCCCCAGTAGCTGGCTTTCCCTCTGCTGGTTGCAAAAATTGTGCAGTAGGCCACGCCCTTTTTTCCATAAAATAATCTTTTATTAATTAAATACATGTACAGTAATTTGCACACACACTGTACTAATTGTATTTGGCACTGACATCTATATATTTACCTACTACCTCTTCTATATGAATTTACTGTATGTAGCCCATCTCTACTATCCTGTCAGCTCCTGCAGTGATTTTACAGAATCCTGCAGATGAATTACCGGCTTTACTTCTATCTATCTTTCTGTGCATTATAAATACATATACAGTACAGACCAAAAGTTTGGACATACCTTCTCATTTAAAGATTTTTCTGTATTTTCATGACTATGAAAATTGTACATTCACACTGAAGGCATCAAAACTATGAATTAACACATGTGGAATTACATACTTAACAAAAAAAGTGTGAAACAACTGAAATTATATCTTATATTCTAGGTTCTTCAAAGTACCACCTTTTGATTTGATGACTGCTTTGCACACTCTGGGCATTCTCTTGATGAGCTTCAAGAGGAAGTCACCGCGAATAGTTCTCACTTCACAGGTGTGCCCTGTCAGTTTTAATAAGTGGGATTTCTTGCCTTATAAATGGGGTTGGGACCATCAGTTGTGTTGTGCAGAAGTCTGGTGAATACACAGCTGATAGTCCTACTGAATAGACTGTTAGAATTTGTATTATGGCAAGAATAAAAGCAGCAAAGTAACGAAAAAAACGATTGGCCATCATTACTTTAAGAAATGAAGGTCAATCAGTCTGAAAAATTGGGAAAACTTTTAAAGTGTCCCCAAGTGCAGTGGCAAAAACCATCAAGCGCTACAAAGAAACTGGCTCACATGAGGACCGTCCCAGGAAAGGAAGACCAAGAGTCACCTCTGCTTCTGAGGATAAGTTTATCCTAGTCACCAGCCTCAGAAATCACAGGTTAACAGCAGCTCAGATTAGAGACCAGGCCAATGCCACACAGAGTTCTAGCAGCAGACACATCTCTACAACAACTGTTAAGAGGAGACTTTGTGCAGCAGGCCTTCATGGTAAAATAGCTGCTAGGAAACCATTGCTAAGGACAGGCAACAAGCAGAAGAGACTTGTTTGGGCTAAAGAACTCAAGGAATGGACATTAGACCAGTGGAAATCTGTGCTTTGGTCTGATGAGTCCAAATTTGAGATATTTGGTTCCAACCACCGTGTCTTTGTGCGACGCAGAAAAGGTGAACGGATGGACTCTTCATGCCTGGTTCCCACCGTGAAGCATGCAGGAGGAGATGTGATGGTGTGGGGGTGCTTTGCTGGTGACAATGTTGGGGATTTATCCAAAATTGAAGGCATACTGAACCAGCATGGCTACCACAGCATCTTGCAGCGGCATAGTTTTTCATTCGGTTTACGTTTAGTTGGACCATCATTTATTTTTCAACAGGACAATTGCCCCAAACACACCTCCAGGCTGTGTAAGGGCTATTTTACCAAGAAGAAGAGTGATGGGGTGCTACGTCAGATGACCTGGCCCCCACAGTCAACAGACCTGAACAAAATCGAAATGGTTTGGGGTGAGCTGGGCCACAGAGTGAAGGCAAAAGGGCCAACAAGCCCTAAGCATCTCTGGTAACTCCTTCAAGATTGTTGGAAGACCATTCCCAGTGACTACCTAATGCCTTCAGTGTGAATGTACAATTTTCATGAAATTACAGAAAAATCTTTAAATGAGAAGGTGTGTCCAAACTTTTGGTCTGTACTGTATATATGTGTATATATATATAATTATATATATGTGTGTGTGTTACTGACATATATATATATATATGTATTCTATGTGTATATTTCTATTCTATCTAGTCTATTCTAACCTGTCAGTGTGATTTACTGTACACCGCATATGAATTACCGGCTTTAGAGGACACCTGTGCGTAAAACACAGACAGCACTCGCATTGGCGAGACTCAGCCGATATACGTGATAAAAAACGGTTACCTGAGCTTCCCCATAGATTAACATTGGTCCGAGTGCTATGCAATGTTTTCTCGCATAGCACTCATCCGTATTGATTGTAGGTGGACCTCTGTATTCAGATGTGTAGTGTAGAAAAAAGGGAAAAATTGGGGAATGTGCTCTGGAAGCGGTACTCTAGGTAACTGTGCTACTTTATGCAGAGGCGAGTCCTGGCTGGAAGAAGCAACGGCGGTCTGTGCTGCATGAATGAGAAAAGCAAAGATGAAGGACTTCAGCTACAGACGTCACTGGTGAGTCAGTGTTTTACCTGTACACTGACACTATACACTGTATACTATATACAGAGCTCCTGTGTATAATGTCACTAGCAGTGGTGATCACTGTATTACCTGTACACTGGCACCTTTTACAGAGCTCCTTTGTATAATGTCACTGGTGATCCCTGTATTACCTGTACACTGACAGTAAATACAGAGTTCCTGTATATAATAGCATTTAGTATTGTGGTTTTTTTTTAAAATTATGATCAGTATTGTAGTATTCAGTCACTATGTGGTGGTAATATGGGGTCTGGTCATGGTGTGGTGGTATTTGTTCCTTGTATGTGGTATTATTGGTCATCAGATGGTGGTAATATGTGGTCTGGACATGGTGTGTTTGTATTTGTTTAGTGATGAACGAGCATACTCGTTACTCGAGATTTCCTGAGCACGCTCGGGTGTCCTCCGAGTATTTTTTAGTGCTCGGAGATTTAGTTTTCAATGCCGCAGCTGAATGATTTACATCTCTTAGCCAGCTTGATTACATGTGGGGATTCCCTAGCAACCAGGAACCCCCACATGTACTTATGCTGGCTAACAGATGTAAATCATTCAGCTGCGGCGCTGAAAACTAAATCTCCGAGCACTAAAAAATACTCGGAGGACACCCGAGCGTGCTCGGGAAATTTTGAGTAACGAGTATACTCGCTCATCACTATATTTGTTCCTTATAAGTGGTATTATTCAGTCACTATGTGGTGGTAATATGTCGTCTCGTCATGGTGTGGCGGTATTTGTTCCTTGTATGTGATATTATTCGGTCACTGTGGTGGTAATGTGTGGTCTGGTCATGGTGTGACGATATTTGTCCCTTGTACTGTATGTGGTATTTATGGTTGTTTAAAACAAAATGTAAATGTATGTCACTCATTCCCTTAAAGAAAAATCCATAAAAATATATTTATTTTTAATAGTTTAGAGTAGAGTAGGGCCCGGCCGAAAGAGTCTACCATGTCGTGGTGTCAACTTAAAAATCCTTTTGGCCAGAACAAAAGCTGCTGGTTATTAATGTGATCTGGTGTTTGATGGGAACTGTTAATATCTGATCAGTGAGGATGTGGTGGAGAAGTTGAGTTTTTCCAAGAATAAGCAGTGGGACAGTGGAGATGGAGCTGGGGTTGAGCCTGGGCGGAGTCTCAAGGGAACCCGAAAAAGTTGCCAGTATGGGGCCCCGAAATTCCTAGTGGAAACCCTGATCTGTCTCATAAGTTGCAGACCGCAGCTTCCTGAGACTTCAGTGTGCTCACTCAGGCGGCGCGATGACATTATTGCCTCATGCCGCTCTGCTGACTGGAAGAGAAAAATATGGGGGAGAACTGGGGCCATCCTACTATATATATGGGGAGAACTGGGGTCATCATTCTAGATATTTGGGGAGGACTTGTGCCATCAAATTATATGTAGATATATAAAGATATATATATACAGTTAGGTCCATATATATTTGGACAGAGACAACATTTTTCTAATTTTGGTTATAGACATTACCACAATGAATTTTAAACAAAACAATTCAGATGCAGTTGAAGTTCAGCCTTTCAGCTTTCATTTGAGGGTATCCACATTAAAATTGGATGAAGGGTTTAGGAGTTTCAGCTTCTTAGCATGTGCCACCCTGTTTTTAAAGGGACCAAAAGTAATTGGACAATTGACTCCAAGGCTATTTCATGGACAGGTGTGGGCAATCCCTTTGTTATGTCATTCTCAATTAAGCAGATAAAAGGCCTGGAGTTGATTTGAGGTGTGGTGCTCGCATTTGGAAGGTTTTGCTGTGAAGTAAACATGCGGTCACAGGAGCTCACCATGCAGGTGAAACAATCCATCCTTAAGCTGCGAAAACAGAAAATACCCATCCGGAATTGCTACAATATTAGGAGTGGCAAAATCTACAGTTTGGTACATCCTGAGAAAGAAAGAAAGCACTGGTGAACTCATCAATGCAAAAAGACCTGGGCACCCACGGAAGACCACAGTGGTGGATGATTGCAGAATAATCTCCATGGTGAAGAGATACCTCTTCACAACATCCAACCAAGTGACCAACACTCTCCAGGAGGTAGGCGTATCAATATCCAAATCTACCATAAAGAGAAGACTGCATGAAAGTAAATACAGAGGGTTCACTGCACGGTGCAAGCCACTCGTAAGCATCAAGAATAAAAAGGCTAGACTGGACTTTGCTAAAAAACATCTAAAAAAGCCAGCACAGTTCTGGAAGAACATTCTTTGGACAGATGAAACCAAGATCAACCTCTACCAGAATGATGGAAAGAGAAAAGTATGGTGAAGGCGTGGTACAGCTCATGATCCAAAGCATACCACATCATCTGTAAAACACGGCGGAGGCAGTGTGATGGCTTGGGCATGCATGGCTGCCAGTGGCACTGGGTCACTAGTGTTTATTGATGATGTGACACAGGACAGAAGCAGCCGAATGAATTCTGAGGTATTCAGAGCCATACTGTGTGCTCAGATCCAGCCAAATGCAGCAAAACTGATTGGTCGTCATTTCCTTCTACAGATGGACAATGACTCAAAATATAAAGCCAAAGCAACCCAGGAGTTTATTAAAGCAAAGAAGTGGAATATTCTTGAATGGCCAAGTCAGTTACCTGATCTCAACCCAATTGAGCATGCATTTCACTTGTTAAAGACTAAACTTCAGATAGAAAGGCCACCAAACAAACAGCAACTGAAAACCACCGCAGTGAAGGCCTGGAAGAGCATCAAAAAGGAGGAAACACGCAGTCTGGTGATGTCCATGAGTTCAAGACTTCAGGCAGTCATTGCCAACAAAGGGTTTTCAACCAAGTACTAAAAATGAACATTTTATTTAAAATTATTGAATCTGTCCAATTACTTTTGGTCCCTTTAAAAACAGGGTGGCACATGTTAAGGAGCTGAAACTCCTAAACCCTTCATCCAATTTTAATGTAGATACCCTCAAATGAAAGCTGAAAGTCTGAACTTCAACTGCATCTGAATTGTTTTGTTTAAAATTCATTGTGGTAATGTCTATAACCAAAATTAGAAAAATGCTGTCTCTCTCCAAATATATATGGACCTAACTGTAGATACATACATAGATATCTCTCTCTCTCTCTCTCTCTCTCTCTATATATATCTATAACTTGTGCCATCGTCCTATATTTATTGTTGGAACTGGGGCTATCGCACTACATATACTATATATGTGGAGCAGTGGGATACCTTCATACTATATATATCATCATACATCATATGGGGCTGTGGGGCCACCATATTCCATATAGGGGGCTGTAGGGACATGATACTATATATAGAGGGGATACGGGATCATCATACTATATATAGGAAGCTGTGAGGTGCATAATATCGCAATTAGAGAGCTGTAGGGGACCATCATACTATATATAGGGGTTTTGTAGACATACTATTTGTGGGGATCTATAGTGTATATATAGGAAACTTTAAAGTCTCATACTATATATAGGAGGCAGTTGGGACATCATATTGTATATAGGGAGCTATGTAGCCATTTTACTATATATAGGGAGTTTTGGGGTCCTCAATGTATAATAAAGGAGTATTGGGGGCTGTATGACCATCATTCTGTATATAAAAGAGCTGTGTCGGTGCTCAGAGGACATTATTTGTTATGAATGGGCACATTATTAGTTTTGATAGGAGCACTCAGGATCCTTTTTTTTGGGGGGGACAGTGTTACTTTAAGTGAGCACTCAAGGGTATTTGTTGCTGGAAGGGGGCACTTGGGATATTGTATCCTTCAAAGGCCCATACATGTCGTTGCACAGTAGGGGTATTACTACTTTCTGTGGGATACTTTAATTTTGGGGGGTGGGAGTAATCCTAGTAATGACACAATTGATTAAATATTGGAGTCAGTGGTCCACACTGCAGGTGCACACAGAGTGGGAAGTTTTTGTAGGTTGGGAATAGATGGGGACGGCGCTAGAAATGTGAGAAGTCAAATGTACCTTTGTTGTAATTTGTGCAGATGAGCCCTGACTGGAGAAGTTGTCATGTCGGTCTGGGCCAGATAGAAATGTGAACGATACGAATCAGAAAGAATGTCATGTGTAAGTTACTATATAAAACTGTACTGTAATCACTTGTTCTGCGGAACTGGTATCTACCAATATACAGTTACTGTTAGGTTGTAATATTGCTCTTTTTAGGTAACTTTTTTTTTTAATTTAGTAGCAGCTAAATGTAATTCAGTCATAGTAAAGGGTATATGGTGTATCATTGGTCTTTGTATAGAATGTAGTTTCATATAGAGGTAATGGTGATATTATAATATTATGTATTCGCTGTGTAGTGGTGACAGTAGTAGGCACTATGTAGCCGTATTGTATGTATGTTTGTAAGTAAGCTCCGTTATGGCACCATATCTAAGCAGTAAACTTGGTTCTAGTACTGTATCAATGTAGTAATCTAGATTATGGTACCGTATGTATGCTGTAATCTCGGTTCTGCTCCAGTTTCTATGTAGCAGGCTTGGTTCCATGTAGTAGACTTATTAAGCTCGGTTCTGTTCCCTTATCTCTGTAGTAAGCTCTGTTCTGCTCCCATATCTCTGTAGTAAGCTCGGTTCTGCTCCCTTATCTCTGCAGTAAGCTCCGCTCTGCTCCCATATGTCTGTAGTAAGCTTGGATTTGCTCCCATATCTCTGTAGTAAGCTCTGTTTTGCTCCCATATCTCTGTAGTAAGCTCTGTTCTGCTCCCCTATCTCTGCAGTAAGCTCTGTTCTGCTCCCCTTTCTCTGTAGCAAGCCACGTTCTGCACCCATATTTCTGTAGTAAGCTCGGTTCTGCTCCCATATTTCTGTAGTAAGCTCTGTTCTGCGCCCATATCTCTGGAGTAAGCTCGGTTCTGCTACCATATCTCTGGAGTAATCTCCGTTCTGCTCCCATATCTCCGGAGTAAGCTCGGTTCTGCTCCCATATCTCCGTAGTAAGCTCGGTTCTGCTCCCATATCTCTGTAGTAAGCTCGGTTCTGCTCCCATATCTCTGTAGTAAGCTCGGTTCTGCTACCATATCTCTGCAGTTAGCTCTGTTCTCCCATATCTCCGGAGTAAGCTCGGTTCTGCTCCCATATCTCTGTAGTAAGCTCGGTTCTGCTCCCATATCTCTGGAGTAAGCTTGGTTCTGCTCCCATATCTCCGGAGTAAGCTCGGTTCTGCTCCCATATCTCTGGAGTAAAGGTACCGTCACACTCAGCAACTTTCCAACGATCACGACCAGCTATACGACCTGGCCGTGATCGTTGGAAAGTCCTTGTGTGGTCGCTGGAGAGCTGTCACACAGACAGCTCTCCAGAGACCAACGATGCCGAAATCCCCAGGTAACCAGGGTAAACATCGGGTTACTAAGTGCAGGGCCGCGCTTAGTAACCCGATGTTTACCCTGGTTACCATTGTAAATGTAAAAAAAAAACACATACTTACATTCCGGTGCCTGTCACGTCCCCGGCGTCTGCTTCCCTGCACTCCTCCTGCATCCTGTGTAAGCGCCGGCCGTAAAGCAGAGCGGTGATGTCACCGCTGTGCTCTGCTTTACGACCAGCCGGCGCTGACACATGATGCAGGAGGAGTGCAGGGAAGCGGACGCCGGGGACGTGACAGGCACCGGAATGTGAGTATGTGGGGGGTTTTTTTTACATTTACAATGGTAACCAGGGTAAACATCGGGTTACTAGGCGCGGCCCTGCGCTTAGTAACCCGATATTTACCCTGGTTACAAGTGAACACATCGCTGGATCGGTGTCACACACGCCGATTCGGCGATGTCAACAGGTGATCCAGCGACGAAATAAAGTGCTGGCCTTCTAGCTCAGACCAGCGATGTCACAGCAGGATCCAGATCGCTGCTGCGTGTCAAACACAACGATATCACTATCCAGGACGCTGCAACGTCATGGATCGCTATCGTTATCGTTGTAATGTTGTTCAGTGTGAAGGTACCTTAAGCTTTGTTCTGCTACCCAGGGCCGCCATCAGGGCATGACAGCCGTGACTGGCGTATGGGGCCCGGTGAGCAGAGGGGGCCCGCATCGGGCCCCGTCTCATCTGGTCACCGGGCCCCCCCTGCAGGCGCTGTGGCAGCGGCACACTATTGACGTGCGGGCCCGCGCCCGCACGTCAATAGTTAACAGCCGCCAGCCAGTCTGAGGCTGGCGGCTGAATAGGGCCGCAGTGCGCACTCGCCGGCGTCTGACGTCATTGTCAGCCGCCGGGCCCGGCGGCGAGTGCGTCTGTGTGGAGCCTGGAGAGGGAGCTTCACCCGGCGCTGGAGCTTGGCTAGGTAAGAAGTTGTGTTTTTTTTTTTTCTTTGAGAGGTGCTGCGATCCAGGGGGGCCCGGGGGGCAGGATGATGGACACACAGGGGCAGAATGCTGGACACAGTGGGGCAGAATGCTGGACACACAGTGGGGCAGAATGCTGGACACAGTGGGGCAGAATGCTGGACACAGTGGGGCAGAATGCTGGACACAGTGGGGCAGAATGCTGGACACACAGTGGGGCAGAATGCTGGAGACAGGGGCAGAAATGCTGGACACACAGTGGGGCAGAATGCTGGAGACGGGCAGAAATGCTGGACACAGTGGGGCAGAATGCTGGACACAGTGGGGCAGAATGCTGGACACACGGGCAGAAATGCTGGACACAGTGGGGCAGAAATGCTGGACACAGTGGGGCAAAAATGCTGGACACGGGCAGAAATGCTGGACACAGTGGGACAGAATGGTGGACACACACGGGCAGAAATGCTGGACACACAGTGGGGCAGAATGCTGGACACACGGGCAGAAATGCTGGACACGGGCAGAAATGCTGGACACAGTGGGGCAGAATGCTGGACACACAGTGGGGCAGAATGCTGGACATTGGGGCAGAATGCTGGACACAGTGACAGGGGCAGAATGCTGGACACAGTGACAGGTGCAGAATGCTGGACACAGGGGCAGACTGTGAGACCCAGGGGCAGAATGCGAGATACGGGGCAGAATGGAGATACGGGGCATGATTGGAGACACGGGGCAGGATGAAAGACATGGGCATGACTGGAGACAGATGGGGCAGGATTGGAGACAGATGGGGCAGAATGGAGACACAGGGGGCATGATTGGAGACAAGTGTCAGGATTGCAGACATGGGGGCATGGTTGGAGACATAGGGGGCAGAATGGAGACATGGGGCATGATTGGAGACACTGGGGGCAGAATTGGAGACAGATCGTGCAGGATCATGGGGCAGGATGGATATGATGGAGACAGATGGGGCAGGATGGAGAGATCACATGGGGCGATCATATGGGGCAGGATAAGGAGATCATATGGGGCAGAATGGATACTCATGAGGGCAGGATGGGAGAATATCTGGCTGACGCCAGGAATGAGACACACGGGGCCAGGCTGGGTGATATTATTAATACCATAGGGGCTAATTTAGGGATATTATTACTGCAGTGATGTATTTATTTTATTTTTTGAGTATACTGTTTTAAATGGGGGGCGGTCCTGTTACTGTATAGAGTGATACTATGTCGCCTTCTTCATGTGGTGTAATGTAGAAGTTGTGAAAAATTAAGTAATGTGTTCTGCAAGCGGAGCTCGAGATAACTGTGTTATTTCCTGCAGAGAGAAGTCCTGGCTGGATGAAATGATGGCGGTCTGTGCTGGATGAAAGATGAAGGACTTCACCTAGAGACGTCACTGGTGAGTCAGTGTGTTACCTATACACTGACACTATACACTGTATACAGAGCTCCTGTGTATAATTTCACTAGTGATCACTATATTATCTGTACACAGACACTGCATACTAAGTACAGATCTCCTGTGTATAATGGCACTTATGGTGATAGTATGGTGCTTTTTAAAAAATTACTGATCAGAATTGTAGTATTCAGTCACTATGTGGTGGTAATATGTGGTCTGGACATGGTGTTGTGGTATTTGTTCCTTGTATGTGATATTATTCGATCACTGTGGTGGTAATATGTGGTCTGGTCATGGTGTTGTGGTATTTGTTCCTTGTATGTGATATTATTCGATCACTGTGGTGGTAATATGTCATCTGGTCATGGTGGTCATGGTGTTGTGGTATTTGTTCCTTCTATGTGATATTATTGGGCATTTTAAAAATTGAAAAATAAAAATATACCTAAATTGTATTGCATATTTTAACAAATATTTAATAGGTTACAGCAGAGTAGGGCCCGGCCAAAAGTGTCTACCGTGTTATGGTGGCGGCTTAAAAAATCTTTTGGCCAAAACAAAAGCTGCCTGCTATATGTGTGATCTGGTGATGGGAACTGTTAATGTGTGATTGGTGAGAAGTGGAGTTTTTCCAAGAGAGAGCGGTGGGACTGTGGACAGTTCGAGGGGTGGAGCCTGGAGGCGGGGGTGGGGTAGAGCCTGGGCGGAGTCTCAAGGGGGCCCCGAAAATTTTGCCAGTATGGGGCCCCGAAATTTCTAGTGGCAGCCCTGCTGCTACCATATCTATGCAGCAAGCTCCGTTCTGTTCCCATATCTATGAACCAGCCTGTCTTTAAAGCCTGTTATCTCTGCTACTTTTATGCAGTGGCCAGAGATTATTAGGGAAAAGGAGGGCCACCGCAGCTGAAGGGCCACTGCCTTGTGATTGCCCCCTCATGCTGAAAAATGCCAGCCAGCCCCTGTTAGCAACTGTACGGTATATACCTTTTGCCGCCATCGCTCTCATTCTTTAAGTCCCCCTTGTTCACATCTGGCAGCTGTCAATTTGCATCCAACACCTTTCCTTTCACTGTTTCCCCATTATGTAGATAGGAGCAAAATTGGTGAATTGGAATGCGCGGGGTTAAAATTTCGCCTCATAACATAGCCTATGACGCTCTCGGGGTCCAGACGTGTGACTGTGCAAAATTTTGTGGCTGTAGCTGCGACGGTGCAGATGCCAATCCCGGACATACATACATACATACATACATTCAGCTTTATATATTACATGTCAGTACAGGAAAAAAAAATAAACACATCCAATGGTGAAACTTATTTTTATTCCAAGATCTATTAATTAAAATGTACTTTGTCTTTGGGAAAACCCCTTTAGGCCAGCGTCACACTGTCGTGTAAAACGGCCGAGTGCAATGCGATAAAAAAAAAAAAAATCGCATTGCACTCAGACCAATTTTAACATATGGGGCCGCTCCCAGCAACTTTTTGTCGGCCGTTTTTCTCGGTCCGAGACAATCGCAGCATGCTGCGATTGTCTCGGACCGAGGAAAACTCTCGGCTCACTCGCACCCATATAAGCCTATGGGTGCGAGTGAGACAGCGCACGCCACTCGGATACCATCCGAGTGATGTGCGCTATAAGCGGACCCCGGCAATGGAGGAGATGGAGAAATTAATTTCTCCGCCTTTCCGCAGCTGTGCTCCGATCCTCCCTGGGGGAGAGAATCGGAGCACAGACGCAAGACACTCGGCTCCGTCTCTGCTGAAAGCAGGAGCCGAGTGTCATTAGCATATCGCATCCGATGATCTCGCATCGGATGCAATACGCCAGTGTAACGCCGGCCTTAAAGCCAAATCTGTTGGTTTTAGCAGGAATGATTGATCATCTAATGTTTATGGAGACCTTCAGATGTCATATGTCTAAGGATCGGGCAGTTTTCATTTAACCCCTTAATGTCCAATGATGTACACAGTCAGTCATTGGATGCCTCCCCCTGTTTATTGTGGGCTCTGGCGATGAGTCCACACCTTTTCTGGCATATGACAGCTGATCTGACCAGCTGACATGTGCCCGGAACAGCCGCGGGTTGAATCGTGATTCAACCACGGCTGATAACATGTTAAATGCTGCTGTCAAACGCTGACAGCGGCATTTAACATGGATGTGCAAGAAGTGCGTCTACCTCCTCCCATCGGTGCCCGTGTCACATGACTGCGGGTCGCCGATGGGTTGGCATGACAACCCAGGGTCAGCAGGAGACCCCTGTGGTTGTCATTGCTGGATCGCCATGAGCGCCACCTTGTGGTCGGCGCTCATAGCAAGTGAGCATATTTGCTACATAGAGCAGGACTGCAGCCCTGCTCTATGTAGCAGAGGTGATCGGACAAATGCAGCTTCAAGGCACCCATGGAAACTATTGAAGCAGGTAAAAAAAAATGTTTTTAAAAATATATAAAAGTTCAAATCACCCCCCTTCCGCCCCATTCAAAATAAAAAATAAATTAAATATACACATATTTGGTATCGACGTGTTCAGAATCGCCCGCTCTATCAATATAAAAAAAGAATGAATCCAATCGGTAAACTGTGTAGTGAGAAAAAAAATCGAAACGCCAGAATTATGTTTTTTTTGGTCGCTGCAACATGGCAATAAAATGCAATAACGGGCGATCAAAAAAACGTATCTGCACCAAAATGGTATTAATAAAAATATCAGATCTGCATGCAAAAAATAAGCCTTCACCTAGCCCCAGATCACGAAAAATGGAGACGCTACGGGTCTTAGAAAATGGTAACTTTTTTTTTTTTTTTTTTTTTTTACAAACTTTGGAATTTTTTTCACCACTTAGCTAAAAAATAACGTAGACATGTTTGGTGTCTGTGAACTCGGAATGACCTGGATAATCATAATGGAAAGTCAGTTTTAGCATTTAGTGAACCCAGTAAAAAAGCCAAATAAAAAAACAAGTGTGGTATTGCACTTTTTTGCAATTTCACTGCACTTGGAATTTTTTTTCCTGTTTTCTATTGGTAAAACCAATGGTGTCGTTCAAAAGTACAACTCGTCCTGCAAAAAAAAAGCCCTCACATGGCCATTTTAACCAAAAAATAAAAACGTTATGGCTTTGGGAAGAAGGGGAGTAAAACATGAAACTGAAAAACCAGGTCGTTAAGGGGTTAAAGGGAGTCTGTCACCTACAAAAATATTATTTACCTGCAGATATAGTGCTAATCTGTAACTAAATAGTATTTTTAATGATGTTGGCCGTGTAAGTGGAAGCTTGACTACAAGGAGAAAATTAAGTTATATTCTCACTGAAGCCTCTTGCTTTCAGTCATGGGGCCGGTGAAGGAGGCTGCATAGAGAGTGGTGACTGTAACAGCTCCCTGCACTACTGCACATGATATAAATGCTATTTTTCGGCAATACATCAGGTGGTAAACAGCATTTTCATAGATTACAACATATTCATTGAAAATATATGAACACTTTGCCAAGTGTGCATATGGCATACTCAGGACAACTATCAGGAAGGTGAACCCCAAACTTTGTAAAATGCTTAAAATAAAAAGTTTGGCAGGTTCTCACTCCCTCCGGTTCCCCGCCTCTAGAGCGCCTGCCAGGGCCGTGGGGATACTTGGTACCGTGCCGGTTCTTAAAGGGATGTGGTCACGGCAGCAGTGACCTGGTCCATGGCCCTGTGCGTCCAATAAAAGAGTCAATGAATTGAAAGGGGCAATAAAGTTTATAGGGGTATTGTTCGTGACGCCACCTGTGGTACTCGGCCAGGAATGGCTGACGCTGCTTAAAGGGGACCGCTGGGGCTGATGGTGATGCAGCAGAGTTGTTACAGCTCTTCACAGGTAGAGCATAGTCCCAGAGCAATTATGGTGTCAAAGTCAATAATGGTGGAAGTGAATGTTGTAGTGCAGGTGGCACAGCAATAATTTAGAGGACACAGCAGGGTGCAGTTTCCACAGTTTATTCACAGTTTGAAGAGCAGTCCGGAGCACTAGTTACAGATGACAATGGAGGTCCGGGGAGCCTGGAAGCAACTTAGGATCCGCTAGCCAGAAGGGTTTTGAGACCTCCTTACTGTGCTGTCCTCTGAGGTCCTTGCTGCCTAAAGCTATTCTCAGTACTATGTTCCTTATTGGTCTGTAGTACTTGCCTGTATGGCAGGCAGCTTGAGCCTATTACAGGTGTTACTCCTTTGTGGTGGCTTCGGGCACTCATCTGCTGTTGTGTCTCCAGGTGTTGTGTTGGGCCAGGAGACCTGCAGTCCCCTGCCCTCCAGATTTAGTTGCGGGGCCTACAGTTCTCACACAATTACAGACTCCGGTGTTCGGTCTTTGGCGCTCAGTCCTGGGGTGAGCTCAGTCACAGCTCAAATCCCTCAGGTTCTTCCTTGACTTCCTCTCTCCTCTCTGTCTTCCTTAGACTCACTAACTCTGCCTCCAGGCCAGAACTTATATCAGGAAGTTCCCCTAAAATCAGGTGTTAGAGCTCCCCCTTCTGGTCTGGAGTAGGAAGGATGTTGGATGTAAGTGTTATATAGTTAGGGAAACCGGACTCCTGGGGTGCCACACCTCCGCTCAGGTTTCAGTGTTTTCACTGTCACGTCACGCCAATGACATAGCTCAGATACAACGCAGCGATGGGAGGCTGTTACTGGATCCAGACAGGGTAAGAACATGCTGAGTTTATTTCTGGTATTTTACAAAGTTAGGGGGTTAATTTCTTGAAAGTGGACAACCCCTCCATAAAGTCTATAGATCTATAAGTTCACCTTTACAATTATAATAGGGAATAGGAAATTGTTTTCCTTTATTACACTGAGAACCTCAAAGGAACTTGCTGTTATACTAGGTCTTTATGATTAAAGTGTAGGGAGGAGTAAAATGTTATGGAGATATGTCTTTTTTTCGGTGTAAACAATGATTTCTTGATCAGCCACTTCCCACTCATTTACTGCTGTGGGTACAGTGTACATTACTGGAAATAAGAGAGTTCAAGTGCATCTACACTTTTACAGAGTAAAAAAATAAAAGCATTGTAACTAAAGAAAATGCCTATAATTTTGTACAGAGGTTTTCTGCAATGCTGTCAGGTATTCTGTAGAGGTATGAAGAAAGTAAAGAATTTACTAGACTGAATGCATTATGACTTCTTGACCTTCACACACTGACAAGTTCATGTTCATGTGAAAATTCTGCTCCTTTATTATTTGTGGATCAGGAGGCTATCACAATCAGCAGTGGATTATTTAGATAGTGGGGGCTTGTTTAGTCCTGACACCACAAATGGCTCATGAGCAACTAACCATGCAAAAGTAATAAGTGGCAGATTTAGCAAGTCATTTCTGGAGTATATAGATAAAGTGGAAAAACGAATACTGATAGCAGCATGATAAAAAAATGTAAATGAAAGGGCATCCTTCTTATTATAACAGATGGATTTTAGATGACGGTGGTGGGGGTTGTTGTTTGATATTCTACTGTTAGAACCTCAGGACCCACCAGTGACCCAGCACATAGAAGTCTGAGACTTGTCAGAGCATACATCATTAGGCCCCTTTCACATGTCCATGTCTCTAGTACGTGTGGTGACAGTTTTCACACGTACCGGAGACACCTACACACGTAGACCCATTCAAATGAATGGGTCTGTGCACATGTCAGTGTGTTTCCACAGACCGTGTGTCCATGGGCATGTCACGCTGACATGTCCGTTTTATTCCGTCGGCACAGATGGCAAAACATCCCAGACACTTCTTCCATTACTAAAGAGAAATATGTAATGAAAGAAAGGATATGAGATGGTTTACTGACACAAAAGGTTGATACATAAAATGAGAATAATGGGGATAGGGGAAAATATGTGTAAGTGGGTTGAGAGCTGGCTCAGGGATAGGAAACAAAGGGTGGTTATTAATGGAACACACTCGGACTGGGTAGCGGTTAGCAGTGGGGTACCACAGGGGTCAGTATTGGGCCCTCTTCTTTTTAACATATTTATTAATGACCTTGTAGGGGGCATTCAGAGTAGAATTTCAATATTTGCAGATGACACTAAACTCTGCAGGGTAATCAATACAGAGGAGGACAATTTTATATTACAGGATGATTTATGTAAACAAGAAGCTTGGGCTGATAAATGGCAAATGAGCTTTAATGGGGATAAATGTAACGTCATGCACTTGGGTAGAAGTAATAAGATGTATAATTATGTGCTTAATTCTAAAACTCTGGGCAAAACCGTCAATGAAAAAGACCTGGGTGTATGGGTGGATGACAAACTTATATTCAGTGGCCAGTGTCAGGCAGCTGCTACAAAGGCAAATAAAATAATGGGATGCATTAAAAGAGGCATAGATGCTCATGAGGAGAACATAATTTTACCTCTATACAAGTCACTTGTTCGACCACACTTAGAATACTGGGCACAGTTCTGGTCTCCGATGTATAAGAAAGACATAGCTGAACTGGAGCGGGTGCAGAGAAGAGCGACCAAGGTTATTAGAGGACTGGGGGGTCTGCAATACCAAGATAGGTTATTACACTTGGGGCTATTTAGTTTGGAAAAACGAAGACTAAGGGGTGATCTTATGTTAATGTATAAATATATGAGGGGATAGTACAAAGACCTTTCTGATTATCTTTTTAATCATAGACCTGAAATAGGGACAAGGGGGCATCCTCTACGTTTGGAGGAAAAAAGGTTTAAGCATAATAACAGACGCGGATTCTTTACTGTAAGAGCAGTGAGACTATGGAACTCTCTGCCGTATAATGTTGTAATGAGTGATTAATTACTTAAATTTAAGAGGGGACTGGATACCTTTCTGGAAAAGTATAATGTTACAGGGTACATACACTAGATTCCTTGATAGGGCGTTGATCCAGGGAACTAGTCTGATTGCCGTATGTGGAGTCGGGAAGGAATTTTTTTCCCCAAGGTGGAGCTTACTCTTTGCCACATGGGGCGTTTTTGCCTTCCTCTGGATCAACATGTTAGGGCAAGTTAGGTTAGGCTATGGGTTGAACTAGATGGACTTAAAGTCTTCCTTCAACCTTAATAACTATGTAACTATGTAACTGTATGTAAACCATGTCTCATATCATGTCGGGTTTCAGAAGGAGATAGCAGAAAAGCCGGTAATTCAATTGCCGGCTTTTCCTATCTAGCGCTATATGAAATATATATATATATATATACAGTATATATATATACACAGTATATAGGTTTTTACGAATATTTGAGCCCATGGATCCATTGTATGTCCGTATTGCAAGCCTGCGAGAAAATCTCGCAGTACGGATGGCATACGGATTACATACGGAGGATGCCATGTGCAAAATACGCTGACACACCCTGCCTACGGATGACATACGGATCACTATTTTGGGGACTTTTCTGCGTATTACGGCCGTAAATAACAGACCGTATTTGCATACGCTGAGTGTGACGCCGGCCTGAGGTAGTGACCGGTGTCATATGCGAGGGTCACTATGTATCCCCCAGGATATGCTTAGAAGCATATTAGATCCGTTGGAGTGCCCTGTGCTCGCAGCAGGTTGCCTGTGAGACACAGAGAAGAATAAAAGTGAGTGTGAACTGGGTCAGGTTATTTGACCCAGAAATTATTCAGGAAGGGAGTGCGGCCGGTCCGTTCCTCCAGCCCAGATCTTATAGTGACCCATGGCCATAGAATCTGGAGGAAAGAAAAAAAAAACCTGCAAGAGAGTTTGGGGTGTGTCAGTATTGGTCTGGGAGTCAGAAATAGCAGGAGGCTTATGAGGAGCTCTTTCCGAGTAGAGCAACACGGGCCAGGCAGAGCCTAAAAAGCCGGACACCCCAACGTACACGGTGGTGTTTATGTTCACGGCAACGGATTGTGGACTATCTTTATTTTCCTGGCTGCATGCCGAAGGACTTGTTTGCTTAATTTTTTTCCGGTTTGTGAGTATGCGATAAAATAAACAAGACTTTATTTTTTAACTTTATATGGGTCACTGCCTTCTCACTGTACAGCAAGGACATCTCTGCATCACAGCACATACACTAACAAGCATTGCTCCTTGCTAAAAGGTATGCAGATCAGACTTGTAAGACTCCCTTTGGAAGCTGGAACTCTGCAGGGAAAAATAGTATCACATGACATTGGTATGGTCAATTTACGTAGGGTGCTTAACCTTTTAGGCCCCAGGCCTGAAGATTCCCCCCTCCCCCAATAAACCATAAACGACACTAAAGCCATTGTTGGATAATTTTGGCCACAGCAGCCTTTATTAAACAAACAAATTAACATTACATAAATAACCAATCAATAAATCGGGGGTGGGTTCTTGAAGCTTGAAAATCTGGCGATTAAACGAAAACCGTAACAAACAGTGGATGAACCAACCGTAACTTACTCCCAGCCGTTACCCCCTGGCTCGGGAGCACCAAATCACCCCGAAGGGTGTTATCGTCCACTGAACCCCTGAGGATCAAGCCACCGCTGGCCAAATCCCCCCAAATCACCAGACCAAATAACCACCACATAAGACCAACTGAGGAATCCATATACCCACGGACCCCCAGCGCAATTTAGCACCAACTTCAAGGACCCCTCCAAACGAGGGTCTCGACCCCTCAAAGACCCGAGACCCCCCCACACCGAATTGCTATGGCCCTCTCAATACCTTGTTGTAAACCCAGTGCCCATATATCAATACCCACAGCATTTAGGTGCACACCGTCACCCAACAAAAATTCCTCGACCCCATCCTCCAGGTCCACATGCCGCACCGCCACTCCCCCATTCCGCTGTACAAACCTGGACACCGCTCGATTGAGTTTGATCCGCGCTTTATTAATCTTCGCAGACGATCTCGCGTGGCGCCAACACCTGCGCGGCACGATATCCGACCACACGACAGTCAAGCCACTATACACCAACCATAAGTGTAAAAGGTCATGCTTAATGTCCCTCACCAATTCCCGGAAAGGACGGACACCCAGATCATTGCCTCCCGCGTGGAGCACCAAAATGTCTGGAGGCCTGTCAAGCTGGGCACTGTTGTGCACCTCCTGGCTGACCCTGCTCTACTCCATGCCCCGGAAACCTAACCACCGAACGACCGCCACATCCCGATGAAACCCGAGCTGCCGTCCATCTCGTCACATATTGGCCCGTCGAGCGCCCCAATGGACATACGAGTGTCCCAATATCCAGACCAAGAAGGGTTTGGCACCTACAACGAAAAAGAAACTTAACATAGAAAACCATACAATAACTCTCTAACTTCGTAACGACCCCCAGCCCCTCAGGGCCGAATGTAACTCCTGTACCGGTTCGACTCCCATCTACCAATTCTCTGCACCACCTCGGGCAACAATCCGCCCGACACGGCCTCAGTCGCAGCCCCGATCCGAAAGGAATGCGAGGCGAAACGAGATGTATCCAAATCCATCAGCGCTAACCCCTGTCTAAAAACCGCTATAAATTGAAATTTTGACAAAAATGACCCATCTGCGTGGCATAATAAAGGCCCAGACCTCACCGGATCAAAACTGAGGAACACCTGTAAACAACGAATGGGGCACATCAATGAATTAACCACTGCCCCCAGCACAACCCTTCGACCCCTTCCCAGCTGATCCGTTCTAGACCGCCGAATCCAGAATTCCAAACGACCATTAGCCACCACAACATCCTTAGCCAGCAAACCTCCACAACTACTCCTCCCCGGAGCCACCAGCTCCCCGATCCGCAAAGCCCCAAAAAAGGCTAAGGAAAAAGCCAAACGGAAAAGAGCGATTTCAAAATCCAAAACACAAACTTCCGACAAGCGCCACCCTAGAGATTCCAACATCTGGAAAGAAACCGGGCGTCTGCAGTCCCCCGCACCACTCTGTCGCCCGAACCCCTTAAACGCCTGCCGGACCAGAAACACTTTCGTCAGATCCCTGAGCCCTCTAAGTTTAAAGCCAAAAGCCAAGCCCGCACAAATGCGCCCAGCCTTTGCTGAGGACCAGCCCTCCTTAGCCCCTTTACTCAGCCACAACAATAAGGTGCCCACCTGATCTTCCGCAGAACCTCCACCCTGGCAGGATTCCAACCACCCTTCCCATGCACCCCATACTGACTGATACGCGGCCCAAGTGCTGGGAGCCAATGAAGCCCTTATCAAATGGTCTGCTGCCCTGAGACCACGCTCCAGAGTTCCGGTGGGCAATCCAGACCCAGTTCCTCCACCGTCGGAGCCAGTACACAAAATCGATCCCACTGTAAACGAGACAATGAGTCAGCAATGGAATTCTGAACCCCGGGAACATGAGAGGCGGTAACATGCGCATTTAAAGACAAGCAAGACAACACTAGCTGCCGCAAAACCCGAATCACCTGAGGTGAGGATGCTGATAGGCTGTTGATAGCACACACCACACCCATATTGTCGCAATTAAAACGGATTCTCCAATTCCGAAACTCAGACTTCCACAAATGCACGGCCACCAAAATGGGAAAGATCTCCAGCAGAGTCACATTTTTGACCAAGCCGTTCGCAAACCATTCAGCTGGCCACCTCGTCGCGCACCACTGTCCTCTGAAGTAGGCCCCAAAACCTACACTGCCGGAAGCATCCGTAAACAAATCCAACTCTGTGTTAACCACAACGTCCTCCATGAGCAAAGACCTACCATTGTAATCCGCCAAAAAACGATCCCAAACCTCCAAATCGGCCCTGTGCTCAGATGTTAGCCGTACAAAATGATGCGGCGCACGAACTCCGCTCGTGGCGGACGCTAGTCTACGGGAAAAAACCCTCCCCATCGAAATGATGCGGCACACAAAATTCAGTTTACCGAGCAACGACTGAACCTCCCGTAACTGCAACTTCTTCACACGCCTCACCCTTGCGACCTCAAGCCGTAAAGCGACCACCTTATCCTCCGGCAAATGAAATTCCCAATTCACTGTGTCGATAACAATGCCCAAGAACGAAAGGCACGTACAAGGCCCCTCAGTCTTGCCCGGAGCCAACGGCACGCCAAAGAGCTCAGCCACCCAACAAACTGAACGCAAAACAAGTTCACAGCACCTGGAATCTGCCGGACCAATGCACAAAAAGTCATCCAAGTAATGGATAACCGAATCAAAGCCCGATGTGTCCCGTACGACCCATTCAATGAACGAACTAAATGTTTCAAAGTACGAACACGACAAGGAACAGCCCATCGGCAAACATCTGTCCACAAAAAACCCGCCGTTCCAAAAACACCCCAATAACCTTGAACTCTCCGGGTGAACCGGCAACAAGCGAAAAGCGGATTCAATGTCCGTCTTCGCCAAAAGCGCTCCCCTACCGCAACGCCGAACCCAACGGGCCGCCTCGTCAAACGATGTATAAACAACCGAGCAGAGTTCCGGATCAATCCCATCATTGACGGATCGACCCCGAGGGTACGACAAATGGTGAATCAGCCTGAACTTATTAGGTTCTTTTTTAGGCACGACACCCAACGGGGAAACCACCAAATCCACAAAAGGGGGATCCTGAAACGGCCCCGACATTCTGCCCAAAGCAGCCTCCTTTGGCAATTTCTCAGTGACGACACCAGCATATTCCTCAGCAGACCTGAGGTTTTTACAAGACCGGGGGATAACAAACGGGGGGGGGGGCAGTATCCTAAAACCATCCTGAAACCCAGACCGCAACAGTTCGGCCCCCTTCCTATCAGGGTACCTACTTAGATAAGGGGCCATCGCGCCCAGCTTCACCGGCGTCACCCCCTTTGGAATTACCAGATTCGGTCTTGGACTTGTTCTTTTTGAAACATCGTGCAGCACCATGTGAGGAACCACTGCAGTGCGAACACACGTGCTTAAACCTGCACGTAGCGCCGAATCTGCACTGGCTCTCGTTAAATTGCCATCATAAGCGATGCTTCTGCCCTCCCGACTGACTCCCGGACCCCCCAGCGGTCCCTTGGGATGCAGACTGGCCGGTCCCACCGACCCCACCCTGAGAGGGTTGTCCCAACCGTGTGGGTGCCATCACCCGAAGCCATAAGCCAATCCTTTTGATCCCAATGTATAGCCGGCCGTATCGCTTTTCTCTGCCTGAACTGCTCATCATATCGGAGCCACGCCTGACCCCCATATACACGGTGCGCCTCCCCAATCGAGTCCATGTAACAGAAAAGGCCGGAAAAATTCTCAGGTGCCTTCTCACCCACAAAGCTGGCCAGGATCGCAAATGCCTGCAACCAATTTACGAAAGTCTGCGGTATAAGCCGCCACCTACGCTTCTCTTCCTCCTCCTTCTTGCTCTCATCTTTTTTCCCCTTGTCCAAGTTAAACTTTTCCAGCGAGAGAAGGGAAAAGATTTCGACGTATTCATCTTTCCAAATCTTTTCCCTCACTTCCTTCTTTAAATGGACCCCCAGCGGGCCCTCGAAGCACACAAACACTTCGCCATGCGCCCTGTCATCTAAATGAATCCTGCATTCTTTCTCTTTCTCGGTCTGTACTGATACGGACACCGGCTCAACAGTGCTGTTATGCGCCACCAGCCCCCAACCCGGAAACACGCGCCCGGCTTCCCGCAGCCCTACCCACGCGGCCAACTGACCAGGCAAAGACACACCACTATCCAGCCGCGCGATCAACTCTCTGACATTACCCAGCAGTTCGCTAACGCCAGCTTCCCCCAAACCGGCTGCCGCCGACGCGCCCTGACTAACTACGCCCGACGCCCCAACCGTACCGACCCCCACAGACTGAGATACCGCAATGGACGAACAAGACATTGAGCTATACTCACCGGGCTGCGAGAGAGCTGTGATCCCTCCAGCCGCTGGGCGTGCGTCCATACCGTCGATCGATGTTCTCGAAGCTCCCTCAGGACCCTCCGGGAGAGGAGGTCCACTGATGACCGACCTCACGGATCCCGCTGGCGACGCTGCCGAGGGCCCAGCCGCCCTGAAAACGGGGAGCCTGTTGCTTGCAGATAAGCCAGCGGGCCCCTGAACTGGGGCGTCCCTGCTGACTCCGGACCCCCCGCCCGATCCACGATGCGGGGAGTGATGCGACGATCCACTGCCAGCACTCCAGTGCTGGCACGCGCCGAGAGCGCCATCAGCGACATCTGGTGGCAGGTACAGCAACCCCGGAACCACTGGGGGGGCCACCTGCCGCTGCATCCACTGCTGTGCTTCACCGCTGCGTCATTCCCGGCGACAAAGCAGGATGCCTGCCAGGTGAGTTACCCCAGCGGCCTGCTGTAACATCCCTGGGTCCTCCTGCAGCCCCAGCGAGCGCTGACTCCGCCCCAGGCACAGGGCGGGAAGGGCCGCGCGACACTGTAGGCCTCAGCCCGGCCGGTGGATTCCTCCCAGCCCGGGGCCTGCTCTGGTGCTTAGATGCAGGCGCCCGGACTGGAGGGTCCCGGGAGGGGCTCTGGCGCTGAGGCCTGGAAGGGACGTCGGGTGAAAGCCGCTCTGGGGGACGTACCCGGCGTGAACGCCACAGCGTTCCGGAATCCGCCGCTGCAGCGCCGCTTCCACCGCCGATGATCCCCGTCACTTGTGCTTCCAGCCAGCCCGGCGGCTGGCTCGCCGCTGCCTGCCGAAGAGATTCCAGGGCCTGGGCCACGGATGCCATGGTGAGTGGAGGAGCGAGGGGACTTCTCGCTGCGCTTCAGAGCGGGAAAGTGCCCCGCTCCTCCCCCCCAACAGTATAAACCCCCCACCCATTACCATAGCCACCCCCTCAAATGACTCATTGCACCCACCCCCACCCCTTTCCTTCCCCAATCCCTGTCATGTCGGCTTCCACTAAGCGCCGCATGGGGGATGGGTGCCTGCTCCAGCCTACACTTGAGAGCTACATCATATGCATCTTTTCCAGCTAACTAGTACACTGCTCTTTACAGTTGGCTGTCTACATATGGGTGTCTTCTTTTTAGAGGAGAGTCTTGTTACGCTAAAATCCCTCTAGTCATGGTCCTTTATGAGTTGAACATTGGCTTAAAAGGTAGCTACCTATAGGTGGCATTAGATAGACAGCTAATCTGCCTGCCTTTTCCTACATAAAAGTCGCCATGCCAGCTAGATCTCTGCTGTGTCCCACAAAAGCATTTCTTAGATATTTTTCTAGTACTGTTTCTATTATAACCCTATGGATGAACACGTGTAAGTTTTAGATCGGTGGGAACCTGACACTCCATTAACGCTGCCCAAATCACAGGCAGCATAAATCAGAGGCTGGCTGCACGATTGAAGCCAAGTATGTTTTTCTCTGAAACGCTGTGTTATTTCAGAAAAAGCATAGCTTGAAGATTTGGCTGGGGACTATAGGGAGAGACAGATGGTTTCATTCCGTACCACTCCCCTAGTTGATTGACAGGTCTCTCCCTATCTACACTCATGGCAGAAACTTGTCAATCACCTGGAGCGTGGTGAGTAGAAGCTAGCTAGCCAGGGGTGCTGGACTGGGCTCTCCCTATGCGTAGTTAACACTACTTTCATTCACTTCAACTTGAGCTGAACCACATATATATATATATATATATATATACGCCTTTGTGGTAGAATGCTACAGCTACTAGGAAAATCCCTGATAAAATGGATTGTCTTGTCACTGGTTACTTGTATTTAGGGAGATGTCATGTTTGGGTCTTCTATCAGGTAATATAACTAATGTAAACTAACTATTCCGGGCTGTGCTGTTCAGGGCTGAGATTGACATTGTCACAGACTCCTATGTATGTGTATTACTGGAACATCATTTACCTTGCAATTTAATTGTTGCAATAATCACATCACTCTGGAAATGGAAATTCTGCTATCAATCACTGCATGTTTCACAGCAGTAAGCTTTGAAGTGTCATTGTGAAAATAGTCAAAGCAAAATATGATTTCTCTACCTGTAATCCAATCAGCCCTCAGTAGTCATCCCTCCAAAATTTAGTCCTTGTTGGACAGGCTGCTTTATTGGCTCTTGTACTGAAGACAGAGCTTCTAAGAAGAAAATCTGGAATAATTTCCAATAGAATCACAGTTCTTTGCTCCAGAAGATGCTATTTCATTCAGATGCCTGTAAAAACTTGCTAAAATAAATTACATCCAAGGCGGTAAGAAACCCATGTTGTCACCAATAGATCTCCTTTCAGTTTTCATTTTGTAGCTGAGGAATAAGTCAAGAGTTTATGGCTCTATTAGACATGACATATAAAGATCTCATTTCACACATTGGTGATTTTTTTGTAACAAAATACTATGTTATTTGCTTTATATCGTAGTCAATACATTTAAATGATCAGTATTATAAGGAAAATGCTTCCTTATAGTGGATGGGAAACATTTGGTCGCTACAATATATTGTCATTGTATTGTGATAGCACCCAATTATTGAGGGATGTGGCTGAAGATAATGTTACAAACTAGGATTAGAGATGATAGTGAAATATTCAGTTTATTGAGTCAGTGGACAGAAATACAGTTTTGCAGGATTGTGAGGCTATGTGCACACAGTGCATTTTTTATGTGTTTTTGCAGACTTTTTTCCGTGCGGAAATGGGCCAAAAACACTATGGAATCCTTATGCAAGCTAATTCAATCACCAACTTGAAGTGTTGTGCACATGATCAGTAAATTTCCTTAAGTATTTACAGTGTGTTTTTTTTTCTGCAGCATATCAATTCTTTGTGCGTTTCTGCAGTATTTTTCACCCACTGACTTCTGTTGAGTCAGTCAAATCCGCAGCAAAATACAGGTATAAAAATGATTGCAGATTTGCTGAGCTTGTGTTTTACCAGCTTCCTATGCTGTTTCCCACAATGTAATCTGTGACCCCGCAGCTGTGACTGTGACCTGCAGCGGTGACCTGCGGTAAAAAGCTTACCGCAGGTCAGCAGGCATGGGCTGATGAGACTACAGCTCCCATCGGGATACATCTGCTGTCACTGATAAGTGTATGTGTCCACGGACCGTTTTACATCCGGACTAGCTGCGGATTGAACGCTGCGTGGAGCCGCAGCGTTCAATCCGCAGCGTCCAGATGTTACAGTATAGTGGAGGGGATTTTATGAAATCCCGTCTCCACTATGCATGGTAACACGCATCCGGCGGCCCTGCGATTCCGGACATGTGACGCGCCTTTTTAGATTGCAGCATGTCCGTTTACCTTGCGGCGACGCTGCGCCACCGCAAGGTAAATCACAGGGCCCTATGTGTGGGGTGCGATGATTCCGGATCTGTGCAATGAACACATCCGGCATCATCGCGTCTCCAGAAGGGGGCGGGGCTTTGGGCAGAGCGAGTTTTCCGCTCTGTCCAAAGCGTCGGCCATCCTGAAGGTGGACACATGCCCTAACAGTGACAGCAGGTGTCGCTGATGAGAGACGTAGTCTCATCTACCGGCGCTTGTGCTCACAGTTGAAAGAAAAAAAAATGAAAAATAATTACATATACATTCACATAAAATAAAAACACATTATACTCACCTAATGCAAAATCCCCGATGCCCTCGTCTCATAGAAATACAGTAATCTAAAATAATAAACCAACATATACTCACCTGTCCGCCGTAGTCCACGTAATCCCGAGTGTCCCACGGCGATCTCACTAGTAGAACAGTCACATCGGGAGATGTGACCGCTCTACCTGGCTGCCGGTGATACACTGCGGGAGCAATTACCTCCTGTCAGTGTATCACTGAGCTGCCGTGAGAGTTCACTGAAGTTCATCAACTCCGGTGCTCCCATGCCACCGCTGCATGAAAACTTTTTGTGAAAAAAAATTGCTTGGTCTCCCACATAATTTTAATAACCAATAAGGAACGGACCGTAGGTACTGTATATACAGACACTTAACGCAGGGGGAGCCAACCCTGATGAAGGAATCCGTAGCTATTCCGAAACACGTTGGTTTTCTGGCTCCCACTGCGATCCGTAGCTTCCTCAAGGGCACCACGTGACCAACGATCACGTAAACGAACGTCACCAAAGGTCCTACAGAGCACTGCGTTAGGGTCTTCAAACACAGGCCGCGCGAGCGTCTGTCACGACCGGTACAGCGCTCACACAAACCGCCTGGAAGCCGATGAACGACCACAGCATCTATTAAGCTAAGTTCTTTTCTCTGCAATCTACCGTCTGGCACATACTGACTGTTTTAATTCTTGCCAATGCATCACAGGTATTGAACTTTAGTATACCACCTACTGAAATCTCCATATGGAAATATTTGTTCAGTAAACACCGGGATTTCAGATTAACTTATGTTAATAGGTAGTGGCTAAAAGGACTCCTTGACCGCAGGATCGTTTACACGCGTTTTAATTTGGGTTTATTAGTGCTATAATATTTTATAACACTTTGTATACATACAATGAGGGACACAGTAGTGACTTAGTCATAATTTTAAAAAATAGTTTTTTAACCCCTTCCCGACCTTTGACGCCTATGTGGCGTCATGGAGGGATCGCGTCCCTGCAGATCGGGTGAAAGGGTTAACTCCAATTTCACCCGATCTGCAGGGACAGGGGGAGTGGTACTTCAGCCCAGGGGGGGTGGCTTCACCCCCCCGTGGCTACGATCGCTCTGATTGGCTGTTGAAAGTGAAACTGCCAATCAGCGATTTGTAATATTTCACCTAAAAAACTGGTGAAATATTACAATCCAGCAATGGCCAATGCTGCAATATCATCGGCCATGGCTGGAAACACTGGTGTACCCCCCCACCGCCACCGATCGCCTCCCCAGCCCTTCAATCTATGTTCTGCTCCCCTCTGCCGTCCTGTCCGCTCCCCCGTCCTCCTGCCCGCTCCCCCCATGCTCTGATGCCACCCCCCCCGTCCTCCGATCCACCTCCATGCTCAGATCTCCCCCCCTTATACTTACCGGGCCTCCCGGTGTCCGTCCGTTTTCTCCCTGGGCGCCGCCATCTTCCAAAATGGCGGGCGCATGCGCAGTGCGCCTACCGAGTCTGCCGGCCGGCAGATTCGTTCCAGGTATATTTAAATCACTGTGATATAACCTATCACAGTGATCAAAATAAAAAAAGATAGTAAATGACCCCCCCCCCCCCCCCCCTTTATCACCCTCATATGTAGGGCCAATAATAAAATGAAGAAAATATTTTTTTTTTCTTTTTCCACTAGGGTTAGGGCTAGGGTTAGAGTTAGGGTTAGGGTTAGGTTTAGGGTATTTGCACACGGTGCGGATTTGGCTGCGGATCCGCAGCGGATTGGCCGCGGATCTGCAGCGGATTGGCCGCGGATCCATAGCAGATTGGCCACTGCGAATTCGTAGCAGTTTTCCATCAGGTTTACAGTACCATGTAAACCTATGGAAAACCAAATCCGCTGTGCCCATGGTGCGGAAAATACTGTGCGGAAAGGCTGCGTTGTATTTTCTGCAGCATGTCAATTTTGTGCGGATTCCGCAGCGTTTTATACCTGTTCCTCAATAGGAATCTGCAGGTGAAATCCGCACAAAAAACACTGGAAATCCGCAGGTAAAACGCAGTGCCTTTTTCCCTGCGGATTTTTCAAAAATTGTGCGGAAAAATCTCACACGAATCCGCAACGTGGGCACATAGCCTTAGGGTTAGGGTTGGAATTAGGGCTAGGGATGGAAATAGGGTTAAGATTAGGGTTAGGATTATGGATAGGGTTGGGGGTGTTTTGGGGTTAAAGTTGTGGTTAGGGTTGGGATTAGGGTTAGGGTTGGGATTAGGGTTAGGGTTAGGGATTAGGGTTACGGGTGTGTTGGGGTTAGGGTTGTGGTTAAGGGTGTGTTGGGGTTAGGGTTATGGCTACAGTTGGGATAAGGGTTAGGGGTGTGTTAGGGTTAGTGTTGGAGTTAGAATTGAGGGGTTTCCACTGTTTAGGCACATCAGGGGTCTCCAAATGCAACATGGCGCCACCATTGATTCCAGCCAATCTTGCTTTCAAAAAGTCAAATGGTGCTCCCTCCCTTCTGAGCCCCGTCGTGCGCCCAAATAGTGGTTTACCCCCACATATGGGGTACCAGCGTACTCAGGACAAACTGGGCAACAACTATTGGGGTCCAATTTCTCCTGTTACCCTTGTGAAAATAAAAAATTGCTTGCTAAAACATAATTTTTGAGGAAAGAAAAATTATTTTTTATTTTCATGGCTCTGCGTTATAAACTTCTGTGAAGCAATTTGGGGTTGAAAGTGCTCACCACACATCTAGATAAGTTCCTTGGGGGGTCTAGTTTCCAAAATGGGGTAACTTGTGGGGGGCTTCTGCTGTTTAGGGACATCAGGGGCTCTGCAAACGCAACGTGACGCCAGCAGACCATTCCATCAAAGCATGCATTTCAAAACGTCACTACTTCTCTTCCGAGCCCTGACGTGCGCAAAAACAATGGTTTACCCCCACATATGGGGTATCGGCGTACTCACGACAAACTGGGCAACAAATATTGGGGTCCAATTTCTCTTGTTACTCTTGTGAAAATAAAAAATTGCAGGCTAAAAAATAATTTTTGAGGAAAGAAAAATTATTTTTTATTTTCACGGCTCTGCGTTATAAACTTCTATGAAGCACTTGGGGGTTTAAAGTGGTCACCGCACATGTAGATTACTTCCATGGAAGGTCTAGTTTCCAAAATGGGGGTCACATGTGGGGGAGCTCCAATGTTTAGGCACACAGGGCCTTCACAAATGCAACATGGTGTCCGCTAACGATTGGAGCTAATTTTTCATTCAAAAAGTCAAATGGCACTCCTTCTCTTCCGAGCCCTGCCGCGTGCCCAAACAGTGGTTTACCCCCACATGTGAGGTATCAGTGTACTCAGGAGAAATTGCCCAATAAATTTTAGGATCCATTTTATCCTGTTGCCCATGTGGAAATGAACAAATTGAGGCTAAATGAAATTTTTTGTGGAAAAAAAAAGTACTTTTTCATTTTTTCGGATCAATTTGTGAAGCACCTGGGGGTTCAAAGTGTCCACTATGAATCTAGATAAGTTCCTTGGGAGGTCTAGTTTCGAAAATGGGGTCACATGTGGGGGAGATCCAATGTTTAGGCACACAGGGGCTCTCCAAACGCGACATGGTGTCCGCTAACGATTGGAGCTAATTTTTCATTCAAAAGTCAAATGGCGCTCCTTCCCTTCCGAGCCTTGCCGTGTGCACAAACAGTGATTTGTGACCACATATGAGGTATCAGCGTACTCAGGACAAATTGTACAATATCGTTTGGGGTCCAGTTTCTCTTTTTACCCTTGGGAAAATAAAAAAATTGTTGCTAAAACATCATTTTTGTGACTACAGTTAAATGTTCATTTTTTCCTTCAATGATGCTTCTGCTGCTGTGAAGTACCTGAAGGGTTAATAAACTTCTTGAATGTGGTTTTGAGTACCTTGAGGGGTGCAGTTTTTAGAATGGTGTCACTTTTGGGTATTTTCAGCCATACAGACCCCTCAAACTGACTTCAAATGTGACATGGTCCCTAACAAAAATGGTTTTGTAAATTTCGTTGTAAAAATGAGAAATCACTGGTCAAATTTTAACCCTTATAACTTCCTGGCAAAAAAAAAAAATTTGTTTCCAAAATTGTGCTGATGTAAAGTAGACATGTGGGAAATGTTATTTATTAACTACTTTGTGTCACATAACTCTCTGGTTTAACAGAATAAAAATTCAAAATTTGAAAATTACGAAATTTTCAAAATTTTAGCCAAATTTCCATTTTTTTCACAGATAAATGCAAAAATTATTGTCCTAAATTTACCACTATCATGAAGCCCAGTATGTCATGAAAAAACATTCTCAGAACCGTTAGGATCCGTTGAAGCGTTCCCGAGTTATTACCTCATAAAGGGACACTGGTCAGAATTGCAAAAAACGGCCAGGTCATTAAGGTCAAAATAGGCTGGGTCATGAAGGGGTTAACCACATTTTCTTTCTCCCCACCATAGTCCTTGCCCCATACAATCCTTGATTTGACCTACATGAAAACAAAGCAACCTGATTACTTTCTTCACTAAACAGTGTAAGATTGCTCTCACTAAGTGTATTGGGGGACACTCGCTTGGCACGGGATTGACGTAGTCAGGCACGATTTTTGAAACACAAAACAGTCCATATGGTTTATTAAAGGGTCATAAACCGGATTATGCACAGTTCACATTATACATTCCATAGAACACAATAGGCACCAACTGGTGATATTAACTTGCAGCTTTGTCTTAACACTTCATTTACGGCTTTGACTCACGTTTACGGCTTGGTCTCACAGACACTAAACATGCTGGACCTCTCACTTCGCCCAGTTACCATGGGTGTCTGTACGCCGTACTCTTCACCAATGTCCCAAGTCACATACAGCGCATATGACACTGGGTTGCAGTCTCTAAACACGCTGAACCTCATTCCATTCAGTCACCGTGGGATACCACACAGTTCATGGAACATCACAAGCACCAACAGTCTGTAAGGTACCTGACGGGAGATCCTGCTCCACCTACTGACTCCTTGTCAGTCTACTCCTTCGGGAAAGCTGCCTCACAGGGATCACCAACTTGCCTGGACGGCATATCTTAGTCAGTCCAGACCCACCGAAGGACGGTAGCTTCCCCACATGAACCGCACATGCAGGGCCGGCGTCAGCACCCGGCACAGCGGGCAAATGCCGGGGCCCTGGGGAGAGGGGGGGGCCCACTCATGCTGTCATAGATACAGCTGGGAGAGCAGAGCAGGAGATAACATGCTCTCTCCCCCCACAAAGTCACTGCTGGCTGCCTTCTCTTAACCCCTATGTGCCAGCTCTGACACAAGCATCTTCTCACTCAGTCAGTGCAGCCAGGCAGGCACACATAGGGGTTAACAGAAGGCAGCCAGTGTGACATTGTGGGCGGAGAGAGCACATTCTCGGCTCTCCCCCTGGGTGGCTGCAGACAGTGCTGAGCTGAACTTATCGGGCAGATTCCGAGGAGCTCCGTCCTACCAGTGCCTGAGTGAGTGTTATGGTATCCAGCAGTGGTTGCAGTTGTGGCTCAGTCTGCTGCTGTCTGTCTCCACTGCCTAAAAATGTGGGTGATGTCTGGAGGAGCAGCTGGTGGGGTGCAGCCTGTAGCCGCCCAGCTCACCCAGAATACATGCATGCTGCACCAAACCTGCACCAGTGGGGTAGGAAGAAGCTTAACCCCTTCCCATCTGTATGAAGGTTATTGCTGAACCTTAAAGATAACAATCCGACCTGCATAAATGGGGTTAACCAGATGCCAGGAGGAAGGGGAGCTGCTGCCATGGATAAAACTGAGCTGTGGGCTGTACATTGGGGCCCCGTGGCCCCAGGCTGGTGACTGGAGGGACTCTGCCCAGTGCTGGCATGTGGGTGATTTCTGCTCCGGAGTCTCAGCTTCTCTCCTCCACATCACACTGTGCAGTCACAGCAACATTGGTTGTGTCTGTCCAGGTCCCAGCAGCTGCCACTGCTCCCACCAAGGACATGGCATCACTTAACCCTTCCCCTGCAGCCACCGGCAACAAATCCACATTATTCCGTGATTAAATCAGGTTCCAACCCAATAGAGGAGCAGACATTTCCTGCTGCCATTAGGGTCCGGGAGGGGGTGACATTGGCTGCCCTGCTACTCTGTAGTGGTGGGTGACAAGTGTAACATGGGGTAACGATGATGGAGAAATGCACAGGATAATAGTGAGCGTGACAGAGGGCAGTGTATGGTATGGAGCAGTCAGGGGGTGGGCTGCAGGATCCCCCCATACTGTACATGACTGCCCGGGACAGGGAGGCGTTTAATGAGCTTCTAATGACAGGGCACTAATTGGGTCATTAGGGTTTGTGGAAAGGATTCAGCATCAGGTCCCTCATTAATGCCCGAGCCGCCTGTTACTTTGTAGCACAGATCTGTTGGGGCCGCAAAACCAAACAACGTTGTTTATGTAGAAAAGTCTTTGTTTCATAGAAAAACTCAAAACAGAAAAGTACCTCTCCTGTATATATACACTGCACAGCACCTTTCCTCCTGTATATATACACTGCACAGCACCTCTCCTGTATATATACACTGCACAGCACCTTTCCTCCTGTATATATACACTGCAGAATTTACAATAGCTGTCACTCATGTAAGAAGTGAAATCTGGCATTGTACTATACATTTCTCTGCCGTATCTGTGCATCATAAATCGGGGTATGTGTTAAAGGGGGGGGCCCACTGAGACTCTTTCGCCCGGGGCCCTCGAAAACCTGGAGCCGGCCCTGCGCACATGTGACCTGTCCAGGTGCTATTCAGGACCTCGTCCAACACCCCAGGCCACCCGCAAGTCCAAAGCCCCACCATGTGCTATTCAGAACTCCTACTCCCAGGAAATTCAACACAGGTGGTTCAGTGTGCTATTCAGGGATCCGGTCCTACTCCCAGGACCTCCCAACACACAGGCTCTCCAGGACTTTTCACTGGAACCACACAGGGACACAGGTCACTCACAGCGACCATGCACAGGAACCATGTGACCCACACCCTGGTCACATTATATACCCTTAACCACTCCCCTGGATGGGAGTGTGGATGTGTGGCTACTTTGTCCCACCCATCTCACACAACTAGCCTAGTAAATCTCCCTTACAGCTACACCATACATATACACACTTGAAGGACTACAGGTCCCAGAACAACAACAACATTGCATCAGACTTACTACGCAGACTCCCTCTGCGACACATATCGGCCATTCACAACACAGCCAGTCACTGTTTCACCACGATTATCACAATAGATATGCCTCCATGCACATCCCAAAGAGCACTCACAGCGCCCCCTAGCTGTAACAGGGGTCACTGCATCACAACAGGTAAACAAATACCGCCAATATATACCTAATGTACTTTACTTCCTAGCGCAGGTATATATCTATATATATTTCTCATTAATTATAATTTATCCCCTTGTGTGGCACGGGACCTTACCTGCAGCTGTGTTTACACTGTGTTCCAAATTATTATGCAAATGATATTTTTCTCGGATTTTCCTAAATGGTCCATGCAAATGACAGTCAGTCTAATAAAAGTCATCACCCATTAAATTATACATCGAATTTTATTGAAGAAACCTCCCAATGATAACTGTATAATCTCCAAAAATAATAAAAACTCAAAATGCACTGTTCCAAATTATTAGGCACTGTAGAATTTCTATTCATTTGATATGTTTTAAAGAACTGAAAATGCTCATTTGTGGAATTTGCAGCATTAGGTCGTCACATTCACTGAACAAAACAGCTATTTAACTCCAAAACCTCCTAACAGGCCAAGTCACATGTTAACATAGGACCCCTTCTTTGATATCACCTTCACAATTCTTGAATCCATTGAACTTGTGAGTTTTTGGCGAGTTTCTGCTTGTATTTCTTTGCATGAAGTCAGAATAGCCTCCCAGAGCTGCGGTTTTGATGTGAACTGCCTCCCACCCTCATAGATCTTTTGCTTGATGATACTCCAAAGGTTCTCTGTACGGTTGAGGTCAGGTGAAGATGGTGGCCACAATATGAGTTTATCTCCTTTTATGCCCATAGCAGCCAATGACTCAGAGGTATTCTTTGCAGCATGAGATGGTGCATTGTCATGCATGAAGATGATTTTGTTCCTGAAGGCACGTTTCTGCTTTTTAGACCATGGAAGAAAGTTGTTAGTCAGAAACTCAAAATACTTTGCAGAGGTCATTTTCACACCTTCAGGAACCTTAAAGCGTCCTACCAGCTGTTTCCCCGTGATTCTGTCCCAAAATGTGACTCCTCCACCTCCTTGCCGACGTCCCTGCTGTGTTGGGACATGGTGGCAATCCATCAACCTTCCACTTCTCCATCCATCTGGACCATCCAGGGTTGCTTGACACTCATCAGTAAACAAGACTATTTGGAAATTAGTGTTCATGTATGTCTGGGCCCACTTTATCCATTTCTGCTTGTGAACACTGTTTAAGTGTGGCTGAATATTAGGTTTATGCACCACAGCAAGCCTTTGAACGATCCTACACCTTGAGGTTCGAGAGACTCCAGAGGCACCAATAGCTTCAAATAACTGTTTGCTGCTTTGTAATGGTATTTTGGCAGCTGCTCTCTTAATCCCATGAATTTGTCTGGCAGAAACCTTCCTCATTATGCCTTTATCTGCATGAACTCTGTCTGTGCTCAGATTCAGCCACAAATCTCTTAACAGTATAATGATAACGCTTAAGTTTTAGGGAAATATCTAATGTTTTCTGTTATGATCTGGTGGCCTAGGAGCAGCATGAGACGGACTCTGGAGGAGGTGGTCCCTGTACTGACCGCAAACCCTGAACCTAGCAGCGCAACTAGAAGTAGCCGTGGGGGGTACCTAACACTCCCTAGACCCCTCGGCACAGCCTAAGATCTAACTACCCCTAAAGACAGAACCAGGAAACCTATCTTGCCTCAGAGAAAATCCCCAAAGGATAGATAGCCCCCCACAAATATTGACTGTGAGAGGAGAGGGAAATAACATACGCAGATATGAAATCAGATTTTAGCATAGGAGGCCATACTAGCTAAAAAGAAAGAATAGAACAGTGTACTATGCGGTCAGTATAAAAACACTAGAAAATATCCACCGCAGAAAATACGAATCGCCACATCTGACTAAAGACATGGGGGGTATATCTGCATCTCTAGAGAAATAGCTAGGCTGCAAAAAAAATCCTTCACAGACAAAGCTGGACAAGACAAAAACATGAAAATGCACAGAACTATAAGGTCCACAGCAGGTGGACAGCAAAAACAAAGCCAGGACTTATCTTTGTAGAAAAACACAGCAAACTGGAGAGACCAGCAGGGAAGTGAATCCTTCAAGAACAATGGACAACTGGCACTGACTAAAGGATCCTGCAAAGCTATATACCCCAGTCAGTTTTGCAATTAGTAGATACACCTGTCCACTCCTGCAGTCCAGGCACAACTGCATTACCCTCTACAACCACCGGAGGGAGCCCAAAAGCTGAATTCACAACAGTTTTCATCCCTTGACCAAGGCATTGCACTATTTGATGCTTTTAGGGAGCAGAGATCCTTTTTCTTTCCCATATTACTTGAAAACTGTGGCCTGCTTAATAATGTGGAACATAATTTTTAAGTAGTTTTCCTTTATTTTGAATCACCAGGAAAACTAATTATCACATGTGTTTAAGATTGATTTCAGTGATCCATTGATCCCTGAAACACAATACCATCCATGAGTTTATTTGAAAAACAAAACAATTAAATCTTTATGACACTTAAATCCAATTTGCATAATAATTTGAAACACAGTGTATACAAGTACACTAGTGCCACTACCGTACTAAGCTTGCAATTTTAATAACCAGCAGAGGGAAAGCCAACAGCTGAGGGCTGATGTTAACATTCTGGGGAGGAGTCATAAAAGTTCCCAGGCTATTAACATCAGCTCACAGCTGTTTGCTTAGCCTTTACTGTCTGGTTTACAGGGGGACCACAGAAGCATATTGACATAGGGTCCCCTTTCTTTGTACTTTATATATTTATTGATTTATTATTCTTATTATTTATTTATATAGCACCACTATTTCCATGGTGCTGTACATGAGAAAGGGTTACATACAGGGTTATAGATATCGTTTACAGTAAACAGGATTACAGTGACAGACTGGTACAGGGGGGAGAAAACCCTGTCCTTGCAGACTTACATTCTATGGGATAGTGGGGAAGAGACAGAAGGCGGTGGTGAGGCGGCGGCTCTGGCGGCGGTGAGGCGGCGGTGGCTTGGTTATTGTAGGCTGTAGGCTTTCCTGAAGAGATGGGTTTTCAGGTTCCATCTGAAGGATCCGAGGGTGGTGGATAATCGGATGTGTTGAGGCATGGAATTCCAGAGGATGGGGGATATTCGGGAGAAATCTTGGAGGCGGTTGTGTGAGGAACGAATAAGTGTGGAGGAGAGTAGGAGGTCTTGGGAGGATCGGAGATTACGTGAGGGAAGATATTGGGAGATTAGTTCAGAGATATAAGGAGGGGACAGGTTGTGAATGGCTTTGTAGATCAGTGTTAGTAGTTTGAACTGGATTTGTTGGGGAATTGGGAGCCAGTGGAGGGATTTGCAGAGGGGAGAAGCAGGGGAGTAGCGAGGAGAGAGGTGAACTAGCCGGGCAGCAGAGTTGAGGACAGACTGGAGTGGTGCAAGAGAGTTAGCTGGGAGGCCACAGAGGAGGGTGTTGAAGTAATGGAGGCGGGAGATGATAAGAGCGTGCACAAGAGTTTTGTTAGATTGTGGGCTGAGGAAGGAACGGATTCTAGCAATATTATTGAGTTGGAGGTGACAGGAGGTGGCAAGAGCTTAGACGTGAGGTTTGAAGGACAGGGCAGAGTCGAGAGTTACCCCGAGGCAGCGGATTTCAGGTGTGGGTGAGAGCATGATGCCATTTACCATAATAGATAGATCAGGTAGGGGGGATACGTGAGGTGGGGGAAAGATGATGAATTCGGTTTTGTCTACATTGAGTTTAAGGAAGCGAGAGGTGAAGGAGGATATGGCTGAAAGACATTTTGGGATTCTGGACAGCAGAGAGGTGACATCTGGGCCAGAGAGGTAGATCTGAGTGTCGTCTGCATACAGGTGGTACTGGAAGCCATGGGACTTTGAGTTGTCCTAGGCCAAAGGTATAGATGGAAAAAAGTAGGGGCCCTAGGACAGAGCCTTGAGGGACTCCAACAGAGAGAGGGCGGGATGAGGAGGTAGTGTGGGAGTGGGAAACGCTAAATGTGCGGTTGGATAGGTATGAGGCAATGCAGGATAGGGCAAGTTCTTTGATGCCAAGGGAAGAGAGAATCTGTAACAGTAGGCAGTGATCGACTGTGTCGAAAGCAGAGGACAGGTCAAGAAGGAGGAGGATGGAGACTAAGTCATGAGTATTTTTTGTCAGGGCAGTTTCGGTGGAGTGGTGGGGGCGGAAAGCCAGATTGGAGGTTGTCAAGAAGAGTTAGATGAGAGGTGGGAGGAAAATTGAGCATGGACATGTTGCTCAAGGAGTTTTGAAGCAAACGGTAGCAGTGATATGGGGCAATAACTGGGCATAGCAGTTGGGTCAAGGTTAGTTTTTTTGAGGATGGGTGTGATGGTGGCATGTTTGAAGGCAGAGGGGAAGGTACCGTAAGAGAGCGATAGATTGAAGAGATGGGTTAGAGCTGGAATGAGCATGTTAGTGAGGTTGGGGAGCAGGTGGGAAGGGATGGTCAAGTGCACAGGTGGTGAGGTGTGATTTGGAAAAGAGGCGAGTAAGCTCTCCTTCAGTGATGTTGGAGAGGGAAGTTATTGGGGAAGGGCAGAGGTCTGGTATATGGAGTGGTTGGGGTGGTGGACAAGTAAAGGTTTGCCTTATTTGGTCGATCTTGCTTTTGAATTAGGTGGTAAAGTCCTCGGAAGAGATGAAAGGAGTTGGAGGTGGCAGTGGTGGGCGGAGGAGAGAGTTAAATGTGCTGAACATTTGTTTTGGGTTGTAGGATAGTGAAGATACAAGGTTGGTGAAATAGGTCTGTTTAGCAGAGGTGAGGGCTGATTTGAAGTCAAGTGTAGCTTGTTTGAAAACAGTGAAGTCGTCTGGCAGGCGTGTTTTCTTCCAACGCCGCTCCGCGACCCTGGATGTTTGTCGAAGTTTTTTTGTGAGATTTTTATGTCAGGGTTGCCTATTGGTTTGTCGCACTCTGCCATGCATGAGAGGGGCAACTGAGTGTATGGCTGATGTGAGGGTGGAGTTATAGAAAGCGGTGGCGCTGTCCGTGTCGTTGTGTGAAGATATGGAGGACAGGGGTAGGAGAGAGTCTGTGAATGTCTAGGTTTGCAAGGTTTCTGCGAGGATGTGGTAGTGGCTGGACCTGGGGGGCAGGTGAGGAGGACAAGGATGAGAAGGTGAGTAGATGGTAGTCAGATAGGGGGAAGGGAGAGGTTGTGAGATTAGATAAGGAACAGAGGCGGGTGAAGATGAGGTCTAGCGTATGTCCGTCTTTGTGGGTGGCTGTGGAGGACCACTGGGTGAGTCCAAAGGATGAAGTAAGGGACAGTAGTTTGGAGGCTGCTGGCTGGTGGGTGTCAGTAGGGATATTAACCCCTTTCTGACCTCGGACGGGATAGTACGTCCGAGGTCAGATCCCCTGCTTTGATGCGGGCTCCGGCGGTGAGCCCCCATCAAAGCCGGGACATGTCAGCTGTTTTGAACAGCTGACATGTGCCCGCAATAGGCGCGAGCAGAATCGCGATCTGCCCGCGCCTATTAACTAGTTAAATGCCGCTGTCAAACGCAGACAGCGGCATTTAACTACTGCTTCCGGCCGGGCGGCCGGAAATGACGTCATCGCCGACCCCCGTCACATGATCGGGGGTCGGCGATGCTTCAGAATTGTAACCATAGAGGTCCTTGAGACCTCTATGGTTACTGATCACCGGCAGCTGTGAGCGCCACCCTGTGGTCGGCGCTCACAGCACACCTGATTTTCAGCTACATAGTAGCGAACAGCAGATCGCTGCTATGTAGCAGAGGCGATCGTGCTGTGCCTGCTTCTAGCCTCCCATGGAGGCTATTGAAGCATGGCAAAAGTAAAAAAAAAAAGTTAAAAAAAATGTGAAAAAAATAAAAAAATATAAAAGTTTAAATCACCCACCTTTCGCCCCAATCCAAATAAATCAATAAAAAAAAATATCAAATCTACGCATATTTGGTATCGCCGCGCTCAGAATCGCCCGATCTATCAACTAAAACAAAGCATTAACCTGATCGTTATACAGCGTAGCGAGAAAAAAATTCGAAACACCAGAATTACGTCTTTTTTTGGTCGCCGCGACATTGCATTAAAATGCAATAACGGGCGATCAAAAGAACGTATCTGTACCAAAATGCTATCATTAAAAACGTCATCTCGGCACGCAAAAAATTAGCCCTAACTGACCCCAGATCATGAAAAATGGAGACGCTACGGGTATCGGAAAATGGCGCAATTTTTTTTTTTAGCAAAGTTTGGATTTTTTTTTTCACCACTTAGGTAAAAAATAACCTAGTCATGTTAGGTGTCTATGAACTCGTACTGATCTGGAGAATCATAATGGCAGGTCAGTTTTAGCATTTAGTGAACCTAGCAAAAAAGCCAAACAAAAAACAAGTGTGGGATTGCCCTTTTTTTGCAATTTCACCGCACTTGGAATTTTTTTCCCGTTTTCTAGTACACGACATGCTAAAACCAATGATGTCGTTCAAAAGTACAACTCGTCCCACAAAAAATAAGCCCTCACATGGCTAAATTGACGGAAAAATAAAAAAGTTATGGCTCTGGGAAGGAGAGGAGTGAAAAACGAACACTGAAAAACGAAAAATCCCAAGGTCATGAAGGGGTTAAAGTCGCCCATTATGATGGTGGGGATGTCGGCAGAGAGAAAGTGAAGGAGCCAGGTGGAGAATTGGTCGATAAAGGCAGTGGTTGAGCCAGGTGGTTGGTATATGACAGCCATTTGGAGATTGGAGGGAGCGTAAATACGGACAGAGTGAACCTCGAAACAAGGGAGGATAACGGAGGGTGGGGGTTGGATAGGGTTGAGGGAACAGTTTTTAGGAAGAATACCCACTCCTCCACCATGTCTGTTGCCAGAGCGAGGAGTGTGGGTAAATTGGAGGCCACCGTAACTCAGTGCTGCAGGTGAGGCCGTGTCAGGGGGCGTCAGCCAGGTCTCAGTGAGGGCCATGAAGGAAAGGTTGCGGGAAGTGAAGAGATCATGGACCATGTGGAGCTTGTTGCAGACAGAGCGGGCATTCCAAAGTGCCCCAGAGAGAGGAAGCAGGGGGGTGGGGGTCAGTGGCACAGGTTCTAAGTGTGACGGGTTGCAAATTTTTCTCATAGTGTGAGAAGGATAGGGTGAGGGTTGGTAATGTTGGAAGTGGGGGGGGGGCAGGATTGGGGGATGTGTCGCCAGTAGTGAGAATAAGCAGAGAAAGTGAAACAGGTGGGTGAAGGAAAGTGATGATTAGTGGAGCAAAAACGGTGGGGGAAATGTGAGCATGGTTAAAGAGCAGGGGAGGAAAAGAAAGGCAAGTTAATTTTGAAGATAATGTTTCGTCTTACCGTCTAGCCGATGTCTGGACTATTTCTGCTATATTTCTGATGCCACTTCAAATGATGGCATATCTGACCCACAGCAAACAACTTATACCATTTGAAGAGTCCATGAAATGAAGCCAGGTGAGAGAGGAAGAGGGAGGAGTTCACGGCAGGGAGTAATTAACAGGTTGTGGTTAATAGTACATTGATTAGCATCAAGGTTGGTGAAGGAAACAATAAGATGGGAGGATAGAGGTAGGTGTGAGGAAAATGTGCATATCACTATGCATTCAGCAAGCTTGAAGTATGATACATGGAATTAAAGTTAGGGAAAAAGCAGCAACATACCAGCAGTTAGAAGAGGGATAAAAGTACAGGGGATTCAGAGGGTGCAGTGGCTAGTTCACTTTAGGACACAGTCCGCACATACCTGTGAATGAAAGGAGATGGATCAGGGAGTGACAGCATGAAGGAGAATATGACATGGGTTATCTTTCTGCTATATTTCTGATGCCACTTTAAAGACGCCACTTCAAATGGCACATCTGACCAAGGCCATATTATATATTGTATATCTATTACATTGGAGTTTGGCTTTTAATATCATTTTATTTACATGTTCTTTTATTCTTCATGGTGAGGGCACCTCTTGTATGCGGTGTTACACTTTACCACTTTTTGTCAATAAAGGTATTTTATCGTTATATGTTCTCTTATCCCGCATTGTCTTTTGATCACATGTTCGACTTTTCTTTTCTTGGGTTCTATGATTCTTCCGAATGATCCACCATTCATTCATCCAGCAGATGTATACCACTTATTTTATAAGAAAGTATATACACTGATTTATTTTAGTTGGATATACAGTACAGACCAAAAGTTTGGACACACCTTCTCATTTAAAGATTTTTCTGTATTTTCATGACTATGAACATTGTACATTCACACTGAAGGCATCAAAACTATGAATTAACACATGTGGAATTATATACTTAACAAAAAAGTGTGAAACAACTGAAATTATGTCTTATATTCTAGGTTCTTCAAAGTAGCCACCTTTTGCTTTGATGACTGTTTTGCACACTCTTGGCATTCTCTTGATGAGCTTCCAGAGGTAATCACTGGGAATGGTTTTCACTTCACAGGTGTGCCCTGTCAGGTTTAATAACTGGGATTTCTTTCTATCAGTTGTTTTGTGCAGAAATCTGGTGGATACACAGCTGATAGTCCTACTGAATAGACAGTTAGAATTTGTATTATGGCAAAAAAAGCAGCTAAGTAAAGAAAAATGAGTGGCCATCATTACTTTAAGAAATGAAGGTCAGTCAGTCCGAAAAATTGGGAAAACTTTGAAAGTGTCCAAGTGCAGTGGCAAAAACCATCAAGCGCTACAAAGAAACTGGCTCACATGAGGACCGCCACAGGAAAGGAAGACCAAGAGTCACCTCTGCTTCTGAGGATAAGTTTATCCGAGTCACCAGCCTCAGAAATTGCAGGTTAACAGCAGCTCAGATTAGAGACCAGGTCAATGCCGCACAGAGTTCTAGCAGCAGACACATCTCTACAACAACTGTTAAGAGGAGACTTTGTGCAGCAGGCCTTCATGGTAAAATAGCTGCTAGGAAACCACTGCTAAGGACAGGCAACAAGCAGAAGAGACTTGTTTGGGCTAAAGAACACAAGGAATGGACATTAGACCAGTGGAAATCTGTGCTTTGGTCTGATGAGTCCAAATTTGAGATCTTTGGTTCCAACCACCGTGTCTTTTTGCGACGCAGAAAAGGTGAACGGATGGACTCTACATGTCTGGTTCCCACTGTGAAGCATGGAGGAGGAGGTGTGAAGGTGTGGGGGTGCTTTGCTGGTGACACTGTTGGGGATTTATTCAAAATTGAAGGCATACTGAACCAGCATGGCTACCACAGCATCTTGCAGCTGCATGCTATTCCATTTGGTTTGCGTTTAGTTGGACCATCATTTATTTTTCAACAGGACAATGACCCCAAACACACCTCCAGGCTGTGTAAGGACTATTTGACCAAGGAGAGTGATAGGGTGCTACGCCAGATGAACTGGCCTCCACAGTAACCCGACCTGAACCCAATCGAGATAGTTTGGGGTGAGCTGGACCGCAGAGTGAAGGCAAAAGGGCCAACAAGTGCTAAGCATCTCTGGGAACTCCTTCAAGATTGTTGAAAGACCATTCCCGGTGACTACCTCTTGAAGCTCATCAAGAGAATGCCAAGAGTGTGCAAAGCAATCATCAAAGCAAAAGGTGGCTACTTTGAAGAACCTAGAATATAAGACATAATTTCAGTTGTTTCACACTTTTTTGTTAAGTATATAATTCCACCTGTGTTAATTCATAGTTTTGATGCCTTCAGTGTGAATGTACAATGTTCATAGTCATGAAAATAGAGAAATAGCTGTACATGAGAAGGTGTGTCCAAACTTTTGGTCTGTACTGTATATCTACTGTTGCTTCCAGTATTTGTTTTCTACCAGCAATAGCTAGGCAGACAGCTGTGGGCTGATATTAATGGCCTAGGAAGGGGCCATGGATATTGGCCCCTCCCAGACTAAAAACAATAGCTCTCAGCCACCCCAGAAAAGAAAAAAATCTATAAGATGCACCAAATCTGGCACTTAGCCTCGCTCTTCCCACTTGCCCTGTAGCAGTGGTAAGTGGGGTTCATATTTGGGGGGTTGATGTCACCTTTGTATTGTCAGGTGACATCAAGCCCACAGGTTAGTAATGGAGAGGCATCTATAAGACACCTATCCATTAGTAACCCAATAGTGATATTGTATAAAAACACAGACACCCAGAATAAAGTCCTTTATTTGAAATAATGACACAGACTCCTTTAATGAATCTTAATTATACCATACTCACCGAACACCTAATCTACCGAAGCCAACGTCTCCTGCATCAAAAATAAAATAATAAATCACAATATTCCTCACCTATTCGCAGAGAAGATAATCCATAATGTCCCACGACGATCCTGATCACTTTGAGAGCTAGCGATACACTGACAGGAGGTAATCGCTCCCGCAGTGTTTCACTGAGCTGCCATGTAAGAGTTCACCGGAATTCATAAGCTGATCAGCACTGGTGATCTCCCTTACGGCATCACTGATGCGTGAGACATGATCTCCCTTCACTGCCATACGGCCACTATGGGGCCCATGAGCTTGGGAGGTCCTGGTGCCAGTGCGAACACTGGGTCCCCTCCTGCCTGCCATCGCAAGTTCAACTGTATCTGCATCCTGGATGCCGATGCCGTTGAAAGCAATGATGAAAGAGGGGGCGTCAGCTGATGCTCCCTCTCCCATCAATCTTCCTCGGTTTCTGATTTCTCAGCTCAGCAGGCATGATGACGTCTCTTCGTCATGCCCCCTGTGCAGATCAGTAAAGGCAAAGCTTCAGAGCTCTCACTGCAGAGACCGGAGAAGTGGGGGAACGAGGACAGGCGAGTGTTTTTTTTATGGGCACTGCATAATACTACGCATATTGAAGACTATAGGATGCATTATACTATATTGAGGACTACAGGATGAATTATACTATATTGAGGACTATAGTGAGTGCATTATAACAGTGCATTATAGTATATTGCGGACTATGGGGAGTGAATTATACTATATGGAGGACTATGGGATTCTTTTTACTATGTTAAGGACTATGGGATGCATGCTACTATATTGAGGACTATGGGGATGCATTATAATACATAGAGAACTATGGGATGCATTATACTATATGGAGGACTATGGGGAGAGCATTATAGTATATGGAAGGCTTTGAGGTGCATTATACCATATGGAGGACTATGGGAGGTGCATTGTAGTGTATGGAGGACTAAGGGGTGTGCATTATACTATATTGAGGACTACAGGAAGTGCATTATACTATATGGAGGAGTATGGGCACTGTGGTCCCGCACCGTGTGGGAAGAATAAGTGCAACACACAGGGAAGAGGGAAACGAAGCCCAAACGCTAGGGAAAGGGCGAGTGGAGACACCTAGGCAGATCTAATTGCACCCTGCCTCCTCTACCTCCCCTATATTGGTACCACACCAATCGCTGAGTAGGAACCTAAGCCCTGTATATCCCTAGAGCTAGGCTCTGAAAAGGGAAGGTGGAGGGGATGAGCACTGGTCAAACAAGGGGGAAGCAACTTAGTTTGAGCATACTCATAGAGGTAACACCAAATGTCCTCCAAAAGCATCAGAGAGGAAGTAAGCTAAATGCTATGGCTCCAAGCCTTCACAAGGGGAAAATGTGAATATCACGGTCAACTCCCTGAAGCAGACTGGAAGTCTACCAACATCCAGGTCCAGGTGTGTCAATTAGAGCCGGAGGAAGGTTGCCATTGGGTCCGAAAGTCAGAAAGATTAAGAAGTTCTCTGCAATGCCAAACGCAGAGACCTTCTGCAGCCAAATGCAGAGCGATGGTCTTTAGCATCTTACTTGCCCATAACAACTGCATTGTACTGTATGAAGGCCTACTGAGAGTGCAATAAACTATATGGAGTATTATTGGGAGTGTATTATACTATATTGCACAGTATGGAGAGTGCATTTTAGCATATGAAGGACTAAGGGGGCTACTAAGGGTCAAAATTCTGTGTATAGGAGAGAATGATACTGTATAGAGGGGAGATGTACAGGCGGAGACTCTGGACATTATTAAATGTTATTGTGACTGTCAAAGTAGCACACAGAGGGCATTATTACTTTCTAGGGGGCAAAATATGGGCACTGTTTTCTAGGGGACTTGTTTTACCTTCTAGAGGGCACACAGTAGGTGCAGTTATAGAGACACATGACGCAGCAGTTCAGCATTGGGGTATCAGAAGGATAAAGAGTTTGTGCAGGTTGGGAATAGATGGGAACAGTGATGGAAATGTGTGAAGTCAAATGTGTCTTTGTTGTAATCTCTGCAGATGAGTCCTGGCTGGAAAACGTTGTCAAGTCGGTCTGATCCAGAATGAAAAGTGAATGACTCCACCAGAAAGAATGTTACGTCAGCTGTAAGTCACTATCTGTAACTGTACTGTAATCTCTTCCATGGTCTGCAGGACTGGTATCTACCACTATATGGCCACCATATGGCAGTAATATGAGTGTTGGTCTTTGTATAGAGATTTTTTTAAATAACTCTGCAGTCATCTGCTGAGGTTCTCCTTCATCCACTATTAGGGTGCACCACCATAGTTGTTGTCAGGGTTACCTGGTTATGCACCCCCTGAACCAAAACTCTAGCTTCGCCTCTGCATTACAGTGTTTCAAAGGGAACCTGTCACCCCCCCCCCCCCCAGGCGTTTGTAACTAACGGAGCCATCTTGTGCAGCACTAATGCTGCATTCTGTCAAGGTGGCTCTTTTAGTTCTTGTCCCAGGCAACGCTGAAATAATCATTTAGATAATTTGTCCCTCATACCTCGAAATTGTTGGGGAGGTGGGGCTTTCCCCCCTTACACAGATGCACCACAGCTGTCCACTGACAGAATGCAGCATTAGTGCTGCACAAGGTGGCTCTTTTAGTTACAAACGCCGGGGGGTGACAGGTTCCCATTAATAATCTGTTTAGCTAGCACACCCTTTTGCATGGCAAACTAGAAAATGCTCAAGCTAATAATTTTATGTGCACATATAAAGACATGGCCAAAAGTATTGACACCCCTGCAATTCTGTCAGATAATACTCATTTTCTTCCTGAAAATGATTACAAACACAAATTATTTGGTATTATTATCTTCATTTAATTTATCTTAAATGAAAAAACACAACAAGAATTGTCCTAAGCCAAATTGGATATAATTCCACACCAAACACAAAAAAGGGGGTGGACAAAAGTATTGGCACTGTTCGAAAAATCATGTGATGCTTCTCTAATTTGTGTAATTAACAGCACCTGTAGCTTACCTGTGGCGTCTAACAGGTGTTGGTAATAACTAAATCACACTTGCAGCCAGTTGACCTGGATTAAAGTTGACTCAACCTCTGTCCTGTGTCCTTGTGTGTACCACATTGAGCATGGAGAAAAGAAAGAAGACCAAAGAACTGTCTGAGGACTTGAGAAACCAAATTGTGAGGAAGCATGAGCAATCTCAAGGCTACAAGTCCATCTCCAAAGACCTGAATCTTCCTGTGTCTACCGTGTGCAGTGTCATCAAGAAGTTTAAAGCCCATCGCACTGTGGCTAACCTCCCTAGATGTGGATGGAAAAGAAAAATTGACAAGAGATTTCAACGCAAGATTGTGCGGATGTTGGATAAAGAACCTCGACTAACATCCAAACAAGTTCAAGCTGCCCTGCAGGCCGAGGGTACAAAGTGTCAACCCGTACTATCCGTTGGCGTCTGAATGAAAAGGGACTGTATGGTAGGAGACCCAGGAAGACCCCACTTCTTACCCCGAGACATAAAAAAGCCAGTCTGGAATTTACCAAAACTTACCTGAAAAGCCTAAAATGTTTTGGAAGAATGTTCTCTGGTCAGATGAGACAAAAGTAGAGCTTTTTGGGCAAAGGCATCAACATAGAGTTTACAGGAGAAAAAAAGAGGCATTCAAAGAAAAGAACACGGTCCCTACAGTCAAACATGGCAGAATTTCCCTGATGTTTTGGGGTTGCTTTGCTGCCTCTGGCACTGGACTGCTTGACCGTGTGCATGGCATTATGAAGTCTGAAGACTACCAACAAATTTTGCAGCATAATGTAGGGCCCAGTGTGAGAAAGCTGCGTCTCCCTCAGAGGTCATGGGTCTTCCAGCAGGACAATGACCCAAAACACACTTCAAAAAGCACTAGAAAATGGTTTGAGAGAAAGCACTGGAGACTTCTAAGGTGGCCAGCAATGAGTCCAGACCTGAATCCCGTAGAACACATGTGGAGAGATCTAAAAATGGCAGTTTGGAGAAGGCACCCTTCAAATATCAGGGACCTGGAGCAGTTTGCCAAAGAAGAATGGTTTAAAATTCCAGCAGAGCATTGTAAGAAACTCATTGATGGTTATCGGAAGCTGTTGGTCGCAGTTATTTTGGCTAAAGGTTGTGCAACCAAGTATTAGGCAGAGGGTGCCAATACTTTTGTCTGGCCCATTTTTGGAGTTGTGTGTGAAATGATAAATGTTTTGCTTTTTGCTTCATTCTCTTTTGTGTTTTTTCATTTAAGACAATTTAAATGAAGATAATAATACCAAATAATTTGTGTTTGCAATCATTTTCAGGAAGAAAATGAGTATTATCTGACAGAATTGCAGGGGTGTCAATACTTTTGGCCATGACTGTACATGATAACAGCACTTTCAATTTGATCTGATTTGATAATTTGCTAAGCATACAATTTGCAAATTATTTTGTTTGCAATTATGTTGTTTTACCCCCTGAAAATTTTCACTCTAAAGTCCTAGTAACTAGGTGCTGACTTGAGTCCTTTAACTCCTTCATCCCCCAAGGCTGTTTGCACCTTCACGACCAGGCCAAATTTTAATTTTTTTTACCACTGTCACTTTATGAATGGACAACTCTGGAACGCTTCAACGGATCCAACTGATTCTGAGATTATATTTTCGTGACATAAAATGTCTTTGATATGACTTTTGTTTATTTGTAAAAAAAAAAAAAACCTCCACTACCTTTCTTTGGCAGACGCACAGTGGTACACCTTGTGGATGAGGCACAGAAAGAGCATGTGCTTGAATGGATGGCACGTGGAGCTTCAAGTGGCCTCTCCTCCTCTTCTACCTCAACATCACACCCAGTGCAGTCCACAGAGGTGGAACCCAAATTACCCTTGTAACATCTCGACAACCATTCATCTGACAGCAGGGAACCACAGATGTGTGAGTCTGAAGAGCTGTTCACACATTCTATGCCATGGGCATCAGAAGTGTACTCAAAAGCTTCATAGAGTCAAGAGGATGAAATCTGCACCGATGCCCAAAATTTTTTAGCAGGAAGAAGTAGGGTCCGAGCAGTTTCCTGATCCTCATGACCAGATGTTAACCCTCAGGGTGGGGAAGGTGATCCTGAGAGATTCAGATATCTGAGGCTCACGCGAGCTGTACTGTGCTGTCAGGGCAGGAAGTGGAGGAGAGTGACTATAAGGGTGAGGATTGTGATAACACAGAGTATGTTGAAGATGAGGTGTTAGATCCCAGTTGGCGTGAACACTGAGGCACACAGCTGATTAATTCATCTGAAGAGGAAGGCGAGGTTACTTTGCGCTGTCAGTCGCAGGCACTTAGTGATGCGACAAGTAATGCATCTTCAGACACAACTGTGGCTGTGACCAGCAGTGTTCACGGGTCTGCAGCTAGTGGCAAAGGTTACCTAGCCTGGACCTTTTTTTGACACTGCAAAGGATAAGCAAACTCACATAATCTGCCTACTTTGTAAAAAAAAGTTGAGGGAAAAAGTGCAATAATTTGACTACTACATGAATGAACCTTCACATGCGTAATCAACATGCATTACTCTGGGAATCCCACTGCGCAAGAATGCGGACCAGCAGACCTGAACAACCTTCAGCCGCCCTATCAATCGCATCTGCTGCTACTTACTCCTCCTCTATTATCATGCCAAATATTGTAACGCAGATCTTCGACCGCAAAACCTCGGGTTATTTACCCACTCCAGTTATGCTGACTGAGAGTCCACGTCCACTCTAACGGAAGTGGACATGCCTGATCTCAGAGAACAAGAACACCACAACTTTCTCAATCCACCATAAAATCATCTGTCTGCACCTCCCTCACGGTCCAGCTGTTTGTCTGGTTCACCATATTCTGCCCTCTGTTAGCACTGCAGCCAGTCCATGGTGGTCAGGTAAAAGATTGTTTCCTCCTACACATGACAAATCTAAGAGGTTGAACTCCACCATCTCCAATCTATTGGGGACGGAAATGCTGCCTTTCCGCCTGGTACATACAGATGGTTTCCAAAAGCTGATGGCCATTGCAGCCATTGCAGTCCCCCAGTACCAGTTGACCAGTCGTCATTACTTTTCTAAGAAAGCTGTGCCTGCACTATACCAGCATGTCACAGACAACTTCAACCATTCCTTGACAATCTATGTCTGCCAGGGTTAATTTCACCACAGACTCTTGGACGAGTAAACATGGCCAAGGACGTTACATCTCGCTGACTGGGCACTGGGTGACTTGTGCTGCTCCACAAGTCTTGGAATCCCCAAGGCTTGCAGGACAAACCTCTACATCTCACACTTCCTCCACTGCTTCTGCCTCCTCCTTCTCCTCTAGGGCAGGGGTGTCAAACTGCATTCCTCGAGGGCTGCAAACAGGTCATGTTTTCAGGATTTCCTTGTACTGCACAGGTGATAATTTAATCACCTACACACATAATGATTACAGCACCTTGTGCAAAGCTAATGAAATCTTGAAAACACGCATGGTTTGCGGCCCTCGAGGAATGCAGTTTGACACCCCTGCTCTAGGGCCTCCATCTGCACCCTCAACTTCTGCCTTAATGAGACACACGTTCCAACAGTGCAGTGTTCACCACTTCTACGATTCATTTTTGGATTTGTGGCAGCTCAGGTTCCGCTATAATTTAAATGTAGCTTTTTTCCTTTAGGGAAGCAAGGGTTAATGTAATTTTCCCCTTGCTGGCAGCTGCTTTGTTGCTAGTCAGCTGATGTGGGTGGTGACCACTTCCACTATCCTTTAAAAACTCACATGACCCATCAGCTGACTGTCGGTGATAGATATCACGCTGCTGCAATGCAGATAGGAGCTAGCTCTGCTAGGTGACGATAGAGTGGAGAGAGGTCATGCACACAGATGAAGCAGACCTGCCATGCAGCAGCAAAGCTGTTGTGAATTCTGTGGCAGAGCTCCCTCCTGTGGTCACAAGTGGTACTTCGGCTGATTCTCTCTATGAGCTTCCGTTGGTGGAGGAAAGTGGTACTGCGGCTTCTGAGTTTCCTTCCTCAGGTGATGTGGTGAAGTCGTTAGGTGCTGCTCTATTTAACTCCACCTAGTGCTTTGATCCTGGCTTCCAGTCAATGTTCTAGTATTGGACTTGCTTCCTCCTGGATCGTTCCTGTGGCCTGCTGCTCTGCATAGCTAAGTTCCGCTTTTGTTATTTTTGTTTGCTGTTTTTTCTGTCCCGTTTGCTTATTTGGTTTTTTCTTGCTTGCTGGAAGCTCTGGGACGCAGAGGGTGTACCTCCGTGCCGTTAGTCGGTACGGAGGGTCTTTTTGCCCCCTTTGCGTGGTTGTTTGTAGGGTTTTGTGTTGACCGCAAAGTTACCTTTCCTATCCTCGCTCTGTTCAGAAAGTCGGGCCTCACTTTGCTAAATCTATTTCATCTCTACGTTTGTCTTTTCATCTTACTCACAGTCATTATATGTGGGGGCTGCCTTTTCCTTTGGGGAATTTCTCTGAGGCAAGGTAGGCTTATTTTCTATCTTCAGGCTAGCTAGTTTCTCAGGCTGTGCCGAGTTGCATAGGGAGCATTAGGCGCAATCCACGGCTGCCTTTAGTGTGGTTGGAGAGGATATGGGATTGCGGTCAGCAGAGTTCCCACGTCTCAGAGCTCGTTCAATGTTTTTGGGTTATTGTCAGGTCACTGTATGTGCTCTGACTTATGTCCATTGTGGTACTGAATTACCTAATCATAACAGTACTGGAAGCCAAAAGTACTAATGATTCTCAATAGAGGGAAAAAAGAAGTTCTGAGACCATTTTTTTTTCTCTGCACTGTGTTTTGCCTTTTTTTTCCCCTAGACATTTGGGTGGTTCAGTACACAGGTGTAGCGATGGACATTAAAGGTCTGTCTTCATGTGTGGATCAGCTCACGGCAAGAGTACAAAATATTCAAGACTTTGTGGTTCAGAATTCTATGTTAGAGCCGAGAATTCCTATTCCTGATTTGTTTTTTGGAGATAGAACTAAATTTCTGAGTTTCAAAAATAATTGTAAACTATTTCTAGCTTTGAAACCTCGCTCCTCTGGTGACCCAGTTCAACAAGTTAGGATCATTATTTCTTTTTTACGTGGCGACCCTCAGGACTGGGCATTTTCTCTTGCGTCAGGAGATCCTGCATTAAGTAATATCAATGCGTTTTTCCTGGCTCTCGGATTGCTGTACGATGAACCTAATTCAGTGGATCAGGCAGAGAAAAATTTGCTGGCTCTGTGTCAGGGTCAGGATGAGATAGAGGTATATTGTCAGAAATTTAGAAAGTGGTTCGTACTCACTCAATGGAATGAAGGTGCGCTCGCAGCTATTTTCAGAAAGGGTCTCTCTGAAGCCCTTAAGGATGTCATGGTGGGGTTTCCCATGCCTGCTGGTTTGAATGAGTCTATGTCTTTGGCTATTCAGATCGGTCGACGCTTGCGTGAGCGTAAATCTGTGCACCATTTGGCGGTATTATCTGAGCATAAACCTGAGCCTATGCAGTGCGATAGGACTTTAACCAGAGTTGAACGGCAAGAACACAGACGTCTGAATGGGCTGTGTTTCTACTGTGGTGATTCCACTCATGCTATCTCTGATTGTCCTAAGCGCACTAAGCGGTTCGCTAGGTCTGCCACCATTGGTACGGTACAGTCAAAATTTCTTTTGTCCGTTACCTTGATCTGCTCTTTGTCATCTTATTCTGTCATGGCATTTGTGGATTCAGGCGCTGCCCTGAATTTGATGGACTTGGAGTATGCTAGGCGATGTGGGTTTTTCTTGGAGCCCTTGCAGTGTCCTATTCCATTGAGAGGAATTGATGCTACACCTTTGGCCAAGAATAAGCCTCAGTACTGGACCCAGCTGACCATGTGCATGGCTCCTGCACATCAGGAGGTTATTCGCTTTCTGGTGTTGCATAATCTGCATGATGTGGTCGTGTTGGGGTTGCCATGGCTACAAGTCCATAATCCAGTATTAGATTGGAAATCCATGTCTGTGTCCAGCTGGGGTTGTCAGGGGGTACATGGTGATGTCCCATTTCTGTCTATTTCGTCATCCACCCCTTCTGAGGTCCCAGAGTTCTTGTCTGATTACCGGGATGTATTTGATGAGCCCAAGTCCGATACCCTACCTCCGCATAGGGATTGTGATTGTGCTATCGATTTGATTCCTGGTAGTAAATTCCCAAAAGGTCGACTGTTTAATTTATCTGTGCCTGAGCACGCCGATATGCGGAGTTACGTGAAGGAGTCCTTGGAGAAGGGGCACATTCGCCCGTCATCGTTGCCATTAGGAGCGGGGTTCTTTTTTGTGGCCAAGAAGGATGGTTTGCTGAGACCTTGTATAGATTACCGCCTTCTAAATAAGATCACGGTTAAATTTCAGTACCCCTTGCCGCTGTTATCCGATTTGTTTGCTCGGATTAAGGGGGCTAGTTGGTTCACCAAGATAGATCTTCGTGGTGCGTATAATCTTGTGCGTATTAAGCGGGGCGATGAATGGAAAACTGCATTTAATACGCCCGAGGGCCATTTTGAGTACCTAGTAATGCCATTCGGACTTGCCAATGCTCCATCAGTGTTTCAGTCCTTTATGCATGACATCTTCCGAGAGTACCTGGATAAATTCCTGATTGTATACTTGGATGATATTTTGGTCTTCTCGGATAATTGGGAATCTCATGTGAAGCAGGTCAGAACGGTGTTTCAGGTCCTGCGTGCTAATTCTTTGTTTGTGAAGGGATCAAAGTGTCTCTTTGGTGTTCAGAAGATTTCATTTTTGGGGTTCATTTTTTCCCCTTCTACTATCGAGATGGACCCTGTTAAGGTCCAAGCCATCCATGATTGGACTCAGCCGACATCTCTGAAAAGTCTGCAAAAGTTCCTGGACTTTGCTAATTTTTATCGTCGCTTCATCTGCAATTTTTCTAGTATTGCTAAACCATTGACCGATTTGACCAAGAAGGGTGCTGATGTGGTCAATTGGTCTTCTGCTGCTGTGGAAGCTTTTCAAGAGTTGAAGCGTCGTTTTTCTTCTGCCCCTGTGTTGTGTCAACCAGATGTTTCGCTTCCATTCCAGGTCGAGGTTGATGCTTCTGAGATTGGAGCGGGGGCTGTTTTGTCGCAGAGAAGTTCTGATTGCTCGGTGATGAAACCATGCGCCTTCTTTTCCAGGAAGTTTTCGCCTGCTGAGCGAAATTATGATGTTGGCAATCGAGAGTTGCTGGCCATGAAGTGGGCATTCGAGGAGTGGCATCATTGGCTTGAAGGAGCTAAGCATCGCGTGGTGGCAGTAGCGTAGCTACTGGGGGGCAGAGGGGGCCATTGCCCCGGGCCCAGTCACCTGAAGGGGCCCACCAGGAGATCCACTGCTGAGTCTGAGGTGTCAGGGAGAGAGCAGCACAATGCCGGCTGCAGAGCCCCCCTCGTGCAGAGTGCGATGTGGTCTCACCCAAGGAGTCTCTTCCTGGCGGCAGCAGCAGATGCAGTTACTTTCTGGCTGTGCACGCTTGGTTTGGCTGAGGCACGCTGGGTCCTAGTGCCCTCCTTGCATCTATCTGGACACATCCTGGTTCTCCCCTGCCTGAAAACTTCATCAGTAAGTGGGGATGGAGTTTATTAGAGTAATTTGGTTTAGGCATATCATGGTCACTGTGGGGGTGAATGTGAGAGGATTGTGGTATTGCAGGGGCTGAAGTGGGAGAGGACAGGGCACTGTGGGGTAAATGTGAAACGATGGGGGTTATTGTTGGTGTGCAGGGGGACAGGGCACTATGGGGGTGAATGAGAGAGGGTGGTGGTATTGTGGGAGAGAGACAGGGCACTGTGGGGGTATAAGAGAGGGTGGTGGTATTGTGGGAGGGAGACAGGGCACTGTGGGGGTATAAGAGAGGGTGGTGGTATTGTGGGAGGGAGACAGGGCACTGTGGGGTGAATGTGAAACGATGGGGGTTATTGTTGGTGTGCAGGGGGACAGGGCACTGTGGGGTAAATGTGAAACGATGGGGGTTATTGTTGGTGTTCAGGGGGACAGGGCACTGTGGGTAAATGTGAAATGATGGGGGTTATTGTGGGTGTGCAGGGGGACAGGGCACTGTGGGGTAAATGTGAAACGATGGGGGTTATTGTAGGTGTGCAGGGGGACAGGGCACTGTGGGGTAAATGTGAAACGATGGGGGTTATTGTTGGTGTGCAGGGGGACAGGGCACTGTGGGGTAAATGTGAAACGATGGGGGTTATTGTTGGTGTGCAGGGGGACAGGGCACTGTGGGGTAAATGTGAAACGATGGGGGTTATTGTTGGTGTGCAGGGGGACAGGGCACTGTGGGGTAAATGTGAAACGATGGGGGTTATTGTTGGTGTGCAGGGGGACAGGGCACTGTGGGGTAAATGTGAAACGATGGGGGTTATTGTTGGTGTGCAGGGGGACAGGGCACTGTGGGGTAAATGTGAAACAATGGGAGTTATTGTTGGTGTGCAGGGGGACAGGGCACTGTGGGGGTGAATGGGAGAGTTTGAGGGTATTGTGAGGGCTGACGTGGGTGAGAGGGCACTGGGGGACTGATGTACGCCATATGTCCGGTTACGCGGGTCTGCCACCTGCGTCTATGTACGCATAGTGGAGATAGGATTTCATAAAATCCCCTCCACTATACTGTAACATCTGGAAGCTGCGGTTTCGATGCTGCAGATGTACACAGCATCCAATCCCCAGCAAAGCCCCAAGCAATACACCCCTTGGAAACATACCCTAATAGTTGCTGTCTTGGGTGCTGGAGATGGGGAGGTCGGGGGCTTTTTATTATTGCGAGCTGGGTCTTTTATAAGTATTAGTAAAACAAGCATAGCAGAGAAGATTAATATTACTATAACAAGGATAAGTATTAACATAAGGGCGCAGACAGACACTGTATAACTCATGCGACGAGCACACTGCAATCCTCGGACTGGCCCTGACACCTCTCCTGACAGCGTGATAAATTACTATGCAACTGTCAGCCTCAGGTCAGGAGAGCCGACCGTAAGTCCGAGGATTGCGATGCGATCCTCACATGAGAAATACGTCCGTCTGTCTGCCTCCTAACAAGTATAACAATACAGTAACCACGGGCTGCATTCTATGTTATAAGAATAAATTGCTTATAATTAAATTATTAAAGGGAACCTGTCACCCCCCCAGGCATATTAAGGTAATAGATCCAGCCACCTTCAGCAGCACTAAGGCTGCATTCTGTGAAGGTGGCTCTTATGTTTTTGTTCCCTAATAAAGCTGAAATATTCACTTTTATAAATTGCGCCCCATACCTGTATTGAGTCCGGGGGGTACGTCTTTTGTCCCCGGACACAACCGCCTCCCAGGCGTCCATCATCCCACCGGGCGCCGATGCTTGGGCTCTCATTTTTCGGGCATGCGCTGTGTGCGCTGCCCTGGAACTCCCATCAGCTGATGTACTGATATTGCGCCTGCGTGTAGCGGAGGCCCGAGATCCCGCCCCGCATTGTGTTATGATTTATTCACACTGCGGGGCTGGGAATCTGGCGCTATGCGCAGGCGCGATCTACTTACATCACTTGATATAAGTTCCAGGGCAGCGCGCACTGCGCATGACCGAGAAATAATTGCAGAGCGACGGTGACGGCACAAGACAGAGAGGAGGCGATGCTCGGTGGGATGATGAACGGCTGCGAGGCGGCTGAGTCAGGGGGAGAAAACGTACCCCCTGGACTCAATACAGGTATGATGCACAATTTATAAAAGTGAATATTTCAGCGTTATTAGGGATCGAAAACATAAGAGCCACCTTCACAGAATGCAGCCTTAGTGCTGAAGAAGGTGGCTCTTTTACCTTAATAGGCCCTGGGGGGGTGACAGGTTCCCTTTAAGTTATTAAAGGCTTGGGATAATTGTCTGCAGTCACTCTACAGACTGCCAAATCATGATGGGGTGCACCTGCCGTCATGAGACCCCAAGACCACTGGTGTGAATAGGCGCTCATGCCAAGACCACTGGCGTGATCAGGCGGTCATGCGACCACGTTTGCTATTTGCACGTGTTGACTAGACAAGTTTGACTTCTCTCAATAGAAGAAAATCGTCACATGACCTCCTGCTCTCATCAGCGATGCTGGGGCCATTATTACTGTACATAGGGGGACTCCTAAATATTAAGAAGGCACTTACAAAGCATTGAAGCCTAACTACTGGGTGTCCCGGGGCATCAGTTACAGCCACCACTCTTTATATACAGAGCGGTGACTGAAAAATGTGGAAGTAATAGTAGACACAGATGGGAAAAGTGAATGGCTCCACCGGAAAGAATGTCCTCTGTAAGTCACCATCTATAACTGTACTGTGATCTCTCTATGTCATAAAGGACTGCTCTCCACCACTATATGGTATTACCGCATGGCGGTAATATCAGTACTGGTTATTGTATAGAGATTTATTTTCAATAACAGTGCGGTCATCTCCTGAGGTTCCCCTATTCCCACCTTAGTTACAATTATGGACCAGGGCCACAGGTGGACACAGACAGAAAAGGGCACATGTGCTAGAACAATATATGGGCCCTTTGCTGCCCAAGAACCTCTAAAAATACAAAATTGCACCTTATTTAGAGGTAGAAATGGGCCCCCTTAACTCTTGGGCCCATGTCCTGCCGCATAGTTTGCACTAATGATATGTCCGCTTGTTAGGGGCCCACTCATATGTTTCCCCCCCCCTGAGCTGAACCCCTAGCTACGCCTCTGCGTGGTGGTCTTGACTGATCATAAGAACTTGACTTATCTCGAGTCTGCCAAGCGGTTGAATCCCAGACAGGCTCGTTGGTCGCTGTTTTTTGCCCGTTTTGACTTTGTGGTTTCGTACCTTCCGGGCTCTAAAAATGTGAAGGCGGATGCCCTGTCTAGGAGTTTTGTGCCCGACTCTCCGGGTTTATCTGAGCCGGCGGGTATTCACAAAGAGGGAGTAATTGTGTCTGCCATCTCCCCTGATTTGCGGCGGGTGCTGCAAAAATTTCAGGCTAATAAACTTGATCGTTGCTCAGCGGAGAAACTGTTTGTCCCTGATAGGTGGATGAATAAAGTGATCTCTGAGGTTCATTGTTCGGTGTTGGCTGGTCATCCTGGAATCTTTGGTACCAGAGAGTTAGTGGCTAGATCCTTTTGGTGGCCATCTCTGTCGCGGGATGTGCGTTCTTTTGTGCAGTCCTGTGGGATTTGTGCTCGGGCTAAGCCCTGCTGTTCTCGTGCCAGTGGGTTGCTTTTGCCCTTGCCGGTCCCGAAGAGGCCTTGGACACATATCTCTATGGATTTTATTTCAGATCTTCCCGTCTCTCAAAAAATGTCAGTCATTTGGGTGGTTTGTGATCGCTTCTCTAAGATGGTCCATTTGGTACCCTTGTCTAAATTACCTTCCTCCTCTGATTTGGTGCCATTGTTCTTCCAGCATGTGGTTCGTTTACATGGCATTCCAGAGAATATCGTTTCTGACAGAGGTTCCCAGTTTGTTTCGAGGTTTTGGCGAGCTTTTTGTGCTAGGATGGGCATTGACTTGTCTTTTTCCTCGGCTTTCCATCCTCAGACCAATGGCCAGACCGAACGAACCAATCAGACCTTGGAAACATATCTGAGATGCTTTGTTTCTGCTGATCAGGATGACTGGATGTCCTTTTTGCCTTTGGCTGAGTTCGCCGTTAATAATCGGGCCAGCTCGGCTACCTTGGTTTCGCCGTTTTTCTGCAACTCTGGGTTCCATCCTCATTTCTCTTCAGGGCAGGTTGAGTCTTCGGACTGTCCTGGTGTGGATACTGTGGTGGACAGGTTGCAGCAGATTTGGACTCATCTAGTGGACAATTTGACCTTGTCCCAGGAGAAGGCTCAACGTTTCGCTAATCGCAGACGCTGTGTGGGTCCCCGACTTCGTGTTGGGGATTTGGTTTGGTTGTCTTCTCGTCATATTCCTATGAAGGTTTCCTCTCCTAAGTTTAAACCTCGTTTCATTGGTCCGTATAGGATTTCTGAGGTTCTTAATCCTGTGTCTTTTCGTTTGACCCTTCCAGATTCTTTTTCCATCCATAACGTATTCCATAGGTCATTGTTGCGGAGATACGTGGCACCTATGGTTCCATCTGTTGATCCTCCTGCTCCGGTTTTGGTGGAGGGGGAGTTGGAGTATATTGTGGAGAAGATTTTGGATTCTCGTGTTTCAAGACGGAAACTCCAGTATCTGGTTAAGTGGAAGGGTTATGCTCAGGAAGATAATTCCTGGGTCTTTGCCTCTGATGTCCATGCTCCCGATCTTGTTCGTGCCTTTCATATGGCTCATCCTGGTCATCGTGGGGGCTCTGGTGAGGGTTCGGTGACCCCTCCTCAAGGGGGGGGGTACTGTTGTGAATTCTGTGGCAGAGCTCCCTCCTGTGGTCACAAATGGTACTTCGGCTGATTCTCTCTATGAGCTTCCGTTGGTGGAGGAAAGTGGTACTGCGGCTTCTGAGTTTCCTTCCTCAGGTGATGTGGTGAAGTCGTTAGGTGCTGCTCTATTTAACTCCACCTAGTGCTTTGATCCTGGCTTCCAGTCAATGTTCTAGTATTGGACTTGCTTCCTCCTGGATCGTTCCTGTGGCCTGCTGCTCTGCATAGCTAAGTTCCGCTTTTGTTATTTTTGTTTGCTGTTTTTTCTGTCCCGCTTGCTTATTTGGTTTTTTCTTGCTTGCTGGAAGCTCTGGGACGCAGAGGGTGTACCTCCGTGCCGTTAGTCGGTACGGAGGGTCTTTTTGCCCCCTTTGCGTGGTTGTTTGTAGGGTTTTGTGTTGACCGCAAAGTTACCTTTCCTATCCTCGCTCTGTTCAGAAAGTCGGGCCTCACTTTGCTAAATCTATTTCATCTCTACGTTTGTCTTTTCATCCTACTCACAGTCATTATATGTGGGGGCTGCCTTTTCCTTTGGGGAATTTCTCTGAGGCAAGGTAGGCTTATTTTCTATCTTCAGGCTAGCTAGTTTCTCAGGCTGTGCCGAGTTGCATAGGGAGCATTAGGCGCAATCCACGGCTGCCTTTAGTGTGGTTGGAGAGGATATGGGATTGCGGTCAGCAGAGTTCCCACGTCTCAGAGCTCGTTCAATGTTTTTGGGTTATTGTCAGGTCACTGTATGTGCTCTGACTTATGTCCATTGTGGTACTGAATTACCTAATCATAACACAAAGCCACCACCAGTGGCAGCAGACAAGTCGAACAAGCCGGTTAAAATCCAAAACTGTAGCGCAGTACCAAAGGAATACGCAGACTCAGGTGTTATGATGCGGTGGTCTAGGAGCAACATGGAACGAGCTCTGAGGGAAGTGGTAACTGTACTGACCGCAGTCCCTAAGCTCAACACAACACTAGAAGTAGCCGTGGAATGCTCCTAACTCTCCCTAGGCATCTCGTCACAGCCTAAGAGCTAACTACCCCTAAAGACAGAAGCAGTATAACTATCTTGCCTCAGAGAAAATCCCCAAAGGATAGATTAGCCCCCCACAAATAATGACTGTGAGTGGAGAGGAAAAAGACATACACAGAATGAAACCAGGATGAGCACAGGAGGCCAGTCTAGCTTGATAGATAGGACAGGGTGGAATACTGTGAGGTCAGTATAAAACACTACAAAAATCCACGCAGAGTTTACAAAAAAAATCTCCACACCTGACTAAAGGAGGGAGGGTAAATCTGCTTCCCAGAGCTTCCAGCAAGACAGAATTAATTCATACTGATAACGCTGGACAAATATAGAAAGCACTGAACGGATAAGTCCACAATCTGTGAACAGAAAAGCGCAAGCAAAAACTTAGCTTTGCTGAACTGGTCAGGATAACAGTGAACTCCAAAGAGATGTGAATCCAACCAGGAACCATTTACAAGTGGCACTGGCTGAAGGAACAGCCAGGCCTAAATAGCCGAACAGAAGAGACGATAAGTGGAGGCAGCTGATGACAGCTAACTCCAAGGAGCAGCCATACCACTTGAAACCACAAGAGGGAGCCCAAGAGCAGAACTCACAAAAGTGCCACTTACAACCACCGTAGGGATCCCAAGAGCGGAATTCACAACACTCAGGGTCAGAGACAAGCCAGGCGATCAGTAGTGGATATGCCAAAGACAAGAGACGAAAGCAGGTCAGGCCGAGTTCAAGTACCAAGAAGTCCAGACACAAAGGGGACACACAGACAAGACAGGGATCAGGGTATAACATTATAACATAGATATGGGTCGAGTCAGGAATAACAGCAGGACAAATCAGGGTGTAACAGAGTCAGCTACTCACGCTGTAGGAAGAACTACAACTGACACCGCCTGCAGGATGCAGTGAAGAGAAATAGCCAACCTGAAGCCAATGCAAGGCAGAGAAAAGTTAACCCATGACATGATCAGACCGTGAAAGAAAAACAGAATACAAAACCAGGTCTGGATCATGACAGAGTTTTCTATGTTGACCAAGCCTGGAGTAAAGAGCTCTCTGGTTTCAGTGGTGCTACTGCTGTATTCTTGGAGTTCGAGGTTCGGTGCCTTATTCTCAGCTATGTGGTGTTTTACAGCAGGGACAGTGTGTAAGCAGGTTGCGGGATGCAGTGACAGACAGAAGGCAGAGCAAGAGTTAACAAATATAACAGTTTTAATTTAACAGTGGTTAACTCCTCGCAGCAAGGTGCAGGGTTAAATGCGGAGGATAACAGTCCAATTGTAAAGGATATGCAAAGTTAAGGAACAATGAATCAGATCACCGCAGTTCTTGTGAATGCTGTGGCGGATTCAATAGCGCGGTTCTTGTACAAGAAGGTTTCAGCTGGTAACGGTGGTCCGTCTTCTGGCGGCAGCAGTCGGTGTCTGGTACCTTCCGCTGAGCCCCTAGTCCATGAACATATGTGGCCACAGCAAACAAGGCCGCAGCACGATCATGGTCTCCCGTGGGCGGGAAGGTATATGCTGGTAAGTTGGGTTGAAAACGTCTGTCCAATACCCAGTTCTTTCTTTGTGGCACGTGCACTGTACTCAAGGTCACAAAGCACACGGCACCACGCTCTCTGCCAGCTACTGGGCGCGCTGCACTTCTCTCTCTATGCTGTGCACTGCCTGTTCCTGCCAAGACTGAAACACTGACAACAGCTGGTGCAAAGTTTCTCCCAAAAGGTCCTGTAGACAACGGTCCGGCATCGAGGGCAGCAGCGAACCGTCCTGAATTCTGCCCTGGCTCTTAGGCTGGCATGCGGCGCTTAGCTGAACAGGGCTCCCGGCTCGTTCCTTATTACTGCAGTGGGCTCTGGCAGCATCCCAGCATTGGATCGGCCGTGTGTCATTACAGCCTGACTGCGCACCCCTTGGAGCTCACTGCCCACGCACCTTGCTTCTGTCGGTGCTGGTGGGAAACTAATAAATGCTATGCATGCTTTCCCTTTTAACCGCACCCCCAGCTTCCAGGTAAGGGAACCTGTCAGGGCCTTTTTGCCTTCCCCTGGAACAACATGGGACGCAGTCTTCTGGACCCAGTCTGGCACAGGTACCCACAGGTCGGTCTTCCTCCTTACACAGTGTTAAGTACTATTTCCACTTTTTTTTATCTGTCTTGTCCTCTCCCTGTGTTGTTCACCATCCCCAGTGGTAAGGCTAGTGTCCTTGCTGGCCAGTGCACTAGCCAGGGAGTAGTGTGGTAAAAAATCAAGGACTAGGCACGTGATGGTGGCGGAGGGAAGGACCCACTTAGGGCATTAAGGGAGTTTAGGGACAGGCACAGGTTGGAGCTCAGTAAGTGCCCCATCCCTTGATCCCTACTGTGAGGGCTGTTGTGAATTCAGCTTTTGGGCTCCCTCCGGTGGTTGTAGAGGGTAATGCAGTTGTGCCTGGACTGCAGGAGTGGACAGGTGTATCTACTAATTGCAAAACTGACTGGGGTATATAGCTTTGCAGGACTCTTTAGTCCCTGCCAGTTGTCCATTGTTTTTGAAGGATTCACTTCCCTGCTGGTCTCTCCAGTTTGCTGTGCTTTTCTACAAAGATAAGTCCTGGCTTTGTTTTTGCTGTCCACCTGCTGTGGACCTTATAGTTCAGTGCATATTCATGTTTTTGTCTTGTCCAGCTTTGTCTGTGAAGGATTTTTTGCAGCCAAGCTGTGTCTCTGGAGATGCAGATATACCCCCCATGTCTTTAGTCAGATGTGGTGATTCGTATTTTCTGTGGTGGATATTTTCTAGTGTTTTTATACTGACCGCATAGTACTATGTTCTATTCTTTCTTTTTAGCTAGTATGGCCTCCTATGCTAAAATCTGATTTCATATCTGCGTATGTTATTTCCCTCTCCTCTCACAGTCAATATTTGTGGGGGGCTATCTATCCTTTGGGGATTTTCTCTGAGGCAAGATAGGTTTCCTGTTTCTGTCTTTAAGGGTAAGTTAGATCTTAGGCTGTGCTGAGGGGTCTAGGGAGTGTTAGGTACCCCCCACGGCTACTTCTAGTTGTGCTGCTAGGTTCAGGGTTTGCGGTCAGTACAGGGACCACCTTCTCCAGAGTCCGTCTCATGCTGCTCCTAGGCCACCAGATCATAACAGTACAACTGGCCAACAATGAGTTAATTGCATCTCAGAAGAAGGGAGGGAAGCTTTTGAGCCATTTTTTTTTCCTTAGCCTGTTTGGTATTATCCTCCCTCTTTATCTCTGGGTGGCTACGGAATCTAGTATTAACATGAATGTTCAGGAGTTAGTTTCTCGGGTGGATCAGCTTGCTGCTAGTTTACAGGGTATTTCAGATTTTATTGTTCAGACTCCTGCCTTAGAACCTAAGATTCCCACTCCTGATTTATTCTTTGGTGACAGATCCAAATTTTTGAGTTTCAAAAATAACTGTAAACTGTTTTTTGCATTAAGACCCCGGTCTTCTGGTGATCCTATTCAGCAGGTTAAAATCATCATATCTCTGCTGCGTGGTGACCCACAGGATTGGGCATTTTCCCTGGAAACTGGCAATCCTGCTTTGCTTAATGTTGATTCGTTCTTTCAGGCATTGGGGTTGTTGTATGATGAGCCTAATTCTGTGGATCAGGCTGAGAAAATCTTGTTAGCCCTGTGTCAAGGTGAAAAAGCGGCAGAATCGTATTGCCAGAAATTTAGAAAATGGTCTGTACTGACTAAATGGAATGAGGATGCCTTGCGGCAATTTTCAGAAAGGGTCTTTCTGAATCCGTTAAAGATGTTATGGTGGGGTTCCCCACGCCTGCTGGTCTGAGTGATTCTATGTCTCTGGCCATTCAGATTGATCGGCGCTTGCGCGAGTGCAGAGTTGTGCACACTGTGGCGTTGTCCTCTGGGCGGAGCCCTGAGCCTATGCAGTGTGATAGGATTTTGTCTAGAACTGAACGTCAAACATTCAGGCGTCAGAATAGGTTGTGTTTTTACTGCGGCGATTCTGCTCATGTTATTTCTGATTGCCCCAAGCGTACAAAGAGAATCGCTAGTTCTGTTGCCATCAGTACTATACAACCTAAATTTCTGTTATCTGTGACCTTGATCTGCTCATTATCATCATTTTCTGTCATGACATTTGTGGATTCAGGCGCCGCTCTGAACTTAATGGGTCAAAGTGCCTCTTTGGAGTGCAGAAGGTTTCTTTTTTGGGTTTCATTTTTTCTCCCTCATCTATAGAAATGGATCCGGTTAAGGTTCAGGCCATTCATGATTGGATTCAGCCCACATCTGTGAAGAGCCTTCAGAAATTCTTGGGCTTTGCTAATTTTTATCGTCGTTTCATTGCCAACTTCTCCAGTGTGGTTAAACCTCTGACCGATTTGACAAAGAGGCGCTGATGTGACGAATTGGTCCTCCGTGGCTGTTTCTGCCTTTCAGGAGCTTAAACGCCGATTTACTTCTGCCCCTGTGTTGCATCAGCCAGATGTTTCTCTTCCATTTCAGGTTGAGGTTGACGCGTCTGAGATTGGGGCAGGGGCCGTTTTGTCTCAGAGGAATTCTGATGGTTCCTTGATGAAACCGTGTGCCTTCTTTTCTCGGAAGTTTTCGCCTGCGGAACGCAATTATGATGTCGGCAATCGGGAGTTGTTGACTATAAAGTGGGCATTTGAGGAGTGGTGACATTGGCTTGAGGGGGCCAAGCACCGTATTGTGGTCCTGACCGATCATAAGAATCTGATTTACCTCGAGTCTGCCAAACGGCTGAATTCTAGACAGGCTCGATGGTCCCTGTTTTTCTCCCGTTTTGATTTTGTGGTCTGGTACATTCCTGGTACTAAGAATGTTAAGGCGGATGCCCTCTCTAGGAGTTTTTTTCCTGATTCCCCTGGGGTTCTTGAGTTGGTCGGCATTTTGAAGGAAGGGGTGATTCTTTCTGCCATCTCCCCTGATTTGCGACGGGTTCTTCAGGAATTTCAGGCTGATAAGCCTGACCGCTGTCCTGTGGGGAAACTGTTTGTTCCTGATAGATGGACTAGTAAAGTGATTTCTGAGGTTCATTGTTCTGTGTTGGCTGGCCATACTGGGATTTTTGGTACCAGAGATTTGGTTAGTAGGTCCTTTTGGTGGCCTTCTTTGTCGCGGGATGTGCGTTCTTTTGTGCAGTCCTGTGGGATTTGTGCGCGGGCTAAGCCTTGCTGTTCCCGCGCTAGTGGGTTGCTTTTGCCATTACCGGTCCCCGAGAGGCCCTGGACACATATTTCTATGGATTTTATTTCCGATCTTCCTGTTTCCCAAAAAATGTCGGTTATCTGGGTTGTATGTGACCGATTTTCTAAGATGGTTCATTTGGTGCCTTTGCCTAAATTGCCTTCTTCTTCTGATTTGGTTCCGTTGTTTTTTCAGCATGTGGTACGTTTGCATGGTATTCCAGAGAATATTGTGTCCGACAGAGGTTCCCAGTTTGTTTCTAGGTTTTGGCGGGCCTTTTGTGCCAAGCTGGGCATTGATTTGTCTTTTTCTTCTGCATTTCATCCTCAGACAAATGGCCAGACTGAGCGAACTAATCAGACCTTGGAGACCTATTTGAGATGCTTTGTGTCTGCTGATCAGGATGATTGGGTGGCTTTTTTGCCATTGGCCTAGTTTGCCCTTAATAATCTGGCTAGTTCGGCTACTTTGGTTTCGCCTTTTTTTGTAATTTTGGTTTTCATCCTCGTTTTTCTTCTGGGCAGGTTGAGCCTTCTGACCTTCCTGGTGTGGATTCTTTGGTCGACAGGTTGCAGCAGATTTGGGCTTATGTGGTGGACAATTTGGTGCTGTCTCAGAAGGAGGCTCAGCGTTTTGCTAATCGTCGTCGGTGTGTTGGTTCCCGGCTTCGGGTTGGTGATCTGGTTTGGTTATCTTCCCGTCATGTTCCTATGAAGGTTTCTTCCCCTAAGTTTAAGCCTCGATTTATTGGTCCTTATAGGATTTCTGAGATTATTAATACAGTGTCCTTTCGGCTGGCGCTTCCGGCTTCTTTTGCTATTCATAATGTCTTCCATATATCTTTGTTGAGGATATATGTGGAGCCCGTTGTTCCCTCTGTTGATCCTCCGGCCCCTGTATTGGTCGATGGGGAGTTGGAATATGTTGTTGAGAAGATTTTGGATTCTCGTTTTTCGAGGCGGAAGCTTCAGTACCTTGTCAAGTGGAAGGGTTATGGCCAGGAGGATAATTCTTGGGTTTCTGCCTCTGATGTCCATGCCGTTGATTTGGTTTGTACCTTTTATCGGGCTCGTCCTGATCGGCCTGGGGGCTCTGATGAGGGTTCGGTGACCCCTCCTCAAGGGGGGGGGGGTACTGTTGTGAATTCAGCTTTTGGGCTCCCTCCGGTGGTTGTAGAGGGTAATGCAGTTGTGTCTGGACTGCAGGAGTGGACAGGTGTATCTACTAATTGCAAAACTGACTGGGGTATATAGCTTTGCAGGACTCTTTAGTCCCTGCCAGTTGTCCATTGTTTTTGAAGGATTCACTTCCCTGCTGGTCTCTCCAGTTTGCTGTGCTTTTCTACAAAGATAAGTCCTGGCTTTGTTTTTGCTGTCCACCTGCTGTGGACCTTATAGTTCAGTGCATATTCATGTTTTTGTCTTGTCCAGCTTTGTCTGTGAAGGATTTTTTGCAGCCAAGCTGTGTCTCTGGAGATGCAGATATACCCCCCATGTCTTTAGTCAGATGTGGTGATTCGTATTTTCTGTGGTGGATATTTTCTAGTGTTTTTATACTGACCGCATAGTACTCTGTTCTATTCTTTCTTTTTAGCTAGTATGGCCTCCTATGCTAAAATCTGATTTCATATCTGCGTATGTTATTTCCCTCTCCTCTCACAGTCAATATTTGTGGGGGGCTATCTATCCTTTGGGGATTTTCTCTGAGGCAAGATAGGTTTCCTGTTTCTGTCTTTAGGGGAAGTTAGATCTTAGGCTGTGACGAGGGGTCTAGGGAGTGTTAGGTACCCCCCACGGCTACTTCTAGTTGCGCTGCTAGGTTCAGGGTTTGCGGTCAGTACAGAGACCACCTTCTCCAGAGTCCATCTCATGTTGCTCCTAGGCCACCAGATCATAACAGAGGGCCTTCCTCTCCCCTTTCCATCCCGTTTTTGTGTTGTCCGTCGGACATTAACCGTGTCGGTTCGTGACACAGGCAGTGTTGAAATTGATATGCCTTGGAGATCGCGGTCATAGACGAGTTGTGGACAGCTATCCATGCTGAGTTTGAGCAATAGCTGTCTCCGCTGAACCTGCATCAAGGGAAGGCCATGTCCGATAACGGTGCGAACCTGGTTGTGGCCCTACAGCGAGGCAAGTTCACACACGTGCCTCGCATGGCTCACGTCCTCAACCTGGTGTTAGAGTGTTTTCTCTGCCATTATCCTGGCCTTAGTGAGCTGCTGCAGAAAGCACGGAACCTGTGTGCTCACTTCCACCGTTCGCACACCTCAGGTCGTCGACTTGCATCGATACAGAGGTCTTTGTCCATGCCCGTTATCAGGCTGAAATGCGATGTGCCGACACGGTGGAATTCCACTCTGCACATGTTGCAGTGACTTTGGCAGCAGTAATGAGACCTGATACAGAATTTCATGTCGTATAGCCTGGGCCAACGCAGTACGGACATGGAGCATATCACGCTTACGGAGTGGGCACAGATTTAGGACCTCTGCACTCTTCTGCAACATTTTGAAATATTTACTAAGATTAGTGCTGCCCATGCCATCATCAGTGTCTCTATTCCGGTCATCTATATGCTGGAGTAGAGGTTGAATAGCCTGCGGGAGGATGTAGTAGTCCCAGAGGAAGAGGAGGAAGCGTAAGGGATAACATTGTCTCAAAGTTCCAGACTGTCGTCACACAGGCGGGTGCCAAGGGAGGGTGGATTACTGTGATCAATGGGAGCTGGTGATAAACTGTTAGTGAAGGTGCAAGAGCCGAGGAACAAATGTAGGACAAGGTGATGGGTGTGCAACTGTCATGAGGTGAATAGGATAATAATCCCTTGTCTGTTGTTCATGGCTGACCGGAGTGGACAAAGGAAACAAGCATCAGCATTACCCATCCACCAAAACAGCATGAGCTTGGACCTCATGGAAGAGCCGGACATATGAGTGCCTTCTTGCTGCAATATCTGGAACATAATCCCCGAATAGTTATGATTCGAAATAGTGCTGACTAGTGGGTTGCCACTCTGTTAGATCCACGTTATAAAACCAAATTTTGACAGATGCTTCCCGCCCTGGAAAGGCACCCACAAAAATGCTGGAGTATCGAAACACACTTTTACACAACCTTAAGAGAGCTTTTCCCCAAGACAGCAGTGAAGCACACAGTTTGCATCGCAGTTCTAGACTTCCAACCTCCGGCACATCAATTTGTCAAGGCCAAAACATTAGCAGTAACAGCATCTGCAGTAGTATAAGTGGAAGAAGCAATTTCTGTGAGTACTTTGACACTTTTTTTTAGTCCAGCTTGTGCACCCACACAACAGAGTCCAAGTCTTACACGTGGTGAACGAATGGAGAGGGTGGTGCAGGAGTATCTAGAACTGAGTATCAATACCATCAGGGAGGGTTTCGACCCTTTCACATTTTGGTCTTCCACACCTTGGTGGTTTCATCATTCCCGACAGCCAGCATTCTCTCAGAACGTGTCTTCAGCGCTGCTGGTGGTATCCTGATGGATATGCACAACTGGCTGTTCCCTGGAAGTGTAGACTACCTAACTTTCATCAAGATGAACAAGTCATGGATCTCAAGGGACTTTTGCACCTCAATCGCAGACTGTACAGACTAGGAAATGTTCCATTTTTTAGTGTGCTTCATTAATCTCGCGTAATCACACTCTGTGATATGTCAAGTTTGGTCTTATGAATAGGTAATTCAGAACCACAATGGACCTTGAAGTTCAGAGCACACAAGTGACCTGACAAAAACCACAAAACATAGGACGAGCTCTGAGACGTGGGAACTCTGCTGACCGCAATCCCTAAACCTATCAAACCACACTAGAGGTAGTCGTGGATTGCGCCTAACGCTCCCTATGCAACTCGGCACAGCCTGAGAAACTAGCTAGTCCTGAAGATAGAAAAATAAGCCTACCTTGCCTCAGAGAAATTCCCCAAAGGAAAAGGCAGCCCCCCACATATAATGACTGTGAGTAAGATGAAAATACAAACACAGAGATGAAATAGATTTAGCAAAGTGAGGCCCGACTTACTGAATAGACCGAGGATAGGAAAGATAGCTTTGCGGTCAACACAAAAACCTACAAACAACCACGCAGAGGGGCAAAAAGACCCTCCGCACCGACTAACGGTACGGAGGTGCTCCCTCTGCGTCTCAGAGCTTCCAGCAAGCAAGCAAAACCAAAAAAGCAAGCTGGACAGAAAATATAGCAACAAAAGTAACACAAGCAGAACTTAGCTTATGCTGAGCAGACAGGCCACAGGAACGATCCAGGAGGAAGCAAGACCAATACTAGAACATTGACTGGAGGCCAGGATCAAAGCACTAGGTGGAGTTAAATAGAGCAGCACCTAACGACTTAACCTCATCACCTGAGGAAGGAAACTCAGAAGCCGCAGTACCACTCGTGACCACAGGAGGGAGCTTGATCACAGAATTCACAACAGTACCCCCCCTTGAGGAGGGGTCACCGAACCCTCACCAGAGCCCCCAGGCCGACCAGGATGAGCCATATGAAAGGCACGAACAAGATCGGCAGCATGGACATCAGAGGCAAAGACCCAGGAATTATCTTCCTGACCATAACCCTTCCACTTAACCAGATACTGGAGTTTCCGTCTCGAAACACGAGAATCCAAAATCTTCTCCACTATATACTCCAACTCCCCCTCCACCAAAACCGGGGCAGGAGGATCAACAGATGGAACCACAGGCGCCACGTATCTCCGCAACAATGACCTATGGAATACGTTATGGATGGAAAAAGAATCTGGAAGGGTCAAACGAAAAGACACAGGATTAAGAACCTCAGAAATCCTATACGGACCAAAGGCTTAAACTTAGGAGAGGAAACCTTCATAGGAATATAACGAGATGACAACCAAACCAAATCCCCAACACGAAGTCGGGGACCCACACAGCGTCTGCGATTAGCGAAACGTTGAGCCTTCTCCTGGGACAAGGTCAAATTGTCCACTCCAAATCCGCTGCAACCTGTCCACCACAGTATCCACACCAGGACAGTCCGAAGACTCAACCTGCCCTGAAGAGAAACGAGGATGGAACCCAGAATTGCAGAAAAACGGTGAAACCAAGGTAGCCGAGCTGGCCCGATTATTAAGAGCGAACTCAGCCAACGGCAAAAAGGACACCCAATCATCCTGATCAGCAGAAACAAAACATCTCAGATATGTTTCCAAGGTCTGATTGGTTCGTTCAGTCTGGCCATTTGTCTGAGGATGGAAAGCCGAGGAAAAAGACAAATCAATGCCCATCCTAGCACAAAAGGCTCGCCAAAACCTCGAAACAAACTGGGAACCTCTGTCAGAAACGATGTTCTCTGGAATGCCATGTAAACGAACCACATGCTGGAAGAACAATGGCACCAAATCAGAGGAGGAAGGTAATTTAGACAAGGGTACCAAATGGATCATCTTAGAGAAGCGATCACAAACTACCCAAATGACCGACATTTTTTGAGAGACGGGGAGATCCGAAATAAAATCCATAGAGATATGTGTCCAAGGCCTCTTCGGAATCGGCAAGGGCAAAAGCAACCCACTGGCACGAGAACAGCAGGGCTTAGCCCGAGCACAAATCCCACAGGACTGCACAAAAGAACGCACATCCCGCGACAGAGACGGCCACCAAAAGGATCTAGCCACCAAATGTCTGGTACCAAAGATTCCAGGATGACCAGCCAACACTGAACAATGAACCTCAGAGATAACTTTATTCGTCCACCTATCAGGGACAAACAGTTTCTCTGCTGGGCAACGATCAGGTTTATTAGCCTGAAAATTTTGCAGCACCCGCCGCAAATCAGGGGAGATGGCAGACACAATTACTCCCTCTTTGAGAATACCCGCCGGCTCAGGCAAACCCGGAGAGTCGGGCACAAAACTCCTAGACAGGGCATCCGCCTTCACATTTTTAGAGCCCGGAAGGTACGAAACCACAAAGTCAAAACGGGAGAAAAACAGCGACCAACGAGCCTGTCTAGGATTCAACCGTTTGGCAGACTCGAGATAAGTCAAGTTCTTGTGATCAGTCAAGACCACCACGCGATGCTTAGCTCCTTCAAGCCAATGACGCCACTCCTCGAATGCCCAATTCATGGCCAGCAACTCTCGATTGCCAACATCATAATTTCGCTCAGCAGGCGAAAACTTCCTGGAAAAGAAGGCGCATGGCTTCATCACCGAGCAATCAGCACCTCTTTGCGACAAAACAGCCCCCGCTCCAATTTCAGAAGCATCAACCTCAACCTGGAACGGAAGCGAAACATCTGGTTGACACAACACAGGGGCAGAAGAAAAACGACGCTTTAACTCTTGAAAAGCTTCCACAGCAGCAGAAGACCAATTGACCACATCAGCACCCTTCTTGGTCAAATCGGTCAATGGTTTAGCAATACTAGAAAAATTACAGATGAAGCAACGATAAAAATTAGCAAAGCCAAGGAACTTTTGCAGACTCTTCAGAGATGTCGGCTGAGTCCAGTCATAAATGGCCTGGACCTTAACAGGGTCCATCTCGATGGTAGAAGGGGAAAAAATGAACCCCAAAAATGAAATCTTCTGAACACCAAAGAGACACTTTGATCCCTTCACAAACAAAGAATTAGCACGCAGGACCTGGAACACCATTCTGACCTGCTTCACATGAGACTCCCAATCATCCGAGAAGACCAAAATATCATCCAAGTATACAATCAGGAATTTATCCAGGTACTCTCGGAAGATGTCATGCATAAGGGACTGAAATACTGATGGAGCATTGGCAAGTCCGAATGGCATAACTAGGTACTCAAAATGGCCCTCGGGCGTATTAAATGCAGTTTTCCATTCATCGCCCCGTTTAATACGCACAAGATTATATGCACCACGAAGATCTATCTTGGTGAACCAATTAGCCCCCTTAATCCGAGCAAACAAATCAGATAGCAGCGGCAAGGGGTACTGAAATTTGACCGTGATTTCATTTAGAAGGCGGTAATCAATACAAGGTCTCAGCGAACCATCCTTCTTGGCCACAAAAAAGAACCCTGCTCCCAATGGCGATGACGACGGCCGAATATGACCCTTCTCCAAGGATTCTTTTACGTAACTCCGCATAGCGGCGTGCTCAGGTACAGATAAATTAAACAGTCGACCCTTAGGAAACTTACTACCAGGAATCAACTCGATAGCACAATCACAATCCCTATGCGGAGGTAGGGCATTGGACTTGGGCTCATCAAATACATCCCGGTAATCAGACAAGAACTCTGGGACCTCAGAAGGGGTGGATGATGAGATAGACAGAAATGGAACATCACCATGTACCCCCTGACAACTCCAGCTGGACACAGACATTGATTTCCAATCTAATACTGGGTTATGGACTTGTAGCCATGGCAACCCCAACACGACCACATCATGCACATTTTGCAACACCAGAAAGCGAATATCCTCCTGGTGCGCAGGAGCCATGCACATGGTCAGCTGGGTCCAATACTGAGGCTTATTCTTGGCCAAAGGCGTAGCATCAATTCCTCTCAATGGAATAAGACACTGCAGGGGCTCCAAGACAAACCCACAGCGCCTAGCAAACTCCAAGTCCATCAAATTCAGGGCAGCGCCTGAATCCACAAATGCCATGACAGAATAGGAAGACAAAGAGCAGATCAAAGTAACGGACAAAAGAAATTTCGACTGTACCGTACCAATGGTGGCAGACTTAGCGAACCGCTTAGTGCGCTTAGGACAATCAGAGATAGCATGAGTGGAATCACCACAGTAGAAACACAGCCCATTCTGACGTCTGTGTTCCTGCCTTTCAGCTCTGGTCAAAGTCCTATCGCACTGCATAGGCTCAGGTTTATGCTCAGATAATACCGCCAAATGGTGCACAGATTTACGCTCACGCAAGCGTCGACCGATCTGAATGGCCAAAGACATAGACTCATTCAGACCAGCAGGCATAGGAAATCCCACCATGACATCCTTAAGGGCTTCAGAGAGACCCCTTCTGAAGATTGCTGCCAAAGCACATTCATTCCATTGAGTGAGCACAGACCACTTTCTAAACTTCTGACAATAAATCTCTATCTCATCCTGACCCTGACACAGAGCCAGCAAATTTTTCTCTGCCTGATCCACTGAATTAGGTTCATCGTACAGTAATCCGAGCGCCAGAAAAAACGCATCAATATTACATAATGCAGGATCTCCTGGCGCAAGGGAAAATGCCCAGTCTTGAGGGTCGCCACGTAATAAAGAAATAATGATCTTAACTTGTTGAACTGGGTCACCAGAGGAGCGAGGTTTCAACGCCAGAAACAGTTTGCAATTATTTTTGAAACTCAGAAATTTAGCTCTATCTCCAGAAAACAAATCAGGAATAGGAATTTTAGGTTCTAACATAGGATTCTGAACCACTAAATCTTTAATGTTCTGTACACTTATAGTGAGATTATCCATCAAAGAGGACAGACCCTGAATGTCCATGTCCACACCTGTGTCCTGAACCACCCAAATGTCTAGGGGAAAAAAAAGGCAAAACACAGTGCAAAGAAAAAAAAATGGTCTCAGAACTTCTTTTTTCCCTCTATTGAGAAGCATTAGTACTCTAGGCATCCAGTACTGTTATGAATAGGTAATTCAGAACCACAATGGACCTTGAAGTTCAGAGCACACAAGTGACCTGACAAAAACCACAAAACATAGGACGAGCTCTGAGACATGGGAACTCTGCTGACCGCAATCCCTAAACCTATCAAACCACACTAGAGGTAGCCGTGGATTGCGCCTAACGCTCCCTATGCAACTCGGCACAGCCTGAGAAACTAGCTAGTCCTGAAGATAGAAAAATAAGCCTACCTTGCCTCAGAGAAATTCCCCAAAGGAAAAGGCAGCCCCCCACATATAATGACTGTGATTTAAGATGAAAAATACAAACACAGAGATGAAATAGATTTAGCAAAGTGAGGCCCGACTAACTGAATAGACCGAGGATAGGAAAGATAGCTTTGCGGTCAACACAAAAACCTACAAACAACCACGCAGAGGGGCAAAAAGACCCTCCGCACCGACTAACTGTACGGAGGTGCTCCCTCTGCGTCTCAGAGCTTCCAGCAAGCAAGCAAAAACAAAAAAGCAAGCTGGACAGAAAATATAGCAACAAAAGTAACACAAGCAGAACTTAGCTAATGCTGAGCAGACAGGCCACAGGAACGATCCAGGAGGAAACAAGACCAATACTAGAACATAGACTGGAGGCCAGGATCAAAGCACTAGGTGGAGTTAAATAGAGCAGCACCTAACGACTTAACCTCATCACCTGAGGAAGGAAACTCAGAAGCCGCAGTACCACTCGTGACCACAGGAGGGAGCTTGATCACAGAATTCACAACAGTTTGGCTTCTGTGACTGCTGTTGCTTGCAGATGTTAACACAAATTTGTGGAAATGTGAACAGTCATGGTTGGTTTATATCTGCTGGCTTGGCTGTAATGAAAGACGTGTTGTCCTTATTTTACTATTTCCACTCTCATGAAATTTTTGTCACTTCAGTGGCGTCAGGCCATTTTTTTTTAAATTTGAAGAGTCATGATTGGGTCTACATCTGCTGGGTATGCTATAGTGGAAAACGTGTTGCTCCCTATGGTACTTTTTCTATTCTTGTGAGATTGATGCCACTTCAGTGGTGTCAGGCCCTAATTTTTGGAAATGTGAAAACTCCTGGTTGGGTGTCCATGTGATGGGTTGCCTGTAGAGGAAGCGATGTCGATCCATAGTATACTATTTCTACTCTGGTGAAATTGATGCCACTTTGCTGGTGTGTGCCACTAATTTTTAGAAATCCGAACACTCCTGGTTGGGTGTCCATCTGCTAGGTTGGCTGTACTGTAAGATATCGTTCTCCATTATAGTATTTCAACTCTGATGAAATTGATGCCACTTCATTGCCATAATACAATTTGACCTGTGGGTGAATTGAGGCCACGTTCCTGGTGTCTCCCCCTAATTTGATGTGTTTTAACAGTTTTGGGGCCATTTGAAGATGTTGTACATGCATTTGATTTGCCTCCTGTTGACTTGAATGGCGTTCGGCTATGTTCGACAAATATATCGGTGAATGTTGCAAATTCAGCTATCGCATTCTGAACCGAACATTGAAGCATTCGCTCATCTCTACTTAGATCCAGTCAGCCCTGCAGATACAAGTTAGTTAGATCATGCACTGCGCATGATCTAACTAACTTGCTGATGCCTGGTGACCCGGACAACATTGCGTCATCATGGCAATGGGTTACCCATGATCAGAGTCTTCAATCCAAGAGTAGAGGGGCTTTCTTCCCTCTGTCTGTTCGCTAAATGCTGCGATTGCAGCATTTAGGAAGTTAAAGTGCTGAGAGCGATGCGGGCTCCTGGAACTGAGAGCCAGGTGTCAGCTGGCGATCTATTGTATATAGCCTCTGTGTGCACTAAATCATCTGGACGTATCCATTGTAGCGCCTCCGTCCCATTCCTGGTCCTTACCTGTTGCCTCAGGGCTGCTGCTTCGGCGTGGTGTCTGGCGGGGACTCCGGACTCCTGGGGCTCCTCTTCCATGTCCCGCTCTGCCTACTCCTGCTGCTGCTTTCGGGACACTGCGTGCGTCCCACAGGCCTCCTAGCACACCAATAATGGCGCACTTCCGGTCTCTTAAAGAGACAAAACGCCCTTTTCAAAGATATGTTCCAGCCAATGGCTGAGTGTCTTGCACTATTTCAGGCACCTCTGCCCTTAGGGAGGTGCCTGAGCAGTAAGTATTTCCTGTTGCTAGTTCTCAGGTTCACTGTGCCTGCATGTTATGCTCTGCTTGCACCTCGCTAATGCTGTTTTCTCAGTGTCCAGGGCCGTATTTGCCACTAGGCACTTGAGAGCACGTGCCTAGGGCGGCAGGATGCGGGGGGCGCACTTGAGCAAGTTTTTTTTTTTATAAAAGTCCGGGGTCAAGTGCCCGCCCCCCCTCCTGCCTCCCTCCCGCACTCCCTCCTTCCCCCGCCCTCCCTGAAGATGTCATACTCACCTTCCTCCTGTGGTGGCTGCAACTCCGTCTCAGCGCCGGCAGCTCGTCCTGTCTTCAGCGGTCACGTGGTACCACTCATTAAGGTGGTGAATATGTGCATATTCATCACCTTTAATGAGCAGTACCATGTGACTGCTCATACAGGAAGGAAGACGCTGCAGACTAGAGATGCCGGGAAGTTCTGCGCCGTGCGGTGAGAGAAAGGTGAGTATGACAGCCAGGGTTATATAGTGGAGGGTCGGGTGTATAGTGGGGGTGGGGTATATAGTAGAGGGTTATATTATGGGGGTGGGGTATATATTGGTTACACCTTGGGGTGAGCTGAGCCTGTGATCTCGGGCACCTGTAGGCTCTGTCCGCAGTGTGCGGGGGGCTGTCGCGATCTCCGGTCACTCACATACACCCGCAGCTGCAGGTATCGGGTGTGCAGGGCGCTCAGCAGCTTCTCCTCATCCAGATCCGGCAGTGACGCTGCGTCCTCCCCGGGGACAGGAGCTGGGAGCCCGGCTGGCAGCTCCATGTGTCTCCGCTCCTCAGTGGCCCACATCATTACCGGCAGGAGGCGCCACCCTGCGGGTGTGAGAGGAGGAGGCGGCGGGTCACAGAGATAAGGAACGTGGGATCCAGGCACCTGCACCTGTCTGTATATATATGTGTGTCCTGTGTATATATGTCCTGAGTATATAGATATGTGTCATGTATGTATGTGTGTCCTGAGTATATAGATATGTCCTGTATATATGTGTGTGTCCTGTGTATATATGTCCTGAGTATATAGATATATGTGTCTTGTATATATGTCAGGGAGGAGGATGGGGGAGCCATGGACGCAGGGTGAGAGGATGGGGGAGCCATGGACGCAGGTTGAGAGGATGGGGGAGCCATGGACGCAGGGTGAGAGGATGGGGGAGCCATGTACGCAGGGTGAGAGGATGGGGGAGCCATGGACGCAGGGTGAGAGGATGGGGGAGCCATGGACGCAGGCTGAGAGGATGGGGGAGCCATGGACGCAGGGTGAGAGGATGGGGGAGCCATGGACGCAGGGTGAGAGGATGGGGGAGCCATGGACGCAGGGTGAGAGGATGGGGGAGCCATGGACGCAGGGTGAGAGGATGGGGAGCCATGGACACAGGGTGAGAGGATGGGGGAGCCATGGACGCAGGGTGAGAGGATGGGGGAGCCATGGACGCAGGGAGAGAGGATGGGGGAGCCATGGACGCAGGGTGAGAGGATGGGGGAGCCATGGATGGAGGATGGGGGAGCCATGCACCCAGGGTGAGAGGAGGGGGGAGCCATGGACGGAGGATGGGGGAGCCATGCACGCAGGGTGAGAGGATGGAGTATAAATATGGAGTATAAATACTGGGCCCTAAAGGGGGGACACATTGTAAGAGGACAGTGTGAAGAGGGGTCCGGTATGGAAAGGAGAGGTCAGTGTGAAGAGCATGTATCATAAGAGGGACAATGTGGGGGGTCATATTTTATGCAGACAATATAGTGAGTGGCAATTTTTTATTCAGGAGCATTATAATGACACTTGTATCTTTAAGGGCGTCATGTGGAGATTTTCTGCAAAAGAGCGGAGAAGATGGAAGTCTGTAGAGACGGCTGTGGATGAGAAAACGCATCATGGGATCTGGACAAGATGAAGAAAAGGAGAAAGGCTCCAGAGACGACATCATCTATAAGGTACCTGGATGTAAATGTTATTTGTGATACTAACTAACTCATGTTTTTATTTGTTAGGAGCATTAAAGGGGATGTCGCTATTCCCCAGCCTCTCCCCTATGTCAAGCCCTTCACTGGCTTCCTATCGCCCAGAGACTCCAGTTCAAAACCCTCACAATGACATACAAAGCCATCCACAACCTTTCTCCTCCATACATCTGTGACATGGTCTCCCGGTACCTACCTACACGCAACCTCCGATCCTCTCAAGACCTCCTTCTCTACTCCCCTCTCATCTCTTCTTCCCACAACCGCATCCAAGACTTCTCCCGTGCTTGCCCCATACTCTGGAACTCTCTACCCCAACATATCAGACTCTCGCCTACCATAGGAACCTTCAAAAAGAACCTGAAGACTCATCTCTTCCGACAAGCCTACAGCCTGCAGTGATCCTGAAGTTACTGAACCGCCGCGCAACCTGCCCTACCCTCTCCTAGTGTTTCATCACCCATCCCCTCGCGGGCAGGGTCCTCCCTCCTTATGTACCCGTGTGCCTGTTATCTGCTCATGTTTAATGTATTTGTCTATATTTGTCTCGTATTCACATGTAAAGCACCATGGAATAAATGGCGCTATAAAAATGTATAATAATAATAATAATGTCCAGGTTTGTGGTGAGTCTGCAGTCATTCTTTGTGACTGCAGACTTCTGAGTTCTCACAGTGCGTACTGCACGCTGTCAGGATTCTCTCGTGCCAGCGATTTACATACATGCGGTCACATGCTGACTAGACATGTGTGGCCTCACTCTATGAAAATAAACTGAGCAAGTCTGGGCACGTCTAGTCGGAATGTGGTCAGAAGTATACAAATCACATGCTTGTGCTGACATTACTGTCCACTGGCAAGAGAGAATCTTAAAAGTGTGCAGTGCATTAGTTGTGAGAATTGTAGGTTGAGACCCTCAGCCTACTGTCTCCTTCCCCATAATCCTGTAGAATGTAAGCCCGCAAGGGCAGGGTCCTCGCCCCTCTGTATCAGTCCGTCATTGATAGTTTGTTTACTGTATGTGATATTTGTAACTTGTATGTAACCCCTTCTCATGTACAGCACCATGGAATCAATGGTGCTATATAAATAAATAATAATAATAAATTCAGAAGCTGCGATGTCAAAATTCAGCTCTGCAGCTGCAGGTTCCAGTAGTCGTCACATGGACACGTCACTCACATGTGATTTTCATACTCATGGTCCTGTGACAACGAGCTTGTCTTCTGCTTCTGTTTTTCACTGAACACTGAGAGCATTAGGGAGAGGAGCTCGTTGGTACATGACTGAGTGTGCAAATCGCATATGTCCTTGGCGGAGGAGGGGGCGCCAAAATGGATTCTTGCCCCTGGTGCCAGAAAACCTAAATACACCTCTGCTGGTATGCCACTGCGAACGGCGATTACCGGGTCCGGTGGAGGGAGGTCTGTGCACAGGGAGTGAGGCAGGGACTTAGGGTGTGCACAGCGAGAATGGAGATCCGGAGTCTGCCCGTCCTAGTCTACGCCGTAGCCTGGAGCCCTCATTATCATAGGAATATGTCAGTTAATTGTTTTTCTAAAGCTTTATAGTGTAGTTTAAGGTCAGTGATGGATGGTTAGGGATGAGCTAGCAAGGTGCAGGGACAGGTAGTGATGGCTACTTGCAGACATGTGCGGAAATTGTGGTTTTGCACTTGTGGTGAGACAAAAAACACTGCTACCAGCATTTTTTTTTCTATTGCTGCAAGTACCGCATTTGCCGGATCGCGGCAAAACCGCAAGTGCCGCACATGTCCGCAAGTCCCATAGGGAATGTATGAAGCCAAACGCAGTGTTGCCGTAAGTGATCCGTTACACGGCAGATGCGGAAAAACTTCCAGATCTGCTGCAAAAGGCGACTTTCACATCAGCGATTATTGCCAAAGTCACTGCCGATAGTGTCATACTCACCAATGGGGGAGGCAGCACTAAAAGTGCCTAGGGCAGCAGAAACTCTAAATACGGCCCTGAGTGTACCTACCATGCTTTCCCACGCCTTCTGGGACTACACCTGCTCCACCTGCTTCTCTCCTTGCCAGCTGTTGTCTGCCACCCGCTTGAGCCGCTTATGTCCTGCCAGGTTCTCCGCTACTTGGAGTACCTGCCTGCTCGCCAGTCCGGCAGAGTCAAATACCACGTTCCCAGGGTCTAACTGGAGGTAGCACCTTGCATCCCCCGAACTTTCCATTCCGGCCCTGTTTGAGAGGTCTTTGCGTTTTTTGTCGCTGCGTTTTAGCGCAAAAAAACGCATGCGTTTTTTTCCTATATTTAACATTAAAAACGCATGCGTTTTTTGCATGCGTTTTGACGACGCATGCGTCATTTCTATGCTTGTGTTTTGTTGCGGAAATGCAACATGTAGTAACCCTAACCCTAACCCTAGGGATCCTAACCCTAACCCTAGGGATCCTAACCCTAACCCTAAACCATAAAGGTGATAAAGGGATCCAAACCCTAACCCTAGGGATCCAAATCCTAACCCTAGGGATCCTAACCCTAACCCTAGGGATCCTAACCCTAGCTATTTCTGTTTATAGTGGGTTTTCTAGTTGATTTTGATGATTGGCAGCTGTCACACACTTCTCATCATGCGTTTCAAAAATGCAAACGCAGGAAAAAGGGCATGTAAACGCGTCAAAACGCCACGTTTTTTACCACATGCAAAAATGCATGCGTCTAAAAAACGCAAAGTTTGCACGCGTTTTTTTCACCACCTGCATTTGCATTTAAAACGCTGCATTTTTAAACGCAAATGTGAAACTAGCCTTACTCCGGGGGTCCGGGGTTCGCTTAGTCATGCACCCTTCGAACCCCCCTAGGTAGTGGTCCTGTGGTTTCATGAAAATTTCAATTAATGAATGTGCACTTCACCATCTATGCCTCCGTTTCCGTTCGTTACATCCATACGTGCAAGATCGGTAAGTACCAGCTAGCCTCGACATAGGGATACGCCTAAGGTCGTGAAAGGGTTAAAAAGAACCTGTCAGCTATAGCGCTTACCGAAGAAGCTGCATCGGGAGCCTGGATACCTGGAGCGCCCCCGATAACCAGCTCTTTGGTGCCGCAGCTGCATGTGTCGCGGCTGTTTGACAGTCCCAGCATACAGGCTCTCCATGCATATGTTGTGATTGTGACTTGTCACACAGCCGCAACACATTTAATGCATTCCCTGATTTATGGTAACTTTCAATGCACAACATTCTTATGGTGGATTTTCAGTGCATAAACGGGTGTCTATCCAAACATGCATTAACTCCTTAAGGACTGGGCAATTTTTCAATTTTGTGCACTTGTTTTTTCCTCCTCTTATTCCAAAAGTCATACTTTTTTTTGTCAATTATAGCCATGTGAGGGCTTGTTTTTGTGGGAAGAGTTGTACTTTTGAATTACACCATCCATTTTATCATTAGATGTTCTTGAAAGTAGGAAAAAAATGAAAAGTGCTGCAAAAAAAAAACCAAAAAAAAACAAACAAAAACTGCAATTCTGCAATTGTTTTTTATTTACAACATTGATTTTTTGGAAAAAACTGTCCTAGCCATATGATTCTCCAGTTCAGCATGATTACGCAGATACAAAATAAGCATAAATTTTGCTTCTATGTAAATGGTGTACAAAAATTTTTAAAAAATATATATATTTTTTAATGTGTCACCAATTTCCAATAGCCATGTTTTCAATTTTTGGGATATGGGACTTTGTGAGATACTGTTTTTTGCACCCCAAGCCGATATCTTTATTGTTATCATTTTGGGGAACATGCAATGTTTAGATCACTTGTTAGAACATTTTTTCTGTTGTTGCAAAGGCTGAAAAACTGCAATTCTGGCATTTTGATTTTTTTTTTGTGCTCACATTTACCAAACCGATTAGTTCATTTTATATTATGATGGATAGGACTTTTACGAATGCAGCAATTCTAAATATGTGTTTCCTTTTATTTTTTATAGTTTTTTAGAGGGGTGATTTGATCTTTTATATTTTTATTTTTTCATATTTATTTTAAACATTTTTTTTACTTTTCACTATATTTGTTAGTCCCCTTAGGGGACTTGAACCTAATCATTTGATCGCTTAGGCTAGGTTCACATTGCGTTAATGGGTTAACACTAACGGACTGCGTTGCACGGCGAAAATGTCGCAATTAACGCCGTGCAACGGGTCCGTTAGCGCACCCATTGACAGCAATGTGATTTGCGCCTGTAGCGCATCGCTAGCGCATGCCATTTTCGGCACGCGCTAGCGATGTGCCGTTCTATTGTGACGGACCTCGGACGCTGCTTGCAGCTTTGCGCTTAACGGATTGCCCTAACGCAATGTGAAACTAGCCTATTCAGCAATGCTACAGCTATTGGAGCATGTGTGCTCTTTTGTCTGTATTTGCCTATGTTAATATTTCTTTTCGGACATTCATTTTGTTCCTCTTGTGTCTTGTCACTTATCCTTTGTACAACTGATGCAAATGGTAACAGAGGGACAAGTGGTCCATTTGTAATCCAATATTTTTCCGTTTTTAGAACTGAAGAAAAAGTTGTGTATGATGTGTTTTTTCTTCCTTTCTAAAACAAGAACAGTTTTCAAAATTTTGACTGGCTTCATAGAACAACATGTAATGTGAATGTAAGTTTAATAATATAACTTTCTTTATATAATTTTCAGTTTTACTCAGATTAGTTGATGATGAATACACCCGACATCAAAAATTACTACATCTAGGATTTTGTATGCCCTCCATGAGTTTTAAGGACAGCACCAAGTCTTCTAGGCATAGAATGAACAAGTTGGCAATATAGCTATCTTTATCCATTTTCAAGAACGACCTCTTTTAGAACATGGATTCTGGATGGAGAGTGATGCTCATTGTGTTTGTTCAGAATTCCCCATAGGTATTACTAATAGTATGGATTGGGAATGGTTTTCTTTGATAAGTAATGACCTTATATAGTCAACTGTCAACAGGACACCTGTTAATGAATGATTAGACTTACCTATGGTGGCATTCTCGTTCATTAGAATTTTGTAGTCTAAACTTTAACTTTGCTCCTAAGACTTTCAATGGGTGTACTCATTTTTACAACATGGTCTTAAATAAATTTGTTAGGAAAATTACTTTTTGTGGGATGAAAAATAACAAATCTTGTTTGCAATATATTGGTACCCATGGAAAATGTTGATTATGAAAAGAAACTAAAAGTTTTCTGACAAATCTGTTGGAGTGCACTCATTTATACTGAACACTGACATTGACTGATAGGACACTCTTCAGGCTCTGCAGCCATACAGATGTGGCTTTTCTTAGGCTGTGGTCACACAAAACAAAAATTGGTCCCATTCTCATCCAGAAGAGTGGGATGATTTTTTTTCTCATGTCTCATCAGTGTACAATCCGATTATTTTTCTTCCTCATTTAGGAATTATTTACAGAACCATTTATAATTTCCCATCTTACAGAATTGCAATGTATTCATAAAAATCAGATGTCACACTGATGGTCGGTATGGCATCCATTTTTTTTCTCTCACTGAACCAATTTCAACGTCAAATCGCAGCATGCTGCAAATTTTTCATCAAGCCGGATACAGCTGGGGTAACAAAAGCAGATCTGTACTGCTTCATTGAATAACATTAGTCCGATGGAATCCCTTTTTTATCGTATTGCACTTGTCCAATTTATATGTGAGCGAGCCGTTAAACTAACATACAAGATACTGTATCATGGCACAGAAAGTTAACACAAAAGCCATTGAATTTGTTACATTCTTTTGTTACATTCTTCTGTGCTGGGTTATTTTTCTGCATCGCATTATTTTTGTCATTTTAACCCCTTAGTGACAGAGCCAATTTGGTACTTATTGACCAGGCCAATTTTTGCAATTCTGACCACTGTCACTTTATGAGGTTATAACTCTGGAACGCTTCAACGGATCCCGCTGATTCTGAGATTGTTTTTTCGTGACATATTGTACTTCATGTTAGTGGTAACATTTCTTCGATATTACTTGCGATTATTTATGAAAAAAACAGAAATATGGTGAAAATTTTTTAAATTTTGCAATTTTCAAATTGGTATTTTTATGCCCTTAAATCAGAGAGATATGTCATGAAAAATAGTTAATAAATAACATTTCCCACATGTCTACTTTACATCAGCACAATTTTGGAAACAAAATTTTTTTTTGTTAGGGAGTTATAAGAGTTAAAAGTTGACCAGCAATTTCTCATTTTTACAACACCATTTTTTTTTAGGGACCACATCACATTTGAAGTCATTTTGAGGGGTCTATATGATAGAAAATAATGAAGTGTGACACCATTCTAAAAACTACACCCCTCAAGGTTCTCAAAACCACATTCAAGAAGTTTATTAACCCTTTACGTGCTTCACAGGAACTGAAACAATGTGGAAGGAAAAAATGAACAGTTAACTTTTTTTTGCAAACATCTTAATTCAGAACCATTTTTTTTAGTTTCACAAGTGTAAAAACAGAAATGTAACCATAAATTTTGTTATGCAATTTCTCCTGAATACGCCAATACCCCATATGTGGGGGTAAACCACTGTTAGGGCGCACCGCAGAACTTAGAAGTGAAGGAGCGCCGTTTGACTTTTTCAATGCAGAATTGGCTGGAATTGAGATCGGACGCCATGTCACGTTTAGAGAGCCCCTGATGTGCCTAAACAGTGGAAACTCCCCACAAGTGACACCATTTTGGAAACTAGACCCCTTAAGGAACTTATCTAGATATGTGGTGAGCACTTTGAACCCCCAAGTGCTTCACAGAAGTTTATAACGTAGAGCCTTGAAAATAAAAAATCGCTTTTGTTTACACAAAAATGATCTTTTCGCCCACAAATTCTTATTTTCACAAGGGTAACAGGAGAAATTAGACCACAAAAGTTGTTGTGCGATTTCTCCTGAATACGTCGATACCCCATATGTGAGGGTAAACCACTGTTTGGGCGCACCGCAGAGCTTGGAAGTGAAGGAGCGCCGTTTTACTTTTTCAATGTAGAATTGGCTGGAATTGAGATTGGACGCCATGTCGCGTTTGGAGAGCCTCTGATGTGCCTAAACAGTGGAAACCCCCCACAAGTGACCACCCCATTTTGGAAACTAGACCCCTTAATGAACATATCTAGATGTGTGGTGAGCACTTTGAACCCCCATGTGCTTCACAGAAGTTTATAATGTAGAGCCGTGAAAAAAAAAAAATCGCATTTTTTCTACAAAAATGATCTTTTTGCCCACAAATTTTTATTTTCACAAGGGTAACAGGAGAAATTAGACCACAAAAGTTGTTGTGCAATTTCTCCTGAGTACGCTGATACCCAATATGTGGGGGTAAACCACTGTTAGGGCGCACCGCAGAGCTTGGAAGAGAAGGAGTGCCGTTTTACTTTTTCAATGTAGAATTGGCTGGAATTGAGATTGGACGCCATGTCGCGTTTGGAGAGCCCCTGATGTGCCTAAACAGTGGAAACCCCCCACAAGTGACACCATTTTGGAAACTAGACCCCTTAAGGAACTTATCTAGATGTGTGGCGAGCACTTTGATCCCCCATGTGCTTCACAGAAGTTTATAACGTAGAGCCGTGAAAAAAAAAATTGCATTTTTTCTACAAAAATGATCTTTTTGCCCACAAATTTTTATTTTTACAAGGGTAACAGGAGAAATTAGACCACTAAAGTTGTTGTGCAATTTCTCCTGAGTACGTCGATACCCAATATGTGGGGGTAAACCACTGTTTGGGCGCACCGCAGAGCTTGGAAGAGAAAGAGTGCCGTTTTACTTTTTCAATGTAGAATTGGCTGCAATTGAGATTGGACGCCATGTCGCGTTTGGAGAGCCCCTGATGTGCCTAAACAGTAGAAATCCCCCACAAGTGACCCCATTTTGGAAACTAGACCCCCCATGGAACTTATCTAGATGTGTGGTGAGAACTTTGAATGCCCAAGTGCTTCACAGAAGTTTATAATGCAGAGCCGTGAAAATAAAAAATATTTTTTTTTTCCACAAAAAAGATATTTTAGCCCCCAAGTTTTTATTTTCACAAGGGTAACAGGAGAAATTGGACTGCACTAGTTGTTGTCCAATTTATCCTGAGTACGCTGATGCACCATATGTGGGGGTAAACCACTGTTTGGGCGCACGGCAGAGCTCGGAAGGGAAGGAGCGCCTTTTTGGAATGCAGACTTTGATAGAATGGTCTGTGGGCATTATGTTGCGATTGCAGAGCCCCTGATGTACCTAAACTGTAGTAACCCCCCCACAAGTGACCCCATTTTGGAAACTAGACCCCCCAAGGAACTTATCTAGATGTGTGGTGAGAACCTTGAATGCCCAAGTGCTTCACAGAAGTTTAGAATGCAGAGTCGTGAAAATAAAAAATATTTTTTTCCACAAAAAAGATATTGTAGCCCCCAAGTTTTTATTTTCACAAGGGTAACAGGAGAAATTGGACTGCAATAGTTGTTGTCCAATTTATCCCGAGTATGCTGATGTGCCATATGTGGGGGTAAACCACTGTTTGGGCGCACGGCAGAGCTCGGAAGGGAAGGAGCGCCTTTTTGGAATGCAGACTTTGATAGAATGGTCTGTGGGCATTATGTTGCGATTGCAGAGCCCCTGATGTACCTAAACTGTAGTAACCCCCCACAAGTGACCCCATTTTGGAAACTAGACCCCCCAAGGAACTTATCTAGATGTGTGGTGAGAACTTTGAATGCCCAAGTGCTTCACAGAAGTTTAGAATGCAGAGTCGTGAAAATAAAAAATATTTTTTTTTCACAAAAAAGATATTGTAGCCCCCAAGTTTTTATTTTCACAAGGGTAACAGGAGAAATTGGACTGCAATAGTTGTTGTCCAATTTATCCCGAGTACGCTGATGCCCCATATGTGGGGGTAACCCACTGTTTGGGCGCACGGCAGAGCTCAGAAGGGAGGGAGCACCATTTGACTTTTTGAGCGCAAAATTGGCTGTCGTGTTTGGAGACCCCCTGATGTACCTTAACAGTGGAAACCCCCCAATTCTAGCTCCAACCCTAACCCCAACACACCCCTAACCCTAATCCCAACCTGATCCATAATCCTAATCACTAACCCTAACCATAATCACAACCCTTACCCCAAAACAACCCTAATGTCAACCCTAACCATAACCCTAATCAAAACCCTAAATCCAACACACCCCTAATCCTAATCTCAACCCTAACCTCAAACCTAACCCTAATCCCAATACACCCCTAATCACAACCCTAACCTTAACCCTAATCCCAAACCTAACCCTAATCCCAAGCGTAACCCTAATGCCAACCCTAACCCTAATACCAACCCTAATCCAAACCCTAACCCTAATCCCAGCTCTAACCCTAACTTTAGCCCCAACCCTAGCCCTAACTTTAGCCCCAACCCTAACCCTAGCCCTAAGGCTACTTTCACACTTGCGTCGTTTGGCATTCCGTTGCAATCCGTCGTTTTGCCCGCAGGATGCGTTTTTTGCCCATAGACTTGTATTGCCGACGGATCGTGACGGATGGCCACACGTCGCGTCCGTCGTGCACTGGATCAGTTGTGTTTTGGCGGACCGTCGGCACAAAAAAAGTTCAATGAAACTTTTTTTGTACGTCGCATCCGCCATTTCTGACCGCGCATGCGTGGCCGTAACTCCGCCCCCTCCTCCCCAGGACATAGATTGGGCAGCGGATGCGTTGAAAAACTACATCCGCTGCCCACGTTGTGCACAATTTTCACAACGTGCGTCGGTATGTCGGGCCGACGCATTGCGACGGCCCCGTACCGACGTAAGTGTGAAAGAAGCCTAACCCTAAATTTAGCCCCAACCCTAACCCTAAATTTAGCCCCAACCCTAGCCCTAACCCTAGCCCTAACCCTAGCCCTAACCCTACCCCTAACCCTACCCCTAACCCTAACCCTACCCCTAACCCTAACCCTACCCCTAATTTTAGCCCCAACTGCTGTTCTCCTGCCGGCCGGCAGATGGAGACAGATGGCGGGCGCACTGCACATGCGCCCGCCATTTTCTTCTGCCGGCGGCCAGGAGGAGCAGCAAGAGGATCCAGGGACACAGGTGAGTATTGTAAGGTCCCCGAATCCCCCTATTTCTCTGTCCTCTGATGTGCGATCACATCAGAGGACAGAGAATTACACTTTACTTTTTTTTTTTTTTTTGCGGTCGCCGGTAAACAGGTAATTACCGGCGATCGCAAAACAGGGGTCGGTAAAACCGACCCCGATCATGCTCTTTGGGGTCTCGGCTACCCCCGGCAGCCGAGACCCCAAAGATTCTCGCGGGGGCGGCCGGCGGGCGCACTGCGCATGCGCCCGCCATTTTGAAGATGGCGGCGCCCACCGGGAGACACGAGGAGCATCGGGGGAGATAGGTGAGTATTGGGGGGCCACCTGGGACCCCTTTTCTCTGTCCTCCGATATGCGATCACATCGGAGGACAAAGAAATTAGAAAGAGATCGCGTTTTGTTTTTTTTTGCGATCGCCGGTAAACGGTTAATTACCGGCGATCGCAAATGCGGGGTGGGTTAAAAAACCCCCGAATCATGTTCTCTGGGGTCTCGGCTACCCTCGGCAGCCGAGACCCCGGAGAAAATCAGCCTCTGGGGGGCGCTATTCACTTTTTCCACAGCGCCGTTAATCAACGGCGCTGTGGTTTAAGTACCCTTAGCGGCCGCCGTTAAAAGGCGTATCGGCGGTCGCTAAGGGGTTAAGAATGGCTACATCTGTATGTGCATAGCAAACAGTAACAGTCAGAGGCGTAGCTAGGGTTTTGGCTCAGGGGGGGGGGGGGGCGAAGCTTCTGAGTGGGCCCCTAACCAGGTAACCTTGATTACAACTCGATGACGCCCCCTAATAGTGGAGGACCTCAGCAGATGACCGCTCTGTTACTGAAGATAATCTCTATATAACGACCAACATGGATATTACCGCCATATGGTCAGTGGTAGATACTAGCCCTACAGAACATATAAGAGATCACAGCACAGTTATAGATAATGACTTACCATTGACGTTCTTTATGATGGAATCGTCACTTTTCCCGTCTTTTCCATCTGGCCCAGACCGACATGACAACTTCTTCCAGCTACAACTTGTCTGCAGAGAAAACAACAAAAACACATTTCACTTCTCACATTCCAGCCATCACCATCTATTCCCAACCTGCACAAACCCCTCATCCTGCTGATACCCCAATACTGAGCCGCTGCTGCCGTATGTGTCTCCCTATTACTTCCCCTGATACCCCAATACTGAGCCTCTGCTGCCGTATGTGACCCTATTACTGTACCTGATACCCCAATACTGAGCCGCTGCTGCCGTATGTGTCCCTATTACTGCACCTGATACCCCAATACCGAGCCTCTGCTGCAGTATGTGACCATATTACTGTACCTGATACCGCAATACTGAACCGCTGCTGCCGTATGTGTCCCTATTACTGCACCTGATACCCCAATACTGAGCCGCTGCTGCCGTATGTGTCCCTATTACTGCACCTGATACCCCAATACTGAGCTACTGCTGCCGTATGTGTCCCTATTACTGCACCTGATACCCAAATACTGAGCCTCTGCTGCCGTATGTGTCCCTATTACTCCACCTGATACCCCAATACTGAGCCTCTGCTGCTGTATGTGTCCCTATTACTGCACCTGATACCCTAATACTGAGCCGCTGCTGCCGTATGTGTCCCTATTACTGCACCTGATACCCCAATACCGAGCCTCTGCTGCCGTATGTGACCCTATTACTGTACCTGATACCCCAATACTGAGCCGCTGCTGCCGTATGTGACCCTATTACTGTACCTGATACCCCAATACTGAGCCACTGCTGCTGTATGTGTCCCTATTACTGCACCTGATACCCCAATACCGAGCCTCTGCTGCCGTATGTGACCCTATTACTGTACCTGATACCCCAATACTGAGCCGCTGCTGCCGTATGTGTCCCTATTACTGCACCTGATACCCCAATACCGAGCCTCTGCTGCCGTATGTGACCCTATTACTGTATCTGATACCCCAATACTGAGCCGCTGCTGCCGTATGTGTCCCTATTACTGCACCTGATACCCCAATACTGAGCCGCTGCTGCCGTATGTGTCCCTATTACTGCACCTGATACCCCAATACTGAGCCTCTGCTGCCGTATGTGTCCCTATTACTGCACCTGATACCCCAATACTGAGCTACTGCTGCCGTATGTGTCCCTATTACTGCACCTGATACCCCAATACTGAGCCTCTGCTGCCGTATGTGTCCCTATTACTCCACCTGATACCCCAATACTGAGCCGCTGCTGCCGTATGTGTCCCTATTACTGCACCTGATACCCCAATACTGAGCCTCTGCTGCCGTATGTGACCTTATTACTGCACCTACTCTGTGGTTCTCTGTACCCTCTATAATATAGTAATGCCGGATGCAAGTGCCCTAGAAAACAGAGCCCACATTTTGCCCCCTAGAAAGTAATAATGTCTTCTGTGTGCCCCTTTGATAGTCACAGTAACCTGAGTTCCCCTATTACAATAAGTGCCCACTTTAAATTTAATAATGTCCCGAGTCTCCCCCCCGTACAGTTCCCCTATACACACTATAATGCCCCCTAACTGTATAGTACCACCCACACAGTATACTGACCCCTTAGTAGCCTTCAAACTGTTTGATGGCTCCAACACTGTAATCCCCACACTGTATGATGGCCCCATAGATAACCGCTATATAGTATAATGTGCCAGATAGTCCTCAATATAGCACAAGGCAGCACCCCTATAGGCAGACCCTGTAGTTTAAAGCACCCCCCCATAGGCAGACCCTGTAGTATAAGGCAACACCACCCCATAGGCAGATCCTGTAGAATAAGGCAGCAGTCCCCCCCCTATAGGCAGATCCTGTATATGAGGCAGCACTCCCCCCTATAGGCAGATACTGTATATGAGGCAGCACTCCCCCCCTATAGGCAGATACTGTATATGAGGCAGCACTCCCCCCTATAGGCAGATATTGTATATGAGGCAGCACTCCCCCCCCTATAGGCAGATACTGTATATGAGGCAGCACTCCCCCCTATAGGCAGATACTGTATATGAGGCAGCACTCCTCCCCTATAGGCAGATACTGTATATGAGGCAGCACTCCTCCCCTATAGGCAGTATAGGCAGATACTGTATATGAGGCAGCACTCCCCCTATAGGCAGATACTGTATATGAGGCAGCACTCCCCCCTATAGGCAGATACTGTATATGAGGCAGCACTCCCCCCCTATAGGCAGATACTGTATATGAGGCAGCACTCCTCCCCTATAGGCAGTATAGGCAGATACTGTATATGAGGCAGCACTCCCCCCCTATAGGCAGATATTGTATATGAGGCAGCACTCCCCCCCTATAGGCAGATACTGTATATGAGGCACCACTCCCCCTATAGGCAGATACTGTATATGAGGCAGCACTCCTCCCCTATAGGCAGTATAGGCAGATACTGTATATGAGGCAGCACTCCCCCCCTATAGGCAGATACTGTTGAATAAGGCAGACCACATAAAAACACAGCAAATAAATACTCACCTCTCTTCCTCCTTGTTCCAGCGGTGCTTCCTGCTCCTGCTCATCTGACAGCGGGCACTGGGCTGTGACGTCATCGCGCCCGCTGTCAGACGGTGTGGGGGATGATGGGAGGAGCACAGCGCTCCTTCCCTCATCACTGCGGTGAGCTGTATCGGCTAGATGCCGATACAGCTCACCATGCGATGACAGGCGGGAGGCCCACTGCTGGCACTGGGCCCCCCCCGCCTGCCCAGGGGCCCCATAGCGGAAGAGCAGGGAGATCAATTCTCCCTGCTCTGCCGCAGAATGTAACTGCATCGGCGCGCTGCACGGCGCGCTTCAGAGCGCGGGGCCCGGGGCGATGGCCCCCTCTGCCCCCCGGTAGCTACGCTACTGGTAACAGTGTATGGAAACATAAGTAATGTTTTGTGTTTCAATTTACAGATACACTGAAAAAATAATAAATTCATTATTATAAAATAAACCTTTTTTGATAGGTCTTTTTAAAATAATTACGTGCTGATCAGTCAAAAATCTTAATAGTTGCATGCAAGTGGTAGCCAACAACTGGCTTCAGCAGCCTGCATTGGATGCAGAAGCATGAAAAGGTGTGTATGCCTGATTTTGCTATTTTTAAAGGGTAACTTTAGAATAAGCTGTCCTGTATGTACACACGAAGAATAACTATCTCTGGCAATTATAGGACTTGAATTTTCACCAGTTGTCTCCTCTGCATGCTCTTAATTTACAATTGACACTGAGCTTGTGGGAGAAGACTATCTGCTAGGACAGGATATCCCCCATATACAGAATGGCACATCGAGAGATGTTCTTGCTCTTTATTACTTAGCACTCCAGCAGAAGCTGCAGCAGGATAGTGGAAATTCTATTTAGCTCTGGAGTGAGGTAAAAGGCTTGTTAGAAATCTCAGTGAGATCTTTGTGTCTGCCGTTGCTTGTTTTATGACTGTGTAAGCAGGTGTAAGCTGATGTCTCTCTGTTTTGCCAGTTCATCTTGGGCAAGACAGATTTGAGCTTTTTTTTTAAATTGAATGATTAGTTCAGATGGTAGGGGAAGCAGAATAAGTGGCCCATAAATGAAAAAAAAACCTGTTGTTTTCTGATAAGATATATTACAACGTATCCTATATTTGCCTGTATGATTTTTACGCAAAGTTTTCTAATGGTACCCATTACCCATTTAAAACATTCATACGGGCTGTAAGGTTTGTTGGGGTGGCCAGATAAACCCTTTAACACCACTGCGAGGTGAAGTGAACAAAATTATTTTCTTGCAATAAGGGCACCTGGCATTCTATGGAAAAAATTAGGCTACGTTCACATTTGCGGCTTTGGACGCAGCGGCGTCGCCGCAAAACAACGCACGCGTCATGCTTCCCTATCTTTAACATTGGGGACGCATGTGCGTTCGTTTTCATGCGTTTCGGTGCGTTTTTCGACGCATGCGTCCTTTTGACGCACCTGGCGCACTGTTGCAAACGCAACATGTTGCATTTTTTCTGCGTCCAAAATTTTTTAAAAACGCTTGCGTCGCACTTGCGTTGTATTTGCGTCGTCGAAGCTTCAAAACCTCCATTGAAGTGTATTGGCAACGCAGAAGATGCAAGTACTTGCGTTGTTGTGCGTTGTAGGACGCATGCGTTCTTTACTTTAAAAATAGAGACACTGAAAAGACCCTATATATTAAAAAAGGGTTGAATGCATGCGTCAAAAATGCATGCGTTCTACTTGCGTCTTTCGTGCGTCGTGCGTTGCGTCCACGACGCTGCGTCCAAAGCCGCAAATGTGAACGTAGCCTTAAGCAGCAAGAAAACAGTCCTTTTTAAACGCTGAAGTGCTGGCAACAAATATAAGAAAAAGGTAAGGATGTGAGTTATGGATAAATTGTGACAGCTAAATGACTGGACCAGAGCATCTCAAAAGGTGGCAAATCTAGTGGGGTGTATTCAGAACGCAATGGGAGTCCTTGGACAGAGAATCACACATGAACAGAACATGTAAAACTATTCACTGTGTGTTTATTTTTATAATAAAAGTCATATTGTAACTATTCTTTATGTCGTCAATTTGAAAGTAAATTTATTGTAAAGGTCATAATTAAGCAAACACAGCAGTTCGTTACAACTTTTTTTTTTTTAGATCGAAAAGATAAATAGTCCTTCTGATTCTAATAAACGCATTTTTTTTTTAGAATTTGTAGGATTTTTGTATCCAACATTAAAAATATAACATTTTTGCTTTAGCCACTTAACCCCTTTACCCCCAAGGGTGGTTTGCACGTTAATGACCGGGACAATTTTTACAATTTTGACGACTGTCCCTTTATGAGGTTATAACTCTGGAACGCTTCAACGGATCCTGATGATTCTGACACTCTTTCCTCATGACATATTGTACTTCATGATAGTGGTAAAATTTCTTTGATACTACCTGCGTTTATTTGTGAAAAAAGCAGAAATTTGGCGAAAAATTTGAAAATTTCGCAATTTTCCAACTTTGAATTTTTATGCCCTTAAATCACAGAGATATGTCACACAAAATACTTAATAAGTAACATTTCCCACATGTCTACTTTACATCAGCACAATTTTGGAACCAAAATTTTTTTTGTTAGGAAGTTATAAAGGTTAAATGTTGACCAGCAATTTCTCATTTTCACACCATTTTTTTAGGGACTACATCACATTTGAAGTCATTTTGAGGGATCTATAACCAAGTGTGACACCATTCTAAAAACTGCACCCCTCAAGGTGCTCAAAACCACATTCAAGAAGATTATTAACCCCTCAGGTGTTTCACAGGTATTTTTAGAATGTTTTAAAGAAAAATGAACATTTAAGTTTTTTTTCACAAAAAAAGTACTTCAGCTCCAGTTTGTTTTATTTTACCATGGGTAACAGGAGAAATTGGACCCCAAAAGTTGTTGTACAATTTGTCCTGAGTACGCTGATACCCCATATGTGGTGGTAAACCACTATTTGGGCGAACAGCAGAGCTTGGAAGGGAAGGAGCGCCATTTGAATTTTCAATGCAAAATTGTCTGGAATTGAGATAGGACACCATGTCGCGTTTGGAGAGCCCCTGATGTGCCTAAACATTGAAACCCCCCACAAGTGACACCACTTTGGAAAGTAAACCCCCTAAGGAACTTATATAGATGTGTGGTGAGCACTTTGACCCACCAAGTGCTTCACAGAAGTTTATAATGCAGAAACGTAAAAATAAAAAATCATATTATTTCACAAAAATGGTATTTTTGCCCCCAATTTTTTATTTTCCCAAGGGTAACAAGAAATTGGACCCCAAAAGATGTTGTGCAATATGTCCTGAGTAGGCTGATACCCCATATGTGGGGGTAAACCACTGTTTGGGCAAACAGCAGAGCTCGGAAGGGAAGAAGCGCCATTTGACTTTTCAATGCAAAATTGACTGTAATTTAGATAGGGCGCCATGTCACGTTTGGAGAGGCCCTGATGTGCCTAAACATTGAAACCCCCCACAAGTGACACCATTTTGGAAAGTAGACCCCCTAAGGAACTTATCTAGATGTGTGGAAAGAACTTTGACTCACCAAGTGCTTCACAGAAGTTTATAACGCAGAGCCATGAAAATAAAAAAATGTATTATTCCACAAAAATTATTTTTTAGCCCCCAGTTTTGTATTTTCCCAAGGATAACAGGAGAAATTGGACCCCAAAAGTTGTTGTCCAATTTGTCCTGAGTATGCTGATATGCCATATGTGGGGGGGAACCACCGTTTGGGCGCATGGCAGAGCTCGGAATTGAAGGAGCGCCGTTTGGAATGCAGACTTAGATGGATTGGTGTGCAGGCATCACGTTGCATTTTCAGAGCCCCTGATGTACCTAAACAGTAGAAACCCCCCACAAGTGACCCCAAATTGGAATCTAGACCCCCTATGGAACTTATCTAGTTGTCTTGTGAGAAGTTTGAACCCCCAAATGTTTCACTGCAGTTAATAACGCAGAGCCGTGAAAATAACAAATCTTTTTTTTTTCCACAAAAATTATATTTTAGCACCAGTTTAGTATTTTCCCAAGGGTATCAGGAGAAATTGGACCCCAAAAGTTGTTGTCCTATTTGTCCTGAGTACGCTGATACCCCATATGTTGGGGTAAACCCCTGTTTGGGCGCACGCGAGAGCTCGGAAGGGAAGGAGCACTGTTTTGCTTTTTCAACGCAGAATTGGCTGGAATTGAGATCGGACGCCATGTCGCGTTTGGAGAGCCCCTGATGTGCCTAAACAGTGGAAATCCCCCAATTCTAACTGAAACCCTAATCTAAACACACCCCTAACCCTAATCCCAGTGGTAACCCTAACCACACCCCTAACCCTGACACACCCCTAACCCTAATCCCAAACCTAATCCCAACCGTAAATGTAATCCAAACCCTAACTTTAGCCCAAACCTTAACCCTAACTTTAGCCCCAACACTAACCCTAGCCCCAACCCTAACCCAAGCCCCAAACCTAACCCTAGCCCCAACCCTAACGGGAAAATGGAAATAAATACATTTTTTAAATTTTATTATTTTTCCCTAACTAAGGGGGTGATGAAGAAAGGTTTGATTTAGTTTTATAGCGGGTTTTTAGCAGATTTTTATGATTGACAGCTGTCACACACTAAAAGGCGCTTTTTATTGCAAAAAATAGTTTTTGAGTCTCCACATTTTGAGAGCTATAATTTTTCCATCTTTTGGTCCACAGAGTCATGTGAGGTCTTGTTTTTTGCAGGACGAGTTGACGTTTTTATTGGAACCATTTTAGGGCACGTGACATTTTTTGATCGCTTTTTATTCTAATTTTTTTGAGGCAGAATGACCAAAAACAAGCTATTCATGAATTTCTTTTGGGGGGGGGCACTTATACCATTCCTCGTTTGGTAAAATTGATGTTTTATTCTTCAGGTGAGTACAATTACAGCGATACCTCATTTATATCTTTTTCTATGTTTTGGCACTTTTAAACGATAAAAACTATTTTACATAAAAAATAATTATTTTTGCATCGCTTTATTCTGAGGACTATGACTTTTATTTTTTTGCTGATGACGCTATATGGCGGCTATTTTTTTGCAAGAGAAGATGACGTTTTCAGCGGTACCATGGATATTTATATCCTTTTTTATATCGCGTGTTATTCCACTTTTTGTTCGGCGGTATGATAATAAAGCATTGTTTTTTGCCTGGTTTTTTTTTGTGACGGTGTTCACTGAAGGGGTTAACTAGTGGGACAGTTTTATAGGTCGGGTCGTTATGGATGCGGCGATACTAAATATGTGTACCTTTATTGTTTTATTTATTTAGATAAAGAAATGTATTTATTGGAAAAATATATTTTTTTTTTATTTAGGAATATTTTTTTTTTTACACATGTAAATATTTTTTTTTACTTTTTACATTGCCCCAAGGGGGGACATCACACTATAGTGTCATATCGCTGATCTGACACTTTGCACAGCACTGTGTCAGATCAGCGATCTGACAGGCAGTGCTCCTAGCTTACCATCGCCTGCTCTGAGCAGGCGCTTGTAAGCCACCTCCCTGCTGGACCCGAAAGCAGCCCCGTGGCCATTTTGGATCCGGGGCCTGCAGGGAGGAGGTAGGAGACCCTCGGAGCAACGCGGTCTCAGGGTCTCAGGGAAGCACGCAGGGAGCCCCCTCCCTGCACAATGCTTCCCTGTGCCGCCGGAACGCTGCAATCATCTTTGATCGCCATGTGCCGGGGGTTAATGTGCCAGGAGCGGTCCATGACCACTCCTGGCACATAGGCCGGATGTCAGCTGTGATAGTCCCCCCGTGAGCGCGGCCGATCGCATATGACACATTATCCCATCGGTGGTCATACAGGCCCACCTCGACGGGATAGTACGTCTAATGTCAGAGAGGGGTTAACGACAGCCGATACGCCTTTTAACGGCGGTAGTTAAGGGTACTTAACGGCGCTGTGGAAAAAGTGTATAGCGCCCCCCCAGAGTCGGAGGTAGCCGAGACCCCAGAGACAAGAATTCGTGTTGGTTTTTACCGACCCCGGTTTTGCGATTGCCGGTATTAACTGTTTACCGGCGATCGCAAACAAAAAGTCTGATGTGCCATTTAATTTCTCTCATCTGAGTGATTGCACATCAGAGGAGAGAGAAATAGGATCCTCCCCGATACCTCCCGGTGCTCCTCGGCCCTCCTTCCCCCTATGGGCGCTGCCATCTTTTCCAGGAAAAAAAAATGGCATGCGCATGCATAGTGCGCCCGCCGAGATCTGCTGGCTGGTTCCAGCAGATCTCGGGGTCTCGGCTGCCGGGGGTAGCCGAGACCCTAGAAAACATAATTGGGGTGGGTTTTTACCGACCCCGGTTTTGCGATCGCCGCTGGTAACCGTGTTGCGGCGGCTGCAAAAAAAAAGTCCAATGTGCCAGTTAACTTCTCTCTCCTCTGAAGTGATCACACATCAGAGAAGAGAGAAATAGGGTCCTTGATTCCCCCCCATACCTACCAGTGTCTCCTGGTGCTCCTCGGCCCTCCTGCTTCCTCTGGTGGGCGCCGCCATCTTGATCAGGGAAATAAAATGACGGGTGCATGCGCAGTGCGCCCGCCGAGATCTGCTGGTTGGCACCCGGCAACAATAGGAAGATTTTTTCCTATTGGTTCATTTTGGTCACTGTGATAAACCCTATCACAGTGATCAAAATAAAAAAAAACAGTAAATAAGCCCCCCCCCCTTTATCACCCCCTTAGTTAGGGAAAAATGATAATATATTTAGGCTGCCGTCACACTAGCAGTATTTGGTCAGTATTTTACATTAGTATTTGCAAGCCAAAATCAGGAGTGGGTGATAAATGCAGAAGTGGTGCATATGTTTCTATTATACTTTTCCTCTAATTGTTCTACTCCTGGTTTTGGCTTACAAATACTGATGTAAAATACTGACCAAATACTGCAAGCGTGACGGCAGCCTTAGAGTTGGGCTAAAGTTAGGGTTAGGGTTGGGGTTAAAATTACAGTTAGGGTTGGAGCTAAAATTACAGTTAGGGTTGGGGCTAAAATTAGGGTTAGGATTAGGGTAAGGATTCTTTTATAGTTACTGTGGTTTTGCGTCTCGTTTTTGCGGTCCCAATAGATTTCTATGGGGCCACAAAAACGTGCCGCAATAATTCCACGGTGCGCCGTACGCCGTATGGCCGTATTTACGGCTGTGAAAAAATATTGAGCCTGCTCGATATTTTTCACGGCTTATGGACACGGCCCCCTTTGTAATTCAATGGGGCCGCAAAAACAACAGAAGGTTGTTTTGCGGTGCACCGTGACTTCCGGTTTTGCGAACCTCCGTTTTTTTCCCAATACTTTTGCCATAGTGTTGCAAACCCAAAAAACGGCGATTGGCAAGTTTTTCGCTGTCTGTTATTGTGGCACAACGTGAAAATTGCATCAATACAGCCCGCAAAAAAGGCCTGCATTAACGGGCCGCAAAAAAACATGGTAAGTGTAAAAGAAGCCTTACGTTTGGGATTAAGGTTAGGTTTGGGATTAGGGTTATAGTTAGGGATGGGATTAGGGTTAGGGTTGGGGTTAGGTTTGGGATTAGGGTTAGGTTTGGGATTAAGGTTATGGTTTGGGATTAGGGTTAGGGGTGTGTTGGGGTTAGGGCTGTGATTAGGGTTAGAGTTGGGATTAGGGTTAGGGGTGTGTTGGGGTTAGTGTTGTGATTAGAGTTAGGGTTGGGCTTCGAGTTAGGGGTGTGTTGGGGTTAGGGTTGTGATTAAGATTATCGTTAGGGTTGGGATTAGGGTTGGAGTTAGAATTGGGGGTTTCTACTGTTTAGGTACATCAGGGCAGGGGTCCCCAACTCCAGTCCTCAAGGCCCACCAACAGGTCATGTTTTCAGGATTTCCTTTGCATTGCACAGGTGATGCAATTATTACCTGGGCAAGACTAAGGAAATCCTGAAAACATGACATGTTGGTGGGCCTTGAGGACTGGAGTTGGGGACCCCTGCATCAGGGGGTCTCCAAACACAACATAGCTCCACCATTGATTCCAGCCAATTTTGCGTTGAAAAAGTCAAATGGTGCTCCATCCTTTCTGAGCTCTGCCGTGCACCCAGTGGTTTACCCCCACATATGGGGCTTCAGCGTACTCAGGACAAATTGGACAACAAGTTTTGGGGTCCAGTTTCTCCTGCTACCCTTGGGAAAATAAAAAAATTCAGGGCTAAAAAAATCATTTTTGTGAAAAAAAAAAGATTTTTTATTTTCACGGCTCTGCGTTCTAAACTTCTGTGAAGCCCTTGGGCATTCAAAGTGCTCACCACACATCTAGATAAGCTTCTTGGGGGGTCTAGTTTCCAAAATGGGATCACTTGTGGGGGTTTCTACTGTTTAGGCATATCAAGGGCTCTGCAAACACAACATGACACCCGCAGACCATTCCATGAAAGTCTGCATTTCAAAACGGCGCTCCTTCACTTCCAAGCTCTTCCATGCGCCCAAACAGTGGTTCCCCCCACATATGGGGTAGCAACGTACTCAGGACAAATTGCACAGCAACTTTCATGGTCCAATTTCTCCTGTTACCCTTGTGAAAGTAAACATTTTGGGGTGAAAAGATAATTTTTGTGGAAAAAATATGATTCTTTATTTTCACGGCTCTACGTTATAAACTTCTGTGAAGCACTTGGGGGTTCATATTGCTCACCACAAATCTAGATAAGCTCCTTTGGGGGTCTAGTTTCCAAAATGGGGTCACTTGTGGATTGTTTCTACTGTTTAGGTACATCAGGGGCTCTGCAAATGCAACATGACGCCCGCAGACCATTCCATCAAAATCTTCATTTTAAAACATCACTACTTGCCTTCTGAGCCCCACTGTGTGCCCAAAACATTGGTCCCTCCCCACATATGGGGTATCGGCGTACTCAGGACAAACTGGACAACAACTTTTGGGGTCCAATTTCTCCTGTTACCCTTGTGAATGTAAAAAATTGCAGGTGAAAAAATCATTTTTGAGGAAAAAGATTTTTTATCTTCACGGCTGAACGTTATAAACTTCTGTGAAGCACTTGGGGGTTCAAAGTGCACACCATACATCTAGATAGGTTCCTTTAGGGGTCTTGTTTCCAAAATGGTGTCACTTGTGGGGGGTTTCCACTGTTTAGGCACATCAGGGGCTCTCCAAATGCAACATGGCGTCCAATCTCAATTCCAGCCAATTCTGCATTGAAAAAGTCAAATGGCACTCCTTCTCTTCCGAGCTCTGCCGTGCGCCCAAACAGTGGTTTACCCCCACATATGTATCAGTGTACTCAGAACAAATTGCACAACATCTTAGGTGGTCTAATTTCTCCTGTTACTATTGTGAAAATAAAAATTTTGGGCGAAAAAATCATTTTTGTGGAAAAAATACGATTTTTATTTTCACGGCTCTACGTTATAAACTTCGGTGAAGCACTTGGGGGTTCAAAGTGCTCACCACACATCTAGATAAATTCCTTAAAGGATCTAGTGTCCAAAATGGGATCACTTGTGGGGGTTTCCACTGGTTAGGCATATCAGGGGCTCTCTAAACACAACATGGAGCCTTATCTCAATTCCAGCCAATTCTGCATTGAAAAAGTCAAACGGCACTCCTTTTCTTCCAAGCTCTGCCGTGCGCCCAAACAGTGGCTTACCCCCACTTATAGGGTATCGGCATATTCAGGAGAAATTGCTCAACAAATTTTGAGGTTAATTTTCTCTTTTTACACTTGTGACAATAAAAAAATTGGTGCTGAAGTAAAATGTTTGTAAAAAAAAAAAGTTAAATGTTAATTTTTTCCTTCCACATTGCTTCACTCCCTGTGAAGCATGTACAAGGTTAATAAACTTCTTGAATGTGGTTTTGAGCACCTTGAGGGGTGTAGTTTTTACAGTGGTGTCACTTTTGGGTATTTTCTGTCATGAACACTCCTCAGAGTGACTTTAAATGTGAGATGGTCCATAAAAAAATTGTTTTGTAAATTTTGTTGTAAAAATGAGAAATCGCTGGTCAACTTTTAACCCTTATAACTTCCTAACAAAAAAATGTGTTTCCAAATTGTGCTGATGTAAATTAGACGTGTGGGAAAAGTTATTTTTTCGTAACCATTTTGTGTGACATATCTCTCTGATTTAATGGCATAAACATTCAAAGTTTGAACATTGCAAAATGTTAAACATTTTCGCCATATTTCCGTTTTCTTTTGTAAATAATCGCAAGTAATATCGAGGAAATGTTACCACTAACATGAAGTACAATATGTCACGAAAAAACAGTCTCAGAATCAGCGTGATCTGTTGAAGCATTCCAGAGTTATAACCTCATAAAGTGACAGTGGTCAGAATTTTAAAAATTGGCTTGGTCATTAAGTACCAAATTGGCTCTGTCACTAAGGGGGTTAAATAGGCTTGATAAAATTAATAAATATGCTGAATATGTGTTGAAATACCCAAAAATAATGTATTCCCTTTTCAAAACATCGCTATTCTTGCGCCAGTGGTTGCATGGCCCAGCTCTGGTATTTGTTTCCCCTACTGAAGCAATGATATGCTGGTCAGTCCAGCAGTCAGACACTGGCCATACACAGAGCAGCAGCCAATCTCTAACCCCAGCGATGGAGTGCGCTCTCAAACTGTGAGTGAGGAGGTCAATCATTGGCTTCATTGATGATGTTAAGGTACCGTCACACTAGACGATATCGCTAGCGATCCGTGACGTTGCAGCGTCCTCGCTAGCGATATCGTCCAGTGTGACAGGCAGCAGCGATCAGGCCCCTGCTGTGATGTCGCTGGTCGGGGAAGAAAGTCCAGAACTTTATTTGGTCGCTGGACTCCCCGTAGACATCGCTGAATCGGCGTGTGTGACACCGATTCAGCGATGTCTTCACTGGTAACCAGGGTAAACATTGGGTAACTAAGTGCAGGGCCGCGCTTAGTAACCCGATGTTTACCCTGGTTACCATCCTAAAAGTAAAAAAAAACAAACACTACATACTTACCTACAGCCGTCTGTCCTCCAGCGCTGTGCTCTGCACTCCTCCTGTACTGGCTGTGAGCGTCGGTCAGCCGGAAAGCAGAGCGGTGACGTCACCGCTCTGCTTTCCGGCCGCTGTGCTCACACAGACAGTACAGGAGGAGTGCAGAGCACAGCGCTGGAGGACAGACGGCTGTAGGTAAGTAACATAGTAACATAGTAACATAGTTAGTAAGGCCGAAAAAAGACATTTGTCCATCCAGTTCAGCCTATATTCCATCATAATAAATACCCAGATCTACGTCCTTCTACAGAACCTAATAATTGTATGATACAATATTGTTCTGCTCCAGGAAGACATCCAGGCCTCTCTTGAACCCCTCGACTGAGTTCGCCATCACCACCTCCTCAGGCAAGCAATTCCAGATTCTCACTGCCCTAACAGTAAAGAATCCTCTTCTATGTTGGTGGAAAAACCTTCTCTCCTCCAGACGCAAAGAATGCCCCCTTGTGCCCGTCACCTTCCTTGGTATAAACAGATCCTCAGCGAGATATTTGTATTGTCCCCTTATATACTTATACATGGTTATTAGATCGCCCCTCAGTCGTCTTTTTTCTAGACTAAATAATCCTAATTTCGCTAATCTATCTGGGTATTGTAGTTCTCCCATCCCCTTTATTAATTTTGTTGCCCTCCTTTGTACTCTCTCTAGTTCCATTATATCCTTCCTGAGCACCGGTGCCCAAAACTGGACACAGTACTCCATGTGCGGTCTAACTAGGGATTTGTACAGAGGCAGTATAATGCTCTCATCATGTGTATCCAGACCTCTTTTAATGCACCCCATGATCCTGTTTGCCTTGGCAGCTGCTGCCTGGCACTGGCTGCTCCAGGTAAGTTTATCATTAACTAGGATCCCCAAGTCCTTCTCCCTGTCAGATTTACCTGTCAGTTTGTTTTTTTTTACTTTTAGGATGGTAACCAGGGTAAACATCGGGTTACTAAGCGCGGCCCTGCGCTTAGTTACCCGATGTTTACCCTGGTTACCGGCATCGTTGGTCGCTGGAGAGCGGTCTGTGTGACAGCTCTCCAGCGACCAAACAGCGACGCTGCAGCGATCCGGATCGTTGTCGGTATCGCTGCAGCGTCGCTAAGTGTGACGGTACCTTTAGTATAGTAGACATGTGTCATGCTAGGTCATGAGTTGGGACAACATGTCTTTGATGCAGTGGAGTAAATTCAGTCTGGAAGACCAAGGAACCCAATGAATCATTGGTGCAAGGCATGGAGTTTGCATAGAGATTATTGATGAACGAACGGGCTGTGGTAAGGAGTTATCCAAGCATGCTCATGTGCTATCCAAGTGTCTTTGGCGTGCTCGAAAAATATGTTTGAGTCCCCGCAACTGCAAGTTTTGCAGCTGTTCGACTGCAGCAATACATGCAGAGATTGCATGCATGTGTTGAGGCACTTGAAGAGTCATGAGACATGCAGCCACAGGGATTCAAATACATTGTTTGAGCACGCCGATGACACTTGGACAGCACATGAGCATGCTCGGATAACTCCTTACCCGAGCACATTCGCTCATCACTAATAGAGATATGTTTCAATATGGCAGAAATCAGGCTGTTGCAGACCTCAAATCTGAGCATTTTATGCTGTATATACTTTGATCAAGATGTGTTGACTATATGAAATGCATTGTTTGCTAAGATTGGATCACTTGCAGTAGCATATGTAATTGGGAAGATCTATCTATTAAAAATGTTCAGGTGTCCATAGCTTAAGTTTCAGGTCTCATCTTTTAAAGGCTTTTCATGATTTGTGGTTAGGGGAAACTGCTTAATCTTTTATATGCCCTCCATGGAGAAACACCAAGCTTGCCCATCCTAATCTATAAGCAGCAAATCAACCTTGTATCCTCTGCATGCTTGCAGGTTTTCTCCATTAATGTGTTATCTATGTCAGGCTACACAAGGCTCTGGTTATACAAGTTCACAAACCCATTCACAAGCACTTGGTGCACGTACATGACAGTAATTGATATTTTGAAACCTTGAAAAATATTGCTTGAATTTGTGAAGAAAAACAAATGGTTCGTTTTGGTGCCCTGTAGTTTTAGTATTATTTCTGCGAAATGGCTTGACATTTCCAGCTGTCACACAGCTTGACTTTCAGTCGTTCAGTGTGGTTAAACTGCAAAGTATTTGTCCTGCGAATATACAGTGACCAAACAAGCAAATTTATACCTACAACAGATTTTTTTCAGTATGCAAAGTCAACTTGATTTTACAATTTTAAGATTCTCCTCCAGGTTTTCTGTTTCATAAAACTGTCTAAAACTTACTTTGTGGTCTAGATTTTTAGAACACCCATTCTATTGAAATATATTATTGTTGTAAAAATTGCACGCAAAACACAATTTATGGGGTGCAAGTAACAACAGATGTTTCTTAAGGCCTCTCACTGTTCCGATCGTGCCTAGAAAACCAATTCCGGTACTGATGCTGGAGCTCCCAGCTGCTACTACAGAGAAAAGCAGGCTGAATACCTGGCATAGTTAGACATCTAAACATTGCTTGTCCATAACTAAGCTGATTATTTACACATACAGCTATATTTATTTTGCAAATACCCTCTCATCTGTCAAATTATATAAGGCAAGCTAATTGGAATAAATATAAAAATATATATATGAATTAGGGGGCGCAGAGGGTTGTGATGCATGTTTGCCTACAGGCTCAATACTGTTGAATTCACAGCAGGAAGATCACAAAAATTGTAGTCACTGGGATTCAAATTTTTAATAAGGGGTTTGCTACTTGGTCGACAAAGCTATGCTTGAGGCGTGTAATGCATGCAGCAGAAAATTATTCTCACTCTAATTATCTATTAAATATATGACAATGTTTCAAATGTACATTGCAGATGTAAACTCTCCACCTAAATGTTAAAATATTTGGTTTGCTCTACTATGAATATACAGTAATCACTCACACATACATATTTACATATATACACTACATTAGACTTATCTATTACTCATTGGCCTATATACAAACATTTAGTAATAGAGAAAGAGAAAAGTGGTAGAGTTGTATGCGCCAATTCTCCAATATGTTTGCCAAACTGTACACTATCACAGTAACACTTATAGATACTGGAACAGAACCAGTCAGTACAGAAGTACTGTACTAGACATAAGCTTAGCCTATAAATACAGTGCCAAAACTAAGCTTAGTATATAATTACAAAAACAAAGTAAGCATATACAAATGATTCTAAATATCAGTTTAGCAAATAGATACAGTACTAAAGGTACCGTCACACTAAGCGACGCTGCAGCGATACCGACAACGATCCGGATCGCTGCAGCGTCGCTGTTTGGTCGCTGGAGAGCTGTCACACAGACAGCTCTCCAGTGACCAACGATCCCGAGGTCCCCGGTAACCAGGGTAAACATCGGGTAACTAAGCGCAGGGCCGCGCTTAGTAACCCGATGTTTACCCTGGTTACCATCCTAAAAGTAAAAAAACAAACGCTTCATACTTACCTACCGCTGTCTGTCCTCGGCGCTCTGCTTCTCTGCTCTGGCTGTGAGCGCCGGGCAGCCGGAAAGCAGAGCGGTGACGTCACCGCTCTGCTTTCCGGCCGCTGTGCTCACAGCCAGACAAGAGAAGCAGAGCGCCGAGGACAGACAGCGGTAGGTAAGTATGTAGCGTTTGTTTTTTTACTTTTAGGATGGTAACCAGGGTAAACATCGGGTTACTAAGCGCGGCCCTGCGCTTAGTTACCCGATGTTTACCCTGGTTACCAGCGAAGACATCGCTGAATCGGTGTCACACACGCCGATTCAGCGATGTCTGCGGGGAGTCCAGCGACGAAACAAAGTTCTGGACTTTCTTCCCCGACCAGCGACAGCACAGCAGGGGCCTGATCGCTGCTGCCTGTCACACTGGACGATATCGCTAGCGAGGACACTGCAACGTCACGGATCGCTAGCGATATCGTCTAGTGTGACGGTACCTTTAGACTAAACTCAATCCAGACTAAACTAGGAAAATCAGTACTGATTTTAAGCAGTCTAAGGCAGAATACAGTGGCTTGCGAAAGTATTCACTTTCCTTCGCTTTTTACCTATTTTGTTACATTTCAACCTCTGTTTAAATATGTTTGTAATCCGATTTGTGTGTGATGCATCAACACTAAATGTCTATATTGGTGAAGTGAGATAAATATAGGCATAAGTTAAATTTATAGGCTCAAATAACTAAAAATCCACATGTGCGTAAGTATTCACCTCTTTTGCAATGAAACCCCTAAAAATTTCTGGTGCAAGCAATTAACTTCATAAGTCACATGTTAAGTGAAAGGAAGTCCACCTGTGTGCAATCTAAGAGTCACATGATCAGTCAGTATATACACACCTTTTTCTCAAAGGCCACAGAGCTGCACCACCATTTGGAAAGAGGCACCACTAACAAACATCATGAAGACCAAGGAGATATCCAGACTTGTCAGGGACAAAGTTGTTGAAAAGAACAAGTTAGGGTTGGGTTATAAAATATATCCTAATCTGAGATGATCCTTCAGAGCACCATTATCCAAATCCATTATCATCAAATGGAAAGAACATGGTACCACAAGAAATCTGCCAAGAGAGGGCCACCCACCAAAACTCTCAGCCCGGTCAAGGAGGGCATTAATCAGAGAAGCAGCACAGAGACAATTGGTAACCCTGAAGGAGCTGCAGAGTTCCCAATCAGAAACTGGAGTATCTGTCCATATGACCACAATAAGCCATACACTCCATAGAGCCAGCCTTTGGGCAGAAAAAAGCGTTGTAAGGCTCGTTTTGAGTTTGCAAAAGGACATGTGGGAGACTCCTCCAAATGTATGGAGGAAGATGCTGTGTTAAGAAGTGACCAATATTAAACTTGTTGACCACCAAGGTAAATGCTATGTCTGACACGAAACCAACCCAGCTAATCAACCCAAGAGCAGCATGAAAGTGAAACATGGTGGTGACAGCATCATGGTGTGGGGATGATTTAACAACAGGGACAGTAAAAATGGACCGAGTCGAAAGGAAGATAAATGGTGTGAAGCAAAACCTGTTTCAGTCTGTCAGTGATTGGAGACTGGAACGGAAGTTCACCTTCCAACAAGACAATGACCCAAAGCATACTGCTAGAGCAACACTGGAATGGTTTAAGGGAAAATTAGTACCGTAAATGTTTTGTAGTAACTCAATCAAAGCCCAGACCTTAATCCAACTGAGAATCTATGGACAGACCAGAAGATTGCTGTTCTCTAGAGGGAACCATCTAACGTGAAGGAGCTGAAGCATGTTTGCACTGAGGAATGGGCAAAAATGACAGTGACCGGATATGGAAAGCTCATAGAGACTTATCCAAAGTGACAAAATGAGACTCTACACAGTACTGACTTTATTGGGGTGAATATATATGCACATGACAATTTTTAGTTATTTGATCCTGTAAATTTAATTTATGCCTATATTTTTCTCACTTTACTTTACCAACTTAGATAATTTAGTGCTGATGCATCACACACAAATCGGATCCCAACAATATTTAGGCACTGGTTTTAGTGTAACAAAATAGGTAAAAAGCCAAGGTGGGGGTTGTGTTGAATACTTTTGCATGCCATTGTAAATAAATGTATATATTGACTCACAAGCTGTGATTTTTCAGACTGGAGTTGTTTTCTTTACCCTTTACTCTCTACCGAATCCAGATTTTTACAACCTCTCCTGGTTCTGCAGAGTTTTTTCCTCTTACTTTACTAGATCTACCATGTGATTTAGCTGGGGTTTTGGCAGAGATACAGGTATAATGAGACTGTTATTGGGAGAGGGGGTGAACAAGGGCATCAAAGCACCTGGTAGGAGCAAGGAAGAAGGGACTATGAAGTACCTGGTGGAAAATGGACAGCAGTAATAGCAGCCTTCTAATTTTCTTTTGAGGGGGGGGGGGTGGCAAAAATGCTAGGAAGCAGCCCTCTTTATAAACACTATTTATTTAAGAATGCCCCATAATATTTTACCTTTTACACTGTATATTTTCGCAGACCGAGTTGTCTGCGTCATATCATGGAGACATGATCTATTTTGATCTGAGTCACAGATCTATGGGTCCATGAAAAGAGGAGATTTCTGTATATCTAAATACAATCCTGTGCTGTGTTCTATAATGGACTCTTTCAGTTTGCCCACTGAGCATTTGAACTCCTGACAGTCATATCATGTACATCATAGATATATAATCTTTCCCAGTTTCAAGTTGCTATTTTGAAACTGTTAAAATATATGGAATTCTGTTCTTTGCCCAGTTTCGGTGCCAGGTGTAACTAGGACCACTCAAATTCAGGTGTGGCTGTTTTTGCTTTCTTTTCGCAAAATAAGTCAACATTTTTTACTTGCTTTTTTCTTCAATGAACCTGTCGGGGCATGGTGACTTTATCAGAAAGTAATGTTTGAGAATATTGTAAAAAACAAAACAAAATCCAGCTCACCATACCGACATTCCCAGGAGCTCGGAGCACTGTTATGTTTGCTAATGACAGGTGTTATGAAGGCAATCCAGAAACACAGTGTGCTTAGCGATCAGAGCGCACACAGTGATCTGACAAATACCCAAAAATACAAGAACGAGCTCTGAGACGTGGAAACTCTGTAGACTGCACACCTGATCCTATCCTAAACACAACTAAAAGCGGCTGTGGATTGCGCCTAACAACTACCTAGGCAACTCGGCACAGCCTAAGAAACTAGCTAGCCTGAAGATAGAAAAATAGGCCTGACTTGCCCCAGAGAAATTCCCCAAAGGAAAAGGCAGCCCCCCACATATAATGACTGTGAGTAAGATGAAAAGACAAAACGTAGGGATGAAATAGATTCAGCAAAGTGGGGCCCGATATTCTAGGACAGAGCGAGGACAGTAAAGCGAACTTTGCAGTCTACAAAAAACCCTAAAGCAAAACCACGCAAAGGGGGCAAAAAAAACCCACCGTGCCGAACTAACGGCACGGCGGTACACCCTTTGCGTCTCAGAGCTTCCAGCAAAACAAAAGACAAGCTGGACAGAAAAAAAGCAACAAAAAAGCAAAAGGCACTTAGCTATACAGAGCAGCAGGTCACAGGAACAATCAGGAGAAGCTCAGATCCAACACTGAAACATTGACAAGGAGCAAGGATAGCAGCATCAGGCGGAGTTAAGTAATGAAGCAGCTAACGAGCTCACCAGAACACCTGAGGGAGAAAGCTCAGAAGCTGCAGTACCACTTGTGACCACAGGAGTGAATTCAGCCACAGAATTCACAACAGTACCCCCCCCTTGAGGAGGGGTCACCGAACCCTCACCAGAGCCCCCAGGCCGACCAGGATGAGCCGCATGAAAGGCACGAACAAGATCGGAAGCATGAACATCAGAGGCAAAAACCCAGGAATCATCTTCCTGAGCATAACCCTTCCATTTAACCAGATACTGGAGTTTCCGTCTAGAAACACGAGAATCCAAAATCTTCTCCACAATATACTCCAATTCCCCCTCCACCAAAACCGGGGCAGGAGGCTCAACAGATGGAACCATAGGTGCCACGTATCTCCGCAACAACGACCTATGGAATACATTATGTATGGAAAAGGAGTATGGGAGGGTCAAACGAAAAGACACAGGATTGAGAACCTCAGAAATCCTATACGGACCAATAAAACGAGGTTTAAATTTAGGAGAGGAAACCTTCATAGGAATATGACGAGAAGATAACCAAACCAGATCCCCAACACGAAGTCGGGGACCCACACGGCGTCTGCGATTAGCGAAAAGTTGAGCTTTCTCCTGGGACAAGATCAAATTGTCCACTACCTGAGTCCAGATCTGCTGCAACCTATCCACCACAAAATCCACACCAGGAAAGTCCGAAGACTCAACCTGTCCTGAAGAGAAACGAGGATGGAACCCAGAATTGCAAAAAAATGGAGAAACCAAGGTAGCCGAGCTGGCCCGATTATTAAGGGCGAACTCAGCCAACGGCAAAAAGGACACCCAATCATCCTGGTCTGCAGAAACAAAACATCTCAGATATGTTTCCAAGGTCTGATTGGTTCGTTCGGTCTGGCCATTAGTCTGAGGATGGAAAGCCGAGGAAAAGGATAGGTCAATGCCCATCCTACCACAAAAGGCTCGCCAAAACCTTGAAACAAACTGGGAACCTCTGTCAGAAACAATATTCTCAGGAATGCCATGCAACCGAACTACATGCTGAAAGAACAAAGGTACCAAATCAGAGGAGGAAGGCAATTTAGCCAAGGGCACCAGATGGACCATTTTAGAAAAGCGATCACAGACCACCCAAATGACTGACATCTTTTGAGAAACGGGAAGGTCAGAAATGAAATCCATCGAAATATGTGTCCAAGGCCTCTTTGGGACCGGCAAGGGCAAAAGCAACCCACTGGCACGAGAACAGCAGGGCTTAGCCCTAGCACAAATCCCACAGGACTGCACAAAAGTACGTACATCCCGTGACAGAGATGGCCACCAGAAGGATCTAGCCACTAACTCTCTGGTACCAAAGATTCCAGGATGACCAGCCAACACCGAACAATGAAGTTCAGAGATAAGTTTATTAGTCCACCTATCAGGGACGAACAGTTTCTCTGCTGGACAACGATCAGGTTTATTCGCCTGAAATTTTTGCAGCACCCGCCGCAAATCAGGGGAGATGGCAGACACAATGACTCCTTCCTTGAGGATACCCGCTGGCTCAGATAAACCCGGAGAGTCGGGCACAAAACTCCTAGACAGAGCATCCGCCTTCACATTTTTAGAGCCCGGAAGGTACGAAATCACAAAGTCGAAGCGGGCAAAAAATAACGACCAACGGGCCTGTCTAGGATTCAAGCGCTTGGCAGACTCGAGATAAGTCAAGTTCTTATGATCAGTGAATACCACCACGCGATGCTTAGCTCCTTCAAGCCAATGACGCCACTCCTCGAATGCCCACTTCATGGCCAGCAACTCTCGATTGCCCACATCATAATTACGCTCAGCGGGCGAAAACTTCCTGGAAAAGAAAGCACATGGTTTCATCACTGAGCAATCAGAACCTCTCTGTGACAAAACCGCCCCTGCTCCAATCTCAGAAGCATCAACCTCGACCTGGAACGGAAGAGAAACATCTGGCTGACACAACACAGGGGCAGAACAAAAACGACGCTTCAACTCCTGAAAAGCTTCCACAGCAGCAGAAGACCAATTAACCAAATCAGCACCCTTCTTGGTCAAATCGGTCAATGGTTTGGCAATGCTAGAAAAATTACAGATGAAGCGACGATAAAAATTAGCAAAGCCCAGGAACTTTTGCAGACTTTTCAGAGATGTCGGCTGAATCCAATCCTGGATGGCTTGGACCTTAACTGGATCCATCTCGATAGTAGAAGGGGTAAAGATGAACCCTAAAAATGAAACTTTCTGCACACCGAAGAGACACTTTGATCCCTTCACAAACAAAGAGTTAGCACGCAGGACCTGAAAAACCATTCTGACCTGCTTCACATGAGACTCCCAATCATCTGAGAAGATCAAAATGTCATCCAAGTAAACAATCAGGAATTTATCCAGATACTCACGGAAGATGTCATGCATAAAAGACTGAAACACAGATGGAGCATTGGCAAGTCCGAATGGCATCACTAGATACTCAAAATGACCCTCGGGCGTATTGAATGCAGTTTTCCATTCATCTCCTTGCCTGATTCTCACCAGATTATACGCACCACGAAGATCTATCTTAGTGAACCAACTAGCCCCCTTAATCCGAGCAAACAAGTCAGATAACAATGGCAAGGGATACTGAAATTTAACAGTGATCTTATTAAGAAGGCGGTAATCAATACACGGTCTCAGCGAACCATCCTTCTTGGCTACAAAGAAGAACCCTGCTCCCAGTGGTGATGACGATGGGCGAATATGTCCCTTCTCCAGGGATTCCTTCACATAACTGCGCATAGCGGCGTGTTCGGGCACGGATAAATTAAATAATCGACCTTTAGGGAATTTACTACCAGGAATCAAATTGATAGCACAATCACAATCCCTATGCGGAGGTAGAGCATCGGACTTGGGCTCTTCAAATACATCCTGATAATCAGACAAGAACTCTGGGACCTCAGAAGGGGTGGATGACGAAATCGACAAAAATGGAACATCACCATGTACCCCCTGACAACCCCAGCTGGATACCGACATGGAATTCCAATCCAATACTGGATTATGGGTTTGTAGCCATGGCAACCCCAACACGACCACATCATGCAGATTATGCAACACAAGAAAGCGAATAACTTCCTGATGTGCAGGAGCCATGCACATGGTCAGCTGGGCCCAGTATTGAGGTTTATTCTTGGCCAAAGGTGTAGCATCAATTCCTCTTAATGGAATAGGACACCGCAAAGGCTCCAAGAAAAACCCACAACGTTTAGCATAATCCAAATCCATCAGATTCAGGGCAGCGCCCGAATCCACAAACGCCATGACAGAAAACGATGACAAAGAGCATATCAAGGTAATGGACAGAAGGAATTTGGACTGTACAGTACCAATGACGGCAGACCTAGCGGACCGCTTAGTGCGCTTAGGACAATCAGAAATAGCATGAGTGGAATCACCACAGTAGAAATACAGACCATTCAGACGTCTGTATTCCTGCCGTTCAACTCTAGTCATAGTCCTATCGCACTGCATAGGCTCAGGTTTAACCTCAGGCAGTACCGCCAAATGGTGCACAGATTTACGCTCGCGCAAGCGTCGACCGATCTGAATGGCCAAAGACAAAGACTCATTCAAACCAGCAGGCATAGGAAATCCCACCATGACATCCTTAAGAGCCTCAGAGAGACCCTTTCTGAACAAAGCTGCCAGCGCAGATTCATTCCACTGAGTGAGTACTGACCATTTCCTAAATTTCTGACAATATACTTCTATATCATCCTGACCCTGGCACAAAGCCAGCAAATTTTTCTCAGCCTGATCCACTGAATTAGGCTCATCGTACAGCAATCCGAGCACCAGGAAAAACGCATCGACACTACTCAATGCAGGGTCTCCTGGCGCAAGAGAAAATGCCCAGTCTTGAGGGTCGCCGCGCAAAAAAGAAATAATAATCAAAACCTGTTGAATAGGATTACCAGAAGAATGAGGTTTCAAGGCCAGAAATAGCTTACAATTATTTTTGAAACTTAGAAACTTAGTTCTATCTCCAAAAAACAAATCAGGAATAGGAATTCTTGGTTCTAACATAGATTTCTGATCAATAGTATCTTGAATTTTTTGTACATTTATAACGAGATTATCCATTGAAGAGCACAGACCCTGAATATCCATGTCCACACCTGTGTCCAGAATCACCCAAATGTCTAGGGGAAAAAAAAAAAAGTGAACACAGAGCAGAAAAAAAAAAAAAAAAAATCATGTCAGAACTTTTTCTTTCCCTCTATTGAGAATCATTAGTTTGGCTCCTTGTACTGTTATGTTTGCTAATGACAGGTGTTATGAAGGCAATCCAGAAACACAGTGTGCTTAGCGATCAGAGCGCACACAGTGATCTGACAAATACCCAAAAATACAAGAACGAGCTCTGAGACGTGGAAACTCTGTAGACTGCACACCTGATCCTATCCTAAACACAACTAAAAGCGGCTGTGGATTGCGTCTAACAACTACCTAGGCAACTCGGCACAGCCTAAGAAACTAGCTAGCCTGAAGATAGAAAAATAGGCCTGACTTGCCCCAGAGAAATTCCCCAAAGGAAAAGGCAGCCCCCCACATATAATGACTGTGAGTAAGATGAAAAGACAAAACGTAGGGATGAAATAGATTCAGCAAAGTGGGGCCCGATATTCTAGGACAGAGCGAGGACAGTAAAGCGAACTTTGCAGTCTACAAAAAACCCTAAAGCAAAACCACGCAAAGGGGGCAAAAAAAACCCACCGTGCCGAACTAACGGCACGGCGGTACACCCTTTGCGTCTCAGAGCTTCCAGCAAAACAAAAGACAAGCTGGACAGAAAAAAAGCAACAAAAAAGCAAAAGGCACTTAGCTATACAGAGCAGCAGGTCACAGGAACAATCAGGAGAAGCTCAGATCCAACACTGAAACATTGACAAGGAGCAAGGATAGCAGCATCAGGCGGAGTTAAGTAATGAAGCAGCTAACGAGCTCACCAGAACACCTGAGGGAGAAAGCTCAGAAGCTGCAGTACCACTTGTGACCACAGGAGTGAATTCAGCCACAGAATTCACAACAGAGCACGGAACCGCTGTGTCAGGGCGTGGACGAACATGATTAAGGGTGCTTAGTCACCGGAAACGCGTTGACCTTGGTTTTAATTTTTTTGTATGCTGATGTTTTGTCCTTTCACTATATTTTAAGTGAAATAAACTATGGATTTTTCACTATTTCGTTGAGCTGGATCTCCTTCTCTTTCTTGAGAATATTGTCCCATACATAAAATCTTCAACAGTCTTTTGAAAAACAGTGTGCTAATCGGCTCAAACCTATACATAAATGAAATACTTGGGGCACAATTTTTTTTTAATGGCTGTTACATATATATATATATATATATATATATATATGTGCACTATGATAGACAAATTATTAGTTCATGACACATTACTGATATTTATGTTGTGCTACAGTGTATGTTGACACAGAATGTCATCATTTAAGTACGGTATATGCGGTTGCATGACTACACTGTATGTCAAGCATATAATAGGTAGACAGGCTTAATAATGTCTATGATTTGTTACCGGTCCCTTAAATACACAGATCCTATCTGGACCAGCTGTCTCTGAGCAAAGTGTGCCTAAGAAACACATGCATCAGAGGTCGTGGAGCTCGCATTGCTTTTTCTGCAGTTGACTGGTTACCTTGTTTTACCATTCATATTTTTGGATGATTTTGGACTACTGTTTTATTGGAGACCTTTTTTATTAAGTTTTCATCATAATAGATGTCTGTAAAGTGCTGTGGAATTAATGGCGCTATATGGCTATGTGCATACGTTGCGGATTGGTGTGCTGATTTTTCAGCACTGTTTTGGCAAAATCTGCAGGTAAACCGCATTTGCAGCGGATTTACCACAGTTTTTGTGCGGATTCCACCTGCGGTTTTACACCTGCGGATTCCTATTGAGGAGCAGGTGTAAATCACTGCGGAATCTGCACAAAGAATTGACGTGCTGCGGAATAAACAACGCTGCGTTTCCACGCTTTTTTTCCACAACATGTGCACTGCAGATTTTGTTTTCCATACGTTTACATGGTACTGTACAACACATGGAAAACAGCTGTAGATCTGCTGCATCAAATCCGCTGCGGATCCGCAGCAAAATCCGCAACGTGTGCACATACCCTACAAGTGAGAAAAATAAATAATATCCATTGCCCATCCAGTCGACCATCCTGTGTAATTCTTTCATGTCTTTCTAGGTATTGACTGTCATGCATACTTTTGTACCCCAGCTGTCTATTTTACCCCCTTTAAGTGTGAATTTATATTTTTTTATGGATTTCCATTTCCAACATTAATAAATGTGGTGTGTTTTTTTTTCATGCCTGGTCCTACAGATCTTCTCTTCAAAAAGTTTGGCTTTCTGTCTCCAAATATTCCTTTTATTTTCCTGGCGACTAAACAAGCTATCCTCAGCTTGGATAAAACTGGGTTTAGACCTCTCGTAAGTCAAACGATGAATCTCGTGGTGTGTAATCAATGACAAACTATCAGCTATAGGACACGTTCACATGTTCACTAATTGGTCAGTATTTTATATCAGTTTATGTAAGCCAATCAGGAGTGGAACAATCAGAGGAAAAGTATAATAGAAACATGTCACCATTTCAGAATTTATCACCCACTCCTGGTTTTGGTTTACAAATACTGATGTAAAATACTGACCAAATACTGGAAGTGTGAACGTGCCCCAAATGACAGACTGCTTTTGCCACACCACCACTATGCCTAGAGGCTTCTACAAACCCTGCTTCCTCCTAATAAACTACATCCATCAAGCAGAACTCGACTCCTTCTTGAGCACCCCCTCTTGACCCTTCTTCTTTACTGTCGCCAGCCTTTCCCCTTTACCTGGTTATCTTGACAAATTGTTACTCTGTTTGACTTTCAATAAAAATCTACTGTTGAAAAAAGTGTTGTTTTCTACACATCACATTGGACTATTACATATTGCAGGTGTAACTGGTACTGTAAGGCCATGTTCACACAGTGCGTTTTTTTCTGCGGAACCGCAGTGTTTTTGCCGCTGCGGTTCCGCAGCTGTTTTCCATGCAGGGTACAGTACACTGTACCCTATGGAAAACAGGAACCACTGTGCACATGATGCGGGAATCGGGAAAAAAAGCCGCGCTGAATAGCCGCGGTAAAAAAAAAGTACCATGTCACTTCTTTTTTCGGAGCCGCAGCGGTTCTGCACCCATAGACCTCCATTGTGAGGTCAAACCCGCAGTAAAACCCGCAGATCAAAAATATATCTGCGGGTTTTATTGCGGTTTGTGGTGCCGAACCGCTGCAGCAGGAAGTGCGGGGAAGCGGTCGGAAGTGCGTGGGCGGAGTGTGGCTGCCCCGATCCCACCCCCCCATGCTCCGATGCCCCTCCCCCCGTGCTCCGATGCCCCCCCCGTGCTCCGATGCCCCCCCCGTGCCCTAATCTCCCCCCCTTATACTTACCCGGCCTCCCGGTGTCCGTCCGGCCGTCTTCTCCCTGGGCGCCGCCATCTTGCAGCAGATTCGTTCCAAAGTGCATTTTGATCACTGAGTGATCAAAATAAAAAAATAGTAAATGACACCCCCCCCCCCCTTTGTCACCCCCATAGGTAGGGACAATAAAAAAATTAAGAATTTTTTTTTCCCCACTAAGGTTAGAATAGGGTTAGGGTTAGGGTTAGGGGTAGGGTTAGGGTTAGGGGTAGGGGTAGGGTTAGGGGTAGGGGTAGGGTTAGGGGTAGGGTTAGGGTTAGGGTATTTTCAGCCATTTTAACCCTAAAAAACTTCCTAGAAAACACACAGACTCTGCATAGAAAACTGCATAAAAAAAAGGATCAAAAAACGCATCAAAAAACGCACCAAAAAAGCACAAAAAAAGGACCAAAAAAAGGACCTGCGTTTTCTGCCAAGAGCTGCGGTTTCAGTCCTGAAAAAAAAAGGATGGAAATCAGGAACGTGTGAACATACCCTAAGGCTGCATTCACACATGTGACGCATCCTAGTACTGTCCATTATTTTCTCAAACCGCACACGTTTCCATAGCATTTCATTGATACGTCGCAAACGCATATCTGTTTTAAAAACATATTGGTGTCTCTGGTCCATGAGATTCAAAGCATAATCCATAGATTGTAAGCTTGCGAGCAGGGCCCTCACTCCTATGGTATCTGTTGATTTGTGATTATTATTATGCTTTAATGTCTTTTATTGTCTGTACAAGTCCACTCTAAAATGTAAAGTGCAGCGGAATAGGTTGACGCTATAGAAATAAAATTATTATTATTATTATCTCCTATTCTCATCTGTTTTGCTGATCAGAATCAGCCATTTAGGTTTATGGGGATCTATATACAACGGATAACACGCTGAAGACATACTTTGTACTTCAGAATTCCTTCTGTTATTACCTGATCCATTTCTAAGAGTTTATGGATAAAAAGTTCAGCCAGTTTACCTGCTTCCATGGAAAAAAAAAATCAACGGTAACACACGGATGAATGAAAGTAGCCTTAGGGTATGTGCACACGTGCATGGAACCTCTGCGTATTTTTCCGCACCTCTTTTGAGAAATCCACAGGTAAACTGGATTTCGAAATCTTTTGCCCCACCTTGCCCAGCCGACACCTAGCTTTCCTATGAAAAGGTCTTGCCTGTGGACTATTCTGAATGACTTTTCCAATCTCGTAATTTGCAGCACCTGATTGTCCAGCAGTCCAGCGGCTTCCACCTGCGCTTTTACACCTGCAGTTTCCTATTATGGAGCAGGTGTAAACCGCTGTGGAATCCGCACAAAGAATTGACATGCTGCGGAATAAACAACGCTACGTTTCCGTGTGTTTTTTTCTGCAGCATGTGCACTGCGGATTTTGTTTTCCATAGGTTTACAAGGTACTGTAGACTCATGGAAAACTGCTGTGAATCCGCAGCGGCCAATCCACTGCGGATCTGCAGCAAAATCCGCAACGTGTTCACATAGCCTTAAAGCTTGTTAAAGCTTGTTAAAGAAAGTCACCTCGACCACGCATGCACCCTCAGTTTTTTCATACAGCATTTATTTCACCTAGTATATAAATCAGTTCCTGCACTAATTTTTCACGGGCAATATGCATAAATTAAGCAGTGAAATCTCAAATCTACGCATTCTGCATTGCATTGATAAACAAGTACCGTAATTAATTTGTCACACTCCTCAATGGTGAACAAAAAAAACAGTTTAAAGTTTGTGATTACCTTGTGACTTTCTGGCTCCCGTATCTTCCACCGCTCTCCTTCAAGGATTAGCTGCTGATGAATAAACTGTTTGAAAGTTTCACAATGCGACAGCTGGGCTGATTTCATTGAGCAATGAGTTTGGAGTTCAGGAAGTAACAGCAGTTACAAAATGTCCTTATCTTTGTAATTAAAATCGTCTCAAAGGGCATTTGGAAAGGAAATCATATTGCCCACATAACTGAGTTCTCCAAGTCTACAGACTGTAAGCACTAGTATTGCTGGGAATTTATTTAGGAAGCATATATATAATATTTAACAGCCCTTTTTCCTTGAAAAGGGAAATAAAATTATCTATGATGAGGCAAGGCAACTATACAAGTCTTGCCTATTACAGAAATAAGTAAGGAAACATCCCTGGCTAATTCAGACTCTTCTGCAGATAGATGAATTGAATGAATCCAGATGAAGACGATGAAAATAATCAACTGTTCAAAAAAAAAAAAAAACACAAACAAAGAATCTCATGTGGATAGTTCCCATGGTTACTGAACATGTAGCAATTAAAGCCAAGATGAAAAAGATAAAGAAAGCAATATAACAGTCTTTCTTATACAGCAATAAAATATTTTTCCTCTCCAAGTCTTTCCAATGAAGATTGAGGTCAAATGAATGTTGTAACTAGTAGGAAAAATGTTAAATGCCGCACTATGCTCTATTGTGGAGACAAAACATAGATTCGAGTATTTTCCATGGAAACCTTGCCCACAAGACCACTTTATTAGTTTCTAAACATGTAGAATGTCAATACTAAAGCAAAACAGTTTTACCATCAATGCAGCGATTTATAAGCATAAGCTAATCAGCCTCTACATCCAGTTAGTCTTTTTATATTAAAAGGAACATGTCATGTAAAAAACGCTATAAACCTGAAAGTATTAGGTTAATCTGCAGGTTAATAGCTTTCTGATGCTGTCTGGCACCTAAACTGAGAGCTCCACTACCGGAAAGAAATTCATTTTGTTCCTCGAGTCCCGATAGGCTCAGGCTTTCAGTCATAGAGGTTTCAGTCGCATTCCGTTTAATGGATGCGTTTCTAAGCGGCACTAACACTATGTAACGGATCTGTTAACGCACCCATAGACTTCATGCATTAGGATGCGTTACGCTAATTGAAGTTTATGGGCGCGTTAACGGATACTTTGTGACGCACCCTCGAATGTGGACTACCATACCACGTTTTTGGGTACGTTACGGCGAACGCACAGCGAATGGAGGCTGTGCATTTACCATCCATTACCACATCCTCGCAGAAACCTCGCAAACCTAGACATTCACAGACTCTCAGGCTCTCTCCTACCCCTGTCCTCCATATCTTCACTCCACGACACGGACAGCGCCACCGCTTTCTATAACTCCACCCTCACATCAGCCATAGACTCAGTCACCCCTCTCATGCATGGCAGAGTGCGACGAACCAATAGGCAACCCTGGCATAACAATCTCACAAAAAAACTTCGACAAGCATCCAGGGTCATGGAGCGGCGTTGGAAGAAAATACGCCTGCCAGACGCCTTCACTGCTTTCAAACAAGCTACACTTGACTTCAAATCAGCCCTCACCTCTGCTAAACAGACCTATTTCACTAACCTTGTATCTTCACTATCCTACAACCCAAAACAACTGTTCAGCACATTTAACTCTCTCCTCCGCCCACCACTGCCACCTCCAACTCCCTTCATCTCTTCCGAGGACTTTGCCACCTACTTCAAAAACAAGATCGACCAAACAAGGCAAACCTTTACTTGTCCACCACCCCAACCACTCCATATACCAGACCTCTGCCCTTCCCTAATAACCTCCCTCTCCAACATCACTGAAGGAAAGCTTACTCGCCTCTTTTCCAATTCACACCTCACCACCTTTGCACTTGACCCCATCCCTTCCCACCTGCTCCCCAGCCTCACTAACACGCTCATTCCAGCTCTAACCCATCTCTTCAACCTATCGCTCTCTTCCGGTACCTTCCCATCTGCTTTCAAACATGCCACCATCACACCCATCCTCAAAAAAACTAACCTTGACCCAACTGCTATGCCCAGCTATGGCCGATATCACTGCTCCCGTTTGCTTCAAAACTCCTTAAGCAGCATGTCCATGCTCAACTTTCCTGCCACCTCTCATCTAACTCTCTTCTTGATAACGTCCAATCTGGCTTCCGCCCCCACCACTCCACTGAAACTGCCCTGACAAAAATTACTAATGACTTAGTCACAGCCAAAGCTAACAGACAGTTCTCCATCCTCCTCCTTCTTGACCTGTCCTCTGCTTTCGACACAGTCGATCACTGCCTACTGTTACAGATTCTCTCTTCCCTTGGCATCAAAGACCTTGCCCTATCCTGGATTGCCTCATACATATCCAACCGCACATTTAGCGTTTCCCACTCCCACACTACCTCCTCATCCCGCCCTCTCTCTGTTGGAGTCCCTCAAGGCTCTGTCCTAGGGCCCCTACTTTTTTCCATCTATACCCTTGGTCTAGGACAACTCATAAAGTCCCATGGCTTCCAGTAGCACCGGTATGCAGACGACACTCAGATCTACCTCTCTGGTCCAGATGTCACCTCCCTGCTGTCCAGAATCCCGAAGTGTGTGTCAGCCATATCCTCCTTCTTCACCTCTCGCTTCCTTAAACTCAATGTAGACAAAACCGAATTCATCATCTTTCCCCCACCTCACGTATCCCCCCTACCTGATCTATCTATTATGGTAAACGGCATCACACTCTCTCCCGCACCTGAAATCCGCTGCCTCGGGGTAACTCTTGACTCTGCCTTGTCCTTCAAACCTCACGTCCAAGCTCTTGCCACCTCCTGTTGCCTCCAACTCAAAAATATTGCCAGAATCCGTTCCTTCCTCAGCCCACAATCTACCAAAACTCTTGTGCATGCTCTCATCATCTCCCGCCTCGATTACTGCAACACCCTCGTCTGTGGCCTCCCAGCTAACTCTCTTGCACCACCTCAGTCTGTTCTCAACTCTGCTGCCCGGCTAATCCCCCTCTCTCCTCACTACTCCCCTGTTTCTCCCCTCTGCAAATCCCTCCACTGGCTCCCAATTCCCCAACGAATCCAGTTCAAACTACTAACACTGATCTACAAAGCCATTCACAACCTGTCCCCTCCCTATATCTCTGAACTAATCTCCCAATATCTTCCCTCACGTAATCTTCGATCCTCCCAAGACCTCCTTCTCTCCTCCACACTTATTCGTTCCTCACACAACCGCCTCCAAGATTTTTCCCGAATATCCCCCATCCCCTGGAATTCCATGCCTCAACACGTCCGATTATCCACCACCCTCGGATCCTTCAGACAGAACCTGAAAACCCATCTCTTCAGGAAAGCCTACAATAACCAAGCCACCGCCGCCTCACCGCCGCCTCACCGCCCCACCCCTACCTTCTGTCTCTTCCCCACTAACCCATAGAATGTAAGTCCGCAAGGACAGGGTCCTCTCCCCTCTGTACCAGTCTGTCACTGTAAACCTGTTTACTGTAAAAGATATCTATAACCCTGTATGTAACCCCTTTCTCATGCAGAGCACCATGGAATTAATGGTGCTATATAAATAAATAATAATAATAATAATTTAACTCTATTGCTAACGCATGCCGACACAATGCAACCATGCATCAATGCATGCATTAGCGCGATTGCAAAAAATAATTTGGGACACATCGTTGGCGCATCCATTTAACTTAATGCCCTAATGCGATGTGAACCTAGCCTATAACTAAAAACCCGAGGCTGCTGGGATGAATAAAGTTCATTTCCTACTAACAGCGAGGCTCTCAGTGTGGACGTCAGGCAGCTTCAGAATGCGATTGACCCGCAGATGAATCCCATATTTGCAGGTTAATAGTGATTCTTATATGACCGGTTCTCTTTAATTACTACTTTAATATAGTGATTTTTTTAGCAATGGGTATAGCAGGAAAAAGCCAATATGCTAAATGACTTTTTTTAACAGTATTTACACAAGAAAATCCCATGGCAGACAACATGATTAGTGATATCAAGAATCTCCCATTAAGGCTGTGTGCCCACGTTGCATTTTTTATGCGTTTCTGACGCGTTTTTTGCTGCAGCGGAAACGCTTAAAGAATGCATTCCCATGCAATCCTATGGGATTCCGCAGTTGCTGTACCCATGCTGCGGTTTATCCCGCTGCAGAATCGCATAGCGGTAAAATCCACAGCATGATCATTATTTCTGCGGAATTGCGGCGATTCCGCCGCCACAGGATTGCATTGAAACTCTCACTTTACTCATGTGACTATGCCCACATTGGTAAAGTGAGCACTTCATCTGCGGATGGTACCCAGGATCTGGAAAGAGGAGACTCTCCTTCAGGCCCGGGGATCCATATTCATGTAAAAAAAAAAGAATTAAAATAAAAAATAGGGATATATTCACCGTCTGATGGCCCCCGGAGTCTTCCTGGCTCTCAGCGATGCACGCGGCAGCATCCGTTCCCAGGGATGCATTGCGCGTATCACCTGGAATGACGTTGAGGTCACACGACTGTGACGTCACAAAGGTCCTTCACGCAAAGCATCCCTGGTAACGGAACGTATCGGGAGCGACGCTGAGGAGATCTGGGGTGAGAATAACCACATTTTTTTTTTTTTTAACATTCTATCTTTTACTATTGATGCTGCATAGCAAGCGATGCTTCAAATCGCTTAGAAAACGCAAGCATTCTGCAAGCTAAAAACGCTTGCAAAACGCTTGTGTTTTGCGGGAAAACGCATGCGAATTCCGCATGCGTTTTACCCGTGGCAGGGAGTTGCGGAAATGCTGCGGACATTTCCTCAGCATTTCTGCAACATGGGCACAGAGCCTAAATGTCACCTGCCTAACCCAGCAGGAAGTACGGCAGCATCTAAAAATGCCTAAAATTGACAAATCTCTGGGCCCAGATGGGATACAACCCGAGTACTGGAGGAATTAAGTACAGTCATTGATAGACCATTATTTTTAATCTTCAATGACTCCATAATAACAGGGTCTGTACCACAGGACTGGCGTATAGCAAATGTGGTGCCAATATTTAAAAAGGGAACAAAAACTGAACTCGGTAATTATAGCCCAGTAAGCTTAACCTCTACTGTGGGTAAAATCCTGGAGGGCATTCTAAGAGATGCTATGCTGAAGTATCTGAAGAGGAATAAGCTCATGACCCAATATCTACATGGGTTTACGAGGTTCCTGTCAGACTAATCTGATAAACCTCTATGAAGAGGTAAGTTATAATAATCTTTATTTTTATATAGCGCTAACATATTCTGCAGCGCTTTACAGTTTCTGGACTGGACCAAGACATGCAGTGGACGTGGTGTATACGGACTTCTCAAAAGCGTTTGATATGGTGCAACACAAAAGGTTGATACATAAAATGAGAACAATGGGGATAGGGGAAAATATGTGTAAGTGGGTTAAGAGCTGGCTCAGGGATAGGAAACAAAGGGTGGTTATTAATGGAGCACACTCGGACTGGGTCGCGGTTAGCAGTGGGGTACCACAGGGGTCAGTATTGAGCCCGCTTCTTTTTAACATATTTATTAATGACCTTGTAGGGGGCATTCAGAGCAGAATTTCAATATTTGCAGATGACACTAAACTCTGCAGGGTAATCAATACAGAGGACAATTTTATATTACAGAATGATTTATATAAACTAGAAGCTTGGGCTGATAAATGGCAAATGAGCTTTAATGGGGATAAATGTAAGGTGATGCACTTGGGCAGAAGTAATAAGATGTATAACTATGTGCTTAATTGTAAAACACTGGGCAAAACCGTCAATGAAAAAGACCTGGGTGTATGGGTGGATGACAAACTCATATTCAGTGGCCAGTGTCAGGCAGCTGCTACAAAGGCAAATAAAATAATGGGATGCATTAAAAGAGGCATAGATGCTCATGAGGAGAATATAATTTTACCTCTATACAAGTCACTAGTTTTACCACACTTAGAATACTGTGTACAGTTCTGGTCTCCGGTGTATAAGAAATACATAGCTGAACTAGAGCGGGTGCAGAGAAGAGCGACCAAGGTTATTAGAAGACTGGGGGGTCTGCAATACCAAGACAGGTTATTACACTTGGGGCTATTTAGTTTGGAAAAACGAAGGCTAAGGGGTGATCTTAAAGTATAAATATATGAGGGGACAGTACAAAGAACTTTCTAATGATCTTTTTACTCATAAACGTGAGACAGGGACAAGGGGGCATCCTCTACATCTGGAGGAAAGAAGGTTTAAGCATAATAAGAGACACAAATTCTTTACTGTAAGAGCAGTGAGACTATGAAACTCTCTGCCATATGATGTTGTAATGAGTGATTCATTACTAAAATTTAAGAGGGGACTGAATACCTTTCTTGAAAAGTATAATGTTACAGGTTATACATATTAGATTCGTTGAGAGAGTGTTGATCCAGGGAACTAGTCTGAATGCCGTATGTGGAGTCGGGAAGGAATTTTTTTCCCCAATGTGGAGTTTACTGTTTGCCACATGGGTTCAAAATGTTAGGGCATGTTAGGTTAGGCTATGGGTTGAACTAGATGGACTTAAAGTCTTCCTTCAACCTTAATAACTATGTTACTATGTATGTTACACCTCTCAATGAGTTCATCTACAGTGATCAGATTGACACCACAGTTGTGTCACAGAATTTTATACCATTGGGCAGTGACGAAAAAACAATTACATTTTTACCACCAAAATTTTGTTTTATCCCCAGATTTTACATTTTCACACTGGTAAATGGGTACAATTGCCACCAGAATTTGTCCCACAATTTCTGCTGAATGTGTAAATACCCCATATGTGGCTGCAGGCCTGCCATCAAGAATTTTGGGGCCCCATACTGGCAACATGTTTTGGCCCCCTTGAGACTCTGCCAAGCTTCACCCCAGCCCCACCTCCAACCCTTGAACCTTCACCAGTCCCATCGCCCACTCATAGAAAAAGTCCACTTCTGCACCACGTCTTCACCAATCGCACATTATCAGTTCCCATCGAATACCATATCACGCATAGCCATCAGCTTTTGTTTTGCAAAAAGATTTTTTTTAAGCTGCCACCAAGACAAGGTAGACACTTTTGGCCGGGCCCTGCCCTACTCTAACCTATTAAACATTTGTTAAAATATCCTGTACTCTTTTTTTAGGTATATTTTTATTTTTGTTTCTTTAAGGGAATGTGACACATACATTTTTTAAAATTAACAATAATACCACATGCAAGGGACAAATCCCGTCACACCATGGCTGGACCACATTACTGCCACATAGTGACCGAATACTACAATACCGATATCTTACAAGCATCGCATGCTCCGGAGCCTGGAAGAAATCATTAGCATAAGGAAAGAATATAACATTTCTCAGCAACAAGACCATTAATATGAGGCATACAGGTAGGACTAGTGTAACATTTCTATTACCTGTATGCCCATATTAATAGGTCATATACAGTACAGACCAAAAGTTTGGACACACCTTCTCATTTAAAGATTTTTTCTGTATTTTCATTACTATGAAAATTGTACATTCACACTGAAGGCATCAAAACTATGAATTAACACATGTGGAATTATATACTTAACAAAAAAGTGTGAAGCAACTGACATTATGTCTTATATTCTAGATTCTTCAAAGTAGCCACCTTTTCCTTTGATGACTGCTTTGCACACTCTTGGCATTCTCTTGATGAGCTTCAAGAGGTAGTCACCGTGAATGGTCTTCCAACAATCTTGAAGGAGTTCCCAGAGATGCTTAGCACTTGTTGGCCCTTTTGCCTTCACTCTGTGGTCCAGCTCACACCAAACCATCTGTAGAGGCCAGGTCATCTGGTGCAGCACTCCATCACTCTCCTCCATGGTCAGATAGCCCTTACACAGCCTGGAAGTGTGTTTGGGGGTCATTGTTCTGTTGAAAAATAAATGATGGTCCAACTAAACGCAAACCGGATGGAATAGCATGCCGCTGCAAGATGCTGTGGTAGCCATGCTGGTTCAGTATGCCTTCAATTTTGAATAAATTCCCAACAGTGTCACCAGCAAAGCACCACCACACCATCACACCTCCTCCTCCATGCTTCACGGTGGGAACCAGGCATGTAGAGTCCATCCGTTCACCTTTTCTGCGTCGCACAAAGACACAGTGGTTGGAACCAACGATTTCAAATTTGGACTCAGCAGACCAAAGCACAGATTTCCACTGGCCTAATGTCCATTCCTTGTGTTCTTTAGCCCAAACAAGTCTCTTCTGCTTGTTTCCTGTCCTTAGCAGTGGTTTCCTAGCAGCTATTTTACCATGAAGGCCAGCTGCACAAAGTCTCCTCTTAACCGTTGTTGTAGAGATCTGTCTGCTGCTAGAACTCTGTGTGGCATTGACCTGGTCTCTAATCTGAGCTGCTGTTAACCTGCAATTTCTGAGGCTGGTGACTTGGATAAACTTATCCTCAGAAGCAGAGGTGACTCTTGGTCTTCCTTTCCTGGGGCGGTCCTCATGTGAGCCAGTTTCTTTGTAACGCTTGATGGTTTTTGCCACTGCACTTGTGGACACTTTCAAAGTTTTCCCAATTTTTTGGACTGACTGGCGTTCATTTCTTAAAGTAATGATGGCCACTCGTTTTTCTTTACTTAGCTGCTTTTTTCTTGCCTTAATACAAATTCTAAAAGTTTATTCAGTTGGACTATCAGCTGTGTATCCACCAGACTTCTGCACAACACAACTGATGGTCCCAACCCTATTTATAAGGCAAGAAATCCCACTTATTAAACCTGACAGGGCACACCCGTGAATTGAAAACCATTCCCAGTGACGAACTCTTGAAGCTCATCAAGAGAATTATATAATTCCACATGTGTTAATTCATAGTTTTGATGCCTTCAGTGTGAATGTACAATTTTCACAGTCATGAAAATACAGAAAAATCTTTAAATGAGAAGGTGTGTCCAAACTTTTGGTCTGTACTGTACATCCTGGGGGTGACAGATTCCCTTTAAAGCACCACTCCAGCATTTTTTTTTACTTCATCGCTGTAGGGGCACCTTGAAATCCAAGACTTCTACCGACTGTCTGATAGTCACCTTCTGGTGTTTTCATCTGTTTTCGCCGCCGCTCCGCTCTATTTCCTGCAGTTTGTGACCTGTCCGCTGCTCCAGTGTTTCATGGAGGGACGCAGAGGCCTCTAATCAATATAAGTCTATAAGAGCCTCTTTATGGCCTCGTTCTTGCCTTGTTTTCGCCTCTTTCTGTCTTTCATAAACTTACATTGAGTTCTTGTGATGTAGCTTCTAACTTCTGGCCAGTCAGAATGTCACGCTCGCGCCCTGACTGGTGGGCGTGAGCTCGGGGGGGGGGGGGTTGTGGCCCCACTGTGCCACAAACCGGACTACCCTGGAAGGGGCGTGACTATGACAGCTGCCTGGGTTTTCACTGGAGCCTCTGATGGTGAGGTCAGGCTTGTGCAGCAGGCAGCTGCCAGGTGCTACTCCAGGGTGGTGTCTGGCTGTGGCTGCTGATCCCACTTGGGAGACAGGAACACTAGGATTGGTGCGGGCATCTGGCAGGACTAGCAGATGAGCACGGATGAGATTCAGACGAGTAGGCTGGCACGGCTGAGACACAAAGCTGGTAGAGACACGGCAGAGGATACAGGGCTGGCAGGAACACGGCAGAGAACACAGGGCTGGCAGGAACACGGCAGAGAACACAGGGCTGGCAGGAACACGGCAGAGAACACAGGGCTGGCAGGAACACGGCAGAGAACACAGGGCTGGCAGGAACGGTGTATGAAGGTATGGTGTATGAAGGAACAGGTAGGGACCTGTTCACACAGGAGGTGCAGGTATGGATATGTAGTATGAATGAACAGGTAGGAACCTGTTCACACAGGAGGTGCAGGAAAGGAAACAAGCCAGAAGGTAAGGAGAATGAAGGAACAGGTTGGGACCTGTTCACACAGGAAGAGAACCGCAAGACTGCGGTCAGGAGCAGTAGAGCAGCAAGAGATAGCGCAGCAATAAAAGCTAAGCAGAGCAGAACCACAAGGAATATGGAAAGGAGCTGCAGCAAGAGATTTCTGCAGCGGCAAAGCAGAGCAGAACCGCAAGGAATGCGGAGAGGAGCTGCAGCAAGAGATTACTGCAGCCACAGAAGCTAAGCAGAGCAGAGCCACAAGGAATGTGGAGAGGAGCTGCAGCAAGAGATTACTGCAGAAGCTTAAGCAGAGTAGAACCGCAAGGAATGCGGAGAGGAGCTGCAGCAAGAGATTTCTGCAGCAGCAGAGCAGAACGGAGCAGAACCGCAGGAGTGCGGAGCAGAGGTAAAGCCACAAAGCTACAGAGCAGGCAGAGCCGCAAGAGTGCGGAGCAAAAGCAGACTGAGAACACAAGGAAACACACAGCAGGGAAGGAAGCCACAGAAAAGGAGACCGAGATAAGACTAAGTACGAACAAGGCAATGGAACAAGACACAAGGACAAAGACACAGGGACCAGGATATTCTGCCTCCTGGAGGGCGGACAACAAGATCAAGGCAAGGTGAAAAGCCTCCAGAGAGGGAGTAACACAGAGCTAGGCCTGGCAAACTCAGAAGCTAAACACAAACTGAGCTAACACATTGCACAGGCCTAGTCCACTGGGTGGAGCTGCACTATATACTGGAGGCCTCTTGGTAATTGGTCATGAACAGATTAGACACGTGCACCTGATTCCTATAAGAACCAGAGAGTTCAGGCGCCGCCCCCCTATACACACAGCCATGAAGCATGCAGAGAGCAGAGACACAGAACATGGAGCTGGCATGAAACAGAAACCACATCATGACCTGGAGCCGTGATGCCAGCAGAGTTGTTACACAGAAGCTGCGCTCACAAGTTTGAGCAGCGGGGCTGGAGCGGTGCCAAAAAATAGTGAATACGCCGAGGAGGAGGAGTATATGATTGGGCAGGGGACTTGCGCTTAAAGCACCACTCCAGCGGTGAAAAAAAAAACAACCCGCTGGAGTGGTGCTTTAATAATAAGCAATTTATTATAAAGTTAATTGCAGCTTGGAATAAATATCTGCAGTCACTTGATGTGACTGCAGAATGCTAAATTATGACAGGGAGCGCCGGCTGCATGAGCCACCAATATCAACTGTCATCAGGCGGTCATGCGACCACGTTTGCTATTTGCACGTGTCGACTAGAAAGGTTTGGTTTCTCTCAATAGAATAGAATTGTGAGAAGTCGAAAGAGTCATCACATGTCCGCCTGCTCGAATCTGCGATACTGGGGTCATTGTTAATGTACATGGGGGGGATCCGAGACATTATTAAATGTGAAGCGGGCACTTAAGCATTATTATTATAGGGACACTCAGAGTATTGTGACCATCAAAGTTGCATATGGCGTATTAATACTTTTTAGGGGGAAATTTTCCTATCTAGAGGGCACGAAAGAATCATTATTACTATGTAAGGAGCACAGTGGTGGCAGTATTATGTATGCGGTAAGAGGAGCTCTGTTATTGTACTACACAGCAGGTGCTTTAGGACACATGCAGCAGCAGTGGCTCAGCATTGGGATATCAGCAGAATGAGTAGTTTGTTCAGGTTGGGAATACATGTGGACGGTGCAGGAAATGTGAGAAGTCAGATGTGTCTTATAATTTCTGCAGATGAGTCCTGGCTGGAAAGTTGTCATGTCGGTCTGGACCAAATGGAAAAGATGGGGAAAGTGAACTACTCCATCAGAAAGAACGTCAGCTGTAAGTCACCATTTATATCTGTACTGTGTTCTCTTATATGGTCTGCAGGACACTTATCTACCACTATATGGTCTCCATATAGTAACATCAGTGTTCATTTCTGTATATACATTTATTTTCAATCACACCGCGGTCATCTGCTGATGTTCCCCTATACTCAAGGGGTACCACGTAGCTGTAGTAAGGATTACCTGGTTAGGGGCCCACTCAGATTTTTTGCCCCCCCCCCCCCCCCCCTAAGCTGAAACCCTAGCTACGCCTCTGACTATGCCAGATTAAGAAAAAAGCAACAATGTCACCTTGCACAGTAACAAGACCTCCCACCCCCCACTGAAAACAATATTCTCAAAAATAAAATATACCACAGCAATAATAATAATATCCTATAATTAATATCCTATAATTATCCCCCAAGTACCCTCACTTGTCTTCCCTTCCTTTGAAGTCCATGCTGTCAGACTCTACATCCCCTTCTCCATGCGAGAGGCGGTGGTGTATCATCCTCCCAGCCCCTCTCCTCAGTTCCTGGATCACTTTGCCACCTGGCTTCCACACTTTCTCTCCTGTGACATTCCCACCCTCCTCATGGGTGACTTCAACATCCCCATTGCTTTTCCCCTCTCCCCATCTGCTTCTCACCTTTTATCTCTAACCTCCTCTTTCGGCCTCTCACAGCATACTAACTCTCCAAGGCATGAAGACGGAAACTCCCTCGACTTGGTCTTCTCCCGGCTTTGCTCAGTGGACGATCTCACAAACTCCCCTCTCCCGCTCCCTGACCACCACCTTCTTTCATTCTCTATCAAGAACTGCCATCCCGCTCAGGTCACCCCCACTTTCCACACTTATAGAAACATACAGGCCATTAACACCCAGAAACTTATGCAGAGCTTGCAGTCCTCATTGGCCCCTATCTCCTCCATCTCATGTCCTGTTTCTGCACTGAAGCATTACAATGAAACCCTCCAAAGTGCCCTGGATGAAATTGCACCTCCTATACATAGAACAACTCGACACAAATGGCGACAACCGTGGCACACGCTGCAAACACGTTTCCTACAGCGGTGCTCCAGGTGCGCCGAATGTCTGTGGTGAAAATCTAATCTACCCGAAGATTTCATCCATTATAAGTTTATGCGCAAAACATACAACTCTGCCCTTCACCTCTCCAAACAGACCTATTTCAACACCCTCATCACCTCGCTGTCCAATAACCCTAAACATCTCTTTGACACTTTCCAAAGTTTCCATTCCCTACTGAACCCAAGAGTGCAGGCCCCAACCACGGATCTCCACGCTGACGATCTGGCCAATTACTTCAAAGAAAAAATTGACCACATTCGACAGGAAATTATCTCCCAATCCCTTCATACCATGCACTGTCCTCCCTCCCCCACTTCATCCAGTTCACTCTCTGACTTTGAACCAGTTACAGAAGAAGAAGTAATCAGACTCCTTGAATCTTCTCGCCCGACCACTTGCACCAGTGACCCCATTCTGTCACATCTCCTCCAGTTCCTTTCCCCAGCTGTCACCCCTTGCCTAACAAAAATATTCAACCTTTCTCTCTCTTCCGGTATTTTTCCCTCCTCATTTAAGCATGCCATTATACACCCATTACTTAAAAAACCATCCCTCGATCAAAACTGCCGCTAATTATAGACCTGTCTCTAATCTTTCCTTCATATCTAAACTCCTCGAGCGCCTGGTCCACTCCCGTCTTATCCGCTATCTCTCAGATAACTCTCTTCTCGACCCTCTTCAATCTGGTTTCCGCTCTTTACACTCTACTGAAACTGTCCTCACTGAAGTCTCTAATGATCTACTAACAGCTAAATCTAATGGTCACTACTCCGTGCTAATTCTCTTGGATCTCTCCGCAGCATTCGACACTGTGGATCATCAGCTCCTCCTCACTATGCTCCGCTCCATCGGCCTCAAGGACACTGTTTTCTCCTGGTTCTCCTCCTATCTCTCTGACCGCTCCTTCACTGTATCTTTTGCTGGTTCCTCCTCCTCTCACCTTCCCCTTACTGTTGGGGTTCCTCAAGGATCAGTCCTAGGCCCCCTCCTCTTCTCTTTGTATACTGCCCCTATTGGACAATCAGTAGATTTGGTTTCCAGTGCCATCTCTATGCTGATGACACCCAATTATACACTTCTTCTACTGATATCACGCCTGCCTTTTTAGAAAACACAAGTGATTGTCTTACCGCTGTCTCTAACATCATGTCCTCCCTCTATCTGAAACTGAACCTGTCAAAAGCGGAACTCCTGGTATTCTCTCCCTCTACTAACCGACCTTTGCCTGACATTGCCATCTCCGTGTGTGGTTCCACCATTACTCCCAAGCAACATGCCCGCTGCCTTGGGGTCATCCTTGATTCTGAGCTTTCCTTCACCCCCCACATCCGATCATTGGCTCGCTCTTCTTATCTGCATCTCAAAAACATTTCTAGAATTTGCCTCTTACTTTTGACACTGCAAAAACTCTTACTGTTTCAGTCATTCATTCTCGTCTGGACTATTGTAACTCTCTCTTAATCGGCCTCCCTCTTACCAAACTCTCCCCGCTCCAATCTGTCCTGAATGCTGCTGCCAGGATTATATTCCTCATCAACCGTTACACCGATGCCTCTACCCTGTGCCAGTCATTACACTGGTTACCCAGTGTAATCCACTCAAGAATCCAGTACAAAACGATTACCCTCATCCACAAAGCACTTCATGGCTCTGTACCATCCTACATCTCCTCCCTGGTCTCAGTCTACCACCCTACCCGTGCTCTCCGTTCTGCTAATGACTTAAGGTTAGCATCCTCAATAATCAGTACCTCCCACTCCCGTCTCCAAGACTTTTCACGTGCTTCGCCAATTCTTTGGAAAGCACTGCCCAGGTTAATAAGATTAATCCCCAATCCCCATAGTTTTAAGCGTGCCCTAAAAACCCATTTGTTCAGACTGGCCTACCGCCTCAACACATTAACCTAACTATCCCTGTGTGGCCCATTAAAAAAAAACCTTAATCAGGCTCCTCACATCATGTTCTTATACATTTCATGCAGTTAACAGCCCTCTGTGTCTGTACTGTTACATACTTAGGCTGTTAACTGGTTCATGCAGCTTTACATGAACACCCGATCTTTACACTATGGCTGGTTCGAACAACGAAAGAAATTGTTACTATCCACCTCTCGTGTCTCCCTTTTTCCTATAGATTGTAAGCTTGCGATCAGGGCCCTCACTCTTATTGGTATCTATTTTGAACTGTGATTTTTGTTATGCTGTAAAGTCTGTACAAATACCCTCTATAATTTGTAAAGTGCTGCGGAATATGTTGGTGCTATATAAATATAATTATTATCATTATTATTATTAAGCTCCATGGAAATAATGTCCTATATCCTGCTCTCATATGTACTCCATTCTGGACTTGAAATGTCTCATTTCCAACCCATGTCTCTCCATCCTGGCTTCATGTCTCTCTCCATCCTGACCCCAGTGTCTTTCCAAACTGCCCCAGTGTTTCTTTACACTGCCCCAGTGTCTCTCCACTCTGCCCTGTGTCTCTCCACTCTGCCCCGTGTCTCTCCATACTGCCCCAGTGTCTCTCTATACTGCCCCAGTGTCTCTCCATACTGCCCAAGTATCTCTCCATACTTTTCCATGTCTCTCCATACTGCCCCAAGTCTCTCCATACTGCCCCATGTCTTTCCATATTGCCCCAGTGTCTCTCCATTCTGCCCCATGTCTCTCAACAGCAACATGTGCATTCACATCAGCTGCCTGCCTGTTCATGGCTGGCGGCTGTTATCTGTTGCCGTGCGGGAAGCTTTCCCACATGGCAACATAGATTTTAATTGAACGTGTATCAGACATGGCATGTAAAGTTACTCAACCAGCAGAAACCTGCCACTGGGGCCCGGTGAGCAGAAGAGAGGGGACCCAGTCATGGGACCTCTCTGCTCATCGGGCCTCATACGCCAGTAAGGACAGTAATGCCCTGATGGCAGCCCTGTCTGGCTGTGCAGTATTGCTTAGCCATACGGCGAGACTCAGGAGGGTCAGAGCGCTATTTTCATCTTGGAGCGCAGATTTTTCTAGAATATTTTGCTGACTCCATATACAGAGCCCCTAAGTGCTAGAAGAGCAGAATACCACCTCAAGTGACCCCATTTTGAAAATTACACAACTTTGTGAATTTATCTACAGGTATAGTGACAGTTATCTACAGGTGTAGTGAAAATTTTGCCTCCATGTGTGTTTTTTCCAAAAACTGCCATTGTGGTGCCTGTACGTTGTAGACACCAGTACATGGTAGTGCCCAGCTCATGCTTCTGGAGACATGCACCTGTAAATTAGGTGAGCTGTCATCACTACAGAAATGCCAAATATGTGGACGCTAAATGTGGTTTAGGCACACTGTGGTGCTCAAAAGGGAGGGGGCATTTGGATTTGGGAGTGCAGAATTTGCTGACTATCTTTGGGGGGGCGAGTGTTGTGAATTCTGTGGCAGAGCTCCCTCCTGTGGTCACAAGTGGTACTTCGGCTGATTCTCTCTGGGAGCTTCCGTTTGTGGAGGAAACTGGTACTGCTGCTTCTGAGTTTCCTCCCTCAGGTGATCTGGTGAGGTCGTTAGGTGCTTCTCTACTTAACCCCACCTAATGCTTTGATTCATGCTTCCTGTCAATGTTCCAGTGTTGGACTTGTGTTTCTCTGGATCATTCCTGTGGCCTGCTGCTCTGCATAGCTAAGTGCTTCTTTGCTATTTGTTGCTATTTTTTCTGTCCAGCTTGTCCATTTTGTTTTGCTGGAAGCTCTGGGATGCAAAGGGTGTACCTCCGTGCCGTTAGTTCGGTACGGAGGGTCTTTTTGCCCCTTTGCGTGGTTTTCTTTAGGGTTTTGTGTAGACCGCAAAGTTATCTTTCCTATCCTCGTTCTGTCTAGAATATCGGGCCTCACTTTGCTGAATCTATTTCATCCCTACGTTTGTCTTTTCATCTTACTCACAGTCATTATATGTGGGGGGCTGCCTTTTCCTTTGGGGTATTTCTCTGAGGCAAGGTAGGCTTGTTTTTTCTATCTTCAGGCTAGTTAGTTTCTCAGGCTGTGCCGAGTTGCATAGGGAGCGTTAGGCGCAATCCACGGCTGCCTCTAGTTGTGTTTGGAGAGGATCAGGGATTGCGGTCTGCAGAGTTCCCACGTCTCAGAGCTCATTCTATTATTTTGGGTTATTGTCAGATCACTGTATGTGCTCTGACCTCCATGTCCATTGTGATACTGAATTGCCTATCATAACAGTACAGGAAGCCCAAAGTACTAATGATTCTCAATAGAGGGAAAAAAGAAGTTCTGAGACCATTTTTTTTTCTTGGCTTTGTGTTTTGTCTTTTTTTCCCCTAGACATTTGGGTGGTTCAGTACACAGGTGTAGCGATGGACATTAGAAGTCTGTCTTCATTTGTGGATCAGCTCTCGGCAAGAGTACAAAAGATTCAAGACACTATTGATCAGAAATCTATGTTAGAACCAAGAATTCCTATTCCTGATTTGTTTTTTGGAGATAGAACTAAGTTTCTGAGTTTCAAAAATAATTGTAAGTTATTTCTGGCCTTGAAACCTCGTTCCTCTGGTGATCCAGTTCAACAGGTTTTGATTATTATTTCTTTTTTGCGCGGCGACCCTCAGGACTGGGCATTTTCTCTTGCGCCAGGAGATCCTGCATTAAGTAATATCAATGCGTTTTTCCTGGCGCTCGGATTGCTGTACGATGAGCCTAATTCAGTGGATCAGGCAGAAAAGAATTTGCTGGCTCTTTGTCAGGGTCAGGATGAAATAGAGGTATATTGCCAGAAATTTAGAAAATGGTCACTGCTCACTCAATGGAATGAATCTGCGCTGGCAGCTATGTTCAGAAAGGGTCTCTCTGAAGCCCTTAAGGATGTCATGGTGGGATTTCCTATGCCTGCTGGTTTGAATGAGTCTATGTCTTTGGCTATTCAGATCGGTCGACGCTTGCGTGAGCGTAAATCTGTGCACCATTTGGCGGTATTACCTGAGCTTAAACCTGAGCCTATGCAGTGCGATAGGACTTTGACCAGAGTTGAACGGCAAGAACACAGACGTCTGAATGGGCTGTGTTTCTACTGTGGTGATTCCACTCATGCTATCTCTGATTGTCCTAAGCGCACTAAGCGGTTCGCTAGGTCTGCCACCATTGGTACGGTACAGTCAAAATTTCTTCTGTCCGTTACCTTGATCTGCTCTTTGTCATCATATTCTGTCATGGCGTTTGTGGATTCAGGCGCTGCTCTGAATTTGATGGACTTGGAATATGCTAAGCGTTGTGGGTTTTTCTTGGAGCCCTTGCAGTGTCCTATTCCATTGAGAGGTATTGATGCTACGCCTTTGGCCAAGAATAAGCCTCAATACTGGACCCAGCTGACCATGTGCATGGCTCCTGCACATCAGGAGGATATTCGCTTTCTGGTGTTGCATAATCTGCATGATGTGGTCGTGTTGGGGTTGCCATGGCTACAAGCCCATAATCCAGTGTTGGAATGGAAATCCATGTCGGTGTCCAGCTGGGGTTGTCAGGGGGTACATGGTGATGTTCCATTTTTGTCAATTTCGTCATCCACCCCTTCTGAGGTTCCAGAGTTCTTGTCTAATTACCGGGATGTATTTGATGAGCCCAAGTCCGATGCCCTACCTCCGCATAGGGATTGTGATTGTGCTATCAATTTGATTCCTGGTGGTAAATTCCCAAAAGGTCGACTGTTTAATTAATCCGTGCCTGAGCACACCGCTATGCGCAGTTATGTGAAGGAATCCCTGGAGAAGGGGCATATTCGTCCGTCATCGTCGCCATTAGGAGCAGGGTTCTTTTTTGTAGCCAAAAAGGATGGTTCGCTGAGACCTTGTATAGATTATCGCCTTCTTAATAAGATCACTGTTAAATTTCAGTACCCCTTGCCTTTGTTATCTGATTTGTTTGCTCGGATTAAGGGGGCTAGTTGGTTCACCAAGATTGATCTTCGTGGTGCGTATAATCTGGTGCGAATCAGGCGAGGAGATGAATGGAAAACTGCATTTAATACGCCCGAGGGTCATTTTGAGTATCTAGTGATGCCATTCGGACTTGCCAATGCTCCATCAGTGTTTCAGTCCTTTATGCATGACATCTTCCGAGAGTACCTGGATAAATTCCTGATTGTGTACTTGGATGACATTTTGATCTTCTCGGATGATTGGGAGTCTCATGTGAAACAGGTCAGAACGGTTTTTCAGGTCCTGCGTGCTAATTCTTTGTTTGTGAAGGGATCAAAGTGTCTCTTTGGTGTGCAGAAGGTTTCATTTTTGGGGTTCATCTTTTCCCCTTCTACTATCGAGATGGATCCTGTTAAGGTCCAAGCCATCCATGATTGGACTCAGCCGACATCTCTGAAAAGTCTGCAAAAGTTCCTGGGCTTTGCTAATTTTTATCGTCGCTTCATCTGCAATTTTTCTAGTATTGCCAAACCATTGACCGATTTGACCAAGAAGGGTGCTGATTTGGTCAATTGGTCTTCTGCTGCTGTGGAAGCTTTTCAAGAGTTGAAGCGTCGTTTTTCTTCTGCCCCTGTGTTGTGTCAACCTGATGTTTCTCTTCCGTTCCAGGTCGAGGTTGATGCTTCTGAGATTGGAGCAGGGGCTGTTTTGTCGCAGAGAGGTTCTGATTGTTCAGTGATGAAACCATGTGCTTTTTTTTCCAGGAAGTTTTCGCCTGCTGAGCGGAATTATGATGTGGGCAACCGAGAGTTGCTGGCCATGAAGTGGGCATTCGAGGAGTGGCGTCATTGGCTTGAAGGAGCTAAGCATCGCGTGGTGGTATTCACTGATCATAAGAACCTGACTTATCTCGAGTCTGCTAAGCGTTTGAATCCTAGACAGGCTCGTTGGTCGCTGTTTTTCGCCCGTTTTGACTTTGTGATTTCGTACCTTCCGGGCTCTAAAAATGTGAAGGCAGATGCTCTGTCTAGGAGTTTTGTGCCCGACTCTCCGGGTTTATCTGAGCCGGCGGGTATCCTCAAGGAAGGAGTAATTGTGTCTGCCATCTCCCCTGATTTGCGGCGGGTGCTGCAAAAATTTCAGGCTAATAAACCTTATCGTTGTCCAGCGGAGAAACTGTTTGTCCCGGATAGGTGGACAAATAAAGTGATCTCTGAGGTTCATTGTTCGGTGTTGGCTGGTCATCCTGGAATCTTTGGTACCAGAGAGTTAGTGGCTAGATCCTTTTGGTGGCTGTCTCTGTCGCGGGATGTGCGTTCTTTTGTGCAGTCCTGTGGGATTTGTGCTCGGGCTAAGCCCTGCTGTTCTCGTGCCAGTGGGTTGCTTTTGCCCTTGCCGGTCCCGAAGAGACCTTGGACACATATCTCTATGGATTTTATTTCAGATCTTCCCGTCTCTCAAAAGATGTCAGTCATTTGGGTGGTCTGTGATCGCTTTTCTAAGATGGTCCATCTGGTACCCTTGTCCAAGTTGCCTTCCTCCTCTGATTTGGTGCCATTGTTCTTCCAGCATGTGGTTCATTTGCATGGCATTCCAGAGAATATCGTTTCTGACAGAGGTTCCCAGTTTGTTTCGAGGTTTTGGCGAGCGTTTTGTGGTAGGATGGGCATTGACTTGTCTTTTACCTCGGCTTTTCATCCTCAGACTAATGGCCAGACCGAACGAACCAATCAGACCTTGGAAACCTATCTGAGATGCTTTGTTTCTGCCGATCAGGATGACTGGGTGTCCTTTTTGCCTTTGGCTGAGTTCGCCCTTAATAATCGGGCCAGCTCGGCTACCTTGGTTTCACCATTTTCCTGCAATTCTGGGTTCCATCCTCGTTTCTCTTCAGGACAGGTTGAGTCTTCGGACTGTCCTGGTGTGGATACTGTGGTGGACAGGTTGCAGCAGATTTGGACTCATGTAGTGGACAATTTGACCTTGTCCCAGGAGAAGGCTCAACGTTTCGCTAATCGCAGATGCCGTGTGGGTCCTCGACTTCGTGTTGGGGATCTGGTTTGGTTATCTTCTCGTCATATTCCTATGAAGGTTTCCTCTCCGAAGTTTAAACCTCGTTTCATTGGTCCTTATAGGATTTCTGAGGTTATTAATCCTGTGTCTTTTCGTCTGACCCTCTCAGATTCTTTTTTCATACATAACGTATTCCATAGGTCATTGTTGCGGAGATACGTGGCACCTATGGTTCCATCTGTTGACCCTCCTGCCCCGGTTTTGGTGGAGGGGGAATTGGAGTATATTGTGGAGAAGATTTTGGATTCTCGTGTTTCAAGACGGAAACTCCAGTATCTGGTTAAATGGAAGGGTTATGCTCAGGAGGATAATTCCTGGGTTTTTGCCTCTGATGTCCATGCTCCCGATCTTGTTCGTGCCTTTCATGTGGCTCATCCTGGTCGGCCTGGGGGCTCTGGTGAGGGTTCGGTGACCCCTCCTCAAGGGGGGGGTACTGTTGTGAATTCTGTGGCAGAGCTCCCTCCTGTGGTCACAAGTGGTACTTCGGCTGATTCTCTCTGGGAGCTTCCGTTTGTGGAGGAAACTGGTACTGCTGCTTCTGAGTTTCCTCCCTCAGGTGATCTGGTGAGGTCGTTAGGTGCTTCTCTACTTAACCCCACCTAATGCTTTGATTCATGCTTCCTGTCAATGTTCCAGTGTTGGACTTGTGTTTCTCTGGATCATTCCTGTGGCCTGCTGCTCTGCATAGCTAAGTGCTTCTTTGCTATTTGTTGCTATTTTTTCTGTCCAGCTTGTCCATTTTGTTTTGCTGGAAGCTCTGGGATGCAAAGGGTGTACCTCCGTGCCGTTAGTTCGGTACGGAGGGTCTTTTTGCCCCTTTGCGTGGTTTTCTTTAGGGTTTTGTGTAGACCGCAAAGTTATCTTTCCTATCCTCGTTCTGTCTAGAATATCGGGCCTCACTTTGCTGAATCTATTTCATCCCTACGTTTGTCTTTTCATCTTACTCACAGTCATTATATGTGGGGGGCTGCCTTTTCCTTTGGGGTATTTCTCTGAGGCAAGGTAGGCTTGTTTTTTCTATCTTCAGGCTAGTTAGTTTCTCAGGCTGTGCCGAGTTGCATAGGGAGCGTTAGGCGCAATCCACGGCTGCCTCTAGTTGTGTTTGGAGAGGATCAGGGATTGCGGTCTGCAGAGTTCCCACGTCTCAGAGCTCGTTCTATTATTTTGGGTTATTGTCAGATCACTGTATGTGCTCTGACCTCCATGTCCATTGTGATACTGAATTGCCTATCATAACAGGCGAGGAGCTATAGCGCTTTTCCAGAGTCTTTGTATTACCAGTAATGTGGAAGTCCCTTATATTTCCGCTAACAGATGATGGAGCTAAGCAGCTACTTGATTTTTTTGTGGATTGATTTGAAGCTTTGTAGAGAACATTTTACATAACATTTGGGACCATGTTTACCTGTCACTCTACGCTAAGCACTTACATCGGGGCTTACATCTAAATATTCGAGTGATGTGATTCAGATGAGACCCCCTAGGAATCCATTCACTGTAATGCGGCAGCAGAGTTACTCTGGATTCTGTCTGGCCTCTGTTCAGCGATGTCCTTTTTTTTCCAGAGGTGCACAAAACTGTGGTCGATCACGCTTTTATGGACGCCTAAAAAGACGGACACCGCCAAATCATAAGTAGCAACACGGCGTCCACCAGGGCCGGCTCCAGGTTTTTGAGGGCCAGGGGCGAAAGAGTCTCAGTGGGCCCCCCCTTAACACATACCACGATTCATGATCGCATATAAACACAGCCATGTAGTATATAAAAGCCCACGTAGCATATAACACAGCCACGTAGTATATAATACAGCCCACGCAGTATATAACACAGCCCACGCAGTATATAACAGCCCACGTAGTATATAACACAGCCCATGCAGTATATAATACAGCCCATGAAGTATATAACACAGCCTACGCAGTATATAACACAGCCCATGCAGTATATAACACAGCCCACGCAGTATATAACAGCCCACACAGTATATAACACAGCCCACGCAGTATATAACAGCCCACGCAGTATATAACACAGCCCGCGCAGTATATAACACAGCCCACGCAGACGCAGTATATAGCACAGCCCACGCAGTATGTAGCACAGACTACCAGCCATTTAGTATATACAGACAGTCTAGGCTAGGACTAGTCAACCAGGCCTGGCTCACAGCAGGCTGCAATTACGACCCCCCTCCACCCCCGCAATGCGTTGGGACAAGGTCCAGGAACTTGGAGGAAGACTCACTCATTCACTCACTCGCTGTTGCTTCCATTGTGATGACACAGCCTGGGACCGGGTGCACCATCCGTGCACCTGACTGCTGCTCCTGCCTCCTGCTCTGCGCGTCTTTCTGCTTGCCGCTGTGCCTGCGCTGCCGTTGGATGCCTGGACCTGTCATGGACGGTGGACACGTGGATGACAGCAGCCGGATCTCTTCTCTGAGCTCTTAGGAAGACGAGCTCTCACGACTGGAACTGACAGGACAGAGAGCGACTGCCGGCCCGGAAGTGACTCACATCCATGGTGATGGCGGTGACTGGTGAGTATTGCAGGTGCTGCTGCGTGAACCTCAGTCTCAGCAGCAGGCCCGGCCCGGAAGTGACTCTGGCTGCGTCGTATCCATGTTGACGGACGGTCCCGACTCCCGGAGGGTGAGTATTCCGGCTGCAGCAGCGCACTGTAAATGGGCCCCCCCGTCTCGCCAGGGCCCCGGCACTTGCCCAGGTATGCCGGGTGCTGACGCCGGCTCTGGTGTCCACAGTGCCTCCATCTGCCTCATTATCGGGAATCTTCAGCTGGGAATTCCATCTGAATTACATTTTTCAGAGATTTACACGGAGACCACTGTGTAAGTGCTAACTGTAAAGCGCAGGATAAATGTGAGCCGAGCCTTACTGCGATCTATGGGAGGCAGAATGAACAAATCAACAGCAGGTGAAGACTTGTTTTTAGTTATTTTTTTATGCCGTTCCACATGCGATATAAGTGATTAGACTACTTTATTCCTCGAGTTGATGCGATTACAGCGATACCAGATTCATGGCGGTTTATGTTTGGCTGTGGTCACACACTAAAAACTGCTTTTTATTGCAAATCTTATTTTTGCCATTTTTGATAGCTATAATTGTTCCATATTTTGACTGAGATAGTCATGTACAGACTTGTTTTTTGCAGGATGAGTTGATGTTTTTATTGGTATCATTTTTGGGGACATGACATTTTTTGTTCACTTTCTATTTCAATTTTTGTGAGCCAGAATGATCAAAAACCAGCAATTCAGGAACTGTGTTTTGGGGTTCTTTTTTATACCATTCCACGTGAGGTAAAATTAATAAGACAGCTTTATTCTTCAGGTCAGTATGATTACAGCGATACCACATTTATATATTTTTTATGTTTTGGTGCTTTTACACAATAAAAACTATTCTATAAAAAAAATTATTTTTGCATCGCATTTTTGCATCGCATTATTCTGAGAACTATATGTTTTTTTATTTTAAGATGATGTTTATAGAGATACCATGGATTGGTGTTTTTGATTGTGTTTTATTCCACTTTTTGTTTGTATGATGATAAATCATAGTTTCTTGTCTCATTTTTTAATTGTGTTCACAGAGGGAGTTAACTAGTGGGACAGTTTTATATTTAGGGTTGTTCCAGATGCTGTGATACCACATATGTGTACTTTTAAAACATATATATATATATTTTTTTTTTTTTACATAAATACATGTATTTATTGGATTAATATTTATTTTTTGTTGTTTGTTTTGTGATTTTTTAAAAAAAAAATTTAATTTGTATTAACTTTTTTTCAATTTTTTTACATTGTCCCAGGATGAGATATCAACTTCAAACTGGCAGATCACTGATCTAACACTCTGCAATGCTTCTGCATTACAGAGCATTAAAGCTGCACCTGTTATGCAGGCAGTAGGCATGTCAGCTCGTGCTCTGAGCATGAACTGACAGGCCTCTGTCTTTGGGTGACCCCGCGGCGATCTTTAGGCCCAGGGTCACCATGGAGACCATCGACACATCACATTATGCCGATGGGACCACAGATTGAGCTCCCTCCCTCTGCGATGCCTTGCGATGTTGCTGTCACTATTGACAGCGGCATGAGAGGGGGTAAACGCCTGCAATCTGTGTTATCACCAATAGTTTTCATCACTGCAGGTTGTCAACTCGATCGCGGTGGCGCTTAGTGTGAGCCCGCGCACTTACGACGACGCTCAGTGTGACAGTGCGCTGTCACGGCATCGTATATATAAGGCGGTTTGCAGGAACACAGCTCCCGCGGCCCATAAATATATACTGCACATGTTGTAAAGGGGTTAAACGCCATTAAAGGGGTCCTTTATTATTTATTCTATTTATTATTGCTGATCCACTGCACTTTCTGATGGATGGTGCCAATATTTACCTATGGTAATACTATATGAGTTCTCACTTTCCTGTTTCTGTGTAACATGACTCTCCTGATACAGTCATTTCACATTTGGCACCTATGATTAATATTCATTTGGATTTTCATATTCAACTGTTTATTTCATTTGTCCTTGAGTGGCTTTATGACATATTTTCAATTGTTGTATTCCTTTCTTGGTCCGGATTATTATTGACTGTTTGTATCATCTTATTGATAGTGATATATATATTTTAATATGTTGGCTTTTACCAGTGTGTGTGCACCCGTTTCTGTATAGTGCCACCACATAACCATTGGTCGCTAAATAAAGGTTTATTAATGTATAATTTTTCGTTCTGACCTCTTCTATAACTACAAGTTTGGTTCTTCTTCTTCAAGCACAATTTCAGTTCAGATTCTGGATAGCATATAGTGCAGCCATTGGGTCAGGTTCAGACTGTGCAGTTTCTGGATAGCAGGCAGGCCAGGAATGCAAGAGGGATACATGTTAAACAAAGCAAGGTCTGATTAGACAAAGCAGACAAGGAATCCTAACAGCAGGTAGGCAAGTATAAACCAAATTTGCACAAACATTGCTCAGGCACCTCCCAACAGATGAAGGTGCTTTAAGTAGTAAGCTATTGGATGGGCACACTTTTAGGATAGTTAATTAAACACAAAAGCGACAACTGTTGTGAATTCTGTGGCAGAGCTCCCTCCTGTGGTCACAAGTGGTACTTCGGCTGATTCTCTCTGTGAGCTTCTGTTGGTGGAGGGAAGTGGTACTGCGGCTTCTGAGTTTCCTCCCCCAGGTGATCTGGTGAGGTCGTTAGGTGCTTCTCTACTTAACTCCACCTAATGCTTTGATCCTGGCTTCCTGTCAATGTTCCAGTGTTGGACTTGTTTTTCCCTGGATCATTCCTGTGGCCTGCTGTTCTGCATAGCTAAGTTCTTCTTTGCTATTTGTTTGCTATTTTTTCTGTCCAGCTTGTCTAATTGTTTTGCTGGAAGCTCTGGGACGCAAAGGGTGTACCTCCGTGCCGTTAGTTCGGTACGGAGGGTCTTTTTGCCCCCTTTGTGTGGTATTCTTTAGGATTTTGTGTAGACCGCAAAGTTATCTTTCCTATCCTCGCTCTGTTAAGAAAGTCGGGCCTCACTTTGCTGAATCTATTTCATCCCTACGTTTGTCTTTTCATCTTACTCACAGTCATTATATGTGGGGGGCTGCCTTTTCCTTTGGGGTATTTCTCTGAGGCAAGGTAGGCTTATTTTCTATCTTCAGGCTAGTTAGTTTCTCAGGCTGTGCCGAGTTGCATAGGCAGAGTTAGGCGCAATCCACGGCTGCCTCTAGTGTTGTTTGGAGAGGATTAGGGATTGCGGTCTGCAGAGTTCCCACGTCTCAGAGCTCGTTCTATGATTTTGAGTTATTGTCAGATCACTGTATGTGCTCTGACCGCTATGTGCATTGTGGTACTGAATTGCCTTTCATAACAGTACAGGAAGCCCAAAGTACTAATGATTCTCAATAGAGGGAAAAAAGAAGTTCTGAGACCATTTTTTTTTCTTTGCACTGTGTTTTGCCTTTTTTTTCCCCTAGACATTTGGGTGGTTCAGTACACAGGTGTGGTGATGGACATTAGAAGTCTGTCTTCATTTGTGGATCAGCTCTCGGCAAGTGTACAAAAGATTCAAGACACTATTGATCAGAAATCTATGTTAGAACCAAGAATTCCTAGTCCTGATTTGATTTTTGGAGATAGAACTAAGTTTCAGAGTTTCAAAAATAATTGTAAATTATTTCTGGCCTTGAAACCTCGCTCCTCTGGTGATCCAGTTCAACAGGTTTTGATTGTTATTTCTTTTTTGCACGGCGACCCCTCAGGACTGGGCGTTTTCTCTTGCGCCAGGAGATCCTGCATTGAGTAATATCGATGCGTTTTTCCTGGCGCTCGGATTGCTGTACGATGAACCTAATTCAGTGGATCAGGCAGAGAAAAATTTGCTGGCTCTTTGTCAGGGTCAGGATGAGATAGAGGTATATTGTCAGAAATTTAGAAAGTGGTCCGTGCTCACTCAATGGAATGAATCTGCTCTGGCAGCTATGTTCAGAAAGGGTCTCTCTGAAGCCCTTAAGGATGTCATGGTGGGATTTCCTATGCCTGCTGATTTGAATGAGTCTATGTCTTTGGCCATTCAGATCGGTCGACGCTTGCGTGAGCGTAAATCTGTGCACCATTTGGCGATATTACCTGAGCTTAAACCTGAGCCTATGCAGTGCGATAGGACTTTGACCAGAGTTGAATGGCAAGAACACAGACGTCTGAATGGGCTGTGTTTCTACTGTGGTGATTCCACTCATGCTATCTCTGATTGTCCTAAGCGCACTAAGCGGTTCGCTAGGTCTGCCACCATTGGTACAGTCAAAATTTCTTCTGTCCGTTACCTTGATCTGTTCTTTGTCATCGTATTCTGTCATGGCATTTGTGGATTCAGGCGCTGCCCTGAATTTGATGGACTTGGAGTATTTCTCTTAGAGCCCTTGCAGTGTCCTATTCCATTGAGAGGAATTGATGCCATGCCTTTGGCCAAGAATAAGCCTCAATACTGGACCCAGCTGACCATGTGCTAGGCTCCTGCACATCAGGAGGTTATTCGCTTTCTGGTGTTGCAAAATCTGCATGATGTGGTCGTGTTGGGGTTGCCATGGCTACAAGCCATAATCCAGTATTAGATTGGAAATCCATGTCGGTGTCCAGCTGGGGTTGTCAGGGGGTACATGGTGATGTTCCATTTCTGTCAATTTCGTCATCCACCCCTTCTGAGGTTCCAGAGTTCTTGTCTGATTACCGGGATGTATTTGATGAGCCCAAGTCCGATGCCCTACCTCCGCATAGGGATTGTGATTGTGCTATCAATTTGATTCCTGGTAGTAAACTCCCAAAAGGTCGACTGTTTAATTTATCCGTGCCTGAGCACACCGCTATGCGCAGTTATGTGAAGGAATCCCTGGAGAAGGGGCATATTCGCCCGTCATCGTCGCCATTAGGAGCAGGGTTCTTTTTTGTAGCCAAGAAGGATGGTTCGCTGAGACCTTGTATAGATTACCGCCTTCTAAATAAGATCACGGTTAAATTTCAGTACCCCTTGCCATTGTTATCTGATTTGTTTGCTCGGATTAAGGGGGCTAGTTGGTTCACCAAGATAGATCTTCGTGGTGCGTATAATGTGGTGCGAATCAGGCGAGGAGATGAATGGAAAACTGCATTTAATACGCCCGAGGGTCATTTTGAGTATCTAGTGATGCCATTCGGACTTGCCAATGCTCCATCAGTGTTTCAGTCCTTTATGCATGACATCTTCCGAGAGTACCTGGATAAATTCCTGATTGTGTACTTGGATGACATTTTGATCTTCTCGGATGATTGGGAGTCTCATGTGAAGCAGGTCAGAACAGTTTTTCAGGTCCTGCGTGCTAATTCTTTGTTTGTGAAGGGATCAAAGTGTCTCTTTGGTGTGCAGAAGGTTTCATTTTTGGGGTTCATCTTTTCCCCTTCTACTATCGAGATGGATCCTGTTAAGGTCCAAGCCATCCATGATTGGACTCAGCCGACATCTCTGAAAAGTCTGCAAAAGTTCCTGGGCTTTGCTAATTTTTATCGTCGCTTCATCTGCAATTTTTCTAGTATTGCCAAACCATTGACCGATTTGACCAAGAAGGGTGCTGATTTGGTCAATTGGTCTTCTGCTGCTGTGGAAGCTTTTCAAGAGTTGAAGCGTCGTTTTTCTTGTGCCCCTGTGTTGTGTCAACCAGATGTTTCTCTTCCGTTCCAGGTCGAGGTTGATGCTTCTGAGATTGGAGCAGGGGCTGTTTTGTCGCAGAGAGCTTTTGATTGCTCAGTGATGAAACCATGCGCTTTTTTTTCCAGGAAGTTTTCGCCTGCTGAGCGAAATTATGATGTGGGCAACCGAGAGTTGCTGGCCATGAAGTGGGCATTCGAGGAGTGGCGTCATTGGCTTGAAGGAGCTAAGCATTGCGTGGTGGTATTGACTGATCATAAGAACTTGACTTATCTTGAGTCTGCTAAGCGGTTGAATCCTAGACAGGCTCGTTGGTCACTGTTTTTTGCCCGTTTTGACTTTGTGATTTCGTACCTTCCGGGCTATAAAAATGTGAAGGCGGATGCTCTGTCTAGGAGTTTTGTGCCCGACTCTCCGGGTTTGTCTGAGCCGGCGGGTATCCTCAAGGAAGGAGTAATTGTGTCTGCCATCTCCCCTGATTTGCGGCGGGTGCTGCAAAAATTTCAGGCTAATAAACCGGATCGTTGTCCAGCGGAGAGACTGTTTGTCCCTGATAGGTGGACCAATAAAGTTATCTCTGAGGTTCATTGTTCGGTGTTGGCTGGTCATCCTGGAATCTTTGGTACCAGAGAGTTAGTGGCTAGATCCTTTTGGTGGCCGTCTCTGTCGCGGGATGTGCGTGCTTTTGTGCAGTCCTGTGGGATTTGTGCTCGGGCTAAGCCCTGCTGTTCTCGTGCCAGTGGGTTGCTTTTGCCCTTGCCGGTCCCGAAGAGGCCTTGGACACATATCTCTATGGATTTTATTTCTGATCTTCCCGTTTCTCAAAAGATGTCAGTCATTTGGGTGGTCTGTGATCGCTTTTCTAAGATGGTCCATCTGGTACCCCTGTCTAAATTGCCTTCCTCCTCTGATTTGGTGCCATTGTTCTTCCAGCATGTGGTTCGTTTACATGGCATTCCAGAGAATATCGTTTCTGACAGAGGTTCCCAGTTTGTTTCAAGGTTTTGGCGAGCCTTTTGTGGTAGGATGGGCATTGACTTGTCTTTTTCCTCGGCTTTCCATCCTCAGACTAATGGCCAGACCGAACGAACCAATCAGACCTTGGAAACATATCTGAGATGCTTTGTTTCTGCCGATCAGGATGACTGGGTGTCCTTTTTGCCTTTGGCTGAGTTCGCCCTTAATAATCGGGCCAGCTCGGCTACCTTGGTTTCGCCATTTTTCTGCAATTCTGGGTTCCATCCTCGTTTCTCTTCAGGACAGGTTGAGTGTTCGGACTGTCCTGGTGTGGATACTGTGGTGGACAGGTTGCAGCAGATTTGGACTCATGTAGTGGACAATTTGACCTTGTCCCAGGAGAAGGCTCAACGATTCGCTAATCGCAGACGCCGTGTGGGTCCTCGACTTTGTGTTGGGGATCTGGTTTGGTTATCTTCTCGTCATATTCCTATGAAGGTTTCCTCTCCTAAGTTTAAACCTCATTTCATTGGTCCGTATAGGATTTCTGAGGTTCTTAATCCTGTGTCTTTTCGTCTGACCCTTCCAGATTCTTTTTCCATACATAACGTATTCCATAGGTCATTGTTGCGGAGATACGTGGCACCTATGGTTCCATCTGTTGATCCTCCTGCCCCGGTTTTGGTGGAGGGGGAATTGGAGTATATTGTGGAGAAGATTTTGGATTCTCGTGTTTCTAGACGGAAACTCCAGTATCTGGTTAAATGGAAGGGTTATGCTCAGGAAGATAATTCCTGGGTTTTTGCATCTGATGTCCATGCTCCCGATCTTGTTCGTGCCTTTCATGTGGCTTATCCTGGTCGGCCTGGGGGCTCTGGTGAGGGTTCGGTGACCCCTCCTCAAGGGGGGGTACTGTTGTGAATTCTGTGGCAGAGCTCCCTCCTGTGGTCACAAGTGGTACTTCGGCTGATTCTCTCTGTGAGCTTCTGTTGGTGGAGGGAAGTGGTACTGCGGCTTCTGAGTTTCCTCCCCCAGGTGATCTGGTGAGGTCGTTAGGTGCTTCTCTACTTAACTCCACCTAATGCTTTGATCCTGGCTTCCTGTCAATGTTCCAGTGTTGGACTTGTTTTTCCCTGGATCATTCCTGTGGCCTGCTGCTCTGCATAGCTAAGTTCTTCTTTGCTATTTGTTTGCTATTTTTTCTGTCCAGCTTGTCTAATTGTTTTGCTGGAAGCTCTGGGACGCAAAGGGTGTACCTCCGTGCCGTTAGTTCGGTACGGAGGGTCTTTTTGCCCCCTTTGCGTGGTATTCTTTAGGGTTTTGTGTAGACCGCAAAGTTATCTTTCCTATCCTTGCTCTGTTAAGAAAGTCGGGCCTCACTTTGCTGAATCTATTTCATCCCTACGTTTGTCTTTTCATCTTACTCACAGTCATTATATGTGGGGGGCTGCCTTTTCCTTTGGGGTATTTCTCTGAGGCAAGGTAGGCTTATTTTCTATCTTCAGGCTAGTTAGTTTCTCAGGCTGTGCCGAGTTGCATAGGCAGAGTTAGGCGCAATCCACGGCTGCCTCTAGTGTTGTTTGGAGAGGATTAGGGATTGCGGTCTGCAGAGTTCCCACGTCTCAGAGCTCGTTCTATGATTTTGAGTTATTGTCAGATCATTGTATGTGCTCTGACCGCTATGTCCATTGTGGTACTGAATTGCCTTTCATAACAGACAACCCAGTATTATATATATTATTAAATTCCCGTAATTTGTATAAAAATATTTAAATTATTTAAAATACCAGGAAATCACCATATGTGCACGTAGTATAGTGAGACCACTAGAAGGAATTAGAAGAACCGTACTCCAACCAGAACCAGGACCAGGACCAACACAACAGGACATTTTTACAAAATATGTATTTATTCAGTGATAATAGAAGATCATTAAAATATACAACCTTTACATTTCATAAATGTGTGTGTGTGTATATATATATATATACAGTGGGGCAAAAAAGTATTTAGTCAGTCAGCAATAGTGCAAGTTCCACCACTTAAAAAGATGAGAGGCGTCTGTAATTTACATCATAGGTAGACCTCAACTATAGGAGACAAACTGAGAAAAAAAAATCCAGAAAATCACATTGTCTCTTTTTTTAACATTTTATTTGCATATTATGGTGGAAAATAAGTATTTGGTCAGAAACAAAATTTCATCTCAATACTTTGTAATATATCCTTTGTTGGCAATGACAGAGGTCAAACGTTTTCTGTAAGTCTTCACAAGGTTGCCACACACTGTTGTTGGTATGTTGGCCCATTCCTCCATGCAGATCTCCTCTAGAGCAGTGATGTTTTTGGCTTTTCGCTTGGCAGCACGGACTTTCAACTCCCTCCAAAGGTTTTCTATAGGGTTGAGATCTGGAGACTGGCTAGGCCACTCCAGGACCTTGAAATGCTTCTTACGAAGCCACTCCTTCGTTGCCCTGGCGGTGTGCTTTGGATCATTGTCATGTTGAAAGACCCAGCCACGTTTCATCTTCAATGCCCTTGCTGATGGAAGGAGGTTTGCACTCAAAATCTCACGATACATGGCCCCATTCATTCTTTCATGTACCCGGATCAGTCGTCCTGGCCCCTTTGCAGAGAAACAGCCCCAAAGCATGATGTTTCCACCACCATGCTTTACAGTAGGTATGGTGTTTGATGGATGCAACTCAGTATTCTTTTTCCTCCAAACACGACAAGTTGTGTTTCTACCAAACAGTTCCACTTTGGTTTCATCAGACCATAGGACATTCTCCCAAAACTCCTCTGGATCATCCAAATGCTCTCTAGCAAACTTCAGACGGGCCCGGACATGTACTGGCTTAAGCAGTGGGACACGTCTGGCACTGCAGGATCTGAGTCCATGGTGGCGTAGTGTGTTACTTATGGTAGGCCTTGTTACATTGGTCCCAGCTCTCTGCAGTTCATTCACTAGGTCCCCCCGCGTGGTTCTGGGATTTTTGCTCACCGTTCTTGTGATCATTCTGACCCCATGGGGTGGGATTTTGCGTGGAGCCCCAGATCGAGGGAGATTATCAGTGGTCTTGTATGTCTTCCATTTTCTAATTATTGCTCCCACTGTTGATTTCTTCACTCCAAGCTGGTTGGCTATTGCAGGTTCAGTCTTCCCAGCCTGATGCAGGGCTACAATTTTGTTTCTGGTGTCCTTTGACAGCTCTTTGGTCTTCACCATAGTGGAGTTTGGAGTCAGACTGTTTGAGGGTGTGCACAGGTGTCTTTTTATACTGATAACAAGTTTAAACAGGTGCCATTACTACAGGTAATGAGTGGAGGAAAGAGGAGACTCTTAAAGAAGAAGTTACAGGTCTGTGAGAGCCAGAAATCTTGATTGTTTGTTTCTGACCAAATACTTATTTTCCACCATAATATGCAAATAAAATGTTAAAAAAAACAGACAATGTGATTTTCTGGATTTTTTTTTCTCAGTTTGTCTCCCATAGTTGAGGTCTACCTATGATGTAAATTACAGACGCCTCTCATCTTTTTAAGTGGTGGAACTTGCACTATTGCTGACTGACTAAATACTTTTTTGCCCCACTGTATATATATATATATGTGTGTGTGTAAAATATTTAATGTGCATGTATCAAAGCAAAATGTAGCAGGTCACTCCATTTTATATATAATATATGATACCCCCAAGGACTCCATATATGTTACAAGACCATATTGCACATAATGATAATGTGCACCCCGACGTGCATTTCGGAAGTGCTGTTCCTTCGTCGAAGGAACAGCGCTTACGAAATGCGCGTCGGGGTGCACGTTATCAGGCTTTTGGCGGTCCCAGAACTCCCCCATTTTTCATAAGTAAGTGACTCCTGACAGCATTCACATGTAGCACCCTAATATAGCACATTCTTATATGCACACTATGCACTTTAAATGACTTTCTGGATACTTGATTTTTGCACATTGTATGCACTTTCTTATTTGATTATTTTGCCTGACTCTCTGGCACAAGCACTTTTGATATGTGCAATATGGTCTTGTAACATATATGGAGTCCTTGGGGGTATCATATATTATATATAAAACGGAGTGACCTGCTACATTTTGCTTTGATAAATGCACATTAAATATTATATATATATATATATATATATATATACACACATTTATCACTGAATAAATAAATTATATTTTTTTTAAATTTCCTGCTGTGTTAGTCATGGTTCTGGTTCTGGTTGGAGTACCTTCCTTTTAGGAGAGTGCGTACTGTCTCTTTATGAAACAGGAAGCGCGCGGCCTAAGCACACTGCCAGGAGATTTGCCAGACATGCACAGACCCTGAGGAGTGGGGAGGAGGCAGGAGACGCGTACGGGCGGCCAGGGCAGTGAGGAAGTCGGCGTCTTTGTCAAGGAAAGGAGCAGAGGCACACAAGAACACCGGTGCTACAGTATCAGACTATATTAGTCTAAATTAAGTATTATTTATGGGCTACAGTTCATATACCAAGGTAGTCAGCCAATAAGGTTACCAGAGTCATGACAAGGGGTACGCATGGGGCGTATACTTACCCAAGTATGGCACACTTTTGAAAAAAAAAAAGCAGACATTGCTGAATGCCAGCAGCGCTTAACACATCCCTCCGGCTGCAGGTACTCAGCACAGTGGTGGCCTGGATGCATGCAAACAGGGGAGCAGTGTAAGTCACTGACACTGCTCAGCCCTCTGTGCCTGCGTCTCTGCCGTCACTACCTCATGCACTCAATTGTATTTGCGGCTATCAGACATGAATGCAATTGATGTGCTGCCAACGGCACATGAGCAGAGGAGCTGTAATAGGGGCCATCAAAGAGAGGCTAGCAGAAGGCACTTAATACTGGGACTGTTGGCTGTGGGGGACCATTACTACTGAGGCCTGCAGGCTGTGGGACATTATACCGGGGGATCAAGAAAAAGAAAAAAGGATCATGTCCATAGAAATGGGAGCACCTCAAGCAAAAAATCAAAAAATACAAAGTTCTTTATTAATCAGTATGACTATATACCACACACAAAAAAACAGAGTTAAAAACATTTAAAAATACAGCACCAAAAAACACAGCAGTCATATCCTAGTATAGGGAAAATGACAACCCACAACCCAATCCCCTCCCAACAGACAGAAATATATAGGCAATAAACAAAATGCAATAATCCCAAACAAGATGATATATTAACATGCACTATATGAGAAAATATAAAAATATATATATAGCAACACTCTCAACCTCAAATGGAGCGGTACACAGTATACACACGCAGCGGACTACTAATATCACAGTACCATACAGCCCTAAAAGGACAATAATAATGTGCTGACCGATACGTAACAACCAGGTCTAGGTAGCTGTGATAAGAGGGAACTCAATCCACAAGAGTAATAAGCATGCCGGACATGGCAGTCACACATATATCAAAGTATGGCAAGAATATAAATAGAATACCCACGCCCGAAAACAGGTCCATCTGCGTGTGGACGACCAAATGATATGCAAATTAAAGAGGGAGAGGTATGGGAGAGAGGGAGAAAAGGGCTGTGGGGTGCAACCCACGCGTATCGCCGCAGCTGTGGCGGCTTCCTCAGGGAAAAGAATAGCATACTGTGTAGGACGAAACACACGAATTTAAACTAAATCATAATGACATAAAAGGTATTCACCTGTAACAGAATGTGACGCTAGCGAGAGGCACACATGGAGCGAGGAGGCCGCGGCCATCTTGTAAGTCCAGGACCATGGCATCTGACTGATAAAGTTGCGCGAACAAACGGCGCCGGCGCATGCGCACTGTGCACGATAAACCTGTGCACTCGCGCGTCTATTGTGAGTCCCTAGCGACCCGGTTCCTATGTAAACAGTATGAATTGGGAGCGCTACAACAGAAACGCCCACCTATCAAGGAGAAAACTGAGGCGTCAATATCAGGCGTCAACTGAGTGACATAAAATGCTACCAGGTCTTACCTTCTGATCCCACAGGTATTTTTAAGAAGAAACTGGATCGCCTCCTCATCTCTGCTAAGCATAATAACATCTTGGACAACAAAGAACTTAAATACCTGACCACGGTGTCCCCGGTGGTTCCTACCCTATATCTTCTTCCGAAGGTACACAAATCAATACAGGAGCCACCTGGCAGGCCCATTGTGTCAGGTATTGGTGGCCTTTATGAGAGGCCTTGTATCTACTTGGATCATTTTCTGCAACCGTTTGTCATCCGTTTAGGCTCTTACATTCAGGACACCTCTCACCTGATTCGACAACTGCAAGATCTGACGGTTCCTGAGAACACCATCCTTGTCACGATGGATGTTACATCATTATACACGTGTATTGGACACACGCTGGGCATTGAAGCTGTCTCATTTTTCCTGAACCAACAAGTTACAGGTGACCGTAGACATCAATCTTTCATCTTGGATCTTTTATTGTTTGTTTTATCCAACAGTTACTTTGTATTTGACAGAGTGTTTTACAAACAAATAGTTGGCACAGCTATGGGGGCTCGCTGTGCGCCCTCCTACGCCAACCTTTTTATGGGCTGGTGGGAGGAAACACAGGTGCGCCCTCTACAGGAGTACAAAATCAATGTGCTTCGTTGGTTTCGGTACATCGACGACCTGCTGTTTTTTTGGACGGGTTCCGAAATTGATTGCAGGAATTTTATCGCTACATTGAACAGTAATCAGCTGAATATCTCTTTAACAGCTTCCTTGTCTATGACATCAGTTGATTTTTTGGACTTGAAGGTCATGAAGGTTGGGAACCAGATTCGAACTAAGATTTTTCGAAAAACAACAGCGACAAACAACGTCCTTCATTATTCAAGCTTCCATCCTCAACATGTACGTGATAATCTCCCGAAGGGTCAATTCTTGAGAATTAGACGCAACTGTAGCTCAGATCCGGATTTTCGGGAGGGGTCTTCTGATCTTAGTAATCGTCTGTCTAAAAGAGGATACCCGCGTAAGACTATAGCACGTGCCTTTGAGCACTCGCGAAGTAGTGATAGATCGAGTCTATTGGAGAAAAAAGCCCCTAAAGACATGCCCACTATTAATGTCATCACGGCATATAATAATCAGTGGCAGGATGTTTATAATATTTTGGGCAAACATTGGGAAATATTGCTCAATGAGAAGAATTTAAGGCCTTTCCTGTCAGATAAACCAAGGGTCATTGCTAGGAGGGCTAGAAATTTCAAAGATGTTCTCACCACCAGCCATTTTAAAAGACCCACAGTGAGATTGGGTTCAGGAAGTAGGTTAGAGGGGACTTACCCTTGTGGAAACTGCAATGTGTGTCCGTACATGGTTGCTACTAAATCTCTAACCCTACCGATTTTTCCAGGAGAAATAAAAGCGAGGGGCTATGCCAATTGCAGATCGAGGAATCTCGTCTACATTTTGATTTGCTCCTGTCCGAAGCTGTATATTGGACAGACCACACAAGAAGTGAGACGGAGAGTCCAACAGCACATGTCAAGCATAACAAATGCTAAATCGGATATTGCAAAAGCCAAGACCATCTCCTCTGTTGCAGCCCACTATATGGAGTTCCATAATAGCAGACATCAAGGTATGCGGATTATGGTGGTGGACCAGGTTTTGGACAACATCCGTGGAGGAGACTTAACCAAGGAACTCCTACGACGTGAAGCACGTTGGATTTATGATCTGAAGTCTACATCTCCAAATGGACTCAATGAAGAACTTTTGTTCAATGGCTTCTATGCTTGAGACTCGAATCTGGGGTGGTACCCTTTTTGAGGGGTTCTGGGTGTTCGGTTTTTGGTATGTTGTGACACATTGTATTGCTTATCATATACCAAGCTTGGTCTGTCTTTCGTCTATCTTGCTTTAGTTCATATCACAGTACCATATGGCATGGTTGTCTTTAATTTTTTGACCCATTTAATTTTTTGACCCTTTTATCTTTCTATTTTTATATGTGCCCTTATTTTCTTGGCTTTTTTTTTTTTTTTTTTTTTTTGTATATCTATCAATGGTCTACTATCTACTAGTTCTCTCCAGGGTTGCTGATTCATATGACTCTTAAACATTAGAGGAATATAGATACTGTACATTATACAAGTTGGATACGGTTTTCATAAGGTTGATGGTCCATGCATCCTTGGGACACCGAAAACTTAAAAATAATAAAAACTTCGCGTTTATGCTTGATAGATATCACACTGCCTTATAGTACTTATTGTATATTTCCCTCTCCTACAAAACCTTATGCATATTTGTGCAGCTGTGCTGCACTAGTTGGTTTTGTACAAGGGTTTGGTGTGCCCTTATTTTCGTTATTTTCACATTATCCAGTCTGTGTGATACCTGTGGGGTGTGTTTATATCTTTATCCCACGAGTATGTGGTTGAAGTATGTATCTGAATTCAGATGAGTGTGGTGGTTTGTGGTTATGATGTGTATGTGCCATATTCATTGTTCCCTTGCACCCTCTCACTTATTTCTAAGATCTATTAACATTATTGTTATCTTTAGTTTGAGGATGCCCAGCGTGTTTCTTCCACTGCGGGTTCGCTGCAGTGGATACGGCATCTGTTTGGGAGTTTCTCCTTGATAGGTGGGCGTTTCTGTTGTAGCGCTCCCAATTCATACTGTTTACATAGGAACCGGGTCGCTAGGGACTCACAATAGACGCGCGAGTGCACAGGTTTATCGTGCACAGTGCGCATGCGCCGGCGCCGTTTGTTCGCGCAACTTTATCAGTCAGATGCCATGGTCCTGGACTTACAAGATGGCCGCGGCCTCCTCGCTCCATGTGTGCCTCTCGCTAGCGTCACATTCTGTTACAGGTGAATACCTTTTATGTCATTATGATTTAGTTTAAATTCGTGTGTTTCGTCCTACACAGTATGCTATTCTTTTCCCTGAGGAAGCCGCCACAGCTGCGGCGATACGCGTGGGTTGCACCCCACAGCCCTTTTCTCCCTCTCTCCCATACCTCTCCCTCTTTAATTTGCATATCATTTGGTCGTCCACACGCAGATGGACCTGTTTTCGGGCGTGGGTATTCTATTTATATTCTTGCCATACTTTGATATATGTGTGACTGCCATGTCCGGCATGCTTATTACTCTTGTGGATTGAGTTCCCTCTTATCACAGCTACCTAGACCTGGTTGTTACGTATCGGTCAGCACATTATTATTGTCCTTTTAGGGCTGTATGGTACTGTGATATTAGTAGTCCGCTGCGTGTGTATACTGTGTACCGCTCCATTTGAGGTTGAGAGTGTTGCTATATATATATTTTTATATTTTCTCATATAGTGCATGTTAATATATCATCTTGTTTGGGATTATTGCATTTTGTTTATTGCCTATATATTTCTGTCTGTTGGGAGGGGATTGGGTTGTGGGTTGTCATTTTCCCTATACTAGGATATGACTGCTGTGTTTTTTGGTGCTGTATTTTTGAATGTTTTTAACTCTGTTTTTTTGTGTGTGGTATATAGTCATACTGATTAATAAAGAACTTTGTATTTTTTGATTTTTTGCTTGAGGTGCTCCCATTTCTATGGACATGATCCTTTTTTCTTTTTCTTGATTTCGCTGCAGTTTGTCAAGTCCTTGGTGAGCCCCAGTGTATTATTGCCTAGTCATACGCATTTGGTGGTGCCCTCTACCTGTCTCTATCTCTATTTACATTATACCGGGGGATGGCTGTGGGGACATTATACTGGGGATGTGAAGACATCATACTGTATAGGGGGCTGTTGGGAAATCATACTGTATAGAGGGCTGTGGGAGACATAATACTGGGGGCTGTGGAGACATCATACTGTAAAGGGAGCTGTGATGATCATACTTTATTTGGGGCTGTTGTGACCAATCTGGATAAGGTGCTGTGGGGTACATTATTCTGTATAGGTGGCTGTGGTGACCATATTAAATAGGGGGATGTGGCGACATCATACTGTAAATTGTGGGGCTGTGGTGGATATCTTAGTGTGTTGGGTGCTGTGACATACATTGTACTGTATATAAGGGGCTGTGGGGCTCAGTATTCTGTATCAGATACTGACAGTCCATAGTACTGTATGGGGTGCTGTGGGACTATCATACTATATATGCTGTGTTGGTGACGCTATGTAATGGGCGTCTGTGGTGGATATCATACTCCATGAGGGGCTGTCGTGGACATCCTACTGTATATTGGAGGGCTGTTGTGGACATCATACTGTATGGGTGGCTGTGGTGATCATCATAATGTGTAGGGGGACAGTGTGAGTGTCACGGTTCCACCCCTCAGCGAATCCAGGATGCAGTTACTGACAGCTCGGCCGTCCAATCTGGTACAGGGGCATGCTGAGCTGTCAGTGTGTTGAGTGACAACTTGACTATCCAATCTGAGACTGTGAGGCGTCGGCTGTCTCCATGTGTTCATTTTTCCAGTTAATGACCATGCTTCTTAACTGAGCTGTTTCTCCCAGAACACTGCCAGACGTACAGTACAGACGAAAAGTTAGGACACACCTTCTCATTTAAAGATTTTTCTGTATTTTCATGACTATGAAAATTGTGCATTCACACTGAAGGCATCAAAACTATGAATTAACACATGTGGCATTATATACTTAACAAAAAAGTGTGAAACAACTGAAATTATGTCTTATATTCTAGCTTCTTCAAAGAAGCCACCTTTTGCTTTGATGACTGCTTTGTACACTCTTGGCATTCTCTTGATGAGCTTCAAGAGGTAGTCACCGGGAATGGCCCTTTTGCCTTCACTCTGCGGTCCAGCTCACCCCAAACCATCTCGATTGGGTTCAGGTCTGGTGACTGTGGAGGCCAGGTCATCTGGCGTAGCACCCCATCACTCTGCTTCTTGGTCAAATAGCCCTTACACAGCCTGGAGGTGTGTTTGGGGTCATTGTCCTGTTGAAAAATAAATGATGGTCCAACTAAACGCAAACCGGATGGAATAGCATGCCCCTGCAAGATGCTGTGGCAGCCATGCTGGTTCAGCATGCCTTCAATTTTGAATAAATCCCCAACAATGTCACCAGCAAAGCACCCCCACACCATCAAACCTCCTCCTCCATGCTTCACGGTGGGAATGAAGAGTTCATCCGTTCACCTTTTCTGCGTCGTACAAAGACACGGTGGTTGGAACCAAAGATCTCAAATTTGGACTCATCAGTCCAAAGCACAGATTTCCACTGGTCTAATGTCCATTGCTTGTGTTCTTTAGCCCAGACAAGTCTCTTCTGCTTGTTTCCTGTCCTTAGCAGTGGTTTCCTAGCAGCTATTTTACCATGAAGGCCTGCTGCACAAAGTCTCCTCTGTTGTGAGTTCTGTTTTTGGGCTCCCTCTGGTGGTTACTGATGGTACTGGGTGACTTGTGTTCTCTGCGGTCTCTGGTGTCCACCTGTTCCATCAGGTTATGGGAGTTTCCTATTTAACCTGGCTTTTTTGTCATTTCCTCACCGGCTATCAATGTAATCAGCGTGTCTTTTTACCTCTGCTCCCTGCATCTGTTATCTTCAGGACAAGCTAAGTTTTGATTTTCCTGTTCCACGTTTTGCTTAATTTTTGTCTTAGTCCAGCTTGCAGATATGTGATTCCTTGCTGCTGGTTGCTCTAGTGGGCTGAAATTACTCCTCATGTTCCATGAGTTGGCACATGAGTTCAAGTAATTTCAGGATGGTTTTTTGAAGGGTTTTTCGCTGACCGCGCAGTTCACTTTTGTATCCTCTGCTATCTAGCTTTAGCGGGCCTCATTTTTGCTGATTCTATTTTCATAACTACGTATGTGCTTTCCTCTCATTTCACCGTTATTACATGTGGGGGGCTGCTATTTCTGTGGGGTGTTTCTCTGGAGGCAAGTGAGGTCTGTGTTTCATTTAATATGGGAAGTTAATCCTTCGGCTGGCGCGAGACGTCTAGGAATCATCGTAGGCACGTTCCCCGGCTACTGCTAGTTGTGTGTTTAGGTTCAGGATCGCGGTCAGCTCAGGTTCCATCACCCTAGAGCTTGTTTTGTTTTTGTGCTTGTCCTTTTGTGATCCCCTGCCATTGGGATCATGACAGTATAGCCGGCCTAAAAAAATTGGTCATCATTTTGGCTGAAGTAGGAGGAAAAGTAGTCTGAGGAAGTTTTTTTTTTTTTTTTCCCCCTCCTCTGTGTTTGCTGCCTAGCCTTAATTGCAGCTTGACTGCTTCTTTCCTCCTCTTAATCCTTGAATGGCTCTGACCTCAGCTGTTTATCATGGATGTCCAGAGTTTGGCTTCCAGCCTGAATAATCTTGCTGCTAAGGTTCAAAATATACAAGATTTTGTTGTACATACGCCTATGTCTGAACCTAGAATTCCTATCCCAGAGTTTTTTTTCTGGAGATAGATCTAGTTTTCTGAATTTTAGGAACAATTGCAAGTTGTTTCTTTCCTTGAAATCTCGCTCCTCTGGAGACCCTGCTCAGCAGGTCAAGATTGTTATATCTTTCCTGCGGGGTGACCCTCAGAATTGGGCATTTGCATTGGCACCAGGGGATCCTGCGTTGCTCAATGTGGATGCGTTTTTTCTGGCATTGGGTTTGCTCTATGAGGAACCTAACCTAGAGATTCAGGCTGAAAAAGCTTTATTGGCTCTCTCAGGGGCAAGATGAAGTAGAAATATATTGTCAGAAATTTCGGAAATGGTCGGTGCTTACTCAGTGGAATGAGTGCGCTCTGGCTGCAAAATTCAGAGATGGCCTTTCTGAGGCCATTAAAGATGTTATGGTGGGGTTCCCGGCGCCTGCAGGTCTGAATGAGTCCATGACTATGGCTATTCAGATTGATCGGCGTTTACGGGAGCGCAAACCTGTGCACCATTTGGCGGTGTCTTCTGAACAGGCACCTGAGATAATGCAATGTGATAGAATTCAGTCCAGAAGTGAACGGCAAAATTATAGGCGGAAAAATGGATTGTGTTTTTATTGTGGTGATTCAGCTCATGTTACATCAGCATGCTCTAAACGCACAAAAAAGGTTGATAAGTCTGTTGCCATTGGTACTTTACAGTCTAAGTTCATTCTGTCTGTGACGCTGATTTGTTCATTATCATCCATTTCCGTCAATGCCTATGTGGATTCAGGCGCTGCCCTGAGTCTTATGGATTGGTCATTTGCCAATCACTGTGGGTTTAGTCTGGAACCTCTGGAAGTTCTTATTTCTTTGAAAGGAATTGACTCTACTCCTTTGGCTATGAATAAACCTCAGTACTGGACACAAGTGACCATGCGTATGACTCCCGTTCATCAGGAGGTGATTCGCTTCCTGGTACTGTATAATTTACATGATGTCTTAGTGCTTGGTCTGCCATGGTTACAAACTCATAACCCAGTCCTGGACTGGAAAACAATGTCTGTGTTAAGCTGGGGATGTCAGGGGGTTCATGATGATGCATCTCCGATTTCTATCGCTTCATCTACTCCTTCTGAGGTTCCGGTATTTCTGTCTGATTATCGGGAGGTTTTTGAGGAGCCTAAGCTCAGTTCGCTTCCTCCTCACAGGGATTGCGATTGTGCTATAGATTTGATTCCTGGCAGTAAATTCCCTAAAGGTCGTTTGTTCAATCTGTCAGTGCCAGAGCATACTGCTATGCGGAATTATGTTAAGGAGTCCTTGGAAAAGGGACATATCCGTCCATCTTCCTCCCCTTTGGGAGCAGGTTTTTTTTTTGTGGCCAAAAAAGATGGTTCCTTGAGGCCTTGCATAGATTATCGTCTTTTGAATAAGATTACAGTCAAATATCAGTATCCTTTGCCATTGTTGACTGATTTGTTCGCTCGCATTAAGGGGGCTAAATGGTTCACTAAGATTGATCTTCGGGGTGCGTATAATCTTGTGCGGATAAGGCAGGGTGATGAGTGGAAAACCGCATTTAATACGCCTGAGGGCCATTTCGAGTATTTGGTGATGCCTTTTGGACTTTCTAATGCTCCTTCTGTCTTCCAGTCTTTTATGCACGATATATTCCGTGAATATCTGGATAAATTTATTATCGTGTATTTGGATGATGTTTTGGTTTTTTCTGATGACTGGGAGTCTCATGTTCAGCAGGTCAGGAAGGTGTTTCAGGTCCTGCGGGCCAATTCTTTGTTTGTAAAGGGTTCTAAATGTCTCTTTGGAGTCCAGAAGATTTCTTTTTTGGGGTATATTTTTTCCCCTTCTACTATTGAGATGGATCCCGTCAAGGTTCAGGCTATTTGTGACTGGACGCAGCCTACATCTCTTAAGAGTCTACAGAAGTTCTTGGGCTTTGCTAATTTTTATCGTCGCTTCATAACTAATTTTTCTAGTGTTGTTAAGCCTTTGACGGATTTGACTAAAAAGGGTGCTGATGTTACTGATTGGTCTCCTGCGGCTGTGGAGGCCTTTCAGGAACTTAGCGCCGGTTTTCTTCTGCTCCTGTGTTGCGTCAGCCAGATACGTCGCTTCCTTTTCAGGTTGAGGTTGATGCTTCCGAGATCGGAGCGGGGGCGGTTATGTCACAGAGAAGCTCCGATGGGTCAGTGATGAAGCCATGTGCGTTCTTTTCTAGAAAATTTTCGCCCGCTGAACGGAATTATGATGTTGGTAATCGGGAGCTTTTGGCCATGAAGTGGGCATTTGAGGAGTGGCGTCATTGGCTTGAGGGTGCTAGACATCGTGTGGTGGTCTTGACGGATCACAAAAATCTGATGTACCTTGAGTCTGCCAAGCGTCTGAATCCTAGACAGGCTCGTTGGTCACTGTTTTTCTCCCGTTTCAATTTTTTGGTTTCATACCTGCCAGGTTCAAAGAATGTGAAGGCGGATGCTCTTTCTAGAAGTTTTGTGCCTGACTCCCCTGGAAATTCTGAGCCCACTGGTATCCTTAGGGATGGGGTGATTTTGTCGGCTGTCTCCCCAGACTTGCGACGTGCTTTGCAGGAGTTTCAGGCGGATAAACCTGATCGTTGTCCGCCGGAAAGACTGTTTGTTCCGGATAATTGGACCAGTAGAGTCATCTCCGAGGTCCATTCTTCTGTGTTGGCAGGTCATCCTGGAATATTTGGTACTAGAGACTTGGTGGCCAGGTCTTTTTGGTGGCCTTCCTTGTCGAGGGATGTGCGTTCTTTCGTGCAGTCTTGTGGAGTTTGCGCTCGGGCTAAGCCTTGCTGTTCTCGGGCCAGTGGATTGTTGTCACCTTTGCCTATCCCGAAGAGGCCTTGGACACACATTTCCATGGACTTTATTTCGGATCTCCCTTTCTCTCAAAAAATGTCCGTCATATGGGTTGTGTGTGACCGCTTTTCTAAGATGGTTCATCTGGTACCCTTGCCTAAGTTACCTTCCTCCTCTGAGTTGGTCCCTCTGTTTTTTCAAAACGTGGTCCGTTTGCATGGCATTCCGGAGAACATCGTTTCTGACAGGGGATCCCAGTTTGTGTCTAGATTTTGGCGGACGTTCTGTGCTAAGATGGGCATTGATTTGTCCTTTTTGTCTGCATTCCATCCCCAGACGAATGGCCAGACGGAACGAACTAATCAGACTTTAGAAACTTATTTAAGGTGTTTTGTTTCTGCTGATCAAGATGACTGGGTTTCCTTTTTGCCGCTTGCCGAGTTTGCCCTTAATAATCGGGCTAGTTCTGCTACCTTGGTTTCTCCTTTCTTTTGTAATTCGGGGTTTCATCCTCGTTTTTCCTCTGGTCAGGTGGAGCCTTCTGATTGTCCTGGAGTGGACATGGTGGTGGATAGGTTGCATCGGATTTGGAGTCATGTGGTGGACAATTTGAAGTTGTCCCAGGAGAGGGCTCAGCAGTTTGCTAATCGCCGTCGCCGCGTGGGTCCTCGACTTCTTGTTGGGGACTTGGTGTGGTTGTCTTCTCGTTTTGTTCCTATGAAGGTCTCTTCTCCTAAGTTCAAGCCTCGGTTCATCGGTTCCTATAGGATCTTGGAAATTCTTAACCCTGTGTCGTTTCGTTTGGATCTCCCGGCATCGTTTGCTATTCATAATGTGTTCCATCGGTCGTTGTTGCGGAAGTATGAGGTACCTGTCGTTCCTTCGCTTGAGCCTCCTGCTCCGGTGCTGGTGGAGGGTGAATTGGAGTATGTTGTGGAGAAGATCTTGGATTCTCGTGTTTCCAGACGGAAACTCCAGTATTTGGTCAAGTGGAAGGGTTATGGTCAGGAGGATAATTCTTGGGTGATTGCCTCTGATGTTCATGCTGCCGATTTGGTCCGTGCTTTTCATAGGGCTCATCCTGGTCGCCCTGGTGGTTCTCGTGAGGGTTCGGTGACCCCTCCTCAAGGGGGGGGTACTGTTGTGAGTTCTGTTTTTGGGCTCCCTCTGGTGGTTACTGATGGTACTGGGTGACTTGTGTTCTCTGCGGTCTCTGGTGTCCACCTGTTCCATCAGGTTATGGGAGTTTCCTATTTAACCTGGCTTTTTTGTCATTTCCTCGCCGGCTATCAATGTAATCAGCGTGTCTTTTTACCTCTGCTCCCTGCGTCTGTTATCTTCAGGACAAGCTAAGTTTTGATTTTCCTGTTCCACGTTTTGCTTAATTTTTGTCTTAGTCCAGCTTGCAGATATGTGATTCCTTGCTGCTGGTTGCTCTAGTGGGCTGAAATTACTCCTCATGTTCCATGAGTTGGCACATGAGTTCAAGTAATTACAGGATGGTTTTTTGAAGGGTTTTTCGCTGACCGCGCAGTTCACTTTTGTATCCTCTGCTATCTAGCTTTAGCGGGCCTCCTTTTTGCTGATTCTATTTTCATAACTACGTATGTGCTTTCCTCTCATTTCACCGTTATTACATGTGGGGGGCTGCTATTTCTGTGGGGTGTTTCTCTGGAGGCAAGTGAGGTCTGTGTTTCTTCTAATAGGGGAAGTTAATCCTTCGGCTGGCGCGAGACGTCTAGGAATCATCGTAGGCACGTTCCCCGGCTACTGCTAGTTGTGTTTTTAGGTTCAGGATCGCGGTCAGCTCAGGTTCCATCACCCTAGAGCTTGTTTTGTTTTTGTGCTTGTCCTTTTGTGATCCCCTGCCATTGGGATCATGACACTCCTCTTAACAATTGTTGTAGAGATGTATCTGCTGCTAGAACTGTTATGATACGGTGGTTTAGGAGCAACATGGAACGAGCTCTGAAGGAAGTGGTAACTGTACCGACCGCAGTCCCTAAGCTCAACACAACACTAGAAGTAGCCGTGGAATGCTACCAGGATGAAACCAGGATGAGCACAGGAGGCCAGTCTAGCTAAATAGATAGGACAGGATGGAATACTGTGCGGTCAGTATAAAACACTACAAGAATCCACGCAGAGTTTACAAAAAATCTCCACACCTGACTAAAGGTGTGGAGGGCAAATCTGCCTCCCAGAGCTTCCAGCAAGACAGAATAAATTACACTGATAAGCTGGACAAACATAGAAAGCACAGAATGGATAAGTCCACAAACTATGGACAGAAAAGAGCAAGCAAAAACTTAGCTTTGCTGAACTGGTCAGGATAACAGGGAACTCCAAAGAGATGTGAATCCAACCAGGAACCAATTACAAGTGGCACTGGCTGAAGGAGAGAGCAGACATAAATAGCCGAGCAGAAGAGACGATAAGTGGAGGCAGCTGATGACAGCTAACTCCAAGGAGCAGCCATACCACTTGAAACCACAAGAGGGAGCCCGAGAGCAGAACTCACAAAAGTGCCACTTACAACCAGCGGAGGGAGCCCAGGAGCGGAATTTACAACAGTACCCCCCCCCCTTGAGAAGGGGTCACCGAAACCCCACCAGATCCCCCAGGCCGATCAGGACGAGCCAAGTGAAAAGCACGAACCAAATTGGTGGCATGGACATCGGAGGCAACAACCCAAGAATTATCCTCCTGACCATAACCCTTCCACTTGACAAGATACTGTACTGAAGCCTCCACCTCGAAAAACGAGAATCCAAAATCTTCTCAACCTCATATTCCAACTCTCCCTCAACCAACACCGGGGCAGGAGGGTCAACCGAGGGAACAACGGGCACCACATATCTCCGCAACAAAGATCTATGGAAAACATTATGAATGGCAAAAGAGGCTAGAAGAGCCAAACGAAAAGACACCGGATTAATAATTTCAGAAATTTTATAAGGACCAATAAACCGAGGCTTAAACTTAGGGGACAAAACCTTCATAGGAACATGACGAGAAGACAACGAAACCAAATCCCCCACACGAAGCCGGGGACCAACACACCGACGGCGGTTAGCAAAACGTTGAGCCCTTTCCTGAGACAACGTCAAATTGTCCACCACATGAGTCCAAATCTGCTGCAGCCTGTCCACCACAGAGTCAACACCAGGACAATCAGAAGGCTCAACCTGCCCAGAAGAAAAGCGAGGATGAAAACCAAAATTACAAAAGAAAGGTGAAACCAAAGTAGCCGAACTAGCCCAATTATTAAGGGCAAACTCAGCCAACGGCAAGAAAGACACCCAATCATCCTGATGAGCAGATACAAAGCATATCAAATAGGTCTCCAAGGTCTGATTAGTTCGCTCAGTTTGACCATTAGTCTGAGGATGAAACGCCGAAGAAAAAGACAAATCAATGCCCATCCTAGCACAAAAGGCCCGCCAAAATCTAGAGACAAACTGAGAACCTCTGTCAGACACAATATTCTCCGGAATGCCATGCAAACGATCCACATGCTGAAAAAACAATGGAACCAGATCTGAGGAGGAAGGCAACTTAGGCAAAGGTACCAGATGGACCATTTTAGAGAACCGGTCACAAACAACCCAGATAACAGACATCTTCTGGGAAACAGGAAGATCCGAAATAAAATCCATGGAAATATGCATCCAGGGCCTCTCAGGGACCGGCAAAGGCAAAAGCAACTCACTAGCGCGGGAACAGCAAGGCTTGGCTCGGGCGCAAGTCCCACAGGACTGCACAAAAGCACGGACATCGCGCGACAAGGAAGGCCACCAAAAGTACCTAGCAACCAAATCTCTGGTACCAAAAATCCCAGGATGACCAGCCAACACTGAACAATGAACCTCAGAAATCACCTTACTCGTCCATCTATCAGGAACAAACAACTTCCCCACAGGACAGCGGTCAGGCCTATCAGCCTGAAATTCCTGAAGCACCCGCCGCTAATCAGGGGAGATGGCAGAAAGAATCACCCCTTCCTTAAGAATGCCAACCGGCTCAAGGACTCCAGGAGAATCAGGCGAAAAACTCCTAGAGAGTGCAGCAGCCTTAACATTCTTAGATCCCGGAAGATGCGAGACCACAAAATCAAAACGGGAGAAAAACAGAGACCATCGAGCCTGTCTAGGATTCAGCCGCTTGGCCGACTCGAGGAAAAACTAGATTCTTATGATCAGTCAAGACCACAACGCGGTGCTTAGCTCCCTCAAGCCAATGTCGCCACTCCTCAAACGCCCACTTCATAGCCAACAACTCCCGATTACCGACATCATAATTGCATTCCGCAGGCGAAAACTTTCTGGAAAAAAAAGCACACGGTTTCATCAAAGAACCATCAGACTCCCTATGAGACAAAACGGCCCCTGCCCCAATCTCAGAAGCGTCGACCATAGCCTGAAAAGGAAGAGAAACATCCGGCTGACGCAACACAGGGGCAGAAGTAAATCGACGTTTAAGCTCCTGAAAGGTCTCAACAGCCGCAGAGGACCAACTCGTCACATCAGCGCCTTTCTTCGTCAAATCAGTAAGGGGCTTAACCACACTGGAAAAGTTGGCAATGAAACGGCGATAGAAATTAGCAAAGCCCAAAAATTTTTGAAGGCCCTTCACAGATGTGGGTTGAATCCAGTCATGAATAGCTTGAACCTTAACAGGATCCATTTATATAGACGAGGGAGAAAAAATAAAACCCAAAAAAGAGACCTTCTGAACTCCGAATAGGCACTTAGACCCCTTCACAAATAAAGCATTATCACGAAGGATCTGGAACACCATTCTGACCTGCTTCACATGAGACTCCCAATCATCGGAAAAAATCAAAATATCATCCAAATATACGACCATGAATTTATCAAGATAATTGCGGAAAATATCATGCATGAAAGACTGGAACACAGATGGAGCATTAGAGAGCCCAAATGGCATCACAAGGTATTCAAAATGGCCTTCGGGCGTATTAAATGCAGTTTTCCATTCGTCACCCTGTTTAATACGAACAAGATTATATGCCCCTCGGAGGTCAATCTTAGTAAACCAACTAGCCCCCTTAATCTGAGCAAACAAATCAGTAAGCAGAGGCCAGGGGTATTGGAATTTAACCGTGATCTTATTAAGAAGACAATAATCAATACAGGGTCTCAAGGAGTCATCCTTCTTAGCAACAAAAATGAAACCCGCTCCCAATGGTGACGAAGAGGGACGAATATGCCCCTTCTCCAAAGACTCCTTAACATAACTCCGCATGGCGGCATGCTCTGGCACAGACAGATTGAAAAGTCGGCCCTTAGTGAACTTGCAACCAGGAATCAAGTTAACAGCACAATCACAGTCCCTGTGTGGTGGAAGGGAACTGGACTTGGGCTCATCAAATACCTCCTGGAAATCCGACAAAAACTCAGGGACCTCAGAAGAAGGGGAAGAGGAAATTGACATCAAAGGAACGTCACTATGTACCCCTTGACAACGCCAACTAGTCACAGTCATAGTTTTCCAATCCAGCACCGGATTATGTTCCTGTAACCATGGAAAACCCAGTACAACAACATCATGCAGGTTATGCAACACCAGAAAACGGCAATCTTCCTGATGTGCTGGGGCCGTGTACATAGTCATCTGCGTCCAGTACTGAGGTTTATCCTTGGCCAAGGGTGTAGCATCAATACCCCTCAAAGGAATAGGGCTCTGCAAAGGCTGCAAGGAAAAACCACAGCGCCTGGCGAATTCTAAGTCCATTAAGTTCAGGGCAGCGCCTGAATCCACAAATGCCATGACAGAAAAGGATGACAATGAGCAAATCAGGGTCACAGATAAGAGAAATTTAGGCTGTATAGTACTAATGGTAACAGACCTAGCGACTCTCTTAGTACGCTTAGGGCAATCAGAGATAACATGAGTAGAATCACCACAGTAAAAACACAGCCTATTCTGACGTCTGAATTCCTGCCGTTCTGTTCTAGTTAGAATCCTATCACATTGCATAGGTTCAGGACTCTGCTCCGAGGACACTGCCATATGGTGCACAGCTTTGCGCTCGCGCAGACGCCGATCAATCTGCATAGCTAGAGACATAGATTCGCTCAAACCGGCAGGCGTAGGAAAGCCCACCATAACACCTTTAAGGGCTTGAGAAAGACCTTTTCTGAAAATAGCAGCCAGAGCCTCCTTATTCCATTTAGTGAGCACAGACCATTTTCTAAATTTCTGGCAGTATAATTCTGCCGCTTCCTGACCTTGACACAAGGCCAACAGGGTTTTCTCTGCATGATCCACAGACTTAGGTTCGTCATACAATAATCCGAGCGCTTGAAAAAATGCGTCTACATTCAATAATGCCGGATCCCCTGTTTCAAGAGAAAAAGCCCAGTCTTGAGGGTCACCACGCAGCAAGGATATGATGATTTTCACTTGCTGAATGGGACCACCTGAAGAACGGGGTTTCAAAGCAAAAAACAATTTGCAGTCATTTTTAAAGTTCAAAAACTTGGATCTGTCCCCAAAAAACAAATCAGGAGTAGGAATTCTAGGCTCTAAAGCCGGAGTCTGGACAACGTAGTCCTGGATACTCTGTACTCGTGCAGCAAGTTGATCCACACGAGAAAACAAACCCTGAACATCCATGCCAGAGCATAAATCCTGAACCACCCAGATATCAAGAGGAAAAAAAATAAACCAGAGCACAGAAAAAAAAATGGTTCAGAACTTTCTTTTCCTTCTTTTGAGATGCATTTAATTCATTTTTGGCCACTTGTACTGTTATGATACGGTGGTTTAGGAGCAACATGGAACGAGCTCTGAAGGAAGTGGTAACTGTACCGACCGCAGTCCCTAAGCTCAACACAACACTAGAAGTAGCCGTGGAATGCTCCTAACTCTCCCTAGGCATCTCGTCACAGCCTAAGAGCTAACTACCCCTAAAGAAAGAAGCAGGGAAGCTATCTTGCCTCAGAGAAAATCCCCAAAGGATAGATTAGCCCCCCACAAATAATGACTGTGAGTGGAGAGGAAAAAAACATACACAGAATGAAACCAGGATGAGCACAGGAGGCCAGTCTAGCTAAATAGATAGGACAGGATGGAATACTGTGCGGTCAGTATAAAACACTACAAAAATCCACGCAGAGTTTACAAAAAATCTCCACACCTGACTAAAGGTGTGGAGGGCAAATCTGCCTCCCAGAGCTTCCAGCAAGACAGAATAAATTACACTGATAAGCTGGACAAACATAGAAAGCACAGAATGGATAAGTCCACAAACTATGGACAGAAAAGAGCAAGCAAAAACTTAGCTTTGCTGAACTGGTCAGGATAACAGGGAACTCCAAAGAGATGTGAATCCAACCAGGAACCAATTACAAGTGGCACTGGCTGAAGGAGACAGCAGATATAAATAGCCGAGCAGAAAAGACAATCAGTGGAAGCAGCTGAAGACAGCTAACTCCAAGGAGCAGCCATACCACTTGAAACCACAAGAGGGAGCCCAAGAGCAGAACTCACAAAAGTGCCACTTACAACCACCGGAGGGAGCCCAAGAGCGGAATTCACAACATAGAACTCTGTGTGGCATTGACCTGGTCTCTAATCTGAGCTGCTGTTAACCTGCGATTTCTGAGGTTGGTGACTCAGATAAACTTATCTTCAGAAGCAGAGGTGACTCTTGGTCTTCCTTTCCTGGGGCGGTCTTCATGTGAGCCAGTTTCTTTGTAGCGTTTGATGGTTTTTGCAACTGCACTTGGGGACACTTTCAAAGTTTTCACAATTTTTCGGACTGACTGGCCTTCATTTCTTAAAGTAATGATGGCCACTCGTTTTTCTTTACTTAGCTGCTTTTTTCTTGCCATAATACAAATTCTAACAATCTATTCAGTAGGACTATCAGCTGTGTATCCACCAGACTTCTGCACAACGCAACAGATGGTCCCAACCCCATTTATAAGGCAAGAAATCCCACTTATTAAACCTGACAGGGCACACCTGTGAAGTGAAAACCATTCCCGGTGACTACCTCTTGAGGCTCATCAAGAGAATGCCAAGAGTGTGCAAAGCAGTCATCAAAGAAAAAAGTGGCTACTTTGAAAAACCTAGAATATAAGACATATTTTCAGTTGTTTCACACTTTTTTTGTTAAGTATATAATTCCACATGTGTTAATTCATAGTTTTGATGCCTTCAGTGTGAATGTACAATTTTCATAGTCATGAAAATACAGAACAATCTTTGAATCAGAAGGCGTGTCCAAACTTTTGGTCTGTACTGTACATTCAGCCTGTGAGGTTTGTGCTTTGGACCTAGTGCTTTCCTGTGCCTTGAGTTCTGTATGCTTGATCTGTTGCCTGACCTTGGACTTCATTTTGACCATTCGCCTGTTTAACCCCTTCAGCTCTGCTCCGTTATCCTGTCAGTACTCAGACCTCAGAACGCTACCTGACTACGCTTTTGTCTCTTCCTTCTGTTTATGACGTACCCTACTGGCTTCTGACCTTGGACTCCTTAACCACTCTGACTCTTGGCTTGGCCATGAGAAGTGACTAGTGTCACAGTGAGGAGGGGTACAGTCTAGATAGGGCACTGTGGTAGGCAATATGAGGGCATAGTGTCAAGAGGGAACACAGAACTAATATGATGAGAGGGTAACAATGAATGAGAGTACATTATTGAGACAGATTAGCATGGTGGGTGGATGGTGTGGAGATACAGAAAGTGTAAGGGAAAACAGTGGAAAGAAGATAGTCATTGTAGAAGATAGTCATTGTATATAGACTGTGGTTCATAAGGGTGGACGGTGTGGCGGCTATAGCTGATAAGGGCCAAAAGTGGGTAGTTATAGATCATTAAGGCATTGACTGTGGAGGCCATATACCTATAAAGGTTTATTTAGGGCATTGCTTGGACAGAAATTGTTATGCTGAAGACATTTAATAACATGCTTATATTTAAGGGCACCATGTTGGGATGTGCTGCAGAAGACCGGAGAAGAGGGATATATACAGAAATGAGATGTGGATGCAAAATGTCATCATACAGTCTGGAAAATATGAAGATAAAAATGAGGGAAAACTCCAATCAGAGAAGAGTGCACATGAAAGTTACATGAATGTAAATGTTTACTTGTAGAAACTGACTTTGTCTGATTAATTCTGTAGTTTCTGTATGATCCACAGTCTGATAATGACTGATCAAAACAACTCCCAGCATATCCTTATCATTGTTAAGGAAACACTGGGAATTGTAGGTTCATACAAGGTAGGCTCTGGTCAGGTTGGTACTGCTGGTATACAGGTGAGCACAGCAGATGCAGGGCGGTACAACTTCTATCCCGGTGAGCACAGCAGATGCAGGCTGCTAATGCTGGTATACAGGTGGGCACTGGCAAGTACAGGCTGGCATGGCTGGTAAACAGCTAGGCACAGCAGGTGCAGGCAGGTGTGACAAGCACAGCTGGTATACAGGTAGGCATTGGCTGGTACAGGCAGGTACCAACAAGTACAAGCAGGTCCAGGCATGTACAGGCAAGTACTGGACACAATCTATAACAAGGAACTTGAGAACTAGCAAGCATGCAACAAGCAGAGTGAACACGTTGCTCAGGCAACTCACCATGGGTGGAGGTGCCTTAAATAATAAGTGTCTCCCAGCCATTGGCTGGGGACACTTTAGGAAGGCGCAAGCTGTCCTTTGAAGGGAGCGGGAGCGTGCGCAAACTCTAAGATCAGTGCCCGGGGATCTACAACCCATGCATAGCAAGAGGAGGAAGTGTGGGATGAGGGACGCTGCGATAAGTGTTGTGAGTTCTGTTTTTGGGCTCCCTCAGGTGGTTACTGATGGTACTGGGTGACTTGTGTTCTCTGCGGTCTCTGGTGTCCACCTGTTCCATCAGGTTATGGGAGTTTCCTATTTAACCTGGCTTTTTTGTCATTTCCTCGCCGGCTATCAATGTAATCAGCGTGTCTTTTTACCTCTGCTCCCTGCGTCTGTTATCTTCAGGACAAGCTAAGTTTTGATTTTCCTGTTCCACGTTTTGCTTAATTTTTGTCTTAGTCCAGCTTGCAGATATGTGATTCCTTGCTGCTGGTTGCTCTAGTGGGTTGAAATTACTCCTCATGTTCCATGAGTTGGCACATGAGTTCAAGTAATTTCAGGATGGTTTTTTGAAGGGTTTTTCGCTGACCGCACAGTTCACTTTTGTATCCTCTGCTATCTAGCTTTAGCGGGCCTCATTTTTGCTGATCCTATTTTCATAACTACGTATGTGCTTTCCTCTCATTTCACCGTTATTACATGTGGGGGGCTGCTATTTCTGTGGGGTGTTTCTCTGGAGGCAAGTGAGGTCTGTGTTTCTTCTGATAGGGGAAGTTAATCCTTCGGCTGGCGCGAGACGTCTAGGAATCATCGTAGGCACGTTCCCCGGCTACTGCTAGTTGTGTGTTTAGGTTCAGGATCGCGGTCAGCTCAGGTTCCATCACCCTAGAGCTTGTTTTGCTTTTGTGCTTGTCCTTTTGTGATCCCCTGCCATTGGGATCATGACAGTATAGCCGGCCTAAAAAAAAAAATTGGTCATCGTTTTGGCTGAAGTAGGAGGAAAAGTAGTCTGAGGAAGTTTTTTTTTTTTTTTTCCTCTTAATCCTTGAATGGCTCTGACCTCAGCTGTTTATCATGGACGTCCAGAGTTTGGCTTCCAGCCTGAATAATCTTGCTGCTAAGGTTCAAAATATACAAGATTTTGTTGTACATACGCTTATGTCTGAACCTAGAATTCCTATCCCAGAGTTTTTTTCTGGAGATAGATCTAGTTTTCTGAATTTTAGGAACAATTGCAAGTTGTTTCTTTCCTTGAAATCTCGCTCCTCTGGAGACCCTGCTGAGCAGGTCAAGATTGCTATATCTTTCCTGCGGGGTGACCCTCAGAATTGGGCATTTGCATTGGCACCAGGGGATCCTGCGTTGCTCAATGTGGATGCATTTTTTCTGGTATTGGGTTTGCTCTATGAGGAACCTAACCTAGAGATTCAGGCTGAAAAAGCTTTATTGGCTCTCTCTCAGGGGCAAGATGAAGCAGAAATATATTGTCAGAAATTTCGGAAATGGTCGGTGCTTACTCAGTGGAATGAGTGCGCTCTGGCTGCAAAATTCAGAGATGGCCTTTCTGAGGCCATTAAAGATGTTATGGTGGGGTTCCCGGCGCCTACAGGTCTGAATGAGTCCATGACTATGGCTATTCAGATTGATCGGCGTATACGGGAGCGCAAACCTGTGCACCATTTGGCGGTGTCTTCTGAACAGGCACCTGAGATAATGCAATGTGATAGAATTCAGTCCAGATTGTGTTTTTATTGTGGTGATTCAGCTCATGTTATATCAGCATGCTCTAAACGCACAAAAAAGGTTGATAAGTCTGTTGCCATTGGTACTTTACAGTCTAAGTTCATTCTGTCTGTGACGCTGATTTGTTCATTATCATCCATTTCCGTCAATGCCTATGTGGATTCAGGTGCTGCCCTGAGTCTTATGGATTGGTCATTTGCCAATCGCTGTGGGTTTAGTCTGGAACCTCTGGAAGTTCCTATTCCTTTGAAAGGAATTGATTCTACACCTTTGGCTATGAATAAACCTCAGTACTGGACACAAGTGACCATGCGTATGACTCCCGTTCATCAGGAGGTGATTCGCTTCCTAGTACTGTATAATTTACATGATGTCTTAGTGCTTGGTCTGCCATGGTTACAAACTCATAACCCAGTCCTGGACTGGAAAACAATGTCTGTGTTAAGCTGGGGATGTCAGGGGGTTCATGATGATGCATCTCCGATTTCTATCGCTTCATCTACTCCTTCTGAGGTTCCGGTATTTCTGTCTGATTATCGGGAGGTTTTTGAGGAGCCTAAGCTCAGTTCGCTTCCTCCTCACAGGGATTGCGATTGTGCTATAGATTTGATTCCTGTCAGTAAATTCCCTAAAGGTCGTTTGTTCAATCTGTCAGTGCCAGAGCATACTGCTATGCGGAATTATGTTAAGGAGTCCTTGGAAAAGGGACATATCCGTCCATCTTCGTCCCCTTTGGGAGCAGGTTTTTTTTTTGTGGCCAAAAAAGATGGTTCCTTGAGGCCTTGCATAGATTATCGTCTTTTGAATAAGATTACAGTCAAATATCAGTATCCTTTGCCATTGTTGACTGATTTGTTCGCTCGCATTAAGGGGGCTAAATGGTTCACTAAGATTGATCTTCAGGGTGCGTATAATCTTGTGCGGTTTAAGGCAGGGTGATGAGTGGAAAACCGCATTTAATACGCCTGAGGGCCATTTCGAGTATTTGGTGATGCCTTTTGGACTTTCTAATGCGCCTTCTGTCTTCCAGTCTTTTATGCACAATATTTTCCGTGAATATCTGGATAAATTTATTATCGTGTATTTGGATGATGTTTTGGTTTTTTCTGATGACTGGGAGTCTCATGTTCAGCAGGTCAGGAAGGTGTTTCAGGTCCTGCGGGCCAATTCTTTGTTTGTAAAAGGTTCTAAATGTCTCTTTGGAGTCCAGAAGATTTCTTTTTTGGGGTATATTTTTTCCCCTTCTACTATTGAGATGGATCCCGTCAAGGTTCAGGCTATTTGTGACTGGACGCAGCCTACATCTCTTAAGAGTCTACAGAAGTTCTTAGGCTTTGCTAATTTTTATCATCGCTTCATAACTAATTTTTCTAGTGTTGTTAAGCCTTTGACGGATTTGACTAAAAAGGGTGCTGATGTTACTGATTGGTCTCCTGCGGCTGTGGAGGCCTTTCAGGAACTTAAGCGCCGGTTTTCTTCTGCTCCTGTGTTGCGTCAGCCAGATACGTCGCTTCCTTTTCAGGTTGAGGTTGATGCTTCCGAGATCGGAGCGGGGGCGGTTTTGTCACAGAGAAGCTCCGATGGCTCAGTGATGAAGCCATGTGCGTTCTTTTCTAGAAAATTTTCGCCCGCTGAACGGAATTATGAAGTTGGTAATCGGGAGCTTTTGGCCATGAAGTGGGCATTTGAGGAGTGGCGTCATTGGCTTGAGGGTGCTAGATATCGTGTGGTGGTCTTGACTGATCACAAAAATCTGATGTACCTTGAGTCTGCCAAGCGTCTGAATCCTAGACAGGATGTTTTTCTCTCGTTTCAATTTTGTGGTTTCATACCTGCCAGGTTCAAAGAATGTGAAGGCGGATGCTCTTTCTAGGAGTTTTGTGCCTGACTCCCCTGGAAATTCTGAGCCCACTGGTATCCTTAGGGATGGGGTGATTTTGTCGGCTGTCTCCCCAGACTTGCGACGTGCTTTGCAGGAGTTTCAGGCGGATAAACCTGATCGTTGTCCGCCGGAAAGACTGTTTGTTCCGGATAATTGGACCAGTAGAGTCATCTCCGAGGTCCATTCTTCTGTGTTGGCAGGTCATCCTGGAATATTTGGTACTAGAGACTTGGTGGCCAGGTCTTTTTGGTGGCCTTCCTTGTCGAGGGATGTGCGTTCTTTCGTGCAGTCTTGTGGAGTTTGCGCTCGGGCTAAGCCTTGCTGTTCTCGGGCCAGTGGATTGTTGTCACCTTTGCCTATCCCGAAGAGGCCTTGGACGCACATTTCCATGGACTTTATTTCGGATCTCCCTGTCTCTCAAAAAATGTCCGTCATATGGGTTGTGTGTGACCGCTTTTCTAAGATGGTTCATCTGGTACCCTTGCCTAAGTTACCTTCCTCCTCTGAGTTGGTCCCTCTGTTTTTTCAAAACGTGGTTCGTTTGCATGGCATTCCGGAGAACATCGTTTCTGACAGGGGATCCCAGTTTGTGTCTAGATTTTGGCGGACGTTCTGTGCTAAGATGGGCATTGATTTGTCCTTTTCGTCTGCATTCCATCCCCAGACGAATGGCCAGACGGAACGAACTAATCAGACTTTAGAAACTTATTTAAGGTGTTTTGTTTCTGCTGATCAAGATGACTGGGTTTCCTTTTTGCCGCTTGCCGAGTTTGCCCTTAATAATCGGGCTAGTTCTGCTACCTTGGTTTCTCCTTTCTTTTGTAATTCGGAGTTTCATCCTTGTTTTTCCTCTGGTCAGGTGGAGCCTTCTGATTGTCCTGGAGTGGACATGGTGGTGGATAGGTTGCATCGGATTTGGAGTCATGTGGTGGACAATTTGAAGTTGTCCCAGGAGAGGGCTCAGCAGTTTGCTAATCGCCGTCGCCGCGTGGGTCCTCGACTTCTTGTTGGGGACTTGCTGTGGTTGTCTTCTCGTTTTGTTCCTATGAAGGTCTCTTCTCCTAAGTTCAAGCCTCGGTTCATCGGTCCCTATAGGATCTTGGAAATTCTTAACCCTGTGTCGTTTCGTTTGGATCTCCCGGCATCGTTTGCTATTCATAATGTGTTCCATCGGTCGTTGTTGCGGAAGTATGAGGTACCTGTTGTTCCTTCGCTTGAGCCTCCTGCTCCGGTGCTGGTGGAGGGTGAATTGGAGTATGTTGTGGAGAAGATCTTGGATTCTCGTGTTTCCAGACGGAAACTCCAGTATTTGGTCAAGTGGAAGGGTTATGGTCAGGAGGATAATTCTTGGGTGATTGCCTCTGATGTTCATGCTGCCGATTTGGTCCGTGCTTTTCATAGGGCTCATCCTGGTCGCCCTGGTGGTTCTCGTGAGGGTTCGGTGACCCCTCCTCAAAAGGGGGGTACTGTTGTGAGTTCTGTTTTTGGGCTCCCTCTGGTGGTTACTGATGGTACTGGGTGACTTGTGTTCTCTGCGGTCTCTGGTGTCCACCTGTTCCATCAGGTTATGGGAGTTTCCTATTTAACCTGGCTTTTTTGTAATTTCCTCGCCGGCTATCAATGTAATCAGCGTGTCTTTTTACCTCTGCTCCCTGCGTCTGTTATCTTCAGGACAAGCTAAGTTTTGATTTTCCTGTTCCACGTTTTGCTTAATTTTTGTCTTAGTCCAGCTTGCAGATATGTGATTCCTTGCTGCTGGTTGCTCTAGTGGGTTGAAATTACTCCTCATGTTCCATGAGTTGGCACATGAGTTCAAGTAATTTCAGGATGGTTTTTTGAAGGGTTTTTCGCTGACCGCGCAGTTCACTTTTGTATCCTCTGCTATCTAGCTTTAGCGGGCCTCATTTTTGCTGATCCTATTTTCATAACTACGTATGTGCTTTCCTCTCATTTCACCGTTATTACATGTGGGGGGCTGCTATTTCTGTGGGGTGTTTCTCTGGAGGCAAGTGAGGTCTGTGTTTCTTCTGATAGGGGAAGTTAATCCTTCGGCTGGCGCGAGACGTCTAGGAATCATCGTAGGCACGTTCCCCGGCTACTGCTAGTTGTGTGTTTAGGTTCAGGATCGCGGTCAGCTCAGGTTCCATCACCCTAGAGCTTGTTTTGTTTTTGTGCTTGTCCTTTTGTGATCCCCTGCCATTGGGATCATGACAGATAAGTGAGTTGGCATCCCTGCAGGGGGAGGGAAGAAGCATGCCGGAATACCGGCGCTACACTCGTTAAATGGAAAAGTTTTGGTCTGGATGATAATTCCTGAGTTAATGATTTGCATGCGGATCACGTAGTGAGAGTTCTGTCAGCGGTGTCAGCAGTTGAGGATCAGTGGGTCCAGTGGCCCCTCATAGAAGGGGAGGTACTGTCATTCATCTGGTTTTGAATGCTTGGGCCTGTGCTATGTGGTTGGCTTCTCAGGGTAAGCGCAGCCTGTGGCGCAGTGGGTCCACATCCACCAGCGATGCACTGTTGCACAGTATTGTACACACAAGCGCACAACGACTATATGATCGATCTACAAATCAGCTTTGCAGATCCTTCTTCACTCTCCAAATTCTGGGAGAGCCCCTTCTTCACTCCCTATATCACAGGAAAGCCAAGGAGAGGTCAGGAACAGAGATAAAGTATGATTTCCGTACATCAGAGAGACTAGGAAGACCGCAAAAACAACATTACTGATACAGTAAGAAAAAAAGTATTTAGTCAGCCTTGAGAAAGGCGACACCGCCGAAACGCGCATCGGGGTGGACGCTCCTGGACTTCTTCCTGGCATATTTGGGTAATGCTATTATTATTTCATGTAATGTTTATTTGACCCCTGCCATTTTATACTATTTTGCCAGGTTTTGTATTGAGTTGGCGTTATGGGAATTGTGCAATATCTTTGTATAATATTATTTAATGGTAATATATGGATTCCTATTTACCTTCATATATCTGTAATTTTTTTATATATATAGTTCTTGTCCTGTGAGCATCCCTACTTTTGACATGTGTTAATGGTTGTACTCCCTTCCTTGTCTATTCCTTTTGTCATCATTCCTGGTCACCTAATAAACTTATATTGATTATTTAAATTATCATTGGGATTTTTTGTCGTGGTTTTCTTTGGGTTTTTTAAGCCAGTACATGTCCGGGCCCATCTGAAGTTTTCTAGAGAGCATTTGGATTATCCAGAAGATTATTGGGAGAATGTCATATGGTCTGATGAAACTAAAGTAGAACTGTTTGGTAGAAACTAAACTTGTCGTGTTTGGAGGAGACAGAATGCTGAGTTGCATTCAAAGAACACCATACCTACTGTGATGCATGGGGTGGCAATATAATGCTTTGGGGCTGTTTCTTTGCAAAGGGACCAGGACGACTGATCCGTGTGCATGAAAGAATGAATGGGGCCATGTATCGTGAGATTTTGACTGCAAACCTCCTTCCATCAGCAAGGGCATTGAAGATGAAACGTGGATGGGTCTTTCAGCATGATAATGATCCCAAGCACACTGCCAGGGCAACGATGGAGTGGCTTCGTAAGAAGCATATGAAGGTCCTGGAGTGACCTAGTGAGTCCCCAGAGCTCAACCCCATAGAAAGCCTTTGGAGGCAGTTGAAAGTCCGTGTTGCCCAGCGACAGGCCCAAAACATCCCTGCTCTAGAGGAGATCTGCATGGAGGAATGGGCCAAAATACCACCAACAGTGTGTGCCAACCTTGTGAAGACTTACAGAAAACGTTTGACCACTGTCATTGCCAACAAGGGATATAACAAAATATTGAGACTTTATTAACTTTTTGTTACAGACCAAATACTTATTTTCCACCATAATTTGCAAAATAAATCTTGCCAAATCAGACAAGGGTATTTTCTGGATTTGTTTTCTCATACTTGTGGTCTACCTATGATGTCAATTACAGGCCTCTCTCATCTTTTTAAGTGCGAGAACTTGCACAATTGGTGGCTGACTAAATACTTTTTTTCGCCACTGTAACTTCATGCCTCTGTAACAAGGTGGTCACAGTCAGTGAGCACCCCCGGCCCCTTGCACATGAAATGACAGGTGAAGTCACAGTCATGCGGTACAGTCATTTACCTTTATCACACGCTCACTTCAGCCGCTGGGAATGTGCCCTCCGGATGCACCACAAGCCACAATTCTGTTCTAACGTTTGAACTTTTAATCAACATGAGGTAAATTAAGTAAATGCGATAACAACTCCAGAGCTGTCCCTATTCAAAGATGTTGCTCCATCGGCAATAGCAGCAGCAGAAGCATAAGCTCCCAATCATCTCCTGGAAGCTAACAGTCTCTTGAATGGCACATCCTCAGTCCTAGTGCCCGTTCTTATTGCCTGACAGTCCTGTGGCAATCCTTTCCCCAGCCGGGGGTCCTTTCTGTCCCAAACGAGGACATACGTCCTGCCTCCGGCAATCCTGCCCGGACTGTGCCTGGGAGATAGGAACTTCCTGTCCCTATAAGGCTGCTGACCCAGCCTCCTCTGGTTAACCACTTCTGTCCCTAATCTACACGTAGGTACAGATAACATATTGCAGTACACTACACAGACATGGAATTAAAAGAACTTCATACAGTAAACCGTAGTACCATAATAGACATATAGACACATTAATACATAACCAACTATTGGAGCGTCACAGGGGGACACATGTCCAACATATAAGGAAGGAGGGAGCAACCTAGAGTCTCCACCACTTCCTTAAACGTCTGCCATGCTGTTTTACCTCTATAGTCTGCAGTGGTGTCACTCGTTTCCGTGCCTCTCTGCACAATACTAGAGATTTCTGCCAGAGGCTCTGCACCCATGCTCAGATAATTACTACTTCAGCTGCTATATACACAGAGCAGCATGTGAATAAAATTGCTGATTTCTGCTGACAGGAGCAATGGGTGTTTAGTGGCTGCAGCAACAATCATCTATTGCAGACTGCTGTGTCATTGGTGTGCCCTCATTGCAAACTGCGTCTAGAATAGTGTTGAGCCACCTCCCTAGTGTTCGGGTTCGGTTTGGTTCGTCGATCAGGGAGGTGTTCTCCGAACTGTTTGTTGAACGTTCGAACACCGTCGAACCCCATTGAAACCAATGGCAGGCAAACACAAAACATACAAACACATGGAAAACACATAGAAAACACCTTAAAAGGTGTCGAAAAGCTGACAAACTGCTCAGAAGACACAACAAACATGGAAAAGTCACAACTACATATAGTCATGCGAAAAGAAAAGAGGTGGAGGAGTAAAAGGAGGAGGAGACACAGGTATAGGCATGTAAGGCAGCACACTGCAGCGCTGAAACATGCAAACTTGAAAACGAAATTTGAACTGCATTACTGCACTAGAAATATGAAAAATGAGAGCGTTTAGCGCATAAAAATGGCCAATTTTATGTGTACCTGGTAGTCCCTTTACGGCATCTCTCTTATACCAGGTCCTACACTTGCCTTACCTCGCTGAGAATAAACGTCTCCATCTGAATGGGTACATGTGAGACCTCTTTCTAGACTAAAATTCTCTCTCTCTGTGGAGGGGTATTGGACCTGCTGTAATTAAAACACCTGTGGCTAGGAGGCGGAGTGCACGATCAGAAGGCTAAAGAATACATTTCAAAAACCTGACCGGCACATCCAAACATAGACTAAGTGTGAACAGGTGCTGAACCTAGAGTCGCCAACTCGTATATAGTTAAGTAAATAAGGCAGCACACTGCAGCGCTGAAACATGCAAACTTGAAAACGAAATTTGAACTGCATTACTGCACTAGAAATATGAAAAATGAGAGCGTTTAGCGCATAAAAATGGCCAATTTTATGTGTACCTGGTAGCCCCTTTACGGCATCTCTCTTATACCAGGTCCTACACTTGCCTTACCTCGCTGAGAATAAACGTCTCCATCTGAATGGGTACATGTGAAACCTCTTCCTAGACTAAAATTCTCTCTCTCTGTGGAGGGGTATTGGACCTGCTGTAATTAAAACACCTGTGGCTAGGAGGCGGAGTGCACGATCAGAAGGCTAAAGAATACATTTCAAAAACCTGACCGGCACATCCAAACATAGACTGTTGTGAATTCTGTGATCAAGCTCCCTCCTGTGGTCACGAATGGTACTGCGGCTTCTGAGTTTCCTTCCTCAGGTGATGAGGTTAAGTCGTTAGGTGCTGCTCTATTTAACTCCACCTAGTGCTTTGATCCTGGCCTCCAGTCAATGTTCTAGTATTGGTCTTGCTTCCTCCTGGATCGTTCCTGTGGCCTGTCTGCTCAGCATAAGCTAAGTTCTGCTTGTGTTACTTTGTTGCTATATTTTCTGTCCAGCTTGCTTTTTTGGTCCTGCTTGCTTGCTGGAAGCTCTGAGACGCAGAGGGAGCACCTCCGTACCGTTAGTCGGTGCGGAGGGTCTTTTTGCCCCTCTGTGTGGTTGTTTGTAGGTTTTTGTGTTGACCGCAAAGCTATCTTTCCTATCCTCTGTCTATTCAGTAAGTCGGGCCTCACTTTGCTAAATCTATTTCATCCCTGAGTTTGTATTTTCATCTTAACTCACAGTCATTATATGTGGGGGGCTGCCTTTTCCTTTGGGGAATTTCTCTGAGGCAAGGTAATGTCTTCAAAAAGAGATTTGTAGTTAAAATTCTGCGCTGCCGCTAAGATGAATTTCAGGAGAGTAAAGTTGATTCACAGTGGTTTTATTCAACGCGTTTCAGGGGTCTCATGCCCCCTTCATCAGGAAATACCACACAGAACATACAGGCATCACAGGTATAAATAGTTTTGCTAGGTTACAAAAAAAAGGGCACCAACAGGTCAGATGACTCAGTGTCAAAGTTCAATGATGACACACAATTAACAATTCAAACGATTAGGGAGGTATATACAATGAAAAAAATAATGCAATGACTTCTTTTATATTTCTAGACAATATTTCCAAATTTGAAGCATTTAAGCAAAAAACAAAACAAAAAAAAAACGATCTCTACTTAAATGGACAAGAACCTGTAAGAAAAGGAATTACTCCAGTTCAGAAGCAAATGCCTTACAGATGAACTACCGTGTGGAATCAACAAGCTGCTTATTCTTATCGAAAATCCATTGGAATCTTTACATTGAATATGGAATAAAATCATGTTTTATTATTTTACATTAAAAAATATAACTATATATATATAAAGATTAATTTGTGGTAGTTTGTGGTGATCTAAAATTCCGAAAATTATAATTAGTGAGTTAAAAATTGTGTCACGTACATAAAAGTAAAAATTTAAGCAGCGGTAACCAGCGCTCGAAGTGAGCGCAGAAACAAAGTGAAAGTAACACTTCACCGTCCAGGGATCAATGATAGATATCATATGTAACAAGAGACAATATGGCATTGCCAAGAGAGGGGAATGAATGAATACACAGCACTCAGTGATCACAAAGAACAGCAGCATGAGAAGGGACACCCAACACCAGAGTGAAGGAGGATTGAGATAAGTGCTCCTGTCGGGAGGGGTCATTACACCCTGTGAAGCTGCCAAAATCAGCTCTACCTCCCAGGATTTAATCCCAAGAGTAAAATTTGTATGGATAAAGGAGTGAAAGCGCTCCTCTCCCAGGCAGACTCAGACTATGCCTACATGAGGAATTTGATCAATACAGGGCAGAGGAAGAAGAATTTTCTTATAAAAAAAAGAAATTACATGGATTAAAGCCGGAAATTACAACAAAACATATAAATGAACAACTCCAAGATAATCCTAAATATAAATGTATATATAAATCTTAAATGGCTCAAAGCACAAAGGATTAAAAAATCTATCATAGCTATACAAATAAAAATATAAATATAGAAATATCGAATCCTTAAAAAAGGGGGAGGGCTGCGCATTCAGATAAAACCTTTGTAGTTTCAATAAATATATATATAAATAAATAAAAGTATTAAAAAAAAAAAAAAATTGCACTATTCAGATAAAAACCTCAGTTATTTCATTTAAGCCTTGTGGTTTTAGGCTACCTAATTTGTAGATCCAATATACCCGTATATACTCGAGTATAAGCCGACCCGAGTATAAGCCGACCCCCCTAATTTTGCCACAAAAAACTGGGAAAACTTATTGACTCGAGTATAAGCCTAGGGTGGAAAATGCAGCAGCTACCGGTGAATTTCAAAAATAAAAATAGATGCTCCATACTGTTCATTATTGCCCCATAGATTCTCCATATACAACTGTGCTATATAGAATGCTCTGCACCGTTCATTATTGCCCCATAAATGCCCCTTATAAAGCTGTGCCATATATGCTCTGCACCGTTCATTATTGCCCCATAAATGCCCCTTATACAGCTGTGCCATATATGCTCTGCACCGTTCATTATTGCCCCATAAATGCCCCTTATAATGCTGTGCCATATATGCTCTGCACCTTTGATTATGGCCCCATAGATGCCCATTATAATGCTGTGCCATATATGCTCTGCACCTTTGATTATGGCCCCATAGATGCTCCTTATAATGCTGTGCCATATATGCTCTGCACCTTTGATTATGGCCCCATAGATGCTCCTTATAATGCTGTGCCATATATGCTCTGCACCTTTGATTATGGCCCCATAAATGCCCCTTATAATGCTGTGCCATATATGCTCTGCACCTTTGATTATGGCCCCATAGATGCTCCTTATAATGTTGTGCCATATATGCTCTGCACCTTTGATTATGGCCCCATAGGTGCTCCTTATAATGCTGTGCCATATATGCTCTGTACCTTTGATTATGGCCCCATAGATGCTCCTTATAATGTTGTGCCCTATATGCTCTGCACCTTTGATTATGGCCCCATAGGTGCTCCTTATAATGCTGTGCCATATATACTCTGCACCTTTGATTATGGCCCCATAGGTGCTCCTTATAATGCTGTGCCATATAGAATGCGGCTGCAATAAAAAAAAAAAAATCACATACTCACCTCTTTTCTCAGGACGCCGGCGCTTTCAATAATTACCTGCTCCTCTGCGGCTCCGTCTCCAGCACTGACGCTCAGCAGAGGGCGCGCACTGACTACGTCACAGCGCCCTCTAACCTGAGCGTCACTGCTAGAGGACGCTGCAGACGGAGCCGCACCGGAGCGAGGAGCAGGTAATTATAGCGCTGCGCTCCCCTTACCTGCTGCGGCGCGGTCCCTGCAGTCCCTGGCTTCTCCGGCGCTGCAGCTTCTTCCTGTAATTGAGCGGTCACATGGCACCGATCATTTACAGCAATGAATATGCGGCTCCTCCCCTATGGGGGTGGAGCCGCCTATTCATTTCTGTAATGAGCGGTGCCATGTGACCGCTCAGTACAGGAAGAATCTGCAGCGCCGGATAAGCCAGGGACTGCAGGGACCGCGCTGGGAGCAGGTAAGTATGACTACACAGCCCCCGCTCCCCCTCCCCTGCCGACACCCGGGTATATGACTCGAGTATAAGCCGAGAGGGGGACTTTCAGCCCAAAAAAATGGGCTGAAAATCTCGGCTTATACTCGAGTATATACGGTACTTCTTTCCTATTTAATTTCATGGATCTATTAGGTACATGCTTAGGTATATGATCGATAGGGCTGATTTTTAATAGCTTAAAGTCCTTATTATGCACCAGGGCATAATGTCTGGACAGACCATGAGTGAGTAAGCCTTTTTTTATATTGTGACGATGGGAATTCAGTCTGAGGTGTAGGGGCTGTGTAGTTCTCCCCACATACTGTTTACCGCAGGGACATTCAATAACATATATTACAAAGTCAGAATTGCAATTCAGAAAAAAAGGAATCATAAACTTTTCTTTTGTGGAGCAGGAAATTATACAATCAGATTTATGATTTATGCTGGAACAGCATAAGCAATTTTTTGTGCCACATTTAAAAATTCCTTTGGTGGAATTACTGGTGAGAAACCCATTGGCCCCTGTATGAGATCTCAGGCGACTGGGGGCTATTAAGTCCTTAATTGTGGGGGCTCTTCGAAATGTGATCCCCGGATTTCTTGGAAGAATTCTATTTAAAATAGGATCATTTAGCAGTTTGTTCCAATTCTTGTGGAAAATTTTACGAATTTCCTTGTGTTCAGTGGAGAATTGTGTTATGAAATTCAGTGCATAATTATTATTAGTTACTCTTTTTTCTTTCTGCTCTAATAATGTTCCCTGATTTAATTTAATAGAGTTTTTGAAGGCATTTTTTATTAAATGTGAAGGATAGTTCTGGGCACAAAATCTTTTCTTTAAAACAATAGACTGTTCTTTGAAGTCTGTGTCTAATGAACAGTTCTTTCTGATACGGTTAAATTGGTTATTGGGGATATTATTTAACCATTTGTTGTAGTGACCACTGCTGTAATGGATGTTACATCCATTACAGCAGTGGTCACTACAACAAATGGTTAAATAATATCCCCAATAACCAATTTAACCGTATCAGAAAGAACTGTTCATTAGACACAGACTTCAAAGAACAGTCTATTGTTTTAAAGAAAAGATTTTGTGCCCAGAACTATCCTTCACATTTAATAAAAAATGGTATAAATTGGTAAAATTGGTATCTACTTTTTAAAAAAATGTTTCGCTACAAATCTTTTCTTCTTTAACAAAAAGGGTGACATCTAAAAAATTCATTGACAAATTATTATGGACTACTGTAAAAGAAAGATTCCAACTATTAAAATTTAATGTCTGGATAAAATTTTCAATATTATTAGTGGAGTTATCCCAAATAAAAAATAAATCATCAATGAATCTCTTATATAAAATTATATTTTTACACCAATTCTCATTAAAAATAAAAATTTCTTCAAAAATCCCCATAAAAAGGTTAGCAAACGTAGGCGCTACCTTCGAGCCCATTGCGGTCCCCTTGATTTGCTGATAAAATAATTTGTCAAAAGTAAAATAATTGTTTTTCAATATAAAATCAATTCGTTTTATGATAAAATCCTTTTGTGCCAAAGAAAGCCTATTATCAGATTTTAAAAATTGATAAAAACAATTTGTGCCAACATCATGTGCAATATTAGAGTAAAGTGCAGTTACGTCCATAGTAATAAATACATAATGCGGTTTCCAAGTGACCTCTTGCAGTAAGTACAATAGATGGGTTGAGTCTCTGAGGTGACTTTTTAGATTAAACAGATGCGGTAACATTATCCTGTCAATATAGTGGGCTAAATTTGAGGTTAGAGAATTGATACCTGCAATTATCGGTCTGCCAGGGGGATTATGAAGACTTTTGTGCACTTTTGGCAGGTGGTAAAAAAAAGGGAAACTGGGGTTCTTAATAGTTAAAAAATTCTTCTCCTTACTGTTAAAGATATTCTGTAAAATCCCTTCAGCGATAAGAGCATTATAGGCTTTAATAGAGTTGGAGTAGTTACTCAATGAGCTTTTTACATAATAATCAGTGTCAGATAAAATCCTATTAGCTTCATTGATATAGTCGCATCGGTTCTGAATTACTATCCCTCCACCTTTGTCGGCTGGTCTAATCACAATCAAATTATTAAGTGAAAGTACTTTCAATGCTTGTTTCTCTTGCAAATTAAGATTAGATTTCATCTTTTTATTGCTGACAGCACCATGTGTAATTTTCTCAAATTCTTTTAGTACAATATCATTAAAGGCATTAATTTGGTGGCTTTTATCTTCTAATGGGTAAAAATGAGATTTAGATGGTACATCTAGGTGAAAAACATCTAAAGCACCATGGGCGCCTTCTTCAATACCTGAGGAATTAGTTTTGGTGTATTTAGCAAAGTGTCTTTTCAGGGTTAGCTTTCTAATAAAAATCTGTAAGTCCAGAAAGAGGTCAAAGTCCTTAGATTTATTATTGTGACAAAAGGATAATCCTTTGGAGAGAAGAGCTGTTTCATTCGTAGTTAGAATATATTCTGATAAATTAAAAATATTATTAGAAGTACAGCCTTCATCATTACTTACTAGGGTATTCTTTACCCTCTCTTTTTCTCTCCCACCTCTTGTTCCTCTATAGCATTTTTTCTTTTTCCGTTTTTTGGAAGAAAGAACTGATTTAATTGTGGTGTGTTTTTCAAAGCACGGGGTAAAAAAGGAACAGTACCATTATTGGAAGCATTTGAGTTGTCAAGTATAAAGGTATTACCAATTTGTGGGGTTATGATCACATCAGTTTTTGGAATATTAGGTTTACCAGTGTAACAACTCTGCTGGCATCACGGCATGGCCTCACATCTCTCACACAATCTTACCCACTGCTCCAGGCCATGATGTGGTTTCTGTTTCTTGCCAGCTCCATAGTCTGTTCCTCTGCTCTGTGCATGCCTCATGGCTATGTGTATAGGGGGTTGGCGCCTGAACTCTCTGGTTCTTATAGGAACCAGGTGCATCTGTCTAATCAGTTCCTGACCAATTATCAAGAGGCCTCCTGTATATAGTGCAGCTCCACCCTGTGGTCTGGGCCTGTGCAATGTGTTTGCTCAGTTAGTGTTTTGCTTCTGAGTTTGCCAGGTCTAGCTCTGTGTTGCTCCCTCTCTGGAGGCTTTTCTCTGTGCATTTGCCTTTATCTTTGTCCGCCCTCCAGGAGGCAGAATATCCTGGTCCCTGTGTCTTTGTCCCTGTGTCTTTGTCCTTGCGTCTTGTTCCATTGCCTTGTCTGTACTTAGGGTACCGTCACACTATAACATTTCAATCGCTACGACGGTACGATTCGTGACGTTCCAGCGATATCGTTACGATATCGCTGTGTCTGACACGCAGCAGCGATCAGGGATCCTGCTGAGAATCGTACGTCGTAGCAGATCGTATGGAACTTTCTTTCATCGCTGGATCTCCCGCTGTCATCGCTAGATCGGTGTGTGTGACACCGATCTAGCGATCTAGCGATGCGATCCAGCGATGCGTTCGCTTGTAACCAGGGTAAACATCGGGTAACTAAGCGCAGGACCGCGCTTAGTTACCCGATGTTTACCCTGGTTACAAGCGTTAAACTAAAAAAAAACAAACAGCACATACTTACATTCTGGTGTCCGTCAGGTCCCTTGCCGTCTCTGCTTCCCGCACTGTGACTGCCGGCCGTAAAGTGAAAGCAGAGCACAGCGGCTGTGCTTTCACTTTCACTTTACGGCCGGCAGTCACTGAGTGCGGGAAGCAGAGGGAAGCAGACTGCAAGGGACCTGACGGACACCAGAATGTAAGTATGTGCTGTTTGTTTTTTTTAGTTTAACGCTTGTAACCAGGGTAAACATCGGGTAACTAAGCGCGGTCCTGCGCTTAGTTACCCGATGTTTACCCTGGTTACCCAGGGACCTCGGCATCGTTGGTCGCTGGAGAGCTGTCTGTGTGACAGCTCCCCAGCGACCACACTACGATTTACCTACGATCACGGCCAGGTCATATCGCTGGTCGTGATCGTAGGTAAATCGTATAGTGTGACGGTACCCTTAGTCTTGTCTCGGTCTCCTTGTGTGTGGCTTCCTTCCCTGCTGTGTCTTTCCTTGTGTTCTTGGTCTATTGCACTCCGCACTCTTGCGGCTCTGCCTGCTCTGCATCTTGGTGACTTTGCCGCTGCTCCGCACTTCTGCGGTTCTGCTCCGTCTTGCTCTGCTCCGCTCCCGTTGCTGCAGAAACCTCTTGCTGCAGTTCCCCTCTGCAATCCTTGCGGTTCCACTTTGCTTAGCTTCTGCAGTATCTCTTGCTGCAGCTTCTCTCCACATTCTTTGTGGCTCTGCTCAGCTTTTGTCGCTACGCTACCGCTTGCTGCTTTTCCATTCCTATCTGCAGTCTTTCACTCCACTCCTGTGTGAACAGGTCCCTTCCTGTTCCTCCAAACTATATATCCCTACCTGTTCCTTCATCTCACTCACAATTGGACTGCACTCGGGTGTCATCTGAGTGCAGCCTGATTCTAATATCTCATCAGCTAGTCCTGTGTTTCCTGCCGTCCTAAGTCAGTCCTGTGTCTCCTGCCGTCCTAGCAAGCCCTGTGTTCTCTGCCGTGTCTCTGCCAGCCCTGTGTTCCAAACTACAAATCTGTACCTGCACGTCCAGTGTGAACAGGCCCTTACCTGTTCCTTCATATACCACATCAACCAGTCCTGTGTTCTCTGCCGTGCCTCCCAATCCTGTGTTCCTGCCAGTCCTGCCGTTCCTGCCCTGCCTTCCAGTCCTGTGTTCCTGCTGTCCTAGCCAGTCCTGTTTCCTGCCGTGTCTCTGCCAGCCCTGTGTTCTCTGCCGTGTCTCTGCCAGCCCTGTCTCAGCCGTGCCAGCCTACTCGTCTGTGTTCCAGCCGTGCTCTTCTGCCAGTCCTGCCTAATGCCCGCACCAATCCTGGTGTTCCTGTCTCCCAAGTGGGATCAGCAGCCACAGCCAGACACCACCCTGGAGTAGCACCTGGCAGCTGCCTGCTGCACAAGCCTGACCTCACCATCAGAGGCTCCAGTGAAAACCCAGGCAGCTGTCATAGTCACGCCCCTTCCAGGGTAGTCTGGTTTGTGGCACAGTGGGGCCACAAAACCCCCGAGCTCACGCCCACCAGTCAGGGCGCGAGCGTAACAGTTTAACAACCAGGCATAATGGTATTAGAGGGCTGTGAAGGTATAAGCATGCTTGGTGTTATGTCATGTATAGATAGATCTAGCAATGAGATAGGAAAAGGGGGGGAAGAGTCAGGAAAAGAGGTGTCACCCCTTTTTTCATGTGGAAAGGATCTTTTGGAGGTAGAGGGAATTTCCTCTTTTTCTTTTTCCTTATCCCCATCTATTTGGTTAATCTGTATTTTGATTTTTTCAAGATTTTCCCTAGCCTCAAGCAGGGTTTGGGAGTGATTAAGAAAACTCTTATTAAGCATTTTAGAAGAGGTTTTGGGGGTGCTCATATTGTCTGGAGGGATACTGGAGATAGAATTATTAATGACGTTTGTAGTGTGAGTCTTGACTGAGAGGGATCGTTCTATATCAGGATCAGTGTCCAGCTGCTTTGTAGTGGACTTACATGAAACAGGATTCTCTATAGTAGGTGTGTTTGTATTGTTAACATTTATATTTTTATTTTTGGTATTAATTTTCAGTTTATAGTCTTCCCTGTCCCTCTGTAATTTTTTTGATTTTCTCGTTATAGTATCATTTTCTAGCTGCATTATAAATGTCGTGACATTAGAGTTTATTTTCTTATATTCAGGGTGTGCTAAAAACGGTAACAGATCATTATGAATTTGTCTGATCTTAATTGTTGCTATATCACACAGTTGAGATCTCTTTTTAAAAAGACATGTCAACATCTCTGTCATGCAATTATTTAAAATATTATTCCAGTCACTTGTAAACGCTGAATCCCCAGGAAAGGGAGAGTCATGTGTTATTCTAAGCCCCCTAGGGCAAATATTTTCCCTCAAATAGATATCAAGAAACTGGGTATCCAGATTAAAATGGAGTTCTTCTTTAAGTGCTTCTTTAAAATTGTAAAAGATTTTTCGGAGATTTTTTGTTTCTTCATCAGAGAATACTTGTTGATTTAGTTCCGCAGTGGAGCTGGGTTCAACAAAACCAATTGTCTGTTTAATTAGGCGTTCTCTAGAAGTCAAGCGATTTTGAAAGTATTCCATAGTAGAAGGAGATGAGAATGTAACGAACCCTCTGCTGCTGTAAAGTCTTGAGCCAGGAGGCAAGGTAGGCTTATTTTTCTATCTTCAGGACTAGCTAGTTTCTCAGGCTGTGCCGAGTTGCATAGGGAGCGTTAGGCGCAATCCACGGCTACCTCTAGTGTGGTTTGATAGGTTTAGGGATTGCGGTCAGCAGAGTTTCCACGTCTCAGAGCTCGTTCTATGTTTTGTGGTTTTTGTCAGGTCACTTGTGTGCTCTGAACTTCAAGGTCCATTGTGGTTCTGAATTACCTATTCATAACAATAGACTAAGTGTGAACAGGTGCTGAACCTAGAGTCGCCAACTCGTATATAGTTAAGTAAATAAGGCAGCACACTGCAGCGCTGAAACATGCAAACTTGAAAACGAAATTTGAACTGCATTACTGCACTAGAAATATGAAAAATGAGAGCGTTTAGCGCATAAAAATGGCCAATTTTATGTGTACCTGGTAGCCCCTTTATGGCAGAGAGAATTTTAGTCTAGGAAGAGGTTTCACATGTACCCATTCAGATGGAGACGTTTATTCTCAGCGAGGTAAGGCAAGTGTAGGACCTGGTATAAGAGAGATGCCGTAAAGGGGCACTAGATGATGGAAGAAAGTTTCAAACGATCTGCTACGACGTACGATTCTCAGCGGGGTCCCTGATCGCAGGAGCGTGTCAGACACAGCGAGATCGCTGGAGCGTCACGGATATATCGCTGGAACGTCACAAATCGTGCCGTCGTAGCGATCAAAATGCCACTGTGTGACGGTACCCTAAGTCTGAAACATCCAACACCGCGGAGACACCATCACGTGTTTCTCAACGCAGTGATTCCAGAACACTGCCCCCATCCCTTATGGGAAATATGCAGATGCATGTAAAGAAGCTGCGGAGACACCATCACGTGTTTCTCGACGCAAGCAGTGAATAGCCAGGCCTTTCCCCGGGAAGGAACAACCACGGGAAGGGCAGCATCCTATGAAGGAAAGCCACCTATGCCAAGCATGGTATCCATCCACAGACAGCTGTTTCGGGGTTTTTGCCCCTCATCAGTGTGGAGTAGGAATCTGGCTATTAGGAGCAGTGCCTAGTAAAAAGGCTATAAAGGCACAGATGATTGGCCTCGGGGAGACCAAAACATCCAACACCGCGGAGACACCATCACGTGTTTCTCAACGCAGTGATTCCAGAACACTGCCCCCATCCCTTATGGGAAATATGCAGATGCCTTATTACTAGGCACTGCTCCTAATAGCCAGATTCCTACTCCACACTGATGAGGGGCAAAAACCCCGAAACAGCTGTCTGTGGATGGATACCATGCTTGGCATAGGTGGCTTTCCTTCATAGGATGCTGCCCTTCCCGTGGTTGTTCCTTCCCGGGGAAAGGCCTGGCTATTCACTGCTTGCGTCGAGAAACACGTGATGGTGTCTCCGCATCTTCTTTACAGGTACCCTAAGTCTGTCAACATTGTCACTGGACAGCCGCATGCGCTTATCTGTCAGCACACCACCAGCAGCGCTGAACACACGTTCAGAGAGAACGCTGGCTGTCCCAAAATGAGCAAGGGTCCAGTTCCACAGTCATGGCATCGATGTTAACTTGGAGATACTCTTGTACCATCCTCTCTAGGTGTTGGCTGTGCGTCAGACTTCTTGTCTCCTGTGGCCTTGCAAAGGATGGTCTCAAAAAAATCTTGAAACGATTGGAAAAAAATTGCTGTTACCACAAGGTATGATGTTATTGTTATGGTTTGAGTGATGACTCAATAGTCCAATGGTTGGCAAGTTAGAACTCAGATATTGACTACGTGCACCACTGGTGTTTTGTGGAAAAGCAGATGTTAGATTCTGTAACAGTCTCTGCTGATACTCCTGCATGCATGAATCCCTTTCTATGGCAGGAATTATTTCGCCAAATTTGCTTTTGTACTGGGGATCTAAGAGTCTGGCAACCCAGTAGTCGGCATTACTTCGGATTCTGACAATCCGAGGGTCATGTTGCAGGTAGTTCAGCAAGAAGGCACTCATGTGTCTTGCGCATCCAGGAGGACCAAGTCCTTGTTGTCTTGGTGGTAACGAGGTGAGAATCATGCTTCCTTCGTCTGCCCTCTCCCCCCAACCTCGCACAATAGAAATTTGATCAAGGTCTCCTTCATCTGATGAGTCTTCCATGCCCAGCGCCAGTTCGTCCTCCACTTCTTCTTCGCCTCCTGCACCTTCCTCAACAGTTTGGCTGCTAGCATGCGCCCCCCATAACCCCTCTCCCCCAGCCTCCAATGCCAGCCTCCTTGGTGCTGCCAACCTTCTTGACCTTGGAGATATAATCCCTTCTGCATACGACGACTCCTGTTCCTCCTCTTGTTCCACCACCTGACTCCGAACACTGTGTAAGGTGTGCTCCAGCATGTAAATCACCGGAATGGTCATGCTGATAATGGCATCGTCAGCACTAAACATCTTTGTTGCTATTTCAAAATTGTGCAGAAGGGTGCATAGGTCCCTGATCTGAGACCACTCCTGCAGCGTGATTTGCCCCACCTCTTGATCTCGTTGGCCCAGGCTATACGTCATAACGTATTGCACCAGGGCTCGTTGATGCTGCTGCAGTCGCTGCAACATGTGCAAAGTTGAATTCCACCGTGTGGGTACATCACATTTCAGCCGGTGAACTGGCAGGCCCAACGACTTCTGTAGAAATGCAAGTCGTCAAGCTGCGGGATGCGAACGGCGGAAGTGAGCACACAGCGACCGTGCCCTCTGCAGAAGCCCATCTAGTCCGGGATAGTGGGATAAAAATTGCTGGACAACCAGGTTCAAAACGTGAGCCATTCAAGACACGTGTGTGACATTGCCCCGGCGAAGGGCCGCACGCAGGTTTGCAGCATTGTCGCACACAGACTTTCCTGGCTGCAGGTTGAGTGGAGACAACCATTGATGGAACTCGGTCTCCAGAGCTGACCACAACTCCTTTGCTGTGTGACTCACATTTCCCAGACATTTCAATGTAAACACTGCCTGATGCCGTTGAGCCATGGTGACAGCATAGTGAGGAGGTGTGCAGGATACCTTCTGCACAGTTACAACGCGGGTGGCATTACCAGACTGGCTTTGGGTGCAGGTGGAGGACTGAGAGGAGGTTGAGGAGGCAGAAGCAGTGGAGGAACTTCTAGATACAGAGGATCAACGATCAACTCGTGGCGATGGCCAGTCTTGGACAGCAGCCCCTTTTCCTGAAGTCGCCGTAGTTAGCCTGTGCCCAGTCACCGATATGTAACGCCCCTGTCCATGTCTACTCATCCAAGTGTCTGTGGTGAAATGCACCCTGTCACACAGAGTTTCTCAAGGAAGCGGTGATGTTGTGTGCGACATGCTGGTGTAGCACAGGCACAGATTTCTTTGAGAAGTAGTGGCGACTTGGCATCTGGTACTGGGGCACTGCGACGGACATAAGGTCTCGAAAATCCTCTGTGTCCACCAGGCGGAAAGGCAGCATTCCTGTAGCCAACAGCTTGCTGATGGAGAAATTCAACCTCTTAGCTTTGTCATGGCTAGGAGGAAATGGTCTTTTACTTGTCCACATCTGAGGGACTGAGGGCTGGCTGCCGTGCTTAGACGGAGTTGAGTAGGGTGTCCCCGGCAAACTGCTGGTCTGTGAGGAAGGTGCAGACGGAGATGTTATGTTGCCTTGATCAAAATGTGGTGTCAATGTCGGAGAGCGCCCAACACCAGCAGGTGTTTCCACTAGCAAATGTCCTGACGACCTGCCAATCGTTGCGGGTAAAGAGGTGGAAGGTCTGCATCCAAAACCATGTGCGACTGCTGTCCCCACAGTCACAGAGGATGAAGAGGACGTGGATGCACTTGATGGGGCAGACGGTGGTTGACCTGGCCCACTAGGCCGCATTGTAGCACAGTGAGCTTCCCACTGCAACTTATGTCTCATATCCAGGGGACGGTTCATGCATGAAGTACTCAAGCTAGTAATTTTTTGGCCTCTACTGAGATTTTGTTGACAAATCTTACAGACAACATGAGTTGGGTCATCCTTTGCGATGTCAAAAAATGCCCAGGCTATGCAAGGCTTAGAGCCCGTGCGACCTGAAGAGCCACCACGACTTCTGGTCTGAGGCACAGTTGGGGTTGAGGATGCAGTTGTTGATGTGCTTCCAGTACTCCGTCTCTGTCCAGGAAGGCGCACCGTTACCTTGTCGTCAGACTCGTCACTAGCATCCTCCTCCACCTCCTCTGCTGACCTCATGGACTGGCGGACTGGTGGTTGACAGTAAGTGGGGTCTACAACCTCGTCATCATCATCCTGTGTGTTCTCACACCCGTCGTCCTCAGAGCCAACCTCTTCCTGCCCCGACCGAAAACTCAAGTTTTTGTTCCAATAAGGTATCTCAGTCTCATCATCATCTTCCTCATTGTCTCCACTAACAGGAGTTACAGTTTTGGAATGAGGGTCTACATTATGCTCAGAACCTTCTTCATCTGGGCCTGGATCCGACTCACAAAGATTCTGGGCATCAGTGCAGATCATTTCCTCGTCTGGATTTACAGAAGCTCTGGAGCTGACCTCTGATTCCCAGGCTATAGTATGCGTAAACAGATCTACAGACTCAACCATGTGTGTTACCCCATGATCAGACGGGCAGCTGGAGACTTGGAGCTGTGAGGAAGCAAGTGCGATTGGGGTGACAACTCTGAGGACTGGAGTAGTTGTGATGTTGAAGTTGACATGGAGGAGAGCCCACTTGAATGAGCACTTGATATCCATTCAAGCATCTGCTGTTTTTGTGCCTCATCTGGAATTTTTGGCGATGCTTGTAGCGATGGTCGTAAGAAAGGGATCATATCAGATTGTCCACGAAAAGAAGTAGACATCTTACTTTAGCTGGAAGACGGTCTTTCTTCTGCAGATGTTACTGTTGCTTTACCACCTACCCCACGGACACAACCTTTTTTTCCCTTTCCAACACGCCTATTCCCCTTTCCACCAGCAACAGGCCTTTTGCCACTCATTTTAGTGCTTAACTAATTGGGAACTCTGTATCTGTAGTTGTTGGTACAACAACCGATGGATGAAAACCGAGCAGAACTGAGTGGCCAAACTGTGGTACTGGGCCCAAAACTAATAACTGGTTTAGATGCAGTGAAAATAGAGATACACAGGTGGTATAGTTTGTTTCACAGGCGGGCTACTCTGATGACGTGCAGACACTGCTCCTAGGCCCTAAACTAATAACTGGATTAGATGCAGTGAAAATAGAGATACACAGGCGGTATAGTTTGTTTCACAGGCGGGCTACTCTGCTGACGTGCAGACACTGCTCCTAGGCCCAAAACTATTAACTGGATTAGATGCAGTGAAAATAGAGATACACAGGCGGTATAGTTTGTTTCACAGGCGGGCTACTCTGCTGACGTGCAGACACTGCTCCTAGGCCCTAAACTAATAACTGGATTAGATGCAGTGAAAATAGAGATACACAGGCGGTATAGTTTGTTTCACAGGCGGGCTACTCTGCTGACATGCAGACACTGCTCCCAGGCCCAAAACTATTAACTGGATTAGATGCAGTGAAAATAGAGATACACAGGCGGTGTAGTTAGTTTCACAGGCGGGCTACTCAGATGACTATCAGACAATGCTACTAGCCCAAAAGGATTGGCTGAGCTAGATTACACCAAATGCTGTGACAAACACTTGCACAGCACTGGCACAGACCTGCCTGGCAAACAGTGCTATGAACTGCTGTAACCTACTCTGAGAAGGGCTGATATTACAACTAGTCCCGACTCCTCCCGACTCCCTTAACCTATCTCTCTGACAATTCGCTCCAAAAAAACACTCTTTGTCTGTATAGCGGCCACAGCAGCAGCGGTGCCGTCTAACACTAAGCTGCAGCAGGGAGGAAATGGTGTGGTGACGGGGCAAATGGCTGGTTCTTATATGGCAAGGACATGTCACATACACAGCCAATGACACATGCCCTTGCTTGTGTGCATCACATGCACATTGCTGTGTGTGTGCGCACTGCTGATAGGCTGAGAGACTGCACCGCCCAACTGTAAATGCGGGATTTTTCCCATGTGGCATTTGCAAGGGGTGTGCAAACATGAAGAAAAGTACTACATTTAAAAATTATGATGGCACAAGAGTCTATGACATTAGAGCATATATAACCTGCTCATCAAAGGGAATTATTTATTATGCCGAGTGCCCATGCGGCAAAATTTACATTGGCATGACTAGCCGTGAACTTAAAATCAGGGTGCGTGAACATTGCCTTGACATAGACAAAGCCAAAACTGTCCTTGATGATGCCACATTGAAAACCCTCCCCAGGCACTTCAAGCGACACCATCAGTGCAATTCGAGACTATTATCCGTCAAGGGGATCGACATGTTGGATTTGGGGTGTCTAGGGGGAGATTTGGGCAAACGATTAGCAAAAAAAGAGTGCCAGTGGATCTATACACTGGGTACACTAGTCCCACAGGGCTTAAATGAAAACTCGGGTTTTGGTGCATTCTTGTAATCATTATGTTATTGGTTCTGAGGTAGTGAGTTTTGGCAGTTGGGTTATGCGCTATATTTATTGTAGCCATTTTTTAATGTACATGTTGTTCGTTGGCTTTTATTTACTTTTGTTTTTATTCGTCCCATTATAGTATATTTTCTACTTTTGAGATGACCATCACGGTACCAACATCTTCTTTGTGGACAGTAGGAAGTGAGAGGACCACCGGTAGTCATGTTAGAAGATCATCATGAAGAAAAATGTTCGGCAGCTACGGAGACTGTTTTGCATATCATGTGTTTTGGAAATAAGGGGGGTCTTTTTTTATCTCATATCTTAATGTATATTATATGTCTTTTTATAGGGGGCGGGGAGGGGGATGTGGTACGTGTATTATGGAGCTGGATTATGTTTTCCAGACAGTATGTACATAGATAGATGTCAGTTTTTTATTTTAGGCCAGATCATTAGCACTATGGATATGCCTCATAGTGATTTGTCCAGGGAAAGTGGACCCTCATTTGGGGGTCACACTGTGGGCAGTCCATTAATGTAGGGCATAGATTACTCACTATAACATTAAGGTACATGTGACATTTCACAGCACTTTACCTGTTTTTATGCATAACAGAAAATTTGATATCCCTTTTTTTGTTTAGGTATGTCATATATATTCACATTACAGTACACTTAGATATGGCACTCTATTTATTGTCGTCTTTTACACCCCTTGCTTATTTAGTTATATACATTTATTATTTCTTTTTTTCTATGTTTCCCGTTTTTTGGCTTCGGTTTTTTCCCGTCCCGCTTTTTACCCCATCCACTTTTCACGTGTTTTTGTTTCTTTGTCTCCTTTATTATCTTGTGGCTGAGCGCTTGTGCGGTTCACGGACCTGTGGAGAGCGGCGAACGGTCGCTAGGGAAACGAGGACGCAGTATCGTACTTACCAACGACCTGCGTCTTCTGATCCCATGACCGAGATCCGGCTCTCCCTTGGTTACGGGATCCTGTAGATCTGCGCAAGCGCCGCAAATAGCTGCCGTACATAGTCTCCATATAAGGAGCGCGCATAATTTCCGGTCTCCGTACAGGGAGCTTAGAAGAAAGTATTTCTGGGGTCCGTACACTGATGCGCGATGACACCTCATTTAGGTGCCGGCGCACTATATGCTAATTATGACATTTCACTTGTTTGCGGTTACATCCGTACAAGAAGGACTTCCGGCTTCCGTACATTGGTGAACGGTGATACCATATTTAGGCGCCGGTGCATCTTATGTTAATCATCACATCTCACCTGTTAGCGGTCACTCTTTAATACCGGGTCCAATCACAATTAGTCTATTGTATTTAAGCCGGCTAATCCCCTGCCCTGACACGCCTCCTGAAGAAGCAGTGTGAAACGCGCGTCGGGGCAGAGGGACGCCGCGGCTTATCCCCTTGGGACTGACCACCAGGTATACTTTCTACATTTACATCTCTTATGCCTTGGTAAGACTATCTTTGTTTGTCATGCTATTAGGAAACATGGCGTTTTAGCTCCTCTAATATGTATATACTATGACAGACAGAGACTAGTCTCTTTTGGGTAGTACACCGTTTACATTTTGTACAGGCTATATATGATGTACTTGCATTATTACTGGCATGTCAGTCTAAATATTAGAGATAGGCCTATGGCAGATTCATCCCTCGTTTTTGGTTCCAGCACCTTCCTTACTAGTAGAATTATGTTGTTTTTAAATATCTTCTAATAAAATATTGTTTTTTATATTGTACCATGGTCGAGATCATTTCAATCATTGATCACGTCGGTGTGAGATATTTTTCCTTATAGTCATATCTAGATGTACAGAGTCTAATTTCCCTAAATGGAATCTGTCAGCAGTTTTTTTGACATGTAATCTAATGTCAGCATGATGTAGGGACTGAGATACAGGTTTCAGAGATGTGTCACTTATAAAGGTACCGTTACACTAAACGACTTACCAACGATCACGACCAGCGATACGACCTGGCCGTGATCGTTGGTAAGTCGTTGTGTGGTCGCTGGAGAGCTCTCAGACAGCTCTCTCCAGCGACCAACGATCAGGGGAAAGACTTCGGCATCGTTGAAACTGTCTTCAACGATGCCGAAGTCCCCGGGTAACCAATGTAAAAATCGGGTTACTAAGCGCAGGGCCGCCCTTAGTAACCCGATATTTACCCTGGTTTCCATTGTAAAAGTAAAAAAAAAAAAACAGTACATACTCACATTCTGATGTCTGTCACGTCCCCCGGCGTCAGCTTCCCGCACTGACTGTGTCAGCGCCAGCCGGCCGTAAAGCAGTGCACAGCGGTGACGTCATCAGTGACAGACATCGGAATGTGAGTATGTACTGTTTTTTTTTTTTACTTTTACAATGGTAACCAGGGTAAATATCGGGTTACTAAGCGCGGCCCTGCGCTTAGTAACCCGTTATTTACCCTGGTTACCAGTGAACACATCGCTGGATCGGCGTCACACACGCCGATCCAGCAATGACAGCGGGTGATCAGCGACCAAAAAAAGGTCCTGATCACTCCCAGCGACCAATGATCTCCCAGCAGGGGCCTGATCGTTGGTCGCTGTCACGCATAACGATTTCGTTGCTACGTCACAAAAAGCAACGATATAGTTAACGAAATCGTTATGTGTGAAGGTACCTTAAGACCTTGTGCTATTGTTCCTATACAATGAATGTTTTATCACCAGGACATTATCACTGGACAGACTAGCTTCCTTGTGCCAAGTGGTCCGACCACGCCTCCTCCTCTGATGAGCAGCTTACAGTGAATAGACAATGTATAAACAAGCTAGCTCAATCAATACTATCATGCTTGACAGCTAAGTAAGGGGATATAGGAAGAACATAGACTTTTGACCTATACAAAATAAAGTGAAATAGGAATGCGTGATACCTATCTCACGTTAAATGTACACAGAAAGCTGTGATGTGGGCGGGGGCAGCTTTTTGAGCTCTGATACATCTAAAAACAGTGATTGTATCACAATTACTGCACCCACTAAGCTGAATGATACATCGTTGGAGTCACGGTCTCTTTTCCTACATTATGCTGCTCTCAGATAAGGTAAAGTAACCAAAACCTGGTGACAAATTGCCTTTAAAGCATTGCATTATTTAACTGTCCATTTTTCAATCAATGTAACACAGGGAAAGCTGGGTTACAGTGACTGTTTTAGAGTGAACACAACTGTAACCCAGTGTCCCACTGCCTAATACACAGAAATAGAGAAAAGAAGGGGGAGAATATAATGAGGCAACTTGAAACAGAAAAACAGAAGATATTTGAAATAAGCTTAGAGTGAGGAAAAGGAGTAAGAATGGCACAGGTCATCTGCTGTGAAAAACTATGTACATAAATGACTGTTAAAAACAGAACCAGACAGCTCAGTCCAGCAGCTTTTTTACTGCATGCTGTGGAGAAGATGTATGCAGCAAGAAGTCCTGCAACACTGTTTCTCACTAGAAGCAGGTAGCACCAGCAGGCTTATAAGGACACCGCCAGCATTTCCTGTAAACTTGCCTGCTTGTCTGTAAATATAGATGGATTAATTTTGACAACAGACAGTTGGCAGAAGGGAGACACCTAAAGGCTTCAAAACTTTAAAGCAATTTTTAACTTTAAAGGGACACTGTCACCTGGATTTGGAGGGAACAATCTTCAGCCATGGAGGCGGGGTTTTGGGGTTTTTGATTCACCCTTTCCTTACCCGCTGGCTGCATGCTGGCTGCAATATTGGATTGAAGTTCATTCTCTGTCCTCCGTAGTACATGCCTGCACATGTCAATCTTGCCTTGCGCAGGCGTGTACTATGGAGGACAGAGAATGAACTTCAATCCAATATTGCAGCCAGCATGCAGCCAGCGGGTAAGGAAAGGGTGAATCAATAACCCCAAAACCCCGCCTCCATGGCTGAAGATTGTTCCCTCCAAATCCAGGTGACAGTGTCCCTTTAACTAAAAAAGCATATTTGGTAATTAATAGTGATGAGCGAGTGTGCTCATTACTCGAGTTTTCTGAGCATGCTTGGGTGTTCTCTGAGTATTTTGGTGTACTAGAAGATTATGTTTGTGTCCCCGCAGCTGCATGATTTGCGGCTGTTGGACAACCTGAACACATGCAGGGATTTCCTGTTTGTTAGGGAATCCCCACATGTATTCAGGCTGTCTAGCAGCCACAAATCATGCAGCTGCAGGGACGCAAACATAATCTACGAGAACGCGCAAGATACTCGGAAAACACCCGAGCATGCTCGGAAAACTTGACTAACGAGCACACTCGCTCATCACTAGTAACTTAAGTGAGGAGAAGTTGCAACTGAAGCTGACCTCCCACCACATCTCATGGCTCATTTTCGTCAGCTACATAGACATTGATTGGAGCTGTAGGATACACGCTTGATCGCTATACCATGTTCCTCCTCTTTGCAGAAGTGCACTGATAATGAATACAGGTCCCAAGACCCTTGTCTTAATGATAGTTGGGGGCCCCATAATCAGTCATCCTTTGAATAGAAATTAAATGTCTTTTGCAAGAAAACCCTTGAAAGGGACTGTCAGCACAGCATGACCATGCAAACCAGTACAGGGGCTTGGTGCTTTATGGCGGGGCCAAACATTTAACTACACTGTCCCACCTGCTTGTTTTCCATTTATCTCCTCCCTTCTCTGGCCACATGAAGCCAGAGCTGTCAATCAAAGAGGAGGGGGAAGGTGGAGATAGAGAAAAAAACAAGTAGATGGGAAGGTGTAGTTAAATGTTTGGCCTCACCATGAAGCCCCGATCGGCGGGACTTAGTTTGAACAATCATTCCGTGCTGACAAAGTCCCTTTAAAGGGAACCTGTCACCCCGTTTTTTGAGATTGAGCTATAAATACTGTTAAATAGGGCCTGCGCTGTGCGTTACTATAGTGTATGTAGTGTACCCCGATTCCCCATGTATGCTGAGAAATACATTACCAAAGTCGCCGTTTTCGCCTGTCAATCAGGCTGGTCTGGTCAGGTGGGCGTGTTCACAGCGCTCTTTTCTTCCCCAGCTTTCCGTTGGTGGCGTAGTGGTGTGCGCATGTCCAGAGTTCCAACTTCCCTGCGCCCACGTGAAGACACAGCGCGCGATCTGCGCTGTAATCCCTTGCATCGGTGGGGGCGGCCATCTTCCTGGGGCCGCGCGTGCGCAGATGGAGTACTCTGCTGCACGGGGCTTCAGGAAAATGGCCGCGGGATGCCGCGCGTGCGCATTAGAGATCGCGGCGGCCATTTTCCCAAAGCCGAGTTTGCATCTCGGCTTTGGGAAAATGGCCGCCGCGATCTCTAATGCGCACGCGCGGCTGCCCGCGGCCATTTTCCTGAAGCCCCGTGCAGCAGAGCACTCCATCTGCGCACGCGCGGCCCCAGGAAGATGGCCGCCCCCACCGATGCAAGGGATTACAGCGCAGATCGCGCGCTGTGTCTTCACGTGGGCGCAGGGAAGTCGGAACTCTGGACATGCGCACACCACTACGCCACCAACGGAAAGCTGGGGAAGAAAAGAGCGCTGTGAACACGCCCACCTGACCAGACCAGCCTGATTGACAGGCGAAAACGGCGACTTTGGTAATGTATTTCTCAGCATACATGGGGAATCGGGGTACACTACATACACTATAGTAACGCACAGCGCAGGCCCTATTTAACAGTATTTATAGCTCAATCTCAAAAAACGGGGTGACAGGTTCCCTTTAAGTAGTGAGAATGAACTTTTAATGCCGTTTATGACAGTTCTTACTTAACGAGCCTATTTTGCAAAAGAAAAGAGCATAGGAATGTCAGTATTTAGGCTACAGTGCACGAGGTTCCACTATGTAAGATTTTAATATCCCGGGACTTTGATTAGTTAGTAAACCATGTCTCTCACAGCTTTGAAAAGATGTATAAGAGGATAGAGAAAAGTAGCAAACGGATTACCGTGCAGATGCTTTCTTTATTAATCCTATGTTTTGCAATCTCTTCAGTAAACACCTTTTACATCTGAAAGAAAATTTACGGATTTATGCATGCCTGTTGCATTCATTTGAATGACAGTTTTTTCATTTTCAGTGAATCATATCGTAAATGACGCCAGATTCCCTCAAATAATTTGTACATACAAGAACAAATGTAATGAATTATTTGGAGCAAAATTAAGGCAAAATAAATTAGTAACAAAATGTGTTATATATGATTTTGACCCATCACAGCCTCTCAAAAAGTTGTCTGAAAAAATGTAATTTCTGCATTTTTTCAGAAATGTTAAAAGATAGTGAAATAAAACTCGATTTTAGTTCTGACATAATTATATTCTGTCTTATACAAGCTGACTTTGAAGCAATATTTAGCATTTTCCAACTATTTATATACACTGTGTGCACAATTATTTTGCAAGTGAGTATTTTGATCATATCATCACTTTTATGCTTATTTTCCAACTCCAAGCTTATTGGTGTGAAGCAGATCAGGTGATATATATTTGTGTAATGAGGGAGAATGTGGCCTAAGGATATCAATATCCTATATCAACGTGTGTAGAATTATTAGGCAGCTAATTTTCCTCATCAAAATGGGCCAAAAAACAGATTTAACCCCTTCATGACATGCGCCGTACATGTACGGTGCATGTTGTGTCCCTCCTTTTCATGTGGGCTCCAGCGCTGATCCCACATCTTTCCCGGCGCATGTCAGCTGTTTTGAACAGCGGATGTGTGCACCTAACAGCTGCGGGTGGAATTGTGATCAACCTGCAGCTGTTAACCTGATAAATGTCACTATCAATCTCGGACAGTGGCATTTAATGTGGTCGTGCCGGAAGCATGTCACTAATCCCACCCATCGGTGCTCGTGTCATATGACCGCAAGTAGCCTGTGGTTGTCATTGGCAGTTCAGGGATTGGATGGACGTAACGGTGCAGAAGTAAAAAGTGTCTTTAGTTTGTCAAATGCCATTAGCGCCTCAGGAGACCAAAAAAAAACACTCTGGTTTTCTTTGTGAGTGAAGTAATTGGTAAGATTATTTTTGAAAAGTCTTTAATGAATCTTCTATGGAAATTTGCAAATCCCATGAAGCACTGAATGTCTTTTAAATTTCTTGGGGTAGGGCAGTCAACTACCGCTCTGATCTTACTGGGATTCATGCTCAGACCTTCAGGGGAGATGATATATTCCAAAAATTGACTTCTGGTCAGTGACGCTGCTACAATGAGGCGATTTGAGCTTTTTGGCTCAGGCGGCAGAAGAGAGGGGGCGGCAGATTCTGTAGTATTATACTCACCTACTCCCGGGGCGGTCCCTGGACGTCCCTGCTTCTTCCAGCGCTGCAGATTCTTCCTGCACTGAGCGGTCACATGGTACCGCTCATTAAGGAAAGGAATATGCGGCTCCACCTCCCACAGAGGTGGAGCCGCATATTCATTTCTGTAATGAGCGGTAACTGTGACCGCTCAATACAGGAAGAAGATGCAGTGGTGGAAGAAGCAGGGACGCAGTGCCTGCAGTAGGTGAGTATATCGGGAGGGGGAGCGCAGCACTGCACGATATTTACCTCTCCTTGTTCCAGTGCGGCTCCGTCTAAAGCGTCCTCTGGCAGTGACGCTCAGGTCAGAGGGCGTGGTGACGTAGTCAGTGCGCGCCATCTGCTGAACGTCAGTGCCGAAGACAGAGCCGCACGAGGAGCAGGTAAATATTGCCAGTGCCTGGGGTCCTGAGCGAAGAGAGGTGAGTATGTAATTTTTTTTTTTTTATCGCAGCAAAAGCATATGGGCAAGTGACTGTATGGAGCATCTTATGGGGCCATAACTCTTGTGCAGCACTATAAGGGGCAAGTGGCTGTGCGGAGCATCTTATGGGGCCATAACACTTGTGCAGCACTATAAGGGGTGTTGTGAATTCTGTGGCTGAGTTCACTTCTGTGGTCACAAGTGGTATTGCAGTCTCTGGGCTTCCTCCCTCAGGTGTTTTGGTGAGCTCGTTGGCTGCCTTGCTATTTAGTTCCACCTGAGTCTGTCTTCCTTGCTCCTTGTCAATGTTCCAGTGTTGGATCTGAGCTACTGCATCTTTCCTTGGGCCTGCTGCTCTGCTAGATAAGTGCTTCTAGTTTGTTTTCTGTTTTTTCTGTCCAGCTTGCTATTAACTTTTGCTGGAAGCTCTGAGAAGCAAAGGGGTGCACCGCCGTGCTGTTAGTTCGGCACGGTGGGTCTTTTGCCCCTTTGCGTGGTTTTCGTTTTAGGGTTTTTTGTAGACTGCATAGTTCTCTTTGCTATCCTCGCTCTGTCTAGAATATCGGGCCTCACTTTGCTGAATCTATTTCATTCCTACGTTTGTCTTTTCATCTTGCTAACAGTCATTATATGTGGGGGGCTGCCTATTCCTTTGGGGTATTTCTCTGAGGTAAGTCAGGCTTGTATTTCTATCTTCAGGCTAGTCAGCTCCTCAGGCAGTGCCGAGTTGCATAGGTAGTTGATAGGCGCAATCCACTGCTGCTTATAGTTGTGTGAGGATAGATCAGGTACTGCAGTCTACAGAGATTCCACGTCTCAGAGCTCGTCCTATTGTTTTTGGTTATTGCCAGATCTCTGTATGTGCGCTGATTACTGCACGCTGTGTTGCCTGATTGCCAGCCATAACAGTACAAGGAGCCCTTCAATGATTTCCAATAGAGGGAAAAAAGAAATCCTGACATCATTTTTTTTTCTTAGCTCTGTCTTCAGTCTTTTTTTTCCCCTAGACATTAGAGTGCTTCAGGACACAGCTGTGGACATGGATATTCAGGCTCTGTGCTCCTCAATGGATAATCTCGTTGTAAATGTACAAAAGATTCAAGATACTATTGATCAGAAATCGATGCTAGAACCAAGAATTCCGATTCCTGATTTGTTTTTTGGTGACAGAACTAAGTTCCTGAGCTTCAGAAATAATTGTAAGCTATTTTTGGCCTTGAAACCTCATTCTTCTGGTAATCCTATTCAACAGGTTTTGATTATTATTTCTTTTTTGCGCGGCGAACCACAGGACTGGGCGTTTTCTCTTGCACCAGGAGATTCTGCATTGAGTAATGTTGATGCATTTTTCCAGGCGCTGGGATTGCTTTACGATGAGCCTAATTCAGTGGATCAAGCTGAGAAAAATCTGCTGGCTTTATGCCAGGGTCAGGATGATGTAGAAGTATATTGTCAGAAATTTAGGAAATGGTCAGTACTCACTCTGTGGAATGAATCTGCACTAGCGGCTTTGTTCAGAAAGGGTCTCTCTGAAGCTCTTAAGGATGTAATGGTGGGATTTCCTATGCCTGCTGGTTTGAATGAGTCTATGTCCTTGGCCATTCAGATCGGTCGTCGCTTGCGCGAGCGTAAATCTGTGCACCATCTGGCGGTATTGTCTGAGAGTAAGCCTGAGCCTATGCAGTGCGACAGGACTATGACTAAAGTAGAACGGCACGAACACAGACGTCTGAACAGACTGTGTTTCTATTGTGGTGATTCTACTCATGCTATTTCTAATTGTCCTAAACGCACTAGGCGGTTCGATAGCTCTGCCGTTATTGGTACTGTACAGTCCAAATTCCTTTTGTCCATTACCTTAATGTGCTCTTTGTCATCGTATTCTGTCATGGCGTTTGTGGATTCAGGCGCTGCCCTGAATCTGATGGATTTGGATTATGCTAAACGTTGTGGATTTTTCTTGGAGCCTTTGCGGTGTCCTATTCCGTTGAGAGGAATTGATGCTACACCTTTGGCCAAGAATAAGCCTCAGTACTGGGCCCAGCTGACCATGTGCATGGCTCCTGCACATCAGGAAGTTATTCGCTTTTTGGTACTGCATAATTTGCATGATGTGGTCGTGTTGGGGTTGCCATGGCTACAAACCCATAATCCAGTATTGGATTGGAACTCTATGTCGGTAACCAGCTGGGGTTGTCAGGGAGTACATGGTGATGTTCCATTTTTGTCTATTTCGTCATCCATTCCTTCTGACATCCCAGAGTTCTTGTCGGACTTTCAGGATGTATTTGAAGAGTCCAAGTCTGATGCCCTACCTCCGCATAGGAATTGTGATTGTGCTATCGATTTGATTCCTGGTAGTAAATTCCCTAAGGGTCGTTTATTTAATTTGTCCGTACCTGAACACACCGCTATGCGCAGTTATGTGAAGGAGTCCCTGGAGAAGGGACATATTCGCCCATCGTCGTCACCATTGGGAGCAGGGTTCTTTTTTGTAGCCAAGAAGGATGGTTCGCTAAGACCGTGTATTGATTACCGCCTTCTTAATAAGATCACTGTTAAGTTTCAGTATCCCTTGCCATTGATTTCTGACTTGTTTGCTCGGATTAAGGGGGCTAGTTGGTTTACTAAGATTGATCTTCGTGGTGCGTATAATCTGGTGAGAATCAGGCAGGGAGATGAATGGAAAACGGCATTTAATACGCCCGAGGGTCATTTTGAGTATTTGGTGATGCCGTTCGGACTTGCCAATGCTCCATCTGTTTTTCAGTCTTTATGCATGACATTTTCCGTGAGTATCTGGATAAATTCTTGATTGTTTACTTGGATGACATTTTGATCTTCTCAGATGATTGGGAGTCTCATGTGAAGCAAGTCAGAATGGTTTTCCAGGTACTGCGTGCTAATTCCTTGTTCGTGAAGGGATCAAAGTGTCTCTTCGGTGTGCAGAAAGTTTCATTTTTGGGGTTCATCTTTTCCCCTTCTACTATCGAGATGGATCCGGTTAAGGTTCAGGCCATCCAGGATTGGACTCAGCCGACATCTCTAAAAAGTCTGCAGAAATTCCTGGGCTTTGCTAATTTTTATCGTCGCTTCATCTGTAATTTTTCTAGCATTGCCAGACCATTGACCGATTTGACCAAGAAGGGTGCTGATTTGGTTAATTGGTCTTCTGCTGCCGTGGAAGCTTTTCAGGAGTTGAAGCGTCGTTTTTGCTGTGCCCCTGTGTTGTGTCAACCTGATGTTTCTCTTCCGTTCCAGGTCGAGGTTGATGCTTCTGAGATTGGTGCAGGGGCGGTTTTGTCACAGAGAGGTTCTGGTTGCTCAGTGTTCAAACCATGTGCTTTCTTTTCCAGGAAATTTTCTGCTGCTGAGCGTAATTATGATGTGGGCAACCGAGAGTTGCTGGCCATGAAGTGGGCATTCGAGGAGTGGCGTCATTGGCTTGAGGGTGCTAAGCATCGCGTGGTGGTTTTGACTGATCATAAGAACCTTACTTATCTTGAGTCTGCCAAGCGCTTGAATCCTAGACAGGCCCGTTGGTCGTTATTTTTTGCTCGTTTTGATTTTGTGATTTCATACCTTCCGGGCTCTAAAAATGTGAAGGCGGATGCTCTGTCTAGGAGTTTTGTGCCCGACTCTCCGGGGTTATCTGAGCCGGCGAGTATCCTCAAGGAAGGAGTCATTGTGTCTGCCATCTCCCCTGATTTGCGGAGAGTGTTGCAGAAATTTCAGGCTAATAAACCTGATCGTTGCCCGGCCGAGAAACTGTTCGTCCCTGATAGGTGGACTAGTAAAGTTATCTCTGAACTTCATTGTTCGGTGCTGGCCGGTCATCCAGGAATCTTTGGTACCAGGGAGTTGGTTGCTAGATCCTTCTGGTGGCCATCTCTGTCACGGGATGTGCGTGCTTTTGTGCAGTCCTGTGGAATTTGTGCTAGGGCTAAGCCCTGCTGTTCACGTGCCAGTGGGTTGCTTTTGCCCTTGCCGGTCCCGAAGAGGCCTTGGACACATATTTCGATGGATTTCATTTCTGACCTTCCCGTTTCTCAAAAAATGTCGGTCATTTGGGTGGTCTGTGATCGCTTTTCTAAAATGGTCCATCTGGTGCCCTTGGTTAAATTGCCTTCCTCCTCTGATTTGGTGCCTTTGTTCTTCCAGCATGTGGTTCGTTTACATGGCATTCCTGAGAATATTGTTTCTGACAGAGGTTCCCAGTTTGTCTCGAGGTTCTGGCGAGCCTTTTGTGGTAGGATGGGCATTGACCTATCTTTTTCCTCGGCCTTCCATCCTCAGACTAATGGCCAGACCGAACGAACCAATCAGACCTTGGAAACATATCTGAGATGTTTTGTTTCCGCTGACCAGGATGATTGGGTGTCATTTTTGCCGTTGGCTGAGTTCGCCCTTAATAATCGGGCCAGCTCGGCTACCTTGGTCTCTCCATTTTTCTGCAATTCTGGGTTCCATCCTCGTTTCTCTTCAGGACAGGTTGAGTCTTCGGACTGTCCTGGTGTGGATTATGTGGTGGACAGGTTGCAGCAGATCTGGACTCAGGTAGTGGACAATTTGACCTTGTCCCAGGAGAAGGCTCAGCTTTTCGCTAATCGCAGACGCCGTGTGGGACCCCGACTTCGTGTTGGGGATCTGGTTTGGTTATCTTCTCGTCATATTCCTATGAAGGTTTCCTCTCCTAAATTTAAACCTCGTTTTATTGGTCCGTATAGGATTTCTGAGATTCTCAATCCGGTGTCTTTTCGTCTGACCCTCCCAGACTCCTTTTCCATACATAATGTATTCCATAGGTCGTTGTTGAGGAGATACGTGGCACCTATGGTTCCATCTGTGGAGCCTCCTGCCCCTGTTTTGGTGGAGGGGGAATTGGAGTATATTGTGGAGAAGATTTTGGATTCTCATGTCTCTAGACGGAAACTCCAGTATCTGGTCAAATGGAAGGGTTATGCTCAGGAAGATAATTCCTGGGTTTTTGCCTCTGATGTCCATGCCCCAGATCTTGTTCGTGCCTTTCATGTGGCTCATCCTGGTCGGCCTGGGGGTTCTGGTGAGGGTTCGGTGACCCCTCCTCAAGGGGGGGTACTGTTGTGAATTCTGTGGCTGAGTTCACTTCTGTGGTCACAAGTGGTATTGCAGTCTCTGGGCTTCCTCCCTCAGGTGTTTTGGTGAGCTCGTTGGCTGCCTTGCTATTTAGTTCCACCTGAGTCTGTCTTCCTTGCTCCTTGTCAATGTTCCAGTGTTGGATCTGAGCTACTGCATCTTTCCTTGGGCCTGCTGCTCTGCTAGATAAGTGCTTCTAGTTTGTTTTCTGTTTTTTCTGTCCAGCTTGCTATTAACTTTTGCTGGAAGCTCTGAGAAGCAAAGGGGTGCACCGCCGTGCTGTTAGTTCGGCACGGTGGGTCTTTTGCCCCTTTGCGTGGTTTTCGTTTTAGGGTTTTTTGTAGACTGCATAGTTCTCTTTGCTATCCTCGCTCTGTCTAGAATATCGGGCCTCACTTTGCTGAATCTATTTCATTCCTACGTTTGTCTTTTCATCTTGCTAACAGTCATTATATGTGGGGGGCTGCCTATTCCTTTGGGGTATTTCTCTGAGGTAAGTCAGGCTTGTATTTCTATCTTCAGGCTAGTCAGCTCCTCAGGCAGTGCCGAGTTGCATAGGTAGTTGATAGGCGCAATCCACTGCTGCTTATAGTTGTGTGAGGATAGATCAGGTACTGCAGTCTACAGAGATTCCACGTCTCAGAGCTCGTCCTATTGTTTTTGGTTATTGCCAGATCTCTGTATGTGCGCTGATTACTGCACGCTGTGTTGCCTGATTGCCAGCCATAACAAAGGGGCAAGTGGCTGTACGGAGCATCTTATGAGGCCATAACACTTGTGCAGCATTATAAGGGGAAAGTGGCTGTACGGAGCATCTTATGGGGTCATAACACTTGTGCAGCACTATAAGGGGCAAGTGGCTGTGCGGAGCATCTTATGGGGTCATAACACTTGTGCAGCACTATAAGGGGCAAGTGGCTGTACGGAGCATCTTATGGGGCCATAACACTTGTGCAGCACTGTAAGGGGCAAGTGGCTGTACGGAGCATCTTATGGGGCCATAACACTTGTGCAGCACTATAAGGGGCAAGTGGCTGTACGGAGCATCTTATGGGGCCATAACACTTGTGCAGCACTATAAGGGGCAAGTGGCTGTGCGGAGCATCTTATGGGGCCATAACACTTGGGCAGCACTATAAGGGGCAAGTGGCTGTATGGAGCATCTTATGGGGCCATAACACTTGTGCAGCACTATAAGGGGCAAGTGGCTGTGCGGAGCATCTTATGGGGCCATAACACTTGTGCAGCACTATAAGGGGCAAGTGGCTGTACGGAGCATCTTATGGGGCCATAACACTTGTGCAGCACTATAAGGGGCAAGTGGCTGTACGGAGCATCTTATGGGGCCATAACACTTGTGCAGCACTATAAGGGGCAAGTGGCTGTACGGAGCATCTTATGGGGCCATAACACTTGTGCAGCACTATAAGGGGCAAGTGGCTGTACGGAGCATCTTATGGGGCCATAATGTTTGTGCAGCACTATAAGGGGCAGTGACTGTATGGATCATCTTATGGGGCCATAACACTTGTGCAGCACTATAAGGGGAAAGTGGCTGTATGGTTAATCTTATGGGGCCATAACACTTGTGCAGCACTATAAGGGGCAAGTGACTGTACGGAGCATCTTATGGGGCCATAACACTTGTGCAGCACTATAAGGGGCAAGTGGCTGTATGGAGCATCTTATGGGGCCATAACACTTGTGCAGCACTATATAGGGCAAATATCTCTATGGAGCATCTTATGCGGCCCTTATTACCCTTTATGCAGGATTATATGGGGCATATTTTGTATGGAGCATCTAATGGGTCCCATCAAACTTTATGGAGCATTATATGAGGCTCCTGATGCAATATGGATATTCAAAAACACTTAACCTACTGATGTCTCAATTAATTTTACTTTTATTGGTATCTATTTTTACTTTTGAAATTTGCCGGTAGCTGCTGCATTTTCCACCCGAGTCATTAAGTTTTCCCAGTTTTTTGTTGCAAAATTAGGGGGGTCGGCTTATACTACTCGGGTCGGCTTATACTCGAGTATATACGGTAACTGGATTTGTCATCTGTGCTGCTGGGAAAACTCTGGGGTCAAGTGCCCGCCCCCCCTCCTCCCTCCCTCCTAGGCCGCCCCCCCTCCAGCAGGGACTGTGTGTGTGTGTGTGTGGGGGGGGGGGGGGGCGCCATTTTTCCATTCGCCTCAGGCAGCACAGAGGCTAGGTTCACCCCTGGTTCTGGTTTGTTCGGATTCACATTTTTCGAGTTTAATATAGAGATGGTTTTCTAGTAGACGTTCCAGGACTAACTGGACATGTCTGCGATGCTCCTCCAGGGTGTCTGAAAATATAAGAATGTCATCAAGATAAACAACAACAAATTGATCAAAAAAATCTCGAAAAACATCATTGATGAAGTGCTAAAAGTGGCAGACTTGTTGCTAAGGCCGAAAGGCATAACCTTCAAAATGTCCATATCTAGTTCAAAAGGCGGTCTTCCACTCATCTCCCAGGCGGATTCATATGAGATTGTAAGCACCTCTTAGATCGAGTTTGGTAAAAATAACCATGGTCCCTATCTAGGCCATTAAGATCTGCCCTCAGGCACTGGCTTTCCCACTCTGGTGCAGAAAATTGTGCGGGAGCCCACGCCAGTTTTTACCGTGAATACATTCTTTTAGGAAATACAGTATCCAAATTTTACACACACATACTTCTAAAAGTATCAGTCACTGACATATATAAATCTAACTGTCCTGCAATGGTTTACTGTATGTAAACTATGTCCCTTATCCTGTAAGCTTCTGCAGTGATTTTACAGAAGCCGACAAATCAATTAACGAATTAACTGCTTTTCTGCTATCTCTCTATGAAATATAAAGACATATATATATATATATATATATATATATATATATATGTGTGTCTCACTGATACATATATATATATTGTGGTGCAGTGACCAATGTTACAGCCAGGGGGCGCTACGTGTGCACTTCAACATGCACTTGGAGTCATAGTTGTGATGAGACAAAGTCCGGCAGAATTGTAGATGGCCGGTATGTGTGTCGCAGAGGAGGACACTCTGCGCTGTCAGTCTAAAGTTATGTTGTGGTCTGGGACCTGTAGTCCCACATGTAAATGTGTAAGTTCTAATGGGAGATTGGCAGGGCTAGTTATGTGAGATGGGCGGGATAAACTAGCCACACACACCCACACTCCCACCCAAGGGAGTGGTTACAGGTATGTAATATTACCAGGGTGTGGGTCACATGGTTCCTGTGTTTGGATCTGAATGGTCCAAGTGCAAGGCCCTGGAAGCCTGTGTTGGAAATCCTGGGAATTCCTGAATAGCACATGGTTGGGCTTTGGCACTGAGTAGCCTGTGTGCTGTAGGTCCGGGACGGTCAGTGTTGGAGGCTCCTGGGAGTGGAGCCATCCTGGAAGCACTGTGAGACCATCGACCTGGACGGTCCTGTTGTGGACCTTGGACTGACGTGGAGTCAACCTGTGGAGCAGGAGCTCCTAAGAGGTAACCCCTGGTATGGGGAAAAGAACTGTGTGCGCTAACATAGGACAGTTGCTGAACTGTGCAGTCACCCGGTGACTGGAGAGATACAGGCTTGAATAATGAATTATTTGTAATGCCATATATGATGAAGTAAAGGACTATGTGAGGTCTGTGATATGTAACATGGCCTACAGTGGTTTATGCTGAGAGCCTACAGTGGTTTATGCTGAGAGTATAATAAACCACATGGACTGTTTATGTGAAATACCGTGCCTGTCTATGATTATTCTGCTGCCAAGCGAGTGTCCCCCAAGACACGTAGTGAGTGAAACGCTACAATATATATATACTGTATATATGTTTTGACGAATGTTTGAGGCCATGGATCAGTTAAATGTCCATTTTGCAAGTGTGCGAGAAAATAACAGCATACGGATGCCATACGGATGTCACACGGATACTGAGATGCGAGTAAATCGCATCCTCGCATTGCAAACGATTACACACGGATCACTGTTCAGAGTCCATTTGTGCGATTGTGCGATTTTCAGCAGTCAAAATTGGACCTTTCTTTTTTTTTTTTTTATACGTTAAGTGTGACTCCAGCCCAATAAATACTTTCGAGGCACATTTCCCTCAAATGAAACTTGCATCTATTTTGAGCACAGTGATGTAAGTGGTGAAGTAGACAAAATTCTGGCCATCTCTCCACTAACAACGAAACAGATGCCTGTTCCATTTGTGAGAACCACATCTACTATTGTGGCGCATCCTGGAAATATGGGAGTACCCATTAAAGTGCAATAACAAAAAAATTTGTATTATTTACTAGATTATTTACCAGATAAAAATAAATATTATAAAAAACTGACTTTACTGAACAAAATGTATAAATTCCAAAGAAATAGGAATTTCACCTTTCCCAATTTTGAAAATTGGAAATCAAGTTTGCCTACAAGCCATCTCAGCATATTCTTAACATCTACTCAGTAATGTAAATATACAAAATTAGCTCAAAGTATGTTGAGAATATGCTGGGATCACCCAGCAGCGCCATTGAAGCAGCACATCAAACTTGCCCCACCAGCAACACTGTTAAGCCCCATTCACATGTCCATATAAAGAACGTATATGTTACACCGATTTCGGTGTCACCAGTGTTTTCAATCAGTGTCTTGTCCATGTTGCATCTGTGGTTTTCCGGTACGGATACTGGAAATTAAATTACAAAGCCTCTCACATACTTTCAATGTTAAACATGTACGGCTCACGGACGGCACATGGACAGCACACGGACGGCATGTTTACACGGACCCATAGGCTTGTCTTGGCCCTTGTCATCTGTGCTGCTGGGAAAACACGGACATGAGTGCAGCATCGTAGGTTAAATAGGGCGCACATGGCATCCGTGAAAAACATGATACATGGTTGTGTGAAGGGGCCGTATAGTCACATAATAGAAAACATCAGCAGAATTGCCATCTTTTTCTACATCCTACCTCACAAACAGCAGAATAAAAAGCGATAAAAAAAAAGTCTTACATGTCACCCCAAAGTACTCTGCTAAATTCCCTCTGGCTCCGTGGCCGATGGTTCGGGGTCCCTAATGGTTATTATTGACTTTGCAGCTATAATATAAGGTGTTGCCACAAGACCCCTGCAGCCCAGTGCTAAGACTGGCACAGACCTCAGAGCCACAAAATGACTGCAACCCAGTGCTAAGACTGGCAGAGACCCCTGGAGCCACAAGACCACTGCAGCCCAGTGCTAAGACTGGCACAGACACCAGGAGCCACAAAATGACTGCAGCCCAGTGCAGAGACTGACGAGACCCCCCTGGAGCCAAAAGACCACTGCAGCCCAGTACTGCGACTAGCAGACACCCCCGAAGCATCAGTGCTGGAGGCGCAGGGGATTTTTCATTTTATGCTAATTATATTTACATTATCAAAAAAAACCTGTAGTGTCTGTTCACACCCACCATTTTTGCTGTGGATTAATCTACAGTGTTGGCAGGAAATATTCTGCTTTTTTGCAAACTTTTCACTTGTATTTTTGCGTCCCATTCATTTGAATAGGGGAAAAAATGCTGCAGAAATGCACATCCTATGTACTGTATGTACATGCATATATATAAATATACACATGCACCACAGATATACGCAATCATACTATATACTTTCTATATGTACACACATACTACATACACATATACAGACACACACATATATACACATACCGTATATACTCGAGTATAAGCCGAGTTTTTGAGCCCAAATTTTTGGGCTGAAAGTTCCCTCTCGGCTTATACTCGAGTCATGATCGGCGGGTGAGGGGGAGAGAGGACTGTCATATATTCACCTAGTTCCGGCGCTCCTGTCGCTGTCCCTGCCTGTCCCATGGTCTCTGGGTGCCGCAGCTCTTCCTCTGTTCAGCGGTCACGTGGGACCGCTCATTAAAGTAATGAATATGGACTCCACTCCCATAGAGGTGGAGTCGCATATTCATTCCTGTAATGAGCGGTCCCACGTGACCGCTTACTACAGGAAGAAGCTGCGGGCGCCGGAGACCATCTGTCCGGGAGAAGCTGCCAGGGACCACGCTGGAGCAGGTGAGTATTTCATAGTCACCTGTCTGCGTTCCACCCGCCGGGCGCAGCTCCGTCTTCCCGTCCTCTTGCTGTGACTGTTCAGGTCAGAGGGCACGATGACGTGTTAGTGTGCCCGCCGCCCTCTGCCTGAACAGTCAGTGCGGTTAGACGGGACGTTGAGGAGCAGCGGGCAGCAAGCAAGGAGAGGTGAGTATGTCTTTTTTTTATTATTGCAGCAGCAGCATTACATGTGGCACCGCTATATATGGATCATCTTATGGGGCAATAATGAAATGTATGGAGCATTCTATATGGCACAGCTATATATGGATCATCTTATGGGGCAATAATGAAATGTATGGAGCATTCTATATGGCACAGCTATATATGGTGCATCTTATGGGGCAATAATGAAATGTATGGAGCATTCTATATGGCACAGCTTTATATGGAGCATCTTATGGGGCAATAATGAAATGTATGGAGCATTTTATATGGCACAGCTTTATATGGAGCATCTTATGGGGCAATAATGAAATGTATGGAGCATTTTATATGGCACAGCTTTATATGGAGCATCTTATGGGGCCATAATGAACTGTATGCAGCATTACAAGGGGCACATTTTTATATGGAGCATCTTATGGGCACATCATCAACTTTATGGAGCATTACATGGGCCCATCCTCATCTGTATGGAGCATTATATGGGCCCATCATCAACTTTATGGAGCATTATATGGGTCCACCATCAACTGTATGGAGCATTATATGGGCCCATCATGAACTTTATGGAGCATTATATTTTTGAAATTTACCTGTAGCTGCTGCATTTTCTACCCTAGACTTATACTCGAGTCATTAAGTTTTTCCATTTTTTTGTGGCAAAATTAGGGGGGTCGGCTTATACTCGGGTCGGCTTATACTCGAGTATATACGGCATATATGTTTATCTACCAGTTCTTGGTGCTTCAGTTGTGCTGCAAACATCTTCCTGACTGACCTGGCTCTGACCTCTGCTGTATTGTGAGACTCCCCCCCCCCTCCCACTCTCACCTTAACCTCCTGAGTCCTGACACTACAGGGAGAGAGAAAGAGGAAATGTAGGTGGGTTTGGGAAAGATGATCAAGGACTTCAGAGGATGCAGAGCATTATTCACTGTGAGGAATGCTGTACACTGTCTGTGCACTTCATAAAGGGGCTGCAGATGCAGGGGGCCCCCTTTGTGGGTGGCAAGAGCTGGGGCTGAGGGTGGGCCCACTGGAGGATTCTCTGGTGTCCCGCTGCCCCAGTCTGACTCTGCCTTGAAGGCTCTGCTGAAGAAAGCAGTGGAGCAGGATGGCTAAGGCTGGGACTGTCTGCTTTTTTACCTGTTGTCCTGCATCCGGGAAGTTGCTCAAGCTTCTCAAGGGGGATCAAGTCCATGTGCTGGTGCCCACGGAGGAGACCAAATTCCTGGCCATGTGGCAGGGTCCCTATAAGGTGGTGGAGAAAGTTGGTGAGATAAACTGCAAAGTCCACCAACCAGAGAAGCCAAAGTCCTACCAGGTGTGCCACATGAACCATGGCAGGACAGAGAACCCGTGGAAGCTCCTTGTCTGCTTGCCAAGTCCGATGTTGGTGCGGAGGATGTTAATGTGGCAGACACCTATTCTCACTCACAGAAGCAGCATTTCCGAAAGTTGCTACAGCGTAACAGAGACCTGTTCTCAGATCTTCCAGGTTGCATGAAGGTCATAGAGCATGACGTTTTGACGGAGCCTCATGTCTGGGTAAACTTGAAGCCATACCAGATTCCCGAAGTGCGTCAAGAGGTGATCTCCAAGGAGGTGAAGCGGATGCTGAGCCTGGGATTCATCGAGGAATTCAAGAGTGGCTTGTCCAGCCCAATAGTGCCGAAACCAGTTGGGGGCATGGCGATTTTGAATTGAGTATCTGAAACTGAACCAGGTTTCTAAGACCGTTGCCTACTCGATGCCCCGGGTCGATGATTTAATTGAGAGGCTAGGGCTTGCTCGGTACATTACTACCCTTGACCTCACAAAAGAATATTGGCAAATCCCCTGCGTTCTCAATGCCAGATGGATGCTTCCAATACACAAGGATGACGTTTGGGTTACAAGGCACTCCAGCAACGATCCAGAGAGCCATGGACCAGGTCCTAGCTCTCCACAAGAGGTATGCAGTGGCTTACATGGACGATATTGTGATCTTCAGCCAGGATTGGGGAAACCATCTGAGCAAGGTCCAGGCGATATTTGATGCTCTACAGAAGGCGGGGTTTTCCATAAACCAGAAGAAATGTGCCTTGAGAATGGAGGAAGCAAGATACTAGGGCTATGTTGTAGGCAGGGGCAAAATAAAGCCCCAGATAAATAAAATTGAGGTGATCCAGGGTTGGCCACAACCCCTCTCAAAGAAACAGGTCAGGGCGTTTCTGGGCATTATGGGATAATACCGCCCATTCTTCCCGAACTTCGCCATGGTAGCCACCTCTCTGACTTATCTCCTTAAAGGGACGAAGTCCGCTATGGCTAACTGATCTCCAGAAGCTGAGACGGCCTTCCTGAAACTGAAGCTGGCCCTGTGCAAACAGCTGGTGCTGGTAGCATCCAATTTCTCCAAGGAGTTTGTGGTCCAGACGGATGCATTGGATGTCTGGCTGGGTGCTGTCTTATCTCAAGAGGTGAATGGGGAAGAGCACCCCATAATGTATCTCAGCTGGACATTATCTACCTGTGAGAAAAATCACTCCATAGTGGAAAAGGAATGTTTAGCCATAAAGTGGGCGCTGGACTCTCTAAGGTGCTACCTCTTGGGCAGGAAGTTTAGGCTGGTGTCAGACCATGCACCACTAAAGTGGATGAGGGAGAAAAAAGGGAACAATGCCCGAGTGACCAGGTGATTCCTAGCACTTAAGGATTTTAACTTCCATGTGGAGCATAGGCCAGGGAAACTGAATGGCAATGCTGATGCTCTGTCGAGAGTCCACTGTTTGTTGGCAGAAGGTGCCAAGCTCTCGGCTTTAGGTTGAGGGGGAGTATTGTCACAATACGTATAGCGACCCCACAGGGGGTCGGGAGCGGACGGCACAACAAACACACAACAGGTTGGAAAAAGGGGAGGAAGGCCCTACCAATATGGAAATGAAGGAATAGTCACCTCCTGCTCAAACCTGAGCCTGTCCCTTCACTCCCCTAATGCCCTAAGTGGGTCCTTCCCCCCACCACCATCAGGGACCTAGTCCCTTACTGTCATTTCCCACTGCCATAGCTAGTCCACTGGCTGGCAAGAAGCGCTTGCATTACCACTGCAGATGGTAACACACACGGGAAAGTGACAAACACAAAAGGGACAAGGAGAAAGCACAACACTTAGCTTCCAGACACCACTGCCAAGCTCGACACCACAGATAGTACAGCAACAAGACTCCAAAACACCAGAAGTGGCTGACACCAGAGAGCTGCTCCTGCAAGGCTGATCTCCATAAAGAAACTGTATCACCAACAGTCAGCTGATGCATCAGGTGACCTTTTAAAGGCTGGTGGGAGTGGTCATCACCACATCAGCTAACCCAACAGCACTGCAGTAACACCAGATTACCAGCAGGGGGAAAAACTGAAATTTACCCCCAATGGTCCTGAAAGGAAAAAGCAACATTTAAAACAGAGTGGAACCAGAGCTGCCACGAATCCAAAAATAGATTGTGACAGGTGTTTAACCCCTTTCTGCCATTGGACGTACTATTCCGTCCATGTGGGGTGGGCCCTAATTCCCAAGGACAGAATAGTACGTCCAGCGCGATTGGCCGCGCTCACGGGGGGAGCGCGACCGATCGCGGCCGGGTGTCAGCTGCCTATCACAGCTGACATCCGGCAATATGTGCCAGGAGCGGTTACGGACCGTCCCGGCACATTAACCCCCGGCACACCACGATCAAACATGATCGCGGTGTGCCGGCGGTATAGGGAAGCATCTCGCAGGGAGGAGGCTCCCTGCGGGCTTCCCTGAGCCCCCCGCAGCAACGTGATGTGATCGCGTTGCTGCGAGGGTCTCCTCACCTCCTTCCTCGCTGCAGGCCCCGGATCCAAGATGGCCACGGCATCCGGGACCTGCAGGGAGGGAGGTGGCTTCACAGAGCCTGCTCATAGCAGGCACTGTGAAGGCTGCACTGCTCTAAGTGAGATCAGTGATCTGACAGAGTGCTATGCACACTGTCAGATCACCGATCTGTGATGTCCCCATCTGGGACAAAGTAAAAAAGTAAAAAAAAACATTTCCACACGTGTAAAAAAAAAATAAAAAAAATCCTAAATAATGAAGAAAAAAAATTATTATTCCCATAAATTCATTTCTTTATCTAAATTAAAAAAAACAAACAATAAAAGTACACATATTTAGTATCGCCGCGTCCGTAACGACCCAACCTGTAAAACTATATCACTAGTTAACCCCTTCAGTAAACACCGTAAGAAAAAAAAAAAAAAGAGGCAAAAAACAACGCTTTATTATCATACCGCCGAACAAAAAGTGGAATAACACGCGATCAAAAAAACGGATATAAATAAACATGGTACCGCTGAAAGTGTAATCTTGTCCCGCAAAAAACGAGCCGCCATACAGCATCATCAGCAAAAAAATAAAAAAGTTATAGTCCTCAGAATAAAGCGATGCAAAAATAATTATTTTTTCTATAAAATAGTTTTTATCGTATAAAAGCGCCAAAACATAAAAAAATATAAATGAGGTGTCGCTGTAATCGTACTGACCCGAAGTATAAAACTGATTTATCAATTTTACCAAACACGGAACAGTATAAACGCCTCCCCCAAAAGAAATTCATGAATAGCTGGTTTTTGGTCATTCTGCCTCACAAAAATCAGAATAAAAAGCGATCAAAAAATGTCACGTGCCCGAAAATGTTACCAATAAAAACGTCAACTAGTCCCGCAAAAAACAAGACCTCACATGACTCTGTGGACCAAAATATGGAAAAATTATAGCTCTCAAAATGTGGTAACGCCAAAAATATTTTTTGCAATAAAAAGCGTCTTTTAGTGTGTGACGGCTGCCAATCATAAAAATCAGCTAAAAAACGCGCTATAAAAGTAAATCAAACCCCCTTCATCACCCCCTTAGTTAGGGAAAAATTTAAAAATTTAAAAAATGTATTTATTTCCATTCTCCCATTAGGGCTAGGGTTAGGGCTAGGGTTAGGGTTAGGGTTAGGGTTAGGGCTAGGGTTAGGGTTAGGGCTAGGGTTACGGCTAGGGTTAGGGCTAGGGTTAAGGCTACAGTTAGGGTTGGGGCTAAAGTTAGGGTTAGGGTGTGGATTACGGTTGGGAATAGGGTTGGGATTAGGGGTGTGTCTGAGTTAGAGGTGTAGTTAGGGTTACCGTTGGGATTAGGGTTAGGGGTGTGATTGGATTAGGGTTTCAGTTATAATTGGGGGGTTTCCACTGTTTAGGCACATCAGGGGCTCTCCAAACGCGACATGGTGTCCGATCTCAATTCCAGCCAATTCTGCGTTGAAAAAGTAAAACAGTGCTCCTTCCCTTCTGAGCTCTCCCGTGTGCCCAAACAGGGGTTTACCCCAACATATGGGGTATCAGCGTACTCAGGACAAATTGGACAACAACTTTTGGGGTCCAATTTCTCCTGTTACCCTTGGGAAAATACAAAACTGGGGGCTAAAAAATAATTTTTGTGAGAAAAAAAAAGGATTTTTTATTTTCATGGCTCTGCGTTATAAACTGTAGTGAAACACTTGGGGGTTCAAAGTTCTCACAACATATCTAGATACGTTCCTTGTGGGGTCTATTTTCCAATATGGTGTCACTTGTGGGGGGTTTCTACTGTTTAGGTACATTAGGGGCTCTGCAAACGCAATGTGATGCCTGCAGACCATTCCATCTAAGTCTGCATTCCAAATGGCGCTCCTTCCCTTCCGAGCCCTCCCATGCACCCAAACGGTGGTTTCCCCCCCACATATGGGGTATCAGCGTACTCAGGACAAATTGGACAACAACGTTCGGGGTCCAATTTCTCCTGTTACCCTTGGGAAAATACAAAACTAGGGGCTAAAAAATTATTTTTGGGGGAAAATTTTTATTTTTTATTTTCATGGCTTTGCGTTATAAACTGTAGTGAAACACTTGGGGGTTCAAAGTTCTCACAACACATCTAGATAAGTTCCTTGGGTGGTCTAGTTTCCAATATGGGGTCACTTGGGGGGGGGGGTTTCTACTGTTTAGGTACATATGGGGCTCTGCAAACGCAATGTGACGCCTGCAGACCAATACATCTAAGTCTGCATTCCAAATGATGCTCCTTCCCTTCTGAGCTCTGCCATGCGCTCAAACGGTGGTTTCCCCCCACAAATCGGGTATCAGCGTACTCAGGACAAATTGGACAACAATACTTAGGGTCCAATTTCTCCAGTTACCCTTAGAAAAATACAAAACTGGGGGCTAAAAAATAATTTTTGTGGAAAAAAAAAAATTTTTTTTATTTGCGCGGCTCTGCGTTATAAACTGTAGTGAAACACTTGGGGGGGTCAAAGCTCTCACATCACATCTAGATGAGTTCCTTATGGGGTCTACTTTCCAAAATGGTGTAATTTGTGGGGGGTTTCTACTGTTTAGGTACATTAGGGGCTCTGCAAACGCAATGTAATGCCTGCAGACCATTCCATCTAAGTCTGAATTACAAATGGCGCTCCTTCAGTTCCGAGCTCTCCCATGTGCCCAAACGGTGGTTCCCCCCACATGTGGGGTATCAGCGCACTCAGAACAAATTGTACAACAACTTTTGGGGTCCAATTTCTCCTGTTACCCTCGGGAAAATACAAAACTGGGGGCTAAAAAATAATTTTTGTGGGAAAAAAATTTTGTTTTATTTTTACGGCTCTGCATTATAAACTTCTGTGAAGCCCTTGGTGGGTCAAAGTGCTCACCAGACATCTAGATAAGTTCCTTAGTGGGTCTACTTTCCAAAATTGTGTTACTTGTGGGGGGTTTCAATGTTTAGGCACATCAGTGGCTCTCCAAACGCAACATGGCGTCCCATCTCAATTCCTGTCAATTTTGCATTGAAAAGTCAAATGGCGCTCCTTCGCTTCCAAGCTCTGTCATGTGCCCAAACAGTGGTTTACCCCCACATGTGGAGTATCGGCGTACTCAGGACAAATTGTACAACAACGTTTGGTGTCCATTTTCTCCTGTTACCCTTGGTAAAATAAAACAAATTGGAGCTGAAGTAAATTTTTTGTGAAAAAAAGTTAAATTTTCATTTTTATTTAAACATTCCAAAAATTTCTTTGAAACACCTGAAGGGTTAATAAACTTCTTGAATGTGGTTTTGAGGGGTGCAGTTTTTAGAATGGTGTCCCACTTGGGTATTTTCTATCATATAGACCCCTCAAAATGATTTCAAATGAGATGTGGTCCCTAAAAAAAAATGGTGTTGTAAAAATGAGAAATTGCTGGTCAACTTTCAACCCTTATAACTCCCTAACAAAAAAAAATTTGGTTCCACAATTGTGCTGATGTAAAGTAGACATGTGGGAAATGTTACTTATTAAGTATTTTGTGTGACATATCTCTGTGATTTAATTGCATAAAAATTCAAAGTTGGAAAATTGCGAAATTTTCAAAATTTTCGCCAAATTTCCGTTTTTTTCACAAATAAATGCAGGTAATATCAAAGAAATTTTACCACTATCATGAAGTACAATATGTCTCGAGAAAACAATGTCAGAATCACCAGGATCCGTTGAAGCGTTTCAGAGTTATAACCTCATAAAGGGACAGTGGTCAGAATTGTAAAAATTGGCCCGGTCCCTAACGTGCAAACCACCCTTGTGGGTAAAGGGGTTAAGATGGCTACCGGACGAGTCCTTGAGGGGAGATATGTGTCTTCGCGGCTATTAGCTGTGGTGATTTGAACATGAAGGAATGCTCCACCACTTATAGTGCTGAGAGAGTTATTTGGTCATTCCAGGGCCCGGTTTTACTAGCGGTCATAAGAGATGGGAGGGATTGACTGCTCAAATATCCCAACCCCAGGTGCGTGGTTTGGCTAAAAAAAAATGGAGGCCAAATGTCTCATTCAGTGTCTATGGCTGGAGGTGTGGAGACCTACAGAGTGTGTTGCTAAAGACACTGACCTGAGCAGGCAGACCCGCAGTACTATATCGACTGTTTATTTTTCTCTTTGCTTTTCACTTTGTGTCGGAAAAGGCTGTTCGTTTGTTTTGACTATCCAGAGCGGTTTATGCAGTTTTAATAAACTTGCTTGGATATTTCAACAATGCTGCTTCCTGTGCCTACCTCAACCGCAGCCGAGTGAGTACAGATTCCTACTATATATATATATATACATATATATAAATATATAAACCTATAGGAAAAACTGCACTATGGAGTCCAAATCATAAAAACATACAATTTATTGAAAACATACTGATGAAAAAGCATAAATTATAACAACATACGGGATTCCAAGATGGAGAAAACTACTAAATGGGACCACAGGTCAAAGGCAAGTTAGTATGACCAAATGTGCCAGCACCCTACCAACGTGTTAAAAATACATTGAGCCATATCTGTGTAGGTAGTATGTAGGTTTATAGATAAGCAACATCCAGTGCCCAATATTGTAAGAGTTAGGAGGGTAAATTAAGCTATATTAATGCAACATGATTACCTTAGACCTGCGGCGCCACTGCCCTTACGCGCGATTCGGCTTACGTGCCTTCTTCCGGGGGAGACGAGAAATGCTCTGTTCCACCACATCCTTGTACGTTTATGTATACGCCATTTAATTTGTGTTTAAAAGCTGCTCACATCCCCCTGAGCACCCGCCGCCAGAGAAGTAGAATCACCATCAAAGACCTGTGCAGCTTGTACCTGCCAGGTTACATGCCTATTTCTGTAATCCATTGTTGATCCTAAAAAATTCTGTGAAAATACATAGCATAGATATATAACCAGATATAGATAACAATGCACAGTATACGATAGAATATCACCTGTGCCCATATACGGAAATTACAAACTATTTCCCAGTGCAACACTATATATATAAACCTATAGGACAAAACTGCACTACGGAATCCAAATCATAAAAACATACAATTTATTGAAAACATATTGATGAAAAAACATAAATTATAACAACATACGGGATTCCAAGATGGAGAAAACTACTAACTGGGACCACAGGTCAAAGGCAAGTTAGTATGACCGAATGTGCCAGCAGTAGTGTTGAGCATTCCGATAACACAAGTATCGGGTATCGGCCGATATTTGCGGTATCGGAATTCCGATACCGAGTTCCGATATTTTTGTGATATCGGGAATCGGTATTGGGATTAAGATTAATGTGTAAAATAAAGAATAAAAATAAAAAATATTGATATACTTACCCTCTGACGCGCCCTGGTCGTCACCGCTGCAAACGCCTTGCTTTCGTTCCGAAGAATGAGCGCGTAAAGGGCCTTCGATGACGTCGCGGCTTGTGATTGGTCGCTGAGCGGTCATGTGACCGCTCACGCGACCAATCACAAGCCGCGACGTCATTGAATGTCATTAACGCGCTCATTCCTAAGAATGAGCGCGTTAAGGACCTTCGATGACGTCGCGGCTTGTGATTGGTCGCGTGAGCGGTCACATGACCGCTCATGCGACCAATCACAAGCCGCGACGTCATCGAAGGCCCTTAACGCGCTCATTCTTCGGAACGAAAGCAAGGCGGTTGCAGCGGTGACGACTAGGGCGCGTCAGAGGGTGAGTATATCAATATTTTTTATTTTTATTCTTTATTTTACTCATGAATATGGATCCCAGGGCCTGAAGGAGAGTTTCCTCTCCTTCAGGCCCTGGGATCCATTACAGGATACCTTCCGATATTTGTGTCCCATTGACTTGTATTGGTATCGGATATCGGTATCGGCGATATCTGATATTTTTCGGATATCGTCCGATACCATCCGATACCGATACTTTCAAATATCGGACAGTATCGCTCAACACTAGCCAGCACCTTACCAACGTGTTAAAAATACATTCAGCCATATCTGTTTAGGTAGTATGTAGGTTTATAGGTAAGCAATATCCAGTGACCAATATTGTAAGAGTTAGGAGGGTAAATTAAGCTATAGTAATCCAACATGATTACCTTAGACCTGCGGCGCCACTGCCCCTACGCGCGTTTCGGCTTCCGTGCCTTTTTCCGGTGGAGTCTTCCAAAACCTGCGTAGGTGCATTTGGTCATACCCTATCGTATACTGTGCATTGTTATCTATGTCTGGCGATATACAGTATATATAAATATATACAAACAAATATATATATATATAAATGATATTCCATGTCCATAGAAACGTGACTATGCCACCGCCACTTGATTGACCATTTATGTTCTGAAGGGTTATTCTTTGTTTGATAAGGACATTATAAATATTTTTCTTCTTGGACTTTGTTTGGTTTTCTTTTCTGGTCCGATTGTTGAAAAATATTGATGATATACAGTATAAATTTATTGCTCAAGAAAATAAAGGGAACACTAAAATACCACGTCCTAGATATCACTGAATGAAATATTCCAGTTGCAAATCTTTATTCATTACATAGTAGAATGTGTTGAGAACAATAAAACATAAAAATGATCAAAATTAATATCCCATGGAGATCTGGATTTGGAATGATACTCAAAATCAAAGTAGAAAATCAAATTACAAGTTGGTTCACCTTCAGTGGAAATGCCTCAAGACAAGGAAATGATGCTCAGTAATGTGTATGGCCTCCACGTGCCTGTATGACATCCCTACAAAGCCTGGGAATTCTTCTGACGAGGCAGCAGATGTTTTCCTATGGGATCTCCTCCCAGAACTGGATTATAGCATCAGTCAACTCCTGGACAGTCTGTGGTGCAACGTGACATTCGTGGATGGAACAAGAAATGAAGTCCCAGATGTGCTCGATTGGATACAGGTCTGGGGAAAGACCAGGCCAGTCCATAGCATCAATTCCTTCATCATGTAGGAACTGCTGACACACTTCAGCCACATGAAGCTTAGCATTCTCATTCATCAGAAGGAACCCAGGGGCAACTGCACCTGCATATGGTCTCATCATGGGTCTGAGGATGTATTTCCAGTACCTAATGGCAGTCGGAGTACCTCTGGCTAGCACATGGAGAGCTGTGTGGCCCTCCAAGAAATTTTTCCCACACCATTACTGACCCACTGCCAAACCGATCATGCTTAAAGGGAAGGTGCCGCGTTTTAATATTGTAAAAAAAAAAAAAACCTCTTTAATTGCTTATTTTTATAAGTTATTTTCAAGTGCATAGTATTTATTGTTTTTTTTTTATTCATTTTTTTTTTCTGCCACTGGGCGCCGCCATTTTCATTTGCAGGACTGTAAGTGTAGCTGCTCGACACTTACAGTCTTCAAATACGGCTGCCCTGGACATAGACATCTGTAGTCGGAAGGCGACCCCATAGCTAGCATTGTCTGCTCTCTGCTCTGATGTGGCCACGCCCCCTGGGCTGTCTCCACATCACAGCAGAGGCAGGAGATCGGCGCCATCTTGCTTCAGTCTAAAGTACAGTGGAGTGTACCTGACTGTGAGCTCCACTGTGACTGAGAGCCGTGCTGTTGGAGGGGCAGCTCCATCTGTCTCCCCTCACAGTCAGCGGCCGTTCCCTGTCCTCTGCTGCCTGGTGTGTGGCTGAATCTCTAGAATCGCTAGAGAGTCTGAAGTGCTGTGGTCTTATGTTCTCTTATCAGGAGCTGCAGAGACCTAACAGAGGGGGATGGGGAGAATCTCTGTGCTGCTCCGACCTCACTGCAGCTCCTCACAGGACATCAGACCCTGCATCTATCACTATACTGTGCTGAGCCATGTATCTAATCCTCTCCTGTGTGATAGTGTCTGCTGAGCCGTGTATCTAATCCTATCCTGGGCTGACCTGTGTATCTAATCCTCCTGTGGAATACTGACTGCTGAGCCATGTATCTAATCCTCTCCTGTGTGATATTGTCTGCTGAGCCATGTATCTAATCCTCTCCTGTGTGATACTGTCTGGGGAGCCGTGTATCTAATCCTCTCCAGTGTGATACTGACTGCTGAGCCGTGTATCTAATCCTCTCCTGTGTGATACTGTCTGGTGAGCCGTGTATCTAATCTTCTCCTGTGTGATACTGACTGCTGAGCCGTGTATCTAATCCTCTCCTGTGTGATAGTGTCTGCTGAGCAGTGTATCTAATCCTATCCTGTGCTGACCTGTGTATCTAATCCTGTGGAATACTGACTGCTGAGCCGTGTATCTAATCCTCTCCTGTGTGATACTGTCTGGTGAGCCGTGTATCTAATCCTCTCCTGTGTGATAGTGTCTGCTGAGCCGTGTATCTAATCCTCTCCTGTGTGATACTGTCTGGTGAGCCGTGTATCTAATCCTCTCCTGTGTGATACTGTCTGGTGAGCCGTGTATCTAATCCTCTCCTGTGTGATACTGTCTGCTGAGCCGTGTATCTAATCCTCTCCTGTGTGATAGTGTCTGCTGAGCCGTGTATCTAATCCTATCCTGTGCTGACCTGTGTATCTAAGGCTATGTGCACACGTCTGGATTTTTAGCATTTTTTTTGCGGAATTTCGCCATAAAAACGCTATAAATCCGCTAAAAAAACGCATACTGCAAAAAATCCGGACATGCTCTATCTTTTTGCGGATTTTTTGCAGATTTCCTATCAAAAAGGACATTCCGGAAAATTAAAAAAAAAAACGCAAAAAATACGCAAAAAAACCCGCAAATTCCGCGCGAAAAAAGCACGCGGATTTCTGGCAGAATTCTCAGGATTATGTCAGGAAAAAATCCTGACGTGTGCACATAGCCTAATCCTGTGAAATACTGACTGCTGAGCCGTGTATCTAATCCTCTCCTGTGTGATACTGTCTGCTGAGCCGTGCATTTAATCCTATACTGTGTGATATTATGCTGAGCCGTGTATCTAATCCTCTCCTGTGTGATACTGTCTGCTGAGCCGTGCATCTAATCCTATACTGTGTGATATTATGCTGAGCCGTGTATCTAATCCTCTCCTGTGTGATACTGTCTGGTGAACCGTGTATCTAATCCTCTCTTGTGTGATACTGTCTGGTGAACCGTGTATCTAATCCACTTCTATGCACTCCTCTCCCCCCTGCATATCTTTCCCCATTGCACACACAACTCAATGCGTGCGATAACAGGAGCTGTGGGCGTCATGCTGTATTATGGCATTATGTGAGATCTATATGACGGTATTATGTGATCTGTATGGTGGTATTATGTGAGAACACTGGCAGCATTATGTGTGATCTATATGGCGGTATTATGTGAGAACACTATGGCAGTATTATGTGTGATCTATATGGTGGTATGTGAGAACACTATGGCAGTATTGTGTGATCTATATGGCGGTATTATGTGAACACTATGGCAGTATTATGTGTGATCTATATGGCGGTATTATGTGAGAACACTATGGCAGTATTATGTGTGATCTATATGGCGGTATTATGTGAGAACACTATGGCAGTATTATGTGTGATCTATATGGAGGTATGTGAGAACACTGGCGGTATTATGTGTGATCTATATGGTGGTATGTGAGAACACTGGCGGTATTATGTGTGATCTATATGGCGGTATTATGTGAGAACACTATGGCAGTATTATGTGTGATCTATATGGCGGTATGTGAGAACACTGGCGGTATTATGTGTGATCTATATGGCGGTATGTGAGAACACTGGCGGTATTATGTGTGATCTATATGGCGGTATGTGAGAACACTGGCGGTATTATGTGTGATCTATATGGTGGTATTATGTGAGAACTGTATGACAGTATTGTGTGATCTATTTGATAGTATTGTGTGTGATCTATATGGCGGTATTATGTGAGAACACTATGGCAGTATTATCTTCAGAAAGCGGACCCATTCTATGGTGGTTCTGGCTGAGCACCTGCACGCGGGTCTGGGGTAATAGAGGGGGCAGCATGACCTCCAGTTAGGTGTAGTCAGGGGAAGACTGGTGAGGCAGCTGAAAAGAGGGGTCTCATTTTTATCGTTACTATATGGCTACATTTCCTTCCCAGCGTCACCCCGGACTGCGCCTGTCACCTCGCTTTCACATATTGCCAGGACAGGATGGGGAAGACAGGATCTGAGGAGGGGAATGGGGTCTGCATGCAAAGTCTGGATCAGAACAGGCCATCAATCCGCAGAAATGTTTCCAGGATTTCTGTGGAGCAAACAAACAGACGGTCCATCCATGTGTATAAAAGACAGCGCTCTATGTACAATCCCTGGCTGCTCCGCACACCGAACAGGGGGCCCCCATAGACCAGCACACTGCTCTCCTGAAATACTCTGTGCTGCTGTCACCCTGCTCCCTCCACCACATATCTCCCAGAATCCTTGCTGCCTGCCATCCTCGGTGACCGTAGACTTGTCAGTATAAGGCTGCTTTCACACTAGCGTCGGTACAGGCCCGTCGCAGTGCGTCGGGCCGACGTACTGACGCATGCTGTGAAAGAAATGCCCGACGCTGCCCCATTGTAAGGTCTGGGGAGGATGGGGCGGAGTTTCTGCCGTGCATGTGCGGTTGAAAATGGCGGACTCGACGCACAAAAGTTACATGTAACTTTTTTTGTGGCGGCGGTCCACCAAAACATGACGCAACCGTCGCACGGCAGTTACAACGTGTGGCAATACGTCGCAATGCGTCGGTAATGTTAGTCTATGGGGAAAAAACGCATCCTGCAGACAACTTTGCAGGATGCATTTTTTCTCCTGAATGACTCATTGCAACGTTCAGCCAACAACGCTAGTGTGAAAGTAGCCTAAGGCTGCCTTCACACTATCAGTATTTGGTCAGTATTTTACCTCAGTATTTGTAAGCCAAAACCAGGAGTGGGTGATAAATGCAGAAGTGGTGACGTGTTTCTATTATACTTTTCCTCTATTTGTTCCACTCCTGGTTTTGGCTTACAAATACTGAGGTAAAATACTGACCAAATACTGATGTGACGGCAGTCATACTCTGCAGTCACCAACAAAATGGCTGCTCACTGGGTTCCTGAATATCATCCTCTCTAATCCCTTAGCAAACACCCAGAAGGGGAGGAGAGGAGACATCACACAGGTCAGCAGACTCCGCCCATAATTACTGCAGTGCAGTAATGTGAGCTAGTTGTACACTAGGTTTTTCTGAAATTTCAGCAGCTGCTCCCCCTAGTGTTGAAAAGTGGAAATTCCAAAACTTTTCAAATTATTTTTCATATTTTACTAAATTATAAACAAATGATAATATTTTTTAAGCAAATGTAATCATTAATTCTTTACATTTTTACAATTTCTGAAAAAAAAAATTTTTTGATGGCACCTTCCCTTTAACCCCCTTTCTGACATCGGAGGTACTATCCCGTCCATGTGGGGTGGGCCCCTATGACCATGGACGGGATAGTACGTCCAGCGCGATCGGCGGCGCTCACGGGGGGAGCGCCGCCGATCGCGGCCGGGTGTCAGCTGTTTATCGCAGCTGACATCCGGCACTATGTGCCAGGAGTGGTCACGGACCGCCCCCGGCACATTAACCCCTGGCACACCGCGATCAAAGATGATCGCGATGTGCCGGCGGTGCAGGGAAGCACCGCGCAGGGAGGGGGCTCCCTGCGGGCTTCCCTGAGCCCCCCGCAGCAACGCGAAGTGATCGCGTTGCTGCGAGGGTCTCACCTCCCTCCCTGCTCCCTCCAGCCCCGGATCCAAGATGGTCGCGGATCCGGGTCCTGCAGGGAGGGAGGTGGCTTCACAGAGCCTGCTTAGAGCAGGCACTGTGAAGGCTGCAGCGCTGCATGTCAGATCAGTGATCAGTGCTGTGCAAACTGTCAGATCACTGATCTGTGATGTCCCCCCCTGGGACAAAGTAAAAAAGTAAAAAAAAAAAATTTCAAATGTGTAAAACAAAATAAAAAAAAATATTCCAAAATAATGAAAAAAAAAAATATATATTATTCCCATAAATATATTTCTTTATCTAAATAAAAAAAAAAAAACAATAAAAGTACACATATTTAGTATCGCCGCGTCCGTAACGGCCCGACCTATAAAACTGGCCCACTAGTTAACCCCTTCAGTAAACACCGTAAGAAAAAAAAAAAAAAACGAGGCAAAAAACAACGCTTTATTATCATACCGCCGAACAAAAAGTGGAATAACACGCGATCAAAAAGACTGATATAAATAACCTTGGTACCGCTGAAAACGTCATCTTGTCCCGCAAAAAACGAGCCACCATACAGCATCATCAGCAAAAAAATAAAAAAGTTATAGTCCTGAGAATAAAGCGATGCCAAAATAATTATTTTTTCTATAAAATAGTTTTTATCGTATAAAAGCGCCAAAACATAAAAAAATGATATAAATGAGGTATCGCTGTAATCATACTGACCTGACGAATAAAACTGCTTTATCAATTTTACCAAACGCGGAATGGTATAAACGCCTCCCCCAAAAGAAATTCATGAATAGCTGGTTTTTGGTCATTCTGCCTCACAAAAATCGGAATAAAAAGCGATCAAACAATGTCACGTGCCCGAAAATGTTACCAATAAAAACGTCAACTCGTCCCGCAAAAAACAAGACCTCACATGACTCTGTGGACCAAAATATAGAAAAATTATAGCTCTCAAAATGTGGTAACGCAAAAAATATTTTTTGCAATAAAAAGCGTCTTTCAGTGTGTGACGGCTGCCAATCATAAAAATCCGCTAAAAAACCTGCTATAAAAGTAAATCAAACCCCCCTTCATCACCCCCTTAGTTAGGGAAAAATTTAAAAAATGTATTTATTTCCATTTTCCCATTAGGGCTAGGGTTAGAGTTAGGGCTAGGGTTAGGGCTAGTATTAGGGCTAGGGCTAGGGCTAAGGTTAGGGCTAGGGTTAGGGCTAGGGTTAGGGTTAGGGCTAGGGTTAGGGCTAGGGTTAGGGTTAGGGCTAGGGTTAGGGCTAGGGTTAGGGCTAGGGTTAGGGTTAGGGCTAGGGTTGGGGCTAGGGTTGGGGTTAGGGCTAGGGTTAGGGCTAGGGTTAGGGCTAGGGTTAGGGTTAGGGTTAGGGCTAGGGCTACAGTTTGGGTTGGGGCTAAAGTTACAGTTAGGGTTTAGATTACATTTACGGTTGGGAATAGGGTTGGGATTAGGGTTAGGGGTGTGTCAGGGTTAGAGGTGTGGTTAGGGTTACTGTTGGGATTAGGGTTAGGGATGTGGTTGGATTAGGGTTTCAGTTATAATTGGGGGGTTTCCACTGTTTAGGCACATCAGGGGCTCTCCAAACGCGACATGGCGTCCGATCTCAATTCCAGCCAATTCTGCGTTGAAAAAGTAAAACAGTGCTTCTTCCCTTCCGAGCTCTCCCGTGTGCCCAAACAGGGGTTTACCCCAACATATGGGGTATCAGCGTACTCAGGACAAATAGGACAACAACTTTTGGGGTCCAATTTCTCCTGTTACCCTTGGGAAAATACAAAACTCGGGGCTAAAACATATTTTTTGTGGGAAAAAAAAGATTTTTTATTTTCACGGCTCTGCGTTATAAACTGTAGTGAAACACTTGGGGGTTCAAAGTTCTCACAACACATCTAGATTAGTTCCCTGGGGGGTCTAGTTTCCAATATGGGGTCACTTGTGGGGGGTTTCTACTGTTTAGGTACATTAGGGGTTCTGCAAACGCAATGTGACGTCTGCAGACCATTCCATCTAAGTCTGCATTCCAAATGGCGCTCCTTCCCTTCCGAGCTCTGCCATGCGCTCAAACGGTGGTTTCCCCCAACATACGAGGTATCAGCGTACTCAGGAAAAATTGGACAACAACTTTTGGGGTCGAATTTCTCCTCTTATCCTCGGGAAAATACAAAACTGGGGGCTAAAAAATAATTTTGGGGGGAAAGATTTTTTTTTTTAATTTTCACAGCTCTGCGTTACAAACTGTAGTGAAACACTTGGGGGTTCAAAGCTATCACAACACATCTAGATGAGTTCCTTAGGGGGTCTAGTTTCCAAAATGGTCACTTGTGGGAGGTTTCTACTGTTTAGGTACATTAGGGGCTCTGCAAATGCAATGTGACACCTGCAGACCATTCCATCTAAGTCCTCATTCCAAATGGAGCTCCTTCCCTTCCGAGCCCTCCCATGCGCCCAAACAGTGGTTCCCCCCCACATATGGGGTATCAGCGCACTCAGGACAAATTGGACAACAAATTGTGGGGTCGAATTTCTCCTGTTACCCTCGGGAAAATACAAAACTGGGGGCTAAAAAATAATTTTTGTGGGAAAAAATTTTTGTTTTATTTTTACGGCTCTCCATTATAAACTTCTGTGAAGCCCTTGGTGGGTCAAAGCGCTCAGCACACATCTAGATAAGTTCCTAAGGGGGTCTACTTTCCAAAATGGTGTCACTTGTGGGGGGTTTCTACTGTTTAGGTACATTAGGGGCTCTGCAAACGCAATGTGACACCTGCAGACCATTCCATCTAAGTCTGCATTCAAATGGCACTCCTTCCCTTCTGAGCCCTCCCATGTGCCCAAACAGTGGTTCCCCCCACATATGGTGTATCATCGCACTCAGGACAAATTGGGCAACAAATTGTGGGGTCCAATTTCTCCTGTTACCCTCAGGAAAATACAAAACTGGGGGCTAAAAAAATAATTTTTGTGGGAAAAAAATTTTGTTTTATTTTTACGGCTCTGCATTATAAACTTCTGTGAAGCACTTGGTGGGTCAAAGTGCTCACCACACCTCTAGATAAGTTCCTTAGGGGGTCTACTTTCCAAAATGGTGTCATTTGTGGGGGGTTTCAATGTTTAGGCACATCAGTGGCTCTTCAAACGCAACATGGCGTCCCATCTCAATTCCTGCAAATTTTGCTTTGAAAAGTCAAACGGCGCTCCTTCCCTTCCGAGCTCTCCCATCCGCCCAAACAGTGGTTTACCCCCACATATGGGGTATCAGCGTACTCAGGACAAATTGTACAACAACTTTTGGGGTCCAATTTCTTCTCTTACCCTTGGGAAAATAAAAAATTGGGGGCAAAAAGATAATTTTTGTGAAAAAATATGATTTTTTATTTTTACGGTTCTACATTATAAACTTCTGTGAAGCACTTGGTGGGTCAAAGTGCTCACCACACCTCTAGATAAGTTCCTTAGGGGGTCTACTTTCCAAAATGGTGTCACTTGTGGGGGGTTTCAATGTTTAGGCACATCAGTGGCTCTTCAAACGCAACATGACGTCCCATCTCAATTCCTGTCAATTTTGCATTGCAAAGTCAAACGGCGCTCCTTCCCTTCCGAGCTCTCCCATCCGCCCAAACAGTGGTTTACCCCCACATATGGGCTATCAGCGTACTCAGGACAAATTGTACAACAACTTTTGGGGTCCAATTTCTTCTCTTACCCTTGGGAAAATAAAAAATTGGGGGCTAAAAGATAATTTTTGTGAAAAAATATGATTTTTTATTTTTACGGTTCTACATTATAAACTTCTGTGAAGCACTTGTTGGGTCAAAGTGCTCACCACACCTTTAGATAAGTTCCTTAGGGGGTCTACTTTCCAAAATGGTGTCACTTGTGGGGGGTTTCAATGTTTAGCCACATCAGGGGCTCTCCAAACGAAACATGGCGTCCCATCTCAATTCCAGTCAATTTTGCATTGAAAAGTCAAATGGCACTCCTTCGCTTCCGAGCTCTGCCATGCGCCCAAACAGTGGTTTACCCCCACATGTGGGGTATTGGCATACTCAGGACAAATTGTTCAACAATGTTTGGGGTCCATTTTCTCCTGTTACCCTTGGTAAAATAAAACAAATTGGAGCTGAATTAAATTTTTTGTGAAAAAAGTTAAATGTTCATTTTTATTTAAACATTCAAAAAATTCCTGTGAAGCACCAGAAGGGTTAATAAACTTCTTGAATATGGTTTTGAGCACCTTGAGGGGTGCAGTTTTTAGAATGGTGTCACACTTGGGTATTTTCTATCATATAGACCCCTCAAAATGACTTCAAATGAGATGTGGTCCCTAAAATAAAATGGTGTTGTAGAAATGAGAAATTGCTGGTCAACTTTTAACCCTTATAACTCCCTAACAAAAAAAAATTTTGGTTCCAAAATTGTGCTGATGTAAAGTAGACATGTGGGAAATGTTACTTATTAAGTATTTTGTGTGACATATCTCTGTGATTTAATTGCATAAAAATTCAAAGTTGGAAAATTGCGAAATTTTCATAATTTTCGCCAAATTTCCATTTTTTTCACAAATAAACGCAGGCACTATCAAAGAATTTTTACCATTGTCATGAAGTACAATATGTCATGAGAAAACAATGTCAGAATCACCAGGATCCATTGAAGCGTTCCAGAGTTATAACCTCCTAAAGGGACAGTGGTCAGAATTGTAAAAATTGGCCCGGTCATTAACGTGCAAACCACCCTTGGGGGTAAAGGGGTTAAGGATGTTGCAGGCAGCAGAACATTCTCCCTAGAGTCTCCAGACTCTATCACATCTGTCACATGTGCTTAGTATGAACCTGCTCTAATCCATGAAGAGCACAGTGCGTCAAAGTGGAATCTGCCAATCTTGTGTTCTCCGGCAAATGCCAATCGCCCTGCACCGTGTTGGGCTGTAAGCCCAACACCCACTTGTGTATGTCAGGCCCTCATACCACCCTTATGGAGTCTATTTCTGACAGTTTGAGCAGAAACATGGATGTTAGTGACCTGATGGAGGTCATTTTACATGGCTCTGGCACTGCTCTTCCTGTTAGTCCTTGCACAAAGGAGGAGGTAGCAGTCCTGCTGATGGGTTGTTGCCCTCCTATGCCCCCTCGATATCTCCCAGTGTACTGGCCAGACTCCTGGTATCTACTCCATGCTCTGGACAGTGTGCAGACAGACACAGCTACCCCTCTTGCCACAGCTCACATTGATGTACCATGCTGGATGAGCTGCACTACCTGAGCAACTTCTGTGGGTTGCATACATGCTACTGTACAGTACCTCTAGGGGTGAGACAATGACAAAATGCAAAAGTGACCAAAACAACAGCCAAAAAGGATGAGAACATAGAAATGGTCTGTGGTCACCCCCTGCAGAACCATTAGGGGGTATCTTGCAAATTGTCTATCATTTCTATCTGTTGTCTGTTCCATTTGCACAACAGCAGGAGAAATTGATTCACAATTGTTGTTCCTTCATAACTGGACAGGCTGATTTCACAGAATGGTGATTGACTTGGAGTTACATTGTGTTGCTTAAGTTTTCCCTTTATTTTTTTGAGCAGTGTATATATACCTTGAGAAAGATCTGTACCCAGGACCGAAATTTCGCCACATGGGCTATTAAATAGCACTTTGTGAATCTGGATATGGTGTGCTGCTTCAAATTTTTTTGAATTTATATATATACAGGGTAGACCAAAAGTAGGTGAACAGAAAATAATAACAATTATTTTGATTTATATATAAAACTAGCTGAAGAGCCCGGCGCTGCCTGGGCATAGTAAATATCTGTGGTTAGTTATAGCACCTCACTTCTCATTTTCCTATCACGCCTCTCATTTTCCCCCTCACATCTTTCATTTTCCCCCTCACATCTCTCATTTTCTCCCTTACACCTCTCATTTTCCCCCTCACTCCTCTTATTTTCCACCTCACTCCTCTCATTCCCCCCTAACACTTGTCATTTCGACCTCGCATCTGTCATTTTCTGATCACTCCACTATTTTCCCTCACTCCTCTCATTTTGCACTCACACCTTTTCATTTTCACCTCACACCTCTAATTTTCCCATCAGTATATACATGTTTGTCATCTCCCCTATATATAGTATACACCTGTATGTCATCTCCCCTGTAAATAGTATATACCTGCTGTATGTCATCTCCTCCTGTATATTGTATATACCTGTATGTCGTCTCCTCCTATACATAGTATATACCTGTATGTCATCTCCTGTATATAGTATATACCTGTATGTCATCTCCCTTGTATATAGTATATACCTGCTGTATGCCATCTCCTCCTCTATATACCTATGTGTCATCTCTTTTATATAGTATATACCTGTATTTCATCTCCTCCTGTATATAGTATATACGTGTGTCATCTCCTCTTGTATATAGTATATACCTGTGTGTCATCTGCTCCTGTATATAGTATATGCCTGTGTGTCATCTCCCCTGTATATACGGAGGTATGTACCTGTATGTCATCTCCTCCTGTATTAGACATCGTTCACACGATATTTGGTCAGTATTTTTACCTCAGTATTTGTAAGCTAAATTGGCAGCCTGATAAATCCCCAGCCAACAGGAAGCCCTCCCCCTGGCAGTATATATTAGCTCACACATACACATAATAGACAGGTCATGTGACTGACAGCTGCCGTATTTCCTATATGGTGCAATTGCTGTTGTTTGTCTGCTTATTAATCAGATTTTTATTTTTGAAGGATAATACCAGACTTGTGTGTGTTTTAGGGCGAGTTTCATTTGTCAAGTTGTGTGTGTTGAGTTGCGTGTGGCGACATGCATGTAGCGACTTTTGTGAGATGAGTTTTGTGTGGCGACATGCGTGTAGCAACTTTTTGTGTGTCGAGTTGCATGTGACAGGTTAGTGTAGCAAGTTGTGTGCAGCAAGTTTTGCGCATGGCGTGTTTTGCGCATGGCGAGTTTTATGTGTGGTGCGTTTTGAGTACGTGCAAGTTTTTTGTGAGGCAACTTTTGCATGTGTTGCAACTTTTGTGCATGTGGCAATTTTTCCGTGTGTGCAAGTTTGGTGAGTTTTCCATGTTTTGCACGTGTGGCTAGTTTTGCGTGAGCCTAGTTTTGCATGTGGCGAGTTTTGCATGTGGTGAGTTTTGCGCGTGACGAGTTTTGAGCGGTGACTTTTGTGTTTCGACTTTTATGTGGCGAGGTTGGTGTATGTGTGGTGAAATGTGTGCTGAGGGTGGTATGTGTGTTCAAGCACGTGGTAGTGTGTGGCGCATTTTGTGTGTGTTCATATCCCCGTGTGCGGTGAGTATCCCATGTCGGGGCCCCTTAGCAACTGTACAGTATATACTCTTTGGCGCCATTGCTCTCATTCTTTAAGTCCCCCTTGTTCACATCTGGCAGCTGTCAATTTGCCTCCAACACTTTTCCTTTCACTTTTTCCTTATTATGTAGATAGGGGCAAAATTGTTTGGTGAATTGGAATGTGCGGGGTTAAAATTTCGCCTCACAACATAGCCTATGACGCTCTCGCGGTCCAGACGTGTGACTGTGCAAAATTTCAAAATTTTGTGGCTGTAGCTGTGACGGTGCAGATGCCAATCCCGGACATACACACACACACACATACACACACACACACACACACACACACACACACACACATTCAGCTTTATATACTATATAATTGTCATCATCTCGCGAGACCGCAACGCACGCTTGAGACCGGAGAGCAAGAGGAGCATCGGTAAACACTTCCTGGATCCAGGGGCCTACGGAAGGTGAGTATATAACTATTTTTTATTTTAATTCTTTTTTTTTAACAGGGATGTGATGCCCACATTGCTATATACTACGCAGTAGGTGCAATATACTACGCGCGCTGGGCAATATACTACGCGGGCTGGGCAATATACTACGCGGGCTGGGCAATATGCTACGTGGGCTGTGCAATATACTACGCGGGCTGGGCAATATACTACGCGGGCTTGGCAATATACTTCTTGGGCTGTGCAATATGCTACGCGGGCTGTGCAATATACTACACGGGCTGTGCAATATACTACGTGACTGGGCAATATACTACGTGGCTGGGCAATATACTATGTGACTGGGCAATATATTACGTGGCTGGGCAATATACTACGTGACTGGGCAATATACTACGTGACTGGGCAATATACTACGTGACTGGGCAATATAGTACGTGACTGGGCAATATACTACGTGACTGGGCAATATACTATGTGGTTGGGCAATATACTACTTGGCTGGGCAATATACTATGTGGGCTGTGCAATATACTATGTGGACATGCATATTCTAGAATACCCGATGCGTTAGAATCGGGCCACCATCTAGTTAGATTATATTTACTAACACAAGCATAACATTGACAATTAAATTTTATTCTGAACAATAATGCAAAAGCCCTTAAATTTTATCAACGCAGGTGCTCAAACTGTTTTCCATCGCAATTTGCACAGCTTTGAAGTCTGCCTCTTACGCTTCAACAAACATTTTTGCACAAGTGTCTTTGGGTATTAATTTCTTGAAATGCATCTCTTATGTAATTTTTCAAATCACTGACTTTTTGGTTTTCGACTATAAACTTTGTTCTTGAGTACTCCCCAAAAGAAAAAATTCATTGGGGTCAAGTCTGGTGAACATGCCAGCCAATCAAGTGGGCCTCTTTGGCCAATCCATTTATTAGGAAATGTTTCATCAAGATTCTCGCGGACTACTCTTGAATAATGTGAAGGGGCCCCATCTTGTTGGAAATAAAGGTCATTTTAATTAGGCTGTTGCGAGATACTTATTTCCTGGGACTGTTCCATAAAACAAAATGGTCCAAAAACACCAAAACTTGAAATACCGTATATACTCGTGTATAAGCCGAGATTTTCAGCCCAAATTTTTGGGCTGAAAGTGCCCCTCTCGGCTTATACTCGAGTCACGGTCGGCGGCAGGGTCGGCGGGTGAGGGGGAGAGGGCACTGAGGCATACTTACCTAGTTCCGGCGATCCTGGCGCTCCCCCTGCCATCCCACGGTCTTCGGGTGCTGCAGCTCTTCCCCTCTTTAGCGGTTACGTGGGACCGCTCATTAGAAAAATGAATATGGACTCCACTCCCATAGGGGTGGAGCCACATATTCATATCTCTAATCAACGGTAATGGTGACCGCTGATAGAGGAAGAGGCTGCGGCACCGAAGGCCAGCTGTCCGGGAGAAGGAGCGAGACACCGGGAGCAGGTAAGTATGTCATATTTACCTATCCCCGTTCCACACGCCGGGCGTCGCTCCATCTTCCCGGCGCCGCTCCATCTTCCCGGCGCCGCTCCATCTTCCCGGCGTCTCTCCACTCTGACTGTGCAGGTCAGAGGGCGCGATGATGCATATAGTGTGCGCGGCGCCCTCTGCCTGATCAGTCAGTGCAGAGAGACGCCGGGACCGGACGCTGGGAGCTGCAAGCAAGAGAGGTGAGTATGGCATTTTTTTTTTATTGCAGCAGCAGCAATGGCACAGCTTTCTATGGTACATCAATGGGGCAATAATGAACGGTGCAGAGCACTATATGGCACAGCTATAGGACAAAAATGAATGGTGCAGAGCACTATATGGCAGAGCTATGGGACAAAAATGAACGGTGCAGAGCACTATATGGCACAGCTATGGGGCAATAGTGAACGGTGCAGAGCACTATATGGCACAGCTATGGGGCAAGAATGAACGGTGCAGAGCACTATAAGGCACAGCTATGGGGCAATAATGAATGGTGCAGAGCACTATATGGCACAGCTATGGGGCAATAATGAACGGTGCAGAGCACTATATGGCACAGCTATGGGGCAAGAATGAACGGTGCAGAGCACTATATGGCATAGCTATGGGGCAATAATGAACGGTGCAGAGCATTGTATATGGGGCACAGCTTTATATGGAGCATCTATGGGGCAATAATGAACTGTATGGAGCATTATATGTGGCACATTTTTATATAGAGCATCTTATGGGCCCATCATGAACTGTATGGAGCATTATATGGGGCTCCTGATTCAATATGGATATTCAAAAACACTTAACCTACTGATGTCTCAATTAATTTTACTTTTATTGGTATCTATTTTTATTTTTGAATTTAACCGGTAGCTGCTGCATTTTCCACCTTAGGCTTATACTCGAGTCAATACGTTTTCCCAGTTTTTTGTGGCAAAATTAGGGGGGTCGGCTTATACTCGGGTCGGCTTATACTCGAGAATATACGGTACCACCCCAAACATTGACACAGGCTCATTTAGTTGTTGCTCAAATGTTAAATGCATATTCTCATTATACCAGTAAATACAATTATGTCTGTTAATATGGCCAGATAATTTGAAAGAAGCTTCATCACTCCACATAATGTTATCTAAAATTATTGGATTGTCTTCAATTTCGTTAAGCATAATCTCACTAAATTGCAGCCGCCTGTCTGGATCATCCTCCAATAAACCATGAATTAGACGTGGACGATAAGCTTTGCACCCAATAGATTTCAGGATTTGCATGATGGAAGCTCGTGAAATTCCCAATTCTAAAGAGACTCTTCTGGTGGACTTTTTTGGACTCTGAACAAATGTTTCAGCAACAAATTAATTATTATTTTCTGTACAGTCTGTTTTGGATTGAGCCAGTGGCATCGAATTTGTCACGAATGCGGTAAATGGTTTGTCTCTTTGGGGCTTGAGTACCAAGTGTTTCAACCCAATTTGCTCTAACTGTATCAGCATTTTGAGATTTCCAATACTCTGTATTTAAATTATTTGCCACTATGGGTTATCTGAATTACCTGAAAGGAAAACAGATTTGGGGGAGATTTATCTGTGAAAACTGGATCTGTGAAACTGACTCAGTTGCCCTTAGCAACCAATCAGATTCCACCTTTCATTTTCCAAAGAGTCTGTGAAAAATGAGAAGTGGTATCTGATTGGCTGCTAAGGGCAACTGAGTTAAGTTTCACTTTACACCATGTTTGATAAATCTCCCTCTTTATAACCCTATTACATATACTGTCCGCCTACTTTTGGACCACCCTGTACATACTATATATATATATATATATATATATATATATATACTCGAGTATAAGCCGACCCGAGTATAAACCGACCCCCCTAATTTTGTCACAAAAAACTGGGAAAACTTAATGACTCGAGTATAAGCCTAGGGTGGAAAATGCAGCAGCTACCGCTAAATGTCAAAAATACAAATAGATACCAATAAAAGTAAAATTAATTGAGACATCAGTAGGTTAAGTGTTTTTGAATATCCATATTGAATCAGGAGCCCCATATAATGCTCCATAAAGTTTATGATGGCCCCATAAGATGCTCCATATTAAAATATGCCCCATATAATCCTGCATAAAGGTTAATAATGGCCCCATAAGATGCTCCATAGACACATTTGCTCAATATAATGCTGCATAAAAGTTGATTATGGCCCCATAAGATGCTCCATAAAGATATTTGTCCCATATAGTGCTGCACAAACGTTATGGCCCCATAAGATGCTCCATACAGACACTTGCCCCATATAGTGCTGCACAAACGTTATGGCCCCACAAGATGCTCCATACAGACACTTGCCCCATATAGTGCTGCACAAACGTTATGGCCCCATACAGACACTTGCCCCATATAGTGCTGCACAAACGTTATGACCCCATACAGACACTTGCCCCATATAGTGCTGCACAAACGTTATGGCCCCATACAGACATTTGCCCCATATAGTGCTGCACAAACGTTATGGCCCCATATGATGCTCTATACAGACACTTGCCCCATTTGCTGTTGCTGCGATAAAAAAAAGCAACACATACTCACCTCTCCGTCGCTCAGGCCCCCAGCACTTTCAATATTCATCTGACTTCGTTCCGGCGCCGCTCCATCTTCAGCGTCTTCTACACTGACGTTCAGGCAGAGGGCACGCACTAACCACGTCATCGTGCCCTCTGACCTGAGCGTCACTGCAGAAGACGCTGAAGACGGAGCAGCGCCAGAACGAGGAGCAGGTGAATATCGCGCAGCCCTCCCTGTTATACTCACCCGCTCCTGGAGCTGTGTAGCCCCTGCTTCCCCGGCGCTGCAGCTTCTAGCTGTACTGAGCGGTCAACATTACCGCTCATTACAGTAATGAATATGCGGCTCCACCTCTATGGGAGGTGGAACCGCATATTCATTACTGTAATGAGCGGTACCATGTGACCGCTCAGTACAGGAAGAAGCTGCCGGCGCCAGGAAACAGGGACCTGCAGAGACCACGCCAGGAGTAGGTGAGTATAATTAGACAGCCTCCGATTCCCCTCCCCTGCTGACCCTGGGTATGACTCGAGTATAAGCCGAGAGGTTGACTTTCAGCCCCAAAAAATGGGCTGAAAATCTCGGCTTATACTCGAGTATATACGGTATATATAATCTTTATATTTATATAGCGTTAACATATTCCGCAGCACTTTACAAATATATATATGTCCCTCAGCCCACTAGTATCTATATTGTATACTAGATGGTGGCCCGATTCTAACGCATCGGGTATTCTAGAATGTGCATGTCCACGTAGTATATTGCACAGCCGACGTAGTATATTGCCCAGCCACGTAGTATACTGCCCAGCCACATAGTATATTGCCCAGCCACGTAGTATATTGCCCAGTTACGTAGTATATTGCCCAGTCACGTAGTATATTGCCCAGTCACATAGTATATTGCCCAGTCACATAGTATATTGCCCAGTCACGTAGTATATTGCCCAGTCACGTAGTATATTGCCCAGTCACGTAGTATATGGCCCAGCGATGTAGTATACAGCACAGAGCCACGTAGTATATTGCCCAGCCACGTAGTATATTGCCCAGCCACGTAGTATATTGCACAGCCACGTAGTATATTGCCCAGTCACATAGTATATTGCCCAGTCACGTATAATATTGCCCAGTCACGTAGTATATTGCCCAGCGACGTAGTATACAGCACAGAGCCACGTAGTATATTGCCCAGCCACGTAGTATATTGCCCAGTCGCGTAGTATATTGCCCAGTCATGTACTGTATTGCCCAGCCACGTAGTATATTGCCCAGTCACGTAGTATATTGCCCAGCCATGTAGTATATTGCCCAGCCACGTAGTATATTGCCCAGTCACGTAGTATATTGCCCAGCCATGTAGTATATTGCACAGCCGACGTAGTATATTGCCCAGCCACGTAGTATACTGCCCAGCCACATAGTATATTGCCCAGCCACGTAGTATATTGCCCAGTTACGTAGTATATTGCCCAGTCACGTAGTATATTGCCCAGTCACATAGTATATTGCCCAGTCACATAGTATATTGCCCAGTCACGTAGTATATTGCCCAGTCACGTAGTATATTGCCCAGTCACGTAGTATATTGCCCAGTCACGTTGTATATTGCCTAGTCACGTAGTATATTGCCCAGTCACGTAGTATATTGCCCAGCCACGTAGTATATTGCCCAGTCGCGTAGTATATTGCCCAGTCATGTACTGTATTGCCCAGCCATGTAGTATATTGCCCAGCCACGTAGTATATTGCCCAGTCACGTAGTATATTGCCCAGCCATGTAGTATATTGCCCAGCCACGTAGTATATTGCCCAGCCACGTAGTATATTGCCCAGTCACGTAATATATTGCCCAGTCACGTAGTATATTGCCCAGTCACCTAGTATACTGCCCAGTCACGTAGTATATTGCCCAGTCATGTAGTATATTGCCCAGTCACGTTGTATATTGCCTAGTCACGTAGTATATTGCCCAGTCACATAGTATATTGCCCAGCGACGTAGTATACAGCACAGAGCCACGTAGTATATTGCCCAGCCACGTAGTATATTGCTCAGTCGCGTAGTATATTGCCCAGTCACGTACTGTATTGCCCAGCCACGTAGTATATTGCCCAGTCACGTAGTATATTGCCCAGCCACGTAGTATATTGCCCAGCCACGTAGTATATTGCCCAGTCATGTAGTATATTGCCCAGCTACGTAGTATACTGCCCAGTCACGTAGTATATTGCCCAGATACGTAGTATATTGCCCAGTCACATAGTATATTGCCCAGTCACGTAGTATATTGCCCAGTCACGTAGTATATTGCCCAGCGACGTAGTATACAGCACAGAGCCACGTAGTATATTGCCCAGCCATGTAGTATATTGCCCAGTCGCGTAGTATATTGCCCAGTCACGTAGCATATTGCCCAGTCATGTAGTATATTGCCCAGCTACGTAGTATACAGCACAGAGCTACGTAATATACTGCACAGAGCCACGTAGTATATTGCCCAGTCACGTAGTATATAGCACAGCCCACGCAGTATATAATAGTGGCCACGTAATATATAGCACAGCCCACGGAGTATATCACACAGGCCACATAGTATATAACACTGCCTATGTAGTATACAGCACAGAGTCACGCGGTATCTAACAGCCCACGTAGTATACAGCAGTGTGGGCACCAGATCCCTGTTAAAAAAATAATTAAAATAAAAAATAGTTACGGTATATTCTTACCTTCTGGGATCCAGCGGAGCTCCGGCGATAGGCGCGCGGCTGGCGCCATCTTCCGTTCCTAGGATGCATTGCAAAATTACCAAGATGACTTAGCGGTCTCGCGAGTTAGGAGCGGCTATTTTCTTCCGGACCGTGCCCGTCGCTGATTGGTCATGGCTGTTTTGCTGCGACCAATCAGCGACTTGGATTTCCAGGACAGACAGAGGCCGCGACCAATGAATATCCGTGACAGACAGACAGAAAGACAGACAGACGGAGGTGACCCTTAGACAATTATATAGTATATTGGTATATAGAGTATTGGTAGGGCTACATAGGGGAAGTCGACAAGGTGCGGGGGCGCTATTTCGTTTCAACTTAGGGAGCCAACCTCCGCTGTCAGGAAGGGAATTTTGAAGGGCAAAATTAGTTCCTATCTCCCCTCATTTCTGCTCTTTTTTTTTTTTTTTAAACCACTGTTTTTCTGTGCAAATGTGTTTGCATGCATGTCTTTATATATTATGTTTTTAAACTAACTATATAAAGAGAATTTTTTAAGTTTTTTTTTTGTTATGGTTTTGTAACGACTCAGCTGTTTGGTGACCCAGGACCAGGGACTCCATCCCTGTCCCTAACACTAGGGGGCGCCCTAGCTCACCCTATTCCCCGGGATGCTTCTGAAGGTGAAGATGCCAGGGCCTCCACCCTTGCCTTACCTCCTGAATCAGCCCTCTGCCTGTTCTCTTTCTCCACCCAGGGAAGAGGGGAGCAGACCTGTATCGCAGTACACCAACCCGACGAACAAGGCAGCACGAACAAGGGTAACTGAAAATACCAAGCATACAAATGTTCACTCACTTATAACAGAGAAATGCCCTGGGGAGTGGAGGACGGGGAAAAACCAAAGTAAAAGGAGGGAAGGGAATTATCACACTTACAAACCCACACAACAGTCACAGATAACTACTCCAAATATAACCACAAAAAAACACCTCTCCTCCAAGCCATGCAGCATAAGCTAGCTCTGACAATGTGTTTCAATCAGGAAGCAGATTATAAAGGGGATAGGAGTGGCTTTCAGAGCTCAGCTGAGAGCGCAGATTCCCAGAGCTCCCAATATGACCGATTAACCCCTGTTCTGCCAAAAGAAATTAACACCATTAAAAAGAAGGTGAAGTGCTTCTTTTCAGCGCCAGAGAAGGAGCAATCAGATGCTGCGGTCTTCTGGCTCCTCTCTGTTGCTGTAACCCCATGGCAGGTTTACATGTATAAGAACCCCATATGTTGATTGCTTTGGTTGTTGATTGAAGGAGCTTTGTGGAGGCTTATATCGTATATAGTGGGCTGTTATGAATGGCAATTCAGTATCACAATGGACATGGAGGTCAGAGCACATACAGTGATCTAACAATAACCCAAAATAACAGAACGAGCTCTGAGACGTGGGAACTCTGCAGACCGCAATCCCTGATCCTCTCCAAACACAACTAGAGGCAGCCGTGGATTGCGCCTAACGCTCCCTATGCAACTCGGCACAGCCTGAGAAACTAACTAGCCTGAAGATAGAAAAATAAGCCTACCTTGCCTCAGAGAAATCCCCCAAAGGAAAAGGCAGCCCCCCACATATAATGACTGTGAGTAAGATGAAAAGACAAACGTAGGGATGAAATAGATTCAGCAAAGCGAGGCCCGATATTCTAGACAGAACGAGGATAGGAAAGATAACTTTGCGGTCTACACAAAATCCTAAAGAAAACCACGCAAAGGGGCAAAAAGACCCTCCGTACCGAACTAACGGCACGGAGGTACACCCTTTGCGTCCCAGAGCTTCCAGCAAAACAAATAGACAAGCTGGACAGACAGAAAAAATAGCAACAAATAGCAAAGAAGCACTTAGCTATGCAGAGCAGCAGGCCACAGGAATGATCCAGAGAAACACAAGTCCAACACTGGAACATTGACAGGAAGCATGAATCAAAGCATTAGGTGGGGTTAAGTAGAGAAGCACCTAACGACCTCACCAGATCACCTGAGGGAGGAAACTCAGAAGCAGCAGTACCAGTTTCCTCCACAAATGGAAGCTCCCAGAGAGAATCAGCCGAAGTACCACTTGTGACCACAGGAGGGAGCTCTGCCACAGAATTCACAACAGTACCCCCCCCTTGAGGAGGGGTCACCTAACCCTCACCAGAGCCCCCAGGCCGACCAGGATGAGCCACATGAAAGGCACGAACAAGATCGGGAGCATGGACATCAGAGGCAAAAACCCAGGAATTATCCTCCTGAGCATAACCCTTCCATTTAACCAGATACTGGAGTTTCCGTCTTGAAACACGAGAATCCAAAATCTTCTCCACAATATACTCCAATTCCCCCTCCACCAAAATTGGGGCAGGAGGGTCAACAGATGGAACCATAGGTGCCACGTATCTCCGCAACAATGACCTATGGAAGACGTTATGTATGAAAAAAGAATCTGGGAGGGTCAGACGAAAAGACACAGGATTAATAACCTCAGAAATCCTATAAGGACCAATGAAACGAGGTTTAAACTTCGGAGAGGAAACCTTCATAGGAATATGACGAGAAGATAACCAAACCAGATCCCCAACACGAAGTCGGGGACCCACACGGCGTCTGTGATTAGTGAAACGTTGAGCCTTCTCCTGGGACAAGGTCAAATTGTCCACTACATGAGTCCAAATCTGCTGCAACCTGTCCACCACAGTATCCACACCAGGACAGTCCGAAGACTCAACCTGTCCTGAAGAGAAACGAGGATGGAACCCAGAATTGCAGAAAAATGGCGAAACCAAGGTAGCCGAGCTGGCCCGATTATTAAGGGCGAACTCAGCCAAAGGCAAAAAGGACACTCAGTCATCCTGATCGGCAGAAACAAAGCATCTCAGATAGGTTTCCAAGGTCTGATTGGTTCGTTCGGTCTGGCCATTAGTCTGAGGATGAAAAGCCGAGGAAAAAGACAAGTCAATGCCCATCCTACCACAAAAGGCTCGCCAAAACCTCGAAACAAACTGGGAACCTCTGTCAGAAACGATATTCTCTGGAATGCCATGCAAACGAACCACATGCTGGAAGAACAATGGCACCAAATCAGAGGAGGAAGGCAACTTAGACAAGGGTACCAGATGGACCATCTTAGAAAAGCGATCACAGACCACCCAAATGACTGACATCTTTTGAGAGACGGGAAGATCTGAAATAAAATCCATAGAGATATGTGTCCAAGGTCTCTTCGGGACCGGCAAGGGCAAAAGCAACCCACTGGCACGAGAACAGCAGGGCTTAGCCCGAGCACAAATCCCACAGGACTGCACAAAAGAACGCACATCCCGCGACAGAGATGGCGACCAAAAGGATCTAGCCACTAACTCTCTGGTACCAAAGATTCCAGGATGACCAGCCAACACCGAACAATGAACCTCAGAGATCACTTTATTTGTCCACCTATCCGGGACAAACAGTTTCTCCGCTGGACAACGATCAGGTTTATTAGCCTGAAATTTTTGCAGCACCCGACGCAAATCAGGGGAGATGGCAGACACAATTACTCCTTCCTTGAGGATACCCGCCGGCTCAGATAAACCCGGAGAGTCGGACACAAAACTCCTAGACAGAGCATCCGCCTTCACATTTTTAGAGCCCGGAAGGTACGAAATCACAAAGTCAAAACGGGCGAAAAACAGCGACCAATGAGCCTGTCTAGGATTCAAACGCTTAGCAGACTCGAGATAAGTCAGGTTCTTATGATCAGTCAATACCACCACGCGATGCTTAGCTCCTTCAAGCCAATGACGCCACTCCTCGAATGCCCACTTCATGGCCAGCAACTCTCGGTTGCCCACATCATAATTCCGCTCAGCAGGCGAAAACTTCCTGGAAAAAAAAACGCATGGTTTCATCACTGAACAATCAGAACCTCTCTGCGACAAAACAGCCCCTGCTCCAATCTCAGAAGCATCAACCTCGACCTGGAACGGAAGAGAAACATCTGGTTGACACAACACAGGGGCAGAAGAAAACGACGCTTCAACTCTTGAAAAGCTTCCACAGCAGCAGAAGACCAATTGACCAAATCAGCACCCTTCTTGGTCAAATCGGTCAATGGTTTGGCAATACTAGAAAAATTGCAGATGAAGCGACAATAAAAATTAGCAAAGCCCAGGAACATTTGCAGACTTTTCACAGATGTCGGCTGAGTCCAATCATGGATGGCTTGGACCTTAACCGGATCCATCTCGATAGTAGAAGGGGAAAAGATGAACCCCAAAAATGAAACCTTCTGCACACCAAAGAGACACTTTGATCCCTTCACAAACAAAGAATTAGCACGCAGGACCTGAAAAACCGTTCTGACCTGTTTCACATGAGACTCCCAATCATCCGAGAAGATCAAAATGTCATCCAAGTACACAATCAGGAATTTATCCAGGTACTCTCGGAAGATGTCATGCATAAAGGACTGAAACACTGATGGAGCATTGGCAAGTCCGAATGGCATCACTAGATACTCAAAATGACCCTCGGGCGTATTAAATGCAGTTTTCCATTCATCGCCTCGCCTGATTCGCACCAGATTATACGCACCACGAAGATCAATCTTGGTGAACCAACTAGCCCCCTTAATCCAAGCAAACAAATCAGATAACAAAGGCAAGGGGTACTGAAATTTAACAGTGATCTTATTAAGAAGGCGATAATCTATACAAGGTCTCAGCGAACCATCCTTTTTGGCTACAAAAAAGAACCCTGCTCCTAATGGCGACGATGACGGGCGAATATGCCCCTTCTCCAGGGATTCCTTCACATAACTGCGCATAGCGGTGTGCTCAGGCACGGATAAATTAAACAGTCGACCTTTTGGGAATTTACCACCAGGAATCAAATTGATAGCACAATCACAATCCCTATGCGGAGGTAGGGCATCGGACTTGGGCTCATCAAATACATCCCGGTAATCAGACAAGAACTCTGGAACCTCAGAAGGGGTGGATGACGAAATTGACAAAAATGGAACATCACCATGTACCCCCTGACAACCCCAGCTGGACACCGACATGGATTTCCAATCCAATACTGGATTATGGGCTTGTAGCCATGGCAACCCCAACATGACCACATCATGCAGATTATGCAACACCAGAAAGCGAATAACCTCCTGATGTGCAGGAGCCATGCACATGGTCAGCTGGGTCCAGTATTGAGGCTTATTCTTGGCCAAAGGCGTAGCATCAATTCCTCTCAATGGAATAGGACACTGCAAGGGCTCCAAGAAAAACCCACAACGCTTAGCATATTCCAAGTCCATCAAATTCAGAGCAGCGCCTGAATCCACAAACGCCATGACAGAATATGATGACAAAGAGCAGATCAAGGTAACGGACAGAAGAAATTTTGACTGTACCGTACCAATGGTGGCAGACCTAGCGAACCGCTTAGTGCGCTTAGGACAATCAGAGATAGCATGAGTGGAATCACCACAGTAGAAACACAGCCCATTCAGACGTCTGTGTTCTTGCCGTTCAACTCTGGTCAAAGTCCTATCGCACTGCATAGGCTCAGGTTTAAGCTCAGGTAATACCGCCAAATGGTGCACAGTTTTACGCTCATGTAAGCGTCGACCGATCTGAATGGCCAAAGACATAGACTCATTCAAACCAGCAGGCATAGGAAATCCCACCATGACATCCTTAAGGGCTTCAGAGAGACCCTTTCTGAACATAGTTGCCAGCGCAGATTCATTCCATTGAGTGAGCACTGACCATTTTCTAAATTTCTGGCAATATACCTCTACCTCATCCTGACCCTGACAAAGAGCCAGCAAATTCTTTTCTGCCTGATCCACTGAATTAGGCTCATCGTACAGCAATCCGAGCGCCAGGAAAAACGCATTGATATTACTTAATGCAGGATCTCCTGGCGCAAGAGAAAATGCCCAGTCCTGAGGGTCGCCGCGCAAAAAAGAAATAATAATCAAAACCTGTTGAACTGGATCACCAGAGGAACGAGGTTTCAAGGCCAGAAATAACTTACAATTATTTTTGAAACTCAGAAACTTAGTTCTATCTCCAAAAAACAAATCAGGAATAGGAATTCTTGGTTCTAACATAGATTTCTGATCAATAGTGTCTTGAATCTTTTGTACTCTTGCCGAGAGCTGATCCACAAATGAAGACAGACTTCTAATGTCCATCGCTACACCTGTGTACTGAACCACCCAAATGTCTAGGGGAAAAAAAAGACAAAACACAATGCCAAGAAAAAAAAATGGTCTCAGAACTTCTTTTTTCCCTCTATTGAGAATCATTAGTACTTTTGGCTTCCTGTACTGTTATGAATGGCAATTCAGTATCACAATGGACATGGAGGTCAGAGCACATACAGTGATCTGACAATAACCCGAAATAACAGAACGAGCTCTGAGACGTGGGAACTCTGCAGACCGCAATCCCTGATCCTCTCCAAACACAACTAGAGGCAGCCGTGGATTGCGCCTAACGCTCCCTATGCAACTCGGCACAGCCTGAGAAACTAACTAGCCTGAAGATAGAAAAATAAGCCTACCTTGCCTCAGAGAAATCCCCCAAAGGAAAAGGCAGCCCCCCACATATAATGACTGTGAGTAAGATGAAAAGACAAACGTAGGGATGAAATAGATTCAGCAAAGCGAGGCCCGATATTCTAGACAGAACGAGGATAGGAAAGATAACTTTGCGGTCTACACAAAACCCTAAAGAAAACCACGCAAAGGGGCAAAAAGACCCTCCGTACCGAACTAACGGCACGGAGGTACACCCTTTGCGTCCCAGAGCTTCCAGCAAAACAAATAGACAAGCTGGACAGAAAAAATAGCAACAAATAGCAAAGAAGCACTTAGCTATGCAGAGCAGCAGGCCACAGGAATGATCCAGAGAAACACAAGTCCAACACTGGAACATTGACAGGAAGCATGAATCAAAGCATTAGGTGGGGTTAAGTAGAGAAGCACCTAACGACCTCACCAGATCACCTGAGGGAGGAAACTCAGAAGCAGCAGTACCAGTTTCCTCCACAAACGGAAGCTCCCAGAGATAATCAGCCGAAGTACCACTTGTGACCACAGGAGGGAGCTCTGCCACAGAATTCACAACAGTGGGCTATGTGGTGGGTCATACTGTATATAGGAGGATGTCGGCACACTTAATTCTGCTCAATATTAAGTCATACAATTAATAATAATTGTTTATATTATATTAATATTGAGCAAAATTAATTTCAGCCTATTGGTTCTGCCTCCACAACAGTCACGGTCTGTCATGTGGCCCTTTGTGAAAATTAATCTCCCACCGATGTTCTATTTTGTGTAACGCTATATTATGTATAGTACTGTACAAAAGGGAATCAAAGGGTATCATGTGACAAATCACATGATACATCATTTAACTTGGGGGGCCATGCCTTCTAAACTGCCCAGGGCCCCAGCTACTCTTAATCTGCCCCTGCATATCCCCCATCCTTGTATATATGTCCCATATCCTGGGTCCCAGAGCCGCCATCAGGGCATTACTGCCCTTCCTAGCCTATGGGGCCCTGTGAGCAGAAGCAAGGAGGGGGGCCTGGTCTTGGCCCCCTCTATTTGATTCTGCTCACCGGGCCCCAGGGGCCTTATTCGGCTGATTCAGTAACTGAATGTGCGTCCTCATAAGGATGTGGAAAAGGATACTGCTGCATCACGTCCAGGTAAGGAGAAACTTAATTTTTTGTATGGGGCAAGAATGGGACATCATATGGGGTCTGGGGAGAGATTGGAAACATGTGGCACCTGGATGGAGATACATGGGGCCAGGATAGAGACAGGAGGCCAGGATGGGACATCATATGGGGCCCGACAACAGGATGGAGACACATGGGGCCATGATGGGAAATCATATGGGGCCTGGGGGCAGGAAGAAGACACATGGGGCCATTATGGGAGAACATATGGGGCCAGGATTGAGACACATGGGACCAGGATGGAGAGACATGAGGCCAAGATGGGACATCATATGTTGTATGAGGACAAGATGGAGACACATGGGGCAAGGATGAGAGGACATTTGGGATTAGGATGGTAGAACATATGGAACCACGATGGAGACATATGAGGCCAAGATGGGAGAACATATGGTGCCAGGATGGAGATACATGGGACCAGGATGGAGAGACATGGAGCCAGGATGGGACATCATATGAGGCCTGAGGACAGGATGGAGACACATGGGGCCAGGATGGGAGGACATTTGGGAGCAGGATGGTAGAACATATGGGGCCAGAATGGAGACACATGGGGCCATGATGGGAAATCATATGGGGCAGGAAGAAGACACATGGGGCCATTATGGGAGAACATATCGGGCCAGGATGGAGACACATGGGACCAGGATGGAGAGACATGAGGCCTGGATGGGACATCATATGTTATCTGAGGACAAGATGGAGACACATGGGGCAAGGATGGGAGGACATTTGGGAGTAGGATGGTAGAACATATGGAACCATGATGGAGACATATGAGGCCAAGATGGGAGAACATATGGTGCCAGGATGGAAATACATGGGGCTAGGATGGAGAGACATGGACCCAGGATAGGACATTATATGGGGCCTGAGGTCAGGATGGAGACACATGGGACCAGGATGGGAGGACATTTGGGAGCAGGATGGTAGAACATATGGGGCAAGGATGGAGACACAAGGGGCCAAGATGGGAGAACATATGTGGACAGGATGGAGACATATGGAGCCAGGATGGGAAAACATATGGGGCCAGGATTGAGACACAAGGGGCCTAGGAATGAGACACAAGAGGGCCAGGAATGAGACACAAGGGGGCCAGGAATGAGACACAAGTAGCCAGGAATGAGACACAAGAGGACCAGGAATGAGACACATGGGGGCCAGGAATGAGACACATGAGGGCCAAGAATGTGGAAATTATTACAGGAAGGGATTACAAATTAAGGGATATTATTACTACTGTGATGTATTTTATTTTTAAGGACACTGTCTTCAGTGTGTGTCTGAGGGTCCTGCTACTGTGCAGAGAGGCACTATGTCACTTTTTCTCTTCATCTGATGTAGTGCAGAAGTTGGAGAAAAACTGGGGAATGTGCTCAGGAAGTAGTGCTCTAGTTAACTATGTGTAGTTTTCAACAGGTACGAGTCCTGACTGGAAGAAGTGATGGCGCTTTGCGCTGGATTAAGAAGAAAAGCGAAGATGAAAGATGTCACTTATGAGTCAGCATGTTATCTGTACACTTACACTACATACTATATACAGAGCTCCTGTGTATAATGTCACAGGTGATCTCTATATTACCTATACATTATACACTATATACAGAGCTCCTGTGTATAATGTTAACAGTGAACCCTGTATTACCTGTACACTGACACTATATACCAGGGGCAGAATCTGACAGTTTGGGGCCCCTGTGAAAGTGTCTGGGCCCCTCTCCATACCTGGTATGCTGCTTATGATGATGGCAATCTGGCAATGGGACCTTGGATCCTCAGGCTCTGGGAAATAAGTCAGATTGCAATCATTATTACAGCCGTGCAAGCAGGGGCGTACATAGCAATCACAGCGCCCCATAGCTAAAGTTCGATTTAGGCTTCCCACACCTCTAAAAAATATATTTATATTTTTCACTGAGATATGTGTGGGTTTAATGTGTATGTGTGTGTAGTAAATCTATATACAGTTGTGTAGTAAATATATATACAGTATATCCGTTATAATTCGGTTCTGCTTGTTCCAGCGCACTCAGACCTGCAGTCAGGTGACAACTAGTGTCCGCTATGTCAGTGAATAGAACACAGCACACGTGGCTGACGCTCTAGTTGGCACATGACAGCAAGTGTACAAAGTGCATCCTCGTAGTTACGCGATAACTGCTGGAACCGGCAGAGCCTGACCATGTATATACGGTGGGTACGGAAAGTATTCCTACTCCTTTAAATTTTTCACTCTTTGTTTCATTGCAGCCATTTGGTACATTCAAAAAAAGGTCATTTTTTCACATTAATGTAGACTCTGCACCCCATCTTCACTGAAAAAAAACAGAAATGCAGTAATTTTTCCAAATTTATTAAAAAAGAAAAACTGAAATATCCTAAAAAGTAAATTATATTACAGTAGCAATAATGTCCCTAATTGGTCCCTAAAGAAATTATGTTCCCCACTTGTCACCATAAACTAATATAACGTTTCTCGTTCTGGCCCCCAAAACAGTAATTAACTCCCTCATCCTGGCCCCCTTTATTTAACTATCTCACCCAGCCTGGCTCCATTTATTTTATAATAAGCTCCAGCCTGGCCCTCTTTATTTTATAATATGCTACAGCCTGGCCCCTATGCCCCTTGTCCAGCCTTGCCCCCTATGTCCCTTGTCCAACCAGGCCCCAACATGTGCAGCCTGGCCCCCAGATATCCATCCCCCCAAGCTATCCATACTGGCCGCCATATGTCCCTTGTTCTGCCCCCCCATATAGCTATCCTGCCCTCTATATATCCCTCCTGGATTCCCCATATATACTACCTGGTCCCTTGTCCTGCCCCCCCAATTATTCTTCGTGCATCCCCCCATGTATCCATCCTGGATCTCCCATATATCCATCCTACCCTACATATATCCATCCTTGCTGTCCGATATAACCATCCAGGCCTCTCCATATATCCAACCTGGCTCCCCCATATATCTGCAACACCTCAGTTAACCGGTTGTTGCAGTGATGTTGCCTTCCTTTCCAGGAGGGTGATGTCACGCTTGGAGGCAAGGGAGATTTTTTCTATCAGTTAAGGCACTCACATTCAACACATCTGAATCTAGGCTAGGAGGGAGAGTTCAAGACCCAGATTCAGGGAGCTTCCTTAGACTTTATGTATCCTGGTCTGGAGGGGGAGTCAGGCAGTCTGAGAGCAGAGAGGAGAGGAGTAGGACGTCTGGAGCAGACGTCGGAGCCGAAAGAGGGGACTTTGCAACTAAGCTTCAAGCGGCAGGGACCTCGCCAACTAAAATAGCGCAAGTAGGAAATGCTTATGGTCCTCACCTGGGAGAGGGATCTTCTATTGCCTCCAAGCCCACCGGACCACAGCTACCCTGAACTTGGTACCCTTTACTATCATCAGTAAACCAGGTAAAGACTGCAAACCTGTGTCCTCGTTCTTTGCCATACCATCCACCACACATCGGCGCCCTACACCTGGGAAGCCCTGGGGACCCGCTTCATCTGTGGGAAGCATCAACATCTTGCTGCATAACACCTCATCAGTATTACTATTTCCGAGAAATATGCCTGTCAACTAGAGAGGTCCGTGTCCTGATCTGGGATGGCAGAGAAAAGAAAAGAAACCGCCCACGAAGACGGGCGTGGTACAGCAAAACCGCGGGAAGCAACACCGAGGAGGCAGAACTGGGAATCAACATGGCGGAGGGAGGTGAGCGGACACAGGAGCGTGGGATGGAGCAAGAGGACTCTCCCAGCCGGGACCTGCAAGGACTGCACCTGTCATCGATAATGAACCTGGACCTCCTGCGGAAGGAAAAAGAGGAACTCGCCTGGCAGCTCGTGCGGATGCAGATGGAAGCTGTGGTCGGGTGGAAGAAGGCCATCATCGTAAACCTTACCGGATATCCGTTGGCAGCCTTGTCTGGCCGGAGCAGGAAAGAAGATCCGGTGCTCCGGAGCCAGAAAGAGCTGCACTGCTGAAAAAGACGGCGACGCCGACGAAAGACCTGCAGCCTGCACCTTTGACCCCAGCAGAGCCGGAAAGTGAGACGCTGCTGTAAAAGATGACAACACCGCGGCCTGTCCAGCGACCAGCGACTGCAGCTTCAGCAGCAGAGCAGACCGGCACCGGAGGGACCGCATCTGATGCAGGTATGAAGAACGACCCTGCCCCGGTGACCGATCCGGCACTATCGACTGCTCCTGCCCCAGCTATTGACCCCGCTCCAGTAAACGATCTTACCGCCACCACCTCTGAGCTAGATGACATCCTGGTGGGCCCCTTACCGATCCCGCTGACGCAATAGACTTTATTCACAATACCCTTTAAAAAACCTTTCCCCTTAAATTAGGCGCCCAGGGCCACGGACCAGGTTGCAGCCACTGTGACATCCCCTTTAAACCCTTAAACCCCGAGGGTGGTTTGCACGTTAATGACCGGGCCAATTTTTACAATTCTGACCACTGTCCCTTTATGACGTTATAACTCTGGAACGCTTCAACGGATCCTGGTGATTCTGACACTGTTTTCTCAAGACATATTGTACTTCATGATAGTGGTAACATTTCTTTGATATTACCTGCATTTATTTGTGAAACAAATAGAAATTTGGCGAAAATTTTGAAAATTCAGCAATTTTCCAACTTTGAATTTTTATGCCCTTAAAGGGAACCTGTCACCTGAATTTGGCGGGACTGGTTTTGGGTCATATGGGCGGAGTTTTCGGGTGTTTGATACACCCTTTCCTTACTCGCTGGCTGCATGCTGGCTGCAATATTGGATTGAAGTTCATTCTCTGTCCTCCATAGTACACGCCTGCACAAGGCAAGATTGCTTTGCGCAGGCATGTACTACGGAGGACATAGAATGAACTTCAATCCAATATTGCAGCCAGCATGCAGCCAGCAGGTAAGGAAAGGGTGAATCAAACACCCGAAAACTCCGCCCATATGACCCAAAACCAGTCCCGCCAAATTCAGGTGACAGAGTCCCTTTAAGTCACAGAGAAATGTCACACAAAACACTTAATAAGTAACATTTCCCACATGTCTACTTTACATCAGCACAATTTTGGAACTAAATTTTTTTTTGTTAGGGAGTTATAAGGGTTAAAAGCTGACCAGCAATTTTTCATTTTTACACCATTTTTTTAGGGATCACTTCACATTTGAAGTCATTTTGAGGGGTCTATATGATAGAACACCATTCTAAAAACTGCACCCCTCAAGGTGCGCAAAACCACATTCAAGAAGTTTATTAACCCTTCAGGTGTTTCACAGGAATTTTTGGAATGTTTAAAAAAAATGAACATTTAATTTTTTTTTCACAAAACATTTACTTCAGCTCCAATTTGTTTTATTTTACCAAGGGTAACAGGAGAAAATGGACCCCAAACGTTGTTGTACAATTTGTCCTGAGTACCCGGATACCCCATATGTGGGGGTAAACCACTGTTTGGGCGCATGGCAGAGCTCGCAAGGGAAGGAGCGCCATTTGACTTTTCAATGCAAAATTGGCTGGAATTGAGATGGGACACCATGTTGCGTTTGGAGAGCCACTAATGTGCCTAAACATTGAAACCCTCCACAAGTGACACAATTTTGGAAAGTAGACCCCCTAAGGAACTTATCTAGATGTATGGTGAGCACTTTGACCCACCAAGTGCTTCACAGAAGTTTATAATGTAGAGCCGTAAAAATAAAAAAATTATATTTTTTCACAAAAAGGAACTTTTCGCCCCCAATATTTTATTTTCCCAAGGGTACCAGAAGAAATTGTACCCCAAAAGTTGTTGTGCAATTTGTCCTGAGTACGCTGATACCCCATATGTGGGGGTGAACCACTGTTTGGGTGCATGGCAGAGCTCGGAAGGGAAGGAGCGCCATTTGGAATGCAGACTTAGGCTATGTGCACACGTTGCGGATTAGGCTTAGGAATTTCTGGTGCGGATTCTGCCTCTCCTAGCAGAAAACACACCTGCAGATTTGTCGCGATTTTTGTGCGGTTCCGCATCGTTTTTTTGTGCATTTTTGCTGCGGTTTTCTTGCGGATTTACTGCGTTTTTTACCCCTGCAGTTTTCTATAATGGAATGGGTACAAAAACGCTGCAGGTTCACAAAAAAGAAGTGACATGCTATTTCTTTTAAACCGCAGCGTTTCTGCAGCGGATTTTCCGCAAAGTGTACACAGCATTTTTTTTTCTCATTGATTTACATTGTACTGTAAATCATTTGCGGATCTGCAGCGTTTCTGCACCTCAAAAAACGCTGCGGATCCGCAGAGAATCCGCAATTTGTGCACATACCCTAAGATGGAATGGTCTGTAGGCGTCATGTTGCATTTGCAGAGCTTATCTAAATGTGTTGTGAGAACTTTGAACCCCCAAGTGTTTCACTACAGTTAATAACGCAGAGCCGTGAAAATAAAAAATCATTTTTTTCCCACAAAAAAATTATCTTTAACACACAGTTTTGTATTTTCCCAAGGGTAACAGGAGAAATTGGTCCCCAAAAGTTGTTGTCCAATTTTTCCTGAGTACGCTGACACCCCATATGTGGGGGAACCACCGTTTGGGTGCATGGCAGAGCTCGGAAGGGAAGAAGCCCCATTTGGAATGCAGACTTAGATGGATTGGTCTGCAGGCATCATGTTGCATTTGCAGAGCCCCTGATGTACCTAAACAGTAGAAACCCCCCACAAGTGACCCCATATTGGAATCTAGACCCCCAGGGAACTTATCTAGATGAGTTGTGAGAACTTTGAACCCCCCAGTATTTCACTACAGTTTATAACGCAGAGCCGTGAAAATAAAAAATCATTTTCGTCCCACAAAAATGTTTTTTTAGCCCCCAAAATTTTTATTTTCACAAGGGTAACAAGAGAAATTGGACCGCAGGAGTTGTTGTCCAATTTGTCCTGAGTACGCTGATACCCCAAATGTTGGGGTAAACCCCTGTTTGGGCGCACGGGAGATCTCGGAAGGGAAGGAGCACTGTTTTACTTTTTCAATGCAGAATTGGCTGGAATTGAGATCGGACGCCATGTCACGTTTGGAGAACCCTGATGTGCCTAAACAGTGGAAACCCCCAATTCTAACTGAAACCCTAACCCAAACACACCCCTAAGCCCAACCACATCCCTAACCCCAACCCTAAGCACACCCCTAACTCCAACACACCCCTAACCCTAATCCCAACCATAACCCTAACCACACCCCTAACCCTGACACACCTCTAACCCTAATCCCAACCGTAAATGTAATCCAAATTCTAATCCTAGCCCTAACTCTAACCCTAGCCCCAACCCTAACCCTAGCACTAACCCTAACTCTGACCCCAATCCTAACCCTAAACCCAACCCCAACCCTAGCCCCAACCCTAACCCTAGCCCTAAGTCTAACCCTAGCCTTAACCCTAGCCCTAACCCTAATCCTAACCCTAACCCTAAACCTAACCCTGGCCCTAACCCTATCCCTAACTCTAATGGAAAAATGGAAATAAATGTTTTTTTGCGTTACTACATTTTGAGAGCTATAATTTTTCCATATTTTGGTCCACAGAGTCATGTGAGGTCTTGTTTTTTTGTGGGACGAGTTGCCATTTTTATTGGTAACATTTTCGGGCACGTGACATTTTTTGATTGCTTTTTATTCTGATTTTTGTGAGGCAGTGTGACCAAAAACCATGTATTCATGAATTTCTTTTTTTGGGGGGGCGTTTATACCGTTCCGCATTTGGTAAAATGGATAAAGCCGTTTTATTCTTCAGGTCAGTACAATTACAGCAATACCTCATTTAGATTTTTTTATATTTTGGCGCTTTTATACAATGAAAACTATTTTATAGAAAAAAGAATTATTTTTGCATCGCTTTATTCTGAGGACTATAACTTTTTTTATTTTTTCACTGATGACGCTGTTTGTCAGCTTGATTTTTGCGGGATAAGATGACATTTTCAGCGGTTAATGGTTATTTATATCTGTCTTTTTTGTCGCGTGCTATTCCATTTTTTGTTCGGCGGTATGATAATACAGGGTTGTTTTTTGCCACGTTTTTTTTTTTTTTTTACGGTGTTCACTGACGGGGTTAACCAGTGGAACAGTTTTATAGGTCGGGTCTTTACGGACGCGACGATACTAAATATGTGTACTTTTATTGTTTTTTTTTTTTTATTTAGCTAAAGGAATGTATTTATGGGAACAATATTTTATTTTTTTTCTTTACTTAGGAATTTTTTTTTATTTTTTTTTTACACATGTGAATATTTCTTTAAAAACTTTTTTACATTGCCCCAGGGGGGAACATCACATTATAGTGACAGATCGCGGATCTGACACTTTGCAGAGCACTGTGTCAGATCAGCGATCTGACATGAAGGGCTCCAGGCTTACAGGCGCCGGCTCTGAGCAGGCGCTTGTAAGCCACCTCCCTGCAGGACCCGGATGCAGCCCCGCGGCCATTTTGGTTCCGGGGCCTGCAGGGAGGAGATGCTCAGTATAAGGTGAGCACATCGCCTTGTACCGAGGGTCTCAGGGAAGCACGCAGGGAGCCCCCTCCCTGCGCGATGCTTCCTTATACCGCCGGAACACTGCGATCATCTTTGGTCGCAGTGTGCTGGGGGTTAATGTGCCGGGGGTGGTCCGTGACCACTCCTGGCACATAGTGCTGGATGTCAGCTACGATAGTCAGATGACACCCGGCCACGATCGGCCGCGCTTCCCCTGTTGTGAATTCAGCTTTTGGGCTCCCTCCAGTGGTTGTAGAGGGTAATGCAGTTGTGCCTGGACTGCAGGAGTGGACAGGTGTATCTACTAATTGCAAAACTGACTGGGGTATATAGCTTTGCAGGATCCTTTAGTCAGTGCCAGTTGTCCATTGTTCTGGAAGGATTCACTTCCCTGCTGGTCTCTCCAGTTTGCTGTGCTTTTCTACAAAGATAAGTCCTGGCTTGGTTTTTGCTGTCCACCTGCAGTGGACTTTATAGTTCTGTGCATTTTCATGTTTTTGTTTTGTCCAGCTTAGTCTGTGAAGGATTTTTTGCAGCCTAGATATTTCTCTGGAGATGCAGATATACCCCCCATGTCTTTAGTCAGATGTGGTGATCCGTATTTTCTGCGGTGGATATTTTCTAGTGTTTTTATACTGACCGCATAGTACTCTGTTCTATTCTTTCTTTTTAGCTAGTATGGCCTCCTATGCTAAAATCTGATTTCATATCTGCGTATATTATTTCCCTCTCCTCTCACAGTCAATATTTGTGGGGGGCTATCTATCCTTTGGGGATTTTCTCTGAGGCAAGATAGGTTTCCTGTTTCTGTCTTTAGGGGTAGTTAGATCTTAGGCTGTGCCGAGGGGTCTAGGGAGTGTTAGGTACCCCCCACGGCTACTTCTAGTTGCGCTGCTAGGTTCAGGGTTTGCGGTCAGTACAGGGACCACCTTCTCCAGAGTCCGTCTCATGCTGCTCCTAGGCCACCAGATCATAACAGTACAACTGGCCAACAATGAGTTAATTGCATCTCAGAAGAAGGGCGGGAAGCTTTTGAGCCATTTTTTTTTCCTTAGCCTGTTTGGTATTTTCCTCCCTCCTTACCTCTGGGTGGCTACGGAGTCTAGTATTAACATGAATGTTCAGGAGTTAGTTTCTCGGGTGGATCAGCTTGCTGCTAGGGTACAGGGTATTTCAGATTTCATTGTTCAAACTCCTGCCTTAGAACCTAAGATTCCCACTCCTGATTTATTCTTTGGTGACAGATCCAAATTTTTTAGTTTCAAAAATAACTGTAAACTGTTTTTTGCATTAAGACCCCGGTCTTCTGGTGATCGTATTCAGCAGGTTAGAATCATCATATCTCTGCTGCATGGTGACCCACAGGATTGGGCATTTTCCCTGGAATCTGGCAATCCTGCTTTGCTTAATGTTGATTCGTTCTTTCAGGCATTGGGGTTGTTGTATGATGAGCCTAATTCTGTGGATCAGGCTGAAAAAATCTTGTTAGCCCTGTGTCAAGGTCAAGAAGCGGCAGAATTGTTTTGCCAGAAATTTAGAAAATGGTCTGTACTGACTAAATGGAATGAGGATGCCTTGGCGGCAATTTTCAGAAAGGGTCTTTCTGAATCTGTTAAAGATGTTATGGTGGGGTTCCCCACGCCTGCTGGTCTGAGTGACTCTATGTCTCTGGCCATTCAGATTGATCGGCGCTTGCGCGAGCGCAGAGTTGTGCACACTGTGGCGTTGCCCTCTGAGCGGAGCCCTGAGCCTATGCAGTGTGATAGGATTTTATCTAGAGCTGAACGTCAAACATTCAGGCGTCAGAATAGGTTGCGTTTTTACTGCGGCGATTCTGCTCATGTTATTTCTGATTGCCCTAAGCGTACTAAGAGAATCGCTAGTTCTGTTGCCATCAGTACTATACAACCTAAATTTCTGTTATCTGTGACCTTGATCTGCTCATTATCATCATTTTCTGTCATGGCATTTGTGGATTCAGGCGCCGCTCTGAACTTAATGGACTTAGAATTTGCCAGACGTTGTGGTTTTCCCTTGCAGCCTTTGCAGAACCCTATTCCTTTGAGGGGCATTGATGCTACACCGTTGGCTAAAAATAAACCTCAGTTTTGGACACAGCTGACCATGCGCATGGCGCAAGCCCATCAGGAAGATTGTCGTTTTCTGGTGTTGCATAATTTGCATGATGATATTGTGCTGGGTTTTCCATGGTTGCAGCTACATAATCCGGTGTTAGATTGGAAATCCATGTCTGTGACTAGTTGGGGTTGTCAGGGTGTTCATGATCAGGTTCCTTTGATGTCAATCTCCTCTTCCCCCTCTTCTGAAGTTCCTGAGTTTTTGTCTGACTTCCAGGATGTATTCGAGAGAGCCTAAATCCAGTTCCCTTCCACCGCATAGGGACTGTGATTGTGCTATTGATTTGATTCCAGGTTGTAAGTTCCCTAAGGGCCGACTTTTCAACCTGTCTGTGCCTGAACATGCCGCCATGCGGAGCTATATTAAGGAGTCTTTGGAGAAAGGGCATATTCGGCTGTCTTCTTCACCGTTGGGAGCGGGGTTCTTTTTTGTTGCCAAGAAGGATGGCTCCTTGAGACCCTGTATTGATTATCGCCTCTTGAATAAGATCACGGTTAAATTTCAATACCCCTTGCTTACTGATTTGTTTGCTAGGATTAAGGGGTCTAGCTGGTTTACTAAGATTGACCTTCAAGGGGCATATAATCTTATTCGTATCAAGCAGGGTGACGAATGGAAAACTGCATTTAATACGCCCGAAGGCCATTTTGAAAACCTTGTGATGCCATTCGGACTCTCTAATGCCCCATCTGTGTTCCAATCCTTCATGCATGATATCTTTCGGAGTTATCTTGATAAATTCATGGTTGTATATTTCGATGATATTTTGATTTTTTCCAATGATTGGGAGTCTCATGTGAAACAGGTCAGGATGGTATTTCAGATCCTCCGTAATAATGCTTTATTTGTGAAGGGGTCAAAGTGCCTCTTTGGAGTGCAGAAGGTTTCTTTTTTGGGTTTCATTTTTTCTCCCTCATCTATAGAAATGGATCCGGTTAAGGTTCAGGCCATTCATGATTGGATTCAGCCCACATCTGTGAAGAGCCTTCAGAAATTCTTGGGCTTTGCTAATTTCTATCGTTGTTTCATTGCCAAGTTCTCCAGTGTGGTTAAACCTCTAACCGATTTGACCAAGAAAGGCGCTGATGTGACGAATTGGTCCTCCGCGGCTGTTTCTGCCTTTCAGGAGCTTAAACGCAGATTTACTTCTGCCCCTGTGTTGCGTCAGCCAGATGTTTCTCTTCCATTTCAGGTTGAGGTTGACGCGTCTGAGATTGGGGCAGGGGCCATTTTGTCTCAGAGGAATTCTGATGGTTCCTTGATGAAACCGTGTGCCTTCTTTTCTCGGAAGTTTTCGCCTGCGGAACGCAATTATGATGTCGGCAATCGGGAGTTGTTGGCTATGAAGTGGGCATTTGAGGAGTGGCGACATTGGCTTGAGGGGGCCAAGCACCGTATTGTGGTCCTGACCGATCATAAGAATCTGATTTACCTCGAGTTTGCCAAACGGCTGAATCCTAGACAGGCTCGATGGTCCCTGTTTTTCTCCAGTTTTGATTTTGTGGTCTCGTACATTCCTGGTACTAAGAATGTTAAGGTGGATGCCCTCTCTAGGAGTTTTTTTCCTGATTCCCTGGGGTTCTTGAGCCGGTCGGCATTTTGAAGGAAGGGGTGATTCTTTCTGCCATCTCCCCTGATTTGCGACGGGTTCTTCAGGAATTTCAGGCTAATAAGCCTGACCGCTGTCCTGTGGGGAAACTGTTCCTGATAGATGGACTAGTAAAGTGATTTCTGAGGTTCATTGTTCTGTGTTGGCTGGCCATCCTGGGATTTTTGGTACCAGAGATTTGGTTAGTAGGTCCTTTTGGTGGCCTTCTTTGTCACGGGATGTGCGTTCTTTTGTGCAGTCCTGTGGGATTTGTGCGTGGGCTAAGCCTTGCTGTTCCCGCACTAGTGGGTTGCTTTTGCCATTGCCGGTCCCTGAGAGACCTTGGACGCATATTTCTATGGATTTTATTTCCGATCTTCCTGTTCCCCAAAGACTGTCGGTTATCTGGGTTGTCTGTTACCGATTTTCTAAAATGGTTCATTTGGTACCTTTGCCTAAATTGCCTTCTTCTTCTGATTTGGTTCCGTTGTTTTTTCAGCATGTGGTGCGTTTGCATGGTATTCCAGAGAATATTGTGTCCGACAGAGGTTCCCAGTTTGTTCCCAGGTTTTGGCGGGCCTTTTGTGCCAAGCTGGGCATTGATTTGTCTTTTTCCTCTGCATTTCATGCTCAGACAAATGGCCAGAGTGAGCGAACTAATCAGACCTTGGAGACCTATTTGAGATGCTTTGTGTCTGCTGATCAGGATGATTGGGTGGCTTTTTTGCCATTGGCCGAGTTTGCCCTTAATAATCGGGTTAGTTCGGCTACTTTGGTTTCGCCTTTTTTTTGTAATTTTGGTTTTCATCCTCGTTTTTCTTCTGGGCAGGTTGAGCCTTCTGACCTTCCTGGTGTGGATTCTGTTGTCGACAGGTTGCAGCAGATTTGGGCTTATGTGGTGGACAATTTGGTGCTGTCTCAGGAGGAGGCTCAGCGTTTTGCTAACCGTCGTCGGTGTGTTGGTTCCCGGCTTCGGGTTGGTGATCTGGTTTGGTTATCTTCTCGTCATGTTCCTATGAAGGTTTCTTCCCCTAAGTTTAAGCCTCGATTTATTGGTCCTTATAGGATTTCTGAGATTATTAATCCGGTGTCCTTTCGCCTGGCGCTTCCGGCCTCTTTTGCTATTCATAATGTCTTCCATAAATCTTTGTTGCGGAAGTATGTGGTGCCCGTTGTTCCCTCTGTTGATCCTCCGGCCCCTGTATTGGTCGATGGGGAGTTGGAATATGTTGTTGAGAAGATTTTGGATTCCCGTTTTTCGAAGTGGAAGCTTCAGTACCTTGTCAAGTAGAAGGGTTATGGCCAGGACGATAATTCTTGGGTTTCTGCCTCTGATGTCCATGCCGTTGATTTGGTTCGTGCCTTTCATCGGGCTCATCCTGATCGGCCTGGGGGCTCTGGTGAGGGTTCGGTGACCCCTCCTCAAGGGGGGGGGTATTGTTGTGAATTCAGCTTTTGGGCTCCCTCCAGTGGTTGTAGAGGGTAATGCAGTTGTGCCTGGACTGCAGGAGTGGACAGGTGTATCTACTAATTGAAAAACTGACTGGGGTATATAGCTTTGCAGGATCCTTTAGTCAGTTCCAGTTGTCCATTGTTCTGGAAGGATTCACTTCCCTGCTGGTCTCTCCAGTTTGCTGTGCTTTTCTACAAAGATAAGTCCTGGCTTGGTTTTTGCTGTCCACCTGCAGTGAACTTTATAGTTCTGTGCATTTTCATGTTTTTGTTTTGTCCAGCTTAGTCTGTGAAGGATTTTTTGCAGCCTAGATATTTCTCTGGAGATGCAGATATACCCCCCATGTCTTTAGTCAGATGTGGTGATCTGTATTTTCTGCGGTGGATATTTTCTAGTGTTTTTATACTGACCGCATAGTACTCTGTTCTATTCTTTCTTTTTAGCTAGTATGGCCTCCTATGCTAAAATCTGATTTCATATCTGCGTATGTTATTTCCCTCTCCTCTCACAGTCAATATTTGTGGGGGGCTATCTATCCTTTGGGGATTTTCTGAAGCAAGATAGGTTTCCTGTTTCCGTCTTTAGGGGTAGTTAGATCTTAGGCTGTGCCGAGGGGTCTAGGGAGTGTTAGGTACCCCCCACGGCTACTTCTAGTTGCGCTGCTAGGTTCAGGGTTTGCGGTCAGTACAGGGACCACCTTCTCCAGAGTCCGTCTCATGCTGCTCCTAGGCCACCAGATCATAACATTCCCCCCGTGAGCGCGGCCGATCGCTATGACGTACTTTCCCGTCCCTGGGAATTAAGTCCCAGGTCACCTTGATGGGATAGTATGTCCAATGAGATTAAGGGGTTAAGACTGGACCCAGAACTGTGTACCCCGCTGCCCTGGTGGGCGACTCATATCCATCCTGGCTCCCCCATATATCTATCCTGACTCGCCAATATATCCATCCTGCCCCCTTTATATATCTATCCTGGATACCCCATATATTTATCCTGGATCCCTCATATATCCATCCTGCCCTCCATATGTCCATCCTGGATCCCTCATATATCCATCCAACCCCCATATATGGATCCTGGTCTCTTGTCCTGCCCTCCCCCCTTATATGTCCATCTTGGCTTCCCCATACATTCATCCTGGCTCCCCCATATATCCATCCTGCCCCCTTTATATATCCATCCTGGCCCCTCCATATATCTATCCTGGCCCTTCCATATATCCATCCCGGTCCCCCATATATCCATCCTGGATCCCCATATATTATTATTATTATTTATTAATATAGCACCATTAATTCCATGGTGCTGTACATGAGAAGTATAGAGTTATAGATATCGTTTATAGTAAACAAATTTACAAGGATGGATCCTGTAGAATGCAAGTCCGCTAGGACAGGGTCCTCTCCCCTCTGTATCAGTCTGTCATTGTAAATTTGTTTACTGTAAACGATATCTATAACTCTGTATGTAACCCCTTCTCATGTACAGCACCATGGAATTAATGGTGCTATATGCCAGCGATGTCAGGCGCACAGTTGTCAGTGTTCATTGGGACGTGCGACGTGGCGGTTCAGGTAATGAATGCTGCGTGCTCGCACCCCTGAACATATTCTGCCTGTGCTTTTATAGGCCTGTGCCCCTAAAAACTGCAGACTTTTTCTTGCTCTTCCTTCTTCTTTTTCCCACCACCATCTCTCTGGTCTATTGCAAGGGCCCACCATGGATTTCCCTGATATTCTCCTACCCTGGCTTTGACACATCACAAATCATGTGGCTAACGTTGGAATCACATGAGCATATAACATCTGATGCGAGAACATCGGATGCGATATGCTAATGACACTCGGCTCCAGCTCTGCTGCAAGTGGGATCCACAGGTCAGCCATCAAGGCATTACTGCCCTGACTGGCTTATGGGGCCCGGTGGGCAGAGGGGGCCCGCATCGGGCCCTGTCTCATCTGCTCACCGGGCCCCTACCGGCAGGCTAAACCGGGCCCTTAGTGGCGCTGCGGCAACACTATTGACGTGCGGGCCCGCGCCCGCACGTCAATAGTTAACAACCGCCAGCCAATCGGAGGCTGGCAGCTGACATCAGCCGCAGCACGCACGTTGCCGGCGTCTGACGTCAGTGTCAGTTGCCGGCAAGTGTGCGCTTCAGCTGAGTGGAGGGAGCTTCGCCTTCGCTGCAGGAGCGCGGCCAGGTAAGAACTTTTTTTATTATTATTGAGAGCGGCGATCCGGGGGGCCCCGGGGCAGAATGCTGGACACACTGGGGGTAGAATGCTGGAGCACTGGGGGCAGAATGCTGGAGCACTGGTGGCAGAATGCTGGAGCACTGGGGGCAGAACGCTGGACACACTGGGGCAGAATGCTGGAGCACTGGGGGTAGAATGCTGGACACACTGGGGCAGAATGCTGGAGCACTGGGGGCAGAATGCTGGACACACTGGGGCAGAATGCTGGAGCACTGGGGGCAGAATTCTGGAGCACTGGGGGCAGAATGCTGGAGCACTGGGGGTAGAATGCTGGACACACTGGGGCAGAATGCTGGAGCACTGGGGGTAGAATGCTGGACACACTGGGGCAGAATGCTGGAGCACTGGGGGCAGCACCCCTATAGTCAGCAACGCAATAAGGCAGCACCCCTATAGTCAGACCCTGTAATAAGGCAGCACCCCTATAGGCAGCCCCTGTAATAAGGCAGTACACCCATAGGCAGACCCTGTAATAAGGCAGCACCCCAATAGGCAGCCCCTGTAATAAGGCAGCCCCCCCATAGTCAGACCCTGTAATAAGGCAGCCCCCACAGTCAGACCCTGTAATAAGACAGCCCCCCATAGTCAGACCCTGTAATAAGGCAGCCCCCACAGTCAGACCCTGTAATAAGGCAGCCCCCCATAGGCAGACCCTGGAATAAGGCAGCAGCACCCATTAAAAAAATAAATAAATAAATACTCACGTCTCTTCTTCCTGGTTCCTGCGCTGCTCCTGCTGATCTCCTGACAGCGGGTGCCGGGCAGTGATGTTATCGCGCCCGCTGTCAGTGTCGGCGATGTCAGACGCCGGCACTGACAGGGGGATGATGGGAGAAGGAGCGTAGCGCTCCTTCTCCCATAATTGTGATCAGCTATATCTGCTAAATGCCGGTTCAGCTGATCTTCCGATGACAGTGGGGGGCCCAGTGCTGGCACCGGCCCCCCTGGCCTGCTCAGGGGCCCCATAGCGGTAGAGCAGGGAGATCGATTCTCCCTGCTCTACCGCAGAAAGTAACTGTATCGGAGCGCTACGCACGCCGATAGAGTTACAGTAGTGTAGCTCCGGGTGGGCCCCCTCAGAGCACCGGGCCCAGGGCACCCGTACCCTCTGCCCCCCGGTAGCTATGCTACTGAGTCTAGATCATGGATAGTCATTATTGCCCTCTACTCTTTCGACAGACCTCATCTGGAATACTGTGTCCAGTTTTTGGCACCACATTTTAAAAAAGACATCAACAAACTGGAGCAAGTTCAGAGAAGAGCGACCAGAATGGTGACCGGTCTGCAAACCATGTCCTATGAGGAACGGTACAGGATTTGGGAATGTTTAGCTTGCGAAAAAGAAGATTGAGAGGAGACTTAATAGCTGTCTACAAATATCTCAAGGGCTGTCACATTGTAGAAGGATCATCTTTAGGCCGGGGTCACACTAGACCGTAATACGGCCGAGTGCAATGCGATAAAAAATCGCATTGCACTCGGACCAATGTTAAGCTATGGTGCCGCTCCCAGCAGCCGACTTTTTGTCGGCCGTTTTCCTCGGTCCGAGACACTCGCAGCCGAAACTCTCGGCTCACTCGCACCCATATAAGCCTATGGGTGCGAGTGAGACAGCGCACACCACTCGGATATCATCCGAGTGATGTGCGTTATAAGCGGACCCCAGCAATGGAGATGGAGAAATTCATTTCTCCACCTCCTCTGCAGCTGTGCTTCGATCCTCCCTGTGCGAGAGAATCGGAGCACAGACGCATGACACTCGGCTCCTGCTCTGCTGCGAGCAGTAGCCGAATGTCATTAGCATATCGCATCGGATGATCTCGCATTGGATGCAATACGCCAGTGTGACGCCGGCCTTATTCTCATTTGCACAAGGAAAGACTAGAAGCAATGGGATGAAACTGAATGGGAGGAGGCACAGATTAGATATTAGAAAAAACTTTTTGACAGTTAGGGTGATCAATGAGTGGGACAGGCTGCCACGAGAGGTGGTGAGTTCTCCTTCAATGGAAGCTTTCATACAGAGGCTGGCCAGACCTCTGTCTGGGACGATTTAGTGAATCCTGCTTTGAGCAGGGGGTTGGACCAGATGACCCAGGAGGTCCCTTCCAACTCTACCATTCTATGATTCTATGACACGTGAAAGGGTCCTAAGGGGCATTCCGTCATCTGTGAATCACGTGTGTGATCTATCCAAATTTCTGAGAACACGTACCTACTACAGTCTATGGAGCGGTGTTTGTGGGGGGTTTTTGGAACGTGTGCCCACATTACACACCTTAGTGAAGGGACGCTGGAGTGAGGTGCGCTTAATTCATAAAGAAGGGCTCGCCATGTATTAGAAGCCCCTTACAGACGGAGCGCGCCATTTCCTAAGTTAATAAGGGCAGTTACGTGTAAAAATCGCATGCGCTATGGATGATCTGTACGGGATGCCATTTTCTGTGCACCCATAGACGTGAATAGGTGACACTTTTCCGAAGGATGGACGAGGCTGCTGCATGCTGTGATCTTTCACGCAGACATTACGTCCATGCAAAACGCTCATCTGAACGTTTCTCCATTGCATTGATCTTCGCGCAGTCCGTGTGATGTCAGTCTTGTCACAGACAGCAATCATGTGGTGTGAACACAGACTAATGGTGGAGCCTGCACTGTAGCTACTATATCGTATTACACAATGATTTCTCATGGCCTTATACCATGGAGGATTCTAGAAGCTTATGTCACCGGAGAGAAAACAACTATAAAGCAGAAGCCAGCTCCACACATCTCCCTCTGCCGCTTCACTGCATTACCAGAAGCCTTACACTCTAGTAGCCAATCACAAACGGCTATGATATGATTAGCAGTTACAGTAGCCAATCAACGAGATACACAGCTTAACTATTGCCAGCTTTATTGGAGTTGCTAGGTAAAGGAGGCGGGCTCACTACATCAGCAGCTTGCACTGTTCTGGGCTCCATGGCGACAAGTGGGCGGGATAGTACAGCGATGTAAGGTAATTAGCGGCGGCGTAATCCCACCCATTTGATTAGTGATGCCGCTCGGAGCTCCGCCTTTCACCGGCAGCTCGCTGTTCTCCCGGAGGAGGGGGCGGGCCCGGCCTGGGCGGTGCTGACAGGACAATAACAGCAAGCTCCGGGGCCGCCGTGAGAGCGCAACCCACCCGTGTGGAGAATACGGGACCCTGGGGACGGCGCGGTGTGGACCCGACAGCTGACTAGGTAAATAGCGGCTGGGAATGGGCGGTAATGGAAACGGTGCGGGCGACGGCAGATAGCGGGGAATGAGGGGAATGTCATGGCTGGAGAGAGGCGACTGAGGGACATGGATGTGCTGCTGACACACTACATGTGCGGACTGGGATTATATGTGCTGGTATTATATGTCTGTACTGGGATTATGTACTAGTGTTATATGTATCTACCGGTATTACTGGTGTGTATATATATATATATATATATATATATATATATATATATATATATATATATATATATATATGTACTGGTATTGTATGTATGTACTAGTATTATATGTCTGTACTGGGATTATGTACTAGTGTTATATGTATCTACCGGTATTACTGGTATTATATATATATATATATATATATATATATATGTACTGGTATATGTACTGGTATTGTATGTATGTACTAGTATTATATGTCTGTACTGGGATTATGTACTAGTGTTATATGTATCTACCGGTATTACTGGTATTATATATATATATATATGTACTGGTATATGTACTGGTATTGTATGTATGTACTAGTATTATATGTTTGTACTGGTATTATTTGTCTGTACTGGTATTATATATGCTGGTATTATATGTATCTACAGGTATTATGTACTAGTGTTATGTATCTACTGGTATTACTGGTGTGTACTGGTATTATCTGTATGTACTAGTATTATATGTATGTACTGGTATTACTGGTGTGTACTGGTATTATCTGTATGTACTAGTATTATATGTATGTACTGGTATTACTGGTGTGTACTGGTATATGTACTGGTATTGTATGTATGTACTAGTGTTATATGTATGTACAAGTATTATATGGAGGTACTGGTGTTATATGTATGTACGAGTATTATATGGAGGTACTGGTGTTATATGTATGTACGAGTATTATATGGAGGTACTGGTGTTATATGTATGTACGAGTATTATATGGAGGTACTGGTGTTATATGTATGTACGAGTATTATATGGAGGTACTGGTGTTATATGTATGTACGAGTATTATATGGAGGTACTGGTGTTATATGTATGTACTGGAATTATCTGTATGTACTGGCATGATATGTATGTACTGGTATATGTACTGGTGTTATACAGTGGGTATGTAAAGTATTCAGACCCCTTTAAATCTTTCACTTTGTTTCATTACAGCCATTTGGTAAATTCAAAAAAGTTCATTTTTTTTTCATTAATGTGTGCACTCTACACCCCATCTTGACCAAAAGAAAAACAGAAATGTAGAAATTTCTGCAAATTATTAAATTTCTTTTTTAAAAAAAAAAAAAAAGAAAAACTTAAAAATATCACATGGTCATAAGTATTCAGACCCTTTGCTCAGACACTCATGTTTAACCCCTTCATGACCTTGTGATTTTTCAATTTTCCGTATTCGTTTTTCACTCCTCTCCTTCCCAGAGCCATAACTTTTTTATTTTTCCGCCAATTTGGCCATGTGAGGGCTTATTTTTTGCGAGACAAGCTGTACTTTTGAACGACATCATTGGTTTTAGCATGTCGTGTACTAGAAAGCGGGAAAAAAATTCCAAGTGCGGTGAAATTGCAAAAAAAAGTGCAATCCCACACTTGTTTTTTGTTTGGCATTTTTGCTAGGTTCACTAAATGCTAAAACTGACCTGACATTATGATTCTCCAGGTCAGTGCGAGTTCATAGACACCTAACATGACTAGGTTATTTTTTTACCTAAGTGGTGCAAAAAAAATTCCAAACTTTGCTAAAAAAAAAAAAAAAAATTGCACCATTTTCCGATACTCGTAGCGTCTCCATTTTTCATGATCTGGGGTCAGTTGAGGGCTTATTTTTTGCGTGCCGAGATGACGTTTTTAATGATAGCATTTTGGTGCAGATACATTCTTTTGATCGCCCGTTATTGCATTTTAATGCATTTTAATGCGACCAAAAAGTCGTAATTCTGGCGTTTCGAATTTTTTTCTCGCTACCCTGTTTAGCGATCAGGTTAATGCTTTTTTTATTTGATAGATCGGGCGATTCTGAGTGCGGCGATACCAAATATGCGTAGACTTGATATTTTTTTTTTATTGATTTATTTTGATTGGGGCGAAAGGGGGGTGATTTAAACTTTTATATTTTTTTTATTTTTTTCACATTTTTTTAACTTTTTTTTTTTTTTTTTTACTTTTGCCATGCTTCAATAGCCTTCATGGGAGGCTAGAAGCTGGCACAGCACGATCGCCTCTGCTACATAGCAGCAATCTGCTGTTCGCTGCTATGTAGCTGAAAATCAGGTGTGCTGTGAGCGCCGACCACAGGATGGCGCTCACAGCTGCCGGCGATCAGTAACCATAGAGGTCTCAAGGACCTCTATGGTTACAATTCTGAAGCATCACCGACCCCCGATCATGTGACGGGGGTCGGCGATGACGTCATTTCCGGCCGCCCGGCCGGAAGCAATAGTTAAATGCCGCTGTCTGCGTTTGACAGCGGCATTTAACTAGGTAATAGGCGCGGGCAGATCGCGATTCTGCTCGCGCCTATTACGGGCACATGTCAGCTGTTCAAAACAGCTGACATGTCCCGGCTTTGATGCGGGCTCACCGCCGGAGCCCGCATCAAAGCAGGGAAACTGACCTCGGACGTACTATCCAGTCCGAGGTCAGAAAGGGGTTAATGCTGTCCATTTCCTTGTGATCCTCCTTGAGATGGCTCTACTCCTTCATTGGAGTCCAGCTGTGCTTAATTTAACTGATAGGACTTGATTTGGAAAGGCACACACCTGTCTATATAAGACCTCAAAGCTCACAGTTCATGTCAGACCAAATGAGAATCATGAGGTCAAAGGAACTGGCCAAGGAGCTCAGAGACAGAATTATGGCAAGGCACAGAGCGACGCCCGGCGTGTGGAACGCGGACAGGTGAATATGTAATACTTACCTGCTCCCGGCGTCCCGCTCCCTCTGCCTGTCATACGGTCTTCGGTGCCGCAGCTCTTCCTCTATCAGCGGTCACCGGCACCGCTGATTAGAGAAATGAATATGCGACTCCACCCCTATGGGAGGTGGAGCCGCGTATTCATTTCTCTGAGCGGTCCCACGTGACCGCTGAAGAGGAGAAGAACTGCAGCACCGAAGACCGTGTGACGGGCAGGGGGAGCGCCAGGACCGCCGGGACTAGGTAAGTATGCCTCAGCGCCCTCTCCCCCTCACCCGCTGACCCTGCCACCCACCGTGACTCGAGTATAAGCCGAGAGGGGCACTTTCAGCCCAATATGCAGCATCAATAGGAATGTTAAAAAAATTAAAATAATGATATACTCACCCTCTGACGTCCCGATCTCCTCGGCGCTGCAGGCGGCGGTCCGGTTCCAAAGATGCTGTGCGAGAAGGACCTTCGTGACGTCACGGTCATGTGACCACGACGTCACCGCAGGTCCTGGTCGCATAGCAATCCTGAGACCGGACGGCCACGTGCAGCGCTGAGAGGTGAGTATAGCTTATTTTTTATTTTTAATTCTTTTTTTTACCCACAAATATGGTTCCCGGGGCCTGGAGGAGAGTCTCCTCTCCTCCACCCCGGGTACCACCCGCACATTATCCGCTTACTTCCCGCATGGTGGGCACAGCCCCATGCGGGAAGTAAGCGGCTCAATGCATTCCTATGGGTGCAGAATCGCTGCGATTCTGCACAAAGAAGTGACATGCTGCGGGTTGTAAACTGCTGCATTCCCGCGCGGTTTTTCCCGCAGCATGTGCACAGTGGTTTGCGGTTTCCATAGGGTTTACAGGTTACTGTAAACGCTATGGAAACTGCTGTGGACGCGCAGCTGCAAAATCGCCGCGATTCCGCGGTAAAAACCGCAAAGTGTGAACATGGCCTGATAGTCCTACCGAATAGACTGTTAGAATTTGTATTATGGCAAGAAAAAAGCAGCTTAGTAAAGGAAAAAAGAGTGGGCATCATTACTTTAAGAAATGAAGGTCAGTCAGTCCGAAAAATTGGGAAAACTTTGAAAATGTCCCCAAGTGCAGTGGCAAAAACCATCAAGTGCTACAAAGAAACTGGCTCACATGAGGACCGCCCCAGGAAAGGAAGACCAAGAGTCGCCTCTGTGTTTGGACACAGAAAAATCTTTAAATGAGAAGGTGTGTCCAAACTTTTGGTCTGTACCGTATGTGTAGTCGTATTACAGGTATATACTGGCATTATATGCGTGTACTGCTATTATGTGTATACTGATAATACTGTATATGTATTGGTATTACAGGTGTGTAACGATAATAAATATATATATATGTGTAATACAGGTGTATCCTGGTATTATGTGTGGTGGTATTACAGGTGTGTGCTGATAAAATATATTTGTGTTGGTATTACATGTATTTATTGGTATGGTATTTTATGTACTGGTATTATACGTGTGCACTGGTATTATATGTATTGTTGTTAGAAGTGTGTATTGGTATTATATGGTATGTACTGGTAGTATATGCATGTACTGGTATTACATGTGTGTGCTGATATTATATGTGTGTACTGGTATTACATGTACTGGTATTATGTGTGTGCTGCTATTACATGTATATACTCATATTACATGTGTGCGCTGATATATTTGTGTACTGGTATTACATGTATTTGCTGGCATTACATGTATGTACCGTACTTATTCTACAAGTGTGCTGGTATTACATACATAATATGTGTACAGATATTACAGGTATGTACTGGTATTACATATGTATGATATTTATACACATATATGTATGATATTTATTGTGGGACACTGCTCTCCCTACAGTAATGATGCTCGGCATGGTGACCCGCTGTATCATACACCTTCATAAGCACAGGCTGGTTTATGTAGGATTTACCGGTTTTAGGATTAGGATTGAGGTTTGCCTGTAAACTTTGACTCAGTGGGGTCATGCCCCCGTAGGGTTAAGCTATAGAAGCCGTCATTCTTAGCATTAGACGGTTCAATTAATTTTTGGCATTTTAAGTCTGCCTGTCTCCAGATGAAGAAAATTACATCTGGCCAAGAATGGGTCCCAGGTGTCTCTAGTTTCTACAATGCTGGTACTTTCCTTTTAGGAATCATTCCAGTCCATGTCATCCTCTGCTTTTCTAGAGGATCCCATTGGAAACTAAAAAGTCTAGTATGTACAGGTCCTTCTCAAAAAATTAGCATATAGTGTTAAATTTCATTATTTACCATAATGTAATGATTACAATTAAACTTTCATATATTATAGATTCATTATCCACCAACTGAAATTTGTCAGGTCTTTTATTGTTTTAATACTGATGATTTTGGAATACAACTCCTGATAACCCAAAAAACCTGTCTCAATAAATTAGCATATTTCACCCATCCAATCAAATAAAAGTGTTTTTTAATAACAAACAAAAAAACCATCAAATAATAATGTTCAGTTATGCACTCAATACTTGGTCGGGAATCCTTTGAAGAAATGACTGCTTCAATGCGGCGTGGCATGGAGGCAATCAGCCTGTGACACTGCTGAGATGTTATGGAGGCCCAGGATGCTTCAATAGCGGCCTTAAGCTCATCCAGAGTGTTGGGTCTTGCGTCTCTCAACTTTCTCTTCACAATATCCCACAGATTCTCTATGGGGTTCAGGTCAGGAGAGTTGGCAGGCCAATTGAGCACAGTAATACCATGGTCAGTAAACCATTTACCAGTGGTTTTGGCACTGTGAGCAGGTGCCAGGTCGTGCTGAAAAATGAAATCTTCATCTCCATAAAGCATTTCAGCCGATGGAAGCATGAAGTGCTCCAAAATCTCCTGATAGCTAGCTGCATTGACCCTGCCCTTGATGAAACACAGTGGACCAACACCAGCAGCTGACATGGCACCCCACACCATCACTGACTGTGGGTACTTGACACTGGACTTCAGGCATTTTGGCATTTCCTTCTCCCCAGTCTTCCTCCAGACTCTGGCACCTTGATTTCCGAATGACATGCAAAATTTGCTTTCATCAGAAAAAAGTACTTGGGACCACTTAGCAACAGTCCAGTGCTGCTTCTCTGTAGCTCAAAAGTGGCTTTACCTGGGGAATGCGGCACCTGTAGCCCATTTCCTGCACACGCCTGTGCACGGTGGCTCTGGATGTTTCCACACCAGACTCAGTCCACTGCTTCCTCAGGTTCCCCAAGGTCTGGAATCGGTCCTTCTCCACAATCTTCCTCAGGGTCCGGTCTCCTCTTCTCGTTGTACAGCGTTTTCTGCCACATTGTTTCCTTCCAACAGACTTACCATTGAGGTGCCTTGATACAGCACTCTGGGAACAGCCTATTTGTTGAGAAATTTCTTTCTGGGTCTTACCCTCTTGCTTGAGGGTGTCAATGATGGCCTTCTTGACATCTGTCAGGTCGCTAGTCTTACCCATGATGGGGGTTTTGAGTAATGAACCAGGCAGGGAGTTTATAAAAGCCTCAGGTATCTTTTGCATGTGTTTAGAGTTAATTAGTTGATTCAGAAGATTAGGGTAATAGGTCGTTTAGAGAACCTTTTCTTGATATGCTAATTTATTGAGACAGGTTTTTTGGGTTATCAGGAGTTGTATGCCAAAATCATCAGTATTAAAACAATAAAAGACCTGACAAATTTCAGTTGGTGGATAATGAATCTATAATATATGAAAGTTTAATTGTAATCATTACATTATGGTAAATAATGAAATTTAACACTATATGCTAATTTTTTGAGAAGGACCTGTATTAGCTATGTGGGCTTTGTCCATACAAGGGCTAAGAATCAGAATTTAAAAGGGTTCTCTAGTTTAGAAAACCCATTTTCATATGTTCAGGATCTTTATCTCATAGAGACTACAATAAGCTTCCTTTGCTCTGGAGAGCCTCTCCTGCATATGGTGGCGCTGCAGGGAACTTGGGCAACCAATTCTTAAGTCCAAATCTCCCAATTAAAATAATGAAAATAAATGAATAAGAATAGCTTATACTCATTTCCCACATTCTCACTGTTCCCGCAACATTGGCACCAGGTTCAAGTTTCCTGATACCCATGAGCTGCAGCCCTCATGTGACATTAGGATTAGTGGTCACTGATTGGCTACTGCTCGTCAATACTCCGTCAATGCGGGCATCCTTAATGATAAAATAGTAAGGTCCTCACGTGACGTAACAATGTTATAGGAACACTAGGAGACCAGCCGCTGACATAGCTGTAATAGTTCCAATGTAGGACAGGAATATAAACTTTTGCTATTTTACTTTAGAGTCTCAGGCATTTAGGAAGAGGTTGTCCAAGGAGTGGACAACTCCATTAAAGTCAGCTTTTTGACAAGGGTTAAGAACCCCTTTTGCATATAACAGAGAGCTACCAACTTAAAGGGAACCTGTCAAGTCCGATAGCGCTACATATCTGCAGATATAGGGTTAATCAGCAGGTTAGCAGTATTATGAAGGTGCGTGGTCGCTGTGCTGAAAGTGTGGCACCTGGGAGAAATTGAACTTTGTTCCTCCCAGTAGCCACCGGCTTTTAGTTGTACAGACGTGCAGGGAGCACTTAGTCTTTTTTCCTTCCCATTGCCAATTAAGATTGGGGTGTAAATATCTAATTATTGGGATTTGGGGACATTTATAAATTCATGAGGTGATAGCGTGTTAGGCCTCGGCTTTGCTTGTAGAACCCGCTGTATAAATATGACGACTGTAATCGGATTAATTGATTTGGGTGATTTCTGTTTGTATGGACTCCCTTATATTAATCTCTACATAAGATCATTAGCTGAGTAGAAAGTAAATGTTCACGCTTACATATCTTCCATTCTCAGATGACAGATGTGAGGATGGCAAAAGTTGTCATCAGTCGAATTAATTTTTCTATTTGCCACCCCATTCACTTCAGTTGTTGAACAGATTTCTGCACGTCACCTTTCCATTGAAGTCAGGGTTAGAGCCTTGTGGATTCGCACTGCAAACAGACAATCGAGCAACGTTGCTGCATATTAATATCCATTTAGATGACATTGACAATGACTGATGATTGAGCAAACAGAACCTTTCCAGAAATGCACCTAAATAGCAGGTGCCCAAATCCTTGTACGCTGTCACATAGACTAAGTATCAGACATATCGTCTGTATTTAGGGTGGATTCTATGGTACTTACCAGGCCAGGACTACACATTGACCTCTGTCGCTGTAATGGTTGATGCTTAGTGGCATGTGATGTCATAATCTATACTGTTTTAACGGGAACCTGTTTAGAAATCCTGTTCAATCTATGGGTAACATGTAATAGAGAAGGGGGAGCTGAGCAGAATGATGTATAGGTTTGTGGGAAAAGATTCAGTATCCCTTGTGTCTTATTCGCAGACATCACAGTTCATTCTGGGTTCAGATAAGCGGTTGATCCTAATCGATGACTGACAACCTTCCCTCTATTACTGTCAATCACTAATTAGGACCACCCTTTTAACTATTTGCCTAGAATGAGCATGAATTTTCATGAGACCTGACGCTAGATTTATTCTGCCAAAACTATAAGCAGCATGATTTAGAGCCTAGGTGTGTGATTACAACCAGTTATGACTTTTGACACTTAAGAGAAACCATAGTTTGAAAAGCCGGCCGAAAACTATAGGGAGAGACCTGACCAGTCCGTCAACACCCCCAAATGGCTTTTTTACCACTGCTCTAGCTGATTGACAGGTCGTTACTTATACACTCACTTGGGAGAGATCTGTCAATCACCTAGATTGGGGGGCCGCACCGCACTACTCTGGTCTCTCACTGTGGGCACCAGCCAGCTTTGCAAATTCCAAAGTGTTTCATGGAAAGACCTACCAGACTGCAATCGCACAACCAGGCTCTGGTTCATACTGCCCGTGCTTCGTGACAGATTCCCTTTAATTAATAAATAAAATAAAGGTCTTGTCAACATCTCCTCTTCTGTAAGATGCAGATCAGACTTCATGTTCAATGTGAAGGGTTCCCTTTAAGCTATAATGTTTAATAGTTATTTTTGTTTCCTACTAGTTTTTGTGTGCTGCACCATACAATATACTTTTCTATGTTTATAAATGAAAAATATGACTTTTTTTGAAGAAAGAAAACAGCTCTGCATTTGTCACAGTCACTGAGCATATTATTAGCAAAGCCCATTTTACTGCAGAAGGAAATTCATAGGTGAACTGTTTTCAGTGACAAATGAGTCTAATCCTCCACTGCATATACAACATTCTCAGCCTATGTACCTAAACCATAATGCAAATCTGAAAGACTACAACCTAGCCCATCAAGATAACTACTTAAAGGGGTTATTCACCTTTTTTTCATAACTGGTCGAAAGCAGGGGATTGCTATAAAATTAATAAATATTTATTCTCCTATCCAGAACAGTTCCAGGTTCACAGCCTCAGTGAGCTCTGCCAGGGCCAGAAGGTTAGAAGTGATAACATGCCATCCTTACAGTCACCTGTCCAGTGAAGCCAATGATTGGTTGCAGGGTCAGGAGACTAACACACTGGATTTAGTAATGGAGACCAATAGAGCGACTGGAGTTTAGAGAGAAGAATTACACTGTACATAAATTGCTATTAAAAAATAGTTACATTAAGAAAAATAATATCTTCAGTGAAAAATAAATACTTTAAAGGGACACTGTCACCTGAATTTGGAGGGAACAATCCTTCAGCCATGGAGGCGGAGTTTTTGGGTGTTTGATTCACCCTTTCCTTACCCGCTGGCTGCATGCTGGCTGCAATATTGGATTGAAGTTCATTCTCTGTCCTCCATAGTACACGCCTGGGCAAGGCAAGATTGCACCTTGTGCAGGCATGTACTACGGAGGACAGAGAATGAACTTCAATCCAGTATTGCAGCCAGCGGGTAAGGAAAGGGTGAATCAAACACCCAAAATCCCCGCCTCCATGGCTGAAGATTGTTCCCTCCAAATTCAGGTGACAGTGTCCCTTTAATGTTCATAGATTATCATTTACACCTTTTTTCTCATTCTATAATAGGAAGTTTCTATCATTGTCTGCCATCTTATAGATACAATGGCGCTGCTTACCAGTCTCTGGCCACTGTCTGTTAGTTTGCCAGTATTATGTTTCCCTCTCCATTCCCCTTAAAATGCTGCAGGAAAGAGGGAAAATGTCTATGGAGAGAATCTGCACATGAGACACAGCATATTTACACGAGGAATTGGCATGTTGTGGATTTTTAAAACGCCCTTCAAGTCAGTTTACGCAGCATAAATAGAAAAGGAAGATTTCTACAAATCTATTAATCATGGGAATTTAACCCCTTAATCCCATATGGCGTACTATCCCGTCAAGGAGACCTGGGACTCCCAGTGACGGGATAGTACGTCATATGCGATCGGCCGCGCTCACGGGGGAAGCGCGGCCGATCGCGGCCGGGTGTCAGCTGCCTATCGCAGCTGACATCCGGCACTATGTGCCAGGAGCGGTCACAGACCGCTCCCGGCACATTAACCCCCGGCACACCGCGATCAAAGATGATCGCGGTGTGCCGGCGGTGCAGGTAAGCATCGCGCAGGGAGGTGGCTTCCTGCGTGCTTCCCTGAGACGATCGGTACACGGTGATGTACTCACCGTGTACCGAGCGTCTTCTCCCTGCAGTCCCCGGATCCAAAATGGCCGCGGGGCTGCATCCGGGTCCTGCAGGGAGCACTTCCGGGTCAGGATCAGGCTGCAGCTGCAGCTCTAATCCTGCCCGGCTGTATGTCAGATCACCGATCTGATAGAGTGCTGTGCACACTGTCAGATCAGTGATCTGTGATGTCCCCCCCTGGGACAAAGTGAAAAAGTAAAAAAAAAAATTTCCACACGTGTAAAAAAAAAATAAAAAAAAAAAATTCCTAAATAAAGAAGAAAAAAAAAAATATTATTCCCATAAATACATTTCTTTATCTAAAAAAAAAAACAAAAAACAAAACAATAAAAGTACACATATTTAGTATCGCCGCGTCCGTAACGACCCAAACTATAAAACTGGCCCACTAGTTAACCCCTTCAGTGAACACCATAAGAAAAAAAAAAGAGAGCCAAAAAAACAACGCTTTATTATCATAACGCTGAACAAAAAGTGGAATAACAGGCAATCAAAAAGACGGATATAAATAACCATGGTACCTATGAAAACGTCATCTTGTCCCGCAAAAAACGAGCCGCCATATAGCATCATAACCAAAAAAATAAAAAAGTTATAGTCCTCAGAATAAAGCGATGCCAAAATAATTATTTTTTCTATAAAATAGCTTTTATCGTATAAAAGCGCCAAAACATAAAAAAAATTATATAAATGAGGTGTCGCTGTAATCGTACTGACCCGAAGAATAAAACTGCTTCATCAATTTTACCAAACGTGGAACGGTATAAACGCCTCCCCCAAAAGAAATTCATGAATAGCTGGTTTTTGGTCATTCTGCCTCACAAAAAATCGGAATAAAAAGCGATCAAAAACTGTCACGTGTCCGAAAATGTTACCAATAAAAACGTCAACTCGTCCCGCAAAAAACAAGACCTCACATGACTCTGTGGACCAAAATATGGAATAATTATAGGTCTCAAAATGTGGAGACGCAAAAACTTTTTTGCTATAAAAAGCGTCTTTTAGTGTGTGACAGCTGCCAATCATAAAAATCCGATATAAAAAACGCTATAAAAGTAAATCAAACCCCCCTTCATCACCCCCTTAGTTAGGCTAGGTTCACATTGCGTTAATGGGTTAATGCTAACGGACAGCGTTGCACGGCGAAAATGTCACAATTAACGCCGTGCAACGGGTCCGTTAGCACACCCATTGACAGCAATGTGATTTTCGGGTGTAGCGCATCGCTAGAGCGAGCCATTTTCGGCTCGCACTAGCAAGGTGCCGTTCTTTTGTGGCGCGCCTCGGACGCTGCTTGCGAGGTCCGATCCCCGATCTTCCAGAGCGGGGACGTTAACGCGACCACTAAACGCGACACCTAAAAAGACATTGCGTTAGCGCAACGCAATGTGAACCTAGCCTTAGGGAAAAATAATAAAATTTAAAAAAAATTATTTATTTCCATTTTCCCATTAGGGCTAGGGTTAGGGCTAGGATTACATTTACGGTTGGGATTAGAATTAGGGGTGTGTCAGGGTTAGGTGTGTGGTTAGGGTTACAGTTGGGATTAGGGTTAGCGGTGCGTTTGAATTAGGGTTTCAGTTATAATTTGGGGGTTTCCACTGTTTAGGCACATCAGGGGCTCTCCAAACGCGACATGGCGTCCGATCTCAATTCCAGCCAATTCTGCATTGAAAAAGTAAAACAGTGCTCCTTCACTTCCGAGCTCTCCCGTGCGCCCAAGCAGGGATTTACCCCAACATATGGGGTATCAGCGTACTCGAGACTAATTGGACAACAACTTTTTGGGTCCAAGTTCTCTTGTTATCCTTGGGAAAATAAAAATTTGGGGGGCTAAAAATCATTTTTGTGGGAAAAAAAAAGGATTTTTTTATTTTCATGGCTCTGCGTTGTAAACTGTAGTGAAACACTTGGGGGTTCAAAGTTTTCACAACACATCTAGATAAGTTCTTTGGGAGGTCTAGTTTCCAATATGAGGTCACTTGTGGGGGGGTTTGTACTGTTTGGGTACATCAGGGGCTCTGCAAATGCAACGTGACGCCTGCAGACCAATCCATCTAAGTCTGCATTCCAAATGGCGCTCCTTCCCTTCCGAGCTCTGCCATGCGCCCAAACAGTGGTTCCCCCCCACATATTGGGTATCCGCGTACTCAGGACAAATTGGACAACAACTTTTGGGGTCCAATTTATTCTGTTACCCTTGTGAAAATACAAAACTGGGGGCTAAAAAATAATTTTTGTGAAAAAAAAATTATTTTCACGGCTCTGCGTTATAAACTGTAGTGAAACACTTGGGGGTTCAAAGCTCTCAAAACACATCTAGATAAGTTCCTTAGGGGGTCTAGTTTCCAAAATGGTGTTACTTGTGGGGGGTTCTAATGTTTAGGCACATCAGGGGCTCTCCAAACCAACATGGCGTCCCATCTTAATTCCAGTCAATTTTGCATTGAAAAGTCAAATGGCGCTCCTTCCCTTCCGAGCTCTGCTATGCGCCCAAAAAGTGGTTTACCCCCACATATGGGGTATCATCGCACTCAGGACAAATTGCACAACAACTTTTGTGGTCTAATTTCTTCTCTTACCCTTGGGAAAATAAAAAATTTGGGGGCGAAAAGATCATTTTTGTGAAAAAATAAGATTTTTTTATTTTTACGGCTCTGCATTATAAACTTCTGTGAAGCACTTGTTGGGTCAAAGTGCTCACCACACATCTAGATAAGTTCCTTAAGGGGTCTACTTTCCAAAATGGTGTCACTTGTGAGGGGTTCCAATGTTTAGGCACATCAGGGGCTCTCCAAACGCAACATGGCGTCCCATCTCAATTCCAGTCAGTTTTGCATTGAAAAGTCAAATGGCGCTCCTTTCCTTCCGAGCTCTGCCATGCGCCCAAACAGTGGTTTACCCCCACATATGGGGTATCGTCGCACTCAGGACAAATTGCACAACAACTTTTGTGGTCTAATTTCTTCTCTTACCCTTGGGAAAATAAAAAATTGGGGGCGAAAAGATCATTTTTGTGAAAAAATATGATTTTTTATTTTTACGGCTCTGCATTATAAACTTCTGTGAAGCAATTGGTGGGTCAAAGTATTCACCACACATCTAGATAAGTTCCTTAGGGTGTCTACTTTCCAAAATGGTGTCACTTGTGGGGGGTTTCAATGTTTAGGCACATCAGTGGCTCTCCAAACGCAACATGGCGTCCCATCTCAATTCCTGTCAATTTTGCATTGAAAAGTCAAATGGCGCTCCTTTCCTTCCGAGCTCTGCCATGCGCCCAAACAGTGGTTTACCCCCACATATGGGGTATCAGCGTACTCAGGACAGATTGTACAACAACGTTTGGCATCCATTTTATCCTGTTACCCTTGGTAAAATAAAACAAATTGGAGCTGAAATAAATTTTGTGTGAAAAAAAAGTTAAATATTCATTTTTATTTAAACATTCCAAAAATTCTTGTGAAACCCCTGAAGGGTTAATAAACTTCTTGAATGTGGTTTTGAGCACCTTGAGGGGTGCAGTTTTTAGAATGGTGTCACACTTGGGTATTTTCTAGCATATAGACCCCTCAAAATGACTTCAAATGAGATGTGGTCCCTAAAAAAAAAATGGTGTTGTAAAAATGAGAAATTGCTGGTCAACTTTTAACCCTTAACTCCCTAACAAAAAAAATTTTTGGTTCCAAAATTGTGCTGATGTAAAGTAGACATGTGGGAAATGTTACTTATTAAGTATTTTGTGTGACATATCTCTGTGATTTAAGGGCATAAAAATTTAAAGTTGGAAAATTGCGAAATTTTCCAAATTTTCGCCAAATTTCCGTTTTTTTCACAAATAAACGCAAGTTATATCGAATAAATGTTACCACTACCATGAAGTACAATATGTCACGAGAAAACAATGTCAGAATCACCGGGATCCGTTAAAGCGTTCCAGAGTTATAACCTCATAAAGGGACAGTGGTCAGAATTGTAAAAATTGGCCCGGTCATTAACGTGCAAACCACCCTCGGGGCTTAAGGGGTTAACGATAGGATAAAGTTTCCTGAACCAACAAGTTTGGGGCTATCTGACTATTCAACATGTTGATTGTTCCTAGACAGCAGATGTTACCATCTCGTTTTTATCTTTTGTCACCCTTTCCCTGCTGGGGTTGTCGCTCATACAACCTTGCAGTGTGGCAACTCACTAAAACCAATACTGGATCTCCACTCCTCATCTTCAGTTAGTATAAATGAGGAGATGCGTGACTGCAAGAGAGCTGAAAATCTGCAGGGACAGGTGAGAGATCATACAGCGGGGGAATAAGTATTTGATCCGTTACTAATTTTGTAAGTTTGCCCACTGACAAAGACATGAACAGTCTATAATTTTAAGGGTAGTTTAATTTTAACATTGAGAGATAGAATATAAAAAAAAAAATCCAGAAAATCACATTGTATAAATTATATACAGTGGTGTTCAAAAGTCCTGCATAGGATAAATTGATTGATTTTTCAAGTTTTAAACGTTTTCTGTCGAATATTTTCGATGCTAATATGACATATTATATATCGTTTTGTTCAGAATACAATTTTGCATTCTTTCCCTGTAATATTTTTAGCTTTTGAAGCAGTTTTGCCTGAAATTATTGCAACAATATGGGAATTGAAAGCAGAACTAAACATTGTACAGCTTCAGATCCAAAATTAGCCAATCACAGATGAGGTTCTTGTGACCATCATAACCGGGATATGGCAGCCAATCACATTGCATTACATTGCATCACATCTGCTGCTTTGTTTTTGTTTTATCTGTTGGTCTATCTAGTGAATCATACTGTAGAGTTTTATGATGGGAGCCTTCAGATTTTTGCCAGCGGAGGATCGTGTGCGAGTTGTAGTGCTACATGAAGAGGGTTATACTGGCCCCCAGATCGCAAGGAAGGTCGGCTGTAATCAGAGTACAGTCGTAAGAATTTTGCAGAAACATAAGCAGCTTGGAATCACCCAGGACAGGCCCAGATCTGGTCGGCCCAGAAAGTCAACTAAAAGGGAGGATAGAGTACTGATAAGAACATCCCTTGCCAATCGAAAGCTCACCTCTCCTCAGCTTCTGCGAGAATGGCAAGAAAAGTGCAATATTGAGGTAGCAACATCAACTGTTAGGAAGAGATGTTTGGAGGCAGGACTGAGAGGGTGCAAGGCCCGAAAGAAGCCATTGATGACAGCCATACAAAGACAAAGGCGAAAACTGTGGGCATTGAAATAGTTAAAATGGAGGAAGGAGGAGTGGGGAAAAAGTGCTATTTAGTGATGAAAGCACTTTTTGCATTTTAGGAAATGATGGTAAGTCTTATGTGAGAAGGTTCCCACATGAAGAGTACAAGCCAGAGTGTTTGAGCTCCTCTGTGAAACATCCGATGAAAGTAATGGTCTGGGGCTGTATGGCAGCCAATGGTGTTGGAAGGCTTCATATTGTGGAGGGTATGGTTAATGCAAAAAAATACATAGACATCCTTAATAAGAAAATGCTGCCTTCTGCTCAACACTCTGAATTAAATAAAAAATAATAAATCTTAAAAAGTAAAATTTAAGTCTGTGTGAACTTGCATTGGAAGTTAGTGAACTTAGAAACCTGTTCACCATTCTACACACTGTACTAGTGTAGGTATGGTTATGCTGTAAAAAAATTATCAAAAATGCACATACCATAACAATTTATACACTTGGGACATTCAAAAATGAGTATGGCATACAATGAGGGATTACAAAAACATATCTGTTCCACCAGTTTCACTGTAGAGATGCAGAAGTATGAAACATATAGATTTCTTCACGCCTATGCAGGACTTTTGAACACCACTGTACATTTATTTGCATTTTGCAGTGACAAATAAGTATTTAATCGCCTACCAAGCATTAAGAGTTCTGGCTCCTACAGACGAGATAGATGCTCCTAATCAACTCGTTACCTACATTAACCCCTTTCTGACATCGGACGTACTATCCCGTCGAGGTGGGGTGGGCCCCTATGACCACCGACGGGATAGTACGTCCAGCGCGATCGGCGGCGCTCACGGGGGGAGCGCGGCCGATCACGGCCGGGTGTCAGCTGCCTATTCGCAGCTGACATCCGGCACTATGTGCCAGGAGCGGTCACGGACCGCTCCCGGCACATTAACCCCTGGCACACCGCGATCAAACATGATCGCGATGTGCCGGCGGTGCAGGGAAGCATCGCGCAGGGAGGGGGCTCCCTGCGGGCTTCCCTGAGCCCCCCGCAGCAACGCGATGTGATCGCGTTGCTGCGAGGGTCTTACCTCCCTCCCTGCCTGCTCCAGCCCCGGATCCAAGATGGCCGCGGATCCGGGTCCTGCAGGGAGGGAGGTGGCTTCACAGAGCCTGCTCAGAGCAGGCACTGTGAAGCCTGCAGTGCTGTAAGTAAGATCAGTGATCTGACAGAGTGCTGTGCAAACTGCCAGATCATTGATCTGTGATGTCCCCCCATGGGGCAAAGTAAAAAAAAATTATTCAGTCGCCATGACAGCACAACGAGAGAGAGGGGATCCGCCCTTCAGGGACAGGAAACCTCAGACATAAAAAGGGCGGCACCTCACTCCCCCGCCAGTTGGTTTCCTGTCCCTGACAGTGGAACCTCTTCAGACAGGCCCCGAGAAGAGGGTCGAAGAAAAGAATTTATCCCACGCCTGACAGGCCGATGCAGGTAGCGGGGTCCCCCTACCTCGGCCTGGTCAGGTAGATGGAAGCACCACACGGCAGGGGCACTGTTGGTGTAGGTGTCGGCAGGAGGAAGTGGCCCGAGGCAATAAGGGCCTTGCTTCTACGACAGCTGCTTTTTACCTGGGGGTCTCCAGGGTGCCGCTTCTGCTGGGGCCTCCGGGGTCGGTCCGCCGCTTGGGCTGGGGTCTGCGGTGGCTGGAGAGAGCTGCCGTCCTTGTCCGGCGCGTCTGCTCTCAGCGCCGCAGCGGCGTCCGGAAGAGGCGTGTCCGGATGACGTCGCGAGCGGCGCGGGGCGATGACGCGGCCACGCATGCGCGGTAGCGACCTCTCCTAGCTAATGGCTGCGCCCGGCGTTTGGGGAGGGATTTTTTGGCCACGGGGGTCCAGCGCTTTAAGCGGGCGCCTAGCGGTCACGACCCTACCAGTGCAGTACCGGTCGTCGGCAAGTGATTTCCCTGCTGACCCCCATCCGGGGGTGGTACCCAGGGGGAGGAATTTAAACGGCGTACTGAAGCCTCAGCATGTTCCTGTCCACCATTTCCGGTATGGAGTCTCTGGAAGGAACACCGCAGCTGGGCGGTGAGCAGCAGCAGTCACCTGAACAGCCTTTGAGCAGCTCCCAGCGGCGTTCTAGTGGCAGTAGTCGCGCTGGTAGAGCTAAAGAGGCTCAGAAATCAACTAAGTCCTCAGGCCGTAAGGAATCTCCGGCTAAGAAGGACCCCCCGATCACGGTACCATTCGCTGCAGGGATGGGTAAGTGAGCTTCGTGAAAGTACGTTTTCTGATAGCTGTCCCTCCTTGTATTCCCTCTCTCCTTATTAGGGGAGGAAATCTGTGTCCAAATCCAAACATAGGGAGTGTGCCATCTGTACGGAGCCGCTTCCAGATGGACATAAAAAGAAATTGTGCAGCATCTGCATTCAACGGTTAATTGAGGACGAGGCCCCTGACCTTACGTCTACTCTTAGGGATTTGGTTAGACAGGAGGTCAGAGATTCCATGAGGTCTCAGAAGACAGTTTCAAAAAAGAGGAAGGAGATATTATCCCCAGCCTCAGATGTGGATTCAGACACGGGTGGTGTGAGCTCGGATTCTCATCCGTCATCATCATCAGAGGACGTGGAATCTAGTCGAACCTGTCTATCACTGGATAGGATTAACCGCTTAGTCAAAGCTGTCAACAACACTATGGGCATTGAGGAGACCCAGGCGGAATGTTCCATCCAGGACATAATGTTTAAAGGCATAGATCGCAAATCCAGAAGAGTTTTTCCGGTAGTTGATAAAGTTAAGTCACTGATTACGAGAGAATGGAAGAAACCCGAAAGGAAGGGGTCACTCCCACCAGCATTCAAAAGAAGGTATCCCTTTGAGGAAGAGGCTTCTTCCTCCTGGGACAAGGTCCCGAAACTGGATGCGGCGGTGGCCAAAGCATGTAAAAAAACGTCTCTCCCATTCGAGGATCTGGGAAACCTAAAGGACCCGCTTGATAGGAAAGCTGAGGTATTCCTTAAAGGAGCTTGGGAAACGTCAGCAGGTTCCCTGAGGCCGGCGATTGCGGCCACCTGCACTGCCCGGTCGTTGATGGTATGGCTGGGTCATCTAGAAAACCAACTCAAGGATAAGGTTCCTAGGAGCGAAATCCTGTCATCTATGTCTATGATTCAGGATGCAGCAGCCTTCCTTTCGGATGCGTCAGCCGATTCCGTTAGGCTAGCCGCAAGGTCCTCAGCACTGTCTAATGCAGCCCGTAGAGCTCTTTGGATAAAATGCTGGCCAGGAGACTTACAGGCCAGATCGAAACTATGGGGCATCCCCTGTGAGGGGGTTCATTTGTTTGGCCCAGTGCTGGATGAGCTTCTAGAAAAAGCGGGTGACAGTAAAAAACGATTCCCTCTTCTAACAAGACCCTTCTATAGACGGGACTACAACAGAGAAGGGCCGTATCGCCGAAGATCGGACAGAGATTCAAATAGAGAATCGACCAGATATAACTCTTACAGAAGAAGAGGTAGAGGTTACATGTTTAACTCTTCTAGAGACTCTAAAAAGCCTCAATGACTGGCGGCCCAGGTGGGCGGTAGGCTGTTGGCCTTCTACCCAGCCTGGTTGAAAATCACCAATAGTCCATGGATACTCAGTATCATTAAAGAGGGGTTAAAGTTCCAGTTCCACCATACCCCCCAGGACAAATTTAAATTAACTCCTATCCGTTCTTCTCCCGCAGAACAGTTGGCGTTGGAGTCAGAGGTTCGAGATCTCCAAAAAAAGGGGGTTCTCGTTAAAGTACCTACGGAGGAACAAGGTACGGGGTTTTACTCCCCTTTATTCCTGGTAAAGAAGCCAGATGGGTCATATCGTACCATCATCAATCTAAAGGGCCTGAATGTATTCCTGCTGATCCCATCCTTTAAAATGGAATCTGTGAAGTCGGCAATAAAGCTTCTTTTTCACAATTGCTTCATGGTTGTCTTAGATCTGAAAGACGCCTATTACCATGTCCCGATACATGCAACTCATCAGCACTTTCTCAGGGTGGCGGTTTCTCTTGCCGGCACAGTAGAGCACTTTCAATATCGGGCACTCCCCTTTGGTGTTGCAGTCGCACCTCGGGTGTTCACTAAGATTATGGTGGAGGTTATGGCACACCTTCATGAGCAAAACATGTTAATAATTCCCTACCTGGATGATTTATTGATCGTTGGGCGTTCAGAGGTACACTGTAAAGAACAGTTGGAGAAGGTGATGGCAGCATTGCACAACTTAGGATGGATTATCAATCTCAAAAAATCGCGTCTTCAGCCCTCAACATCACAGCAGTTTTTGGGTCTTACTGTGGATTCGAGTCAGCAGGAATGTCGCCTGCCAGACTCAAAAGTTGATACTATTCATCGGCTGGCCTCCAGAGCAATTAATAATCCCGTAGTCTCCTTAAGAAGTGCTATGTCACTCTTAGGTTCACTTACTTCTTGTTTTCCGGCGGTGATGTGTGCACAGTTTCACTCCAGGTCTCTGCAATGGGATGTTCTGCATAATTTTCGGCGGCTGGGCGCTAACCTTGATAAAAATTTTTCCCTATCTGTAGAGGCCACGGGTTCTCTAAGTTGGTGGATGCACATCCCTAATCTGCGTAGAGGTGTACCTTGGACAAATCAGATAACACGAGTGATAACTACTGATGCTAGCCCCACGGGTTGGGGGGCACACTGGGAAGACAATTGCATTCAGGGTCTGTGGTCCCAATCTGAGCGGGACACGTCCTCCAATCTGAAGGAATTGATGGCGGTAGAACGCGCCTTGGATAGGTTCCTTGTACCTTTGCAGGGTAGACATGTTAGACTACTCTCTGACAACCAGGTGACCGTTGCTTATGTGAACCACCAGGGAGGTACACGGTCTAGGTCATTAATGAACGTTACAAATCGTATTTTTCAGATGGCCGAAAATCACCTGCTCTCCCTTACGGCCCTTAATATAAAGGGAAATCTAAATACCATGGCCGATTATTTAAGCCGCAACGAGCTCAAACAAGGGGACTGGTCTCTAAAACCGGCTGTCTTCAATCAGATCGTGCGGTTGTGGGGATGTCCAGAGATAGATCTGTTTGCCAGTCGGGGAAACAAGAAACTTCATCAATTCTGTTCCCTAGATCCAAGGGACAACCCGTATGCAATCGACGCTCTTCTGATCTCCTGGAACTTCAGTCTCGCCTATGCTTTTCCCCCTCTGAATCTGATTCCTATAGTCCTGAGGAAAATTCGGGAAGACAGGGCCCGAGTGATATTAATAGCTCCGTTTTGGCCCAGAAGGTCATGGTTCCCATGGTTGAGAAGCATGTCCATTTCCCAACCATGGATCCTCCCAGAAATTCCAGACCTCCTCTCCCAGGGTCCAGTCCTACATCCACGAGTAACCAACTTGCACCTGACAGCGTGGAACTTGAGAGGTCACTTCTGAAAGGGAAGGGATTCTCTCAAAATCTTGTAAATACTCTGCTTAAAAGTAGGAAAGCCTCCACGACTAGCATTTATGTTAGGGTATGGAGGAAGTTCCTATCAAGTTCAGGAGCACAAATCGATCAAAAACCTGATATTGCTCAAATCTTAGAATTTTTACAGAAGGGCCTAGAGTTAGGCTTAGCCACCAGCACCCTTAGAGTTCAGGTTTCAGCTCTAGGGGCACTATATAATTCCAACTTAGCCAGTAATCACTGGATAACAAGGTTTTTCAAAGCGGTCACCAGATCCAGGCCGGTTGTTAAACAAAAGATAGTTCCATGGGATCTAAATCTTGTGCTCTCGGCTCTAACACAAGCTCCGTTCGAGCCTATTGACTCTGTTCCAATCAAAATTCTGTCGGTCAAAACAGCCCTCTTAGTTGCCCTTACATCGGCAAGAAGGGTTAGTGATCTTCAGGCATTGTCCAGACAACGTCCATATATGCAATTTATGGAAGATAGAGTGGTGATGAGGCCTGACCCTCTTTATCTTCCAAAGGTTGCGTCAAAATTTCATAGATCCCAGGAGGTGATCCTACCTTCATTTTGTCCTAATCCCTCTAACGATAAGGAGCAGAGATTTCATTGTTTGGACGTACGTAGGTGCCTTCTCAAATACATCTCAGTAACAGACACCTGGAAAAAAGACCACTCCTTATTTTTATCCTACCAGGGGGTTAGGAAGGGACTTAGGGTATCAAAAAATACGCTAGCCAGATGGATTAGGGAGGCGATATCTCTTGCTTATACCGCAGGTGGCGTGGAAATTCCAGAAGGTATAAAGGCTCACTCCACTCGTGCGGTAGCCACATCCTGGGCTGAGAGAGCAGAAGTATCGATTGAGGACATCTGTAAGGCGGCCACATGGTCTTCTCCATCCACCTTTCTTAGACACTATAGATTAGATCTAGGTGGCTCCTCCGACCTCACGTTTGGGAGAAGGGTGCTGGAGGCTATTATCCCTCCCTAGTCACTTTTTCACTTCTCTGAAAGTCTCTCGTTGTGCTGTCATGGCGACTGAATAAATACGTACGCTACTCACCTGGTAGCAGTGTTTTTTCAGGAGCCATGACAGCACCCTTATATTCCCTACCCTCTTTGCTTATGGGTTCAACACTTCCTTTAGGAAATTCCTAAGTTTATTCACTGGGTGAATTGTACCATATATTAATATTGTTTATGTGCTACTAACCTAGAAGGTCCTTTCATACTCTGTAAACCAACTGGCGGGGGAGTGAGGTGCCGCCCTTTTTATGTCTGAGGTTTCCTGTCCCTGAAGGGCGGATCCCCTCTCTCTCGTTGTGCTGTCATGGCTCCTGAAAAAACACTGCTACCAGGTGAGTAGCGTACGTATTTTTCCCAAATGTGTAAAAAAAAAATAAATAAAAAAAAATATTCCTAAATAAAGAAAAAAAATATATATATTATTCCCATAAATACATTTCTTTAGCTAAATAAAAAAACAAAACAATAAAAGTACACATATGTAGTATCGCAGCGTCCGTAACGGCCCGACCTATAAAACTGGCCCACTAGTTAACCCCTTCAGTAAACACCTTAAGGAAAAAAAAAAAAAACCGAGGCAAAAAACAACGCTTTATTATCATACCGCCGAACAAAAAGTGGAATAACACGCGATCAAATAGACGGATATAAATAACCATGGTACCGCTGAAAACGTCATCTTGTCCCGCAAAAAGCGAGCCGCATACAGCATTATCAGCAAAAAAATAAAAAAGTTATAGTCCTGAGAATAAAGCGATGCAAAAATAATTATTTTTTCTATAAAATAGTTTTTATCGTATAAAAGCGCCAAAACATAAAAAAATAATATAAATGAGGTGTCGCTGTAATCGTACTGACCCGAAGAATAAAACTGCTTTATCAATTTTACCAAACGCGGAACGGTATAAACGCCTCCCCCAAAAGAAATTCATGAATAGCTGGTTTTTGGTCATTCTGCCTCACAAAATTTGGAATAAAAAGCGATCAAAAAATGTCACGTGCCCGAAAATGTTACCAATAAAAACATCATCTCGTCCCGCAAAAAACAAGACCTCACATGACTCTGTGGACCAAAATATGGAAAAATTATAGCTCTCAAAATGTGGTAACGCAAAAAATATTTTTTGCAATAAAAAGCGTCTTTCAGTGTGTGACGGCTGCCAATCATAAAAATCTGCTAAAAAACCCGCTATAAAAGAAAATCAAACCCCCCTTCATCACCCCCTTAGTTAGGGAAAAATTAAAAAAATGTATTTATTTCCATTTTCCCAATAGGGTTAGGGTTAGGGCTAGGGTTAGGGCTAGGGTTAGGGCTAGGGTTTGGGCTAGGGTTAGGGCTAGGGTTAGGGCTAGGGTTAGGGCTACAGTTTGGGTTGGGGCTAAAGTTATAGTTAGGGTTTAGATTACATTTACAGTTGGGAATAGGGTTGGGATTAGGGTTAGGGGTGTGTCAGGGTTAGAGGTGTGGTTAGGGTTACTGTTGGGATTAGGGCTAGGGGTGTGTTTGGATTAGGGTTTCAGTTATAATTGGGGGGTTTCCACTGTTTAGGCACATCAGGGGCTCTCCAAACGCGACATGGCGTCCGATCTCAATTCCAGCCAATTCTGCGTTGAAAAAGTAAAACAGTGCTTCTTCCCTTCCGAGCTCTCCCGTGTGCCCAAACAGGGGTTTACCCCAACATATGGGGTATCAGCGTACTCAGGACAAATAGGACAACAACTTTTGGGGTCCAATTTCTCCTGTTACCCTTGGGAAAATACAAAACTGGGGGCTAAAAAATTATTTTTGTGGGAAAAAAAAAGATTTTTTATTTTCACGGCTCTGCGTTATAAACTGTAGTGAAACACTTGGGGGTTCAAAGTTCTCACAACACATCTAGATAAGTTCCTTGGGGGGTCTAGTTTCCAATATGGGGTCACTTGTGGGGGGTTTCTACTGTTTAGGTACATTAGGGGTTCTGCAAATGCAATGTGACGCCTGCAGACCATTCCATCTAAGTCTGCATTCCAAATGGAGATCCTTCCCTTCCGAGCCTTCCCATGCGCCCAAACAGTGGTTCCCCCCCACATATGGGGTATCAGCACACTCAGGACAAATTGGACAACAAATTTTGGGGTCCTATTTCTCCTGTTACCATCGGGAAAATACAAAACTGGGGGCTAAAAAATAATTTTTGTGGGAAAAAATTTTTGTTTTATTTTTACGGCTCTCCATTATAAACTTCTGTGAAGCCCTTGGTGGGTCAAAGCGCTCACCACACATCTAGATAAGTTCCTTAGGGGGTCTACTTTCCAATATGATGTCACTTGTGGGGGGTTTCAATGTTTAGGCACATCAGTGGCTCTCCAAACGCAACATGGCGTCCCATCTCAATTCCTGTCAATTTTGCATTGAAAAGTCAAACGGCGCTCCTTCCCTTCCGAGCTCTCCCATCCGCCCAAACAGTGGTTTACCCCCACATATGGGGTATCAGCGTACTCAGGACAAATTGTACAACAACTTTTGGGGTCCAATTTCTTCTCTTACCCTTGGGAAAATAAAAAATTGGGGGCGAAAAGATAATTTTTGTGAAAAAATATGATTTTTTATTTTTACGGTTCTACATTATAAACTTCTGTGAAGCACTTGGTGGGTCAAAGTGCTCACCACACCTCTAGATAAGTTCCTTAGGGGGTCTACTTTCCAAAATGGTGTCACTTGTGGGGGGTTTCAATGTTTAGGCACATCAGGGGCTCTCCAAACGAAACATGGCGTCCCATCTCAATTCCAGTCAATTTTGCATTGAAAAGTCAAATGGCGCTCCTTCGCTTCCGAGCTCTGCCATGCGCCCAAACAGTGGTTTACCCCCACATGTGGGGTATCGGCGTACTCAGGACAAATTGTACAACAATGTTTGGGGTCCATTTTCTCCTGTTATCCTTGGTAAAATAAAACAAATTGGAGCTGAATTACATTTTTTGTGAAAAAAAGTTAAATGTTCATTTTTATTTAAACATTCAAAAAATTCCTGTGAAGCACCTGAAGGGTTAATAAACTTCTTGAATGTGGTTTTGAGCACCTTGAGGGGTGCCGTTTTTAGAATGGTGTCACACTTGGTTATTTTCTATCATATAGACCCCTCAAAATGACTTCAAATGAGATGTGGTCCCTAAAAAAAAAAAAAAATGGTGTTGTAAAAATGAGAAATTGCTGGCCAACTTTTAACCCTTATAACTCCCTAACAATAAAAAATTTTGGTTCCAAAATTGTGCTGATGTAAAGTAGACATGTGGGAAATGTTACTTATTAAGTATTTTGTGTGACATATCTCTGTGATTTAATTGCATAAAAATTCAAAGTTGGAAAATTGCGAAATTTTCATAATTTTCGCCAAATTTCCGTTTTTTTCCACAAACAAACGCAGGTACTATCAAAGAATTTTTACCATTGTCATGAAGTACAAATATGTCACGAGAAAACAATGTCAGAATCACTGGGATCCGTTGAAGCGTTCCAGAGTTATAACCTCATAAAGGGACAGTGGTCAGAATTGTAAAAATTGGCCCGGTCATTAACGTGCAAACCATCCTTGGGGGTAAAGGGGTTAAAGACAGCGGTCTTGCATAGTCACCTTTATAAATAACTCCTGTCCACAGACTCAATCAGTCAGACTCTAACCCCTACAACATGGGCAAGACCAAAGAGCTTTATAAGGATGTCAGGGAAAAGATCATAGACCTGCACAAAGCTGGAATAGGATACAAAACCATAAGTAAGACGCTGGGTGAGATGGAGACAACTGTTGGTGCAATAGTAAGAAAATGGAAGAAATACAAAGTGACTGTCAATCAACATTGATCTGGGACACCATGCAAAATCTCACCTTGTGGGGTATCCTTGATCATGAGGATGGTGAGAGATCAGCATAAAACTACACGGGGAGAACTTGTTAATGATCTCAAGGCAGCAGGGACACAATCACCAAGAAAACCATTGGTAACTCATTATGCCGTAAACATTTGAAATTCTGCAGTGCCCGCAAGGTCCCTCTTGCTCAAAGAAGGCGCATGTGCAGGCCCATCTGAAGTTTGCCAATGAACACCTGGATGATTCTATAAGCGATTGGAAGAAGGTACTGTGCTCAGATGAGACTAAAATTGAGGTCTTTGGCATTAACTCCACTCGCCGTGTTTGGAGGAAGAGAAATGCTGCCTATGACCCAAAGAATACCATCCCCACTGCCAAGCATGGAGGTGGAACCATTATGTTTTGGGGGTGTTTCTCTGCAAAGGAAGATTGGGATGGAGCCATGTACCTTAATATCCTCAGTGATAACCTCCTTGACTCTGCCAGGACATTAAAAATGGGTTGTAGCTGGGTCTTCCAGCAAGACATTGACCCAAAACATACAGCCAAGACAACAAAGGAGTGGCTCAGAAAGAAGCACATTTAGGTCATGGAGTGGTCTATCCAGTCTCCAGACCTTAACCCCTTCATGACCCAGCCTATTTTGACCTTAAAGACCTTGCCGTTTTTTGCAATTCTGACCAGTGTCCCTTTATGAGGTAATAACTCAGGAACGCTTCAACGGATCCTAGCGGTTCTGAGATTGTTTTTTCGTGACATATTGGGCTTCATGTTAGTGGTAAATTTAGGTCAATAAATTCTGCGTTTATTTGTGATAAAAACGGAAATTTGGCGAAAATTTTGAAAATTTCGCAATTTTCACATTTTGAATTTTTATTCTGTTAAACCAGAGAGATATGTGACACAAAATAGTTAATAAATAACATTTCCCACATGTTTACTTTACATCAGCACAATTTTGGAACCAAATTTTTTTTTTGTTAGGAAGTTATAAGGGTTAAAATTTGACCAGCGATTTGTCATTTTTACAACGAAATTTACAAAACCATTTTTTTTAGGGACCACCTCACATTTGAAGTCAGTTTGAGGGGTCTATATGGCTGAAAATACCCAAAAGTGACACCATTCTAAAAACTGCACCCCTCAAGGTACTCAAAACCACATTCAAGAAGTTTATTAACCCTTCAGGTGCTTCACAGCAGCAGAAGCAACATGGAAGGAAAAAATGAACATTTAACTTTTTAGTCACAAAAATTATCTTTTAGCAACAATTTTTTTATTTTCCCAATGGTAAAAGGAGAATCTGAACCACGAAAGTTGTTGTGCAATTTGTCCTGAGTACGCTGATACCTCATATGTGGGGGTAAACCACTGTTTGGGCGCACAGCAGGGCTTGGAAGGGAAGGAGCGCCATTTGACTTTTTGAATCAAAAATTGGCTCCACTCTTTAGCGGACACCATGTCACGTTTGGAGAGCCCCCGTGTGCCTAAAAATTGGAGCTCCCCCACAAGTGACCCCATTTTGGAAACTGGACGCCCCAAGGAACTTATCTAGATGCATAGTGAGCACTTTGAACCCCCAGGTGCTTCACAAATTGATCCGTAAAAATGAAAAAGTACTTTTTTTTCACAAAAAAATTCTTTTAGCCTCAATTTTTTCATTTTCACATGGGCAACAGGATAAAATGGATCCTAAAATGTGTTGGGCAATTTCTCCTGAGTACGCCGATACCTCATATGTGGGGGTAAATCACTGTTTGGGCACATGGTAAGGCTCGGAAGGGAAGGAGCGCCATTTGACTTTTTGAATGAAAAATTATTTCCATCGTTAGGGGACACCATGTCGCGTTTGGAGAGCTCCTGTGTGCCTAAACATTGGCGCTCCCCCACAAGTGACCCCATTTTGGAAACTAGACCCCCCAAGGAACTTATTTAGATGCCTAGTGAGCACTTTAAACCCTCAGGTGCTTCACAAATTGATCTGTAAAAATGAAAAAGTACTTTTTTTTCACAAAAAAATTCTTTTCGCCTCAATTTTTTCATTTTCACATGGGCAGTAGGATAAAATGGATCATAAAATTTGTTGGACAATTTCTCCCGAGTACGCCGATACCTCATATGTGGGGGTAAACCACTGTTTGGGCACACGGCAGGGCTCGGAAGGGAAGGCGCGCCATTTGACTTTTTGAATGGAAAATTAGCTCCAATTGTTAGCGGACACCATGTCGCGTTTGGAGAGCCCCTGTGTGCCTATGCATTGGAGCTCCCCCACAAGTGACCCCATTTTGGAAACTAGACCCCCCAAGGAACTTATCTAGATGCATATTGAGCACTTTAAACCCCCAGGTGCTTCACAGAAGTTTATAACGCAGAGCCATGAAAATAAAAAATAATTTTTCTTTCCTCAAAAATGATTTTTTAGCCTGGAATTTCCTATTTTGCCAAGGATAATAGGAGAAATTGGACCCCAAATATTGTTGTCCAGTTTGTCCTGAGTACGCTGATACCCCATATGTGGGGGTAAACCACTGTTTGGGCGCACGGCAGGGCTCGGAAGGGATGGCACGCCATTTGGCTTTTTAAATGGAAAATTAGCTCCAATCATTAGCGGACACCATGTCACGTTTGGAGAGCCCCTGTGTGCCTAAACATTGGAGATCCCCCAGAAATTACCCCATTTTGGAAACTAGACCCCCAAAGGAACTAATCTAGATGTGTGGTGAGCACTTTGAACCCCCAAGTGCTTCATAGAAGTTTATAATGCAGAGCCGTGAAAATAATAAATACGTTTTCTTTCCTCAAAAATAATTATTTAGCCCAGAATTTTTTATTTTCCCAAGGGTAACAGGAGAAATTGGATCCCAAAAGTTGTTGTCCAGTTTCTCCTGAGTACGCTGATACCCCATATGGGGGGGTAAACCACTGTTTGGGCACACGTCGGGGCTCAGAATGGAAGTAGTGACTTTTGAAATGCAGACTTTGATGGAATGGTCTGCGGGCGTCACATTGCGTTTGCAGAGCCCCTGGTGTGCCTAAACAGTAGAAACCCCCCACAAGTGACCCCATTTTAGAAACTAGACCCCCCAAGGAACTAATCTAGATGTGTGGTGTGGACTTTGAACCCCCAAGTGCTTCACAGAAGTTTATAACGCAGAGCCATGAAAATAAAAAAAAAAAATTATTTTCTCAAAAATGATCTTTTAGCCTGCAATTTTTTATTTTACAAAGGGTAACAGGAGAAATTTGACCCCAAAAGTTGTTGTCCAGTTTCTCCTGAGTACGCTGATACCCCATAAGTGGGGGCAAACCACTGTTTGGGCACATGCCGGGGCTCGGAAGTGAAGTAGTGACATTTTGAAATGCAGACTTTGATGGAATGCTCTGTGGGCGTCACGTTGCGTTTGCAGAGCCCCTGATGTGGCTTAACAGTAGAAACCCCCCACAAGTGACCCCATTTTGGAAACTAGACCCCGAAAGGAACTTATCTAGATGTGTGGTGAGCACTTTGAACCCCCAAGTGCTTCATAGAAGTTTATAATGCAGAGCCGTGAAAATAATAAATACGTTTTCTTTCCTCAAAAATAATTATTTAGCCCAGAATTTTTTATTTTCCCAAGGGTAACAGGAGAAATTGGATCCCAAAAGTTGTTGTCCAGTTTCTCCTGAGTACGCTGATACCCCATATGGGGGGGTAAACCACTGTTTGGGCACACGTCGGGGCTCAGAATGGAAGTAGTGACTTTTGAAATGCAGACTTTGATGGAATGGTCTGCGGGCGTCACATTGCGTTTGCAGAGCCCCTGGTGTGCCTAAACAGTAGAAACCCCCCACAAGTGACCCCATTTTAGAAACTAGACCCCCCAAGGAACTTATCTAGATATGTGGTGAGCACTTTGAACCCCCAAGTGCTTCACAGACGTTTACAACGCAGAGCCGTGAAAATAAAAAATCATTTTTCTTTCCTCAAAAATGATGTTTTAGCAAGCATTTCTTTATTTTCTCAAGGGTAACAGGAGAAATTGGACCCCAGTAATTGTTGCGCAGTTTGTCCTGAGTATGCTGGTACCCCATATGTGGGGGTAAACCACTGTTTGGGTGCACGTCGGGGCTCGGAAGTGAGGGAGCACCATTTGACTTTTTGAATACAAGATTGGCTGGAATTAATGGTGGCGCCATGTTGCGTTTGGAGACCCCCTGATGTGCCTAAACAGTGGAAACCCCTCAATTCTACCTCCAACACACCCCTAACCTTTATCCCAACTGTAGCCGTAACCCTAATCACAACCCTAACCCCAACACACCCGTAACCCCAACACACCCCTAAGCCTAACCACAACCCTAATTCCAACCCAACCCTAGCCCTAAGGCTATGTGCCAACGTTGCGGATTCGTATGAGATTTTTCAGCACCATTTTTGAAAAATCCGCGGGTAAAAGGCACTGCGTTTTACCTGCGGATTTACCGCGGATTGCCAGTGTTTTTTGTCCGGATTTCACCTGCGGATTCCTATTGAGGAACAGGTGTAAAACGCTGCGGAATCCGCACAAAGAATTGACATGCTGCGGAAAATACAACGCAGCGTTCCCGCGCGGTATTTTCCGCACCATGGGCACAGCGGATTTGGCTTTCCATATGTTTACATGGAACTGTAAACCTGATGGAACACTGCTGCGGATCCGCAGCCAAATCCGCACCGTGTGCACATAGCCTAATTCTAAAGGTATGTGCACACGCTGCGGAAAACGCTGCGGATCCGCAGCAGTTTCCCATGAGTTTACAGTTCAATGCAAACCTACGTGAAACAAAAATCGCTGTACACATGCTGCGGAAAAACTGCACGGAAACGCAGCGGTTTACATTCCGCAGCATGTCACTTCTTTCTGCGGATTCCGCAGCGGTTTTACAACTGCTCAAATAGAAAATCGCTGTTGTAAAACCGCATTGAAATGCGCAGAAAAAACATGGTAAATCCGCCATAAATCCGCAGCGGTTTAGCACTGCGGATTTATCAAATCCGCAGCGGAAAAATCCGCAGAGGAACAGAATACGTGTGCACATACCGAAACCCTACCCCTAACCCTAACCCTAGTTCTTACCCCAACCTTAGTGGAAAAAAAAAAAATATTTTTTTTATTGTCCCTACCTATGGGGGTGACAAAGGGGGGGGGGGTCATTTACTTTTTTTTTTATTTTGATCACTGAGATAGATTATATCTCAGTGATCAAAATTCACTCTGGAACGAATCTGCCGGCCGGCAGATTCGGCGGGCGCACTGCACATGCGCCCGCCATTTTGGAAGATGGCGGCGCCCAGGAAAGAAGACGGACGGTCCCCGGGAGGCCAGGTAAGTATAAGGGGGGGGAGATCAGGGCACGGGGGGGGGTGGACCGGAACACGGGGGGGGTGGATTGGAGCACGGAGTGGGGGATCGCTGTGCGGGCGGGTGGATCGGAGCACGGGGGGGGGGGGAATCGCTGTGCGGGGGGGGGGATCGCTGTGCGGGGGGGATCGCTGTGCGGGGGGGGGATCGGAGTGCGGGGGGGTTTGATTGGAGCACGGGGGGAGCGGGCAGGAGGACGGGGGAGAGGAGCACAGGACCGAGGGGAGCAGACCGCAGATCGGGGGGCTGGGGGGGCGATCGGAGGAGTGGAGTGGGTGCACATTAGTGTGTCCAGCCATGGCCGATGATATTGCAGCATCGGCCATGGCTGGATTGTAATATTTCACCATTTTTTTAGGTGAAATATTACAAATCGCTCTGATTGGCAGTTTCACTTTCAACAGCCAATCAGAGCGATCGTAGCCACGGGGGGGTGAAGCCACCCCCCCTGGGCTAAACTACCACTCCCCCTGTCCCTGCAGATCGGGTGAAATGGGAGTTAACCCTTTCACTCGATCTGCAGGGACGCGATCTTTCCATGACGCATATGCTGCGTCATGGGTCGGAATGGCACCGACTTTCATGACGCAGCGTATGCGTCAAAGGTCAGGAAGGGGTTAATCCCTTAGAACAGTGATTTTCAACCTTTTTTGAGCTGCGGCACACTTTTTATACTTAAAAAATCCCGAGGCACACCACCAACCAAAATGGCACAAAATGGTGCGTCCAGTTTTGAGATGAAAGTCTGCAGTCATTCTATGTGACTGCAGGCTTCTGAATTCTCACAGCGCAAGCACTGCACACTTTCAGGATTCTCCCTTGCCGGTGGCCAGAGTGGACGGTCATGACAGCACAAGTATGTGATTTGGATACTTCTGGCCACATTCTAACTAGACGTGTCCGGCCTCAGACAATTCATTTTCATTGAATGAGGCCACACATGTCTAGTCAGCACGTGACCACATGTATGTAAATCACCAACATCAGAGAATTATGATAGCAGTGCGCACTGTGAGAATTCAGAAGTCTGCAGTCACATAGTATGACTGCAGACTCATCACAACCTTGGACATCCCCTTTAATGTTCCTAACAAATAAAAATGAGAATTAGTATCACAAAAAAAAACACATTTACATCCAGGTACCTGATAGATGACGTTGTTTGTGGAGTCGCCTCTTTCTTTTCATCTTCACCTTGTCCAGATGCCATGATGACTCTTCTCATCCACCGGCAGAGCTCGTTTCTGCAGACTTCCATCTTCTCCTGTCTTCTGCAGCACATCCCGACACAACACCCTTAAAGATAGCAGTGTTATTATAATGCTCCGGAATAACAATATCTGCCCTAGGCTGAGCCCCTGAGTAAATAATTGCCCCTCACTTTATTCCCAGCACATATGACCCTCACTGCCCCTCTTATGGTACATGCCATCCACACTACCCTCTCTCTCTTTTCCATACTTCACACTGCCTTCTCATATGGTGTTCCTCATAGAGAGCCCAGTCTCTCTACTGTGCCCCTTCATTACACTCCTCCTACTTGGCATACTGTCTCCTCCTGGCTGTTACCCTCACACTACTCAGTATCTATTATGTGTCCACTCACACTTTCATCCCCCCATACTGTCTGCACACATTTCTAATAGCCTCCTCCTGTACATCCCCCCCCCCCCTGCTAACATACCCCTTTGCTCTCTCAATATTTCCTCCTCACACATTCCCCCGACTCCCCATACTGTCCTCACACATCCCATCACCATTGCTCCCAGTACTGTCAGCACACATTTTTCCCCTCGCTACTGTGTCCACCCCCATCTCCCCACTCACCCCCACAGAATATATCCACTGCCCTTCCGATAGAATAAATCCATCCCCTTCCACAGAATAAATGCACCCTGCCCCACACATGCTAAATAAATTCCAGCCCCCCACACGTACACACTGAATAAATCCCCCCCACAGACTGAATAAATCCCCCCCACACACTGAATAAATCCCCCCCACACACTGAATAAATCCCCCCCACACACTGAATAAATCCCCCCCACACACTGAATAAATCCCCCACACACACTGAATAAATCCCCCCCCACACTGAATAAATCCCCCACACACACTGAATAAATTCCCCCCACACACTGAATAAATTCCCCCCACACACTGAATAAATCCCCCCACACACACTGAATAAATCCCCCACACACACTGAATAAATCCCCCCCACACTGAATAAATCCCCCCACACACTGAATAAATCCCCCCCACACTGAATAAATCCCCCCCACACACTTAATAAATCCCCCCACACTTAATAAATCCCCCCACACACTTAATAAATCCCCCCACACACTTAATTAATCCCCCCACATACTCCCCATAATCCCACCCCACGCTGAATCTTCGGTGTCTTCAGCTCCACAGCACAGGAGCACTTACCACCAAGTGTCTTCTTTCTCCTGCGCGCCGGATAGTGACGCCAGCAGCGTGATCACATGACTTGATCACGCTGCTGGCGTCGCTCTGACCCAGCGGTCAGAGCCTCAATTGTACTCGCAGCTGGTAGATGTCTGCGAGTACAATTGATCTCCGGGAGCCGGCGCGCTGCAGCTTCTCTGTGCCGGCTGTCAGCTTGACAGTCGGCACAGAGAACAGCTGACTCCCGTTCCCCGCGGCACACCCGACCATGTGTCGCAGCACACTAGTGTGCCGCGGCACACTGGTTGAAAAACACTGCCTTAGAAAACTCATGGAGGGAGTTGAAGCTCCAAGTTGCCAAGCGACAGCCTCAAAATAGTAATGATTTAGAGATGATCTGCAAAGAGGAGTGGACCAAAGTTCCTCCTGACCTGTGCACAAACCGCATCATAAACTACAAAAAAGGTCGTCTGCTGCTGTGCTTGCCAACAAGGGTTTTTCCATCAACTATTAAGTCTTGTTTGCCAGAGGGATCAAATACTTATTTCTCACTGCAAAATGCGAATAAATTGTATAAATTATATAAATGTGATTTTTCTGGATTTTATTTTTGATATTCTATCTCTCAATGTTAAAATTAACCTACACTTAAAATTATAAACTGTTCATGTATTTGTCATTGGGCAAACTTACAAAATCAGAAAGGGATCAAATACTTATTCCCCCCACTGTTTGTGATGTCCTAATGTTTTTGATTAACTCTTATTTTTTTCTGAAATACACCTGCAAAATGGAAAAAAAAACATATTTGGCATTGTTGCATATATACTCTGGGGAAAATAAGTATTTGATACACTGCCAATTTTGCAAGTTTTCCAACCTTCAAAGAATGGAGAGGTCTGTTATTTTTATCGTAGGTACATATAAATTGTGAGAGACCGAATCTGAAGATAAAAACCAGAAAATCGCATCATGTTATTTTTACATAATTAATTTTCATTTTATTGCATGAAGTACCAGTAAGTATTTCATACAGTAGAAAAACAGAACTTAATATTAGGTACAGACACCTTTGTTTGCAATTACAATCAGATGTTTCCTGTAGTTCTTTACCAAGATTGCACACACTGCAGCAGGCATTTTGGCCCGCTCCTCCATACAGATCTTCTCCAGATCTTTCAGGTTTCAGGGCTTTCACTGGGCAACATTAGGTTTCAGATCCCTCCAAAGATTTTCTTTTAGGTTCAGGTCTAGGGACTGGCTAAGCCAGTCAAGTGCCTTGAAATGCTTCTTGCGGAGTCACTACTGAGATGCCCTGGCTGTGTGTTTTGAGTCATTGTCATGCTGGAAGACCCAGCCACTACCCATCTTCAATGCTCTTACTGTGGGAAGGAGGATGTTAGCCAAAAGCTTGCGATACATACAATGCAGTCGTCCTGTCCCGTTTGCAGAAAAGCACCTCCAAAGTATGATTTTTCGATTCTGTCTCTATCAGTTGAGTGTACTTGAGATAAAAATTACAGACCTCTCCATTGTTTCTAGGTGGGGAAAATTTGCAAAATGGGCAGTGCATCAAAAACGTTTTTTCCGCACTGTAACAACCTGAACTATAAAGCTAACTATTATAAATATTTTATTTTTGTATAAGGCTGCAGTCACACTATCGGTATTTGGTCAGTATTTCTCATCAGTATTTGTAAGCCAAAACCAGGAGTGGGTGATAAATGCAGAAGTGGAGCATATGGTTTTTATGATACTTTTCCTCTGATTGTTCCTCACCTGGTTTTGGCTTCCAAATACTGATGTAAAATACTGACCAAGTACTAATAATGTGACTGCAGCCTTACCGTACTTTTTACTTTTTTGTTTTTTTAATCTGCCTACCCACTAAAGTACTTGAAACTTGTACCATATACTGCAATACTACAAACAATTCACTATATACTGCAATTCCGATCTCCGATGATGGCTAGCCACCAGTGGAATACTAAGGATATGTGCACATAGTTTTTGAGGCAGTTCAAAATTATGAGTTTTTAAGCAGGGACTACTTTTTTTTTTTAAGCAGTTTTGGAAGAGTTTTTTTCCTGTACAGTGCTCAATTTGGAGAAGTTTCCTTCAGGAGATAATGAACAGAAGTGACAAGCACTTTCTCTTTTCCATCCAAAAATATTTAGAATTGAGTCCTCAGTGGTTGATCCCTTTTAATGGCTAACTAAAAAGATGGTAACAAATTGCAAGCTTTCGAGACTACGCAGGTCTCTTCATCAGGCAAAGACTAAAAGAAATTCTGAAGAATCACATATTTATGCACATGGAGAGTGACATACCAGCATATGCGGGTTGCCTCTTCGGACAAAGAGACTTCGGACTCTGTGGCACCGCCTGTTGGGGGTGGTGATCCTGCAAGTCACAGTCAACCCTTTAACGAGTCGTGCAATATGACTTAGGATAAAAGCCAAATCAGTATCTCAATTCGCAGACACAGTGTTTCGGGCTGTTGGCCCTCATCAGTGCAAAGCATGAGAACTAATTTGGCATATTGCACGACTCGTTGGGGGGGTTGGTTGTGACTTGTGGGATCGCTGCTTCCAACGGGTGGCGCTGTGGACTTTGCAAATTGCCTCTTCAGACAAAAAGAGGACCCAAAGTCCACAGCGCCACCCGTTGGAAGCAGCGATCCCACAAGTCACAACCAACCCCCCCAACGAGTCGTGCAATATGCCAAATTAGTTCTCATGCTTTGCACTGATGAGGGCCAACAGCCCGAAACACTGTGTCTGCGAATTGAGATACTGATTTGGCTTTTATCCTAAGTCATATTGCACGACTCGTTAAAGGGTTGACTGTGACTTGCAGGATCACCACCCCCAACAGGCGGTGCCACAGAGTCCGAAGTCTCTTTGTCCGAAGAGGCAACCCGCATATGCTGGTATGTCACTCTCCATGTGCATAAATATGTGATTCTTCAGAATTTCTTTTAGTCTTTGCCTGATGAAGAGACCTGTGTAGTCTCGAAAGCTTGCAATTTGTTACCATCTTTTCAGTTAGCCATTAAAAGGGATCAACCACTGAGGACTCTCAATTCTAAATATTTTTCTATCTACTGGCTAACACGATACCAAGATATATATCTTTTCCATCCAGGCATGTTTCAAAACTTCTTCAGTAGAAAACAACGAACAAAAAGACTCATATGAACAACAAAATGGATTTACCATAGATATAAATTAGAAGGGTTTCTAAAGCATATTTTCAGGAGGATTAGTTAAAATATATGCTCCAAAAATTCTCAAAATTCAGAGTGCACATACCTTAATGGAGTGTCTTTTTTTCAGTGGTTAAAAGCTACCATTTTTGAAGTTGAAGACTCTTCAGGAATTGTTTTATTTAGCAATTTTTCCTGATTTCCTGAAGCATTTTTTCAACATTTTTTTTTTTAAACATATTTTTTGGCGATCCTTTTATCAGCCATTAGGCAATGAATGTAGTGGTCTTGTTTTTTGAGGCAAAAGTTCATCTGGGCATGTTTCAGGCTTTTTTTTTCACTTTTTCATTGATTTGTTACTTATTTTAATCTCTTGGTGGTTTTGAAAGCCTGAACATATGAACAGCAAGTCATTTTGGCTTAGAAATGAATAGGATCATTCTTTTTTCCGCCCTTTTCTGGTATTTTTCATAAAATACACTCTCATCCTCATAGTTTGCTGGAAGAAGGCACGGCGTGAACATACAAAACCCCCCCAAAAAAACTAAATAAAAATGAGCATATACCCTTCAGAAAGTAAATTGTAATAGTACATATAAATAACAGTGTACTTTTTAACTCTATTTTGATCAAAACAGCATAAAAGCTATCCCACCACGACAAAGTTTACCCATTGAGACTGTCCTAACCTGGCGGTTGTCGGAGAGTACACACTCATAAAATGCTGAAAGAAGGCGCGTTGTGAACATATCCTAAGATGGCAGAGAAAGGGAGAACGCTGTCAGTCAGTGATTTAAGGGCCAGTGTTGCCGTAGTTTATGAATATCAAGGACTCCACCTCCAGTGCGCGGCATGTGCTGCACTTAATAACCTAACCACATAGGTCGGCATAATCCTGCTAACAGATTCCATTTTATGGTGAATAACATACAAGAAATTTCCATAAAGCTATATAATCACAAAAGAAGATCAGCCATAAACATACAGGCTTAGGCTGGGGTCACACTTGTGAGAGCAATGCGAGAAACTCGCGCATCAATACTTGGCACTGTTGCCGGCACTCGGGACCGGAGCGTGCAGCTGCATGTATTTCTATTCAGCTGAGTGCTCCGGTCCCGAGTGCCGACGGCTGTGCCGGGTATTGATTGATGTGCGAGTTTCTCGCATTAAAGGGACTCTGTCACCTGAATTTGGAGGGAACAATCTTCAGCCATAGGGGCGGGGTTTTCGGATGTTTGATTCACCCTTTCCTTACCCGCCGGCTGCAATACTGGCTGCAATATTGGATTGAAGTTCATTCTCTGTCCTCCATAGTACATGCCTGCACAAGGTAATCTTGCCATGCTGATAGATTTGCAAGACATGCTCTCTTCAGCAGTCATAATTCCAGTCCCTCCACTAGAGGTAGGCCAGGGACAGTACTTTTCCCTATTCTCCATCACAAAACCGTCCGGAGACTCCCGCACGATAATAAATTTAAAACATTTAAATGCCTGGGTCAGGTACAAAAGGTTCCGTATGGAATCCATACGATCAGCAATTCACCTCATAGATCGGGATGCCGTGATATGCACTCTTGATCTGAAGAGTACCTATTACCAGGTTCCCATCCATCCCTCATCTCAGAGGCTTCTGAGGTTCGCTGTAGGTCTGCCGACCCGGACCTGTCACTACCAGTTTCAATGCCTTCCTTTCGGGCTTGCCTCAGCACCTCGTATATTCACAAAGCTCGTCTCGGAGATTGTTGCCTTCCTGAGAAGCCAGGGGATCATAATAGTTCCATATCTCGACGACTTTCTCCTTGTAGCAAGATCGCCAGAGGCACTATCAGCCCACAGAAGCCGGACTATATCAGTAATGGAACGATTAGGCTGGGTCATAAACTGGCAGAAATCTGACCTGATCCCGGAAGGACAGAGAATGAACTTCAATCCAATATTGCAGCCAGCATGCAGCCAGCGGGTAAGGAAAGGGTGAATCAAAAACCCCAAAACCCCGCCTCCATGGCTGAAGATTGTTCCCTCCAAATTCAGGTGACAGTGTCCCTTTAAAACTATGGCTAAAAGTTGCAACTGCTATAATTTCCTGGAAGCCAAAAGTTTTGTTGCTTTTCCCTACTTTAGGAGTCAATAAAGAAGACTAGCTGTACACTTGGCTGGAATTCAGTCAGCATTGAAACTATTTGGTTTTGGTGTTTTGCCTACTACTAGTTAAATGGAACACTAAGGCTATGTGCACACGTCAGGATTTCTAGCAGAAATTTTCCTGACAAAAACCTGACATTTCTGCCAGAAATCCGCATGCGTTTTTTTCGTGTTTTTTTTTGTATGCGTTTTTTCTTGCAGTTTTTCCAAATGCATAGAATAGCAGGAAAAATGTGAAAAAAACGCAAAATTAATGAACATGCTGCTTTTTTTTTACCGCGATGCGTTTTTTTTTCGCGGAAAAAAGGGCATCATGTGCACAAAAATTGCAGAATGCATTCTAAATAATAGGATGCATATGTCTGCAGTTTCTAATGCGGTTTTATCGCGAAAAAAACAAGAAAAAACCTGAACGTGTGCACATACCCTAAAAGTGGTTTTCTGGGACTAGTTTATTGCTTTTACTATGGGCCTAAGAACTAACAGGCAGATAGTAGATAGGTTGCTAACTACCTTCCTGTTTTACCCGATGCCAGCTCACAGTGGTCATGGACCTCTCCTGCTGGCAATTGTGTTGCTTCACGTTAACAGACCAGCCACTCTTCTTCCAGGCTGCTCTATGGACAGGGTTGTGACTATCGGTATCATGCTGATTGACTGCAGCCCTGACAACAGAGCGGAAGAGAAACCGCTCCTTTGTCGATGTGACATTAGTGGAAGCTGCAGAATCCCTGGCAGGAGCAGTCTGTGATCACTCTGAGCAGGCAGAGGTCAGCGGCAGGCAGAATGGGCAAGTAGTTAGCAACAGTGCCCGTTTAGTAAAAAAAAAAAAAAAACAATAGTCACAGATAACCTTTTTAAAACACTTTTTTTTGTGACTGGGTTGTCATTTTATGAACACATTTTTATAGAATCAAGTTAAGGCTGCTTTCACACATCCGTTTTTTGCCGTCCGTCACAATCCGGCGAATTTTGAAAAAAACGGATCTGGCAAAAGTGACCGCCGGATCCATTTTTTCTCATAGACTTGTATTAGCGACGGATTGTGACGGATGGTCTCATGTTTCATCCATTTTTTGCCGGATCCATTGCAAATTGGTTTTCTGGCGGCCAGAAAAAACAGACATAGTAATGTTTTTTGTGTCCGGCGAAAAAAAGGACAGCGACGGATCCATCTCCGTCTATCATTTGCTACAATGGAAGCCTATGGAGCCGGATCCGTCAAATGACAGAATCCGGCAACGGATTCCGTTTTTTTCAACTGAGCATGCTCCAAGCTAGTCGTATCTGTGGAGAAAACCGGATCCGTCGCATCAGTTTTTCACAATCTGCGACAGATCCGTCTTTTTCAACATTCGACGGATTGTGCCTGAATGCAAAGAACTGATATGTGAAAACAGCCTAAGAGTTAAGGTACCTTCACACTGAACGATATCGCTAGCGATCCGTGACGTTGCAGCGTCCTGGCTAGCGATATTGTTCAGTTTGACACGCAGCAGCGATCTGGATCCTGCTGTGCCATCGTTGGTCGGAGCAGAAAGGCCAGAACTTTATTTTGTCGCTGGATCTCCCGCAGACATCGCTGAATCGGCGTGTGTGACGGCGTGTGTGAGTGCAGAGAAGCACAGCGCCGGAGGACAGACACCGGAATGTAAGTATGTAGTGTTTGTTTTTTTACGTTTACGCTGGTAACCAGGGTAAACATCGGGTTACTAAGCGCGGCCCTGCGCTTAGTAACCCGATGTTTACCCTGGTTACCAGGGGACCTTCATCGTTGGTCGCTGGAGAGCTGTCTGTGTGACAGCTCTCCAGCGACCACACAGCGACGCTGCAGCGATCAGGATCGTTGTCTAGATCGCTGTAGCGTCGCTTAATGTGACGGTACCTTTACAGTAATGTACAGCAGGAACAATAAGAGTCATCCATAATTGCTTGTCTATCACCCCTTAGCTGCCAGCCTGCCACTCATTGGGCCTATAACAGTAAAATTGCCTTTATGGTCAATAGCAACCAATCAGAGCTGAGCTTTAAAATGTAAATGTAATCTGCTCTGGAAAAATAAAACCTTATTGGTTGTTGTCAGGTTGTTTTTTTTTTTTTTTACAGTTGACAAATGAGGCCTAATAATAATAATAATAATAGGCCTTTCTGCCAGAGAGAACTATAGGACTTGCAGATAATATGTACGTTTGTAGCCATTCCCTATCTATGTGCCCAAAATAGACGGCTGCAAAAAATGATTTAATAATAGAAACTTGATGATGTATGGTCTCCTTTATATTAACTTTTTTGCAGACTGGTTTACTGAATTATTAATATAATAATAAGAATAATTTTTATTTACCTGTATATAGCGCCAACATATTCTGCAGCACTTTACAATTACGCAGGGACATGTACAGACAATAAATTCAATACAAGTTAAGACAATTTAAACAGTGACATTAGGGGTGAGGTCCCTGCTCGCAAGCTTACAATCTACAAGGAAATGAGGGGGACACAATAGGTGAAAAGTGCTTGTTATTTCAGGTCTGGCAATTATAATAAATAGGGATTTTCATATGAAGCTGCATGATCCGGTCATCAGCCCGTGTGTTTAAGTGCAATAGTCAAGTATCAAGTGCAGATATCATGTGCATGGAGGGTGTGGAGACAGATGAATAGTAGGGTGCAGATTCAGAATAATATTTGGAAGGAGGGAACAGGGCAAAGTTAGTTTACTGAGTAGTTGATGTGGTAGGCTTGTTTGAAGAGATGGGTTTTCAAAGCGAGCTTGAATAGGTCGGGGCTAGGTATCAGTCTGATCATCTGGAGAAGTGCATTCCAGAGAGCTGGCGCAGCATGAGAGAAGTCTTGGAGATGGAGGTGTGAGGTTCGGATTACGGGGATGTTAGTCTAAGGTCATTTGTAGAACGGAGGGCACGTGTAGGGCGATAGACAGAGATGAGAGAGGAGCTATAAGGCGGTGCAGAACTGTGGAGAGCTTTGTGGGTGAGAGAGATGAGTTTATACTGGACCCTGTAGCGAATGGGTAGCCAGTGTAATGACTGGCACAAGATGGAGGCATCGGTGAAGTGACTGGACAGAAATATGACCCTGGCTGCCGCATTCAAGATGGATTGGAGAAAGTTTGGTAAGAGGGAGACCGATCAGAAGAGAGTTGTAGTAGTCCGGACGAGAGTGAATAAGAGCGACAGTAAAGGTACCTTCACACATAACGATATTGTTAACGATATCGTTGCTTTTTGTGACGTAGCAACGATATCGTTAATAAAATCGTTATGTGTGACAGCGACCAACGATCAGGCCCCTGCTGGGAGATCGTTGGTCGCTGAAGAAAGTCCAGAACTTTATTTCGTCGCTGGATCTCCCGTGGACATCGCTGGATCGGCGTGTGTGACACCGATCCAGCGATGTCTTCACTGGTAACCAGGGTAAACATCGGGTAACTAAGCGCAGGGCCGCGCTTAGTAACCCGATGTTTACCCTGGTTACCATCCTAAAAGTAAAAAAAACAAACAGTACATACTTACCTAACGCTGTCTGTCCTCCAGCGCTGTGCTCTGCACTCCTCCTGTACTGGCTGTGAGCGTCGGTCAGCCGGAAAGCAGAGCGGTGACATCACCGCTCTGCTTTCCGGCCGCTGTGCTCGCACAGACAGTACAGGAGGAGTGCAGAGCAGAGCGCTGGAGGACAGACAGCGTTAGGTAAGTATGTAGTGTTTGTTTTTTTTACTTTTAGGATGGTAACCAGGGTAAACATCGGGTTACTAAGCGCGGCCCTGCGCTTAGTTACCCGATGTTTACCCTGGTTACCGGCATCGTTGGTCGCTGGAGAGCGGTCTGTGTGACAGCTCTCCAGCGACCAAACAGCGACGCTGCAGCGATCCGGATCGTTGTCGGTATCGCTGCAGCGTCGCTTAATGTGAAGGGGCCTTAAGAGTCTTAGCAGTTTTAAAGATGAGAAAAGGCTGGATTCTGGAGATGTTTTTAAGATGCAGGTGACAAGAGCAAGTGAGTGATCGGATATAGGGAGTAAAGGAAAGTTCAGTTTCGAATATGACCCCAAGACAGCGGGCATGCTTCTTGGGAGTTATGGTTGAACCCTCCAGGGTAATTTCGATGTTGGGTAGAGTGAGGTTAGTAGAAGGGAGAAACACAAGAAGTTCCGTTTTGGAGAGATTTCGTTTCAGATAGAGGGAGGACATGATGTTAGAGACAGCAGACAGACAGTCCCTGGTATTTTGAATTAGGGTAGGGGTGATGTCCGGGGAAGAAGTGTATAATTGGGTGTCGTCAGCATAGAGATGATACTGGAACCCAAATCTGCTGATTGTTTGCCCAGTAGGGGCAGTGTATAGAGAGAAGAGGAGGGGGCCTAGGACTGAGCCCTGCGGAACCCCGATAGTAAGGGGACGAGAAGAGGAAGAGGAGCCGGCAAAACATACAGTGAAGGAGCAGTCAGAGAGGTAGGAGGAGAAACAGGGGAAGGTTGTGTCCTTGAGGCCTATAGAGCGGAGCATAGTGAGGAGGAGCTGGTGATCCACAGTGTCAAATGCGGCAGAGAAATCCAGGAGAATCAGCCTGGAGCAATGACCTTTGGATTTAGCTGTTATTAGACCGTTAGAGACTTTAGTGAGGGCAGTTTCAGTGGAGTGTAAAGAGCGGAAACCAGATTGTAAGGGGTCGAGAAGAGTTATTCGAGAGATGGCGGATTAGACAGGAGTGAACCAAGCGTTCCAGGAGTTTAGAGATGAAGGAAAGGTTAGAGACAGGTCTGTAGTTAGCAGTGCAGTTCTGGTCCGGGGATGGCTTTTTAAGTAAAGGGGTTATGATTGCATGTTTAAATGAGGAGGGAAAGATACCTGAAGAAAGAGAGAGGTTAAATATTTTAGTCAGGTGAGTGGTGACCACTGGTGAGAGAGACTGCAGGAGATGTGAAGGAATGGGGTCACTGTTGTAGGCCGAGCTGAAGCAAGGAGCTTGGAAACTTCTTCTTCTGAAACAGGCTCAAAGATGTCTAGTGAGCTTGAGGTGCGGCAGGAAAGGGGATCTTGTATTTATCTTATATTTATCGTGTAATTATATCAACTCTTTATTTGATCATCTGGAAACCAATCGTGGTGTTTCCACCTATAAAGCTCCAGTCAGAAATCCATTGCATTTTGAAGAACCTGTGTGTGACCCTGCCATGATAGCAGATAATTGATGTTGTTGGGGTGTGATGTCAGATCTCGCATTGCCCTGTATTTATGGTATGACATGAGACAGCTTATTTTAAAATTGCATATAACAATAGTCCTTGGTAAATTGACTGTATTTTAATTTCTGCTTTCAACAAGATGCAGTCTTGACAATTATTTTGCTGCCAGATAATACTACTATTTTCCTATGCAAAATAGAGATGGTAAGAGGCTGCTGGAGAGGAAGTTAAGCAGCTGGGCTTAGTGAAGCTCAGAGCAGTGTTACTGGATTCCTTGTGCATTACTTGCTGCATTATTTCTCCTAAATTAGAAGATGGATTGAGTGGAGTGTATTTTCTGTTATTCCCCTAGTCCAGAATTGTAATAGAGACGCATGCAGCCCAGATGCTGAGCAGCAGATTGTATCCGGATTACTGCTTTTATTACAGAGCAGTGGTTTCTTTGGGAAGGATTTCATTCTTTGTGCTGCCATTATTTATAAGCACTTATTGTGTGATAAACCCACATATCGTGCCGCTTACAAGGCATGAGATCCTTTTGTTTTGCACCTGTGTATACACATCCCAGTGTTTGTCTCTAGAGTTTAGCTAATGCAGCCTTATTATTTTCATTTTAGGAAACAATATAATCATAAAATGGCATACTAAAACCAAAATTTGTAACATTACATTATTTAGATTGGCCACTAGATGTCAGCACAACATGGTACACTCTATGCTGCTAAACCAGAGAATCTCGTTTTACTGTTTGCTGTTAACCGTAATCTTACCTCTAAATCATCACCTCGGAGGGAGTCTAATGTGGTCATTTATTTGGATATACGATAGTAATGCACAGCTATCTCCATTTATGACTATACTAGATGGTGGCCCGATTCTAACGCTTCGGGTATTCTAGAATATGCATGTCCACGTAGTCTATTGCCCAGCCACGTAGTCTATTGCCCAGCCACGTAGTATGTTGCCCAGTCACGTAGTATATTTCCCAGCCACGTAGTCTATTGCCCAGCCACGTAGTATATTGCACAGCGACGGAGTATACAGCACAGAGCCATGTAGTATACAGACTTAAAATAAAAAATAAGCATATACTCGCCCTCCGTTGAACTCCTGGCCCTGTGTGCAGTGCACGCGGCAGCTTCCGGTCCAAGGGTTGGTATGGGCGCAGGACCTGTGATGACGTCGCGGTCACATGACCGTGACGTCATGGCAGGTCCTTGTCGCATACCATCCTTGCCACCGGAATCTGCCGCTTGCATGGAGCGGTTACTGGAGCGTCGCGAGGAGCGGGAAAGGCGCCGGAATGTGAGTATATGATGATTTTTTTTATTTTTTTTTATTGTTGTTTAACATTAGATCTTTTTACTATTGAGGCTGCATAGGCAGCATTAATATATATTATATATAATATATAGTACTTAAGACTGGTCTGTAGCCTCTTAGTTCTCTATTGCTTGGATTGAGGCACCATCTTGTGCCTATCTTTATTTATTACAGCTTTGATTATTTCATTATGTAATCTTTCTCCTGATATGCCATGTTTTTTACATGGAGTTTCATATCGCGTATATGTATTTAATTATTTGTGTGGCCTTATTGCACGGTTCACATCATGTTTCTTCATCTGGTCAGTAACATATGAGGCATAGCATCAGCATTATGTTCGTTTAAACTTTTTTCAAGGTACGGTATCTATTACCTGCCACATGCATATTTCCTTATTTTGGTTTTCTTATTATTTAGGTGGGTTTTGTTAATAGTGTTATGTTTCATTCTTTTTGAGATTTATGTTATCAAAATAACTGGGTATTAGTATGCGTTGAGATTTAATTACATATTGTATGTGGAAATTTAAAAGCTAGAGGTGTTTATTTGTCATTTGGTGTCATCTGCTTATCCTCATATGTTTTTTCGCCAGCACATTGGAGGAGGTTATCCTCAGGTCCGTATATGGATCATGGGTGGTGTCACATATGGCCTTTTTTGGCCTTTTTAATTGTTTTTAATTTTTGTCTTTATTGTGTCTTTTTTCATTAATAAAAAAATGTTATTTTTCTATAATGTGGTCTTTATTGTAGGGTTGATCGTGACCATTTATACACACTACTTTCTCTCAGTTTCATGTTATGCATATTTGTGTGTGGTCAGCGATCCCCCTTAATATTTAGTAGTGCCCTTAAGTTTTCACTTTTGCATTGTGTTATCTATGATGACACCATTTTATTTAATGGCTGTTTTGGGAAGAGTTCACACATAGAATCATGAGTTGTTTATTAATAAATTGCAGTGCTTATCTTATACTTCTTGGTTTATATCCTTTTTTTCTTCTAAAACTGCGTTTTTGTTCTACAGAATCCAGAGCTGAAATCTCCCAGCATTCCCTGCCGGGCTCATAGAGACTGAGCTCTGGTGAATTTTCTGCTGCCTTTTTCAGTGACTGTCAGCAGAATTGCAACTTGAACTCTAGAATAACCTTACGACCAGTGCAAAATATGAAAGGTATTTAAAAAGCTACTTCACCTTTTTGTTCAGAATATATCTGGATATAGGCTGTAAATAGGTAACCAAAGGGGGACATAGCCTCTAACAATTGTGGTGATTTAGTATTTGTAGTAGACATTTCTGCACCAAAAACATGACTCTTAAGGTACCTTCACACATAACGATATCGTTAACGATATCGTTGCTATTTGTGACGTAGCAACGACATCGTTAATGAAATCGTTATGTGTGACAGCGACCAACGATCAGGCCCCTGCTGGGAGATCGTTGGTCGCTGAATAAAGTCCAGAACTTTATTTCGTCGCTGGACTCCTGCTGACATCGCTGGATCGGCGTGTGTGACACCGATCCAGCGATGTCTTCACTGGTAACCAGGGTAAACATCGGGTAACTAAGCGCAGGGCCGCGCTTAGTAACCCGATGTTTACCCTGGTTACCATGCTAAAAGTAAAAAAAAACAAACACTACATACTTACCTACAGCTGTCTGTCCTCCAGCGCTGTGCTCTGCTCTCCTCCTGTACTGGCTGTGAGCCGGAAAGCAGAGCGGTGACGTCACCGCTCTGCTTTCCGGCTCCCAGACAGTACAGGAGGAGAGCAGAGAAGCAGAGCGCAGCGCTGGAGGACAGACAGCTGTAGGTAAGTATCTAGTGTTTGTTTTTTTTTACTTTTAGCATGGTAACCAGGGTAAACATCGGGTTACTAAGCGCGGCCCTGCGCTTAGTTACCCGATGTTTACCCTGGTTACCGGCATCGTTGGTCGCTGGAGAGCGGTCTGTGTGACAGCTCTCCAGCGACCAAACAGCGACGCTGCAGCGATCCGGATCGTTGTCGGTATCGCTGCAGCGTCGCTTAATGTGAAGGGGCCTTTAGGCTGCCGTCACACTAGCAGTATTTGGTCAGTATTTTACCTCAGTATTTGACAGCCAAAACCTGGAGTGGAACAATCAGAGGAAAAGTATAATAGAAAAATATGCACCACTTCTGCATTTATCACCCACTCCTGGTTTTGGCTTACAAATACTGATGTAAAATACTGACCAAATACTGCTAGTGTGACGGCAGCCTTAGGCTGGTGACACACTTGCAAGTGCAATGTGAGGAACTCACACGAGTCTCTTGCATCAATACCCGGCACTCGGGAACGGAGCGTGCGGCTGCATGTATTTCTATGTGTGCATTGCCAGGTATTGATGTGAGAGACTCATTCGAGTTTCTCGCATTGCACTCGCAAGTGTGACCCCGGCCTTAGCAGGAAAAACTCAGTATAAAATATGATACAGGAAAGAAATATATCTTGGTACCGTGTTAGCCAGTAGATAGAAAAATATTTATAATTTAGATTCCTCAGTGGTTGATACCTTTTAATGGCTAACTGAAAAGATGGTAACAAATTGCAAGCTTTCGAGACTACACAGGTCTCTTCATCAGGCAAAGACTAAAACAAATTCTGAAGAATCACATATTTATGCACAACATAGCACAGAAAAAAAAGGGAAAATCCATGGGTAAGACAGACCATGGATATAAAATATGCACATTTTATGTGTTTGTGTTTTTTTTTAATGCTTTTTAATGCATTTTTTTCCCATTCATTTGAACGCTGAAAGAATTGACATGCATATTTGAAACCGCTTCAAATCTGCAAAGAACTAATAAGCAACATGTGTGTGTGAGACTTCAGAAATATCATTCACTTTTCTGGTATGGTAAAACGCTGCATGTTTTCATGGCAAAAAGCGCAACGTGTGAACAAAACCTTTACAAATCATTTTTAATCTTTTAAATGTTCCATTTTTATAATATCTTGGACTTTACGTGAAATTATTTAGCAGAGTTATAAGTCTAGTAGTAGAATGAATAATTCATCCTTGTGCATGTGGTTGTGTATCTGAACTGGATGATTATGTGCTCAGCCTGACTGGAGTTTAGAAAGTAATTAGATGTGTTGGTTTGTGACAATCTGTCACGTGCGTTCTGTTATTTGACCCCCCGCAGTTCTCAGCATGGTAATTAAATCCGCTTTCCAAGTATAAGCTGTTTGTTGCAGTCTTTCAAGCACTGTACTGGTTAATTTAATTGTCTCTTTTTTTTCATAGTATTTGGGTAATCATTGTCCACCAGTTTTGGCTCCCTACTACAATTTGTAGCTCCACGTGACATAAATGCCAGAGGCAGTCTGGGCTAATTGCGGTTTTCATAGTATATTTCATATCAGTCGCATCCCCTTGGAGGGTGGAGACGTCGTCTGATTGAATATCACTGATGCTGATAGTGTTATCAATGCTCCACTGGTTCTTGCCATTTCTTTTAGCTGTTATTCCCTCAATGCAAACTATCAGATTGTCATCTCCAAGTAATAGAAATGACACTAAAGAGATGTAACGTCTTACTTGTTTCTCATCTGGTTTCTGAAGTGTCAGAAGATACTTGGAAGTGGTGACATCTGTGTTAAAACACGTTTATGTTAATTTCATCAAATGCACGCCAGACCCAAAGTGGAGTTACGTTTATGGATGATGACTCTACTGTCATGGCTGGCTGCATTTTAGTGTCTAGAATTAGTTGTTATTCAGTGTAATGGATGTTGCGTACAGTCATGATCACCGTTTTTAATTGTTTACATCAGTGATACCCAGCTTTGAGGGAAACCGCTTTAAAAAATGTTTTAACTCCCATTCTCACTCTTTCGTACTTCAAGAAGTTCTTGTAAGGAAGATTAAAGAGGTTTAATTGTTTTGGGAAAACTCAAGTCCCCAGGTTGCAGTGTGATTATTAAAAAACAAACCAAAAACTAAAACTTGCTGCACTCATACTTCCCAGTTCAAATGCTGAATCACTGCCATGGCTTCTGGTGTCTGTTATTGCTTGCAGTCATTAGCTGAGCTCAGTCGCTGACGGCATCAACTCAATCAGAGCCATAATGCTCAGTTATTGACTGCAGCACAGTTGATATGATATCAGTGCTGAAGACAATAACAGACACCAGAAGCTGCAGTGGAAAGCCAGTGCTGTACCGTAACAGGGGCCAGGGCTGTAGTCGTGGCTTTCAATGGTGGCTGCTTCAGCACACCCTGGCCCTCCATCACATGCAAACAATGTCCCAGCGGTAGTATACCTTTTTGTCCACTTATCTGTCCACATGGGTCCTCTCGGATTCGCTGGGGGTTTCTTTCTTGAGAATCCATATAAAGAGAGACAGTCAAGTTCCAACTTAAAACAAATAATTTTACTTAGCTCCTTTCTCAGCTCGTCCAGTTCATATTCAAGTACAGCACAAAATACTTAACAAGACACATTTTCTGTCGTAATACTTCTGGGTCGTACCGTTGTCCCTGATACCGCAGCATTTGGTCTGACTAGTCTGACTAACTGTAGGAGTTCCCGGTCTGTTTCGCCTCAGACATGCAGGTGTCTTCCTAAGTAGCTGACCACCATCATGACAAAGCTGCCCTGTATTCCTTGCTTCCTGCTTCTTGTCGATCATTATTCCCAGGCCCTGTACTAGCTGGGCTCTTTTACTTGAAGAACGTTACGTGGCTCAACTGCCCTGCAGGGCTCTGAGGCCCCTCTGACTAAATTCAGGAAGCTCTCTACACCTTACACAGTTGGCCCCTCCTAATTAACTAGTTCTTATCCTACTGATGTCTTATACTATTGTGCCCCCTCTAGTGGGTCAATATGAATACTGCACTGTCCCTAGACAATAACATAAATATATGGCATTAGCAATCATACAGTGCACATAACATTTAACAGTCATATACAAGATAGCAGCATTATACAGTTCACAGCATAACGTATTGAATATACCAGCTTGTCAGGAACGTAAAAACACGGGCGAGGGTGAGTGGGCACAACTAGTCCTTGTACCCCTTTACAGTACCATGGGAGGGTGAGTCTAGCCTAGTTTGTTTTCTTATTTAAAGGGAACCTGTCACGTGAAAGAAACGCTATTAACCTGCAAATATCGGGTTAATTCGCAGAATAATAGGGATCTGAACCTCCCCGATGCCTGCACTGAGAGACCATCTGCTGGGAGGAAATTAAGTTTATTCCTTGCAAGAGCATTTGACTTCCAGTCACATAAGAGCCGGCTGTCAGTCAGTGGCAGAGGCGCGGTTACAGCCACCTTAGGCCTGTTTCACACGTCAGTGTCTCCGGTACGTGAGGTGACATGTTGTGAATTCTGTTGTCGAGCTCCCTCCTGTGGTCGTGAATGGTACTTCGGCGAGTTCTGTCCATGGACTCCCTCTGGTGGCTGTGAGTGGAGCTGCTACTTCTGAGGTTCCTTACACAGGTGACGTGGTTTATCCTTTGGTTGGCTGCTCTATTTAACTCCACTCAGATCGTTACTCCATGCCAGCTGTCAATGTTCCTGTATTGGTTCAGTTCGCTCTTGGATCTTTCTGGTGACCTGTCTACTCCAGCAGAAGCTAAGCTCCTGCTAGTTATTATTTGTTCATTGTTTCCTTGTCCAGCTGGATATCATGATTTTGCCTTGCTAGCTGGAAGCTCTGGGATGCAGAGTGGCATCTCCGCACCGTTAGTCGGTACGGAGGTCTTTTTGCACACTCTGCGTGGTCTTTTGTAGTTTTTTGTGCTGACCGCAAAGATACCTTTCCTATCCTCTGTCTGTTTAGTAAGTCTGGCCTCCCTTTGCTGAAACCTGTTTCATTTCTGCGTTTGTGACTTTCATCTTTACTCACAGTCAATATATGTGGGGGGCTGCCTTTTCCTTTGGGGAATTTCTCTGAGGCAAGGTAGGCTTTATTTTCTATCTCTAGGGCTAGCTAGCTCTTAGGCTGTGAAGAGGCGTCTAGGGAGTGTCAGGAACGCTCCACGGCTATTTCTAGTTGTTGTGATAGGATTAGGGGTTGCGGTCAGCAGAGCTCCCACATCCCAGAGCTTGTCTTGTGTGAGTTTAACTATCAGGTCGTGCCGGGTGCTCCTAACCACCAGGTCCATAACAGTGACCGTTTCCTCACGTACCGGAGACACTGACACACGTAGACACATAAAAATCACTGCATCTGTTCAGATGTCAGTGATTTTTTGCGGACCGTGTCTCCGTGTGCCAAACACGGAGACATGTCAGTGTTCGTGGGAGCGCACGTATTACACGGATCCATTAAAGTCAATGGGTCCATGTAAAACATGTACCGCACATGGACATTGTCCGTGTGCCGTGCTGAATCCGCGATTCATATCTTCCCTGCAGCAGCGTTTGCTGCATAGAAGATATGAATAATAGTGTTTAAAATAAAGATCTATGTTCCCCCGCCCTCCCACCTCCTGTGCGCCCCCCCCGGTATTCTGAAAATACTCTGGCCGCATCTTCTGCTGTATGCGGTCACGTGGGGCCGCTGATTACCGTCATGAATATACTGATGTGCCACGTGAGCACACGGACACGGATAACTCCAGTACCGATTTTATACGGTACTGGAATTATCTGGATGTGTGAAACCGGCCTTATACAGAGCGGTGGGTGACTGAAACCGGCCTGCCTTCACCCCTATGACTGGAAGACGAACGCTGCTAGGAGGAAGAAGTTCATTTCCTCCTGGCAGTGAGTCTCTTAAGTGCGGGTACTGCACGATGTCAGAATTCTATTAACCTGTCGATTACCCCAATATCTGAAGGTTAGTACTGTTTTTTTCACATGACAGGTTGCATAGTTGCATATGTTGAAAAAAGACCTAGGTCCATCAAGTACCAACTTTCTCCACCAATTGTACATTTTGTCACTAATTTAAGTATAAGCCGCAATGTTATGTGTATCGAGGAAATTATCCAGCCCTTTTTAAAAAAGCTATTATAGTGGCTGCCATTACTACCTCTTGTGGTAGGGCACTCCACAGTTTGACTGCTCTAACTGTTCCTATTTAGCTGCTGGAATCGCCTTTCACTCACCTGTACTGAGTGCCCCCTAGTCCTCAGTATGGTCTTTGGAAGGAGGAAGTCATTTGCAAATCCTCTATACTGACCTCACATACTGTATATTTATACATGTAAATGAGATCTCCTCTGAGGCGTCTTTTTTCTAAGCTAAACAAGCCCAGCTCTTCCAGCCTCTCACCATATGAGAGGCCTTCCATTCCTTGTAATAATCTAGTTGCCCGCCTTTGAACTGACTCCATCTTCTGAATATCCTTTTTAAAATGTGGAGCCCAAAACTGGATCCCATATTCTAGATGTGGCCTCACCAGTTATTTAGAAAGGGGTAACAATATGTTGGGATCAAGGGATTTTATTTCTCTTTTTGTACATCCTAAAATCTTGTTTGCTTTTGTGGCTGCAGCTTGACTTTGAATACTGCTGCTCAGCTTACTTGTAACCGGAATACTCAAGTCCTTCTCCTGTCCTGTAGTCCTGAGTATACGCCTATCTATCTACTATATAATCGTCTAAGGGGTACTTCTGTCTGTTTGTCTGTTTGTCTGTCACGGAAATCCCGCGTTGCTGATTGGTCGCAGCACAGTCTGGTGGTGAATTCGCCCCTTCCTACTCTCCGTCAGTGCCCCCTCCAGTCAGCGCTCACACAGGGTTAATGGATGCTTTACCTCGCGTTATGCTGCGTTGTAACGCAGTCCGTTAACGCTGCTATTAACCCTGTGTGACCAACCTTTTACTTCTGGATGTCCTCATATGAACTCGAGCCTGGGAACTTTTCAGAATATTTTCCTAAGCTCGAGTTCATATGAGGACATCCAGCAGAGGGCGCCTCACCGCAACTGAAGGTAACTACAGGTCATTGACCTACTTTCCATTCATTCGCTGGGGTTTTACTGGCATGAGCACAGCTGCATTAGCAGAGCTCCTGCTTGTAAAATTAGTTAACCCCTTCAGATGGATTTATAGCGTGGGACGAGACTGATCATCGGAAGGTATGGGATATTGTTGTTTTTTTATTTTACCTTTTTTACAGAGCGAGGGTCTTCAGGTGGATTACCAGTATAATAAACTATTCCAACAACCTGTGTATTTATTTAATTAAAACACTTTCTAATAATGTGTGTGTGTGTGTGTTTTAACCATTTCATACTATTGGATTAATATGGATAGGTGTCATACTTGACGCCTCTCCATTATTAATCTGGCTTAATGTCACCTTACAAGCAAGGTGACATTAACCCTTCATTACCCCATATCCCACCGCTACACGGGAATGGGAAGAGAATGGCCAAGTGCCAGAATAGGCGCATCCTCCAGATGTGCCTTTTCTGGGGTGGCTGGAGGCAGATGTTTTTAGCCAGGGGGGGCCAATAACCATGGACCCTCTCCAGGCTATTAATATCTGCCCTCAGTCACTGGCTTTACTACTCTGGCGGAGAAAATTGCGCGGGAGCCCACACCAATTTTTTCCATGATTTAACCCTTTAAATTAATAGCTAGAGCGCCCAAATTTTGCACATACACACTACTAACATTAGTAGTGTGGAATATGCAAAAAAAAAAAAAAAAAGGGATATGAGATGGTTTACTGTATGTAAACCATGTCTCATATCATGTTGGGTTTGGGAAGGAGATAGCAAAAGCCGGCAATTGAATTACCGGCTTTTAAGCTATCTAGCGCTGTATGAAATATTAATAGTGTCTCACTGGCATATATATATATACATATATACATATATATATATATATATATATATATATATATATATATATATATATATGTGTATATATATATATATATATATATATATATATACACCCCTATACTATGTGTAGACATTTATTTTTGCTATTCTATTGTAAGCTGTCAGTGTGATTTTACTGTACACCGCACTGAATTGCAGGCTTTTCGCTAGAACACCACTCCGTATTTCTCGCAAGTCACACTGCTGGTCCGTGTGTAATCCGTATTTTTCTGGCCCCCATAGACTTTCATTGGCGTATTTTTTTGCGCAATACGGTGACATACGCAGCATTCTGCGATTTTCTACGGCCGTAAAACACCGTATAATACGGATCAGTAAAATACGGCTGATAGGAGCGGGGCCATAGAGAAGCATTGTACCGTATGCAATCCGTATTTTCAGCACCTCTCTTATGTCCGTAAAACACAGTAGTGTGACGCCGGCCTAATAGTGACAAAATTCTGCCGTGATATGTAAACTTTTGAGCACAACTGTATATACTTTACTTCAGCAAGTAATAGTAATAATAAGACAATTTTTTCCACCTAAAGATACATTTGTTAATTCACAGTTTTCTCATATATAATTGGTAATTGTGTTAAACAAAGTGTAAAGTCACCTAAATGTATTCATATTTTTCCGCAGTTTTTTTTATATCTGTTGTCGCCTTGCTTCCATGCTTAGGGTCATGCTATTTTGTAGATATCTTATCTTGTCACCTGAAAATTTGCTTTCTTTTTTTCCCTTTTTTATCATGAGAAATGTGTGATATGAATACTGATAATGCTTGAAGGTGTAAGATTTAAGAGCAGTAAAGTTTCCTAATAATGTTACTTTCTGGAAGAAGGACATTGCGTCCTTTCCAAAAATTCATAGGATGGTTAATAACATTGTCATTTTTATATAATATGCATCAAGTAGATGACGGTTTCAAATAGTAGTTGTTTAAGTTTTCATGTGCATATGTCTAATCTTCGTATGGTAAAATAGGTTTCAATTCTCTTTTTTTCTATAATATTATTAATGAAAATTTCTCAGAGATGGGCCCCATCGTTGGTTAAACTCCCTGTCACAATTCCTGGCAATTAACAGGAATCTGCTTAGTCAAGTTAGTTAACCAGTGAGTACAAGACAATGGTACCTGCACAAGATTTGGAAGGTGTCTACATTGGACAGTAGGGGGGGTGAGGTTCTTGGACTGGAGGGCAGAGCTTACACACTGAACAGCATGACTCTTCTGTACAGCGTTAATCCTAAAGGTACCGTCACACTTGGCGACGCTGCAGCGATACCGACAACGATCCGGATCGCTGCAGCGTCGCTGTTTGGTCGCTGGAGAGCTGTCACACAGACTGCTCTCCAGCGACCAACGATGCTGGTAACCAGGGTAAACATCGGGTAACTAAGCGCAGGGCCGCGCTTAGTAACCCGATGTTTACCCTGGTTACCATCCTAAAAGTAAAAAAAACCAAACACTACATACTTACCTACAGCCGTCTGTCCTCCAGCGCTGTGCTCTGCACTCCTCCTGTACTGGCTGTGAGCACAGCGGCCGGAAAGCAGAGCGGTGACGTCACCGCTCTGCTTTCCGGCTGACCGACGCTCACACCCAGAGCAGGAGGAGTGCAGAGCACAGCGCCGGGGACAGACAGCGGTAGGTAAGTATGTAGTGTTTGTTTTTTTTTACTTTTAGGATGGTAACCAGGGTAAACATCGGGTTACTAAGCGCGGCCCTGCGCTTAGTTACCCGATGTTTACCCTGGTTACCAGTGAAGACATCGCTGAATCGGTGTCACACACGCCGATTCAGCGATGTCTGCGGGGAGTCCAGCGACCAAATAAAGTTCTCGACTTTCTTCCCCGACCAGCGACAGCACAGCAGGGGCCTGATCGCTGCTGCCTGTCACACTGGACGATATCGCTAGCGAGGACGCTGCAACGTCACGGATCGCTAGCGATATCATCTAGTGTGACGGTACCTTAACTTGGCTTTTCACAGATTATTATCATAAAACACGTGACATTTCAAAATGTTTTTAATGGCTTTCGCAGCATCTGAAAAAACAAGAGCATGTTTAGTAAGATAAAGTCATTGATTAGGCATGGTGGTGGTTTAGGGTGGTAAAATTACCAGACTGGTTTCCTTTAACCCCTTCACGCCACTGCCAATTTTTTTTTCTTGTATTTCCCCTTGTTCCAAGAGCCATAATGTTTTTTTTTCAATATAACCATATGAGGGCTTGTTTTCTGCGAGACTGTAAAGAGCCCACAATAGCTTAGTAGCAGAGAATGATCAATCAACTGATCCAAATAAGAATTGGGAATACTGCTGAAGGCATGTGAAATGACTACAAAGTTTCATAAGGGATCCAGTTTAAACAGCAATGCATTTCTGCTAAGTAAATAAAATGAGAATCTGGAAAGAATAGTATATTCAGGAACATATCAAATTGTTAATTGGCCGGGTCTGGGGTTTGTAGAAATCACAGGAGTTTGCAAAGATGAATGTTGTGTAGTGTGAATCGTCTGGAAGTATCATTTTGAGATGCTTGTTATAAGCAATGGGCTATACAGCATATGTGAGGGGTTTTAGAAACACAAAAGTTAGCAAAGAAGAATGCTGCTTAGTATTACCAGTCTCTACGTATCATTAACTTGTGAAGGTTACAGCAAACGATTGTTAACCAGCTGGTGTTGTACAGCTAAAGGTGCTAGTTACAGAAATCACTAAAGTCTGGGGAGATGATTGCAACAGAAGAAGCTGGATGTTGGTAATCCAAACACACAGCAACTGAACATAGTACTGTTTTAAGAGATTATGTCACTGGGACATGTAAGGCAACTTGTAAAGCCTGATGTGGATCACAGCAAAGGCTACGTTCACACTAGCGTTCTGCTAGTGTGCGTCGCCTTAGCGTCGGGCGACGCAGCGGCAACGCACGCGTCATGCGCCCCTATGTTTAACATGGGGGACGCATGCGTTTTTGTGTGTTGCGTTTTGCAACACTTGCGTCTTTTTTGTCGCTAGCGTCGGACCAAGAAAACGCAACAAGTTGCATTTTTCTTGCGTCCGATTTTCGGCAAAAAACGACGCACGCGTCGCAAAACGCAGCGTTTTTGCGTGCGTTTTGCCGCGTTTTTGTGTGCGTCGTGCGTTGCGTCGCCGACGCAACGGCGCGCAACGCTAGTCTGAACGTAAAAGACAATAATGTTACATTCATATTGCTATGCGGTTTACTTGAAATGCATAGCCCACTAGAGAAAAAGCCTGAGACAGACCTGACAGTAGAATATGTTAAGACTGGGCTAGTAGAAGAACACTAGTGATGAAAGGAACTTGTACAGGACTCCACAGAAAGTTATAGTGGAATCACTCTTAACCCCTTTACCCCCAAGGGTGGTTTGCACGTTAATGATCAGGCCAATTTTTACAATTCTGACCACTGTCCCTTTATGAGGTTATAACTCTGGAACGCTTCAACGGATCCTGGTGATTCTGACATTGTTTTCTCATGCCCCCTCCGGGAGTCGGGAGAGCGCAGCCACACTTCCTTCCATGTTTACATGACTCCAGGGCACCTGCCTTCACCTCCTATACAGAACCGTTCAGGTAAACAATATTTATCCTATATTTTTCATGCTTGTTTCCATAATTATTTTGGTAGTATGTATACTGGGATTTCCACTACCAGCTTATAAGTAGCTGTAAATAAAATAGCACTAGCTGGCTTATTACATGGATACCCTCTTCAGTATACATATATACTGCACTTAAAAGAAACCTTTTTCTTACTTGCTACCATATATTCCATGTGAGAGATACTAGGTTTAAAAAATATATGCCTGTTTTCTTTACACAGCCATATCTTGGCAGTCACACTTGTGCTTTTATGGTTCTTTACATCTTGTATTGGAGGGGGGTTTTCTCTACATGCAGCAGATATATAATACTGATTATTGCTGGCTGGCTTCTCTCTCCCGTTACCATTTGGAGGTCCCATTTTCATGTCTTTTTTACATTTTTTGTCCCACCTTGTTTTTAACATATGTATTAATAAGCATTGATCTTAACTTTCAAATATTGTTCAGTTCACTTCTTATCCTCTCTTTGGTGTACCCCGTAGAGGATTATGGTTTCTATTGTTTTCTCATGACATATTGTACTTCATCATAGTGGTAAAATTTCTTTGATATTACCTGCATTTATTTGTGAAAAAAACGGAAATTTGGCAATTTTCCAACTTTGAATTTTTATGCAATTAAATCACACAAAATACTTAAAGGGACACTGTCACCTGAATTTGGAGGGAACGATCTTCAGCCATGGAGGTGGGGTTTTCGGGTGTTTGATTCACCCTTTCCTTACCCGCTGGCTGCATGCTGGCTGCAATATTGGATTGAAGTTCATTCTCTGTCCTCCGTAGTACATGCCTGCACAAGGTAATCTTGCCTTGCGCAGGCGTGTACTATGGAGGACAGAGAATGAACTTCAATCCAATATTGCAGCCAGCATGCAGCCAGCGGGTAAGGAAAGGGTGAATCAAAAACCCCAAAACCCCGCCTCCATGGCTGAAGATTGTTCCCTCCAAATTCAGGTGACAGTGTCCCCTTAATAATTAACATTTCCCACATGTCTACTTTACATCAGCACAATTTTGGATCCAAAATTTTTTTTTGTTAGGGAGTTATAAGGGTTAAAAGTTGACCAGCAATTTCTAATTTTTACAACACCATTTTTTTTTTTAGGGACAACATCTTATTTGAAGTCACTTTGAGGGATCTATATGATAGAAAATAACCAAGTGTGACACCATTCTAAAAACTGCACACCTCAAGGTGCTCAAAACCACATTCAAGAAGTTTATTAACCCTTCAGGTGTTTCACGGGAATTTTTGGAATGTTTAAATAAAAATGAACATTTCACTTTTTTTCACAAAAAAATTACTTCCGCTCCAATTTGTTTTATTTTACCAAGGGTAACAGGAGAAAATGGATGCCAAATTTTTTTGTCAATTTGTCCTGAGTACGCTGATACCCCATATGTGGGGGTAAAACACTGTTTGGGCGCATGGCAGAGCTCGGAAGCAAAGGAGCGCCATTTGACTTTTCAATGCAAAATTGACTGGAATTGATATGGGACGCCATGTTGCATTTGGAGAGCCACTGATGTGCCTAAACATTGAAACCCCCCACAAGTGACACCATTTTGGAAAGTAGACCCCATTAGGAACTTATCTAGATGTGTGGTGAGCACTTTGACCCATTAAGTGATTCACAGAAGTTTATAATGCAGAGCCGTAAAAATAGAAAATCATATTTTTCACAAAAATGATCTTTTCGCCCCCAATTTTTTATTTTCCCAAGGGTAAGAGAAGAAATTGGACCCCAAAAGTTATTGTGCAATTTGTCCTGAGTACCCTGATACCCCATATGTGGGGGTAAACCACCGTTTGGGCGCATGGGTGAGCTCGGAAGGAAAGGAGCGCCATTTGACTTTTCAATGCAAAATTGACTGGAATTGAGATGGGACGCCATGTTGCGTTTGGAGAGCCACTGATGTGCCTAAACATTGAAACCCCCCCACAAGTGACACCATTTTGGAAAGTAGACCCCCTAAGGAACTTATCTAGATTATCCAGTTTTGTATTTTCTCAAATGTAACAGTTGAAATGGGACCCCAAAAGTTGTTGTCCAATTTGTCCTGAGTACGCTGATACCCCATATATGGGGGGAACCACCATTTGAGCGCATGGCAGAGCTCGGAAGGGAAGGCGCGTCATTTGGAATGCCGACTTAGATGGATTAGTCTGCAGGCGTCACATTGCGTTTGCAGAGCCCCATATGTACCTAAACAGTAGAAACCCCCCACAAGTAACCCCATATTGGAAACTAGACCCCCCAAGGAACTTATCTAGATGTGTTGTGAGAACTTTGAACCCCCAAGTGTTTCACTACAGTTTATAACGCAGAGCCGTGAAAATAAAAAATCTTTTTTTTCCTCACAAAAAAATATTTTTTAGCCCCCACTGTAGGGTAACAGGAGAAATTGGACCCCAAAAGTTGTTGTCCAATGTGTCCTAAGTACACTGATACCCCATATGTGGGGGTAAATCACCGTTTGAGCGCATGGCAGAGCTCAGAAGGGAAGGAGCACTGTTTTACTTTTTCAACGCAGAATTGGCTGGAATTGAGATCGGACGCCATGTCACGTTTGGAGAGCCCCTGATGTGCCTAAACAGTGGAGACCCCCCAATTATAACTGAAACCCTAATCCAAACACATCCCTAACCCTAATCCCAATGGTAACCCTAACCTCACCCCTAACCTTGACACACCCCTAACCCTAATCCCAACCCTATTCCCTACCATAAATGTAATCCAAACCCTAACTTTAGCCCCAACCCTAACCCTAACTGTAGCCCTAGCCCTAACTCTAGCCCTCACTCCAGCCCAAATACATTTTTTTTAATTTTTCCCTAACTAAGGGGGTGATGAAGGGGGGTTTGATTTACTTTTATAGCGGGTTTTTATGGTTAGCAGCCGTCACACACTGAAAGACGCTTTTTATTGCAAAAAATATTTTTTGTGTTACCACATTTTGAGAGCTATAATTTTTCCATATTTGAGTCCACAGAGTCATGTGAGGTTTTGTTTTTTGCGGGACGAGTTGACGTTTTTATTGGTAACATTTTCGGGCACGAGACTTTTTTGATCGCTTTTTATTCAGATTTTTGTGAGGCAGAATGACCAAAAACCAGCTAGTCATGAATTTCTTTTGGGGGAGGCGTTTATACCGTTCCGCGTTTGGTAAAATGGATAAAGCAGTTTTATTCTTCGGGTCAGTACGATTACAGCGATACCTAATTTATATCATTTTTTTATGTTTTGGCGCCTGCTCCCTGCGCGATGCTTCCCTATACCGCCGGAACACTGCGATCATGTTTGATCGCAGTGTGCCTGGGGTTAATGTGCCGGGGGCGGTCCGTGACTGCTCCTGGCACATAGTGTCGGATGTCAGCTGTGATAGTCAGCTGACACCCGGCTGTGATCGGCCCGCCTCCCCCCGTGAGCGCGGCCGATCGCTATGATGTACTATCCCGTCGAGGGTCAGATAGGCCCAGGTCACCTTGACGGGATAATACATCGGTCAGAGAGGGGTTAAAGCAACGCATATAAGATCACTCACAAATGAATCTATAACATGTCTCGGATGCCACAACAGGGACACTCAAAAGGAATCTGTCACCAGGTTTTTGCTACCCCATCTGAGAGCAGCATGATGTAGGGGCAGAGACCTTGATTCATTGATATGTCGCTTAATTTACTGGTTGCTGCAGTTTTGATAAAATCTGTTTTATTTGCTGCCTATCTAGTAGTTCTCTAAACACTGAGCTCTGTATAACGCTGCCTACATAATTCTAGAAAATTGCTGGGTATAGCAAAGATCGCAGTCTCCTTTGTAGCCAAGCCACAGGCTGGGTTTCAGTGGAGCTCCATAATGGCAGACACTGGAGTTTTCAACAGATCCCTGACTGTCAAAGCAACCTATCGGTGCCCTGTGATCACGTTGTGGAGGGATTAATAGACATATAAAATGATGTATCTACATGCCAGCATGCTGTTAATGCCGCAGTCAGAGAATGATTGATTGAGAGTGATACACAGTCATTATCTCCTGGGTGTGGGGTGGTTTAACTCTGTGAGCTCTACAACTGCTCCCAGGGCTGGACAGGGACTAAAATTTAAGAAGTGAGGGGAGTGTAACATGACTATATAACATATAATTACAGCTCAGTCCTATTTATTGCTTTTAGTTGCAGTACCAAGAAAAGTCGCTACTTTACCTACATAACTGGATCTTGTAGATAATGAAGGGATGAGACGACCAAAGCCTATGGAACCTCATTCTGATGCTCCATAAACTTTGCCTACAGCCACTTGTGGTTCCGCTGCGCAGCACGAGACCCGGTGACTCTGAAGAGCGGTGACATCAGTAATGTCACCGCTCTTCAGATATTCCGGGTCTTGCGCTGAGCTCGGCGACTGTGAAGAGTGGTATTTTTACTACCGTCACCGCTCTTCAGAGTCGCTGGGTCTTGCCAGGTCTGGGCTAGTAGTGGGGGTGTGTGATGGACACCTCTCCATTACTTACACCAGGGATTGATGGCAGCAGAGATTACGCAGCTGACATCAACCCTACAAATCATTACACATACCAGAATTAATTGCTCTGGCGGCTGGGAAAAGCAGTAGAGTTAGCGCTATACCCAGGCGCCGGGTGCTAATTATAACTATCATCATCCTTGCCACATCTCCTTGCGAAGCTTTTCTGCTGTATTTACATGTGCTGATCTCAGGCCGTGTGATCGACAATACTGAAGTTGTTTGCTTGTTTCCCGGCCTCTTTACACCAACTGAGAAAGAATGAAGGGAACAGAACAATCACAATTAGATCAATCTGTCCCCATACAGTATCATGTTATCAGCAGCACATCTACAGTTTACACCGGTGATGTGCTGCTGAGAACAAGGATTTCTGTTCCCACATAAACAATCCAATCACTCGATGAATAGGCAGCATTTTGCTTGTTTAGTATAATACACCCCATAGTCCTCCATATATTATAATGTGCACCTCCGTCCTCCATATAGTATAATACACTCCTCCATATAGTATAATCTACTCCTCATAGTCCTTCATGTAGTATAATACACTCCTCAGTCCTCCATATAGTATAATACACTCCTCAGTCCTCCATATAGTATAATACACTCCTCAGTCCTCCATATAGTATAATACACTCCTCATAGTCCTCCATATATTAAAATACACTGCAATTCCTCCACATATTATAATACACTCCTCAGTCCTCCATATAGTATAATGTACTGCCACAGTCTAAGCTAGAAGATCGTTGGGTACAGCCGGGACCAGCTGCTTCGAAAGCATCACCAAACCAGGGATTCAAGCTAGAGGAGGCTAATTTGCATATTCCAGGTTCCTTCTGGGAAAAGCAAGGAGTCTCCCTAAGCTAGAAGATCGTTGGGTACAGCCGGGACCAGCTGCTTCGAAAGCATCACCAAACCAGGGATTCAAGCTAGAGGAGGCTAATTTGCATATTCCAGGTTCCTTCTGGGAAAAGCAAGGAGTCTCCCTAAGCTAGAAGATCGTTGGGTACAGCCGGGACCAGCTGCTTCGAAAGCATCACCAAACCAGGGATTCAAGCTAGAGGAGGCTAATTTGCATATTCCAGGTTCCTTCTGGGAAAAGCAAGGAGTCTCCCTAAGCTAGAAGATCGTTGGGTACAGCCGGGACCAGCTGCTTCGAAAGCATCACCAAACCAGGGATTCAAGCTAGAGGAGGCTAATTTGCATATTCCAGGTTCCTTCTGGGAAAAGCAAGAAGTCTCCCTAAGCTAGAAGATCGTTGGGTACAGCCGGGACCAGCTGCTTCGAAAGTATCACCAAACCAGGGATTCAAGCTAGAGGAGGCTAATTTGCATATTCCAGGTTCCTTCTGGGAAAAGCAAGGAGTCTCCCTAAGCTAGAAGATCGTTGGGTACAGCCGGGACCAGCTGCTTCAAAAGCATCACCAAACCAGGGATTCAAGCTAGAGGAGGCTAATTTGCATATTCCAGGTTCCTTCTGGGAAAAGCAAGGAGTCTCCCTAAGCTAGAAGATCGTTGGGTACAGCCGGGACCAGCTGCTTCGAAAGCATCACCAAACCAGGGATTCAAGCTAGAGGAGGCTAATTTGCATATTCCAGGTTCCTTCTGGGAAAAGCAAGGAGTCTCCCTAAGCTAGAAGATCGTTGGGTACAGCCGGGACCAGCTGCTTCGAAAGCATCACCAAACCAGGGATTCAAGCTAGAGGAGGCTAATTTGCATATTCCAGGTTCCTTCTGGGAAAAGCAAGGAGTCTCCCTAAGCTAGAAGATCGTTGGGTACAGCCGGGACCAGCTGCTTCGAAAGCATCACCAAACCAGGGATTCAAGCTAGAGGAGGCTAATTTGCATATTCCAGGTTCCTTCTGTGAAAAGCAAGGAGTCTCCCTAAGCTAGAAGATCGTTGGGTACAGCCGGGACCAGCTGCTTCAAAAGCATCACCAAACCGCGCGCCGTAAGGCGCGCGAATTTTTGCCTGTAGGACATTATTGCAAGAGAGCTTGGCTGAGTAGATTACACAAGAAGGAAAACACACAGCAAGTCAGCAGGATCTAGGAGCAACATGGCAGATGTGACAACCTACATGGTGAGCTGCAGCATGTGCTACATGTTCACAGATCGACCAGAAGAAGAATCCAATTTCACCTGTCAGAAGTGTAGACTAGTGGCCCTTTTAGAAGAAAAGGTGCGGGGTCTGGAAGAAAGAATAGCAACTTTGAAACTCATCAAAGAGAATGAAGACTTTCTAGACAGAACAGAAGCATCTCTACTGGTCACAGAAGGTGAAAAAAGTGTCAGAGAACCTCCAAAAGCAGATGAGTGGAAGCATGTGACCAAAAGAAGCAAGAAGACCATGGAGAAATCACCAACCACACAACTGAAGAACCGATATCAAATCTTTGTAGAGGATGAAGATGGCACACCTAAGGATGAAGCAATACCAGCAAGCAAAAAAGAAAAGGGCACACAGCAACAAGTGACAGCAAAAAGTACAGCTAAGAAGCAACGAAGAGTGGTGGTGGTGGGAGACTCACTACTGAGAGGCACAGAAGCAGTCATCTGCAGACCGGACATAACTGCAAGAGAAGTATGCTGCCTTCCAGGTGCGATGATCAAGGATGTGACCGATAGGATACCAAAACTCTTCAACTCCAAGGACGTCCACCCATTTCTTCTGATACATGTTGGCACCAATGACACGGCAAGGAAGGACCTACCGACAATCTGCAAGGACTTTGAAGAGTTGGGGAAGAAAGTAAAGGAACTGGATGCACAGGTAGTTTTTTCTTCTATCCTTCCAGTAGACGGGCATGGCACCAGGAGATGGAACAGGATCCTTGATGCAAACAACTGGCTAAGACGATGGTGCAGACAACAAGGATTCGGATTCCTGGACCACGGTGTGAATTACTTGTACGATGGACTCCTCGCCAGAGATGGACTACACCTCAACAAACCTGGGAAACACACATTCGCCAGAAGACTCGCTACACTCATCAGGAGGGCGTTAAACTAGAAGAAGAGGGGACGGGAAGAAAAACATTAGACTTGAACAAAGAAGACCCAGGAAAACATACTCAGAAGGGAGGTAAGAACATTTCTAAAACAATCCACAGCGAGGAGATTGGAACAAAACAAAATCCTCTAAACTGCATGCTCGCAAACGCCAGAAGCCTGACAAACAAGATGGAAGAACTAGAAGCAGAAATATCTACAGGTAACTTTGACATAGTGGGAATAACCGAGACATGGTTAGATGAAAGCTATGACTGGGCAGTTAACTTACAGGGTTACAGTCTGTTTAGAAAGGATCGTAAAAATCGGAGAGGAGGAGGGGTTTGTCTCTATGTAAAGTCTTGTCTAAAGTCCACTTTAAGGGAGGATATTAGCGAAGGAAATGAGGATGTCGAGTCCATATGGGTCGAAATTCATGGAGGGAAAAATGGTAACAAAATTCTCATTGGGGTCTGTTACAAACCCCCAAATATAACAGAAACCATGGAAAGTCTACTTCTAAAGCAGATAGATGAAGCTGCAACCCATAATGAGGTCCTGGTTATGGGGGACTTTAACTACCCGGATATTAACTGGGAAACAGAAACCTGTGAAACCCATAAAGGCAACAGGTTTCTGCTAATAACCAAGAAAAATTATCTTTCACAATTGGTGCAGAATCCAACCAGAGGAGCAGCACTTTTAGACCTAATACTATCTAATAGACCTGACAGAATAACAAATCTGCAGGTGGTCGGGCATCTAGGAAATAGCGACCACAATATTGTACAGTTTCACCTGTCTTTCACTAGGGGGACTTGTCAGGGAGTCACAAAAACACTGAACTTTAGGAAGGCAAAGTTTGACCAGCTTAGAGATGCCCTTAATCTGGTAGACTGGGACAATATCCTCAGAAATAAGAATACAGATAATAAATGGGAAATGTTTAAGAACATCCTAAATAGGCAGTGTAAGCGGTTTATACCTTGTCGGAATAAAAGGACTAGAAATAGGAAAAACCCAATGTGGCTAAACAAAGAAGTAAGACAGGCAATTAACAGTAAAAAGAAAGCATTTGCACTACTAAAGCAGGATGGCACCATTGAAGCTCTAAAAAACTATAGGGAGAAAAATACTTTATCTAAAAAACTAATTAAAGCTGCCAAAAAGGAAACAGAGAAGCACATTGCTAAGGAGAGTAAAACTAATCCCAAACTGTTCTTCAACTATATCAATAGTAAAAGAATAAAAACTGAAAATGTAGGCCCCTTAAAAAATAGTGAGGAAAGAATGGTTGTAGATGACGAGGAAAAAGCTAACATATTAAACACCTTCTTCTCCACGGTATTCACGGTGGAAAATGAAATGCTAGGTGAAATCCCAAGAAACAATGAAAACCCTATATTAAGGGTCACCAATCTAACCCAAGAAGAGGTGCGAAACCGGCTAAATAAGATTAAAATAGATAAATCTCCGGGTCCGGATGGCATACACCCACGAGTACTAAGAGAACTAAGTAATGTAATAGATAAACCATTATTTCTTATTTTTAGGGACTCTATAGCGACAGGGTCTGTTCCGCAGGACTGGCGCATAGCAAATGTGGTGCCAATATTCAAAAAGGGCTCTAAAAGTGAACCTGGAAATTATAGGCCAGTAAGTCTAACCTCTATTGTTGGTAAAATATTTGAAGGGTTTCTGAGGGATGTTATTCTGGATTATCTCAATGAGAATAACTGTTTAACTCCATATCAGCATGGGTTTATGAGAAATCGCTCCTGTCAAACCAATCTAATCAGTTTTTATGAAGAGGTAAGCTATAGGCTGGACCACGGTGAGTCATTGGACGTGGTATATCTCGATTTTTCCAAAGCGTTTGATACCGTGCCGCACAAGAGGTTGGTACACAAAATGAGAATGCTTGGTCTGGGGGAAAATGTGTGTAAATGGGTTAGTAACTGGCTTAGTGATAGAAAGCAGAGGGTGGTTATAAATGGTAGAGTCTCTAACTGGGTCGCTGTGACCAGTGGGGTACCGCAGGGGTCGGTATTGGGACCTGTTCTCTTCAACATATTCATTAATGATCTGGTAGAAGGTTTACACAGTAAAATATCGATATTTGCAGATGATACAAAACTATGTAAAGCAGTTAATACAAGAGAAGATAGTATTCTGCTACAGATGGATCTGGATAAGTTGGAAACTTGGGCTGAAAGGTGGCAGATGAGGTTTAACAATGATAAATGTAAGGTTATACACATGGGAAGAAGGAATCAATATCACCATTACACACTGAATGGGAAACCACTGGGTAAATCTGACAGGGAGAAGGACTTGGGGATCCTAGTTAATGATAAACTTACCTGGAGCAGCCAGTGCCAGGCAGCAGCTGCCAAGGCAAACAGGATCATGGGGTGCATTAAAATAGGTCTGGATACACATGATGAGAGCATTATACTGCCTCTGTACAAATCCCTAGTTAGACCGCACATGGAGTACTGTGTCCAGTTTTGGGCACCGGTGCTCAGGAAGGATATAATGGAACTAGAGAGAGTACAAAGGAGGGCAACAAAATTAATAAAGGGGATGGGAGAACTACAATACCCAGATAGATTAGCGAAATTAGGATTATTTAGTCTAGAAAAAAGACGACTGAGGGGCGATCTAATAACCATGTATAAGTATATAAGGGGACAATACAAATATCTCGCTGAGGATCTGTTTATACCAAGGAAGGTGACGGGCACAAGGGGGCATTCTTTGCGTCTGGAGGAGAGAAGGTTTTTCCACCAACATAGAAGAGGATTCTTTACTGTTAGGGCAGTGAGAATCTGGAATTGCTTGCCTGAGGAGGTGGTGATGGCGAACTCAGTCGAGGGGTTCAAGAGAGGCCTGGATGTCTTCCTGGAGCAGAACAATATTGTATCATACAATTATTAGGTTCTGTAGAAGGACGTAGATCTGGGGATTTATTATGATGGAATATAGGCTGAACTGGATGGACAAATGTCTTTTTTCGGCCTTACTTACTAACTATGTTATGTCCTCCAAATAGTATAATACATTCCTCATAGTGCTCCATATAGTATAATGCCCCGCCATTGTCATCCATGTAGTACAATTCACTTCCCATAGTATAATGCGCCCCATAGTTCTTCATATAGTATAATGTATTCCCCATAGTCCTCGATACAGTATAATGCAGCCCACATATAGTATAATGATGCCACCCCAGAATATCATGCAGCCACCGCACAGAATATATTGTAGCCCCAAGTATAATGTAACCCACCAGAGAATATAATGCAGCCCCGTCATATAGTATAATGCAGCCAGTGCATATATAATATATGGTAGCCCCCTCATAGAGCATAATGCAGCCTCCCATAGAATATAATGTAGCCCCTCCATAGAATACAATGTAGCCCTCCTCATATAGAATAATACAGCCCCCATAGAATATAATGTATCCCTGAGAGAATGTAATACAGCCCCCCATAGAATGTAATGCAGCCCACCTCCCCATATAATATAACTAGCTATTGAACCCGTTCTACGCCCGGGTGGCTGCTCCCATCCTGCGCCCCCGTTCTGTCATGTGCTGCTCCCATCCTGCGCCCCCGTTCTGTCATTTGCTGCTCCCATCCTGTCATTTGCTGCTCCCATCCTGCGCCCGTTCTGTCATTTGCTGCTCCCATCCTGCGTCCCCGTTCTGTCATTTGCTGCTGCCATCCTGCGCCCGTTCTGTCATGTGCTGCTGCCATCCTGCGCCCGTTCTGTCATGTGCTGCTGCCATCCTGCGCCCGTTCTGTCATGTGCTGCTGCCATCCTGCGCCCGTTCTGTCATGTGCTGCTGCCATCCTGCGCCCGTTCTGTCATGTGCTGCTGCCATCCTGCGCCCGTTCTGTCATGTGCTGCTGCCATCCTGCGCCCGTTCTGTCATGTGCTGCTGCCATCCTGCGCCCGTTCTGTCATGTGCTGCTCCCATCCTGCGCCCGTTCTGTCATGTGCTGCTGCCATCCTGCGCCCGTTCTGTCATGTGCTGCTGCCATCCTGCGCCCGTTCTGTCATGTGCTGCTGCCATCCTGCGCCCGTTCCATCCTGCGCCCGTTCTGTCATGTGCTGCTGCCATCCTGCGCCCGTTCTGTCATGTGCTGCTGCCATCCTGCGCCCGTTCTGTCATGTGCTGCTGCCATCCTGCGCCCGTTCTGTCATGTGCTGCGGCCATCCTGCGCCCGTTCTGTCATGTGCTGCTGCCATCCTGCGCCACCATTGTATTATATGCCCCCCGCTCCAGTGTGTATGCCCCCGAATGCTGCTGCCATATAAAAAAAAAAAAAATACCATACTCACCTATCGTCCGGCTCCACTGCAGGTATGTCTTCAAGAAAATGGCGCCGGAAAGCGGGGACTGCGCAGGCGCCGATTCCGGCAGCAGGAATCGGCGCCTGCGCAGTCCGCGCTTTCCGGCGCCATTTTCTTGAAGACACACCTGCAGTGGAGCCGGAGTGTGTCTTCAAGAAAATGGCGCCGGAAAGCGCGGACTGCGCAGGCGCTGATTCCGGCAGCAGGAATCGGCGCCTGCGCAGTCCGCGCCCTCCGGAGCAGAGGAGCCGGGAGACGGAGCCGCAAGCAGCGCTGGAACTGGGAAAGGTGAGTATACTTACCCTCCCTCCTGGCGGTCCCTGACTCTCCGGTGGAGATCGCGGTATGCGTTCAGTGCTTACGCATACCGCGATCTCCCGGGAGCGTCGCTCTGTGAGGCCCAGACTGCGCCGGCGCTTGCGCTTGCGCAGTCTATAGAGGCTTCGGACAGAGTGACGCTCCCAGCGTTATATTATAGATGTAGCCCCCAGAAAATGTAATACACCCCCCCATATAATGTAATACAGCATAGCCCCCATAGAATGTAATACAGCCCCCCAATTCAGTTATCACTCATTGATATATTTAGAAAAAAAAAAACACTCTCCTCACCTCTCCTTGTGCCCGACGCTGCTCCTGGCTCTGGTCTCAGCAGCTGCAGTCTGCCCGCCCGACACACAGCAGGTACGCGATGATATAACGTCATCGTGCACCCACAGTGTCAGAGGCAGAGCGGGGAATGATGGGAGTTGGAGCGTCAGCAGACGCTCTCTCCTTCATCATTGCATTCAACTGTACCGGCATCACAGACGCCGGTATAGTTGAATGCACTGCTGGCGGGGGGGTGAGTCAGAGCTGGGGGGGAGTCAGTGCTGGTGAGCGGCCCACTACTGCCACTGGCCCTTCTGGAATTTGCCTGAAGTGCCCGATGGCCAGTCCGGCCCTGCCTGCTCCTGACTTGCGCCATACATGTATGGCAGATGTTGGGAAGGGGTTAAGAATGGGGACCTCTGGACTGGCATTACAAAAAATATCCATACTCATCCTCTTCGTTGGGAAGCAAAGACATTGAAAAGAAATGTTCCGGACTGATTAAAAAATTGAGCCTAAGGAACCAAGCCCCTTAGGCTGTTTTCGCATTGTGTTCAGACATGCATTCGATGAGTCCGCCTCCAGTAGGAGTGAACATGCATTCTGCCAGCATCATTACAGTCTGTGTCCCCCTCAGTTCATACGTCCGAATCCCATTTTGCGAGGGGTTCGGATGTTAGCCCCAGTGGGGCCACTGAATGGGTGCCTGTATACAGGGTGGGCCATGTATATGGATACACCTAAACAAAATGGGAATGGTTGTTGATATCAACTTCCTGTTTGTGGCACATTAGTATATGGGAGGGGGAAATCTTTTCCAGATGGGTGGTGACCATGGTGGCCATTTTGAAGTCGGCCATTTTTGGATCCAGCTTTATTTTTTCCAATGGGAATAGGGTCATGTGACACATCAAACTTGCTGAGAATATCACAAGAAAAACAATGGTCTGCTTGGTTTTAACGTAACTTTATCACCAACCATTCCCATTTTATTTAGGTGTATCCATATAAATGGTTGTTTGTGTATACAACTTATGGACTATGTTTAGCAGACTCCAAATGTGCTCTCGTCTCTATTGTTTGATCCCTCTAGTTTGGTTTGTCTTGTTCTTCTTGTAATCTTCCATATTGATGAAGAAGAAGGTAATGGTTTTTGTATGTCCAAAGTAAACCAGTTCTCCCACAATGTCTGAATCTTATGATTCTGCTGAAAGTTTAAACTATGCAACACATTTAACATTTATGGGGGTTTTATATATTTGAAAATTTCATTAAGTTTTGAAGTACTTCTTTATTGCAGAGTATTGTGCCTGTCAGATTTTCCTGTTAAGGCATAAGGTGGGTGTTAAGAGGTATTATGAAGGCAGACTTGAGGACATTCATTGGGCTTCCTGCTGCCATGACAACCCATTGGGCAGCACGGTGGCGCAGTGGTTAGCACTGCAGCCTTGCAGCGCTGGGGTCCTGGGTTCTAATCCCACCCAGGACAACATCTGCAAAGAGTTTGTATGTTCTCTCCGTGTTTGCGTGGGTTTCCTCCGGGCACTCCGGTTTCCTCCCACATTCCAAAGACATACTGATAGGGATTCTAGATTGTGAGCCCCATCAGGGACAGTGATGATAATGTGTGCAACCTGTAAAGCGCTGCGGAATATGTTAGCGCTATATAAAAATAAAGATTATTATTATTATTTATTATTATTGGCACCTTGCTGTCGAGTTGCAGGGATATCAATTGGGTTACAGAGAAAGGCCCTCAATCTAACTGTTTAAATAAAAAGTAAAAAAGCCAGAACTGGAGTTATCTCAAATCCATACTGTTACTTCGGGTATCTAGTTGTATGTTATGCTCCCACTGAATATAGAGCAAGCTAAACTTTTGAGCTCACTCTGTAGATCATCTATCATCTGTGATTTCTGTTGGCCATACATGGCATAGGTTGGGAAGGGTTTAGCCCTTTAAGGACTAGGGGTATTTTGCCATTTTCCGAGACTTGTAGCGTCCCCATTTTTCGGGATCTGGGGCCAGGTAAGGGGTTATTTTTTGTGCGCCAATCTGACATTTTTATTGATATAATTTTGGTGTGTATACAATCTTTTGATCACCTATTATTGCATTTTATTGCAATGTTGCAGCAACCAAAAAAAAGTAATTCTGCCAAAACCCATTCGGCTCTGGTACATACAAGCGATGATCAGATTGCCTGAATGTAGCAGAATACCTCACTTGCTATAAGAGCTGACCACTGGGTGGTGCTCATAGCTGTCCGGCTATGACAACCACAGGGGTCTTCTGCTGACCCCAGGTTGTCATGCCAAACCATCGGCGACCCTCAGTCATGTGACATGGGCGCCGATGGGAGGAGGTTATGACACACTTCCTGCACGTGCATGTTAAATGCCGCTGTCAGAGTGTGACAGTGGCATTTAACATGTTGACAGCCGAGGGTGAAGTGCGATTCCACCTGTGGCTGTTCCTGGCACATGTCAGCTGATCAGATGTGCTGGAAAAGGTGTGGGCTCATCGCCGGAGCCGGCACCAAACGGGGGGAGGCGTCTAATGACGGACTCTGTCCGTCATTGGATGTTAAGGGGTGAAAAGAATATTGCTTTTGATACCCTCTACACTTATTTTCTAGATGTAAATTGATTTGTAGGGTAGTAAAGACACATTATAATAACTATGTTCTAATGTTTCATGTAATTGCAGTCTACTCAGGTGAATGTTTATCTTTAGAGGGAAATTAATGTTGTCATCAATTTTGTGTGTCTCATTTGCTATGATGAGAGCTTTGTTAAAAACCTATGATTTGATGATGCTCATTATGTTAAGATTTAATGAAACACCTTCAACAATTATCTACTGAAGAAATAAAACATGAAAAATGTCCAGGTGGCCTTATCTAAATGGTTATACAGTGGGGAAAATAAGTATTTGATATACTGCCGCCTTTGCTAGTTTTCCCACCTACAAAGAATGGCGAGGTCTGTAATTTTTATTGTAATTATTGTGCCAACAATTGCCTTCTCACCAAGCTGCTTGCCTATTGTCCCGTAGGCCATCCCATCCTTGTGCAGGTGTATAATTTTGTCCCTGGTGTCGTTAGGATATGTGTCCACGTTCAGGATTGCATCAGGATTTGGTCAGGATTTTACTCAGGTAAAATCCTGACCAAATCTGCACCTGAGGTCACTGGCAGGTCATCTGCATTGTCCTTGCCTTGTTTCAGCATTGTAAGGACATGCTGCGTTCTTAAAAGACGCGCCGCATGTCCGTTTCCACGGGTATGCCGCATGCATCTTTTAATGCATAGTGGAGACTGCATTTCATGAAATCCCGTCCACTATGCTGTAACATCTGGACACTGCGTGTTTGACGCTGCAGCTCTACGCAGTGTCAAACACTCAGCGTTTCCTGAACGTGGAAACATACCCTCAGACAGATCTTTGGTTTAGGCCATGTTGGAGAGGTTGGAGTGTGATTGAGTGTGTGGACAGGTGTCTTTTATACAGGTAACAAGTTCAAAAGGGTACAATTAATACAGGAGTAGGAGGGCTTCTTAAAGAAAAACTAACAGATCTGTGAGAGCTGGAATTCTTGTTGGTTGGTAGGTGATCACATACTTATTTCATGCAATAAAATGTAATGTAATTATTTAAAAATCATATAATGTGATTTTCTGTTTTTTTATTTTTAGATTCTGTCTCTCACAGTTGAAGTGTACCTACAATAAAAATTACAGACCTCTCCATTCTTTGTGGGTAGGAAAACTTGCAAAATCGGCAGTGTAGCAAATACTTATTTTCTCCACTGTACATGAGATTGGTAATGCAACTTTACACATTTTGATCCAGTTTGTTAGGCTTGCATGTAGCAGGCGTTTATCAGCGGATCTAGTCTGGTTGTTCAGTCAGGGCAATAAACATTCCATGTGCACAGAACGATCGTTAATACAATAAGGCCAAGTACACACGACCATATTTTCGGTCCTATTGCTTTCTGTGAAAAAGGCCAGCAGTCGGTCTATGGGTATCACGGTCAGCTGCAGCCACAGATGCGGCCCAGCCCATAGACGCCCCCAAGCCGACCAACCTCAGAAGGCGTGGGGCGCGCGTCCCCTGGCGACGCAATACAGACCCTTTAAACCACAGAGGGGGACCTGGCCTACCCAAACTAGGGGAGGGCAGAGACCGGGGTTCTGTGGCAGCTGAGCATGTGGACAGGGAAAGAGACACGTAGGACTATATTACACCGCACAAATTCAGGTATAGAGAAAGTAAAGTTTACTAAAGTAAAGTCACACAGTACATAAACAAAACATGACGATGTCAGGCTCCCAATTCCACACCTCAGAAGGGTACCACCCAGTGGACCCCAAGGCACCAACAGATCACCGAGGCACACATAGGCGGGACATCAGGACACAGGCAGGACATCAGGGCGCAGGCAAGACATCCGGACACAGACAGGACATCAGGACATCTGGACTCAGGAAAGACCTCAGGACATCAGGACACAGGCAGGGCATCAGGACACAGGAATACTGGACAGACATCTGGGACACTGGCGTGGCAGCCCAGGTAATCAGGTTAAATCAGGACATCAGGGATACCGGATAGAGATCTGGGACACTGGCGTGGCAGCCCAGGGCATCAGTTACATCAGGATATCCGACACAAGGAGGACATCAGGGAACATACAGGATATCAGGACATCAGGGTCCATGAGGTCATCAAGACACATAGTAATAAATCACTTGGCACTCAAATGGTTTCTTTCAGATGAAAAAGTGAACATCCCATTTATTTGTGCATCCAATTCAAAGATTATTTAAAAGTTTTCGGTCGAATCACAAGACCTTTATTAGAAATATCTTTAACAAAACTGGAAGCATAGGACAATGGGGTATATGAGCCTAGGCAACCCGGGATGGAAAGCGCACCTGGAACGTCTCACGGATCCTGAAGGGAGAAGGAGGGTGTGTATCCGCCGCTGCATATGGCGCTCATAGACGTCTGGTCCGTCGCGCTGTGTGGAGTAGTCCCGGGGGCCGCTTTTTTTGTCATCAAGACACAGGCAGGACATCAGGGTACAGACAGGACATCAGGACATCTGGACCCAGGGTCACCGGCAGACAACAGACAGTAGTCATTTGGTTCCGGACATCTGACACGACCTACAGGCACCAGCAGAGACTCGGGCTCCAAGCTCCAGACAGCGGTCATCAGGTTCCAGAATGCAGTCTTCAGGCTCCGGGCATCGGACCTAGGAAGGAACTCAAGCGTGATGGTGCAAACACCGCCGTACTGGACATGTGTCAGACGGGGTTAACACCGCATGGTAGTCAGAGCACAGAGTAGTAGATGCTCAGCAGAAACACCGGTTTCAAGAGACTCAAAGTCACTGGGAGTGTGGCTCCAGATGCAGAGGGATTCCAGGAACATAATCTACCCTCTACCCTCACCCACTGTATCCTCACCCATCCCTTGTAGATTGTGAGCCCTCGCGGGCAGGGTCCTCTCTCCTCTTGTACCAGTTGTGACTTGTATTGTTCAAGATTATTGTACTTGTTTTATTATGTATACCCCTCCTCACATGTAAAGCGCCATGGAATAAATGGCGCTATAATAATAAATAATAATCACAGCAGACACAGTTCAGACAGGTTAAGGTACAGGACAGGTACAGGATCAAGGATTCGGGCCTGGATATACCTCCTCCAGGACAGGCGCCAGAACAGGACAAAACAGGAATCAAGGCAAGGACTTTTGTAGCAAAACATAGACAGGAGAGGTGCAGGAACACAAACACACATAGCAAAGTTCAGGAGCTTTGTGAGTAGCTCAGGCCCCGCCCATAGGGCAGGGGAACTTTATATAGGAGCTGACCCTCAGCAATTGGCTGGGGACAGCATTTGAAGTACACACCCTAACCCTGATAAAAGCAGGGGAGGTGTGACCACGCACGCCCTAAGCACAAACAGAGACCATTACAGCACAAACAGTGCAGGATCTGAGGCTCAGGGCACCTGACTGAAACTTCATGCACTGAGCCATGTGGAAAGTCATGCACCAGCCGCAAATGACCTCACAACCCGCGGACAGCTTCACATCAGCAACCAGGGACCGCACATGAAGAAGGTATGAAGCAGGGCAAATACCTAAACACCCATGTACAATTGCGCAGCAGTGCAGGGAACTGAGAAGGCTCCATCCAGGTAACAGCCAACAGTATCCCAGCTCAAATTAGGGGGAAAAGAGTAAAGGGTTAAAGCAAACATATGCATTGTCATGCCGAAAACCAGAAACAGACAGAATGGCATGATAATGGGTACACAAAAGAAATCGGATCCTATATGAATCAACCATATAGCATCTGAAATTTATGGCTACAGTTCAATTCCTTAACATAGAAAACTAATTTAAAGGGAATCTGTCACTAGGTTTTTGCTACCTATTCTGAGAGCAGCATAATGTAGAGACAGACCCTGATACCAGCAATGGAACATTTATTGGGCTGCTTGCTGCAGTCTTGATATTCGTATCAGTCTTCATATCAGCTGGAGGACTAATATACCTGATGTCATGAAGTCCTCCATATTCATGAGCTCTATATAACCCCGCCCCCACCACTGATTGGCAACTTTTGCCTATGCACAGTGTACACAGAACGCTGTCAATCAGGGGTGTGGGTGGGCTTAGGCAGAGCTGAGTATACAGAGAACTGGTATATCTGCAGCAGATAAAACAGCAAAAGAAACAGCAAGTGATATATTGCTGAAATCAGGGCCTCAGCCTCAACATCATGCTGCTCCCAGATAGAGTAGCAAAAATCTGGTGGCAGATTACCTTTAAATGGGTTGTCTGGTCCAAATCAACAACTCTGCAGTCACTTTGTGTGACTACAGATTTATGAATCCCCCAGCGCACACACTTTGTGCTGCGAGGATTTGACGGTTTCTGACCCGGGACCAGAGGGTATGTATGAGTTATACATACTTCCAGCCAGTGAGTGTCCCTCGCTCCATACACTTGTGTTGATCCGAGGGTATGCCCTAACCAGTAATGCAGCTGGCGATAGGGCATGTTCGACTAGAAGGCACGGTCTCATTCCATACAAGTGTATGGAGATTGAGGCCACTCCCTTTGGCTGGGAGTATGTATAATGCATACATACCCTTCAGTCCTGGGTTGGAAAGCGGCAAATCCTCATAGTGCGTGAGCTAGGGGGATTCATAAGTTTTAAGTCACACAAAGTGACTGAGGCGTTATCTGTTTGGACAGAACAACCCCTTTAATAACTTCTGATGTATAAATATGTATGTTGTACCAATCCTATACAGATTGCATATGGATTACAATTGAGATTAAAATTGTCCATTTTTTAGCATAACAATGAGCTTTCTTATGAACATTCATTCCTCTGATATTTGTGGGCCATGAATTATTCTGTAGTCCTATTTAATTGCCCTAGATTGTAGCAAGGGGCAGTTTTTAGAAATTTTGAGTGAAATTAACATGTCCCACTAACATTTTACTTGCTTTCATATTATTATTGTATATGTTCTTAGAGCCTTTATAATTATACCTTAACCTTTTCTAACTATCTGGGATTCCTTCTGCCCCAGTGAGAATGAAGATAATACACAGGCATATGACTTCCAACTGTCTCCACAGGAGAAATGAAGATCTTGTTTGTTTTTTTGGCTTTATGAATATAGGCATACTGTGCATAAATGTAGGCGTTTCTAACATGATAGCAAATTGCAGAATATTTATATAATATAATGTGTGTGTATTGTAGTGCAGCGGCTTCCTCGCTGTGCAGTGATGAGGCAGCAACCTAGGAAAGTTCAAAATAGATGTAGTTTTCATGTCCAAAAACTCACAAACAAAACAACCGGTATCCTCCGGATCGCAGCCGGGAAACAAGACAGTCCGTAAATGCGCCCGGTTGCTGAGGGCAACTGCACCATCGTATCACGCTGGTGTTTATTTTACATTCTTCCTCAAGAACAATGTATGCGACTAGTTTCTTAATACAGGAGGCATCCTGAAGCTGTCTTCACCAAAAAAACGTATTAAATTTCAGTAAGTGTTACTTTTTCCCTCTGTCATTTCTCAATACTACACATAACTTAATTTATGGACGTCTGTGGTTTTAGTTCTTTGCCTGTGTGGACTGGATGCGTTGTTATCAACAAATGGTGGTAATTTCAAGTCGATAGCACCTTTAGAAATATATTTATTTAAAAAATTAGTGGTGTGCTCAATACTTAATCCACCTCCGATGTATGTACATATGTGTATACACAGATGTAGATGGTAGCTAAGTCCCCAGATATACGTATTATACTGCAACATCAACATACACAGAACAGCTAAATATTTATTTTTTCAGTCTCAAATACTTATGATTCAGGTTTGCAACGGGAGCTTCAGAGTATCTGTGAAGATGAGTGTTACTACTTTTATTTAGCAACTCTGAGTTCTTTTAAAAATACTTTTTATCCTTTAAAAAAAACAACTTTATAGTTGGCAAGGATCTGATGGGTATTTCAATCATCATTATAATAGTCAATGGCAATGAGAAGAAATGTTAAAAAAAGTGGTCCGGGACCTAAAATGTATTTTATAACTATCTATCTTTACACCGTCTAACCTCTATTGTTGGTAAAATATTTAAAGGGTTTCTGAGGGATGTTATTCTGGATTATCTCAATGAGAATAACTGTTTAACTCCATATCAGCATGGGTTTATGAGAAATTGCTCCTGTCAAACCAATCTAATCAGTCTTTATGAAGAGGTAAGCTATAGGCTGGACCACGGTGAGTCATTGGACGTGGTATATCTCGATTTTTCCAAAGCGTTTGATACCGTGCCGCACAAGAGGTTGGTACACAAAATGAGAATGCTTGGTCTGGGGGAAAATGTGTGTAAATGGGTTAGTAACTGGCTTAGTGATAGAAAGCAGAGGGTGGTTATAAATGGTATAGTCTCTAACTGGGTCGCTGTGACCAGTGGGGTACCGCAGGGGTCAGTATTGGGACCTGTTCTCTTCAACATATTCATTAATGATCTGGTAGAAGGTTTACACAGTAAAATATCGATATTTGCAGATGATACAAAACTATGTAAAGCAGTTTATACAAGAGAAGATAGTATTCTGCTACAGATGGATCTGGATAAGTTGGAAACTTGGGCTGAAAGGTGGCAGATGAGGTTTAACAATGATAAATGTAAGGTTATACACATGGGAAGAAGGAATCAATATCACCATTACACACTGAATGGGAAACCACTGGGTAAATCTGACAGGGAGAAGGACTTGGGGATCCTAGTTAATGATAAACTTACCTGGAGCAGCCAGTGCCAGGCAGCAGCTGCCAAGGCAAACAGGATCATGGGGTGCATTAAAAGAGGTCTGGATACACATGATGAGAGCATTATACTGCCTCTGTACAAATCCCTAGTTAGACCGCACATGGAGTACTGTGTCCAGTTTTGGGCACCGGTGCTCAGGAAGGATATAATGGAACTAGAGAGAGTACAAAGGAGGGCAACAAAATTAATAAAGGGGATGGGAGAACTACAATACCCAGATAGATTAGCGAAATTAGGATTATTTAGTCTAGAAAAAAGACGACTGAGGGGCGATCTAATAACCATGTATAAGTATATAAGGGGACAATACAAATATCTCGCTGAGGATCTGTTTATACCAAGGAAGGTGAAGGGCACAAGGGGGCATTCTTTGTGTCTGGAGGAGAGAAGGTTTTTCCACCAACATAGAAGAGGATTCTTTACTGTTAGGGCAGTGAGAATCTGGAATTGCTTGCCTGAGGAGGTGGTGATGGCGAACTCAGTCGAGGGGTTCAAGAGAGGCCTGGATGTCTTCCTGGAGCAGAACAATATTGTATCATACAATTATTAGGTTCTGTAGAAGGACGTAGATCTGGGGATTTATTATGATGGAATATAGGCTGAACTGGATGGACAAATGTCTTTTTTCGGCCTTACTAACTATGTTACTATGTTACTATGTTACCGTAACCACTTTTGTAATTTGCTTTATTGCACTGTTTTGTCTTCAGAGGGGGCAGTGATGCAACAAACTAGTGAGCAGCTGCAGTGCTGCCCGCTGTGACCTCCTGTTCCAGGAGGGGAGACGTAGGTTGTGAGGAGTGAGTGCAGCCCCAGCTGTCAAAGGAAACCTTACAGGAAGTATAGTAAAAAAACAAACACATTTAGAGAATAGGTAGATAGGGAGAAGTGTAGGATATTGTGTAATAAAGCAAATTATAAAAGTACATATACATACATTTAAGGTTGCCGTATCATCCCTTTAAGGTGAATTCATACAAAAAGATTATTGTAAATGCTTCACAATAATCTTGTATTGTAAATAGGCTGTTGATCACTTGGAGAATGATCAAAAATCTCAACAGGCCTAAAAATCATAGTTTTCAGCTACCCATCATCTAATGTAAATTGGGATCATGCTACCGATAACAATGGCAGCCTATGCATTGTAAGCGATCTGTTCCAGGATGTTCAGTGTACATCAACTAGCACAGTCTGCCTGTGTAAACAGATTTTTAACCTCTTAACGACCTCCGATACGCCTTTTAATGGCATCAGTTAAGGGTACTTTGTCCTCAGCGCCGCTTTTTAACAGCGCTGAGAAATAAGTGGATGGCGCTTCCCAGCATCGGAAATTCTCTGGGGTCTCGACTACCGGGGTAGCTGAGACCCCAGAGAACATGATTCAGGTCGGTTTGTACTGACCCTAGTGTTGCGATCGCCGTTATTCACGGAATAACAACGACCGCAAAAAAAGGCAGATTTCCCAGTTAATCACATCAGAGGAGATAAATGGGGTCCCCGATTCCCCCCCAATAACTCCGGTGTCCCTAGACCCTCGTGCATCCCCCTGTGATGTCACCCGACTGATGGCGTCCTCCGGGAAGGAAATGGCGGGCGCATGCGCAGTGTGCCTGCCGAGATCTGCCGTCTGGCACCTGGCAACAATAGGACATTTTTCCTATTAGTTCATTTTGATCACTGTGATAGAGCCTATCACAGTGATCAAAATAAATAAAATAGTAAATGAAATCCCCCTTTCTCACCCCCTTAGTTAGGTAAAAATAATAAAATAAAAAAAATGTATTTCCATTTTTCCGTTAGGGTTGGGGCTAGGGTTAGGATTGGGTTAGGGTTGGGGCTAGGGTTAGGGCTGGGGCTAGGGTTAGGGCTGGGGCTAGGGTTAGGGTTGGGCTAGAGCTAGGGTTAGGTATGGGGCTATGGTTGGTTGGGGATAGTGTTAGGGTTGGGGCTAGGGTTAGGGTTGAGCTAGGGTTAAGAGTGGGCTAGGATTAGGGTTGTGGTTAGGGTTATGATTAGGGTTGGGATTAGGGTTAGGGGTGTGTTTAAGTTAGGGTTGGAGTTGGAATTGGGGGTTCCACTGTTTAGGTACATTAGGGGTTTTCCAAACGTGACATGGCATCCACCATTGATTCCATGATTGCCTTGTGCAGGCATGTACTACGGAGGACAGAGAATGAACTTCAATCCAATATTGCAGCCAGCATGCAGCCAGCGGGTAAGGAAGGGGTGAATCAAACACCCAAAAACCTCGCCTCCATGGCTGAAGATTGTTCCCTCCAAATTCAGGTGACAGTGTCCCTTTAAGTACCAAATTGGCTTTGTGACTATGGGGTGAAATTGCTGCAAATTGGTAAATGTTTACTGATCTATAGTCATTTAGTGCCCCCAGTTAGTCCATGTAAACTGATCCTTAGGGTACCGTCACACTATAACATTTTGATCGCTACGACGGTACGATTCGTGACGTTCCAGCGATATCGTTACGATATCGCTGTGTCTGACACGCAGCAGCGATCAGGGATCCTGCTGAGAATCGTACGTCGTAGCAGATCGTTTAGAACTTTCTTTCATCGCTGGATCTCCCGCTGTCATCGCTAGATCGGTGTGTGTGACACCGATCTAGCGATCTAGCGATGCGATCCAGCGATGCGTTCGCTTGTAACCAGGGTAAACATCGGGTAACTAAGCGCAGGACCGCGCTTAGTTACCCGATGTTTACCCTGGTTACAAGCGTTAAACTAAAAAAAAACAAACAGCACATACTTACATTCTGGTGTCCGTCAGGTCCCTTGCCGTTTGCTTCCCACACTGTGACTGCCGGCCGTAAAGTGAAAGCAGAGCACAGCGGCTGTGCTTTCACTTTCACTTTTACGGCCGGCAGTCACTGAGTGCGGGAACCAGACGGCAAGGGACCTGACGGACACCAGAATGTAAGTATGTGCTGTTTGTTTTTTTTTAGTTTAACGCTTGTAACCAGGGTAAACATCGGGTAACTAAGCGCGGTCCTGCGCTTAGTTACCCGATGTTTACCCTGGTTACCCAGGGACCTCGTCATCGTTGGTCGCTGGAGAGCTGTCTGTGTGACAGCTCCCCAGCGACCACACTACGATTTACCTACGATCACGGCCAGGTCATATCGCTGGTCGTGATCGTAGGTAAATCGTATAGTGTGACGGTACCCTTACTCTAAAGAGCAAACAGTCATATTGCAGCAGTGTTCTGGCCACAATGCATAATATTAAATGTTACTATAATATACATTGTGGATGATAGTATTTTTACATTTGCAGTTATTGTTAAATAAGATTGTAAAACATATTCACAATGTATTTCTGTTGTGTGTGATAATGTTTGGATCTATGTGTCCTTGAAAATTACATTTTACACAAAACGCAATACCTTTTCAGCTAACCAACATCTTCCTTGAATAATAAAATGTATGAAATAGAAGTCTCTGGCAAAAAAACCTGACTGGTATAGCTCAAAATTGCCATGAAAGGTGTATTCTCATAGTGCATGCACTGATGCATCCCTTTCTTCCTGCCTTCCTTCTTCTCTTTTGTAGCAGGGGTGACACTTATCGTTGCTATGGAAACAATGTGCTTTTTCTGACACCCTAGTGTCACTTAAACTCATTTAGGTTCTAATAAAAAAAGTGTTACGAATCTCTTGTAAAAAAACAAAATACAGATAAAACATTAGTATATAGCAGATTATTTCAAAAGAATTACCAAACCCTGCTACATATGTATGTCTGGAGGTGTCTTTAGATACAACAAATTAATTTTACATATGTGATTTTTGTAGCTCTCTCTTACACTATTGTAATGAGGATATGTTTTTTTTTCCTTTTAGCTTTTTATCTTGATTAGATCTCTATTTTTCTTTAAAGGAAACTTGTCACCAGATTTTCCCCATATAACGTATCGCCAGAACCTTTCATCCCTCAATTGCTGCATTATTGTATGCTGTATGTATGTCCCCAGTGTGCTCTAAAAGGAACAAAAAATAGATTTTATTATACTCACAGAGGGTGTGGTCCGATCCAGTGGTTGTCTTTGGCTCTGTTCTGGCGCCTCCTCTTTTATGATTGCCATCCTCCTTCGATGCTTCACGTGGTTAACACATCCTACATAATCCACACAATGTCCTCCATCAAGGTCCTGCGTAGGCGGAATTGTCTCTGTCCTGCCAAGGTCAGAGCAAAGTACTGTTGTGTGAATGCGTGGAGAAAGGCCATAGAGCACTGGTGACCCATAGGTCCCTAAGCAGGACAGAGAGACGTGTGCCTGCGCAAGAGCGCACTGGGGGACATTGTGTGGATGATGACGGACGCATCATCCAAAATAAAGCAGGGAAGGAGGATGGCAATTGTAAGAAGAGAGGAAGCACCAGATCAAGACCAGAGACATCCTAATGGCACCCGGCAGGGCATCCTTTTCACCGGTTTTCTTTGCTTTGCTAATGGAGCCGCTAGCAGATGCTCTTAGAACTAAACCAAGCATACATGTAGTCCGTGTGGGAGATATGGACCATGTGGTGGGATTGTATGTAGATGATGTGATATTATCTCTCACCGTGTCATGGACACCTTAGCTGAATTCCCCAGAATCCCATATTACAAATTAAATGCCGCAAAGTCTATCATATCCCCCATAAATATTACACCTTTGGTAAAGGATAGAATAGTAGAGTATTTTCCCTTTAAGTGGGAGGAAGCGGGATTTACATATTTGGTAATTAAAAATACAAAATGTGAAAATCTAAGTTGAACTGTAAATCGCTGATTTCGGAAGTTCGTGGGGACTTGGAAAGGCAGACCCTTCTCCCACTGTCTTGGGTTGCCAGAAAACAAATGGTAAAAATGATGTTGCTGCCTAAGATTACCTACTTGTTTATATGTCTCCCCCTCAAATTTCCAACTAGATGCATAGGGCTCCTACAATCCCTACTTGGTAAGTTTATTTGGAAAATCAAAAAAACAAGGGTGGCGGTCCGTGTTCTGCATTTCCAATATTCCCGTGGTGGCATGGGTGTACCAAATCTGTCTTTGTACCACAAGGCAGCCATACTCGAGGCCGCAAAGGATTGGTGAACTGGGGATCTTAATTATAGATGGCTCCAAATAGAAAGACAATTTGCTCCCCACAGGTCTACTAGACTTTTGCTAGATATCTAGCCACTGAAGCCCCTGAATTGGAATTTTCCCTTATATACCATGTCCTCGTTGATTTCTTATTGGAATAATGTTGATAGAACACTGACAAAATCGTTATTTAAATTCATTTCTGTAAAAGCTATAAAAGCACACATCTCTGGGTTGTCTCTAGACCTGTGGGTGAAATCAGGTGTAAGCACCCTTGACAAACTCTTAAATGGCCCTGTATTCCCCTCCTTTGCAGATTTGTCCCAACTTTACAAGATTCCTAAAATGTGCTTTTATCAATGCCTCCAAATTCGTCATTTTTTTTAGGGACCACATCTCATTTGAAGTCATTTTGAGGGGTCTATATGATAGAAAATACCCAAGTGTGACACCATTCTAAAAACTACACCCCTCAAGGTGCTCAAAACCACATTCAAGAAGTTTATTAACCCTTCTGGTGCTTCACAGGAATTTTTTGAATGTTTAAATAAAAATGAACATTTAACTTTTTTTCACAAAAAATTTAATTCAGCTCCAATTTATTTTATTTTACCAAGGGTAACAGGAGAAAATGGACCCCAAACATTGTTGTACAATTTGTCCTGAGTACGCCAATACCCCACATGTGGGGGTAAACCACTGTTTGGGCGCATGGCACAGCTCGGAAGCGAAGGAGCGCCATTTGACTTTTCAATGCAAAATTGACTGGAATTGAGATGGGACGCCATGTTTCGTGTGGAGAGCCCCTGATGTGCCTAAACATTGAAACCTCCCACAAGTGACACCATTTTGGAAAGTAGACCCCCTAAGGAACTTATCTAGAGGTGTGGTGAGCACTTTGAGCCACCAAGTGCTTCACAGAAGTTTATAATGTAGAACCGTAAAAATAAAAAATCATATTTTTTCACAAAAATTCTTTTCGCCCCCAATTTTTTATTTTTCCAAGGGTAAGAGAAGAAATTGGACCCCAAAAGTTGTTGTACAATTTGTCCTGAGTACGCTGATACCCCATATGTGGGGGTAAACCACTGTTTGGGCGGATGGGAGAGCTCAGAAGGGAAGGAGCGCCGTTTGACTTTTCAATACAAAATTGACAGGAATTGAGATGAGACGCCATGTTGCGTTTGCAGATCCCCTAATGTACCTAAATAGTAGAAACCCCTCACAAGTGACACCATTTTGGAAATTAGACCCCCTAAGGAACTTATCTAGATGTGTGGTGAGGGCTTCACAGAAGTTTATAATGGAGAGCCGTAAAAATAAAACAAAAATTTTTTCCCACAAAAATTATTTTTTAGCCCCCAGTTTTGTATTTTCCCGAGGGTAACAGGAGAAATTGGACCCCAAAATTTGTTGTCCAATTTGTCCTGAGTACGCTGATACCCCATATGTGGGGGGAAACGACTGTTTGGGCACATGGGAGGGCTCGGAAGGGAAGGAGTTCCATTTGGAATGCAGACTTACATGGAATGGTCTGCAGGTGTCACATTGCATTTGCAGAGCCCCTAATGTACCTAAACAGTAGAAACCCCCCACAAGTGACACCATTTTGGAAACTAGACCCCTAAGGAACTCATCTAGATGTGTTGTGAGAGCTTTGAACCCCCAAGTGTTTCACTACAGTTTGTAACGTAGAGCCGTGAAAATTAAAAAAAAATCTTTCCCCCCAAAATTATTTTTTAGCCCCCAGTTTTGTATTTTCCCGAGGGTGAGAGGAGAAATTCGACCCCAAAAGTTGTTGTCCAATTTGTCCTGAGTACGCTGATACCCCATATGTTGGGGGGAACCACCGTTTGGGCGCATGGGAGGGCTCGGAAGGGAAGGAGTGCCATTTGGAATGCAGACTTAGATGGAATGGTCTGCAGGCGTCACATTGCGTTTGCAGAACCCCTAATGTACCTAAACAGTAGAAACCCCCCACAATTGACCCCATATTGGAAACTAGACCCCCCAGGGAACTTATCTAGATGTGTTGTGAGAACTTTGAACCCCCAAGTGTTTCACTACAGTTTATAACGCAGAGCCGTAAAAATAAAAAATCTTTTTTTTCCCACAAAAATTATTTTTTAGCCCCAGTTTTGTATTTTCCCAAGGGTAACAGGAGAAATTGGACCCCAACAGTTGTTGTCCTATTTGTCCTGAGTACGCTGATACCCCATATGTTGGGGTAAACCCCTGTTTGGGCACACGGGAGAGCTCGGAAGGGAAGAAGCACTGTTTTACTTTTTCAACGCAGAATTGGCTGGAATTGAGAACGGACACCATGTCGCTTTTGGAGAGCCCCTGATGTGCTTAAACAGTGGAAACCCCCCAATTATAACTGAAACCCTAATCCAAACACTCCCCTAACCCTAATTCCAACGGTAACCCTAACCACACCTCTAACCCTGACACACCCCTAACCCTAATCCCAACCCTATTCCCAACTGTAAATGTAATCTAAACCCTAACTGTAACTTTAGCCCCAACCCAAACTGTAGCCCTAGCCTTAACCCTAGCCCTAACCCTAGCCATAACCCTAGCCATAACCCTAGCCCTAACCCTAACCTTAGCCCTAACCCTAACCCTAGCCCTAACCCTAGCCGTAGCCCTAACCCTAGCCCTAACCCTAGCCCTAACCCTAATGGGAAAATGGAAATAAATACATTTTTTTAATTTTTCCCTAACTAAGGGGGCGATGAAGGGGGGTTTGATTTACTTTTATAGTGTTTTTTTTTTTTTTTTATCAGATAGATTTTTATTATCCGCAAAGAATAAACAATCAGAATATTTCTCATGACAATGTTTCATAATGTTTCATTAAACACTTACAGATAACTTTTTCCCCCCGACCCAGAGCCCCCCCACCCCGCCCAACCCCAGAGACCTCAGCCAGAGCCACCCCACTTCCCATCATCATACAAACATTTGAATAAACATCCGTTATATTTCCATTGAATACTAGGTTCCCCATATTCTCATTTATCATCCTAATTCAAGTCCATCCACGGTTGCCACAGCTTGTGGAAGATGTCCAGCTTATTCCTTTTGGTGTAGATACTTTTCTCCAAAGTAAGTATATGCTCCGCTTGCTTAAGAAAGTCTCTTCTTGTTGGAGGTTCCTCTCTAATCCAAAATTTGGCGATCAATTTCCTAGCAATGAATAACAATCGTGCAATAGCTATTTTAAACATGTTGTCCGTAACAATTTCCTCCACATATCCCAATATGCAAGTCAGTGGAACCCTAGGGATAGAACATCCATACACCAGTTCAATACGATTTAAAACAACTATCCAGAAGGAGGACAGTCTAGGGCACTGCCACATCATATGCAATATCCCCGCCGAGGGCATTCCGAGTTCTGCCTAAGCCCAGCCTTGAACAACCTGTCAGGGGTTCTATAGGCCCTATGGATTACGAATAACTGTGATAGCCTGCCTGGTTCACTCATTGATATCTTGGGCACATATTCTAGGACCGACTCCCATCTATCATTGTCAATTATTCCCAATTCAGCTTCCCATTTCCCTTTGGCTCGGATGGGATATTTTTCCAGGAAAGAAAAAAGTAGAAACCCATATATTTCTGAAATCGCCCCCTTCGTGCAGCTATTCTTAAGGATATAGTCGAGCATGAGATCAATCTGTACCACTATGGCTCCCCTTTTATTCTGTGCCTGATAAGCATGAGAGATACGATTATACTGGAACAATTCAGACCGTGGCAACTGAAATTCTTCCTGCAACTCCTCAAATGTTTTAAGTCTGCCCTGACTTATCAGCTGCCCCAGCCGTTTAATACCTGCTGCAGACCAAAAGTGAAAACCCTCCCTCTGCCTAAATTCCGGTAGATAAATGTTGTCCCAAATAGGCGAGAATCTGGTGAACCCACTCACTTCCCTAATGAGTTTGACTTTTTCCCATACTCTGTGAATTTTATAGTGGGTTTTTTAGCGGATTTTTATGATTGGCAGCCGTCACACACTGAAAGACGCTTTTTATTGCAAAAAATATTTTTTGCGTTACCACATTTTGAGAGCTATAATTTTTCCATATTTTGGTCCACAGAGTCATGTGAGGTCTTGTTTTTTGCGGGACGAGTTGACGTTTTTATTGGTAACATTTTCGGGCACGTGACATTTTTTGATCGCTTTTTATTCCGATTTTTGTGAGGCAGAATGACCAAAAACCAGCTATTCATGAATTTCTTTTGGGGGAGGCGTTTATACCGTTCCGCGTTTGGTAAAATTGATAATCAGTTTTATTCTTCGGTTCAATTCGATTACAGCGACACCTCATTTATATCATTTTTTTATGTTTTGGCGCTTTTATACGATAAAAACTATTTTATAGAAAAAATAATTATTTTGGCATCGCTTTATTCTCAGGACTATAACTTTTTTATTTTTTTGCTGATGATGCTGTATGGCGGCTCGTTTTTTGCGAGACAAGATGACGCTTTCAGCGGTACCATGTTTATTTATATCTGTCCTTTTGATCGCGTGTTATTCCACTTTTTGTTCGGTGGTATGATAATAAAGCGTTGTTTTTTGCCTCGTTTTTTTTTTTTTTTTTTTTCCTTACGGTGTTTACTGAAGGGGTTAACTAGTGGGCCAGTTTTATAGGTCGGGCCGTTACGGACGCGGCGATACTAAATATATGTACTTTTATTGTTTTTTTTTATTTAGATAAAGAAATGTATTTATGGGAATAATATTTTTTTTTTTTTTTTTACACATTTGGAAATTTTTTTTTTTAACTTTTTTACTTTGTCCCAGGGGGGGGGACATCACAGATCGATGATCTGACAGTTTGCATAGCACTCTGTCAGATCACCGATCTGATAGCAGTGCAGGCTGCTGAGCAGGCTCTGTGAAGCCACCTCCCTCCCTGCAGGACCCGGATCCGCGGCCATCTTGGATCCGGGTCTGGAGCAGGCAGGGAGGGAGGTAAGACCCTCGCAGCAACGCGATCACATCGCGTTGCTGCGGGGGGCTCAGGGAAGCCCGCAGGGAGCCCCCTCCCTGCGCGATGCTTCCCTGCACCGCCGGCACATCGCGATCATCTTTGATCGCGGTGTGCCAGGGGTTAATGTGTCGGGGGCGGTCCGTGACCGCTCCTGGCACATAGTGCCAGATGTCAGCTGCGATAGGCAGCTGACACCCGGCCGCGATCGGCCGCGCTCCCCCGTGAGCTCCGCCGATCGCGCTGGACGTACTATCCCGTCCGTGGTCATAGGGGCCCACCCCACCTCGACGGGACAGTACGTCCGATGTTAGAAAGGGGTTAATGGAATGTTGAGTGGAAGGAAAAGTTTGGTAGAAAAAGGAGCACAAGCAACCGGGATAACTGCAGCCTTGAAAGGATTGTTAAAAAAAGGCCATTCAAAAATTTGCGGGTGATTCACAAGGAGTGGACTGCTGCTGGATTTATTACTTCAAGAACCACCACACACAGACGTATCCAGGACATGGGCTTCAAGTGTCACTTTCCTTGTATCAAGCCACTCACGACCAATAGACAACGCCAGAAGTGTCTTACTTGGGCCAAGGAGAAAAAGAACTGGACTGTTGCTCAGTGGTCCAAGGTGTTTCCAAATGAAAGTAAATTTTGCATTTCATTTGGTAATCAAGGTCCCAGAGTCTGGAGGAAGAGTGGAGAGGCACACAATCCAAGCTGCTTGAGGTCTGGTGTGAAGTTTCCACAATCAGTGATGGTTTGGGGAGCCATGTTATCTGCTGGTGTAGGTCCACTGTGTTTTATCAAGACCAAAGTCAGCACAGCCGTCTATCAGGCAATTTTAGAGCACTTCATGCTTTCCCCAAGCTTTTTGGAGATGGAAATTTCATTCTCTTGCAGGTCTTTGCACCTGTCCACACTGCCAAAATTACCAATACCTCGTTTAAAAACAACTGTATCACTGTATTTGATTGGCCAGCAAATTCACCTGACTTTAATACCATATAGAGTCTATGGGGTATTCTCAAAAGGAAGATGAGAGACACCAGACCCAGCAATGCAGACGAGCTAAAGGCTGCTATCAAAGCAACCTGGGCTTCCATAACACCTCAGCAGTGCCACTGGTTGATCACTTCCATGCCACGCCATATTGATGCAATAATTGATGCAAAAGGAGCATCGGCCAAGTACTGAGTGCATGTACTGAACATACATTTCAGTAGGCCAACATTTCAGATTTTAAAATAATTTTTCAAGCTGATGTTGTTCCAATTTTCTGAGATAATGACTTTTGAGTTTTCATTGGCTGTAAGTAATAATCATCAACATTAACAGAAATAAATACTTGAAATCGATCACTCTGTTTGTAATGACTCTGAATTTCACTTTTTGTATTGAAGAACTGAAATAAATTAACTTTTTGATATTTTAATTTTGTGAAAGCACCTGTGTATATACAGCATAATAGTATACTGTAACAGAGGGCTGAATTATGTTTGCCTTACTTTATATGGCTAAAACCCAATAACAGATTATCTTTAATGATAGCTAGTTTGTTCTTGTTAAAAATTAAAGAAACAAGTAGTTCCTGCCATTGAATTTATGATGACTTCGTTGTCAAGGCTTGCTTTGCTATTTTTAGAACTTGAATTCAATGAATAAATCATATCAACACTGACTACTAAGCAAGTGACCCTAATTCTCAAGATAAGTGCAGGCAGGGCTGTGTGTGGAGTCAGTCATGGAGTTGGAGTCGGTGTAAAATGGACCAACTCCAACTTCTAAAATGTATAATAAATTAGATACAGTAGTACAATGCAGTATATGCTATAAAAAATGTTATAAGAAAGTTATGAAATGTCCTATGATCTGTTCCTGATCTAATGATCTAGGCTTTTAATTGAGATGATTCTGTGCTGCTGTGATTGTGTACATTCTCTGTAGTGAGGCAGTGCTGTGGAGTCTGGAGTCATGAAATTTAGTAAGTGTGACTTACCAACTCCACAGCACTGTGCAGGTCCCATATACCGTACTTTGGATATGACAATGTGAGAATACCACTTTCCGACTCTGATCACTTCTGACTTTTGTAATTCTTTTACATCTATGTTTTCTTTTTCCAGTAAAATGACACCCTATTGGTATTAAGATGATTATACATTACCGTAAGTTGGGCCCTTCTGGTTCTGACCCCTTCTGAAAGTCAGATATTGCTAACAAAAATTGTGGTTGCTATTTTCTCTATGTGGATTTTCTGCCATTTCTCTAGAACTGATATATTAAAATATAACTTTTTCCATTGACTCTTCTTTTGTAATTTGTACAACTTGTATTGCATTATTTAGTCCTATTTAAGGTCTTTATGTACTTTACTACCAAATTATAGCCTTATCTATATTTATTGACATTTGACAGCACATTATGTTTATTTTGTCCTTTAAATGTTGGCTCTTAAGTTTTGTGTATTTACCCTTGGGGATGTTGCTCCTACATAAGTAGTAGCTGCTGGCTTCATTTTAGTCAGACACCATGGTATGTTATTCACACTCTTGGGTGTTTGATTTTGTTTCTTGTTTTTAATTTCTTGTTTGTCTATATTGTATTGAATAAAACTCATTTGATTGTATAAATGTTCGCCGATGAGTAGTGGATTTGCATTACACTTGCATTATACTTTTTAAAATTGTTCTTTTGGTAGTAGGATTTTTTTACTCTTGTGGTGTCTACCTGCTTTGAAAGTAGTGGTCATTCCGGTTCTGTTTACATATAAAGAATACATATGTCCTCCACACGCATTCCATTTTGTTTTTTGTAATACATAACAGAGGAAAATAGTTACAAAGTATAGATGTGAACAGAACCTAAGCAAACACATTAAGGGGCTATTACCATCTTAGAAAATGGTGACATAATTTCAAAAATATACCAACATGATTGCAGGGGTCGGACCTGTTGGACTTTCACAAGCTTAAGTCTAGGTTCACAGTTCGTTTAACGGATGTGCTAAAAATTAGCCCAAATTGTCTTGTATTTTTGCCATCCCTTTAACGCTTGTGGCTGCGCATCTGCCTGCTTTTGCAATACAGTTCTATGCAGAACGAACGCTTCCGGTAGTCCGCGTTGGAAGGTGTGTTACAAACTAACGGACCATTGCAAACGCATGCCGATTTTGACATGGGTTAGGATCCGTTACATTAATGTTATAACAACTCAAGTAGTGGACCCTCTGGGTCGTGGCTTCAGAGCCCTTGAGGACGAGCAGACCAGGTAGCGCCACCCCCTGTACAGGGCGTGTTTGGGACAGGCCCAATGAGGGTGAAGCCATAACTGCCGGAGCCAAAGGGACGACTGTGGGCTTAACCAAAGAAGGACAGCAGACGGGAGAAAGATGGAGCCACTGAGGTGACCCGAACAGCAGAGACACAGGACGGGCAGAGGCTGCAAGGACAGAGTACTGACCGGTATGGCGAAAGGACACGTTTGGCAGAGAATGACAGGAACACAGGACTGGTGGGTACGGCCGGAACACAGGATAGGCATAAACGAAGGATTGGCAGGGACAGCTGGAAACACTGGTCAGGCAGGAACGGCAGGAACACAGGACTAGTAGGTACGGCAGGAACACAGGACTGGTAGGCACGGCAGGAACACAGGACTGGTAGGCACGGCACAAACACAAGACTGGCAGGGATGGCAGGAACACAGGACTGGCAGGCATGGCAGGAACACAGAACTGGCAGGCACGGCAGGAGCACAGGACTGGCAGGCACGGCTGTAACACAGGACTGGCAGGCACGGCCAGAACACAGGACTGGCAGGCACGGCCAGAACACAGGACTGGCAGGAACACAGGACTGGCAGGGACGGCAAACAGAGACCAGTCAAGACTGGGTCAAAGCGGGAGGAGAAGAGACTGAAGCCAACGAACCTAAGGTGATGCCAGCAAGGAGCTAGCGAACACAATAGACGCAAAGGCGTCTTACCTGGACAGATGCTGGGAAGAAGTACCTGACGGGCGCCGCCATATTGGGGGCGGAGCAACCGGGTCACAACCTCCCAGAAGCCATAGCAGTGAAAGGAGCGCATCTGCACATGCGCGGACCGCAGAAAGGGCGAGTGCCCGAGAAGCCTGGGGAAGGAGAGCGAGCAGGAGCATCGGGAGCGCGCCGGCCGGACAGGTAAGTATTAGGCGGCGTATCAAATGTAAGTCTATGGGCACGTTAACGTGTCTGTTAACTTGCGTTAGTGTTGCCTACAAACGGATTCTTTAAAGGATTGCCCTAAGGCAATGTGAACCTAGCCTAAGTGTGATGGAAACATAATCACAGCTCTCTGTCTTCTTTCAAAACTGAGTTAACTAACTTCAGATTTCTAACCAATTAGACCAAATTTATCATATGTAATTGGTGTAAGTTGCCAATTTTAGACTCCTTTGTTATGATCATCCTAAAGTAAAACTTTACTATTCCCTTTTAACCCCTTAACGACCGCCAATACGCCTTTTAACGGCGGCAGTTAAGGGTACTTAAACCACAGCGCCGTTAATTAACGGCGCTGTGGAAAAAGTAAATAGCGCCCCCCCGAGTCCGATTTTCTCCAGGGTCTCGGCTGGAGATTTCCCATTTAATTTCTCTGTCCTCCGATGTGATTGCACATCAGAGGACAGAGAAATGGGGTCCCAGATAGCCCCCCAATACTCACCTGTCTCCCCCAGTGCTCCTCTTGGCTCCCGATGGGCGCCGCCATATTTTTCCGGCAAAAAAATGGCGGGCGCATGCTTTGGGAGGATCTTTGGGGTCTCGGCTGTCGGGGGTAGCCGAGACCCCAAAGAACATGATCGGGGTCGGTTATACCGACCCCTGTTTTGCGATCGCCGGTAATTAACTGTTTACCGGCGATCGCAAAAAAAAAAAAAAAAGTGGTGTGTAATTCTCTGTCCTCTGATGTGATCGCACATCAGAGGACAGAGAAATAGGGGGATTCGGGGACCCTATTATACTTACCGGTGTCCCTGGGTCCTCCTGCGTCCTCTCCTGCCTGCCGGCATCTTCTTTGGGAAACAAAATGGCGGGCGCATGCGCAGTGCGCCCGCCATCTGTCACCATCTGCCGGCCGGCAGGAGAAAGCAGTTGGGGCTAAAATTAGGGTTAGTGTTAGGGCTAGGGTTAGGGTTAAATTTAGGGTTAGGGTTGGGGCTAAATATAGGGTTAGGCTTCTCTCACACTTGCGTCGGTACGGGGCCGTCGCAATGCGTCGGCCCGACATACCGACGCACGTTGTGAAAATTGTGCACAACATGGGCAGCGGATGCAGTTTTTCAACGCATCCGCTGCCCAATCTATGTCCTGGGGAGGAGGGGGCGGAGTTACGGCCACGCATGCGCGGTCGGAAATGGCGGACGCGGCGTACAAAAAAATGTTACATTGAACGATTTTTTTGTGCCGACGGTCCGCCAAAACACAACTGATCCAGTGCACATCGCGATCCGTTGGCAATACAAGTCTATGGGCAAAAAACGCATCCTGCGGGCACATTTGCAGGATCCATTTTTTGTCCAAAACGATGGATTGCGACGGATGCCAAACGACGCAAGTGTGAAAGTAGCCTTAGGGTTAGGGTTGGGGCTAAAGTTAGGGCTAGGGTTAGGGTTGGGGCTAAATTTAGGGTTAGGGCTAGGGTTGGGGCTAAAGTTAGGGCTAGGGTTGCGGCTAAAGTTAGGGCTAGAGTTAGGATTAGGCTTAGGGTTTGGATTAGGGTTGGCATTAGGGTTACGCTTGGGATTAGGGATAGGTTTGGGATTAGGGTTAAGGTTGTGATTAGGGGTGTATTGGGATTAGGGTTAGGTTTGAGGTTAGGGTTGAGATTAGGATTAGGGGTGTGTTGGATTTAGGGTTTTGATTAGGGTTATGGTTAGGGTTGACATTAGGGTTGTTTTGGGGTGAGGGTTGTGATTATCGTTAGGGTTGTGATTAGGATTATGGATCGGGTTGGGATTAGGGTTAGGGGTGTGTTGGGGTTAGGGTTGGAGTTAGAATTGGGGGGTTTCCACTGTTTAGGTACATCAGGGGGTCTCCAAACACGACAGCCAATTTTGCGCTCAAAAAGTCAAATGGTGCTCCCTCCCTTCTGAGCTCTGCCGTGCGCACAAACAGTGGGTTACCCCCACATATGGGGCATCAGCGTACTCGGGATAAATTGGACAACAACTTTTGGGGTCCAATTTCTCCTGTTACCCTTGTAAAAATAAAAACTTGGGGGCTACAAAATCTTTTTTGTGGAAAAAAAAATATTTTTTATTTTCACGACTCTGCATTCTAAACTTCTGTGAAGCACTTGGGCATTCAAAGTTCTCACCACACATCTAGATAAGTTCCTTGGGGGGTCTAGTTTCCAAAATGGGGTCACTTGTGGAGTGTTTCTACTGTTTAAGCACACCAGGGGCTCTCCAAATGCGACATGGCGTCCGATCTCAATTCCAGCCAATTCTGCATTGAAAAAGTAAAACAGCACTCCTTCACTTCCAAGCTCTGGGGTGCGCCCAAAAAGTGGTATACCCCCACATATGGGGTATTGGCGTGTTCAGGAGAAATTGCATAACAAAATTTATGGTTACATTTCTGTTTTTACACATGTGAAAATAAAAAAAAATGGTTCTGAATTAAAATGTTTGCAAAAAAAAGTTAAATGTTCATTTTTTCCTTCCACATTGTTTCAGTTCCTGTGAGGCACGTAAAGGGTTAATAAACTTCTTGAATGTGGTTTTGAGCACCTTGAGGGGTGCAGTTTTTAGAATGGTGTCACACTTGGTTATTTTTTATCATATAGACCCCTCAAAATGATTTCAAATGTGATGTGGTCCCTAAAAAAAAAAATGGTGTTGTAAAAATGAGAAATTGCTGGTCAACTTTTAACCCTTAACTCCCTAACAAAAACAAATTTTGTTTCCAAAATTGTGCTGATGTAAAGTAGACATGTGGGAAATGTTATGTACCGTGTAACATGTTGTCCCTTTAAAACAATATATATTTTATTAGAGATAATCTAAAAAATACCACTTCCCAGTGAAAACAGAAAAAAGGAATACATAAACGAATCTACTAGTGCACCTTTCCTCATAAATTACCCTACGCTCACCTGCTATCCCTTCCTAACAGTGGAGGTTGGCAACCTGATAGATGTTTTGGCACCCCCACTCCGCGACGGCTGACACCTGCTATCCCTGTTAATATAGCTAGTCAACTATAGGAGGGAAAACAATAAGCAATAAAAAGAAATGAAGGAAGGTGTAGGGTAGAGAAAACTAAGGTGCACAAAAAACATATATACCTTCCTCCTTCATTGACATCCCATGTAGGGCCAAGAAACACTAGAAAAATATTGTGTAGAGCCAAAACGGATTATATGCTCCTAGCGTTTCAATGTAACGGTCCTATTGCACACCAAAAAGGGATACAACTATGTGCATAAATGACGAGATGAAAGTGGAAGGACAGATATAAAATAACGAATGACCTGGTTTAGTCTAGGATAGACAAGGTGCATGACAGCACCCCCCTGGTATAACAATAGTTATAATCAATATATTCCAGAATGTGAAACAGTGTAACATATCTCAGTATAGCTACTAGTGTCTATAAGCACACAGTACTATCATGATGCCATACTGGTACATAATAATAAAGGAATACACTTAGCTACACACTGGATGAAATAAGCGATAACCAGTGGGCTCTAATGACCAATAGTAGGTGCCTATACACATGCACAGTCAGACAAAAATAGATGGTTTCAGCAGCAGCCAGTGAGAAGGGTATTAACCCCAAAAACAGACACTTAGCTGTCAGTACAACGCCTGTTGTGAATTCTGTGGCTGAATTCACTCCTGTGGTCACAAGTGGTACTGCAGCTTCTGGGCTTCCTCCCTCAGGTGTTCTGGTGAGCTCGTTGGCTGCCTTGTTATTTAACTCCACCTGATTCTGTCTTCCTTGCTCCTTGTCAATGTTCCAGTGTTGGATCTGAGCTTCTGGATCTTTCCTGTGGCTTGCTGCTCTGCTTAGATAAGTGTTTCTTTGCTTTTGTTGCTGTTCTTTCTGTCCAGCTTGTCTATTCGTTTTTGCTGGAAGCTCTGAGACGCAAAGGGTGTACCGCCGTGCCGTTAGTTCGGCACGGTGGGTCTTTTTGCCCCCTTTGCGTGGTTTTTTGCTTTAGGGTTTTTTGTAGACTGTAAAGTTCTCTTTGCTATCCTCGCTCTATCTAGAATATCGGGCCTCACTTTGCTGAATCTATTTCATCCCTACATTTTGTCTTTTCATCTTGCTAACAGTCATTATATGTGGGGGGCTGCCTTTTCCTTTGGGGTATTTCTCTGAGGCAAGTCAGGCTTGTATTTCTATCTTCAGGCTAGTCAGTTCCTCAGGCTGTGCCGAGTTGCATAGGTAGTGTCAGGCGCAATCCACAGCTGCCTTTAGTTGTGTGTAGGATAGGTTCAGGTATTGCGGTCTACAGAGATTCCACGTCTCAGAGCTCGTTCTATTGTTTTTGGGTTTTTTGTCAGATCACTGTATGTGCTCTGACTACTGGCACACTGTGTTACTGGATTGCCTTCATAACAAACGCCCCATAGTTATTTATTAACTATTTTTCGTGACATATCTCTCTGATTTAAAGACATAAAAATACAAAGTTTGAAAATTGCAAAATTGTAAAAATTTTCACCATATTTCCGTTTTTTTCATAAATAATCGCAAGTAATTGCGAAGAAATGTTACCACTAACATGCAGTACAATATGTCACAAAAAAACAGTCTCAGAATCAGCGGGATCCGTTGAAGCGTTCCAGAGTTATAACCTCATAAAGTGACAGTGGTCAGAATTGTAAAAATTGGCTCGGTCATTAAGTACCAAATTGGCTCTGTCACTAAGGGGTTAATATTTCCTTTTTATTTACTGTCGTTGTCTTTTAAATTGTGTTTACATACTATATTCGAACAAATTGGTTTACACGCGAGATCAGTTGGCCGTTTATACACACCATATAAAGATTGAAATACTTCTGGCCAATCAGACCTCTTTTTGCAGGTATAAAGGAAGAAAAACAATTTTTTTTAGCATAGATACCTGTTAAAATAAAACTTCACATTTATTTCTTACATATAAAAAAATGTGACATGCTGGCAGACCGCCTAGTACCCCTTTTTTGCTTCGGGGGTACTACTTGGGCTGCCAGCATGTCACATTTTTGTCATATATAAGAAATAAATGTGAAGTTTATTTTAACAAGTATCTTCACTGGAGAAATTGTTTTTCTTCCTTCATCATTGGTGGTTCGTCCCAGACCAGGGCGGCTCTGTGCAGAAATCACATCCACAACAAAGTGCAGCAGAGAACACCAAGTGAGCTGACGCTCCCACTCCCTTTTCCTATTACCTACCTTTTTGCAGGTGGTATGTTTTATTGGTACCCTTTTGGATAAATTTTTTACACCAGTCACACTGTGAAATTAATAGCATTTATTACGGTATTTCATTATCAAAAGAAAGAGTTTGTCAGCTCACTACAGTTCTTAGTAGAAAATCACCATTCCTCCTCCGTAAACGCCAGCACAGTAGTCCTTATAAAAACTAGATCTTTATTTACATAGTTACATGGTTACATAGTCAACATGGAGAAAAACTTTTTTTTGGAGTGACGTGTTTCTCACTGTACAGTCCTTACTCATAGCCCATGGTCTTAAACAAAGGGACATGGCTTACAGGGGCCTGTTTTTTAGGCTGTTCTGTAAAATTACCCTGTGACACCCCCTTGGAAAGATCATAAAAATGAGCACTAAATAAAAACACCGATATCTCTGGAACCGTACGGTGTACTTAAAGAAACAAAAAAATTGATTACTCACAAGAATAATAATCTTTATTTTTATATAGCACTAACATTCCGCAGCACTTTACAGTTAGCACACATTATCATCGCTGTCCCCGATGGGGCTCACAATCTAGAATCCCTATCAGTATGTCTTTGGAATGTGGGAAGGAAACCGGAGAACCCAGAGGAAACCCACATAAAACGGGGAGAACATACAAACTCCGTGCAGATGGTGTCCTAGGTGGGATTTGAACCCAGGACCCCAGAGCTGCAGTGCTAACCACAAAGCCACCGTAGAATTAGTGAAAATAAACTAAGAGCAAGAACTGGCCATTTTTGACCTATTGACAGGTCCTTTTTAACCCCTTACTGACATCGGACGGTATAGTACGTCCGATGTCAGCTCCCCTGCTTTGATGCAGGGCTCCGCGGTGAGCCCGCATCAAAGCCGGGACATGTGAGCTGTTTTGAACAGCTGACATGTGCCCGCAATAGCGGTGGGTGAAATCGCGATTCACCCGCCACTATTAACTAGTTAAATGCCGCTGTCAAACGCAGACAGCGGCATTCAACTTCCGCATCCGGCCGGGCGGCCGGAAATGACGTCATCGCCGACCCCCGTCACATGATCGGGGGTCGGCGATGCTTCTCCATTGTAACCATAGAGGTCCTTGAGACCTCTATGGTTACGGATCGCCGGTAGCTGTGAGCGCCACCCTGTGGTCGGCGCTCACAGCACACCTGATTTTCTACTACATAGCAGCGAACAGCAGATCGCTGCTATGTAGCAGAGCCGATCGTGCTGTGCCTGCTTCTAGCCTCCCATGGAGGCTATTGAAGCATGGCAAAAGTTTAAAAAAAAGTAAAAAAAAAAATGTGAAAAAAATATAAAAGTTTAAATCACCCCCCTTTCGCCCCAATCAAAATAAATCAATAAAAAAAAATCAAATCTACACATATTTGGTATCGCCACGTTCAGAATCGCCCGATCCATCAATAAAAAAAAAAGCATTAACCTGATCGCTAAACGGTGTAATGAGAAAAAAAAATTGAAACGCCAGAATTACGTTTTTTGGGTCGCCGCGACATTGCAATAAAATGCAATAACGGGCGATCAAAAGCACGTATCTGCACCGAATTGGAATCATTAAAAACGCCAGCTCGGCATGCAAAAAATAAGCCCTCAACCGACCCCAGATCATGAAAAATGGAGACGCTACGAGTATCGGAAAATGACGCAAATTTTTTTTTTTTTTTTAGCAAAGTTTGGAATTTTTTTTCACCACTTAGGTAAAAATAACCTCGACATGTTAGGTGTCTATGAACTTGTAATGACCTGGAGAATCATAATGTCAGGTCAGTTTTAGCATTTAGTGAACCTAGCAAAAAAGCCAAACAAAAAACAAGTGTGGGATTGCACTTTTTTTGCAATTTCACCGCACTTGGAATTTTGTTCCCGTTTTCTAGTACACGACATGGTAAAGCTAATGATGTCGTTCAAAAGTACAACTCGTCCCGCAAAAAATAAGCTCTCACATGGCCAAATTGACGGAAAAATAAAAAAGTTATGGCTCTGGAAACGAACACAGAAAAACGAAATGCTGTAGATAAGCCCTGATGCTGGTGGGCGTAGCTCACCTTCGATTTTGGGGGTGACAGGTTCCCTTTAAATAGAAAAGAAAATCGTACATTTAACTAGTGAGCTCACTAATCTGCAGAAAGAATTGTGTATCTGCACTCATTACACATTTCTGCAACTATATTTATAGTAAATATTAAAGGCTTTGTTCACATATTTCATATCTCATATTATACAATATACAGCATATCACAAAAGTGAGTACACCCCTCGCATTTATGTAAACATTTTATGATATATTTTCATCTGACAACACTCAAGATTTGACACTTTGATTCATGTAAAGTAGTCTGTGTACAGCTTATATAACAGTGTAAATTTGGTGTGCCCCCTAAATAACTCAACACACAGCCATGAATGTCTAAACCGCTGGCAACAAAAGTGAGTAACATCCCTAAGTGAAAATGGCCAAAGTGTTAATATTTTGTGTAGCCACCATTATTTTCAAGCACTGCCTTAAGGCTATGTGCACACTCTGCGGATTCGACTGCGGAATTTTCCGCAGCGGAATTCCAAAATCGCGGTTTTTACTGCGGTTTCTTATGCGGATTTTCATCTGCATTTTCCTATTGGAGCAGGTGAAAATCTGCAGTAAAGAAGTGACATGCTGCGGAATGTAATCCGCTGCGTTTCCGCGCGGTTTTTTCCGCAGCATGTGCACAGTGTTTTGTTTCCCATAGGTTTACATTGTACTGTAAACTCATGGGAAACTGCAGCAAAATCCGCAAAGTGTGAACATAGCCTAACTCTCCTTTGTATGGAGGTTATAGAACTTCACAGATTGCCACTGGAATTCTCGTCTTCATGGAGGAGTGGAAATCATGGAGCTGGTGGATGTTAGAGACCTTGCGCTCCTCCACCCTCCGTTTAAGGATGTCTCACTGATGCTCATTATGGTTTAGATATGGAGACATTTCTTTAGCAAGGCAGTGGTTGACTTGGAGGTATTAAATAGAAAAGAAAATCGTACATTTAACTAGTGAGCTCACTAATCCGCGGAAAAATTGTGTATCTGTGCTCATTACACATTTATAGTTATATTAAATATTAAAGGCTTTGTTCATATATTTCATATCTCATATTATGATATGCAGTATATAACATAAGTGAGTACACCCCTTGCATTTATGTAAATATTTTATTATATGTTTTCATGGGACAGCATTGCAGATATGACACTTTGATACATCCTCCATTTGAGGACGCTTGACACCATCTGAACCAAATGAGTTTATCTTGGTCACATCAGACCACAGGACATGGTTCCAGTAAGCCTACCTTCTGCAAACTGATGGCTTTCTTGTGCCTCATCTTTAGAAGAGGCTTCCTTCTGGGACGACAGCCATGAAAAGACCAATTTGATGCAGTGTACCGCGTATGGTCTTAGCACTGACAGGCTGACACACCACCCCTTTAATCTCTGCAGCAACGTTGACAGGACTCATGTGTTTATTTTGAAAAGACAACCTCTGGATATGACACTAAGCAGATGCACTCAACTTCTTTGGTCGACCATGGTGATGCCTGTTCTGAGTGGAACCTGTCTTGTTAAACCACTGTATGGTCTTAGCCACTGTGCTGCAGCTCAGTTTTAGGGTGTTGGCAATCTTCTTATAGCCTAGGCCATCTTTATGTAGAGCAACAATTCTTTTTGTCAGATCCTCAAGTTCTTTGCCTTGAGGTGCCATGTTGAACTTCCAGTCACCAGTATGAGAGAATGTGAGAGCAATAAAACCAAATTTTGGACTCACTTTTGTTGCCAGCGGTGTAGACATGAATGTCTCTGTATTGAGTTATTTAGAGGTCCCACCAAGTTTACACTGTTTTACATTGTATCAAAGTGTCATATGTTCAATTTTGTCCCAGGAAAATATATAATAAAATATTTACAAAAATGTGAGGGGTGTACTCACTTTTGTGAATTACTGTATGCCTCTGTATAGCCTTAAAGTTGCCAATAGATGCCTGTTGTAAAAAAATATATGCCGCATCCTATGAATACATTCAGTGTATGTGTAATTTGAAAAACGATTTGTGAATAGAGTTTTAAAAAGTTTCTTCTTCTACTCAGTTTGTGTAATAATTATAAGGGTACTACGGAATCTGATAGCATGGGATAAAGAAAACGAAAAAACTAATATAACCAATAACTTTATTTAAACAAACTAGGATTAAAAACTGACACAACACCCAGACCCCTTATAGTGGGAGTGGGTAATAAAAAACCTGGCCCGAAACGACAAGGGCAAAGGGTGGGAGTAATTGTACGAAATCAAATACTACACATTCCTAAAATGCTCCCTGCCTGTCTGGCACCCTCTTGGACGCAATGTGGCGCCCCCGCTCCTCGTCGGCTGACCCTTCAAACCCTATTGGTCCCTATATCCATGTGGGAATGCTATACCACTACCTGATGCTACCAGATAGCCCACAGCCTAGGGCCCAAAGAGTGATAATAAACACACCAAAACAAATGCCAGGTGGTAATTCACCCACAAAACAACTGGTCTGACCGCACAAGGCCCTATACACTTATATACATCGCCTATTGTTAAGGCTAGTACACCCTATGGAGTCCCTAGCCAAACATCCCTGCCTATCAGCGGAGGTTGGCACCCTCTTGAACGCAAATGGCGCCCCCGCTCCTCGGTGGCTGCCCCTGCTCACCCTCACTGAATCCCTGCACAAGTTAGGGATCCTGTACACAGGTGGTGCCTTAGGGGCTACACTAGTGCCCTTTAGTGACGGACCCCTGTAACTTGGTCAGACCATAGAAAAATATAAAGATTGCTTGAAAACACTTAAACCAGCAATAGCTAGGATATACCTAGTGACTAGCAAGTACAGATTGAAGTTATATCACAGATAATAAAGTACTCATATATACATATACACTGGTTACAAGTCCACAGATGGTGAAAAACCAAAAAAACAGTTAAAAAACCTGATACACTTATGATTCTATCACACGGATCTCTAATTTCCCATATGCCTCCTGAGGAACCACATCATGGGGGGGAAACGCGTAGAGGCGAAACCTGAGCACAGATAAGTGTATCAGGTTTTTTAACCAGCACAGAGCCCCAACGCTGCACGAAGAGGAGCCGCCGCCCCACAGCACAGCACCCACACAGCACAAAGAGGAGCAGCCTCCGCCGCTCCCCAGCATAGAGACCCCACACTGCAGCTACAATGAGGTAATGGGGGATACTCCACTCACACTTTCCTGTGAGACACCCCCTCTTCGTCATCGGGTCCACTCCCCCCCCTAAAGGCACATTAGTCACCGGCCCTATAAGACAACATACGGCGTATAAGAAGACCCCCGACTTTTAAGATTTTATATTTTAACTGGAAAAGAATATCGCGCAGCGCAGTGCTTCCTCCCCGTTATACTCACCTGCTCCTGGCGTGGAGCAGTTCCTTCTTCCCCAGCACCGCAGCTTCTTCCTGTATTGAGCGGTCACAGTTACCCCTTATTACAGTAATGAATATGCAACTCCACCCCCATGGGAGGTGGAGCCGCATATTCATTACTGTAATGAGCGGCACCATGTGACCGCTCAGTACAGGAAGAAGCTGCGGCGCCGGGGAACCAGGGACCTGCAGGGACCGCGCCAGGAGTAGGTGAGTATAATTAGACAGCCCCCGCTCAACCTCCCTTGTCGACCCCTGGGTATGACTCGAGTATAAGCCAAGAGGGGTACTTTCAACCCAAAAAAATGGGCTGAAAATCTCAGCTTATACTCGAGTATTTACAGTATTTTGGTTTCTACAGCTTCTACAAGTGCTTCTCACTAAATTAGAATATCATCAAAAAGTTAATTTATTTCAGTTCTTCAATACAAAAATTGAAACTCATATTATATAGAGTCATTACAAACAGAGTAATCTATTTCAAGTATTTATTTATGTTAATGTTGATGATTATGGCTTACAGCCAATGAAAACCCAAAAGTCATTATCATAGTAAATTAGAATACTTTATAACACCAACTTGAAAAATTATGTTAAAATCCAAAATGTTGACCAACTGAAAGATATGTTCAGTAAATGCACTCAATACTTGGTGAGGGCTCCATTTGCATCAATTACTGCATCAGTGCGGTGTGGCATGGAGGCGATCAACCTGTGGCACTGCTGAGGTGTTATGGAAGCCCAGGTTGCTTTGATAGCAGCCTTCAGCTCGTCTGCATTGCTGGGTCTGGTGTCTCTTATCTTCCTCTTGAGAATACCCCATAGACTCTCTATGGTATTAAAGTCAGGCGTGTTTGCCGGCCAATCAAGCACAGTGATACGGTTGTTTTTAAACCAGATAATGGTACTTTTGGCAGTGTGGACAGGTGCCAAGTCCTGCTGGAGAATGAAATTTCCATCTCCAAAAAGCTTGTCGGCAGGGGGAAGCATGAAGTGCTCTAAAGTTTAATGGTAGACGGCTGCTCTGACTTTGGTCTTGATAAAACACAGTGGACCTACACCAGCAGATAACATGGCTTCCCAAACCATCACTGATTGTGGAAACTTCACACTAGACCTCAAGCAGCTTGGATTGTGTGCCCCTCCATTCTTCCTTCAGACTCTGGGACCTTGATTTCCAAATGAAATTAAAAATCTACTTTCATCAGAAAACAACACCTTGGACCACTGAGCAACAGTCCAGTTCTTATTTTCATGGGCCCAGGTAAGATGCTTCTGGTGTTGTCTATTAGTCATAAGTGGCTTGACACAAGGAAAGTGACACTTGTAGCCCATGTCCTGGATACATCAGTGTGTGGTGGCTCTTGAATCAATGACTCCAACAGCAGTCTACTGAATGTGAATCTCCCCAAAATTTTTGAATGGCCTTTTCTTAACAATCCTTTCAAGGCTGCGGTTATCCCGGTTGCTTGTGCACCTTTTTCTACCACACTTTTTACTTCTACTCAGCCATCTTCTTTAGCAATGACCTTTTGTGGCTTATCCTCCTTGTAGTGTGTGTCAATGACTGCCCTCTGGACATCTGCCAAGTCAGCTGTCTTCCCCATGATTTTGGAGCCTACTGAAACAGTCTAAGGGACCTTTTTAAATGCTTAGGAAGCCCTTGCAGGTGTTTTTGTTCATTATTCCAATTTACTGAGATAATGACTTTTGGGTTTTCATTGGCTGCAAGCCATAATCATCTACATTATCAGAAATAAACACTTGAAATAGATCACTCTGTTTGTAATTCTATATAATGAGTTTCACTTTTTGTATTGAAAAACTGAACTAAATTATCTTTTTGATGATATTCTAATTTTGTGAGAAGCACTTGTAGAAGCTGTAGAAACCAAATGATATAAAATTTTAATGAAACCCTATTACTGAATTTTACTTTTTCGTCCCAAAAAGGCATGTATTTAAGTGAAATACAGTATATATCACTAATAGGTTAGGGTTAGAATTAGGCTATGTGCACACGGTGCGGATTTGGCTGCGGATCCGCAGCGTACTGGCCGCTGCGGATTCGTAGCAGCTTTCCATCAGGTTTACAGTACCATGTAAACCTTTGGAAAACCAAATCCGCTGTGCCAATGGTGCAGAAAATACCGTGCGGAAACGCTGTGTTGTATTTTCCGCAGCATGTCAATTCTTTGTGCGGATTCCGCAGCGTTTTACACCTGTTCCTCAATAGGAATCCGCAGGGGAAATCCGCACAAAAACACACTGTAAATCCGCAGGAAAAACGCAGTGCCTTTTACCTGCGGTTTTTAAAAAAAATGGTGCGGAAAAATCTCACACGAATCCGCAACGTGGGCACATAGCCTTAGGGTTAGGGTTGGAATTAGGGCTAGGGTTGGAAATAGGGTTAAGATTAGGCTTGTGGTTAGGGTTATGGTTAGGGGTGTGTTGGGGTTAGGGTTGGGATTAGGGTTAGGATTAGGGTTAAGGGTGTGTTGGGGTTAGGGTTGTGGTTAGGGGTGTGTTGGGGCTATGGTTGTCATTAGGTTTATGGCTACGGTTGGGATTAGGGTTAGGGGTGTGTTGGTGTTAGTGTTGGAATTGAGGGGTTTCCACTGTTTAGGCACATCAGGGGTCTCCAAACGCAACATGGCGCCACCATTGATTCCAGTCAATCTTGCATTCAAAAAGTCAAATGGTGCTCCCTCCCTTCCGAGCCCCGACCTGCGCCCAAACAGTGGTTTACCCCCACATATGGGGTACCAGCATACTCAGCACAAACTGAGCAACAATTATTGGGGTCCAATTTCTCCTGTTACCCTTGTGAAAATAAAAATTGCTTGCTAAAACATAATTTTTGAGGAAAGAAAAATGATTTTGTATTTTCACGGCTCTGAGTTGTAAACTTCTGTGAAGCACTTGGGGGTTCAAAGTGCTCACCACATATCTAGATAAGTTCCTTGGGGGTCTAGTTTCCAAAATGGGGTCACTTGTGGGGGGTTTCTACTGTTTAGGCACATCAGGGGCTCTGCAAACGCAACGTGGCGCCTGCAGACCATTACATAAAGTCTGCATTTCAAAAGTCACTACTTCCCTTCCGAGCCCCGACGTGTGCCCAAACAGTAGTTTACCCCCACATATGGGGTATCAGCGTACTCAGGACAAACTGGACAACAACTAATTTTTGAGGAAAGAAAAATTATTTTTTATTTTCACGGCTCTGCGTTATAAACTTCTGTGACACACTTGAGGGTTTAAAGTGGTCACCACACATCTAGATTAGTTCCATGGGAGGTCTAGTTTCCAAAATGGGGTCACGTGGGGGAGCTCCAATGTTTAGGCACACAGGGGCTCTCCAAACACGACATAGTGTCCGCTAACGATTGGAGCTAATTTTTCATTCAAAAAGTCAAATGGCGCTCCTTCCCTTCCGAGCCCTGCCGTGTGCCCAAACAGTGGTTTACCCCCACATGTGAGGTATCAGTGTATTCAGGAGAAATTGCCCAATAAATTTTATGATCCATCTTATCCTGTTGCCCATGTGGAAATAAACAAATTGAGGCTAAAAGATTTTTTTGTGAAAAAAAAGTACTTATTCATTTTTACGGATCAATTTGTGAAGCACCTGGGGGTTCAAAGCGCTCACTATGCATCTAGATAAGTTCCTTGGGGGGTCTAGATTCCAAAATGGGGTCACATGTGGGGGAGCTCCAATGTTTAGGCACACAGGGGCTCTCCAAACGCGACATGGTGTCCGCTAATGATTGGAGCAAATTTTTTATTCAAAAGTTAAATGGCGCTCCTTCCATTCCGAGCCTTGCCATGTGCACAAACAGTGGTTTATGACCACATATGAGGTATCAATGTACTCAGGAGAAATTGCCCAACACATTTTAGGATCCATTTTATCCTGTTACCCATGTGAAAATGAAAAAATTGAGGGTAAAATCAATGTTTTGTGAAAAAAAAAGTACTTTTTCATTTTTACGGATCAATTTGTGAAGCACCTGGGGGTTCAAAGTGCTCACTATGCATCTAGATAAGCTCCTTGGGGGGTTTAGTTTCCAAAATGGGGTCACTTGTGAGGGAGCTCCAATATTTAGGCACTCAGGGGCTCTCCAAACGCAACGTGGTGTCCGCTAAAGATTGAGCCAATTTTTCATTGAAAAAGTCAAATGGCGCTCCTTCCCTTCTGAGCCCTGTCGTGCACAGTGGTTCCCTCCCACATATGGGGTATCAGCGTACTCAGGAAAAATTGTACAATAACTTTTGGTGTCCAGTTTCTCTTTTTACACTTGTGAAAATAAAAAAATTGTTGCTAAAACATTATTTTTGTGACTAAAAAGTTAAATGTTCATTTTTTCCTTCCATGTTGCTTCTGGTGCTGTGAAGCACCTGAAGGGTTAATAAACGTCTTGAATGTGGTTTTGAGTACCTTGAGGGGTGCAGTTTTTAGAATGGTGTCACTTTTGGGTATTTTCAGCCATATAGACCCCTCAAACTGACTTCAAATGTGAGGTGGTCCCTAAAAAAAATGGTTTTGTAAATTTCGTTGTAAAAATGAGAAATCGCTGGTCAAATTTTAACCCTTATAACTTCCTAGCAAAAAAAAATTGTTTCCAAAATTGTGCTGATGTAAAGTAGACATGTGGGTAATGTTATTTATTAACTATTTTGTGTCACATAACTCTCTCGTTTAACAGAATAAAAAAATCAAAATTTGAAAATTGCTAAATTTTCAAAATTTTAGCCAAATTTCCATTTTTTTCACAAATAAATGCAAAAATTATCGACCTAAATTTACCACTAACATGAAGCCCAATATGTCACGAAAAAACAGTCTCAGAACCGCAAGGATCCGTTGAAGCGTTCCTGAGTTATTACCTCATAAAGGGACACTGATCAGAATTGCAAAAAACGGCCAGGTCATCAAGGTCAAAATAGGCTGGGTCATGAAGGGGTTAATTCTTTCATGTCACTTTACATTAATTCCTGAAAATCACCTATAGGGTTAATAAACTACGTGACGGCAAAATTTAATATGTCGAGTGGTGCTGTTATTAAAATATATAGGACCTCCAAAGTCACTTCAAACATGGATAGGTCCCTAAAAAAATATTTTTGGCAATTTCCATGAAACAATGAAAAATTACTGGTACATTTTTAAACCTCATAAAATGCAAACAAAATAAAATAACATTTTACAAATGGTGCTGATGTTAATCAAACATGAGGGATATGTTGTTTATTAATGTTTTGCTATGGTATGACTATCTGAATTAAAGGGATAATAATTCAAAGTTTGGAAATTGCAAATGTTTTTACATTTTTGTCAAATTTATGATATTTTTTTATAAATAAACACAAAACATAACCTAAATTTACTATTATCATAAAGTATAATGTGTCACGAAAAAACTCAAAAAAGTCTCAAAATCACAGGAATTTGTTGAAGCATTCCAGAGTTATTACCACATGAAATGACACTGGTCAGATTTTTAAAATTTGGCTATGTCACTAAGGGGTTAAGTTTGCTTCCATACTAGTAAATAGCATATCCTTTTAATTTTAGGTTACATTCATTGCTTTTTATTTGTGGATTTCTTAAAAGGATCTGTGATCTGCTGCAATGTCGTGCTTAGAAGGGGAATAATGAGATGTTAACCTATTGTAATTAATCTAATCACAAACTGCTCCCCCGTCCCAACTGGTATGCATGGCTCATCTCCCCCCTCCAATCCTTGTATGCATGGCTCCCCTGTCCCATCTTGTATGCATGGCTCGGCTCCGCCCTCCCATCCTTGTATGCATGGCTCCCACCATTCCATCTTGTATCCATGGCTTGGTTCCCCCCTCCCATCCTTGTACGCATGGCTCCCCTGTCCCATCTTGTATGCATGGCTGGGCTCCCCTGTCCTCCCCCATAATCCCCTGTCCTCCTCCGTCCTCCCCCATCCTCCTCCATCATACTCACCCTCCTCGCACCGTCACCATCGCTGAACATCCCAGCAGCTTCTTCCTGTGCTGAGCAGTCGCATGGTGCCGCTCATTAAGGTCATGAATATGCGCTCTACGCCTATAGGAGTAGTCGTGTTCATATTCATGACCTTAATGAGCGGTACCACTTGACCGCTCAGCACAGGAAGAAGCTGCCGTCCCGGGACAGAGATGCAGCGACGGAGGGTGAGTATTGATGTATTCTGGAAGCCGGTGGCTGCAGCTGTCACTGTGCTGCAGCCACTGGCTTCCCGCTTTCTGGACCATGACTTGTGTATAAGCTGAGGGGGGCACTTTCAGCACAAAAAAGTGTGCTGAAAATCTCGGCTTATACACGAGTATATACGGTACTTAGATTTCTAACCAGAAAATAGCATTGGAACTTGGTATGATGTACCTAACATAAATGTATACCTTTTGTAATATAGTATAGATTTCAAGCTCAGTTTTTATTGAACAGATTGATAGCGCCTGCCAGAAGTTATGCCCAAGGATTGTTTTGTGACCTGGGGTTCTGCAATATAACATTTTTATTATAACCAATAAATAGTAGCTGGGAATGGATAAATCTCAACTTCTTTCTGCCAACCTTCTAAATCTTTATTTAATCTGCTACTAACATCATTGTTATTGGATTCTAGGCACTAAAGAAATATTGAGTCGAAATTCCTGAATCCATGTTCCAAAGCTAAAATTAACTTAGCATTAATTTTTCCTTTTTGTTTTTAAATGTGTTCTACAAATTTATTAAGTTATCAAGTATATAAGTTTTTTATATTTTCTTATTATTCTTAATTTACTTTTTAAAGTACGGAAAATTGTAAAATATTAATATGCTAAAAGTTCCTTGCATGTGTTTCTTCAGTTTTAATTTTCAATGATGTGATGATTCAAAGTACCTTTAACATTACATTGTTGAAGTGTGGGCAGAAAACTATAGGGAAAAATCACTTCTAAAAAACTAAAACATCATGGTTATTGTGTTGCATAAATTATTAGTTTGTGTAAAGATAAGGAACCTGCAACAACCTCGCCTGTCCCTGCTCCAACGTTGCTCTCTATTTTCAGATGCAGTAGCTCTGTGAGTAGTGCTTACAGCAGTGGTCCCCAACTCCAGGCCTCGAGGGCCGCCTACAGTGCAGGTTTTCAGGATTTCCTTAGTATTGCAAAGAGGTTGGAATCATCACCTGTGCAGATGATCACATTACCACCGATGCAATACTAAAGAAATCCTGAAAACCTGCACTGTTGGCGGCCCTCGAGGCCTGGAGTTGGGGACCCCTGGCTTACAGTGTAAGGGGCTGTTTGTTTCCGCAGAGCCCTTGTTGCCTACCTGATAAACATTGTCTCCTCTTTTCCTGAGTGGCACGTCCTCCTGCTAGTCAGGCTTCCCAATGTTAGAGTCGTTTTTCCTCCTCTGCTGGTTGGCTTGTTTGCCACCCAGCCATTGATTAATTAGTTTTCCATATATTAATTAGGTAAACCAAAAAAAGGGAAGTGCAAACCCAAAAAGTAAAATTCAAGATATTTTATTCATAATGAATTAAAAATCGAAATCATCATAATTGTACAAAAAAGGAGTTTAAACAAGGCAGAGTGACCACAAGGCAATCCATAGCATAAGTGAAAGTATCAATCAAATATAAATCTTAATGATACAAAAATCAGATTATACAGTAGGTATAAGACAACGGTGCACCAGCACGCTCTGGAATGTAACAGGAAAAATTTCACAAAATATACACAGAACTGCCTATAGAGTGTAGATATATTAGCCACTGAAGTGCGCATATATGGCCACCGAAATATGTGTATTATGAGGTATATAAATACTGTGCAACAGGGGTGTCAAATAATGAGTTGGTGATTAAATTATCACCTGTGCAGTACAAGGAAATCCTGAAAACATGACCTGTTTGCAGCCCTCGAGGAATGCAGTTTGACACCCCTGCTGTGCAATACACTAGTGATGATATCTATATAATAGAGTAAAGATAATAAGTCTTAATAAAGTGCAAGTGCATTGGGTTAGACTAAATATAGATATAGGTATATTAGGGGACGTCTAAAAATGAGAAAATTATTAGAAAGGCAGCAGCACCATGTTGTTTACCTGCACACCTATGGATCGCCATGAGGAGGAAAACCCCGATGCGCGTTTCGCAACGTAGCTTCTTCCTGGGGGTCGTGGTAGTGAGGGGAATGCAGTGCCGGCTTTTTAAATGCAGCGGTTGTCACGGCGCTAGCGTCCATCGAGCACACAACAGGAAGCTGCAGGTCCGGCGTCCCACGTCATCAACTCCCACCCAACTCCGACGCGTCAGAAGAGGGGAAGGAGAGGTTGACGCGGTGGGACACGCTACCACCGCAACCGGAGAGGCCAACAGACGCGAGCACACTACGCAGCAAATAGAAAGTACAGATTAAGAAATGCTGGGAGGAGACAGTGAGTAGTGAGTGGATGCTGAGTGAATGTGTGAAACAGTGTGGAAGACTATATAAAGCCAGTGAAAGAAGGAAAAGGAGGAATACTGTACAAGAAAAGAATGACATTTTTTTTTTAAATAATAACAAAAGCAATACAATAATAATGACAGTGCTGGTGAGCCTAATAACACAAAAATAGAATACATATAATAATATAAAAATATATATACTCATAAAGGGTGTAATAAAATAAGTGAAAGACAATTTTTTGATATAATAAAGAGATACAATATTGGAATATTGACAAATACAATAAGTGAAATTTTTTTTATATAATAACAAATACAGTGTTGAAGTGAAAAGTAAAAATTATATAATAAATATTAAATAATATATAATAAATTCAATCCACATACCGTATATACTCGAGTATAAGCCGACCTGAGTATAAGCCGACCCCCCTAATTTTGCCACAAAAAACTGGTAAAACTTATTGACTCGAGTATAAGCCTAGGGTGGAAAATGCAGCAGCTACCGGTGAATTTCAAAAATAAAAATAGATGCTCCATACTGTTCATTATGGCCCCATAGCTGTGCCATATAGTGCTCTGCACCGTTCATTATTTCCCCATAGATGTACCATAGAAAGCTGTGCCATATAGTGCTCTGCACTGTTCATTATTGCCCCATAGCTGTGCCATATAGTGCTCTGCACCGTTCATTATTGCCCCATAGCTGCCATATAGTACTCTGCGCCGTTCATTATTGCCCCATAGCTGTGCCATACAGTGCTCTGCGCTGTTCATTATTGCCCCATAGCTGCCATATAGTGCTCTGCGCCGTTCATTATTGCCCCATAGCTGCCATATAGTGCTCTGCACCGTTCATTATTGCCCCATAGCTGCCATATAGTACTCTGCGCCGTTCATTATTGCCCCATAGCTGTGCCATATCGTGCTCTGCGCTGTTCATTATTGCCCCATAGCTGCCATATAGTGCTCTGCGCCGTTCATTATTGCCCCATAGCTGCCATATAGTGCTCTGCACCGTTCATTATTGCCCCATAGCTGCCATATAGTGCTCTGCACCGTTCATTATTGCCCCATAGCTGCCATATAGTGCTCTGCACCGTTCATTATTGCCCCATAGCTGCCATATAGTGCTCTGCACCGTTCATTATTGCCCCATAGCTGTGCCATATAAAGCTGTGCCATTGCTGCTGCAATAAAAAAAAAATGCCATACTCACCTCGCTGCTTGCAGCTCCCAGCGTCTCGTCCCAGCGTCTCTCCGCACTGACTGATCAGGCAGAGGGCGCCCGCACACTATATGCGTCATCGCGCCCTCTGACCTGAACAGTCAGAGCAAGAGGACGCGAAGACAGAGCGGTGCCCGGCGTGTGGAACGCGGACAGGTGAATATTACATACTTACCTGCTCCCGGCGTCCTGCTCCCTCTGCCTGTCACACGGTATTCGGTGCCGCAGCGTCTTCCTCTATCAGCAGTCACCGGCACCGCTGATTAGAGAAATGAATATGCGGCTCCACCCCTATGGGAGGTGGGGCCGCATATTCATTTCTCTAATCAGCGGTCCCACGTGACCGCTGAACAGGGGAAGAGCTGCAGCACCGAAGACCGTGGGACGGGCAGAGGGAGCGTCAGGACCGCCGGGACTAGGTGAGTATGCCTCAGCGCCCTCTCCCCCTCACCCGCCGACCCTGCCGCCCACCGTGACTCGAGTATAAGCCGAGAGGGGCACTTTCAGCCCAAAATTTTGGGCTGAAAATCTCGGCTTATACTCGAGTATATACGGTAAAAGGATTAGAAATATTGAAGTCCTTTTCTTAAGTGGGAGGGTAAGACCTAAAAGAGCAACACCATGAGTGAAGTGTAGGAATACAGCAACCGGTCAATACAAGTTCAAGGCTGCAAAGCGTATACAAAATTGAAAGAAAAGACAACACATACAATTAGAATACATAAAATCTAAAATATATACAGGAAAGATAATTCCTATACAATATAATCAATAAAAAATATAAAAATAAAAAGGAAGACAGTAAATTAGGCCCTTCTGTCCATCCAGTTGCTGAGAAGATTTGTAGACCAACGGCATAGCAGGTGCCACTGGCCTATTTAAATCCCCATGGGACATCTGTCCATTGCTATTTTTTGCGTTGTTACTATACTGATTAATATTATGTATTCTGACCTGGCCCTTGAGTAACTACTGTTCTGATTAAAGGAAACCTGACAGCTGTAAAATGCCCGATACACAGGCATCAAGTACCAGACTGTGTCTATATGATTTCAGCCAGGTACTCTTAAATGCTGTAACGTTTCAGAGTAATAACATACTTTAAAAGCTGCCAGGGGCTGAGCCAGGAGACTAGTCAAGAAGCCAGGTCCCCAGGTAGAAAAAGGAAAATAGTTTGCTTTTCAGTGGTATAGATAAATGTTGACATTAGCCCAATGTCGTATCTCTCCATTTGATGTGGGCTCCTGCGCTGAGCCTACATCTTTCCCCGCACATATCAACGAGATTTGCTGTATGTGCTCAGATAATTTTGACCAAGGTATCAGACCTTAATTAGCCTGTTAGGGCTATGGCTTGTTCATTATCATCATTATTAAAGGCCATTTGATGCAAATTTCCCAGCTTTATAAAAAAAAATGCCCCCTCTAACCTTGTGCCAAGAAACAGCAGCCATGGGTTCTTTTAAGCAGCTGCCTGGCACTCTGAAAAATAAAATGGTGGAGGCCTACAAAGCAGGATAAGGCTATGAGAAGATAGCAAGTTGCTCTTTCCTCAGTTGAAAATGTAATTAAGAAATGGCAGGAACAATGTGTCACGCTCGCGCCTAGACTGGTTGGCGCGGGGGTGTGGCCCCACTGGACCACAGACCAAACTTCCCTGGAAGGGACGTAACTAAGTAGCTTCCTAGGTGTTCGCTGGAGCCTCTGATGGTGAGGTCAGACTTGTGCAATAGGAAGCTACCAGGTACCACTCCAGGGTGGTGTCTGGCTGTGGCTGCTGATCCCACCGGGGAACGGAACATACACATTCAAGCGGGCACAGCTGGCACTCTGGCAGACAGGTGGGCACGACTGGCACACAGGCAGACAGATGGGTACAATAGAGACACTGGCAGACAGGCGGGCACGGCTGGCTCTCTGGTAGGCAGGCAGGTACGGCTGGCTCTCTGGCTGGACAGGCGGACAAGGCTGGTACACTGGAAGAACCGGTAGGGACCGGTCTGCAGACAGGTATGTAAAACAGGTAAGAACCTGTTCAGACAGGAGGACTTAAGAAAAGGTAGAAGTAGAACCGCAAGGAGTGGAGCCGCAGAGCTAAGCCACAGTGTGCAGAGCTGAGTGCAGAGCAAGACACAGAGTGCAGAGCTGAGAGCAAAGCCACAGAGTGCAGAGTTGAGAGCAAAGCCACAGAGTACAGAGCTGAAAGCAAAGCCACAGAGTGCAGAGCAAGGTAACAGAATGCAGAGCAAGGAGCAAAGCAAGGTCGCAGAGAGCGGAGCCGAAAGCAGAGCAAAGCAAGACACAGAGAATGCACAGCAGAAAAGGCAAACCAAGACAGAGATATAAACAGTCACCGGAATAGGACTAGACTAAGACAGAGTCAGGAACGAGACAAGACACAGAGACATGGACACAAGCCAGGGTACGATGCCCCTCTGGGTGGTAGACATAGGCCAGGGTACGAAGCCCCGCTGGGTGGCTACACAAAAACATAGGCCAGGGTACTAAGCCCCACTGGGTGGCTACACAGGACACAGACCAGGGTACAATGCCCCCCTGGGTGGCAGACAAGAGAGAGTAACCGAGACAGGGCCTGGCACCTCAGCAGCTAAGAACTGACTGAGGGAGTAAGTTGTACAGGCCCCCACCAATGGGTGGGGATGTCTTAAATACAGGTGGCCTCATGGCGATTGGCCAGGGACACCTTAGCAAGGTGCACACAGTCTCTATAAGAAACAGGAGTTGCTGGCGCCGCCCCACTATGCACACAGACAGAGCATGCACAGAGCAGACAGCAGACATGAGGCACATAGCATGGAGTTGGCAGCAGGGAGAAGTCACCACAAGGCCCAGAGAAGTAAGTGAGTTTGAGTGTAATGCAGGTGGGGGATGGGAGGCCATGCAGTGATGCCAGCAGGGTTGTTACAGTACCCCCCCCTTTACGGCCCCTCTTCTTCAAGCTCGCCAGGATGATCTGCAGAAGAAGAATAGGTTCACACACAGTCCAGGCCAACATGACATCTTCAGGGTAGAATAAGGCAGGCGTGTCACCAGAAATCTCAGAAAACAAAGTCTCTTGGTGCTCAACAGGGTTAGCTTCCACAATGAGCAGGACCACCTCCTTCAGGTAGACAGGTAACAGGGACTTGGATGCTGCTGTCTTAACATCTTCACCAGCCGGACACATGGAAACTGGAAACCTTCTCATAGGATTCAACTTTTGCCCGACAGGTAGCAGAGATGTTCTTAGGTACGGAACACAAGAAAAGTCATTAGAGAGGAGTGTGGAGAAAAACAGCTCCACCGGATCAGAGAAAAATTGAGGTGAACAAACTTATGTTTTGAAATCTTCACCAGCCGGCCACAAGGACGCTGAAGGTATCCACATAGGAACCATCTTCTGCCCGTTATCCAGAAGATATTGTCCAAATGCCAGGGATGTTTCTAGGAACGGATTACAGGAATAGTCGTGGGAGATGTGTGGAGAGATAGTCACCGCTTCCCCATCTTCATTGACGTTAGCACACCTTGACTTGACGACTAATTGTTAACTGGTATAGTCGCTGGAGATGTGTGGAGACATCGTCACCGTTTCCCCACCTTCGGTGACGTCAGCACACCTTGACTCGACGACTAGAAGACAAGCTGAAGAAGATGACACTGCTGAGTGTCTTTCACGCATGGGAACCAGACACTTCTCAAGACTGGGTAAGTTCAAACGAAGCACTTTACTGGAACTCTTGACCAGAGCGGGTGGTAGAGTCCTTGGCTCAGAATGACCTATGGGCATAACAGACAGCATACGGAAAACAAACTTCTTCGTGTATAAGGCTCCAACTTGGAGCTGTAGTTGTCCTTGCAGGACTAGACTGCTCTTTAGCAGGGCTCGACCATTATCAGGCAACGCCCACACCGGGTTCTGGAGCTGTAGAACGGAGACCATACACTGACTCTGAATGATAGGCCGCTTAAACACACCAAAGCTCCCAGAAGGCAGAGAAACAGTCATTAACTTAGATGAAGAGGAAGTACTCTCGCCAGGGACAGCCTCTCCTACTGGCCCAGGGTTTTGGAGTACAGGCTTCACAGGGCAGAGACCATCTGAATGTTTCTTACAACCACAGGAATACCGTATTTCAATCTCAGCACCAGATTCAGGCTGCAGATTTGCCAGACCCCTCTTATTAGACCTCTTGGATCTTGCTTGGATGGCCGTTTTGGCAGGTTGTGGAACAGATGAGTTTTGGACGGTCATTGACGGAAGTGACGGTTTACCTACAGGTTACTTTCGTCTGGACCGTCTCTGTGAGCTTGGAGGGGAAGACTTTTCAGGAGATGCAGTACTTGGCTCATCGAAGGCTTTACAGAAGGCCACCAGGAAGGCCGGCAGATTCGAGATGATGGGGTCCCCTGCTTCCCAAAGGGGGTCGCACCACATCAAAGCATCTCCTCTAAGGTAGGCCATTAAGAAACCTACTTTCAACCAGTCAGTGGGGAATTGGGGAGCATGCCACTTGAAATAACGCAAGCACTGCTCCAGGAACACACGACATTGCTTTGGGTCCCCATCGTAGCATGGAGGATCTGCTGGCATGGATTCATCATTAGGAGTGCAGGCTTGAAGTTCATCCAACAGCTCATTGGAGATGACAATTGGGGATGGAGCAGTGAAGGACTGGCTTTCAGACTGGGTAAACATTTTCCTCAGAGGCCAATACTGGCAAGAAGAGAGTTCATCTTGCTCCAAGAGCGAAGGCACATGGGACTCAGCGGGGACCATGGCCTGTGCACACTGTCACGCTCGCGCCCAGACTGGTTGGCACGAGGGTGTGGCCCCACTGGGCCACAGACCAAACTTCCCTGGAAGGGGCGTAACTAAGTAGCTTCCTAGGTGTTCGCTGGAGCCTCTGATGGTGAGGTCAGACTTGTGCAATAGGAAGCTACCAGGTACCACTCCAGGGTTGTGTCTGGCTGTGGCTGCTGATCCCACCGGGGAACGGAACATAGACAGGCAAGCGGGCACGGCTGGCACTCTGGCAGACAGGCGGATACGGCTGGGACACAGGCAGACAGACGGGTACAACAGAGACACTGGCAGACAGGCGGGCACGGCTGGCTCTCTGGTAGGCAGGCAGGTACGGCTGGCTCTCTGGCTGGACAGGCGGACAAGGCTGGTACACTGGAAGAACCGGTAGGGACCGGTCTGCAAACAGGTATGTAAAACAGGTAAGAACCTGTTCAGACAGGAGGACTTAAGAAAAGGTAGAAGTAGAACCGCAAGGAGTGGAGCCGCAGAGCTAAGCCACAGTGTGCAGAGCTGAGTGCAGACAGGAGGACTTAAGAAAAGGTAGAAGTAGAACCGCAAAGAGCGGAGCCAGGTAGAACCGCAAGGAGTGGAGCCGCAGAGCTAAGCCACAGAGTGCAGAGCTGAGAGCAAAGCCATAGAGTACAGAGCTGAAAGCAAAGCCACAGAGTGCAGAGCAAGGTAACAGAATGCAGAGCAAGGAGCAAAGCAAGGTCGCAGAGAGCGGAGCCGAAAGCAGAGCAAAGCAAGACACAGAGAATGCACAGCAGAAAAGGCAAACCAAGACAGAGATATAAACAGACACCAGAATAGGACTAGACTAAGACAGAGTCAGGAACGAGACAAGACACAGAGACATGGACACAAGCCAGGGTACGATGCCCCTCTGGGTGGCAGACATAGGCCAGGGTACGAAGCCCCGCTGGGTGGCTACACAAAAACATAGGCCAGGGTACTAAGCCCCACTGGGTGGCTACACAGGACACAGACCAGGGTACAACGCCCCCCTGGGTGGCAGACAAGAGAGAGTAACCGAGACAGGGCCTGGCACCTCAGCAGCTAAGAACTGACTGAGGGAGTAAGTTGCACAGGCCCCCACCAATGGGTGGGGATGTCTTAAATACAGGAGGACTCATGGCGATTGGCCAGGGACACCTTAGCAAGGTGCACACAGTCTCTATAAGAAACAGGAGTTGCTGGCGCCGCCCCCATATGCAGACAGACAGAGCATGCACAGAGCAGACAGCAGACATGAGGCACACAGCATGGAGCTGGCAGCAGAGAGAAGTCACCACAAGTGAATTAAGTGAGGTTGAGTGTAATGCAGGTGGGGGATGGGAGGCCATGCAGTGATGCCAGCAGGGTTGTTACACAATGAAGTTCAAGATAAGGTCTAGAAGACCAAGCAAAATTCCAGTGAGAGCTGCTCGTAGGATTGCTTAAGAGGCAAATGACTGCAAAATACCTTCAGAAATATTTAGCAGATATTGGAGTTGTGGTACATTGTTCTACTGTTCAAAGACACCTGCACAAATATTGCCTTCTTGGATGAGTCATCAGAAGAAAACCACTCCTGCACCCTCACCATAAAATTCAGCATCAGAAGTATGCAAATGAACATCTAAACAAGGCTGTTCTTTTTTTTTAAACTAAGTCCTATGGACCAATGAGGTTAAAATAGAACTCTTTGGCCACAATGATCAAAAGTATGTGTGGAGAAAAATCAACACAGAATTTCAGGAAAAGAACACATCGCCAACCATTAAGCATGGGGGTGGATTAATCATTCCTTGGGGTTGTGTTGCAGCCAATGGCGTGGGAAACATTTCACGGGTAGAGGGAAGAATGGATTCAATGAAATTTCAACAAATTCTTGATGCAAACGTAACACCATCTGTAAAAAGGTGAAATTATATAGAGGATGTCTTCTACAAATAAATAATGATCCTAAATACAAGTCAAAATCCACAATAGACTATCTCAAAAGGTGAAAGCTGAAGGTATTAAAATGGCACTCACAGTCCCCTGATGTGAACATCATTGAAAATCTGTGACTAGACCTCAAAATACAAGACGATCCAGGAATCTCCGAGATCTGGAAGCATTTTCCAAGCAAAAATGGATGAAAATCCCTCAAACAAGAACTGAAAGACTCTTGGCTGACTACAAAAAAGTGTTTGTAACCTGTGATACTTTCAAAAGGACTTATCTACTAGGTACTAACCAGGTACTAGGTCCCTTGTGAAAGCTGCAGCAAAATACGCATTGTTCACTGCGGTCTGCGCGGGTAAGCAGCCCTTATCTCCACCTGGCACTCTTTATCTTCTACATTCTGCACTAGTCACTTTAATTGTCTTATTTCCTAGGTAACTATTTGTGCCATTACGGTGTGTGTATTTATTTCTGCCACTAGTCTTGCTTGCACTTTTTACCATATCCATCTCTGGATGTGATCTTACACTATGTTGCACTTTAGGGGCATAGTTGCAATATATTTTTCTATGGAGTAGTTCTTATGAATTCATTAGTATCAGTACTAATTGTTCTCTATTACCGTAATTTTGAATTTGTTGCAGTACTTCTTGAATTTTGGCATCATACCCCTCTGTGCAATATCTACTCACTTGGGGGCTATTTTTATCATGTATTATACTTAAGTACAGTCTCAGACAGGCGCACAGGGTAACAGGGGAATCCCCTGGTGGGCCTCTGTGTAGATCTGGGCCCCCTACCCCACTGTATGGGCAGTACTTGGCATAATTCACTTCATTCACTCTGTACAGAAAAAAGCAGCATCTCATCCTTCATTAACTACGCCACTCAGTTTATTATTATATAGAGATATAGGTAAATTTGTGAACGAAGGTAGTATAATATTTGCATGCAGGTGAAAAGTGCCCCCCCCCCCTTCCAAAGTCAAATGTTATTGGCTGGCCATTGTCACCCCAGTCCAGTACATATTTATTTCCCACCCACAACCTATTTTTCTGTTGAGAGATTTCTTTGTCACTGTCTTTATTAATAAAAATCTTTATTTTTATATAGCGCTACCATATTCCGCAGCGCTCTACAGTTTTGCAAACATTATCATCACTGTCCTCGATGGGGCTCACAATCTTATTTTATTTTGTTAATAAATATTCAAATGAATTTCAGTCGTGTCTCCTCCATATAGGTTTATTAATTCTCTAAAAGGTCACATGACAATTGCTATTATAATTTCTATTTATATACTAAGTGGTACTAACCATGCAGGGTGCCCAAACTTTTGCATCGGATTATCTTCCTTTTTGTAATTTTTAAAATGTAAAAGATGAAATACATATACTAGATGGTGGCTCGATTCTAACGCATCGGGTAGTCTAGAATATGCATGTCCACGTAGTATATTTTCCAGCCACGTAGTATATTGCCCAGCCACGTAGTATGTTGCCCGGCGATGTAGTATATTGCCCGGCCACGTAGTATATTGCCCAGTCACATAGTATATTGCCCAGTCACGTAGTATATTGCCCAGCCACGTAGTATATTGCCCAGCCACGTAGTATGCAGCAGAGCCACGTAGTATATTGCACAGCGACGTAGTATATTGCCCAGTGATGTAGTATATTGCACAGCGATGTAGTATACAGCACAGAGCCACGTAGTATATTGCCCAGTGATGTAGTATATTGCCCAGTCACGTAGTATATTGCCCAGTGATGTAGTATATTGCCCAGTGACGTAGTATATTACCCAGTCACGTATGTCACAGGTTAAAAAAATTAAAAATAAACATACTCCCCTAACGATCCGAGGGCCCCTTGTACTTTAACCCCTTAGCGACCGCCGATACGCCTTTTAACGGCGGCCGCTAAGGGTACTTAAACCACAGTGCCGTTAATTAACGGCGCTGTGGAAAAAGTCCATAGCGCCCCCAGAGGCCGATTTTCTCCGGGGTCTCGGCTGCCGAGGGTAGCCGAGACCCCAGAGAACATGATTCAGGGGGTTTTTAACCCACCCCGCATTTGCGATCACCGGTAATTAACCGTTTACCGGCGATCGCAAAAAAAAAAAAACAAAAAAAAAAAAACGCTATCTCTTTTTAATTTCTCTGTCCTCTGATGTGATCGCACATCGGAGGACAGAGAAAAGGGGTCCCAGGTGGCCCCCCAATACTCACCTAGCTCCCCCGATGCTCCTCGTGTCTCCCGGTGGGCGCCGCCATCTTCAAAATGGCGGGCGCATGCGCAGTGCGCCCGCCGGCCGGCACCGGGAGAATCTTTGGGGTCTCGGCTGCCGGGGGTAGCCGAGACCCCAAAGAGCATGATCGGGGTCGGTATTACCGACCCCTGTTTTGCGATCGCCGGTAATTAACTGTTTACCGGCAACCGCAAAAAAAAAAAAAAAAAGTAAAGTGTAATTCTCTGTCCTCTGATGTGATCGCACATCAGAGGACAGAGAAATAGGGGGATTCGGGGACCCTAGCATACTCACCTAGGTCCCTGGATCCTCTTGCTGCTCCTCCTGGCCGCCGGCAGAAGAACATGGCGGACGCATGCCTAGTGCACCCGCCATCTGTCTCCATCTGCCGGCCGGCAGGAGAACAGCAGTTGGGGCTAAAATTAGGGGTAGGGTTAGGGGTAGGGTTAGGGGTAGGGTTAGGGGTAGGGTTAGGGGTAGGGTTAGGGTTAGGGGTAGGTTTAGGGGTAGGGCTAGGGGTAAGGTTAGGGCTAGGGTTAGGGCTAGGGTTGGGGCTAAATTTAGGGTTAGGGTTGGGGCTAAATTTAGGGTTAGGGTTGGGGCTAAATTTAGGGTTAGGCTTCTTTCACACTTACGTCGGTACGGGGCCGTCGCAATGCGTCGGCCCGACATACCGACGCACGTTGTGAAAATTGTGCACAACGTGGGCAGCAGCTGTAGTTTTTCAACGCATCCGCTGCCCAATCTATGTCCTGGGGAGGAGGGGGCGGAGTTACGGCCACGCATGCGCGGTCAGAAATGGCGGATGCGACGTACAAAAAAACGTTTCATTGAAGGTTTTTTTGTGCCGACACTCCACCAAAACACAACTGATCCAGTGCACGACGGACGCGACGTGTGGCCATTCGTCACGATCCGTCGGCAATACAAGTCTATGGGCAAAAAACGCATCCTGCGGGCACATTTGCAGGATCCGTTTCTTGTCCAAAACGACGGATTGCGACGGAATGCCAAACGACGCAAGTGTGAAAGTAGCCTTAGGGCTAGGGTTAGGGTTGGGGCTAAAGTTAGGGCTAGGGTTGGGGCTAAAGTTAGGGTTAGAGCTGGGGTTAGGGTTTGGATTAGGGTTGGTATTAGGGTTAGGGTTGGCATTAGGGTTACGCTTGGGATTAGGGTTAGGTTTGGGATTAGGGTTAAGGTTAGGGTTGTGATTAGGGGTGTATTGGGATTAGGGTTAGGTTTGAGGTTAGGGTTGAGATTAGGATTAGGGGTGTGTTAGATTTAGGGTTTTGATTAGGGTTATGGTTAGGGTTGACATTAGGGTTGTTTTGGGGTAAGGGTTGTGATTATGGTTAGGGTTAGTGATTAGGATTATGGATCAGGTTGGGATTAGGGTTAGGGGTGTGTTGGGGTTAGGGTTGGAGCTAGAATTGGGGGGTTTCCACTGTTTAGGTACATCAGGGGGTCTCCAAACACGACAGCCAATTTTGCGCTCAAAAAGTCAAATGGTGCTCCCTCCCTTCTGAGCTCTGCCGTGCGCCCAAACAGTGGGTTACCCCCACATATGGGGCATCAGCGTACTCGGGATAAATTGGACAACAACTTCTGGGGTCCCATTTCTCTTGTTACCCTTTGTGAAAATAAAAACTTGGGGGCTACAAATTCTTTTTTGTGAAAAAAAAAATATTTTTTATTTTCACGACTCTGCATTCTAAACTTCTGTGAAGCACTTGGGCATTCAAAGTTCTCACCACACATCTAGATAAGTTCCTTGGGGGGTCTAGTTTCCAAAATGGGGTCACTTGTGGGGGGTTACTACAGTTTAGGTACATCAGGGGCTCTGCAATCGCAACATAATGCCCACAGACCATTCTATCAAAGTCTGCATTCCAAAAAGGCGCTCCTTCCCTTCCGAGCTCTGCCGTGCGCCCAAACAGTGGTTTACCCCCACATATGGCGCATCAGCGTATTCGGGATAAATTGGACAACAACTATTGCAGTCCAATTTCTCCTGTTACCCTTGTGAAAATAAAAACTTGGGGGCTACAATATCTTTTTTGTGGAAAAAAAAAATATTTTTTATTTTCACGACTCTGCATTCTAAACTTCTGTGAAGCACTTGGGCATTCAAAGTTCTCACCACACATCTAGATAAGTTCCTTGGGGGGTCTAGTTTCCAAAATGGGGTCACTTGTGGAGGGTTTCTACTGGTTAGGTACATCAGGGGCTCTGCAAACGCAACATAATACCCGCAGACCATTCTATCAAAGTCTGCATTCCAAAACGGCGCTCCTTCCTTCCGAGCTCTGCCGTGCGCCCAAACAGTGGTTTACCCCCACATATGGGGTACCAGCATACTCAGGACAAATTGGACAACAACTTTTGGGGTCCAATTTCTCTTGTTACCCTTGTGAAAATAAAAACTTGGGGGCTAAAAAATCTTTTTTGTGGAAAAAAAAAATATTTTTTATTTTCACGGCTCTGCATTATAAACTTCTGTGAAGCACTTGGGCATTCAAGGTTCTCACCACACATCTAGATAAGTTCCGTGGGGGGTCTAGTTTCCAAAATGGGGTCACTTGTGGGGGATTTCTACTGTTTAGGCACATCAGGGGCTCTCCAAACGCGACATGGCGTCCGATCTCAATTCCAGCCAATTCTACATTGAAAAAGTAAAACGGCACTCTTTCTCTTCCAAGCTGTGCGATGCGCCCAAACAGTGGTTTACCCCCACATATTGGGTATCGACGTACTCAGGAGAAATTGCACAACAACTTTAGTGGTCTAATTTCTCCTGTTACCCTTGTGAAAATAAAAATTTGTGGGCAAAAAGATCATTTTTGTAGAAAAAATGCAATTTTTTTTTTTCACGGCTCTACGTTATAAACTTCTGTGAAGCACATGGGGGTTCAAAGTGCTCGCCACACATCTAGATAAGTTCCTTAAGGGGTCTAGTTTCCAAAATGGTGTCACTTGTGGGGGGTTTCCACTGTTTAGGCACATCAGGGGCTCTCCAAACGCGACATGGCGTCCAATCTCAATTCCAGCCAATTCTACATTGAAAAAGTAAAACGGCACTCCTTCTCTTCCAAGCTCTGCGGTGCGCCCTAACAGTTGTTTAACCAACAAGAAAAGAATAGCATGCACAAAAGAAGGGATCACCGCAAATAGTAGCAAAACATAACAATTTTATTATAACACCACACATAAACACTACAAAAATCATAAAAACAGTTAAAATTGCACAACAAAGTACAACCTTATTTCGTAAGCCAACTGCGACGAATAGTCTATTACACTATTCTAGTTTCCATCCTAGGCACCTCAAGAACGGGATCCCCACTGGCCAATTCTTGCGCCTTAAGAGGAATTGTAGTTTGACGTCTGACTTTCATCATGAAGCTAAGACACTTACAGACCGCTTCTGGCGCCGTGGTTACCCGAAAAAGATAATCTCTTCCGCATTTCAGAGGGCTCGTATCAGTCCACGCCCGGATTTACTTCAGAGACGGACACGTGAGTCAAATGCACCTCTTGGTATTGTAACCACCTTTAATAATCAATGGCAGGACATTTATAGGGTTTTGGACCGCAGTTGGGGTACCTTATTGAGTGAACCAAAATTGGTTCCTTATATTTCTGCTACCCCCAAATTGATAGCCCGACGGGCAAAAAACCTTAAAGATCTGCTCTGCCATAGTCACTATACACGCCCCACATCAAGACTAAATAGGGGAATAAGAATTTTTGGAACTTTTCCATGTGGTGGGTGCAACGTTTGCCAGTTCATGGTGGCACAGGATGGCCTCTCGCTAACTGCTTCTCCCTTTCAGATTACGCCGAAAAAAGCCTTTTACAACTGCAAGACCCGTTCACTCGTTTATGCTCTAATTTGCGAGTGTCCGAAGATCTATGTGGGACAGACTACGCAGATGTTGCGAAGAAGAACGCAGCAGCATCTTTCTAATATCGCTATGGCAGCAAGGGATCGTGAGAGGGACAGGGGAATCACATCGGTAGCTGCTCATTTTTTGGATTTTCATGAGGGACGGACAAGGGGACTTGGGGTCATTGGACTGGAGGCTATCTCACAAAACATCCGTGGCGGAGATATGGTCAGGAGTTTGTTGAGATGTGAATCCAAATGGATTCACAATTTGAACTCTCTTACCCCACATGGACTAAATGAGGAACTACTTTTTACTGGTTATTATAAACAACTTTAATATTCTGGTTGTTGACTAATATGCTTGCAATGACTTCTTGCATGTCTTATCGTTTGTATATTGTTTTGTATTTTCTGTATTCATGTGACCATTCCTTCCTTTCCGGTCTAGGAACAAATACCTATTGGTTTTAGATGTAGTATACGGATGAACTAGTTTCTATCCGTGGAAAACCATGGTTTTTCTTTATACAATGATAGGTCCATATCTAACAAATATTGTACAAGGGGTTTGCACCGCATATTCTCTTTGGTAGTTAGGGGAAGGAAATATGGATGTATATATATATATGTTCTTCTATGCTGACCCTTGCGACACTCTTTGAGTGTAAATATGTATATGTATATATTTGTTCGTATGCTCTTCTTCATCTATACCTGCCTTAGACTGTATATTAACTGTGTTGTGATCGTCTTTTGACTAAAGTGTAATCAGTTCTTGTGGCACTTGTTATTTATTATTGTCATATACATATATATGTATATTTCTTTGGGCAGTGGTGACTTCTTTGTATATATGTATATGTTTGACCACTGCCCTTGTTCCCTAGTAAATGTACTTCAGCATGGCCCTGTGTGCAGTTCCCCTGTCCTTTTAGTGCCCAGCCTCCCCCTGCTTCCACTTGTTGTATACTGTCTCTCCTGTCTTCTCGGCGTCCGCCCCTGGCCCATGTTGCCGGCCTGGGCATGCGCGTTGGGCCACGGGCGGTCTCCTTGGGACGGGAGGTTCCCTCTCCCTTGAGCTTACTACGTAGGTAGCGGTGGGCGGGGCTTTATGCGAGGTGTCCCCTGCTGTGCTGGGCCTGCTGTGCTCGTTGTGCGCGCGTCGGTTCGGCGCGTGCGCACTTGCCTTGTGCGGGCGCAGCGCTGTTGGAGCCCCAGCACTGCGCAGCCGCCGACGTCCTGGTTACTTCCGGCCGGGCGGCATGTGCAGTTCTCCTGATCACCCCTGGTCTCCAGCTGTCATGACTCTGCTCATTTACATGAAGGTATTTAACCACACACTATACTCACTAATAGTACTGCCCCTGAAGAAGCCAGTTTTACTGGTGACACGCGTTGGGCTTCTGTGCCCGGTGTCATTCCCCCTTCTCTATTGCCATCTGCCATTATCACCCTGTTATTATTGCCAGGAATGCTGCCTTGGACACCTGCCTTATTCTATCAGGTTGTATGGGTTACCTCACCTTGTTCAGGTTGTTCTCCATAGGGCTCCATAGGGGTCTGGTTGTATGAGGGAGTCACCATCCCTTTTTTGTATCCCTTGCATGCATCGATAGATTAGGCAGCTTCTTGCATATATATATATAGGGGGGCACCGTGGTTGACCTTATTTTGGGTCTGGTTTTCATTCATCTTTGTACTTTGTTGTGCAATTTTAACTGTTTTTATGATTTTTGTAGTGTTTATGTGTGGTGTTATAATAAAATTGTTATGTTTTGCTACTATTTGCGGTGATCCCTTCTTTTGTGCATGCTATTCTTTTCTTGTTGGTTATACTATGTTCCTGTAGCATGTTGAAGGTGATCCCGGGCGCCGGTGCCTGCCTCTACTTTGTTGTTCATACTAACAGTTGTTTACCCCCACATATTGGGTATCAGCGTACTCAGGAGAAATTGCACAACAACTTTTGTGGTCTAATTTCTCCTGTTACCCTTGTGAAAATAAAAATTTGTGGGCAAAAAGATCATTTTTGTAGAAAAAATGCGATTTTTTTTTCTTTCACGGCTCTACGTTATAAACTTCTGTGAAGCACATGGGGGTTCAAAGTGCTCGCCACACATCTAGATAAGTTCCCTAAAGGGGTCTAGTTTCCAAAATGGTGACACTTGTGGGGAGTTTCCACTGTTTAGGCACATCAGAGGCTCTCCAAACGCGACATGGCGTCCAATCTCAATTCCAGCCAATTCAACATTGAAAAAGTAAAACGGCGCTCCTTCACTTCTAAGCTCTGCGGTGCGCCCAAACAGTGGTTTACCCTCACATATGGGGTATCGACGTATTCAGGAGAAATCGCACAACAACTTTTGTGGTCTAATTTCTCCTGTTACCCTTGTGAAAATAAGAATTTGTGGGCGAAAAGATCATTTTTGTGTAAACAAAAGCGATTTTTTATTTTCACGGCTCTACGTTATAAACTTCTGTGAAGCACTTGGGGGTTCAAAGTGCTCACCACACATCTAGATAAGTTCCTTAAGGGGTCTAGTTTCCAAAATGGTGTCACTTGTGGGGAGTTTCCACTGTTTAGGCACATCAGGGGCTCTCTAAACGTGACATGGCGTCCGATCTCAATTCCAGCCAATTCTGCATTGAAAAAGTCAAACGGCGCTCCTTCACTTCTAAGTTCTGCGGTGCGCCCTAACAGTGGTTTACCCCCACATATGGGGTATTGGCGTATTCAGGAGAAATTGCATAACAAAATTTATGGTTACATTTCTGTTTTTACACTTGTGAAAATAAAAAAAATGGTTCTGAATTAAGATGTTTGCAAAAAAAAGTTAAATGTTCATTTTTTCCTTCCACATTGTTTCAGTTCCTGTGAAGCACGTAAAGGGTTAATAAACTTCTTGAATGTGGTTTTGAGAACCTTGAGGGGTGTAGTTTTTAGAATGGTGTCACACTTCATTATTTTCTATCATATAGACCCCTCAAAATGACTTCAAATGTGATGTGGTCCCTAAAAAAAAATGGTGTTGTAAAAATGAGAAATTGCTGGTCAACTTTTAACCCTTATAACTCCCTAACTAAAAAAAATTTTGTTTCCAAAATTGTGCTGATGTAAAGTAGACATGTGGGAAATGTTATTTATTAACTATTTTTCGTGACATATCTCTCTGATTTAAGGACATAAAAATACAAAGTTTGAAAATTGCAAAATTTTAAAAATTTTCGCCATATTTCCGTTTTTTTCATAAATAATCGCAAGTAATATTGAAGAAATGTTACCACTAACATGAAGTACAATATGTCACGAAAAAACAATCTCAGAATCAGCGGGATCCGTTGAAGCGTTCCAGAGTTATAACCTCATAAAGTGACAGTGGTCAGAATTGCAAAAATTGGCCTTGTCATTAAGTACCAAATTGGCTCTGTCACTAAGGGGTTAACATACTCACCATTCTCGTCGCTGCTCCTCTGCGTCCTGTGTCTCCGCCTCCTGGTATCCTGTGCAAATGGGTGCGCGGCTGCCGCCATCTTGCGTTCCCAGGATGTTTTGCGAAATTACCCATGACTTGGCGGTGTCGCGAGACCGCTAGGTCTTGTGGGTAATTTTGCAAAGCATCGCTGGGAAAGGAAGATGGGATGGCGGCAGGAGCGAGCGCCTCAGCGGACAACGGAGGGTGAGTACAGCAGGTTTTTGTTTTTTTTTTACTATTTTTAACATAACTTTTTTTACTATTGATGCCGCATAGGCAGCATCAATAGTAAAAGGTTGGGGACACACAGGGTTAATAGCGGCGTTAACGGAATGCGTTACCCGCGGCAACGCGGTCCGTTACAGCCGGCATTAACCCTGTGTTAGCAGTGACCGGAGGGGAGTATGGAGCGGAGCGCCGTGGACACTGACTACGGGGAGCGGAGCGCCGGGGACACTGACTGCGGGGAGCGGAGCGCCGGGGACGCTGACTGCGGGGAGTATAGAGCCGGCGCCGGCCACTGACTGCGGGGATTATGGAGCGGCCATTTTCTTCCGGACTGTGCCCGTCGCTGATTGGTCGTGGCTGTTTTGCGGTGACCAATCAGCGACTTGGATTTCCATGATAGACAGAGGCCGCGACCAATGAATATCCGTGACAGAAGGACAGACAGACAGACGGAAGTACCCCTTAAACAATTATATACATACATAATACACTGTGTGTGTGTATATATATATATAGATAGATAGATAGATAGATAGATAGATATAGATATATATAGATATATATAATTTTTCTTTCTTTTTTTTTCTCTTAAATGCAAAGGAAATGTGTCATTTGGAACTTTAGGTCTTTTACAGATCATTTCATCTTTAACTTGCTTAACTGTTCACATTAACAATAATTTTGACCAGGGGTGCCACTGTAGAACACTGTGGCTCTTTACATACCACTGTAGAATCTGCATGACAGAGGTGAAGGGAGCCATATTTGAATAGTTATCGTTCAGGTCTCAATATGTTTCTCATTTCTGGTAACCAGTGTAGTCGTGTTGTCTGTGGATCAATAGAGAGGTACCGTATGTCCCACATTACAAACTTTTTTCAATAGTAATCATTCAGTTTACATTCAGTATCTGTTTGTGTTTTTTCCTTTCCCAACAAGCTTTATTTTTATTGTGTTGGATTACTGGAGGATATATTTGTCTAAGGCCTGCTTATGTCCAGTTTTCTGCACTGATCTTATGCAGACCAGTATTTTAAAAGATTACCCCCTTTAACCACATTCCTCCAGACATTACAGTGAATCAATCTAGGGATTTGTGCCAAGTCTCTGATGTTGCTTTCTTGATTCTAAATACGGTGTATAAAGTGCTTTAACATTAGTACGTTCCTCTGGGAGAGATTTTAGTTTGAGTCACACTATATTTTTTAATGTAATAGCGTGAGAAAATAAAAATCTCCTTAAAAAAAAATTAATAAAAAGGATGTGTGTGTACGTAATATATATATATATATATTACACACACACACACACACACTACTGTTCAGAAGTTCTGAAACTCAACCTCTCCAAAACTGAACTTCTTCTGCTCCCACCATCTACTAACCTGCCTAAATCTGACATTTCCCTCTCCGTGGGTGGCACCATAATAACACCCCGGCAGCAGGCGCGCTGTCTGGGTGTTATGTTTGACTCCGATCTCTCCTTCACCTCCCATATACAATCTCTTGCCCGCTCGTGCCGCTTACACCTAAAGAACATCTCTAGAATCCGCCCTTTTCTCACCATGGAGACAGCTAAAACCCTCACGGTCGCCCTGATCCACTCCCGCCTGGACTACTGTAACGCTCTATTAATTGGCCTCCCCCTCACTCGACTTTCCCCTCTCCAGTCCATCCTTAATGCAGCAGCAAGGGTCGTCCATCTGGCTAATCGTTACTCGGACGCGTCCGCTCTTCGCCAGTCGTTACACTGGCTGCCCATTCATTACAGGATACAATTCAAAGTACTTGTTCTCACCCACAAAGCTCTCCACAGTGCGGCACCCCCTTACATCTCCTCCCTCATTTCTGTCTATCAGCCTAACAGACCACTGCGCTCTGCAAATGACTTTCGGCTAACCTCTGCACTAATCCGTACCTCCCACTCCCGACTCCAAGACTTCTCCCGTGCTGCGCCAATCCTCTGGAATGCTCTACCCCAAGATATTAGGACCATCCATAATTTGCATAGTTTTAGGCGCTCGCTCAAAACACATTTGTTCAGAGCGGCCTATCACGTTCACTAATCAAAGTTATGTTATGTTTGTGTGTGTGTAGCCCATTCACTATCCCCATCTATTCCCCAACCCCTGAAGATGGCTGGACCATGATTGTAAATACATCATTGTAAATACACACCTGTACTTTGTATCTCCCCCACCTCATTGTAGATTGTAAGCTCTCACGAGCAGGGTCGTCTTATTTTGCTTTAATTATTGTATTGTTAACGTTGTTACTTATGACTTTTGTGTTTGAAACTGTAAAGCGCTGCGGAATATGTTGGCGCTATATAAATAAAGATTATTATTATTATTATTATTATTAGAAGTTTAGGGTCACCCAGACAATTTTGTGTTTTCCATGAAAACACATACTTTTATTAATCCAATGAGTTGCCAAATGAATTTAAAATCTAGTCCAGACATTGGCAAGGTTCGAAAAATAAAAAGTATTTGAAATAATAATTTTCTCCTTCAAACTTTGCTTTTGTCAAAGAATGCTCCCTTTGCAGCAATTACAGCATTGCAGACCTTTGGCATTCTAGTAGTTAATTTGCTGAGGTAATCTGGAGAAATCTCACCCCATGCTTCCAGAATCCCCTCCCACAAGTTGGTTTGGCTTGATGGGCACTTTTTGTATACCATACGGTCAAGCTGCTCCCACAACAGCTCAATGGGGTTGAGATCTGGTGACTGCGCTGGCCACTCCATTACAGATAGAATACCAGCTGCCTGCTTCTTCCCTAAATAGTTCTTTCATAATTTGGAGGTATGCTTTGAGTCATTGTTCTGTTGTAGGATGAAATTTGCTCCAATCAAGCGCTGTCCACAGGGTATGGCATGGCGTTGCAAAATGGAGTGATAGCCTTCCTTATTCAATATCCCTTTTACCTTGTGCAAATCTCCCACTTTACCAGCACCAAAGCAACCCCAGACCATCACATTACCTCCACCATGCTTGACAGATGGTGTCAGGCACTCTTACATCATCTTTTCAGTTGTTCTGCGTCTCACAAATGTTCTTCTGTGTGATCCAAACACCTCAAACTTGGATTCGTCTGTCCATAACACTTTTTTCCAATCTGCCTCTATCCAATGTCTGTGTTCTTTTGCCCATATTAATCTTTTCCTTTTAAGTAATTTTTTTCTGGCCATTTTGAGATCTTAATGGAACCAACAAATGTAATGCTCCAGATTCTCAACTAGCTCAAAGGAGGATCACGTTTATAGGTTCTCTAATAAGCCAAACTGATTTCAGCTGTACTAACATAATTGCACAAGGGTATTTCAAGGGTATACATTAGCCTTCTTGCACAGTTAGCAAACACAAAGTACCATAAGAATATTGGAGTGATGGTTGTTGAAAAATGGGCCTAAATACAAGATATTGCATTACAAACCAGATATTTGCAGCTAGAAAAGTCATTTGCCACATTAACAATGTATAGAGTGTATTTCTGAATCATTTAATGTTAGCTTCACTGGAAAAAACTGTGCTTTTCTTTAAAAAAAAATAAGTAAATTTCTAAGTGACCCTAATCTTTTGAACGGTAGTGTATATACATATATACAGCTCTGGCAAAAATCAAGAGACCGCTGCAAAATGTTCAGTTTGTCTGATTTTTCTGTTTATAGGTATATTTTTGAATTAAATGTAAATTGTTCATTTATTCTATAAACTACTGACATGTCTGAGTTTCCAAGCAATACATTTTTGTCTTTTTTCTGAAATGTAGAAATGGTCAAAATAAAAAAAAAAACAGTGCTTTCAGACCACAAATAATACAAAGAAAGCAAGTTCATAATAATTTAGAAACTCAGGAAGAGTTCAGACATCAATATTTTGTGGAATAACCATGATTTTTAATCACAGCTTTCATGTGTCTTGACATGCTTTCCACCAGTCTTTCACACTGCTTTTAAGCAGTTCTTCTCTGTTTGATGACTTGTGACTATCCATCATCCTCTTGATTACATTCCAGAGGTTTTCAATGGGGTTCAGGTCTGAAGATTGGGCTGCCAACGACAGGGTTTTGATGTGGTGGTCGCTTAATTTTAGCCTTGCCAGAGCTGTCTTAATTTTAGCCTTGCCAGAGCTGTGTATGTATGTGTGTGTGTGTGTGTGTGTGTATATATATATATATATATATACACAGTGGTTGGACAAAATAATGAAAACACCTAGCGTTTTGGCATCAAACTCTTCGAACATGTGATAAGCATGCAAACCGTGACATATGGTAATGTTTTGTAGTTGACTATTTGTGTTATGTGATATGTGTATGTCATTTAACTGTTTTGCATAATTGTAAGAACATTGATGAGTATGAGCCGAGGCACCTAATTTCCCCCCCCAAAAAAACTGGGAAAACGTGACTCGAGTATAAGCCTGGTATGCATTGTCCCCTCAACCCCATCCTGGTATGCACAGCCTTCTCATTTATTTCTTATAATCAGAAATATATAAACTTTTTGGCCTGTTAAGGCCTTTATCAGAACCTTTACCTATCAACTGTAACTACACTGTCAAAGAGGACATTGGCATTGTGGAGCTTGTCTTGCTAGGGTAACTGTGACGATCTGCAAAGCCAGTGTCCTCTCTATCAGCTTATGTGCAGAAAAAACATGATAAAGTCCCTAACAGGCTAAAACATTGATATATTTCTGCAATTGAGAAATAAAGCATCTTATCTTCCACTAGATGGTGGCCCGTTTCTAACGCATCGGGTATTCTAGAATATGCATGTCCACATAGTATATTGCACAGCCCACGTAGTATATTGCCCAACCACGTAGTATATTGCCCGGTCACGTATATTGCCCAGTGACGTAGTATATTGCCCAGCCACGTATGTAACAGGTTAAAAAAGAAAAAAGAAACATATACTCACCCTCCGAAGGCCCCTTGTAGTCCTGTCGCCTGTGTGTGGTGCACACGGCAGCTTCCGGTCCCAGGGTTGGTATGAGCGCAGGACCTGTGATGACGTCGCGGTCACATGACCGTGACGTCATGGAAGGTCCTTCTCGCATAGTATCTTTGGAACCGGAACCTGCCGCTTGCACTGCCGAGGACAGCACGCACGTCGGAGGGTGAGAATAACCTTTTTTTAATTATTATTTTTAACAGATCGTTTTACTATTGATGCTGCATACGCAGCATCAATAGTAAAAATTTGGTCACACAGGGTTAATAGCTACGTAACCGGAGTGCGTTACACCGCACCCCGGTAACGCTGGCATTAACCCTGTGTGAGGGCTGACTGGATGACTGGAGGGGAGTATGGAGCAGGCACTGACTGCAGGGAGGAAAGAGCGGCCATATTGCCGCCGAACTGTGGCCGTCGCTGATTGGTCGTGGCAATGGTCATGGGCGTTTTGCCACGACCAATCAGTGACTTGGATTCCATGACAGACAGAGGCCGCGACCAATGAATATCCGTAACAGACAGAAGGACAGAAAGACGGAAGTGACCCTTAGACGATTATATGGTAGATAATTGTCTTGTGTGTGTGTGCATTAATTTTTTTAAGATTGACAGATACTTTCTTTTTCATCCACGTACCTATTTCGTTAGTATTTAGGTAGCATATCCAATTATCCCATAGACAATGAATGGGGTAGTAAGTGATGCACATGCATGGTCAAATCCCGTAGACCCGTAGAAGCGCTCTGGTGTAGCGCAAAACGGCCGTCGTCTCGCCTGCTGCACTCTCCTCTTTTACCCTCCACTCCCCCGTGCTGTGAAGAATGTACCGTTTGGTATTGAAATAAAGGACACTTGAAACTGCATTTTGGTGAGTGCATCTGCTTTTCTTTTGTTGTTGGACATCATTTAAATGGTTAACAGAGTGTGGGGGCTCCTTCTTTATCCCCATCGGTACCCTCAGATCATGATTTTGTGGTCCTGATGTTTGCCATGGCAATTCACAGCCAAATAGCAGCTTTAGAGTCTGATGACTGTTGTAACCTGTTCAGAAGTTAGAGGGATTTAGGTGGTAAAAATACTTTTTCATTTCTGTCATGCCACTTTGCATTAATTCCTGAAAAGCACCTGAAGGGTTAATAAACTACCTGACTGCAGATTTCAATATGTCAGGGGATGTTGTTTTTAAAATGGTATAACTTTTGGGGGTTTCCCAATATGAGACCAGTAAACGCACTTTAAACATGGATAGGTCCCTAAAAAAATAAATTTTATAAATTTCCTTGAAAAAATGAAAAATTACTGCTACATTTTTAAACCTCCTAAAATGCTAATGTTTTGCTGTGGTATGACTATCTGGATTAAAGGGATAATCATTCAAAGTTTGAAAATTGCTAATTTTTTTACATTTTTCTCAAATTACTGATATTTTTTATAAATAAACACAAAACATATCGACCTAAATTTACCATTATCATAAAGTATGATGTGTCACGAAAAAACAATCTCAAAAACACTAGAATATGTTGAAGTATTCCAGAGTTATTACCACATAAAGTGACACTGGTCAGATTTCAAAAATTTGGCTCCGTCACTAAGAGGTTAATAGTATTGTGCATCTGTTACAAAATACCATGGTCCTACTCTGAAAGTAAAGACAACTGTTTGATTTCTCAGTTAAGTAGAACATATAGCATGATTTCCCCTCAAAGGATCATTGCCAGAATCATTGCCAGGCTTTTTACATTGCTTACCATTGGGCACATAGCCAGCAGAAATGTCATGAAATTAATGTTTACAGTTCGGATAAAAGGTGAGTAAAATCAATTGCTAATGTTTTCTATAGAAATAATCATTTTAAAGTAAAGATATTAAACAATATTAATTATCATAAATAAAACAGACGCTAAATTGTAGGTTAGTCATTTTGATTCAACTACAGACAGGAGGTTCACATTTACTGATTGAACACAATTTAATTTTTGTTGTTTAATTTTTAGTTAGAATCATTATTATGCAAAATGTTTTATTTGTTACATTGTTTAAAGTGCTTAAACAAGAAAAATAAGAAAATTATTGAAAATGAGGCTATGTTTACTTGGGTATTTTGCATGAATATCGACGCGTCCCTTAGAGGTGGAGCGCATATTCATCACCTTATTGAGCAGTACCACGTGACCGCTGATCACAGGAAGAGCTACAGGCAGGTGCCGGCGGCTGGAATGAGATGCAGTGCCAGCACCCAGGGCGGGCAGGTAGGGGAGTATGATGTTTTTTGTTTTCCAATAGGAAACATGCACACAGGGATAGGGAATAAGGTGGCATGCATACAGGGACAGAATGGGGGATGGCATTCATACCAGGACGGGGAAGGGGGAGGCAAGCATACAATGACAGGGACAGGGGAGGCATGCAGACAGGAGAAGGGACAGGGAGGCATTCATACCAGGGCAGGGAAGAGGGAGCCACGCATTGCAGGACAGGGATGAGGGGACAAGGCATACCTGTCTTACACTCGAGTCACTAAGCTTACCCAGTTTTCCGTGGCAAAAGTAGGTGCCTCGGATTGTACTCGGGTCGGCTTATACTCGAGAATGTATGGTAAGTTATGTGCACACGTTGCAGATTTGCTTGCAGAAATTTATAGAAGGTTTATGCATCTCTTGGCAGAAAAACCCAGTGGAAAATCCACACGTTTTTATGCGTTTTTGATGCATGGTATGGTATCATTAAAAAATCATGAGGAATTGATCTCTTTTCAGAGTGATCATGTTTCTAGAAAAAAGTGAATTCTTTGGCGAATAGACCTTTTTTGTGTCTGCAATATAGTCCTCAATTTTATCAAATTAGATGTGTCATTAACCAATTTTTACCTCTACTTCATGAAGATCCCACCCTGGCTTCTATATTACAATCAGGGTGTAATGTAGTCGCAAGAAGAGCACCCATTCTGGGGAACATGCTATCCCCTAGCATATTCCTACCTAAAACTTCTCAGGGAACATGGGTTGATATTTAAGGCAGTTGTAAATGCAGCACAACAAATTGCAAGACCTGCAAACAAATTATGAATACCAAGGTTTTTAATAATCATGATAATACCCAGAAATTTTATATAAAATAATGTATTAATTGTAATACAAATCAGGTTATTTACAAAAAAATTTATTGTACTGCATGCACCTTGGCATATGTGGGATGCGCACCAAGGAAATGAAAAACTCGTAATGCTGCGAGTACCAACACAAGTCATAACATTTCCTCAGTGGCCAAACACTTTATATACCAATACTCATATAGTATTGTCTCTCTTCGCGTTTGTGGACTAGAGCGGGGTGGTGATATTAGATGCTGCTTGCTGACTTGTGAAGCCTATTGGATTTACAATTTGGGCAATAGGTTTCCAAATGGGCTAAACAGACGCAATGAAATTACCATATTTTTTGGACTATAAGATGCACCGGACCATAAGACGCACCTAGGTTTTAAAGGAGGAAATTAGGGGAAAAAAATTGGAGCAAAAAAAAAGGTCAATTCTGTGCTGTAATATCCTCTATCCTGGTATGCATGGCTCCCTCATCCTTATCCCGGTTTGCATGTCCCCTGTCAGTATCTAGTCCTGGAATCTGTTTCTCTTGCCCTTAGACTTGCCCTCAATTAACATGGATCTTGATGTTTTACGTCAGCCATCTTGTTTCCTGCCAAAGCTGTATATAAAGCCAGCACCTGTTCTGTTTCATTGCTTGTGTATTATGTTTTGGCCCTTGTTCCTCTGCAGTCTCAAGCCTGGACTTACAATCCCTGTTGGTCCTTTCCTAACGGCGGAGTCCTCTGCCAACCTGCATGTCTGGATCCCTGCCTGCTGACTGAGTGATTGCTGAACACCTGACTTCAGAAACTTCTGCCTGACCACACCTGTGGTGAAGTAAGAACTCCAGCCAGCTTGTGTGTTCCTCTGCTCTGCAAGAGACTGTGTCAGTGCTGGACATTCTTGTGCACTCATTGCTCAATGACTTTGCATGCTGTATCGCAGAGTATCAGCTCTGCTGCTATCGTTTATTGGACTGACTAAAGATTTATCTGGACTTATATACTATATTGCATTTAAATCACAAGTACAATATTGCTTGTTTAAAACTTTTTCTGCAGTCTCTTTGACCTAGCCACTGGTGTCCAGTTGTATCCACTAGTATCGTGACAGCCCCATTGTTATCCTGGTATGATTGGCACCATCCTTATCCTGGTATGATTGGCACCATCTCAGTCCTGGTATGCACAACCCCATCCCAGTCCTGGTATGATTGGCTCCCATCCCTATTCTTGTATATTTGTCCCCATCCTGGTCCTGGTATGATTGGCCCCATCCTTTTTCTTTTATAACTGGCCCCATCCCATTCCTGGTATTATTGGTCCCATCCTTTCTATTTTATATTTGGCCCTATCCCGTTCCTGGTATCCATGTCCCCATCAGGAAAGATATTAAAAAAAAAAAAAAAATTACACTTACCTACGCGGCACTCCCTCGCAGCATCCTGCTCCAGTGCCAGCAGCTGCTTAATGCTTGTAAGAAGCGCATGGCAGGGACTTCATGCGCTGCTCACAAGCAGAGCGAGCACAGCTGCCAGAATACTTACCGGGACCGTTCATCGGAGATCGTCGTGAGTATCCATTCCTTTTCAGTAGTGTGCAGTGTCAACTGCCTGCTTCCTGCTGGGGCCGGCGGTCACCTGTGCTGATACTTAAGAGAAATGAATATTCATTTCTCTTAAGTATCGGCACATGTGACTGCCGGCCACAGCAGGAAGCAGGCGGCTGACAGTGCGCACTACTGAAGAGAAATGTATACTCACCGCGATCTCCAATGAACGGTCCTGGTGAATATTCTGGCAGCTGTGCTCTGCTTGTGAGCAGCGCATGACATCCCATGACGACATGCGCTGCTTACAAACATTAATTAGGCAGCTGCTGGCACTGGAGCAGGATGCTGCAAGGGAAAACCGTGTAGGTGAGTGTAATGTTTTTTTTTTTAATCTTTCCTGATGGGGCCATGTATACCAGGAACAGGATGGAACCATTAACCCCTTTACCCCCAAGGGTGGTTTGCACGTTATGGACCGGGCCAATTTTTACAATTCTGACCACTGTCCCTTTATGAGGTTATAACTCTGGAACGCTTCAACGGATCCCGGTGATTCTGACATTGTTTTCTCATGACATATTGTACTTCATGATAGTGGTAAAATTTCTTTGATATTACCTGCGTTTATTTGTGAAAAAAACGGAAATATGGCGAAAATTTTGAAAATTTCGCAATTTTCTAACTTTGAATTTTTATGCAATTAAATCACAGAGATATGTCACACAAAATACTTAATAAGTAACATTTCCCACATGTCTACTTTACATCAGCACAATTTTGGAACCAAAATTTTTTTCTGTTAGGGAGTTATAAGGGTTAAAAGTTGACCAGCAATTTCTCATTTTTACAACAAAATTTAGAAAACCATTTTTTTAGGGACCACCTCACATTTGAAGTCATTTTGAGGGGTCTATATGGCAGAAAATACCCAAAAGTGACACCATTCTAAAAACTGCACCCCTCAAGGTGCGCAAAACCATATTCAAGAAGTTGATTAACCCTTCAGGTGTTTCACAGCAGCAGAAGCAACATGGAAGGAAAAAATTAACATTTTACTTTTTAGTCACAAAAATGATCTTTCAGCAATAATTCTTTTAATTTCCCAAGGGTAAAAAGATTAAATGGACCTCAAAAGTTGTTGTCCAATTTGTCCTGAGTACGCTGATACCCCACATGTGAGGGGGAACCACTTTTTGGGCGCACGGCAGGGCTCAGAAGGAAAGGAGCGCCGTTTGACATTTTCAATCTAAAATCGGCTGGAATTGAGATCGGACGCCATGTCGCGTTTGGCGAGCCCCTGATGTGCCTAAACAGTGGAAAACCACCACAAATGACCCCATTTTGGAAACTAGACCCCCTAAGGAACTTATCTAGATGTGTCGTGAGAACTTTTATCCCCCAAGTGCTTCACGAAAGTTTATAATGCCCGGGCGTGAAAATAAAAAATCCTATTTTTTCCACAAACATGATCGTTTAGTCCCCAATTTTTTATTTTCTCAAGGGTAAAAGGAGAAATTGGACCCCAAAAGTTGTTGTCCAATTTGTCCTGAGTACGCTGATACCCCATATGTAGGGGGGAACCACTGTGTGGGCGCATGGCAGGGCTCAGAAGGAAAGGAGAGCCGTTTGACATTTTCAAGGTAAAATTGGCTGGAATTGAGATCGGACGCCATGTCGCATTTGGCAAGCCCCTGATGTGCCTAAACAGTGGAAAACCCCCACAAGTGACCCCATTTTGGAAACTAGACCCTTTAAGGAACTTATCTAGATGTGTCGTGAGCACTTTTATCCCCCAAGTGCTTCACGAAAGTCTATAATGCCCGGGCGTGAAAATAAAAAATCCTATTTTTTCCACAAACATGAACGTTTAGTCCCCAATTTTTTATTTTCTCAAGGGTAAAAGGAGAAATTGGACCCCAAAAGTTGTTGTCCACTTTGTCCTGAGTATGCTGATACCCCATATGTAGGGGGGAACCACTGTTTGGGCGCATAGCAGGGCTCAGAAGGAAAGGAGCGCCGTTTGGCATTTTCAAGCTAAAATTGGCTGGAATTGAGATCAGACGCCATGTTGCGTTTGGCAAGCCCCTGATGTGCCTAAACAGTGGAAAACCCCCACAAGTGACCCCATTTTGGAAACTAGACCCCCTAAGGAACTTATCTAGATGTGTCGTGAGCACTTTTATCCCCCAAGTGCTTCACGAAAGTTTATAATGCCCGGGCGTGAAAATAAAAAATCCTATTTTTTCCACAAACATGAACGTTTAGTCCCCAATTTTTTATTTTCTCAAGGGTAAAAGGAGAAATTGGACCCCAAAAGTTGTTGTCCAATTTGTCCTGAGTACGCTGATACCCCATATGTAGGGGGGAACCACTGTTTGGGCGCATGGCAGGGCTCAGAAGGAAAGGAGAGCCGTTTGACATTTTCAAGCTAAAATTGGCTGGAATTGAGATCGGACGCCATGTCGCTTTGGCAAGCCCCTGATGTGCCTAAACAGTGGAAAACCCCCACAAGTGACCCCATTTTGGAAACTAGACCCTTTAAGCAACTTATCTAGATGTGTCGTGAGCACTTTTATCCCCCAAGTGCTTCACGAAAGTTTATAATGCCCGGGCGTGAAAATAAAAAATCCTATTTTTTCCACAAACATGATCGTTTAGTCCCCAATTTTTTATTTTCTCAAGGGTAAAAGGAGAAATTGGACCCCAAAAGTTGTTGTCCACTTTGTCCTGAGTACGCTTATACCCCATATGTAGGGGGGAACCACTGTTTGGGCGCATGGCAGGGCTCAGAAGGAAAGGAGCGCCGTTTGGCATTTTCAAGCTAAAATTGGCTGGAATTGAGATCAGACGCCATGTTGCGTTTGGCAAGGCCCTGATGTGCCTAAACAGTGGAAAACCCCCACAAGTGACCCCATTTTGGAAACAAGACCCTTTAAGGAACTTATCTAGATGTGTCGTGAGCACTTTTGTCCCCCAAGTGCTTCACAAAAGTTTATAATGCCCGGGCGTGAAAAAAAAAAACCCTATTTTTTCCCACAAAAATGATCATTTAGTCCCCAATTTTTAATTTTCCCAAGTGTAACAGGAGAAATTGGACCCCAAAAGTTGTTGTCCAATTTGTCCTGAGTACGCTGATACCCCACATGTGGGAGAAAACTACTGTTTGGGTACACTTCGGGGCTCGGAAGGGAAGTAGTGACGTTTTGAAAAGCAGACTTTGATGGAATGGTACGCGGACATCATGTTCTGTTTGCAGAGCCCCTGATGTGCCTGAACAGTAGAAATCCCCTACAAGTGACCCCATTTTGGAAACTAGACCTAATTTGGAACTTATCTAGGTGTGTGGTGACAATTTTGAACCCCCAAGTGTTTCACTTAAATTTATAACGCCCGGGCGTGAAAATAAAATATCCTATTTTTTCCTACAAAAATGATCATTTAGTCCCCAATTTTTAATTTTCCCAAGTGTAACAGGAGAAATTGGACGCCAAAAGTTGTTGTCCAATTTGTCCTGAATACGGTGATACCCCACATGTGGGAAAAAATACTGTTTGGGCACACGTCGGGGCTCGGAAGGGATGTGGTGACGTTTTGGAAAGCAGACTTTGATGGAATGGTCTGCAGGCGTCATGTTCCGTTTGCAGAGCCCCTGATGTGCCCAAACAGTAAAAAAAAACCCACAAGTGACATTTTGTAAACTAGATCCCCAATGAACTTACATAGATGTGCCCCCTTTTTGGAACTAATCTACTGTAAAGTAAATTAGTAGTGCATGGAGGTGTGGTACACTCTGAAGCAATCCTTCATACACAGGCCAGGTTTTTCGGGGCAGGTGTCGCATTGATAAATGGTGTCCTTGCGTATTCCCCTTTTGTAACACACTCGGCACCTTTTTTGCGACTTACCTCTTTTTGCAGTTTGCGGGACCTCCCCCGGGAAATGCTGACCTGGTACGATACGAGCACCTTCAGTTCCGGAAGTACTGGGGCCCTCTCCTTCCGGAGTACCAAATAACAGGGCCTTAACCACTACCTCCTGGAACTGAAGGTACGACGTATCGCTGTGGCGTGCACGTCGTGACAGCAGGAAAGCGTTGAGCATTGCCATTTGTACGATGTGCACGGACAGCTTTTTGTACCACACCTTGGCCTTCCTCAAAGCACTGTATGGTTGGAGGAGTTGATCGGAGAGATCAACGCCCCCCATGTTTTTGTTGTACCCCAGTACACAGTCCGGTTTGCAGACCTGTGTAGAGGTACCCCGTACAGTGCTGAGGGCACTGCCATCACCGTGTATGGTGGTCAAGAGAAGGACATCCCTCTTGTCCTTGTACTTGACCACCAGCAGGTGGTCGCTACATTGGGCTCTGCTCTCACCTTTTCTGAGCATCTGCCCAAGTAGCGTCTTTGGGAGGCCTCTCTGATTTTTGCGGACAGTACCGCAGGCTGCGGTACCTCGCGCAGAGAGGGATTTGTAGAGTGGGATGCTGGAATAAAAGTTATCAGTGTAGAGGTGATAACCTTTATCCAGCAGTGGGTGCACCAAATCCCACACTATTTTCCCACTCACTCCCAGGACAGGGGGACACTCAGGCGGTTCAATCCTGCTGTCCTTCCCCTCGTAGACTCTAAAGCTGTGGGTGTACCCTGAGGTACTCTCACACAGCTTGTAGAGTTTGATAATATACCTGGCCCTCTTGCTGGGCAGGTATTGACGGAATCCGAGCCGCCCCTTAAAATGAACCAAGGACTCATCCACGCAGATGTCCCTTTTGGGCACGTACACTTCACCGAACTTTTTGTTGAAGTGTTCGATGACAGGCCGAACTTTGAACAGACGGTCAAAGTTGGGGTCATCTCGTGCGGGACACTGTGCATTATCGGAATAATGCAGGAACTTGTGGATGGCCTCAAAACGCGTTCGGACCATGACCATTCGGAACACTGGAGTGTTGAATAAAATATCAACACTCCAATATTGCCGAACTTCTGGCTTCTTCAGGAGCCCCATATGAAGCATCAGGCCCCAAAACTGCATCATCTCAACTGCGTCTACAGGAGACCAGTTGGAATATGATGAACCGGTGTTTTGCTCCAAAAATTGACGAGCGTACAAATTAGTTTGCTCCACCATGAGGTTAACAAAATCCTCAGAGAAAAAGACTTTGAAAAAGTCTATTTCTGTGAGACCGGTGGTGTCAAACCTGATTCCTGATTCTGCCACAAAATCAGGAATCAGTGGCTCGTAATTTTCGGGGGGCGAGGTCCATACGGGGTCCGAAGAGGGGCGCGCTGGTTCATCTTCAGGAGTGGGCCCTGCCTCATCTTCATCTTCATGAATGATGGGCACTTCTTCTGTCCTGCGGCGTCTGCGTGGCGGTTCCGCAGGGCCGGAGGAGGAAGATGAGGAGGGGGAAGAGGATGAGGAAGAGGATGAGGAAGAATCAGAAAAATAAAGAAAAGTGGGATCCTCTCCCTCGCTATCAGTGTCGGAGGCAAGGAAAGCATATGCCTCCTCCGCTGAATAGCGCTGTTGGGACGAACGGGACATTTTTTTGTCAGTATGGTGCTTTTGTGTACTTTATTGGTAACTGTGTACGTGTGGGGGGATAGTGTTTGGTGCAAACTATTCTAAAAAGAAAAAGCTAAAGGAAAAAAAAAGCAAAGGGGAGAAAAAAATACCTGTGAAAGGAAAAGTCTAAAACAGCAGGCCCTAGCTCTGATAAGTGAACCGCGTCACTTATCAAATTTCGGCGCCTGCTGGGTGTACGAACGGGGATGTGGAAAAAACGCCAGGCACGAGAGCTCTGATAAGTGACACGGTTCACTTATCAGAGTTCGGCGGCTGCTGGGTGTGCGAACGGGGATGTGAAAAGGGAAGGCACAGATTAGACGCGGCGGCAGGGGGAGCGCAAGGGGATGGGGGAAAAAAAAAAAGAAAAGGCACAGATTAGACGCAGCGGCTGGGGGAGCGCACAGAGATGGGAAAAAAAAAAGAAAAGAAAAGGGAAGGCACAAATTAAACGCGGCGGCTGGGGGAGCGCAAGGGGATGGGGGAAAAAAAAAAAAGGAAAGGCACGGATTAGACGCAGCGGCTGGGGGAGCGCACGGAGATGGGAAAAAAAAAAGAAAAGAAAAGGGAAGGCACAAGTTAAACGCGGCGGCTGGGGGAGCGCAAGGGGATGGGGGGGAAAAAAAAAAAAGGAAAGGCACGGATTAGACGCAGCGGCTGGGGGAGCGCACAGAGATGGGAAAAAAAAAAAAAAAGAAAAGGGAAGGCACAGATTACACGCGGCGGCTGGGGTAGCGCAAGGGGATGGGGGAAAAAAAAGAAAGAAAAGGCACGGATTAGACGCAGCGGCTGGGGGAGCGCACGGAGATGGGAAAAAAGAAAAGAAAAGGGAAGGCACAAATTAAACGCGGCGGCTGGGGGAGCGCAAGGGGATGGGGGAAAAAAAAAAAAGGAAAGACACGGTTTAGACGCAGCGGCTGGGGGAGCGCACGGGGATGGGGAAAAAAAAAAAGAAAAGGCACGGATTAGACGCAGCGGCTGGGGGAGCGCACGGGGATGGTGAAAAAGGAAAAGGCACAGATTAGACGCGGCGGCTGGGGGAGCCCACGGGGATGGGGAAAAAAAAGTGAGCACGAGTGTTGATAGGGGAACTGCGTCACCAATCAACGCTCGGCGGCGCTAAGGGGGTGAAAAAAAAGTGAGCACGAGTGTTGATAGGTGAACTGCGTCACCAATCAACGCTCGGCGGCTGCTAAATTTGGGCACGGATACGGCGCAAGGAGGGGAATGGGAGAAGGGGGGATGGGAGAAGGGGGGATGGGAGAAGGGGGGATGGGAGAATGAATAGAGATCGGGCCGGGACCGGGGTATCAACACTTACGGTTTGTAGTCTCTCTTCTTTCTTCTCTCTTCTTTCTTTAGCAAGAATTGTGGTGTCACAGGCTACTGTGGCACCACAAGTCTCAGCACAGGAGGGGATCTCGCAGCGTGACCGCTCTGAAGGAATCCTCACCAAGTGTGAGGATTCCTTCAGAGCAGTTACACAGGTCAGGGGCAGGTGAGACAGGTCACAGAGCGGTCACACCGCTGCTGTGACCTGTGATTGGTGGGATCGATGATCACATCGATCCCACCAATCAAAGAAGGCCCTGGTGACGCTGGTGTTGCTATGCACCAGCCTATGATCGGAGCTCACAGCTCCGATCATAGGCAGGTCACCAGCAGGTCACCAGCAGGTGACAGGCAGGTGACAGGCAGGTCACCGGCAGGTCACCATCAGGGCACAGCGCGGTCACACCGCTGCTGTGCCCTGTGATTGGCGCGATCGACGATCACATCGATCGCGCCAATCAGACTAGAAGGATGCCGGTCCAGAGGCAGGGAACAGGGGGCTGCAGAGCGCGCAGGTAGGCAGGACACAGCGGCGGTAACAGCGGCGGTAACACCGCCGCTGTGTCCTGCGATTGGCGCGATCGATGTGATCGTCGATCGCACCAATCAGCGTTGAATGCTCCGGAGCCATGGCAGGGGATCCGGAGCCATGGTCCGGGGCTGCAGAGCGCGCAGGGACAGGCAGGGCACAGAGCGGTAACACCGCCGCTGTGCCCTGCGATTGGCGCGATCGATCGATCTCGATCGCGCCAATCCTGGGGGGGTGTGGGCCCATGCCTGGCACTGCCAGGCACTGGCCTAGGATCGAGTACATTGGTACTCGATCCTAGGCTGGGACCTCACTGTTTCAGCCAAATTGATTGGCTGAAACAATGAGAAAGGCTGCGATTGGCTGCTCAGAATTGAGCAGCCAATCACAGCGATCGGGAGGCCGGGGGGGCGGCGACAGGCCCTAGGATGCCGACACCATCTTCCTGCAGGTAAGATGGCGTCGGAATTTTAATGCGATCACTGCGACTTAAGTCGCAGTGTCGCATTAAAGGGCATGACGTACTATTCCGTCCTTGGGAAGTAAAGCCCACCCCACATGGACGGAATAGTACGTCTGATGGCAGAAAGGGGTTAATACCAGGGATGCCAGAAAAAAGAATATGCATTGCCCTCCATGCCCACGGGTGTGAAATGCAGTGCATATTCATTTCTCTTTAGCAGCGGGCTCAGGAGTTAGCTGGAGGCGCCGGATCCAGCCTCCTGTGACCTGATGCTCCACTGAAACTGCTCCCCCACCTCCCCACCACAGCCAGAGCCCATACATCTGGACTATAGATGCACCCCCCACTTTCGTCCAAATTTTGGGAGGAAAAAAGTGCTTCTTATAGTCTGAAAATACGGTATGTTTCACTATTAACCCCTTTACCCCCAAGGGTGGTTTGCACGTTAATGACCAGGCCAATTTTTACAATTCTGACCACTGTCCCTTTATGAGGTTATAACTCTGGAACACTTCAACGGATCCCGGTGATTCTGACATTGTTTTCTCATGACATATTGTACTTCATGATAGTGGTAACATTTCTTTGATACCTTATTTGTGAAAAAAATGGAAATTTGGCGAAAATTTAGAAAATTTCGCAATTTTCCAACTTTGAATTTTTATGCCATTAAATCACAGAGATATGTCACACAAAATGCTTAATAAGTAACATTTCCCACATGTCTACTTTACATCAGCACAATTTTTGAACCAACATTTTTTTTTGTTAGGGAGTTATAAGGGTTAAAAGTTGACCGGCAATTTCTCATTTTTACAACACCATTTTTTTTTAAGGACCACATCACATTTGAAGTCATTTTGAGGGGTATATATGATAGAAAATAACCAAGTGTGACACCATTCTAAAACCGTACCCTCAAGGTGCTGAAAACCACATTCAAGAAGTTTATGAACCCTTCAGGTGTCTCACAGGAATTTTTGGAATATTTTAAAAAAAATGAACATTTAACTTTTTTTTCACAAAAAATTTACTTCAGCTCCAATTTGTTTTATTTTACCAAGGGTAACAGGAGAAATTGGACCCCAAAAGTTGTTGTACAATTTGTCCTGAGTACGCCGATACCCCATATGTGGGGGTAAACCACTGTTTGGGCGCATGGCAGAGCTCGGAAGGGAAGGAGGGCCATTTGACTTTTTCAATGCAAAATTGAGTGGAATTGAGATGGGACGCCATGTTGCGTTTGGAGAGCCCCTGACGTGCCTAAACATTGAAACCCCCCATAAGTGACACCATTTTGGAAAGTAAACCCCTTAAGGAACTTATCAAGATGTGTGGTGAGCACTTTGACCCACCACGTGCTTCACAGAAGTTTATAATGCAGGGCTGTAAATATAAAAAATCATTTTTTTTCACAAAAATGATCTTTTCGCCCACAATTTTTTATTTTCCCAAGGGTAAGAAAAGAAATTGGACCCCAAAAGTTGTGCAATTTGTCCTGAGTACGCGGATACCCCATATGTGGGAGTAAACCACTGTTTGGGCGCATGGCAGAGCTGTGAAGGGAAGGAGCGCCGTTTGACTTTTCAATGCAAAATTGTCTGGAATTGAGATGGGACACCATGTAGCGTTTGGAGAGCCACTGATGTGCCTAAACAGTGGAAATCCCCAATTCTAATTGAAACCCTAACCCAAACACACCCCTTCCCCTAATCCCAGCCACACCCCTAACCCCAACCACACCCCTAACCCCAACACACCCCTAACCCTAATCCCAACCATAACCCTAACCACACCCCTAATCCTGACACACCCATAACCCTAATCCCAACTGTAAATGTAATCCAAACCCTAGCCCCAACCCTAACCCTAGCACTAACCCTAATGGGAAAATGGAAACATTTTTTATTTTTTTTTATTTTTCCCTAGCTCAGGGGGTGATGAAGGGGGGTTTGATTTACTATTTATAGCAGGGTTTTTAGCGGATTTTTATGATTGGCAGCCGTCACACACTAAAAGGCGCTTTTTATTGCAAAAAATATTTTTTGCATTACCACATTTTGAGAGCTATAATTTTTCCATATTTTGGTCCACAGAGTCATTTGAGGTCTTGTTTTTTGCGAGACGAGTTGACATTTTTATTGGTAACATTTTCCGGCATGTGACATTTTTTGTTCGCTTTTTATTCTGATTTTTGTGAGGCAGAATGACCAAAAACCAGCTATTCGTGAATTTTTTTTGGGAGGGGGCAGTTTATACCATTCCGCGTTTGGTAAAATGGATCAAGCAGTTTTATTCTTTGGGTCAGTACGATTACAGCAATACCTCATTTATATCATTTTATGTTTTGGCGCTTTTATACGATAAAAACTATTTCATAGAAAAAATAATTATTTTTGCATCGCTTTATTCTGAGGACTATAACTCTTTTATTTTTTTGCTGATGATGCTGTATGGCAGCTCGTTTTTTGCGGGACAAGATGATGTTTTCAGCGGTACCATGGTTATTTATATCTGTCTTTTTGATCGCGTGTTATTCCACTTTTTGTTCGGTGGTATGATAATAAAGCGTTGTTTTTTGCCTTTTTTTTTCTACGGGGGTCACTGAAGGGGTTAACTAGTAGGACAGCTTACGGGTCGTTACGGATGCAGCGATACTGAATATGTGTACTTTTATTTTTTTTATTTAGATAAAGAAATGTATTTATGGGAACAATATATATATTTTTTTAATTTAGGAATTATTTTTTTTTGTACACTATAACATTGCCCCGTGGGGGGGGGGGGGGGGCCCATCATGTTATAGTGTAAGATATCTGATCTGACACTTTGCAATGCACTATGTCAGATCAGCGATCTGACGTGCACTGCAGAGAGGCTTCCCGGTGCCGGCTCTGAGCAGGCGCTTGTAAGCCACCTCCCTGAAGGACCCGGATGCAGCCCTGCAGCCATTTTGGATCCGGGGCCTGCAGGGAGGAGACGCTCGGTACAACGCGAGCACATCGCGTTGTACCGAGGGTCACAGGGAAGCACGCAGGGAGCCCCCTCCCTGCGCGATGCTTCCCTGTGCCCCTGGAACACTGCGATCATGTTTGATCGCAGTGTTTTGGGGGTTAATGTGCCAGGAGTGGTCCGTGACCGCTCCTGGCACATAGTACCATATGTCAGCAGCGATAGTCAGCTGACACCCGGCCGCGATCGGCCGCGCTCCCCCCGTGAGCGCAGCTGATCGCTATGATGTACTATCCCGTTGGTGGGCATACGGGCCCACCCCACCTCGACGCAATAGTACGTCACATGTCAGAAAGGGGTTAATATCATTTTTTCTATTACATTTTATTAGTGATAATATGTGTTTTTTGTTATATGTTCATTCATCTATTTGAATTTTGTTTTTATGTCTGTTTTTCATGAAATTTTCTGTCAGGACCTTACATACCATGTGACATGTTTCAGGTGAATGATTGCTTTAAGTTCCCTATAAAAATGTGTGTGTCCTAAGGATAGTAACTTTGATAAAGATCGCTTTTCCGATCGAAAAGCGTCGCTCTGTGTCCCAGTGTGCAATATAGTGCGGACTAGGAGCTTGTCATGTTTTAAATTGCTTGAATAAATTTGAAGAATTTTTATCCAAAGGAGCTGGAACATAGAGTTTTTTTTCTCTCTTCTTATATCCAGAACTAAATCCCATAGAAAACTTATGGAGGGAGTTGAAGCTCCGAGTTGCCAAGCGACAGCCTCAAAATCTTAATGATTTAGAGATGATCTGCAAAGAGGAGTGGACCAAAATTCCTCCTGACATGTGCACAAACCACATCATCAACTACAAAATGACTACGTCTGCTGTGCTTGCCTTAAGGGTTTTGCAACCAAGTATCAAGTCTAGTTTGCCAGAGGAATCAAATACTTATTTCTCACTGCAAAAAACAAATTTATATCATTTATACAATGTGATTTTCTGGATTTTTTTTCTGATATTCTATCTCTCAGTGTTAAAATTAACCTACCCTTAAAATTATAGACTGTTTATGTCTTTGTCAGTGGGCAAACTTACAAAATCAGCAAGGGATCAAATACTTATTTCCCCCACTGTATGAAATACTAACTAGAGCATAGCATAGCATTTCCTTCTATATAAATAAATAGAGTACCGGTATTTATATGTGCAATTTGGAAATAAACTTTTGTTTGTTCAGCTGCTAGGAATATGTTTGCCTTTTTATGTAGCATGTTCAATGGGTAAACCATTATGTAGGCTGGTGATGTGGTCGGGGCTTTTTACTCCAGTACTCTATTCTGATGGTGCTAATTTCCCATGTGAGCAAATTGCTGGGGTTTGTAATTGTAATAAGAATATGGTAACCGACTGTTCAGTGTGGATCCATGCTGCTCTCAATCTACAAATCTATTATGTGCGAACAAGTAAACAAGTACTTATTATTCATATTTTAATATTTTGTGGTTTCCAATTTTCTATTATATTTGTAAGAATATTGTTTTCATTTTAATTATTTTACTGTTATCTTAAATTAAAGAATGAAAAAATGAATAAATTGAGCCACAGAGTGTGGCTGAGTAATCCACACAATGGACTGAATGAAAAATATTGCACATTTAAAGGGAAATAATCTGAAATAGTTGCTGTTTCCTAAAACCCTTTAACACAGCATAGTTTTAGGTTAAAGGCTAATAGATGGCTGTTATATTAGCCTTGTCTCTCTGCTGCTGTACACCACACCAAGCTACAATTATCTATAAGCTATAAAAAAAATCATGTGCCACCTGGGGAAAGGGTCATTATAAGATGGCAGGTCAGCAGTGACAGCCCTGTCCTTCTCTACCCTTGCACAGTATCACATTAAATTATTTTCAGTAATAAATAGCAGTCCCCATACTGGCATCTGCTAACTGTTGCGGGGCGTGCACAATATTCAGAAATGCATGTCCTCTCCATCCTTTCTATGTGCATTGCCTTTTTTTATTAGACTGTGTATAATATCCCTAATCCAGAAGTGCCTCTTCTAGAGTCTGCCCAATGTTTAGAGTTGGACATACCATGAGTCCATCCTGTTCCAAAGCAGTCAAGGGAGCTATTGCTACTTCATCTCAAGTACCATTTGTTTTTCAAGTTGAAAACAAGCAGTATATGGAGTTTATTGCATTGGGGAGATGGACAGGTTTTATAGAACATAACTACAGTTTGTCTGCAAATCTAGGCTGCCTTAAAGTGAACCTGTCAGCAGGATTTTGCTAAGTAAACTACAGACACTGTCAGGTTGGCGCTTTTACACTGATTTCAATTTTACCTGGGGTGAAGAAATCCATCCTGTGATATTTGTGTAATCAGCGTTACAAGTTTTCAGTTAATGAGATGCCTGTCCTCTTAAGGCCCCTTCACATTTAGCGACGCTGCAGCGATACCGACAACGATCCGAATCGCTGCAGCGTCGCTGTTTGGTCGCTGGAGAGCTGTCACACAGACCGCTCTCCAGCGACCAACGATGCCGGTAACCAGGGTAAACATCGGGTAACTAAGCGCAGGGCCGCGCTTAGTAACCCGATGTTTACCCTGGTTACCATGCTAAAAGTAAAAAAAAACAAACACTAGATACTTACCTACAGCCGTCTGTCCTCCAGCGCTGCGCTCTGCTTCTCTGCTCTCCTCCTGTACTGTCTGGGAGCCGGAAAGCAGAGCGGTGACGTCAGCCAGTACAGGAGGAGTGCAGAGCGCAGCGCTGGAGGACAGACAGCGGTAGGTAAGTATCTAGTGTTTGTTTTTTTTTACTTTTAGCATGGTAACCAGGGTAAACATCGGGTTACTAAGCGCGGCCCTGCGCTTAGTTACCCGATGTTTACCCTGGTTACCAGTGAAGACATCGCTGGATCGGTGTCACACACGCCGATCCAGCGATGTCTCCAGGGAGTCCAGCGACGAAATAAAGTTCTGGACTTTATTCAGCGACCAACGATCTCCCAGCAGGGGCCTGATCGTTGGTCGCTGTCACACATAACGATTTCATTAACGATATCGTTGCTACGTCACAAATAGCAACGATATCGTTAACAATATCGTTATGTGTGAAGGTACCTTTAGGCAGGACTGTAGGCAGAGTCTTATCCTCCTTTTCTAAGCCAGAGAAACCAAGGAAAACTCTGCCCACAGGCTGAAGCACAAACATGATCCTCATCATAGAGATGGAGTGCCTACAGTCCCGCCCCCAAGCACGAGAATCTCATTAACTGATGGATTTCTTCACCTCAGGTATCATTTTAATCAGTTTAACACTGCTAAGCTGACAATGTCTGTAGTTTACTTAGCAAATTCCTGCTGACCTTTTCACTCTAAGGAAAGAGCAGGCATTTGTGGGTCATGTTTCACAGTCCATAAACAGACCGCAATGCAAGGAATGAACAGTGGTCTTTTGACCTGAACTTACATCCTCAGTGGCATATATAAAGCTGTAAGTTTCAGTTGGGAGACTCATGGTTAGCTCATGGATTGAATTCCTCATGAGCCCAGTTTCCTCTTTTAGCATCCTATTCTTTTTTTCATTGAATGCCTCTTATAGTTGTTACTTCCTCTTCCTCTTTATAGCCTGAGAGTGAGACACACAGCAGAGATGGGTGTTTGACTTCATAAACTAGGGCTAAGCAAAGACAGTAGATAGATCACTATAGTGATCAGCAAATCAGCTTTGGCAACCAGTAACCCATTATACATTTAGGCCAGTTTCACACGTTGTTACGCCTGGCGGAACGCCCCGAATAAATATAAAGATAGTAATAAGGTGCGCTCGCAGTCTGGGGCCACCGTGCAGAGATGGAACCTTATGCTAGGTAATGGCGGCACTATATGGCCGTACTATGCCAGAATAAACTCGGGTTCCATCATCCGGTATGAACTGATGTGAACTCTGTTGCTTCACAGAGTCGCAGGGAAACAAAGGAAACGCTGTGCCCTGTTAGCAGTCACAGGGTGCAGCAGATGGACGCTAGTGGGATCCCTAAAATTCACCCCCACTATGCTGGTGGTTGATCTTGCTCTGAACCTTGGTGGCTTTTGAGCTCGCGCCTGAGGACACCCTGAGTCATGCTGAGATCACGAGCAGTCAACAACTACAGCGAACCTTTTATATCCGTAGCCTTCCGGGACCTTCCTAGTGATCCAATTGGAGACGCTACAGGACCTGAGCATGTGACCCCCGACCTCCAATGAGAGGTCGTCCCGTGGGCATGCTCAGTAGAAGAAAAGCAGGACTTAGTCCCTGGGGCGTCTGCTCGCCGCTGATCAATGCTGGTTACAAAGGCTGAGCCTGAAAAGGCAGCTGTAACCAAACGCACAGTATCTGCTTGAGCCAGACACTGGGAGCAACGTCTCTGCTGAGCAGGCTTCACTGCGGCTGGAGGAGAATAGGAGACCACAGCGGACATGGTTAGAGATCCCCCCTGTGCAGTGGCGGGAACTCAACACCTAACACAGGTCCTGATATTTCCGGTACTGGAGATATCCTTGTCCGTTTGTCACATCCGTGTGTACCATCCGTGTGCTGTCCGTGTTTGTGTATTGAAACAATTTGTTTCAATTTTAACCCTATGACTGTAAAAACGCACACAGACGGCATCCGTGTGCGGTACATGTTTACATGGACCCAATGACTTATGTGGGTCCATGTGATCCGTCCTGTCGCTCAAAACCGGACATGTCAGCGTGTTTTGCACACGGACACACGGTCCGTGAAAACACGCAGGCATGTGCATAGACCCATTTATTTCAATGGGTGTACATGTGCCAGTGTCTCCAGTAAATGAGAAAACTGTCACTGGTGTGAAACCAGCCTTAAAAAGAGACTGATTCAGGAAGTTACAGACAGCAGTGGGATGTGTTTAGCTTTATTTCTTGCAGAAGGGGAGCATTGAGGGACTGTCAGGAGGTGATCTCTAATTTGGCTACTTAGTAAGTTGAGAAAAGGCCTGCTGTGAGTATAGGTGGGTCTTGTGCTGTGCTCACTAGTAAAAGGGTGCTGCTGTAACTACTGGGGAAGAGGGCAGAAAGTCTGCTGTGACAATAACAACTGATAATGTTATCAGGGACTACTGCTGAAAGAATAGGGAGGCACTTGACTTTGACTATTTAGGAGGTTATCGGGCTGTGGTTATTTAGGAATGTGAGGTCTGCTATCATGACTGGAGTTATGCGAGAAGAATGGGAAAGATCATTTTTACTAATGGAAGGTACACTACTAAGGCTGTTATACAATTCCAGATTACATACATACTTAGGTACCGTACATTGCTGGCTATGGATATTACAATGACCAAAACACATATTCAGAGGATAAAGGACTTGCTTTGTCCATTATTTAAAGAAGCTTAAAGTAACCCTCTACCCTGACACTGAAAAGTACCGGTAACTATTTGTCACGGTCGCACCCTAGCCCTTTCTTGTGCCCATTTAGATTTGCCACTCTGCCACCTATACCAATGCGCCAACTGTCTTGTGCAGGAAGTTCAAAACTGTGGCAGGAGGAGGAGGCAGCGCAAGAAAGTTGGAGAGCACTAGGTAAATGTATAGATGAATAGTTCATTTTCAGGGCAAGGGTGAACTGTCGAATTAAAGATAAAACTTGAGTTTTTTGTGGTTTTAGGTATATTAAACCCTATGGAGATTGCATTGTCCGCTGTGTTGCACAATTGAATGTGTCTCCTGGAGATAATGTGACAGTTGTGACAATGTGTAAGTTTGACAATGGTCAGATAACGTGACAGCTGCTCCATAGGACATATTATTAAATTATCAGGAGTTTGCCCCACGGATGAGTGTACCTTTGATGCTATGTCGCGGTTGTCATCCTGTTGGGAGACATGACACTGCAGGAATTATTCAGAATTGGTTTACAAAATCTGCAAATGCTCTTTGTATTTTTTTTCTCAGGATATAGCTACAGTACATAGTAAAGTACCATACATACACATTTTGTTTTTCAATTTTTTTTTAATTCATACCGAAAATCCATGACAATTTTGCAATACAAAGCATGTGAATGGGATTTTCTAAACCCTATCCACATGTAGCCGAAAATATCCATGCAGAATTAAGGATATGTTGTGGATTTTTATATCATTTGAAAGTTAGAATTTCTCATTGAAATTCTAGTTAACTGTTTGATAAGCAGCCGGCAAAATTTGTTTTATCTGCATGAAAAAGTGGATGACAGATTATGATTCCAGTGTCTGTTAGGGCTTGTACAAACGACTGTATTTTCGATCCAAGTTCTATCCATAAAAAAAAAAAACAGATCACACTACTAGGATCAATGTCATCCAATGAGGCCATGCAGATGAACAATTTTTTTTCACTGACCGAATCTGCGTGTGAAATAAAAATTACAGCATGCAAGATTTTCCTCTGTAAATCGGATGAGATTCACCCATTCAAGTCTATAGGTGTGCAAAAAAAAATCACATGCCATACGGGGACACAGAATAGCTTCCAATTTTTATGTATATATTGTAATTCTGTAACAAATCAAACTTTAAGGCCACGTTCACACATTGAGTATTTGGTTTGTATTTTACATCAGTATTTGTAAGCCAAAACCAGGAGTGGGTGATAAATGCAGAAGTGGTACATATGTTTCTATTATACTTTTCCTCTGACTGCTCCACTCCTGGTTTTGGCTCACAAATACTGATGTATAATACTGACCAAATACTCAACGTGTGAACGTGGCCTAAAAGTTATCGTAATTGGATTAAAAGCTGCCGGTGTAAAAAAGACAAACCAGATTGCATGTGGATGACAAGTGAGAAAAAAATCTAAATATATTTAGCACACTGGCTCTTCTTCTAAGTTTGGGTGACAGGAACCTCCTCCCGTCAAATAATGTTGAAAAAGGGCAAGTGTATATTCCAAACAGCGCTCAGAAATAGGAGAAAAGGTGTCCTCCTGCAGGATTATGCAGTAAGCATACAGCAATACTAACGCTAGAACTATGACTATCCACTGCGAGAGGGTGTACTTAGTTTCCCAAAAGTAGCAGTGTACTTGTGAAATACATATGTCAAAATACCACCAGACGTATAAAGATGTTAATGCGTATGTGTGTAGTTATACTATTATATACTATTACCTTGGGTTTTGGTAGCGGGTAGCTAGAAGAGCTTATTTATTTATTTCAGAAGTACACTGCTACTAGGTTTTCAACGCTGACACGGACAGACATCTCCGTGTCCACCACAGACAAATAGCACCATCCTTCCACGACACAGGCCGGGCACAATGTATGTCTAGAAGCGTATCTAGTGGGGGCAGGCAGGGCATCTGCCCTGGGCGTAGTCAGCCGCCTAATGCGGCGGTCCGAATTGTCTTCCTTACTGCATTTTGCCGCCGCCTACACTGGGATTTAGCCATTCTGTGAACCGGCTGTCAGGTTGACAACTGGCTCAGAGAAGTTGCAGCACCTTGGTTCCCAGTGAACAATTGTACTTGTGTCTTTCATATGCGACACGTCTAGCTGGAATGTGGCTAGAAGCTTAGAGATCACATACTTGTGCTCACATGACTGTCCGCTCTTGCCACCGGCAAAGTATAAACCTCGAAGTGTGCAGTGCATGCTCTGGGGGAATTCATAAGCCTGCAGTGACACAGAGTGAGTGCAGACTTTCATCTCAAACGTGGACAAGCCCTTTAATTATAAAATAAAGCCCTGAAGAATGCCAATCGTAACAGCGTGTAATATGCTTACTATCAGGATTCAGCTCTGCAGGTTCTAGCAGTCATCACATGACCACTTCAGTCATATACGATTTTCATACTTATGGTCAGATGACAGCTAGCTTCTCTACCTGCTTCTCTCAGTTTTTCAGTGAACAGTGCGAGAATTAGGGAGAGCGGCTCGTCGGCACCTGACTAAGGCTATGTTCACATAGCAGTATTTTGGTCAGTATTTGACATCAGCATTTGTAAGCCAAAACCAGGCGAGGACCAATCAGAGGAAAGGTATGATAGAAACATATGCACCATTTCTGCATTCTTCACTCACTCCTGGTTTTGTCCGAAAGTGTGACTGTTGCATAAGTATGCAAATTGCATATGTGCTTTGGGGGGAGGGGCTAAAATTGAATTCTTGCCCCGGGTGCCACAAAACCTAGATACCCCCTCTGGTCTTGTCAATAGCTCCTATCACCACTGCATACCAATCGCTAAGCTCGGCAGCTCATGCCGTCTACCTCAGTACAGACGCTGGGCTCAGTGACCAGCTACAGCAGCAATGTGCACTGTCGGAGTGACGTCACCCTGCAGCCAAAACGCAGTGGCGCGACGCACGTTCTGGACCCAGGAAGCTTGCCTACTTGATCTGTTGGTTCTTTTAGAGAGCTTGGGGTCCATTTTATGCCTGTTTAGTAACAAATGTGTTTTGTCTCTTGAAGAATGAGTATATACATGCTAAAGGTTTTTTGCAGACATTTTTCTAACAGTCCTTGACCAGTTGCTGTGCAGAGATAAAATTAAACATGGTGGCGTGTTTAGTTGAAGCTGCAGCATCTTTATTGTAGTGATTAATCGTGGTCAGACCTTCATATATAAGTAGATTGTATTTTTTTGCATAAATAAGCTACATCTGTCATATCAAATGCTCCGTTTCTCTGTATTTGGAGCAACCATTTCATAATGTTACGTGAGAATTATTTTTATTATAAACTTATATTGTGATTAACGTATGTATCTTAATTTTAACAAAGCTTCACAATCATATACGTTTAGATGCCAGGCCAGTGAATCTGCTGCATTACTCATTTCTTACCTCCTAAGATTGTGCTGACACTTTTTAGATGAGGAAGATAAGGTTTGGAGGGAAGGAACTGTGCACCCAGATTATTCCCTTGCAACTTTTCATTATTATCACTGGACTGCTCTGTCGGATTTAAAAATATTGTCTTCACCACCATTTCTTTGTGGTGTAAGATATTGTATCCTCAAGAAGCCAAGAAGCTTTTACAGTAATATATCTCTGTGTGGGAGCTGTACATCTAACTCCAAAAAATGTTCTGGTCTCAGCAGAAGAATGCAAGAAAAACTTTCCCAAATAAAGCCTTTAGAAATCAAACAAGTTTTCTTCTCTAGGAATTTAATCTTTTTTGGGATCTAAGTGTAAGGCACCCATGCAGGGCTGTAATATTATTATTATTATTATACATTTTTATAGCGCCATTTATTCCATGGCGCTTTACATGTGAATACGGGGCAAATATAGACAAATACATTAAACATGAGCAAAAAAACAAGGCACACAGGTACATAAGGAGGGAGGACCCTGCCCGCGAGGGCTCACAGTCTGCAGGGGATGGGTGAGGATACACTGTGCACGTACAGACTGTACAGACTAACAAAAAATACTTACAGTAATTCTGCGGAAACATGAATTACAAAGATAGGTAACATAAAGTAGTAATAGATACAACTTCATCTCTGGAAAAGTCCGTGCATTGCATTTCAGTATGCATAAATATTAGATCTTAGATTCCTTGTCTTTGAAAGCTACATTTTGATTTATTACAAGACTGTGCATTTTGCTGCCTTCTAGCCATGCAGTTTATTAGGTTGTACAGCGTAGATATTTCTGTTTAAGTGTTTTATGAAAATGTGAAGGTCAAGTAGATATTATCGAATGGGGCAACAGTGAAGTAGAATTACTAAGCTCTCGTATACCATTCCTTTCTATCAACTAATATGCTTTTGCCTTTGTTGCACTAAGTGTGCTCTGTACTCTATTTCAATTCACTAGTATTCTATTGCATATTATACAGAGGCACAGTTAGAAATCTAACTTTGGGGGATGGGAACTCCTGAGCTGGCTCATTATACCTTGGATAAAAGACCCTCTGGCCAATTTGGAACAAGACTTAGCTGGAAGATGAAGCAAGCAATGGTACCATACATACATAACAAACAAGCAAAAAATGAAGGATGGTGTCATGGGAGGCATTAAATGTCATACTAGACTCCCTAAACTAATACAGACTCCAGATCTAAACTCAAAATGTATACATATCAAATACCTGAGCCAATACAGACCTCAGACCAAACCCCAAAATTCAGAATCCAAACCAGATGGTCAAAGTTGGTCAGATTTCAGACCACATAGTTAAATATACCGTATGTAGACCAAATTTCTCAACTAATTCAGGCTAATTGGACTCAAAAATTAATTCAGACTCCAAGCCTTACCAATAAAATAATATACACTTCAGATCATACAATTAAATGAATGCAGACCACAGACTAAACTTCAGACCAATCCCCTTAAATACAGTTAAATGAAAAAATTTGGGCACCCCTATTAATCTTAAGCTTAATGTTTAATAAAAATTGTTTTTTTTGCAACAGCTATTTAAATTTCATATATCTAATAACTGTTCGACACAGTAATGTTTCTGCCTTGAAATGAGGTTTATTGTACTAACAGAAAATGTGCAATCTGCATGCAAACTAAATTTGACAGGTGCATAAGTATGGGCACCCCACCAGAAAAGTGACATTAATATTTAGTAGATCCTCCTTTTGCAAAAATAACAGCCTCTAGTTGCTTCCTGTAGGTTTTAATGAGTTCCTGGATCCTGGATGAAGGTATTTTTGACCATTCCTCTTTTTCATATAACTGTATATTTTCGGATCCTTGCTCCAGAACCACTAGGAACCCGGCTCTCTTGACGAAAGTCCTTGTTGAAACACCAACGTGTTTTGACTTTGAGCACTGTTGAAAAAAACAAAAAAGAATGGTTAGACAATGGACTTTTGGCCGTGATCACACAACTGTGTGTGATGAGAGAAACTCCTAAGAGTTTCTCTCATCACACACAGTAGTGTGATCACGGCCAAGGTCACTGTTGCAACACACTGCATTGCAATACTTACAAAATGCATTTCTGACCCGAGTCAGGGCATTGTCCCAGCCATCCCACATCGCTTTGGCCACCTCATTCCATAGCCGCTGGATCGTCACTCGGCTGCAGATCCCGGGTGTCCCACAATGGGACTCGCCCATGGACCAGGGAGATGAGGTAATTTTCAATGAGGTTCTCATCCTGTTCTGCAACCTAAAAATAAATACATTAATGTTGGATGCATTAACATAAGGAAAAGAAAGAAAACTGAGACAGAAAACTGGCATGAATATTGAAAGTCAAGAAACAAAAGGAGTCAAGAAGAAAAAGGGAAAGGAAGAGGTAATTAAAGAAATAAACATCCAAGAGTAAAGTGAGGATACAATAAACAGTCAGCCACGTATACGTACACACTGCCGCCTTGCCACCCGACCGTGACCCCGCTGCTCCTGCTCAGCCTCTGCGCAGTGGAAGAAGTGCTCTAAAAAAAGGAGAAAAAAAATTGTCATATGTGAAGATGTGACAGTGAATACTTACCAATCTGAGGAGGTGAGTACTCACTTCACTGACGTTCTGCTTGTGCAGGCTCAGGCCGCTGCTCCTCCTCAGAAGAAGATGACATTCTGATGCATGCAGAAAGAAAGAAATGGCAGAAATTAGGACATATAGAGACAGAAAATAGAAAATAAAGACATTGGCTTTGATATACTCACATTGTTCAGAGTCTTGTTTCCTCCAAGGTGCTTTCCTGTGTCTGGTCTGCTGTGTCTGGTCTGCTTCCCAGTCTGCTGTGTAGTGACCTGCCAATGCCCACTCCCTCCTTTTATCACCTTGTATGTGGGGGGTGGCTAATCAGTGTCTAGACATGTTTCCTGTGGTGCAACGCATGCGTTCACAAACGCAAGCAAACGCATGTGCTTGTGGCCGCATGCATTCACATAGACAGCAATGCTTTTTTTTTGCCGCATTTCTTCCGCTAACAACCGCATACGTTTCTAGGTGGCAAATTGACGCCTCTAAAATTACTACGTGTAGCATTTACTGAGCCAAACCACAGGCGACAAAGCGACGCATGCGTCGTCAAATGCGGCAAAACGCAACCGATTGCAGACACATGCGTCCCTAATGTTAAATATAGGAATACACGACGCATGCGGATAATTAAGGAAGAAACGCTGCATACACAACCGCAAATGTGAAACCAGCCTTATGAAGGTGAAAATAGGCTTAGATGTGAAGGGGTTAAACACATGGGATTCAGTAAAATATAATTTCCGGCAGAGGAGCTCCATTTGTTTCTGGATTTTGGATCACTTTCTGTACTGAGATCAATAGAGACTTGACCATTTCACCTGCATCACCAAAAGACCAACAGTCAGACTGTGTATTCCAAATAGACACTGTAACAATATGTTCGATGTTATGTCTCTGAGGATAACTGGGTGAAATATCTGCCTTTAAGCAAGTTTACTACTGATAATCATCAAGAATTCATCAAGCATTTTCCATTATTTTGTAACTGCGAGTTTCGCTCTCACTTCTGTTCTTTTTTGCCCTCTGAACTAGATACAGCAGAGACCGGCAAATCTGTAGTTTTTTTTTTATAACACTATAACAATTTTTTTTAATGAGCCAAATTTGACAAATCGAATATATTTTTAGTATACCAATTGTACCTTCGATTTCCTCCATGTTATACCATGAGGTGTGCTGAAATGTCTTCATCATATGTGAAATTTCTAGTTGTGTATAGCTATACTCAATGAAAGTTCTTCATTTGTTAAAGAATGTATTGACTTTTTTGCGTCTTTCTGTCTCAAGCTCATCATATACTAATAACGTCTTTAGGGTATTGATTATATTGGGCAGAAGGGGAGTATCTTTCTTCAGCCAGTTTCTGAGTATGCATTTTTTGCCCACCAATAGAGCTACATGTATTATCTGGATAGATAGTAGTCTGTCACTGCCATCTCGCTGTTCTGTTACAATGTAATGGAATAGACCTGCTTGGGGAGATTTTGACATTTTAATTTTACATACTTTGTCTATATATAAAGGGACTCTTCCCAAGCCACTTGGATAGATGGACATTCCCAAATACAGTGGAATAGATTTGCTTTAAGTAAATTGCATTTAGGGCATTTCCTTAAATAGTGTGCTTTGGCATCTTTGTATGAGAAATTAAAGCTATATATAGCGTTATGCATCAATTTTTATACTGCATTTCTCTCCATTGTTTGCTGATCATTGCTTTCTTGACTTTATCCAGCCTGCCATAATTTTAACCCCTTAGTGACAGAGCCAATTTGGTACTTAATGACCAGGCCAATTTTTGCAATTCTGACCACTGTCACTTTATGAGGTTATAACTCTGGAACGCTTCAACGGATCCCGCTGATTCTGAGGTTGTTTTTTCGTGACATATTGTACTTCATGTTAGTGGTAACATTTCTTCGATATTACTTGGGATTATTTATGAAAAAAACGGAAATATGGCGAAAATTTTTAAAATTTTGCAATTTTCAAACTTTGTATTTTTATGCCCTTAAATCAGAGAGATATGTCATGAAAAATAGTTAATACATAACATTTCCCACATGTCTACTTTTCATCAGCACAATTTTGGAAACAAAATTTTTTTTTGTTAGGGAGTTATAAGGGTTAAAAGTTGACCAGCAATTTCTCATTTTTACAACACCATTTTTTTTTAGGGACCACATCACATTTGAAGTCATTTTGAGGGGTCTATATGATAGAAAATAATGAAGTGTGACACCATTCTAAAAACTACACCCCTCAAGGTTCTCAAAACCACATTCAAGAAGTTTATTAACCCTTTACGTGCTTCACAGGAACTGAAACAATGTGGAAGGAAAAAATGAACATTTAACTTTTTTTTGCAAACATCTTAATTCAGAACCATTTTTTTTATTTTCACAAGTGTAAAAACAGAAATGTAACCATAAATTTTGTTATGCAATTTCTCCTGAATACGCCAATACCCTATATGTGGGGGTAAACCACTGTTAGGGCGCACCGCAGAACTTAGAAGTGAAGGAAGGAGCGCCGTTTGACTTTTTCAATGCAGAATTGGCTGGAATTGAGATCGGACGCCATGTCACGTTTAGAGAGCCCCTGATGTGCCTAAACAGTGGAAACTCCCCACAAGTGACACCATTTTGGAAACTAGACCCCTTAAGGAACTTATCTAGATGTGTGGTGAGCACTTTGAACCCCCAAGTGCTTCACAGAAGTTTATAACGTAGAGCCGTGAAAATAAAAAATCGCTTTTGTTTACACAAAAATGATCTTTTCACCCACAAATTCTTATTTTCACAAGGGTAACAGGAGAATTTAGACCACAAAAGTTGTTGTGCGATTTCTCCTGAGTACGTCGATACCCAATATGTGGGGGTAAACCACTGTTTGGGTGCACCGCAAAGCTTGGAAGAGAAAGAGTGCCGTTTTACTTTTTCAATGTAGAATTGGCTGGAATTTAGATCGGACGCCATGTCGCGTTTGGAGAGCCCCTGATGTGCCTAAACAGTAGAAATCCCCCACAAGTGACCCCATTTTGGAAACTAGACCCCCCATGGAACTTATCTAGATGTGTGGTGAGAACCTTGAATGCCCAAGTGCTTCACAGAAGTTTATAATGCAGAGCCGTGAAAATAAAAAATATATTTTTTTTCCACAAAAAAGATTTTTTAGCCACCAAATTTTTATTTTCACAAGGGTAACAAGAGAAATTGGACCCCAAAAGTTGTTGTCCAATTTGTCCTGAGTATGCTGGTACCCCATATGTGGGGGTAAACCACTGTTTGGGCGCACGGCAGAGCTCGGAAGGAAGGAGCGCTGTTTTGGAATGCAGACTTTGATAGAATGGTCTGCGGGTATTATGTTGCGTTTGCAGAGCCCCTGATGTACCTAACCAGTAGAAACCCTCCACAAGTGACCCCATTTTGGAAACTAGACCCCCCAAGGAACTTATCTAGATGTGTGGTGAGAACTTTGAATGCCCAAGTGCTTCACAGAAGTTTAGAATGCAGAGTCGTGAAAATAAAAAATATTTTTTTTTTCCACAAAAAAGATATTGTAGCCCCCAAGTTTTTATTTTCACAAGGGTAACAGGAGAAATTGGACTGCAATAGTTGTTGTCCAATTTATCCCGAGTACGCTGATGCGCCATATGTGGGGGTAAACCACTGTTTGGGCGCACGGCAGAGCTCGGAAGGGAAGGAGCGCCTTTTTGGAATGCAGACTTTGATAGAATGGTCTGTGGGCATTATGTTGCGATTGCAGAGCCCCTGATGTACCTAAACTGTAGTAACCCCCCACAAGTGACCCCATTTTGGAAACTAGACCCCCCAAGGAACTTATCTAGATGTGTGGTGAGAACTTTGAATGCCCAGGTGCTTCACAGAAGTTTAGAATGCAGAGTCGTGAAAATAAAAAAAAAATTTTTTTTTCACAAAAAAGATTTTGTAGCCCCCAAGTTTTTATTTTCACAAGGGTAACAAGAGAAATTGGACCCCAGAAGTTGTTGTCCAATTTATCCCGAGTACGCTGATGCCCCATATGTGGGGGTAACCCACTGTTTGGGCGCACGGCAGAGCTCAGAAGGGAGGGAGCACCATTTGACTTTTTGAGCGCAAAATTGGCTGTCGTGTTTGGAGACCCCCTGATGTACCTAAACAGTGGAAACCCCCCAATTCTAGCTCCAACCCTAACCCCAACACACCCCTAACCCTAATCCCAACCTGATCCATAATCCTAATCACTAACCCTAACTATAATCACAACCCTTACCCCAAAACAACCCTAATGTCAACCCTAACCATAACCCTAATCAAAACCCTAAATCCAACACACCCCTAATCCTAATCTCAACCCTAACCTCAAACCTAACCCTAATCCCAATACACCCCTAATCACAACCCTAACCTTAACCCTAATCCCAAACCTAACCCTAATCCCAAGCGTAACCCTAATGCCAACCCTAACCCTAATACCAACCCTAATCCAAACCCTAACACTAATCCCAGCTCTAACCCTAACTTTAGCCCCAACCCTAGCCCTAACTTTAGCCCCAACCCTAACCCTTGCCCTAAGGCTACTTTCACACTTGCGTCGTTTGGCATTCCGTCGCAATCCGTCGTTTTGGACAAGAAACGGATCCTGCAAATGTGCCCGCAGGATGCGTTTTTTGCCCATAGACTTGTATTGCCGACGGATCGTGACGGATGGCCACACGTCGCGTCCGTCGTGCACTGGATCAGTTGTGTTTTGGCGGAGCGTCGGCACAAAAAAACGTTCAATGAAACGTTTTTTTGTACGTCGCATCTGCCATTTCTGACCGCGCATGCGTGGCCGTAACTCCGCCCCCTCCTCCCCAGGACATAGATTGGGCAGCGGATGTGTTGAAAAACTACAGCTGCTGCCCACGTTGTGCACAATTTTCACAACGTGCGTCGGTATGTCGGGCCGACGCATTGCGACGGCCCCGTACCGACGTAAGTGTGAAAGAAGCCTAACCCTAAGTTTAGCCCCAACCCTAACCCTAAATTTAGCCCCAACCCTAGCCCTAACCCTAGCCCTAACCCTAGCCCTACCCCTAGCCCTACCCCTAACCCTAGCCCTACCCCTACCCCTAACCCTACCCCTAACCCTAACCCTACCCCTAACCCTACCTCTAACCCTACCCCTAACCCTACCCCTAACCCTACCCCTAACCCTAACCCTACCCCTAATTTTAGCCCCAACTGCTGTTCTCCTACCGGCCGGCAGATGGAGACAGATGGCGGGCGCACTGGGCATGCGTCCGCCATGTTCTTCTGCCGGCAGCCAGGAGGAGCAGCAAGAGGATCCAGGGACCTAGGTGAGTATGCTAGGGTCCCCGAATCCCCCTATTTCTCTGTCCTCTGATGTGCGATCACATCAGAGGACAGAGAATTACACTTTACTTTTTTTTTTTTTTTTTGCGGTCGCCGGTAAACAGTTAATTACCGGCGATCGCAAAACAGGGGTCGGTAATACCGACCCCCGATCATGCTCTTTGGGGTCTCGGCTAAAAATGAGTATATACTATTGGATTCATTAAAGGGAACCTGTCACCTCAAATTAGCGGGATATGTAAATGCCTTTTTTTCCGGTCAGATGGGTGACGTTTCATCCTCATTCCTTCACCCCATCCATCCCTGTTGTCCACAATATGTTAGTGAATTAGAGTACTTGTCCTCCATAGTTCGCACGTGCGCAATGCAATCTTCGCATGCGCAGTATGCTTTGCCCACCTGAGGGCAAAGCCGAAAAGCATTACTGCACATGCGCCTGCGCGCTATGTCCCAGAACACAGCGAAATACTTCCGGGACATAGTGCGCGGGCGCATGCGCCGTAATGCTTTTCGGCTTTGCCTGCAGTTTGGCAAAGCATACAGCGAGTGCGTGAGCGAAGATTGCATTGCGCACGCGCAAACTATGGAGGGCAAGTGCTCTAATTCTCGAACATATTGCGGACAACAGGGACGGATGCGGTGGAGAAATGAAGATGAAATGCCGCCCATCGGACCGGAAAAAATGCATTTACCGTACATATCCCACCAATTTGAGGTGACAGGTTCCCTTTAGTATATTCTGAGAGGGAAGGGGTTCAGTATCTTTCCAATATCTTGCAATTAGAATTTTAGCCACATTAAGGAGATGGAATATCATAGTATAAGCACTGAAGTGCTGGTATTGAGGATGGACATTAAGGAGGACTAGTTTGTCGTGTTAAGGGGGCCGGAGTGTTAAGAGTTCTTTCTATATGGCTATGTATTGTTTCCCAAAAGGGTACAATTTTAGCACACTCATACCATATATGGGGGGTGTTCCAGGTAACAAATTGCATCTCCAGCAGTTAGGTGAATAGGAATTATCAATTTTATTAAGAATATCTGGAGTTTTGTACCATCGAGATATTATTTTGTAGTTCAATTCTTAGTATTTAGATGAGGAAGAGAGAGAGAGTGTATCTCCTTTAGAAGTTTGAAGACCTCTTCTGTTTTCAGGGTATTATTTAATTCTGTCAACCATTTGTCAATAAAATTGGGAATTTTTCTTGAATCGCAAAGAAATTTAGAAATTATTTTTTTGTTTATATTCAATCGAAAAAGACATTTTGTATTAAATTATCAACTGATTTACTAGAGATATCAGGAAGGTGAATTCTGATTCTTTTATTATTTCTAATTCAGAATCTGTCAATTTGATGCCTTTAAATAAAGTTTTGAGTTTACATAACTCAATATTGAGTTAATATTATTTTTCTGAGTTAGTTGGCCGATTTGTATGCAAGAAAGATTTTCTGAGGATATAATTTTGTTTTTAGCAGATATATATCTATTTGGTATCGGGTACAACAGCAGAGTAGATGTGCAAATATTAGGAATCAGATTGTGATTTTTGTTGGTTTTGTTCCAGCTCATGAATAATTTGGTGAGCGGATTTGTAATTTCGCAACATTTGAATTTATTATATTGTGTTGGCCAGAGATAATGATTAATGTTTCTATTAAGCGAACTGATTTCTATGTCAACTCAAAGCTTCCTAGGTAGGAGTATTCTCCATTCCCTGGTTCTAGCCAAGTGTATAGCAAGTCTATTTTTCAAAGTCTGGAAGTTCCAGTTCCCCTTATTTTTCCTTTTTATTAGTGTGTCAATTTTAATTCTACAATCTTTATTTTGCCATATAAAGTTATAGCTTTTTCTAACCTGGTTTAGTTACTAGTCTTTTTTGTGCTAATTGTACATATCCTGTTATTGACCTTTACATAGTTTTACATAGTTATTAAGGTTGAAGGAAGACTATATGTCCATCTAGTTCAACCCAAAGCCTAACCTAACATGCCCTAACATGTTGATCCAGAGGAAGGCAAAAAAACCCCATGTGCAAAGAGTAAGCTCCACATTGGGGAAAAAAATTCCTTCCCGAGTCCACATACGGCAATCAGACTAGTTCCCTGGATCAACGCCCTATCAAGGAATCTAGTGTATATACCCTGTAACATTATACTTTTCCAGAAAGGTATCCAGTCCCCTCTTAAATTTAAGTAATGAATCACTCATTACAACATCACACGGCAGAGAGTTCCATAGTCTCACTGCTCTTACAGTAAAGAATCCGTGTCTGTTACTATGTTTAAACCTTTTTTCCTCCAACCGCAGAGGATGCCCCCTTGTCCCTGTTTCAGGTCTATGATTAAAAAGATCATCAGAAAGGTCTTTGTACTGTCCCCTCATATATTTATACATTAAAATGAGATCACCCCTTAGTCTTCGTTTTTCCAAACTAAATAGCCCCAAGTGTAATAACCTATCTTGGTATTGCAGACCCCCCAGTCCTCTAATAACCTTGGTCGCTCTTCTCTGCACCTGCTCCAGTTCAGCTATGTCTTTCTTATACACCGGAGACCAGAACTGTGCACAGTATTCTAAGTGTGGTCGAACTAGTGACTTGTATAGAGGTAAAATTATATTCTCCTCATGAGCATCTATGCCTCTTTTAATGCATCCCATTATTTTATTTGCCTTTGTAGCAGCTGCCTGACACTGGCCACTGAATTTAAGTTTGTCATCCACCCATACACCCAGGTCTTTTTCATTGACGGTTTTGCCCAGAGTTTTAGAATTAAGCACATAATTATACATCTTATTACTTCTACCCAAGTGCATGACCTTACATTTATCCCCATTAAAGCTCATTTGCCATTTATCAGCCCAAGCTTCTAGTTTACATAAATCATCCTGTAATATAAAATTGTCCTCCTCTGTATTGATTACCCTGCAGAGTTTAGTGTCATCTGCAAATATTGAAATTCTACTCTGAATGCCCCCTACAAGGTCATTAATAAATATGTTAAAAAGAAGAGGGCCCAATACTGACCCCTGTGGTACCCCACTGCTAACCGCTACCCAGTCCGAGTGTGCTCCATTAATAACCACCCTTTGTTTCCTATCCCTGAGCCAGCTCTCAACCCACTTGCACATATTTTCCCCTATCCCCATTATTCTCATTTTATGTATCAACCTTTTGTGTGGCACCGTATCAAAAGCTTTTGAAAAGTCCATATACACTACATCCACTGGGTTCCCTTGGTCCAATCCGGAACTTACCTCTTCATAGAAACTGATCAAATTAGTCTGACATGAACGGTCCCTAGTAAACCCGTGCTGATACTGGGTCATGAGGTTATTCCTCTTCAGATACTCCAGTATAGCGTCCCTTAGAATGCCCTCCAGGATTTTACCCACAGTAGAGGTTAAGCTTACTGGCCTATAGTTTCCGAGTTCAGTTTTTGTTCCCTTTTTGAATATTGGCACCACATTTGCTATACGCCAGTCCTGTGGCACAGACCCTGTTATTATGGAGTCTTTAAAGATTAAAAATAATGGTCTATCAATGACTGTACTTAATTCCTGCAGTACTCGAGGGTGTATCCCATCCGGGCCCGGAGATTTGTCAATTTTAGTGATTTTTAGACGCCGCCGCACTTCCTGCTGGGTTAAGCAGGTGACATTTAATTGGGAATTTTTATCACTAGACATTTTGTCTGCCATGGGATTTTCTTGTGTAAATACTGATGAAAAAAAGTCATTTAGCATATTGGCTTTTTCCTCATCCTCATCCACCATCTCACCCAGACTATTTTTAAGGGGGCCAACACTATCATTTTTTAGTTTCTTACTATTTATGTAGTTAAAGAATATTTTAGGATTATTTTTACTCTCTCTGGCAATGAGTCTCTCTGTCTCAATCTTTGCTGCCTTGATTTGCTTTTTACAGAATTTATTTAATTTTCTGTATTTATTTAATGCCTCCTCACTACCTACTTCCTTTAATTCTCTAAATGCTTTCTTTTTGTCCCTTATTGCGCCCCTTACAGCTCTATTTAGCCATATTGGTTTCCTCCTATTTCTAATATGTTTATTCCCATACGGTATATACTGTGCACAGGTCCTATCCAGGATGCTAATAAAAGTATCCCATTTTCTCTGTGTATTTTTGTGTCTCAGGATATCGTCCCAGTTAATTGCACCAAGATCCTCTCTCATCCGTTGGAAATTTGCCCTCCTGAAGTTTAGTGTCCTTGTAACCCCTCTACTACACATCTTTTTAAAGGATACATGAAAACTTATTATTTTGTGATCGCTATTTCCCAAGTAACCCCCAACCCTTATATTTGATATGCGGTCTGGCCTGTTGGTTAATATTAGGTCTAGCAGTGCCCCCCTTCTTGTTGGGTCCTGAACCAGTTGTGAAAGGTAATTGTCTCTCATAATTGTCAAAAACCGATTACCTTTGCTGGAACTGCAGGTTTCTGTTCCCCAATCTATTTCAGGGTAGTTGAAGTCCCCCATAATAATGACTTCTCCTTGAGTCGCAGCTTCATCTATTTGCTTTACGAGGATATTCTCCATTGCTTCCATTATTTTTGGAGATTTATAACAAACCCCTATCAGTAATTTATTATTTTTTCCCCCTCCCCTTATCTCCACCCACAGGGATTCTACATTTTCATTAAATTCACCTATATTATCGCGCAGGATGGGTTTTAAGGATGATTTTACATATAGACACACCCCTCCCCCTCGCTTATCTGTACGGTCATTTCTGAACAGGCTATAGCCCTGCAAGTTAACAGCCCAGTCATGGCTCTCATCCAGCCATGTTTCAGATATCCCCACCATGTCATAATTATGCTCCAACAACATTAGTTCTAATTCGTCCATTTTGTTGGCGAGGCTTCTGGCATTAGTATACATGCACTTTATGTTCCTCTCTGTACTTCTATTTCTTAAATTATTAACTGTTCTGACCCCACCCCCCATGCCACCGCCACCCCCAACTTCCTTATTTGTGCCCAGGACTCTGTCTGCACTATCTTCCCCTCCTATAAAATGAATAACCTCCCCCCCAATTCCTAGTTTAAACACTCCTCCAACCTTCTAGCCATTCTCTCCCCCAGCACAGCTGCACCCTCCCCATTGAGGTGCAGCCCGTCCCTAGCGTAGAGCCTGTAGCCAACTGAGAAGTCGGCCCAGTTCTGCAGGAACCCAAACCCCTCTTTCCTACACCAATTCTTGAGCCACTTATTAACCTCCCTAATCTCCCGTTGCCTCTCTGGCGTGGCACGTGGTACCGGCAGTATTTCGGAAAATACCACGTTGGAGGTCCTTGCTTTCAGCTTGCAGCCTAATTCCCTGAAATCATCTTTAAGGACCTTCCACCTACCTCTAACTTTGTCATTAGTGCCAATGTGCACCATGACCGCTGGGTCCTCACCAGCCCCTCCCAATAATCTGTCCACCCGATCAGCGATGTGTCGGACTCGAGCGCCAGGTAGGCAGCACACCGTTCGACGATCCCTGTCTTTGTGACAGATTGCCCTATCTGTTCCCCTAATAATTGAGTCGCCCACTACCAGCACCTGTCTGGCCTGCCCTGCTCTCCTATTTCCCTCCTTACTGGAGCAGTCACTCCTCCGGCTTTCAGAGGACATGCCTGGCTGCAGCAGTGCTACCCCTGTACTGGCACCCCCCTCATCTGCCAACTTAGCAAACTTATTGGGGTGTTCCAGATCAGGACTGGCCTCCCTGGCACTCTTCCCTCTACCCCGCTTCCTAACTGTCACCCAGCTTGCTACTTCATTGTCCTGCAGCTCCATCCCACCATCCCCCCCCCTCATCTGTCCCATTGAGCGTCTGCTCCGTGAGCAGAAGACTCCTCTCCATGTTGTCTATGGATCTCAGTGTTGCCAGCTGCACATTTAGAGTCAGAATCTGGGTTTCCAAATGCACAACGTGCTCCCATCTCGCACAGCAGTATGCACCCTCGATCGGCTGCTCAAGGACTGCATACATGTGGCAAGATGTGCACTGGATGGCATTAACAATCGTGGAGCACATTTCCTAATGGGGATTGCACCAGACAGAACAGTTCAATAAAAAAAAAAAATAAATACAAAGTATTAATAAAAATCAGACAGCAATTCAGTAATTCCTCCCCTGAAAACTCCCTGACTCCAAAGTCACTGAATCACAAGTCACACTTACCGCCGTCCACACTTACGCTCTGGTCACACTCAGCTCGCTCACACTCGCTCTGCTGAAGATTTATAGAGATTTTTTTTTTTCCTAGTTCCCCTCAACAGCAATCAACCTTGCTGTTCAAATGCACTTCCAAAAAGGACTTGAGCCCCAAACAGCTGCCCCTTATAAACCCTTAACTATGAGCCCCCACCCTAAGTTAACCCTTATGAATATAGCTACCCCCAATTCAGCAACTCACACCAATTCACACAGGTATTTGTTAAAGGCTTTCCAAATACCTCTTCACTGAATCACAAGTCACACTTACCGCCGTCCACACTTACGCTCTGGTCACACTCAGCTCGCTCACACTCGCTCTGCTGAAGATTTATAGAGATTTTTTTTTTTTTCCTAGTTCCCCTCAACAGCAATCAACCTTGCTGTTCAAATGCACTTCCAAAAAGGACTTGAGCCCCAAACAGCTGCCCCTTATAAACCCTTAACTATGAGCCCCCACCCTAAGTTAACCCTTATGAATATAGCTACCCCCAATTCAGCAACTCACACCAATTCACACAGGTATTTGTTAAAGGCTTTCCAAATACCTCTTCACTGAATCACAAGTCACACTTACCGCCGTCCACACTTACGCTCTGGTCACACTCAGCTCGCTCACACTCGCTCTGCTGAAGATTTATAGAGATTTTTTTTTTTTCCTAGTTCCCCTCAACAGCAATCAACCTTGCTGTTCAAATGCACTTCCAAAAAGGACTTGAGCCCCAAACAGCTGCCCCTTATAAACCCTTAACTATGAGCCCCCACCCTAAGTTAACCCTTATGAATATAGCTACCCCCAATTCAGCAACTCACACCAATTCACACAGGTATTTGTTAAAGGCTTTCCAAATACCTCTTCACTGAATCACAAGTCACACTTACCGCCGTCCACACTTACGCTCTGGTCACACTCAGCTCGCTCACACTCGCTCTGCTGAAGATTTATAGAGATTTTTTTTTTTTTCCTAGTTCCCCTCAACAGCAATCAACCTTGCTGTTCAAATGCACTTCCAAAAAGGACTTGAGCCCCAAACAGCTGCCCCTTATAAACCCTTAACTATGAGCCCCCACCCTAAGTTAACCCTTATGAATATAGCTACCCCCAATTCAGCAACTCACACCAATTCACACAGGTATTTGTTAAAGGCTTTCCAAATACCTCTTCACTGAATCACAAGTCACACTTACCGCCGTCCACACTTACGCTCTGGTCACACTCAGCTCGCTCACACTCGCTCTGCTGAAGATTTATAGAGATTTTTTTTTTCCTAGTTCCCCTCAACAGCAATCAACCTTGCTGTTCAAATGCACTTCCAAAAAGGACTTGAGCCCCAAACAGCTGCCCCTTATAAACCCTTAACTATGAGCCCCCACCCTAAGTTAACCCTTATGAATATAGCTACCCCCAATTCAGCAACTCACACCAATTCACACAGGTATTTGTTAAAGGCTTTCCAAATACCTCTTCACTGAATCACAAGTCACACTTACCGCCGTCCACACTTACGCTCTGGTCACACTCAGCTCGCTCACACTCGCTCTGCTGAAGATTTATAGAGATTTTTTTTTTTTTCCTAGTTCCCCTCAACAGCAATCAACCTTGCTGTTCAAATGCACTTCCAAAAAGGACTTGAGCCCCAAACAGCTGCCCCTTATAAACCCTTAACTATGAGCCCCCACCCTAAGTTAACCCTTATGAATATAGCTACCCCCAATTCAGCAACTCACACCAATTCACACAGGTATTTGTTAAAGGCTTTCCAAATACCTCTTCACTGAATCACAAGTCACACTTACCGCCGTCCACACTTACGCTCTGGTCACACTCAGCTCGCTCACACTCGCTCTGCTGAAGATTTATAGAGATTTTTTTTTTTTTCCTAGTTCCCCTCAACAGCAATCAACCTTGCTGTTCAAATGCACTTCCAAAAAGGACTTGAGCCCCAAACAGCTGCCCCTTATAAACCCTTAACTATGAGCCCCCACCCTAAGTTAACCCTTATAAATATAGCTACCCCCAATTCAGCAACTCACACCAATTCACACAGGTATTTGTTAAAGGCTTTCCAAATACCTCTTCACTGAATCACAAGTCACACTTACCGCCGTCCACACTTACGCTCTGGTCACACTCAGCTCGCTCACACTCGCTCTGCTGAAGATTTATAGAGATTTTTTTTTTTTCCTAGTTCCCCTCAACAGCAATCAACCTTGCTGTTCAAATGCACTTCCAAAAAAAAAGGACCTATTTTCTAACTATCCTCTTGCCTGACGATTTTGCTACAGTTATGGACATCATGGCTTGAGGTGGCTCTCTGACTACTCTTTGTCAGACAGCTCCTCTGTCTAGTCAACACATACTGCCTTAGGTGACAGAAGCCATGCACAAGAGCTGAGCCAGGAGTTTGTCAATCACCAGGTAATGATGGCTGTACTTAAGTAGACCGCATTCTGCTCTGGCTGCTAGGTTGTCATGACCGTGACATAGGATTATACAGCCCTGGCTCCTGCAATGAAGATCTTAGCCTAGCAAGCCGAGTGCATATCACCAATCTTGTGCTGTCCTTTTTATTTAATAAGAGTTGGTAGCCATAGACTGGGGATTTAACAAAATCACCATTCTCGGCCATGACTTTGATTTAACTTGTCTCCATTGGGCCTCTCAATCTACATTCCCTAGCAGTAACATGCATGTTGAGGTCTTTTGTGTCTTCACTCAGTCCATAACTATGGTGTACCGGAAATACACCAACTTTATTTCATAGTATATAATAATATATGCTATAGTATTAGTGTAGTTATAATTAGATCAGAGAACCTACTTGGTGATTTTTAGGCTACTTGTATCTCATCCATAGATGAAAGTAAATAATTAATCCCCACAGACCATACTTGAACCATGTTTCCTTAAGATGTTTAGATGATAGATAGCTGTAGTGTTATAGTATTTGAATCAAGATAGTTACTACACAAAGACCATGAATGTCACTTGAGGTGCTGACTGCCGTTTTGCAGATCAAGACAGAAAAGGTTATGAAAAGGCTTTTTACAAGGAAAGAAACTTATTTATCAGCATCACACTTCCAGGTTCCATTCTTGTAGTGTGACATATATACATGACCTTCTATAGCATTGGTTAATCCACTACAAAAGAAAAAACCCTGCCCTGTGCACAAGCCTATTAAACTTCCAGCTTTATTTCCAAAGTTCTTCATCATGGCCAACGACTATGACTAAGAACTTCAGTTCTAAATGCGTCAGCTTAAAGAAATGGTTTTACACATTCTCATTTGGAAATAAAGCTGACTGTTGTATTGGTCTGTGCAGCGGGCTGGATTCTTTCATTCATGTGAGGTTAATTTCGGTAACACCAAAGATTAGCAGCAATCAACTTCTTAAAATGACTGCAAGATGGATCACTACTCCCTCCCTGACTGCTGTAACATCTACTAAGAATTTTTTTAGTTTTTTTGCACATACTAACATAGCAGTTATGTCGTACAGTAGCAAAGATCTACACCTTTTGACGTCTGACAATATCACACATTGTTAGGTCTCGAGTTCTCGCTTCTGCACAGGGGGAATCTCAAGCCATCTCCGCTGCGGTCTCCCATTCTTATCCAGCCGCAGTGGAGTCTGCTCAGCAGGGACGTCGGTCCCAGCGTCTTGCTCAGTCTCACTCTATACAGAGAGTTACTGCTGCTTCTTCAGCTTCTGCCATTAAAGCCAGTGCTGGTCAGCAGCGAGCGGACTTCTCTGGGACTAAGTCCTTGTCTGCACACACTGAGCATGCCCAGGGCAAGATCTCCCGTTGGAGATCGAGGGTCATGTGCTCAGGCTCTGCAGCACATTCCATTGGTCCTCTTGGCAGGTCTTGGAAGGGCAAAGTTTCTGTGGCCACTTCCTGTGCTGCAACTATATAAACTGCACATGACCGCACGGCCATGCGCTAGTGTACAATTGTTAATGTGTGTATGTTGTGAGTGCAAGTCGTCCTTGGATACCCCTACCCTATTGAATGTCTGTTCGCGGAAGGTGTATGGTTGCTATCTAGCGCCCGACTTATCCTACAGCACGAATCACACATTACAGCGTCCAGTTGCTGTGACCGCCAGTACGGCGCCGTGCACTTCCTCTGTGCTTTCCTTACCCAAGCCTGGGTGGTTAGTGGCGTTCGTCAGTGCGGCACCGCATGCACTCTTGTGCCTTAATATTGTTACTTAGTTTCCTTACACACCCAGTTGCGGTGTTGTGCCAGCAAGGGTCTAATCGGACTTCAATCCTAGTTGGGGTTGAGTTCGCTGACTACTTGCTCGCGCTCTATGTGCGGTACCGCGGTCCTGTGACGCAACAGGATCGCTTCCTTCACGCTGGGTGAAGTTTAACCCACGTGTGTATACTTATGAGTACCGCCATATAGTCCGTCATTACTTGGCAGCAGGTTCCATCTCTGCACGGTGGACCCCGGGCTGCGAACGCACCATACTCTATCTGTCTTATTATTTGGTGCGTTCCGCTAGCCCTAACACACATGGAAGAATATTAAAGAGGTTTCCAAGATTGTATAAAAATTTTCCTCAGGCAAACGATCAGATAAAGTAATGAAAAAACCTATATTCACCCACCGCTACGATACTCACCATCTCCATAGCTGCAGTGATGTGGCTTCTATTCTCATTACTTGCAGCAGCCAATCATTACCCCCAACAGTCAAGTGCCGTTCATTGCTGATTTCAGTCATTGGCTCTAGTAATTGCATGTGTAGACGGCATATCATTGCTGTAGCCCAATAAAGACTGCCGGAAATGGTGAGTATAACAAATGAGTATTGGTCCTTTTGTCATGTTATCACATTGCCTGACTTTAGCCGCATTTTTTTGTCATTTTGGAAAACCCCTTTAATTTCTCTGTTGAGTGTTTATCTTTTTGCGCTTTTACTCTGGGATACTATTGTCATGAAAGTTCTTAACAGTTCTGTTCTTACCCACCATCTCTGTTTGTAAATGACTCTTAATGACAGTGGCCAGACTTCAGAATGTGTGCCGGACTGATAATATCTATTCAGCTATTTTATAGTTCCATTAAGGATAAAACATATTTCAGTGTCATGGTTATGATGATGCCATTTTAAGCTGTTTGCTTTTGTTATTTGACCTGATTTTTATTGGCTCACAGCCTTACAACTGTTACATCAACTTCACAATTCATATATCATCACCATGCTGTACATAAAATGCGCCTTGTTGAATTGATTATCAATATCCACTTTACTGCTGACACCGAGAAAAAGAAGTTTTATTTTACTTCTTGATGAACTAGATTTTAATAAGAAGGAAAAAATATATGGATTTTGTCATAAAAAAAAGTCTTGATTCCTTACTTAAATTGTGGGCAGTACGAAGCATTAATTGTGGCTATATTGAATTGCTTATAGAGTGTCTACATGCAGGACCTGTTATTCTTGACACTTGGTCAGGATCTATATAGCATAAATGGCAGATGAACTGGCTCAGTGGTGAGTACTGCAGCCTTGCAGCGTTGGGGTTTTGGGTTCAAATCCCAACAAGGACAACATCTGCAAGGAATTTGTATGTTCTCCCCGTGTTTGCGTGGGTTTCCTCCGGATACTCCGGTTTCCTCCCACATTCCATAGACATATTGATAGGGAATTTAGATTGTGAGTCCCATTGGGTACAGTGCCGATAAAGTCTGTAAAGCGCTGTGGAATTAATGGCGCTATATAAATGAGTAAAATCCAGGAGCGCACACTGTAGGTGCACCTCCAGGAGACCTAAATGACCTGTGAAGGCCTAGGGGCGGCCTGTGGGTAGGTCTTCCCTTGGTTTCTCTGTTTTAACCCCTTTACCCCCAAGGGTGGTTTGCACGTTAATGACCGGGCCAATTTTTACAATTCTGACCACTGTCCCTTTATGAGGTTATAACTCTGGAACGCTTCAATGGATCCTGATGATTCTGACATTGTTTTCTCGTGACATATTGTACTTCATGACAATGGTAAAAATTCTTTGATAGTACCTGCGTTTATTTGTGAAAAAAACGGAAATTTGGCGAAAATTATGAAAATTTCGCAATTTTCCAACTTTGAATTTTTATGCAATTAAATCACAGAGATATGTCACACAAAATACCTAATAAGTAACATTTCCCACATGTCTACTTTACATCACCACAATTTTGGAACCAAAATTTTTTTTTGTTAGGGAGTTATAAGGGTTAAAAGTTGACCAGCAATTTCTCATTTCTACAACACCATTTTATTTTAGGGACCACATCTCATTTGAAGTCATTTTGAGGGGTCTATATATAGAAAATACCCAAGTGTGACACCATTCTAAAAACTACACCCCTCAAGGTGCTCAAAACCATATTCAAGAAGTTTATTAACCCTTCTGGTGCTTCACAGGAATTTTTTGAATGTTTAAATAAAAATGAACATTTAACTTTTTTTCACAAAAAATTTAATTCAGCTCCAATTTGTTTTATTTTACCAAGGGTAACAGGAGAAAATGGACCCCAAACATTGTTGTACAATTTGTCCTGAGTATGCCAATACCCCACATGTGGGGGTAAACCACTGTTTGGGCGCATGGCAGAGCTCGGAAGCGAAGGAGTGCCATTTGACTTTTCAATGCAAAATTGACTGGAATTGAGATGGGACGCCATGTTTCGTTTGGAGAGCCCCTGATGTGGCTAAACATTGAAACCCCCCACAAGTGACACCATTTTGGAAAGTAGACCCCCTAAGGAACTTATCTAGAGGTGTGGTGAGCACTTTGACCCACCAAGTGCTTCACAGAAGTTTATAATGTAGAACCGTAAAAATAAAAAATCATATTTTTTCACAAAAATTATCTTTTCGCCCCCAATTTTTTATTTTCCCAAGGGTAAGAGAAGAAATTGGACCCCAAAAGTTGTTGTACAATTTGTCCTGAGTACGCTGATACCCCATATGTGGGGGTAAACCACTGTTTGGGCGGATGGGAGAGCTCGGAAGGGAAGGAGCGCCGTTTGACTTTGCAAAGCAAAATTGACAGGAATTGAGATGGGACGCCATGTTGCGTTTGAAGAGCCACTGATGTGCCTAAACATTGAAACCCCCCACAAATGACACCATTTTGGAAAGTAGACCCCCTAAGGAACTTATCTGGAGGTGTGGTGAGCACTTTGACCCACCAAGTGCTTCACAGAAGTTTATAATGCAGAGCCGTAAAAATAAAACAACATTTTTTTCCCACAAAAATTATTTTTTTAGCCCCCAGTTTTGTATTTTCCTGAGGGTAACAGGAGAAATTGGACCCCAAAATTTGTTGCCCAATTTGTCCTGAGTGCGATGATACACCCTATGTGGGGGGAACCACTGTTTGGGCACATGGGAGGGCTCAGAAGGGAAGGAGTGCCATTTGAATGCAGACTTAGATGGAATGGTCTGCAGGTGTCACATTGCGTTTGCAGAGCCCCTAATGTACCTAAACAGTAGAAACCCCCCACAAGTGACACCATTTTGGAAAGTAAACCCCCTTAGGAACTTATCTAGATGTGTGCTGAGCGCTTTGACCCACCAAGGGCTTCACAGAAGTTTATAATGGAGAGCCGTAAAAATAAAACAAAAATTTTTTCCCACAAAAATTATTTTTTAGCCCCCAGTTTTGTATTTTCCCGAGGGTAACAGGAGAAATTCCACCCCTCAATTTGTTGTCCAATTTGTCGTGAGTGCGCTGATACCCCATAAGTGGGGGGGAACCACTGTTTGGGCGCATGGGAGGGCTAGGAAGGGAAGGAGCTCCATTTGGAATGAGGACTTAGATGGAATGGTCTGCAGGTGTCCCATTGCATTTGCAGAGCCCCTAATGTACCTAAACAGTAGAAACCTCCCACAAGTGACACCATTTTGGAAACTAGACCCCCTAAGGAACTCATCTAGATGTGTTGTGATAGCTTTGAACCCCCAAGTGTTTCACTACAGTTTGTAACGCAGAGCCGTGAAAATTAAAAAAAAAAATCTTTCCCCCCAAAATTATTTTTTAGCCCCCAGTTTTGTATTTTCCCAAGGGTAACAGGAGAAATTGGACCCCAAAAGTTGTTGTCCTGTTTGTCCTGAGTACGCTGATACCCCATATGTTGGGGTAAACCCCTGTTTAAGCACACGGGAGAGCTCGTAAGGGAAGAAGCACTGTTTTACTTTTTCAACGCAGAATTGGCTGGAATTGAGATCGGACGCCATGTCGCGTTTGGAGAGCCCCTGATGTGCCTAAACAGTGGAAACCCCACAATTATAACTGAAACCCTAATCCAAACACACCCCTAACCCTAATCCCAACCCTATTCCCAACTGTAAATGTAATCTAAACCCTAACCCTAACTTTAGCCCCAACCCTAACTGTAGCCCCAACCCTAGCCCTAACCCTAGCCCTAACCCTAGCCCTAACCCTAGCCCTAACCCTAATCCTAACCCTAACCCTAACCCTAGCCCTAACCCTAGCCCTAACCCTAGCCCTAACCCTAGCCCTAACCCTAGCCCTAGCCCTAACCCTAGCCCTAACCCTAGCCCTAACCCTAGCCCTAACTTTAACCCTAGCCCTAATGGGAAAATGGAAAAAAAACATTTTTTTTAATTTTTCCCTAACTAAGGGGGTGATGAAGGGGGGTTTGATTTACTTTTATAGTGGGTTTTTTAGCGGATTTTTATGATTGGCAGCTGTCACACACTAAAAGACGCTTTTTATTGCAAAAAATATTTTTTGCGTTACCACATTTTGAGAGCTATAATTTTTCTATATTTTGGTCCAGAGAGTCATGTGAGGTCTTGTTTTTTGCGGGACGAGTTGACGTTTTTATTGGTAACATTTTCGGGCACGTGACATTTTTTGATCGCTTTTTATTCCGATTTTTGTGAGGCAGAATGACCAAAAACCAGCTATTCATGAATTTCTTTTGGGGGAGGCGTTTATACCGTTCCGCGTTTGGTAAAATTGATAAAGCAGTTTTATTCTTCGGGTCAGTACGATTACAGCAACACCTCATTTATATCATTTTTTTATGTTTTGGCGCTTTTATACGATAAAAACTATTTTATAGAAAAAATAATTATTTTGGCATCGCTTTATTCTCAGGACTATAACTTTTTTATTTTTTTGCTGATGATGCTGTATGGCGGCTTGTTTTTTGCGGGACAAGATGACGTTTTCAGCGGTAGCATGGTTATTTATATCTGTCTTTTTGATCGCGTGTTATTCCACTTTTTGTTCGGCGGTATGATAATAAAGCGTTGTTTTTTGCCTTGTTTTTTTTTTTTTCTCTTACGGTGTTTACTGAAGGGGTTAACTAGTGGGCTAGTTTTATAGGTCGGGCCATTACGGACGCGGCGATACTAAATATGTGTACTTTTATTGTGTTTTTTTTTTTATTTAGATAAAGAAATGTATTTATGGGAATAATATTTTTTTTTTTTTTTCATTATTTTGGAATATTTTTTTTTATTTTTTTTACACATTTGAAAATTTTTTTTTTTTACTTTTTTACTTTGTCCCAGGGGGGTACAATACAGATCGGTGATCTGACAGTTTGCACAGCACTCTGTCAGATCACCGATCTCAGAGCAGTGCAGGCTGCTTCACAGTGCCTGCACTGAGCAGGCTCTGTGAAGCCACCTCCCTCCTTGCAGGACCCGGATCCGCGGCCATCTTGGATCCGGGGCTCGAGCAGGGAGGGAGGGAGGTAAGACCCTCACAGCAACACGATCACATCGCGCCAGGGGTTAATGTGCCGGGGGCGGTCCGTGACCGCTCCTGGCACATAGTGCCGGATGTCAGCTGCGATAGGCAGCTGACACCCGGCCGCGATCGGCGGACGTACTATCCCGTCCATGGTCATGGGGGCCCACCCCACATGGACGGGATAGTACGTCCGATGTCAGAAAGGGGTTAAAGCAGAAAGATAAGACTCTCCGTACAGTCTCGCCCCAGAACACAGGAATATCGTTAGCTGAAAACTTCTAAAGGTACCTTCACACATAACGATATTGTTAACGATATCGTTGCTATTTGTGACGTAGCAACGATATCGTTAATGAAATCGTTCTGTGTGACAGCGACCAACGATCAGGCCCCTGCTGGGAGATCGTTGGTCGCTGAATAAAGTCCAGAACTTTATTTCGTCGCTGGACTCCTGCTGACATCGCTGGATCGGCGTGTGTGACACCGATCCAGCGATGTCTTCACTGGTAACCAGGGTAAACATCGGGTAACTAAGCGCAGGGCCGCGCTTAGTAACCCGATGTTTACCCTGGTTACCATGCTAAAAGTAAAAAAAAACAAACACTAGATACTTACCTACCGCCGTCTGTCCTCCAGCGCTGTGCTCTGCTCTCCTCCTGTACTGTCTGTGAGCCGGAAAGCAGAGCGGTGACGTCACCGCTCTGCTTTCCGGCCGCTGTGCTCACAGACAGTACAGGAGGAGTGCAGAGCACAGCGCTGGAGGACAGACGGCGGTAGGTAAGTATCTAGTGTTTGTTTTTTTTTACTTTTAGCATGGTAACCAGGGTAAACATCGGGTTACTAAGCGCGGCCCTGCGCTTAGTTACCCGATGTTTACCCTTGTTACCGGCATCGTTGGTCGCTGGAGAGCGGCCTGTGTGACAGCTCTCCAGCGACCAAACAGCGACGCTGCAGCGATCCGGATCGTTGTCGGTATCGCTGCAGCGTCGCTAAATGTGAAGGGGCCTTAATACTGATCACAGAAGAACCACAGGATGGATTTCTTCACCCCAGGTATCATTTTAATCAGTGTAACAGCGGCAACCTGACAGTGTCTGCAGTTTACTTAGCAACATCCTGCTGACAGGATCACTTTATGTGATTGGATAATTCTGAATTATTTTTTGTATTTACTCCCTCCCTCAAAATGATCTCCGCTTGTTTCTCAATGAATTTGTCCAGATTATGATCAGTGATTTTAAGGGTGGAAAATGTTCTGAAATAATTCTTTTTCGTTTGATTTTTTTTTATATGACTAAAATCTTGATTTTAACACGGGTGTATAGACTAACTGCCTCATCTTTTGAGATATATATTTACCTACACAGCCCTATTTAAATTCCCAGTTCTTGTCCAAACAGAAAGGTGTATTAATTCCATAAACTTCCACCAGAAAGTAATAACCAAAACAAAGAGTCAATACAGCAGTATGAGAAACAGAGCGGCTCAGCTGCTGAATATTCTAAGTCCAATACTTGGCCTCTTGCAACTTACACAGGTCCTCCACGTTGCATACACAGACCCAAATACCAGAGGTGTGTGTATTATTTATTTTTCCTTTGTTAATGCAGTAGAAAACACATTTTTTTATTTGTGTCTTGTGTGTAATATTTGCTCTTCTGTTGCAGATGCAAATAATGTTTCTCGAGTAGAAATATAGTGATAAATTTTAGCACCCACGCATAGTATATATCGCTGAAACGTATCAATACACATATGCAGTGAAGGGGTTGTGTTTCCAGCAGGGCTCTTAAAATAATTGAATTATTTTGCATATATGACATTATATCTTTATCAGCTCCTTCTGGACCCAGATAAACTAGTGCCGTGTCCCCTTCATTCTCAGGAACAGTGGGGGTAAAGGCAGACGGACCCTGAATTGTTAGAAAGTAATGGTAAATCCTAGCATATGTCATCATATTCAACCAAGGGACATGTATTATAATAAAGTCATTGAGATATATATATATATATATATATATATATATTTATATATATATATATATATATATATATATATATATATATATGTATACAGTGGGGCAAAAAAGTATTTAGTCAGTCAGCAATAGTGCAAGTTCCACCACTTAAAAAGATGAGAGGCGTCTGTAATTTACATCATAGGTAGACCTCAACTATGGGAGACAAACTGAGAAAAAAAAATCCAGAAAATCACATTGTCTGTTTTTTTATCATTTTATTTGCATATTATGGTGGAAAATAAGTATTTGGTCAGAAACAAACAATCAAGATTTCTGGCTCTCACAGACGTGTAACTTCTTCTTTAAGAGTCTCCTCTTTCCTCCACTCATTACCTGTAGTAATGGCACCTGTTTAAACTTGTTATCAGTATAAAAAGACACCTGTGCACACCCTCAAACAGTCTGACTCCAAACTCCACTATGGTGAAGACCAAAGAGCTGTCAAAGGACACCAGAAACAAAATTGTAGCCCTGCACCAGGCTGGGAAGACTGAATCTGCAATAGCCAACCAGCTTGGAGTGAAGAAATCAACAGTGGGAGCAATAATTAGAAAATGGAAGACATACAAGACCACTGATAATCTCCCTCAATCTGGGGCTCCACGCAAAATCCCAACCCGTGGGGTCAGAATGATCACAAGAACGGTGAGCAAAAATCCCAGAACCACGCGGGGGGACCTAGTGAATGAACTGCAGAGAGCTGGGACCAATGTAACAAGGCCTACCATAAGTAACACACTACGCCACCATGGACTCAGATCCTGCAGTGCCAGACGTGTCCCACTGCTTAAGCCAGTACATGTCCGGGCCTGTCTGAAGTTTGCTAGAGAGCATTTGGATGATCCAGAGGAGTTTTGGGAGAATGTCCTATGGTCTGATGAAACCAAACTGGAACTGTTTGGTAGAAACACAACTTGTCGTGTTTGGAGGAAAAAGAATACTGAGTTGCATCCATCAAACACCATACCTACTGTAAAGCATGGTGGTGGAAACATCATGCTTTGGGGCTGTTTCTCTGCAAAGGGGCCAGGACGACTGATCCGGGTACATGAAAGAATGAATGGGGCCATGTATCGTGAGATATTGAGTGCAAACCTCCTTCCATCAGCAAGGGCATTGAAAATGAAACGTGGCTGGGTCTTTCAACATGACAATGATCCAAAGCACACCGCCAGGGCAACGAAGGAGTGGCACCATAATATGCAAATAAAATGTAAAAAAAACAGACAATGTGATTTTCTGGATTTTTTTTTCTCAGTTTGTCTCCCATAGTTGAGGTCTACCTATGATGTAAATTACAGACGCCTCTCATCTTTTTAAGTGGTGGAACTTGCACTATTGCTGACTGACTAAATACTTTTTTGCCCCACTGTATATATATATATATAAAATTTTTTTTTTTTTTTTTTAACAGAAGAGTTACTGTATTTGGTAGTCGTAGTTTCAGGTTGACCCCAGTTGTATATTTATGGCATGTGCACAGATTTCTTACTCCACCGTTTTTAGGACTGTCATTGAAATGTATAGAGAGCAGTGCATGTACAGCCACCTTTCCATTCTGAGACTGTGCAAAACATGGTCCCATTCTTGAAATAGAGATTCTTGGGACTGAAATCTACTCAGACATTTTTAGTGTATCCAGTTGAATCAATATATGGCATTTATATACTTAGTGGCTAGTTCAGTGTGCAGCTTTTGCATACAGAATTGGCCAGGATTGTTTTATGGTGCCTTGTGCAAATCCTTCTGTTCCATAATGTATCTGAAATAGCAATGGTACATAACACTACCACAACCATACACAACAAAAAATAATAGTTATATACTCTACAGTACCATATTGGCAGAACCACCCAATGCTTCAGTAAATACAGTACCCCCAGAGAAGGTTTAATATCAACATATAGTTACTAAATACCACCTCAATGGCTAGCAATTACTGCTTTAGATCAATATTAATATTAGTTACCAGCCTCTGTGCCAGTAGATTTGTGGTTCCCCCTTTACTAGGGATTGTCATGTACCCTGTGTGTCCACATAGGTAGCTCACCCTTAAGGCCAGGCATACACTGTATCATACAGCGTATTCTACAATAGGAGGACTGTTGTCAGTAGAAGGAACTGTGAAGTCCCTCTCGGAGCTAATATCCTTTCTCCATTACTATCCGTGAGGATGCTGATGAAATGTAGCTTGCAATTGAAGTATTGTCCCCATATGTTACCAATGATGGCTCTAGCAGCCCCAGATAGTGGTTCTCTTGATGACTTCTATGCTCTATGCTCACAAAGCCGCTAAGACTCCAAGATAAATGTGTGACTCATTAATACAAGGAGATTGTGGCAAAAAGATGTTCCACAAAGAGTTTCCGCCAAGTACATTATGATTGATCGAGATGCCTTGCAGAACCCTTCAGGCTCCTCTGCTTCAGCGTCTGTTGTTTATTGCTGTTTTCTTTCATGGAAGATGCACGACTGCCTTATTTTTCATTTCTCAAAAATATTCTTGTCTGTGTCTGCTGAACTAAATATTGATCTGTAATTATTAGTCTTAGTCACAAATCTTGATAAAACTGCTTTAAAACCCAACCAAGCTTATTACAAGCCCATTTGGTATTTTGAACTAATGCATAATAATACCATGTAATTGTGTAATGCCATGGATGGTTTGTGACTGCAGAAATGAAATTGTTATAATAGAGTAATTATTTCATGCTATGATTGAAGATGAAATTTCGGTTCTGGGGGACTATGACTGCAACATAAGCAATTGCTTTTGATGTGTTTTCAATTTCTTCCTGTGGATTTTCATGAAAATTTGATAGCGATAATGTTACTGAACCTACTATTTTTTTTTTAAAGCTGGCCAAACTTAGCTTGGTATTGTGCTGATGATAGCGGTCTCGTGCAATTCCTTTACTCGAGTGTTTGAAGTATACATGCATGTTAGGTCTTTCCGTTTGGGGAAAAGAAACCACTACAAGATTCGATAATTTCCATGCTAAATTAATTGATAAGTGTCTCCAAAGTTTATCATTAAGCAAGCATTCCTCCTTGTTTTGCAAATGTTTAAATAATAATAATAATAATGCTTATTCACCATCAATATTTTAGCTGTTATTTATTTTAACCCTTCTCGTTTACATTTATACATTCCCCACTCCCTTTATTTTAGGAAGTTGGATCGTGTTATCTCCAGTCTAACAACCGGTCCAGTAATGCGCCATTGAGTAGGCTTGAAGTCACTCTGGGACTAGAGGATGACACCATCACCTTTTATATCCCTCCTGTAAGCTCTGACTTCTCCCTTCATTCTCAGCTCCACACTCCCTGTCTTCCTGTCCTCCAGTGCAGTTAAAAAATATAGGTGAAGACTTGTGAAGCTTTCTAAAGAAAATCTGTCCTTGCTGTGATAGCAACCAAAGTTAGAGCAGCATTAAGTTTTCATTTTGCCATTGAAAATTGTAAGCTGCATTGTGATTGGTTGACCTAATATAGAAAGGCAATGATATAGAAGAGACAGACTGAAGCTGAATCACATAGGATACACTGAGACTGCTGTATACATCACATATGATACACTGAGACTGCTGTATACATCACATACAATACACTGAGACTGCTGTATACATCACATACGATACACTGAGACTGCTGTATACATCACATACGATACACTGAGACTGCTGTATACATCACATACGATACACTGAGACTGCTGTATACATCACATACGATACACTGAGACTGCTGTATACTTCACATACGATACACTGAGACTGCTGTATACATCACATACGATACACTGAGACTGCTGTATACATCACATACGATACACTGAGACTTCTCTATACATCACATAGGAAACTTGGCGACTGGTATATGCATCGCATAAGATATACTTTTATTGCTTTATATACATGAAATATGAAAAACTAAGACAGCTATACACATGGCATAGGATATACTGAAACTCTAAACAATCCATCACCTTCTGAGGTAGAAAGGTTATGGTCGTCATTCCAGGTGGATGGTAGTGCTTAGTTCTAGGAAGGATATCCAGGCAATAATATGTGAAACACCACAAAAATATGAGTTTTGCAGAAAATATGGCTGCTACTAGGCATGCTGAGCTCGACAGTAAGTTGTTTTAATGCCTTTTTTCAGATTCTTCATCCTAAAGCAAGCACTGTTGATGGTAATATTACTTTCATACCAAAAAAGACACTTTTTATTTCCCCTCACTCTGTAATCACAAGTTTCCCATGAGTGTTTTTTTTTATGTGAAGTGTCCTGAGCTCTCCGCACCAGATACTTCCCATACCCACTGCTCTGCTCTGGTAAGACGTCTCTAATGCCCACAAAGGAGGAGCAGTCATTGTTGCAAAAGGGGAGGGATGATAAAGTATTCATTTCAGAGATCACAGTGCCGCATGTGAAGGGAACACCCATGGGACACTTCAGACCGCAGTGTGTGGGAGGGGCACTAAAACTTATTTTTCTTAGCAAATTTACTATCAATCAAGGTTGAGTTTTGATCATAAATAGGGCTATCGCCATTATGATCTTCACGGATGTATATATAATTTAGAAGAAATCACAGTGACTGGATTTTCTTTCTATGTGCTGTATATATACGTTATACCTACACTTTCAGCAAGTTTTAAAGTGTAGTAGACTGACATTAAAAACAATCTTTTATTATTTGTATTTCTGCTATAATGTATGCAGTCCTTGAAATGTTTGATGCATTTATACTGTTAATTTTTTTGCTTTTGAATGTGTATGACTTAAATGTTAAATCTACTGAGCAGAAAATGAAGCACTCAGAACTAATGAACAGTTTGCAAAAGAATGTTCAAGGACATTTCTAAATGCAATGGAATTTGACATGTTGATTTTACCAAATCCTGAATCCTGACAAGTCAATTACACAGTTGTTTGAAATCTGGAAATCTGCATACAGAAAACCACTAGCACCTCGGTATTGTGGCCAAACATTCAGCTTAGAATTTGATAAAGGGCAGCGACTGTAATGTGAAGGCACCAGATAAACATTTAGAGGACATATCTTTTTCATTCTATGGAGCAAACATTGTAAATGTCAGGAAGACTTGAAAAACCAAACTAAAATATAATTTTTTCCACAGCATCCAATAAAAAAGTTGACAGATGTTGAATTAGCATTATAGCATACATTGAACTACAGAGCCTTGCATATAGCCTTTATTTAGACTTGCTTTGTCAGAGGCGCAAACAAACCTGACTAAACACCATTGACTTTCTACTTAAAAACAGAAAGCTTTCCTAATTGTTAAGTTGATATGTCGATGTGCTATTACTGAGGTCTGGTTTCTGGATATTGACTTTTTCATGCTACTGAAAGGGGTTCTCTGTTTCGGACAGTGTAATTTGCCCTTTTCCCCCGAAGATGGTTTGCACGCTAATGACCAGCCCAATTTTTACAATTCTTACCATTGTCTCTTTATGAGGTAACTAGATGGCAGCCCGATTCTAAAGAATCGGGAGTCTAGAATCCATATATACTTTATTTATTCAAATGTAAGAATAATACAATTAATAAATAATAGTAAGAAAGAACAAAAAATGGCTGCACTCACCAGCTCTTGACAATTCTTGTTATTTAAGGTACAGTTACACAGGATCCATGAACATGCTTATGAGGGGAGGGATGAAAGACATCAGACGACAACTTTGCGTGTTTGAATGCAGATATTAATAAATAGGCAGTTTATATTGCAGAGAAATTGCTGGGCAATAATGGACAATGTCCTTATGTGGCAAATAATAGAGCAATATACCCAATGTGGCAAAGAAGAGGTTAATAAACGGCAGTCTCTCAGTATAACAGTCAGTGAATAATAGGCAGTATATGGAGAAAACACCACACAAAAGTTCAAAATTGGTGTGAAAATGTCACTGAACCACTTCACAACTAAATATATATAGTTTTGGTAAATGGTATTATCATTTTTTTGACGAAATTCGGCAGGAGCTTGAAGAGCAACGTCACTGGGCCCGCCTCCACGCAGTAGAAACTTGCTTTGAGGTAAAAATTCAAAAATCACACCAAAATGGCGGGCGGAGTGTGTCACAGTACGGCACGTTTCTGATTGGTCGCTCGCAGCAGGCGGCAACCAATCAGACACTGGACACTGTTGACGTCACTTATCTCCGGACATTAGCTCTGGACATTAGCTCCGGACATTAGCTCCGGACAGGAAGTTGGCACAAATTGCAGGAAGTAGTATTCTAGGCAATTATATATTAGATAGCTCTAGAATGCTTCAACGTATCCCGGTGACTCTGAGACAGTTTTTTTTCGTGACATATTGTACTTCACGATAGTGGTAAAATTTCTTCAAATATAACTTGCGTTTATTTGTGAAAAAAATGGAAATTTATTTAGATGTGTGGTGAGCACCTTGAACCTCCAGGTGCTTTATAGAAGTTTATAATGTTGAGCCGTGAAAATAATAAAATCACATTTTTCCCACAAAAATTATATTTTGGCCCCAAATTTTGAATTTTCATAAGAGTTACAGGAGAAATTGCACCATACAATTTGTTGTGCAATTTCTCGTGAGTACGCCGGTACCCCATATGTGGGGGAATACAACTTTTGAGGCACAGTGCAAAGCTCAGAAGTGAAAAGGCGCCATATTGGAGTTATGATTTTGCTGGAATGGTTGAGGGTGCCATTTCTTTGTCAGGGTCCCTTAGGTGCCAGAACAACTCCCCAATGAATATATCTAGGGGTGCAGTGATCATTTTGACACCACATGTGCCTCACGTAATTTTATACCATTGAGCAGTGAAAAAAGAATAAATTAAATTTTTACCACTAAAATGTTGTTTTAGCCCTAAGTTTTTAATTTTTCTAAGGGTTAATAGGATTTTTTTTTTTACAACAAACTATGGTCTATTTTTTCCTGAATGCGCCAAAACCCTACATGTAAACGGGAATTATTTTTCAGGCACAGTGCAAAGCTGAAAAAACAAGGAGCGCCAGATTTTTCTGTTATGGTCTGCAAGTGCCATGACCCAGTGGGAGAGGCCCATGAGGTGCCACAACATTAGAACCCCCCATAAGTGACCCAATTTTACAAACTACACCTCTCAATGAATCCATCTAGGAGTGCAGTGATCATATTGTGGGTGTGTCACAGACTTTTATACCATTGGGCAGTGAAGAAAAAATAATTACATTTTTGCCACCAAAATTTTGTTTTAGCCCCAGATTTTTCATTTTCACACAATAAGTGGGTAAAAATGACACCAAAATTTGTCCCACAATTTCTACTGAACGTGGCAATACCGCATATGTGACTGTACAGTACCACTTAACCATATGGAGAAACTCGGGATGAACGGAGCGATATTTGCGCAGATTTTCCTAGAACAGTTTGCAGGCTCCATATACAAAACCCCTAATTGCCAGAAGAGCAGAATCCATGCAAGTGACGAAATTTTGAAAATTATACTCCTTTGGGAATTTATTATTTTATTATTATTGTTATTATTATTATTTATTTATATCGCACCATTGATTTCATGGTGCTGTACATGAGAAGGGGTTACATCAAAATACAAATATAATTTACAGTAAACAAACTAGCAATGACAGACTGGTACAGAGGTGCGAGGACCCTGCCCTTGCGGGCTTACATTCTACAGAATTATGGGGAAGGAGACAGTAGGTCGGGGGTTGCAGTAGCTCTGATGGTGTTGAGGTGGCAGTGTGGTCATTACAGGTTGTGAGCTTTCTTGAAGAGGTGGGTTTTCAGGTTTCTTTTGAAGGATCCAAATTTATCTAAAGGTTGTGAGGCAGTGACCGGTTTCACAGCTAGAGGTCGCTGTTCGTTCTCCCTAGGATGCACATGGAGGCGTAGTGAAGCCATGAGGGGGCATTGCAGTCGCAGGGGTAGCTGTGATTGCAATTGTGAAGCAGTGACCGATGTCACAGGTAGGGGTCACTGTGTGTTTTCCACAGGTTGTGCACCGAGACATATGAAGGGCATAGGTGTGCATGGCAGTCACGGGTGTATTTTATTTTGTTAGGCTGTTAGGTAAAAAGTTTAGTAGGAATTTCTCATTTTTTTCAAGAAATTTACAAAACCTGTTTCTTTAATAATAATAATTTTATTTCTATAGCGCCAACATATTCCGCAGCGCTTTACATTTTAGAGGGGACTTGAACAGACTTGTACAGACAATAACAGACATTACAAAATAACAATAATCACAAATCAACAGATACCAAGATGAGTGATGGGCCCTGCACGCAAGCTCACAATCTCTGGGGAAAAGGGGAGACACGAAAGGTGGATGGTAACAATTGCTTTCATAGTATGGTTCAGCCATCAGTGTGCTAAATAGGGTGTTCATGTAATGTTGCATGTAACCAACCAGTATGTTTCTTTATAATAATAATCTTTATTTTTATATAGCGCTAACATATTCCACAGCGCTTTACAGTTTGCACACAATATCATCCCCTATGGGGCTCACAATCTAAATTCCCTATCAGTATGTCTTTGGAGACATAGTTTAGGGACTTATTCAGATTTAAATGTATTTTAAGGGGCCTATTTATTGGAAACAACCAAAAAGTGATATCATTTTAAAAAATACACCCCTCAAAAACATCAAAACTGCAGTCAGGAAATTTTTGAACCCTTCAGGTGCTACACAATAATTACTACAAAGTCGACTGAAAAAATAAATTAATTGTGATTTTTACTTCAAAGGGAACCTGTCACCCCCAAAATCGAAGGTGAGCTAAGCCCACCGGCATCAGGGATAAGCCCCCGATGAAACCTGAAAGATGAGAAAAAGAGGTTAGATTATACTCACCTAGGCGGGCGGTCCGATCCGATGGTCCGGGGCCTCCCATCTTCTTACGATGTAGTCCTCTTCCTGTCTTCATGCTGCGGCTCCGGCGCAGGCATACTTTGTCTGCCCTGTTGAGGGCAAAGCAAAGTACTGCAGTGCGCAGATGCTGGGCCTCTCTGACCTTTCCCGGCACCTGCGCACTGCAGTACTTTGCTCTGCCCTCAACAGGGCAGACACAGTATGCCTGCGCCAGAGCATGAAGACAAGAAGAGGACGTCATTGTAAGAAGATGGGAGGCGCTGGACCGGACCGCGACACCCATCGGACCGGACCGCAGCGGGACCGCCCCTGGGTGAGTATAATCTAACCTCTTTTTCTCATCTTTCAGGATACATCGGGGGCTTAGCTACAGCATTCCAGAATGCTGTAGATAAGCACCATATGCTGGTGGGCTTAGCTCACCTTCGATTTTGGGGGTGACAGGTCCGCTTTAAAATGTTGCTTTAGCCCCAATTGTTTCACTTTTACAAGGAATAGCACAAGAAAATGGTCTTCACAATTTACCTGGTTTCTTCTGAGCACGCGGATACCCCACATGTGGTCAGAAACTTCTGTTTGGACAAACGGCAGGGCTCGTAAGGGAAAGATGACCATTTGAATTTTGGAGCACAAATTTGGTTGAAATAGTGGACACCATGTCACATTTAGAGGGCCACTAAGGCGCCCAAACAGTAGAAACCCTCCACAAGTGACCCCATTTTGGAAATTAAACCCCTCAAGGATTTTCTCCAGGGGTATAGTGAACATTTTGAAGTCACATGTACTATACAAAATTTGATAACATTAGTCGTCATATTGAAAAATTCATTTTTTCACGATTATGTTGCTTTAGCCCCAAATTTTTCAGTTTTTAAAGAGGTAACATGAAAAATAGACTGCACAGTTTGTTGCCCACTTTCCTCTGAGTGTGGTGATACCCCATATGTAGTAAAAAAAAAAAATCTGTTTGGACATACTGCGGGGCTTGTAACGGAATAAGTGACGTTTGGTATTTCAAATGTAAATTAGGCTGGAAGGATTGCAGACACTGCGTCTCATTTGCAGAGCCCCTGAGGTACCAAAACATCTAGGGGGTGTTGAGCATGTTGAACCCGTAGGTGCTCTACAGAACTTTCTAAAATGTGGATTTGAAAACAAAAATTATGTTTTTTTTTCTGCTAAAATGTTGTTTAAGCCTGAAATTTATAAGTTTTAAAATGGATAGTAGACAATCAGACCTCATAATTTGTTAAGCAATTTCTTGAAGATACCCCATATGTGGTCAAAACTTTATAACATTTAGATATGAAAAGGAAAAAAATTCATGTCGCCGTTTACTGCGGTTTATGCACAGTTGGGCTCAGCAGGGAGCATTTGGATTTGGGAACGTAGAATTAACTGGAATATATTTGGGGGGTAGAAGCCATGTCGCTTTTCAAGAGTCTTTGTTCTACCAGTAACATGGGAACCCCCTATATTTCCATTGACAGAAGTGAGTGGGGGCTGTTTTATTCCAGGATAGGTTAGGGTTTTTATTGGCAATATTTTGGGGTAAATAAAAATTTTTGATCGCATCCTGCAAAAGACTGGGATCTCAATCTTGTGTTCTACGTAGGGCACTTACGTTGGGGTTTCCTTGTAAATCCCACAAACATGCGATTTAGACCCCCCAACAGAAACCCTCACTATAATGAGGCAGATGGAGACTCTTTGGTATCCGTTTGGCGTCTGCTTCGGTGGTATCCATCTTTTTAGTCATGCACAGAACTATGATTGACCTGACTTGTGCGCTAAAAAGACACCTAAAATGATGGGACACCACCGGAACAGAGATTAGATGGAGTCCAAAAGGACTCCATGTGCCTCATAAGTGAGTGGTTCTATCTGGGGTTTTGTCTGAATCACGGTTTGGAGAATTTTACACAGAAACCCCAGGGTAAACGCTCAGCGGAGAGCGCAGGATGAATGTGACCTGAGCCTTATTCCGATTTTTGGGAGGCAGAATTAACAAACACAGCGGTGCAAGAACAGTACTTATTATTTTTGCGCGGTTTACCGTGGGGTATAAATAATAAGGCGGCTTTATTCTTTGGGTCTGTGCGATTACAGCAATACCAGAAAATGTTTTTTTATAGTTTAACTGTTATTACACGTTAAAAATGCTTTTTTTTTTTACAAAATAAAAGTTATTTTGTCCCCATATTCTGAGAGCTGTAGCTTTTTTATTTTATGGCTGTATGTCAGATTGTTTTGCATGAATTGTAGATTTTTTAAGTACCATTTTGGGTACATAATGTTTTTTGATCGCTTGTTATTCATTGTTTACAGACACGGAATGAGCAAAAACCAGCAATTCAGTTATTGTTTTTTTTTTTTTTTTTTTGCAGCGTTCACCGTGCAGTTAAAGTGATAAGACCAATTTGTTCATCGGGTCAATACGATTACAGCGACACCATATTTACCGTATTTTTCAGATTATAAGACACACTTGTCCCCCAAAATTGGGAGGAAAATGGGGGTGCATCTTATAATCAGAATGTAGCTTACGGGGTGGCGGATGCGGTGGAGCGGGGTCTCAGAAAGCAGAGTCGCTGCTGCAGGAAGCTGGCGGTGGTGCTGTAGACCCCAGTCTGGAAGAAGGGAGTGTTTAGTGGTGTGATGCTGCTGTGGGCCCTGGCTTTCACAAAATGTCTGGAGTCCCTGCTTGTTCCATGCTTTTTATGTGGTAGACTTCAGAAAAATGGCTGCCGGAGGGGGGGGGGGGGGGGCGACGTATGTGCAGATTGTAATTTTGGCAGGCCACCGTACCCTGGGGCCATCAGATGACCTTGGGGTACCATGGGAATAATCGACACCATAGATTTCGATCGCCGCTGGGTCGATCATGCAATAGGGAGTCTTTTAACCACTTAGATGCTGCTGTTGTGATTGACAGCGGTAGTTAGGGGCCAATCAGCCCAGATTGGCCCCAAAACCGTCAGCTGTCACCTGCAGGTGTGCTATTCACTTATTCTTTTTTTAACTCTGTTTATTAAATGCATAGTAGTACATGCAGGCAATGATATCCAACAAATACCACGAATTTAACACAAATACCCTCCCTTCCATCCCCTCCATGTGTATTCACTTATTCTTGACCGCCATTTTAAAACCGTGTTCCAGAAAAAAAACCCTTAACGACAGCCAATACACATTTAAACGCCATATCCTCCTTCTTCTCCTCTCGCTTCCTCAAACTCAGTGTGGACAAATCTGAGCTCATCATCTTTCCTCCATCCCTTAGATCTTCCTTACCTGACCTATGTATCGCAATCAACGACATCATGCTTTCCCCCCGTACCAGAAGTCCGCTGCCTCGGAGTAACCTTCGACTCTGCCCTGTCCTTCAAACCGCACATCCAAGCTCTTTCCACCTCCTGTCGCCTCGAGCTCAAAAATATCTCCAGAATCCGTCCTTTCCTCAACAGTCAATCTACTAAAATGCTTGTGCATGCCCTCATCCAGGGCCTGCATTTGGCACAGGCAGACCAGGCAGACGCCTGGGGCCCCCACCTAGAAAGGGGGCCCCCTACCTCTGCAGCCCCTGTATGAAGTGCCCAGAGGGTGTACAGCAGTGGCGTCTCTCCCAAACCCCCCTTGAAACCCCCTCCGTGCTGTGATTTACTCATGTGCTCCCAAAGCTCTGTGCTGTTTGCTGTAGGATCAGGTTTCACAGTCACATACAGCAGCCATTGGCTCTGACCACAGTCACTGCTTGTAATCTGAAAGTGCGACCTGCTGTCACTACAGTCTGGATGACACAAGACAGGAATATTGTCTGCTGAATCAGGGTATTTATTATATAGAAATAAATGAATTCCCATGTGAAATAATAAAGGTAAACCATACACATATAGTACAGGTGTGCATAGGAATCAGCGTTTTGGGTGCATTTTTTTTTTTGCAGCCAAAGCCTACTCTCTTGGCAGTAAAAACACTGCTTTCAAAACACCCATTTTTTATGGTATGTGCAGAGGATCCGGAAATGGCAGCACCTTGGATGCAGTGGACATGTGCTGCGTCCAAAGTGCTGCCATCTTTTGAACACAGGTGATTCCGCATGTGTTCATTGATCTGTGCGGAATCACTGCGTCCTTTACATTGCACGGGTGAGATTTCTCTTGTGGAGACTCGTGTCTACGCCAGATAAATTGGCATGCTGGGGTCTGGACAGACGCGCCACATGTCCGTCTCTGCAGGTGAGGTGCGGGTGTCAGTGCACGCATAGCAGAGATGGAATTTCTTGAAATCCCATCCATTATACTGTAACATCTGGCCGCTGCGGGTTGGACGCTGCACAAGTACACAGCAGCCGACCCGCAGCGTTTACTGCTTGCGGGCACACTCCCTTAGAGCTTTTGCTGTTTTTTTTTTTTTACAGTATGCATTTTGTCTACAGTACATGTTTAATAAAGTTAGTGTTATTCACAAAAAACGCAGCAAAAAACAACATTGCAACATTTGCAGCATGTTTTAAACTTTTTCATTGCTTTCTACGGGTGAAAAAAATTGCTGAAAGTGACACGCTGCAGATTTAAAAAAGGCTGCAGTTGTGAAATTCTGTCGGGTGTGCAGGAGATTTCTGAAAATCTCAGTTTTTGCTTGTGCTGTAAAATGCTGTAAACCTATTTGCAGAAGAAAAAGCTGCAAAACTTCTGCATATTATGAACATGGCGAAAAGCTGCTTTATAAAGTGCTAGCAAAACATATGAGATTTCCGAAATCTCCTGCATGCGCTTGTTTGTTTTCTGACTGGATTTCAGAACTGTAGCACTTTTTAAATCCCCTCAGCTTTACCTGCAGATTTACCGCAGATTTATCGTGTAATTACCGCGGATTTTGTGCAGTTTTCAACAGCGTTTTTACACCTGCGGATTCCTATTGAGGAGCAGGTGTAAAACGCTGCGGAATCCGCTCAAAGAACAGACATGCTGCAGAAAATACAACGCAGCGTTTCCGCGCGGTATTTTCCGCAGCATGTGTACTGCGGATTTTGTTTTCCAGACGTTTACATGGTACTGTAAACGCATGGAAAACTGCTGCAGATCCGCAGCAAAATCCGCAACGTGTTCACATAGCCTGAGAAACACGTCACTACTTCTGTAGTTCTCACCCTCCTGGTTTTGGCTTACATATGCTGATGTGAAATACTGACCAAACACTCAACGTGTGAACGTGGCCTTAAACATACTGTAGACAAAACAAACATCCTCACTCCAAAAAAAAAGCTGAAAAAAGTGTGAAGAACACCACAAAACAAGCTGAAAAACAGGTGTTTTGAACGCAGCATTTTTACTGCTAATAGAAAAGGTTTTGGCTACTGGAAAAAATGCTGCATGTGAACATAGTCTTAGTCTGAAATGCTATGTCTATCTGTTGTGTTACATAGGACTGCAGGTGACATCTACTACATTATCTGTTCTCAGAGAGTTAGCACTGTTTTATCTGAAAAGTTTTAAAAAAATTAAGAGGGGGTTGGGGGCAACTCTTTGTCTTGGGCCCCCAATCTTTTCTGACCCTAGCAACGCCCCTGTGTACAGCTAATAGTGGCAGACCCGTTGGCCGATATAAGGCCCCTAAATATGGGGGCCACAGTGCAATGTTATCATTTGGGGCCCCCACTTTAATTTTTTGCCTAGGGCCCCACTTTGTCTAAAAAGGTCCTGCCCTCATCATCTCCCGCCTTGACTACTGCAACATCCTTTTCTGCGGCCTCCCTACTAACACCATTGCACCTCTCCAGTCCATCCTTAACTCTGCTGCCCGACTAATTCATCTCTCTCCTCGCTACTCCTCTGCTTCCCCCCTCTGCAAATCTCTTCATTGGCTCCCATTCCCTCAGCGTATCCAGTTCAAATTACTAATACTGACCTACAAAGCCATCCATAACCTGTCTCCTCCATATATCTCTGAACTAATCTCCCGATATCTTCCCTCACGTAATCTCCGGTCCTCCCAAGACCTCCTTCTCTCCTCCACACTTATTCGCTCCTCATCCAACCGCCTCTAAGACTTCTTCCGCATATCCCCCATCCTCTGGAATTCTTTGCCCCAACACGTCCCACTATCAACCACATTCGGATCCTTCAGACGGAACCTGAAAACCCATCTCTTCAGGAAAGCCTACAGCCTGCACTGACCCTGCTGCCTCCTCACCACTACTGAAGCTACTGCCTCACCAACACCAGAGCTCCTGCAACCCTCAACCTACTGTCTCCTTCCCCATAATCCTGTATTAGCCCGGTTCACTATGTAATTTCGCCGGAATTTTCTGGAGAGTTTCAAATATGTACATTTTTGGAAAGGCTATGGTATAAGCAATAAGAAAAACAATGTTTCCATTTGCCCCGAGTCCTAAGTGGCCGCCATCTTGGATTTTACAAAATGGCTGATTTACATCGATTTTTGTTAATATCTCAGCTTGTAAGTAACGTAAAACTTAAATTTTGACAGCTAAACATACATTTTGAGTACTAAGAAATGCAGTGGTATCCAAATAAATACTCTATATACGACTACAAATTGTATCGGTTTATATTTGAACAAATTTTCGAACTCGAAAAGCAGAGAGTTAATGTTTTTAACTTTTGAACAACCAGAGTGTCTTTACATATCGCCACCATCACTGTCATCATCAGTTTCATATTTGGTCTGAGTGTCCTCGTCATTCATACACTCGCTGTCACACTGACAAAGATCGGTACAGGATAAGTTATTTTTTCGGCACGAACACCTTGAAGAAGAACAGTCATGTTTGCATTGACAACTAATCATCTCGATTATTGCTTTTGGAGCTGGAAGAACATCTGTCATGGTTGGTTTCAACTGTCCATCCAACCCTTTGTGATAGCCATTCTTCTCGGGATCCAGCTGAGAATCCTGCAAAGCAATGTTAGCTTGTCCCCACACTCTGGCTTGGATATGGACTCTGAGGACATGTTGTTTTAGAGCTCCGAGTGTAGGAGGTAACCTGTCACTTTCTGCCATATGCTTGCAAAATAGATGCCATCGCAGTTCGGGAATATTCTTAATAAAAATGCCTTTTGGAGAGTAAGCAAAACATACGAAGGTAGCAAGAGTTGACAACATAGTTTTGCTCACTTCTTTTTCAGTCGAAAGCATCTGCAGAGAACTGATTACATCTGGTGTTGCGTTCATGTAAGCTTGCAGCCAGATTGCTTTGCCAATTCGAGAGAACCTTCCAGTTGTGTCAGCACCAGTGAATGCATGGAAGGCTGTCAAAGCCTTTGCTCTGTCTGCCCCTATGACTCTCCTTATTGGCTCTATCTCGATCATCCCAGAGACCATTGAAATCGATGTATTCTTCAGCATGAGGTCATAGTTAGCTATGACCAACACCAGTACATCGGTATCAGGGGAGAAGAAAACCATCCTTGCATCCGGTGGGTTTCGTTGTGTTGCCAAGACAGCTTGGTAGATCAACAGTGTGTCTGCTTCTTCGTGATTGTTGTCGTCGAAAACTAAGTTTTTGTTGCTCCTGGTACACCCTGAAGAACAAGTGATGACCAGTTTTTGTGATGAACTGTTGAACTCTAGAGTCTTTGCAGCAAGATAGTTGGTCAGGTCAGCCTTTGTCTTGTCATGTGAAAGGAACCTGTTCATTGGAATATGATTAATGTTTGTTTCATCTCTGACCTGGTACTGAATTGGTGCCTTTCCTTTTCTTCTTTTATCCCTGGTAGCATCCTTGAGAGAATTTTCCCTATACGTATCAAACACAAGGATTATTTCATCGTAATTTTCTGTGAGGGACATAAGCCTGTCATTGAAGCAGTAACTGAGATCTTTGACTGTCACTAGTGTTGCCGGTTTCTTGGCCATCTTTTGCAGAAGAACCATTCCATCTACCAGGGCTATCTTGCGACTTGGATCATCTGATCTTGTGTCCATCCTATCTTCTGGCTGCAGATCTTTCTGTGGAGTTTCTACTATAACCAACTTGTTAAGGAGACTGATCAGTTTCGATTTGTCATGGCATGGTAACATTGTACCATCTGGAGCAAAAAAGGCTCTTGGGGTCAGAGTGAATTCGTAGTTCCCAATGGCCACTTTCTGGTTTATGTCTCTGTTGGACCTTGCCAAAACCATCATTCTTCCATACAAGTCCTTGGTCTCCTTAAGATCAACAGTCTTGTCTCGGAGTTTTACTGTGGTTTTCTTGTTTGCCGACATGAACATCCTGTTGTTCTCCTTCTTTACTGGTGCCCATAGGCTAACATCCCCATTGATTCGCGCCAACACATAGTCTTCATACAGCTTTTGACCTGTCTCATCTGCATTCAGGATCATTTTTACATACTCATCAGGGATGTAGGCATGGGTGATTACATTGTGCAACTTGTCACCTACAACAGCAAATGGGTTGCCATGTTTCAAAATTGCTTCCTTAATCTTGTCAATAACATGATGACACTTCTTGACTGCACTTGGCCCAAGATCGTGATGCTCTCTGGTTTTGTCACGTTCTAAATCAAACTGTCTGGTATATTCTTTGACAACTCGGGAGAGTTCAGGTGTGGCCATGAAGAATCTCTGACGAGCATTGGCATTGTTCGAGATGCCGACTATGCCAGCATGGATTTTCATCAGCTTGTTCAGATGCTCGCATGCATGGTCCGCCCCAATGGATACAAATGGGATAGCACTTTTCGTGACTGAAATGTTACCCGCTTTCATTTCTTCCCATGTTTGAGGGTGATTTATTTTAAGGTCATGCATGTCCGTGATATACCTTGGCCACAATCGCTTGTATTTCATCCGGTCAAATGCAAAGAAGAGCTTGCTGAGCTGCTCTCCGGCTTGAAGATGAAGCTCAAGGTCTGCATTCCTGGTTGCAGCAACAAATAAAAGGATTGTTTCCACTCGCTGTAGGTAGTTCATCATTGACTTGAACATTGCATTTTTGGATCTCTGTTTCACCCATGTTTGAAAGACTGTGATTATGTCAGCAGTGGTCAAGGCCTCTAGTAGGGTAGTGCTTGCTTGTTTCACTGACTTACTTTTTGTGTTCTTGTTTTCCTCAGAACAGGCAGCTTCAATTCCCTCTGTTGCCATCAAACACACCTGTTTTAGTTCTGGATTATCAATGAAGAACTCGTCCAGCAACAGTTCATACAGAGCAACATATGTATATGTGTGAGCACGAAGAGCACGCTTGTAATGGGTACATTTCAGTATTTGCCTTGTTGTTGCAGACCCATACACATCACCTTCTATCCATGCATCATCAATACCCGAGTTCTCCGTAGAGGTACCCAGAGCGCGCAGGGCAGCCATTACAACATGTAGCTCTCCCAGTCGTGGAACAACGGTGCGTTTCAGATCAGGTCTTGCATCTAGAAGTTGGACAACCTTCTCATACAGAGCCATATCAAATGAAATAACAGTGGGATGATCTTCACCAACAGTCAACTTCCTCAGTTCACTTGCTTGCATGATCACAGTCAGCAAGGTTGACCACTCGTGTGCTAGCTCTGGTAGCAGTGGTAAGGCTCCAACGTTGGTAAATCGCTTGCTTTCGGACAACAGTGAGTTGTATCCTGACCATCCAGGAATTTTGCTCGATGCTTTCTCTAGTTGCTGCATTCTGGATACAGCAGTAGCAACAATCCATCCAAATTGTGAAAGTTGGGAAGAACCTGATATTTCCTTGTTTGTGACAAAGTGTTCTGATCTTTGGGTATGTTGTACTTTTGGCTTGTCACAGTGCAACATATGTACATGGTATGGAGTGACAGATAAAGTGTGGGCATCTGTTATCTTCAAGGGTGGTGCAACTGGTTCTCCAACAGCATCTACTTGCTGATATACAGCAGTAATAGTTCCATGTGTGGTTCCTTTCCCATCAGGGGTATCCTCTGCAAAGTCTGTGTTATCAACTGCAAAGAACACAAAGGTACCCTTCTTCAAGAATGGTGGCACGTAAAGACCTTTTAACTCTCGGGTGTTTTCTACAACAGCATTAGCCAAAGCAGTTTCCATTCGTAGGGTACGGCCATAGGGAACACAAAACCCATGTGAACTAAGAAGATTCATTAATTTCTTATCGCGAGTTGTGTGATGAACAGTCAGAGCTAGCCCCAGGACCTGTGGGTTTTCTCGTGCGTTGGGTTGTCTGAATACTGATGATTCGGTTTTTGGCTTGTAGTTGACCTGGCGTTTTGATTTGAATTCATACATGATGTTCTGACTCATAGTGAGTGCTGCTCGGTCAACAATTTTGGTCCTTCTTTGAGTTTCAAGGCTGTCAATCGGCCCTGTTATGATCCAACGGATAGCGGAATATAATTCTGCTGGAACGTCGTTTATGTCACTAGTGACCGTTATGGTGTTTTTATCATTGACTTCCGTTGTAAAATTAGCAATGCTTTTCCTAATTAACTGTGCTGCTTTGTAGATTGTCTGCATGTTGTCTGCATCATCACTACGACATTCCATTGCAGAATTAACCATGATTTCCTCACAGGCTTCTGGTGAATAAAGAACTGCTGATTCCCTTCTGTTTTTTGAAAGACAGGATTTCAGATGTGGCAAGGCATTCATTATAATTTCTTTGAGCCACTTTCTAGTGAATGTAGGTTTGTGATTTTCCACGCCTTCTATACCAAGCATATTCAAATAAGTGGTTTCGATATCTTGTATAGATAGATATGATTGGTTCTGTGTTTGAATATCCACTAGGTTTATCAACTCTAGCAGACTTGCACGTTGTAATAAGGGTTCTTTGTGGTCTGTTCTGTTGGTACTACGTTCTCGTTGTCCATGAAAAACATGCTTTGTCCAACAGCTTTTGTGGTACCGGACGTCAATAGAATGTGCATCCCCTGGTGCAATGCATGTGTTCAGTCTTGTTTTCAGTGTTAAATTATCTGATGTTTCAATAGCTTGTTTCAACGATTTCCCTGCGTTGACTGTCCTCACATTATAAAGCTTCTCATTCTCATCGTTCTGACAAAAGAAACATTTTTCCTTATCCAGTGGCCATGTATGTGACCTCGTGAATGGTGATGAAGAGTCAGATGTTAATGAACCTGATTCGTCCATTTCAGCACGTCCTCTTTTTAATCCTCGTTTCTTGGTAATGTGGCTACCAGTAGCTAATGCATGTGCATAACGGGCCCGGGCTCGTTGTATTTGGTCGTTGTTAATTGCATTTGTGTAACAACTTCGATGGTAGACTGCCTGATGTGTAGCGATTGTGTCTTTCCTGTTGCTAATCCGTCGATGGATATCAACATAGTTGCCATCTTGTAAACTTGCCCTCTCTGCTACTATGTCCAAAACGCGCTGGTAAGACTGTATCCGAGGATTTTGCACCAACTTCTCATTGCCATTGGAAGACTGACAGAGCATACATAGCTTCCAGTTGATAGGTGCCTCACCTTCACAAGTGACTTCAGTAGCTTGTGGTTTGTCTGTCATGTTCAACTCCTGTAATAAAAGAAAAAAAAAACATGTGATTCCTGTCATTATGTATTATTATGTCAATACTAATTAATTATAAAAAACTGCTGTAGTAAATATCTAAAACACATCTGCAACTAGTAATATTGCATTTCTTAGCCCTAAAATGTATGTTTAGCTGTCAAATTTTATTTTTATGTTATTTATAAGCTGAGATATTAACGAAAATTGGTTTTACGTCAGCCATTTTGTCAAATCCAATATGGCGGTCACGTGGGACTCGGGGCAAATGGAAACATTGTTTTTCGTATTGCTTATACTATAACCTTTCCAAAAATGTATAGTTTTCAGACTCTCCAAAAAAATCCGGCGAAGGCCTAAATCAATACATAGTGAACCGGACTATATGTTAGGGTATGTGCACACGTCAAAATTTCTTGCAGAAATTTTCCTGACAAAAAACGGATTTTTCTGCCAGAAATCCGCATGCGTTTTTTGATGCATTTTTGACGCCTTTTTGGTGCGATTTTTGTGGGTTTTTTCCCAAATGCATAGAATAGCGGGAAAAACACAGAAAATCTGCAAAATTAATGAACATGCTGCTTTTTTTTTACCGGGATGCATTTTTTTCACGGAAAAAAACGCACCATGTGCACAAAACATGCAGAATGCATTCTAAATGATAGGATGCATAATGTATGCATCTTTAATGAGTTTTTATAGCGTTTTTATCGTGAAAAAACGCAAAAATAATTAGAAAAAACCTGAACGTGTGCACATAGCCTAAGCCCGCAAGGGCAGGGTCCTCGCCCCTCTGTATCAGTCTGTCATTGTTAGTTTGTTTACTGTAAGTGATATCTGTAACTTGTTTGTAACCCATTCTCATGTACAGCACCATGGAATCAATGGTGCTATATAAATAAATATAATAATAATAATAAAAAAGGCGATCATTAAGGGGCTAAGTATATTTGCTTAAAAAAAAAGTGCCAAATAAAGGTACATTAAAACCAATAGTAGTGGAACCTACAAAGAAGAGATATATAAATTGAATCTTCAAAAGTTTTCTTTTTGGATCTATACCTAGGTATATTGCAAATAAAAAAAAAACCCATTCCCCAAACTCCATCAGTAACAATCTGTAAAAGGCATGGACAATCTAGTTTTTTTTAAGGATCATTTTAACTTTTCCAGTTTAATTTGAAAATGTCAGTAAATAACTTAAAGTTGTCAGTTGAACATAAAAATCAAGTTAAAAGATTATGTTGAATCAAACATAGAACTGGAGGCAACTTTTTGCCCCTCTTGCTGAAATGTCTTTGATGGTAGACAGACTTGCCAGTGGCAAAGTCTGTCTCATCTTTACAAGCTTATGAACACAGATTATGGTGATGATCTAATGCAGTTAACTGTGACTGAGGGATGGGGCTTTCCCAAATATCGATTTGCACTTGTCTATTTTGAAAGGTTTGCAATTTGTGCAACACTGTATAAAGAACTGGGAAAATTGAAACTATCCCCCCTCCCCCCCCCCCCCACACAAAAAAAACAAAAAAAAAAACTTTTCGTATCATACTCTCTGGAAAGAAATGTCATCCTTACTTTTGCTTATTGCTTATTTTACTTATGCAATCCATTGCTCCCAGGCAGCTAAAACGCTGATTTGTTTTTTGATATGCAAAAGTGGCTTAGGTTTCTGAGTGTGTCAAAGCACTTCTCATGCCTTTGCCCCCATAGCTCCAGTCCCCATCCAACTCCTCCTTCCTTTGATTGACTAAGAGCTCACTGATGGTGCTGTCAAGTAAGTGAGGTGACAGTCAAGCAGAGGAACGCAGGTCTGGCTGGGAAATAGAGCTAGGGCAATGGATGCTTGAGAAGTGCTTAAGCCTCATTTGGATATGAATCAGACAGCAATTATTTTTTTATGATGTATTTATGTGCTTGAATTAGTCTTTAAAGGAAATCTGACAGGTGATACATTATGCCCAAAATGTATGTATGATCACAGCAATGCATGTTTTTAGGGTATGTGCACAGGATCAGTAATTGCTGCTGTGTACTTGTGCAGCGTCAAACCCACAGCAGCCAGATGTTCCTGCATAGTGGATGGGATTTCAAGAAATCCTATGTCCATAATCGTCCAGAGACGCCCACGGCGCGTCTCTCCAGAGCGTAGCATGTCAATTTCTCTTGTGGAATTCGCGGCAAATTTGCATGGTTCAGAGAACACATGCAGAGTCACCTGTGTTCAATAGATGGCAACGCTTTGGACGCAGCGAACATGCGAGGCGTCCAAACTGCTCCTAATGTGTGCACCCAGCCTTAGGCCGGCGTCACACTAGCGAGTTTTACGGACGTATGAGCGCATAAAATACGTCCGTAAAACACGCATTACATATGGCCCAATTATTCTCTATGCCCCAGCTCCTATCTGCCGTATTTTACTGATCCGTATTGTACGGCTTTCTACGGCCGTAGAAAATCGCACCATGCTGCGTTTGTCACCGTATTTCACAAAAAAATCGCCAATGAAAGTCTATGGAAGCCAGAAAAATACGGATTACACACGGACCAGCAGTGTGACTTGCGAGAAATACGCAGCGGTGTTAGAGAGAAAAGCCAGCAATTCAGTGCGGTGTACAGTAAAATCACACTGACAGCTTACAATAGAATAGGTAGAATAAATGTGTACACATAGAATAGGTATATATATATATATATATATATATATATACACATATATACACACACATGTTAGTGAGACACACACATATATATATATATATATATATATATATATTAATATTTCATATATATATATCCAGCGCGAGATAGCTTAAAAGCCGGTAATTCAATTGCCGGCTTTTGCTCTCTCCTTCCAAAACCCGACATGATATGAGACATGGTTTACATACAGTAAACCTTCTCATATTCCCATTTTTTTTGCAAATTCCACACTACTAATGTTATTAGTGTGTATGTGCAAAATTTGGGAGTTCTAGCTATTAAATTAAAGGGTTAAATGGCGGAAAAAATTGGCGTGGGCTCCCGCGCAATTTTCTCCGCCAGAGTAGTAAAGCCAGTGACTGAGAGCAGATATTAATAGCCTGGAGAGGGTCCATGGTTATTGCCCCCCCCCCCCCCCGGCTAAAAACATCTGCCCCCAGCCACCCCAGAAAAGGCACATCTGGAAGATGCGCCTGTTCTGGCACTTGGCCACTCTCTTCCCATTCCCGTGTAGTGGTGGGATATGGGGTAATGAAGGGTTAATGTCACCTTGCTATTGTAAGGTGACATTAAGCCAGATTAATAATGGAGAGGTGTCAATTATGACACCTTTCCATTATTAATCCAATAGTCTGAAATGGTTAAAAAAAACACAAACACATTATTAAAAAATCTTTTAATGAAATAAAAACACAGGTTGTTTGTATATTTTATTATTCTGGTAATCCACCTGCAGACCCTCGCTCTGTGACAAAGAAAAAATAATAAACCAACAATATCCATACCTTCCGAGGATCTGTGACGTTCCACGATGTAAATCCATCTGAAGGGGTTAATTTTTTTTTACAGCCAGGAGCTCTGCTATAATGCAGCTATGCTCCTGACTGTAAAACCCCAGCGAATGAATGGAAACTAGGTCAATGACCTGTAGTTACCTTCATTCGCGGTGAGGCGCCCTCTGCTGGATGTTTTTATTATTTTTTGAGCACATGGATCCCTTGTATATCCGTATGTCGGTTTTACAAGCCTGCGAGAAAATCTCGCAGTACGGATGCCATACGGATTACATATGGAGGATGCCATGCACAAAATACGCTGACACACCCTGCATACGGAGGAGCTACGGACCACTATTTTGGGGACTTTTCTGCGTATTACGGCCGTAAATTACGGACCGTATTTTTATACGCTGAGTGTGACGCCGGCCTTACTCTTACAATTCAGTTTTTACAATTAGTGTTTCAATAGTAATTTTCTGGTATGGAAGAAAAAGTAATTAAATTGCAAAGCTTCTCCTACCTTTTACAATATTAAAAACTGACTGCACATGAATTCTGAATAATCTTGATCCATGACATGAATAAAATCTGACACATTTTTTTTGCGGGCGCAAGGTCCACAAAAATATTGACTTGTGAACTCCTCAATACATTATTGCATAATGAGTATGCGTTACAGTGCCTTGCGAAAGTATTCGGCCCCCTGGAACTTTTCAACCTTTTCCCACATATCATGCTTCAAACATAAAGATACCAAATGTAAATTTTTGGTGAAGAATCAACAACAAGTGGAATACAATTGTGAAGTTGAACGAAATTTATTGGTTATTTTTGTGGAAATTCAAAAACTGAAAAGTGGGGCGTGCAATATTATTCGGCCCCTTTACTTTCAGTGCAGCAAACTCACTCCAGAAGTTCATTGTGGATCTCTGAATGATCCAATGTTGTCCTAAATGCCTAATGATGATAAATATAATCCACCTGTGTGTAATCAAGTCTCCGTATAAATGCACCTGCTCTGTGATAGTCTCGGGGTTCTGTTTGAAGCACAGAGAGCATCATGAATACCAAGGAACACAACAGGCAGGTCCGTGATACTGCTGTGGAGAAGTTTAAAGCCGGACTTGGATACAAAATGATTTCCAAAACTTTAATCATCCCAAGGAGCACTGTGCAAGCGATCATATTGAAATGGAAGGAGTTCCACTGCAAATCTACCAAGACCCGGCCGTCCCTCTAAACTTTCATCTCAAACAAGGAGAAGACTGATCAGAGATGCAGCCAAGAGGCCCATGATCACTCTGGATGAACTGCAGAGATCTACAGCTGAGGTGGGATAGTCTGTCCATAGGACAACCATCAGTTGTACACTGCACAAATCTGGCCTTTATGGAAGAGTGGCAAGAAGAAAGCCATTTCTCAAAGATATCCATAAAAAGTGTTGTTTAAAGTTTGCAACAAGCCACCTGGGAGTCACAACAAACGAGGAAGAAGGTGCTCTGGTCAGATGAAACCAAAATCGAATTCTTTGGCAACAACAATGCCAAATGATATGTTTGGCGTAAAGGCAACACAGCTCATCATTCTGAACACACCATCACCACTGCCAACATGGTGGTGGCAGCATCATGGTTTGGGTCTGCTTTTCTTCAGCAGGGACAGGGAAGATGGTTAAAATTGATGGGAAGATGGATGGAGCCAAATACAGGACCATTCTTAAAGAAAACCTGTTGGAGTCTGCAAAAGACCTGAGACTGGGACGGAGATTTGTCTTCCAACAAGACAATGATCCCAAACATAAAGCAAAATCTACAATGGAATGGTTCACAAATAAACGTATCCAGGTGTTAGAATGGTCAAGTCAAAGTCCAGACCTCAATCCAATCAAGAATCTGTGGAAAGAGCTGAAAACTGCTGTTCACAAATGATCTCCATCAAACATCACTGAGCACGAGCTGTTTGCCAAGGAAGCATAGACAAGAATTTCAGTCTCTCGATGTACAAAACGGATAGACACATACCCCCAGCGACTTGCAGCTGTAATCACAGCAAAAGGTGGCGCAACAAAGTATTAAAGGGAACCTGTCACCCCCAAAATCGTATATGAGCTGCGGCCACCGGCATCAGGGGCTTATCTACAGCATTCTGTAATGCTGTAGATAAGCCCCCGATTTAACCTGAAAGATGAGAAATAAAGGTTATATTATACTCACCCAGGGGCGGTCCCACTGCGGTCCAGGTCCGATGGGCTTCGCAGTCCGGGTCTGGCGCCTCCTATCTTCACAGACACATAGTCACGTAGTATACTGCCCAGCCACATAGTATATCGCCCAGCCACATAGTATATTGCCCAGCAACATAGTATATTGCCCAGTCATGTAGTATACAGCACAGCCACGTAGTATACAGCACAGCCACATAGTATATTGCCCAGTCATGTAGTATACAGCACAGAGCCACATAGTATACAGCACAGTCACGTAGTATACTGCCCAGTCACGTAGTATATTGGCTAGTCACGTAGTATGCACCATATCTCTGTTAAAAAAAAGAATTAAAATAAAAAATAGTTACATACTCACCTTCCGGATCGAAGCGGCCGGTTACCGATGCTCGTCGTGCACTCCAATCTGAATAGTGCATTGCGGTCTCGTGAGATGATGACGTAGCGGTCTCGTGAGACCACACGTCATCATCTCGCGAGACCGCAATGCATGGAGCCGTCACCGGGGCGTCGCGAGGAGCATCGGTAACCGGTCGCTTCGATCCGGGGGCCAACCGAGGGTGAGTATGTAACTAATTTTTATTTTTTTAATTATTTTAACATTAGATATTTTTACTATTCATGTTGCATAGGCAGCATGAATAGTAAAAAGTTGGTCACACAGGGTTAATAGCAGCGTTAACCGAGTGTGTTACACCGCGGTCAACGCTGCCATTAACCCTGTGTGACCGCTGAACGGAGGGGAGTATGCGGGCGCTGGGCAGTGACTGCGGGGAGGAAGGCGTGGCCATTTTCTCCCGGACTGTGCCCGTCGCTGATTGGTCGTGGCTGTTTTGCCGCGACCAATCAGCGACGTGGATTTCCATGACAGAGGCCGCGACCAATGAATATCCGTGACAGACAGACGGAAGTGACCCTTAGACAATTATATAGTAGATTTGGCCACAATTTTTGTTTCAATTTTTTTTTCCTGTTTTCCACTTACCATATATACTCGAGTATAAGCTGAGATTTTCAGCCCACTTTTTTGGGCTGAAAGTCCCCCTCTCGGCTTATACTCGAGTCATACCCGGGGGTCGGCAGGTGAGGGGGAGCGGGGGCTGCCTAATTATACTTACTTGCTCCTGGCGCGGTCCCTGCAGGTCCCTGGCTTTCCGGCGCTGCAGCTTCCTCCTGTACTGAGCGGTCACATGGTACCACTCATTACAGTAATGAATATGCGGCTCCACCTCTATGGGAGGTGGAGCCGCATATTCACTACTGTAATGAGCGGTAACGGTGACCGCTCACTACAGGAAGAAGCTGCAGCGCCGGGGAAGCCAGGGACTGCACAGCGCCATGAGCAGGTAAGTATAACTGGGAGGGGAGCGCTGCACTGCACGATAGTCACCTGCTCCTCGTTTCGGCGCCGCTCCATCTTCAGCAGTGGGGCTCAGGTCAGAGGTCGCGGTGACGTGGTTAGTGCGCACCTTCAGCCTGAACGCCAGTGCTGAAGATGGAGCGGCACCAGAATGAGGAGCAGGTGACTATTGAAAGTGCCGGGGGCCTGAGCGATGGAGAGGTGAGTATGTGTTTTTTTTTTTTTATCGCAGCAACAGCAAATGGGGCAAGTGTCTGTATGGAGCATCATATGGGGCCATAACTTTTGTGCAGCACTATATGGGGCAAGTGTCTGTATGGGGCCATAATCAAAGTTTGTGCAGCACTATATGGGGCAAATATCTTTATGGAGCATCTTATGGGGCCATAATCAGCATTTGTGCAGCATTATATTGGGCAAATATGTCTATGGAGCATCTTATGGGGCCATTATTAACCTTTATGCAGGATTATATGGGGCATATTTTAATATGGAGCATCTTATGGGGCCCATCATAAACTTTATGGAGCATTATATGGGCTCCTGATTCAATATGGATATTCAAAAACACTCAACCTACTGATGTCTCAATTAATTTTACTTTTATTGGTATCTATTTTTACTTTTGACATTTACTGCCCTGCATTTCCCACCCTAGGCTTATACTCGAGTCCTTAAGTTTTCCCAGTTTTTTGTGGCAAAATTAGGGGGGTCGGCTTATACTCGGGTCGGCTTATACTCAAGTATATACGGTAAGTGGTTGCGTTTTATTGTGCGGTGCGTCTTATAGTCTGAGAAATACAGTATTTACTTAGAAAATTGGTGATGTGTTCAATACTTTACCTGATTATAGAGAGAGACATATATGTACACAAACACAGAGCAACACTAAGTGAGAAATAGTTCAATGATTTATGAATATCCCTGTATATATATGTACATACACACAATAATGTGAAAAATAGTAGCAGTGTAACATTAGTAATGTGTTTTAATTACTGTTTTTGGCAGAAAAATCACAACTAGGTGTAGGTGAGTAATGGGCAACCAGCAGTATCAACAATCATGACATGCACGCTACAAATTGGGTAACATGAAAGGGGGTGTTCTAATTAATAGCAGTGGAGAGTTCAATTAGTGAGGTCATTCATTCTGTGAAGAAACAGGTGTCAATAATGACCCTTATTTGAAGAAGTAGGACAGCAAATGTTCCTGCTGGTTTTAACCCTTGCGCATTAAGTAAAGCGGGTCGTTCCAGACACTGTACCAAAGGAGAAATAATTTGATCAATAAATTGATTGGAGAGCGAAATCATGTAAAGAAGTACAGAAAATAATTGGCTGCTCAGCTGAAAAGATTTCCAATGCTTTGAAATGGCAAGCAAAACCCGAACCAATTGGTAGGAAAAAAAATACTACCCTCCATATAGATCATGGATAGAATCACAAGAATGGCAAAGAAGCATCCAATGATCAGCTCCAGGGAAATCAAAGAAGATGCGTACATGAAGCCAAGCTATTTTCAAGAAACCCTTGTAAAGTATGTTGAATAAGTTATTTTGCCAAAAATCACTGGACTAAAGACAAGTGGCGCAACACTTTATGGACAGATAAGAGCAAGATTGTTCTTATTGGGTCTAAAGGTCACAGACAGTTTGTGAGATGACCCATAAACACTGAATTATTGCCTCAGTACACTATAAAGACTGCAAAACATGGATGTGCAAGCATAATGTTTTGAGCATGTTTCTCATACAGTGGAGTTGGGCCCATTTATTACATACCAGGCACCATGGAGCAGGTTGAATATATCAAAATACTGGAAGGTGTGCCCATGAACATTTTGGTTCCAGACCAACAGGACTGATGTTATGACATTAAATTATCACCAGATGACGTTAACAACCCATCCAATTCACAGACCATGAAGTCAAATCATTGATGTCCATAAATTAAGCTAAATGTAATAATGTGAAATGACACAGGGAAAAAGTATTGAACACATGAAAAAAGAGAGGTGCAAAAAGCCATGGAAAGACATTAAATGCCACCAGCTGAAATCTATCAGCAAGTAGAACAGTACTTAGTGAAAAATACTTAGTCAAAAATATCAGTTGGTTCAACTGATCGCCTCTAAAAAAGGTGTCTCATTTCCATGGTGCCACTCAAAAAATATCTCATGATGGGTAAAACCAATAGGCTGTCTCAAGACCTTCGCAACCTTATTGTTTTAAAACATACTGATGGCATTGGTTACAGAAGCATTTTTAAATTACTGAAGGTTCTAGTGAGCACTGTTGAGGCCATAATCCGGAATTGGAAAGAAGATCATCTCACCTTAAACGGTTCACGTCCAGGTGCTTGTTGCAAAATTTCGGACAAAAAAGTGAAAAGAATTATCAGAAGAGTTGTATTAGAGCCAAGGACCACCTATGGAGAGGTAAAGAAAGACCTGAAATTAATAGGTAGAATTGTTGCAAAGAAAACTATAAGTAATGCACTTAACCTCCATGACCTGTATGCACGCTCACCATACAAGACTCCTTTGCTGGACAAAATGCATGTTCAAGTGCATTTAAAGTTTGCTCAACAACATTTATACAAGTCTGTCAAATACTGTGAGAATACTGTGAGAATATGGTCTGATCAGATTAGACCAAAATTTAACTCTTTGGATGCCATAATACACATCATGTTTGGAGGCCAAAAGACACTCCATGTCACACCAAAAACACCATACCGACAGTGAATGTTGGAGGTGTGAACATGATGGTGTGGGGCTATTTTTCAGCATTAGGCACAGGCAAACTTAATATAATTGAATTACAAGTGTATTGAGACATTCTTGATAAAAATTTGCTGCCATTTAATAGGATGATGAAGATGAAACGAGGGTGGACAATGATCCCAAACACACAGCCAAAGAAATCCTTAATTGTTTTCAGAGAAATAAAATAATTCTGCCAGAATGGCCCAGCCAATCACTTGACCTGAATCCAATAGAAAATTTGTGGAAGTAAATATAGCTAAGATTTCACAGATGGAGCTCACTGAAGCCTCAGGATGTGAAGAGTGTTTGAGTGGAAGAATAAGCCAAAAAAAACCCACCTGAGCAATGCATGCGACTAGTTTCTCCATACAGCGTGAAGCTTTTATATGAAGTATTAAATTTCAGTAAGTGTTTTCAGTATTTTTTCCCTCTGTCATTTCTCAATATTATACATAACTTAAAGGGGTTGTCCAATCCAAACCGATAAGTCTGCAGTCACTCTTTGTGACTGCAAACGTATGACTCCCCCCCTGTTATGAACAGGTAATTCAGAACCACAATGGACCTTGAAGTTCAGAGCACACAAAGTGACCTGACAATTACCAAAAACATAGGACGAGCTCTGAGACGTGGGAACTCTGCTGACCTATGCGCCTCGAGCACAGCCTGAGAAACTAGCTAGCCCTAAGAAAGAAAAATAAGCCTACCTTGCCTCAGAGAAATGCCCCAAAGGAAAAGGCAGCCCCCCACATATAATGACTGTGAGTTGAGATGAAAATACAAACGCAGAGATGAAATAGATTTAGCAAAGTGAGGCCCAACTTACTGAACAGACCGAAGATAGGAAAGATTGCTTTGCGGTCAACACAAAACCCTACAAACAACCACGCAGAGGGGGCAAAAAGACCCTCCGCACCGACTAACGGTACAGAGGTGCTCCCTCTGCGTCCCAGAGCTTCCAGCAAGCAAGAAAAACCAATATAGCAAGCTGGACAGAAAAAATAGCAAACAAAAATAACACAAGCAAAACTTAGCTGATGCAGGATAGACAGGCCACAGGAACGATCCAGGAGAAAGCAAGACCAATACTAGAACATTGACTGGAGGCCAGGATCAAATCACTAGGTGGAGTTAAATAGAGCAGCACCTAACGACTTAACCTCATCACCTGAGGAAGGAAACTCAGAAGCCGCAGTACCACTCTCATCCACCAAAGGAAGCTCATAGACAGAACCAGCCGAAGTACCACTCACGACCACAGGAGGGAGCCTGGCCACAGAATTCACAACACCCCCCCCAGTGAACCCAGCATGTGCACTATGGTGATTCACCTGTTTCTGAGTCGGGACCAGAGGGTATGTATGAGTTGCACATATTTCCAGCCAGTGGGCGTGGCCTTACTATATACATTTGTATGCAAGTGTATGGAGTGCACGGTCAGTGGCCAGTAGCATATAAAACTCAGATATACCCTCCGGTCCCCGTTCAGAAATCAGCAAATCCCCGCAGTGCACAGTGCGTGCACTGGGGGATTCATAACCCCTGCTGCACACAAAGTGACTGCAGACTTATCGGTTTCGACCAGACAACCCCTTCAATTTATAGACGTTGTGGTATATCGGCTCACTTGGCTGGACACAGAGGTAGAAACAGAGCACTGGCTCTTTAAGAACTCCCCTGGATAATTGAGTTCAGCATAAACCAAGCAGGAAAAAGTAAACGCAACCCTCTTGGCAAAACAGCAAAACAAAACAGTCCTTCTCCTAGCGGGGATCAGCCTGCTCGGGGTTAGCAAGGTCCACAGTTCAGTTCCTTTAACATAGGCACAAGCACTTCTCTGGAGTGTTCCTCTCCAGACCTTTCCTATAGAGGCCAGCTATTTAAGCCCGAGACTACACCCTGGGGTGGAGATAAAGTGGACATTTTTTCATTCAATCCAGACAATGGTGGTACAGGAACTGGCAAGGTACCATTATGTGGAACTGGCCTAATCGCAGATTCAAGTTCAGGGTAATTAATCTTACGTTTGTTCTTTGTAGAAAAGCCCTTCAGTTTGACAAAACAAAAGTAGCAGTCATCACTATGATTTTTGGGTTCTCTCCAAATTATGGGAACAGCAAATAGCATAGCCACTTTCCTCATATTCGGCCAGTCACGAAGACCATTTGAACAAATTGAGCATATCACATGAGGGGCCCAGCTATTGTATTGATCACCAAGTCCATTACATCTGGTGCATCTTTTTAACATCATGAGAGATTGAAGTTACTTGGCATTTTCGTGTAAAAAGAACCATACACATAGCAGAATCTGTTCGGAGGATTTATACCATGTCGGGACATTTTATCCTTTAATTTAGATGAAACAGTAGAATAAGTTCAGTTCAATGGTGGTGACAAACTAAAAAAAAAAATGCGATGAGCCAACCGTCTGTATGTAGATATTTCCCCAGAGAAGACAGAGGCAGCTTGTATTTAGAACTGATTTTACTGGAGGTAATCTAGTAGATAACTATATACAGTTATCAGGTAAATGGGTCAGCCTAGTCCTTACAGATAAACATTTGCAGACAATCAGTTTCTCAGTTTGATATTGGCTGCTTTCAGGTTCTCTCTCTGTGCAGACCCTCACTCAGTTACACCTCAGTGGCTGAGCTGTTTTCTTCCCTCTGAGGCTATTTGCCCTCCCAGAAATGCATTGAACATCCTCTCACAATGGCGGCTGTCCTCTGCCTTACCTTCTATCTCTGTGTGGCAGGGCTCAGATCCCGGGAGAGGACTGTCTCCTGTCAGTCTCACATACCAGTCCTTGCTGCCATCACCATCATTGACCCGATAAAACCGCTCTTCATTTAAATATGAGTCCTGGTGTCGACCTCTGGCTCTTGAGCAACCCCATTTATCACAGTCATATTGTCAAACACATGTTTTAAAGTAAGGTCCTGCATTTGGGCAGTCCCAAAATTCCTCCCAGAGCCCCCAACTCCCCAACTCATGAATCACGGCCTCATTGGTAACTGTTTTGTCCTCGTAACCAGCAAGGAAACCCAGGGGGAACTCATCTGCCCCCAAGTACTCTGGTGAATCTTCACGGGTGGATCGGCTCTTGTCTGTGTTAACACTAGAAGTCCCAGAAATTTCGAGCTCCAAAGGTTCCAAAGGTAGAAATGTTAAATGACCCCTCTCTGGGACTTCTAGTGTTAATGGGCATCCTTGCCTTTTCCCATAAGTTCCAGAACAGGCTAAAGTCCTGCCCGATGATCACCGGGTGTAGCAAGGCCTTGACTACCCCGACCTCTTGGGACTCAGTGCCACAATTCATTTTTATTGTTATTCTGGTGGGGTAGTCCTTGTCATCACCGTGGATACAGCGGACGCTGGGAAGCGTGGCCCTTATCAGGGTCATCAAACTTTCTGAGTCCAAGAGTCCTGACACCAGCACCCCATTTATTGTCATGGGACATGTCTGCGGCCCCTCACCGGGGTGATCGTCCACACTGCAGACGGGATAGGCATAGCCTTCCTAGGCTGCAATCCATCTCTTCAGAGGACAAAGGACAACTTCGGCTATATTTCCCAGACCACGACATCTCCAACAGAGAAAGTCTTTACACACAGTCTTTGACAACCCCTCAGTGAACCCTTGGGATTTAGGACTCCTCCCAGTGGTGGCTCTACTACCCCTTTTTTGGGGTTCAGGCTCCCGCTGGGTACCCCAGTATGGAGATGCACCACCCCCTGGCTCTCCTAGGGACCTCTCGACCACCTGGTAATGTTCCACTAGGCCCACCAGTTCGTCTACATTCCGGGAATTTCCCTGAGCAACCTGGATCTACACTGGCCTAGGAAGGGAGTGAACTAATCTGTCCATGACAACCCGCTCAACCATCTGGGTTGGAGTGGAGGATTCCGGCTACAACCATTTTTGCACAAGATACAGTAAATCAAACTTTTGGGATCTAGGCGGTTTGTCGCCCAGTGGTGAACCCTTTGTGCTCTGACCGACATAGTCACTCCCATGTGTCCCAAAATTTCAGTTCTTAGTTTGGCATACTCCTGCGATCCTGAAATGCCAAATCATAATACGCCTTTTGGAGCTCACCAGTTAGATGGAGAGCCAGCACCTCCGCCCACTGCAGTGTCAGTAGCTTCTCACGCTCTGCTACCCACTCAAACACAGTCAAACATGTTTCCACAACCTCATCTGTTGTCATTTTTATATCGCTTGTCTTACCGCCTTCCCAACGTATACATCGTCTCTTGGACTTGGGAGAGGGGCTGCCGGCCTTTCACGAACCGCCTCTGCCAGTAAGTCAATCTGCTGCTGGTGCCACTGTTGCATCTGCTGTATAAGCAGCTTACTTGTCTCTTGTTGCGCCATCTATTGCTGCAGTAATTGCTGTTGGTACTGTTGCTGCTGCGCTTGTACCAGATGTTTGAGCAGGTCCTCCATTTTGCCTGATGTCATATACTGGCTTGTGGCCTTCTTCACCCTGGACATGCAATACCTCTTGTAGCCCTCACATGTATTTGCTGGTAACCCTGCCCACACTTCTAACACCACCTGTGGTAGATTGGCTCACTCGTCTGGACACAGAGGTAGATATGAAACACTGTCTCTTTAAGAACTTCCTTGGTTTATTACGGGCAGCATAAACCAAGCTAGAAAAAGTAAACACAGCCCTCTGGTGAAAACGGCAAAACAAAACAGTAATCCTAGTGGGTTTTTAGATAACTGAAGCCATGATCCTCAGCGAAACATATCTCCCCTCCAACATCTTGCAAGTGACTTTGTCACAACATCTATTATTTGATTTCTTTGCCTGTGTGGATTGGATGGGTTGTTACTGACATCTGGTGAGAATTTCATGTTAATTACACCTTTAGAAATATATTTATTTAAAAAATTGGTGACTTGCATACTTATTTCACCCACTGTATGTTTGATATCACAGTCTTAATTTTTTTTAATGGAGATGTTTTTCATTAGTGGGGAGAGGCGATAGAGAAAATGCAGTGTTCCCTATTAATTTGAAAAGAGCTGTACTTCAGTTGTACTTGAGGCCGGCGTCACACTAGCGAGTTTTACGGATGTATGAGAGGTGCAGAAAATACGGATTGCATACGGTACAATGATTCTCTATGGCCCAGCTCCTATCAGCCGTATTTTACGGATCCGTATTATACGGTCTTCTACGGCCGTAGAAAATCGCAGCATGCTGCGTTTGTCACCGTATTGCGCAAAAAATACGCCAATGAAAGTCTATGGGGGCCAGAAAAATACGGATTACACACGGACCATGCATGTGACTTGCGAGAAATACGCCAGACATCTCCAGACATCGCCAGGTGCAAGGAATTGTGCTAAGCCCTCAATCAGGAAGATCAGACATGCTAATTAGCTGAAAAAGCCACACAGACATCCCAGAAGTCTGCCGCTCGCCTCCACGGAGTTGCAAGCAGCATGGCCAGCATAATAAACGTGGATATGCTCCTCATCCTGGTCCAAGAAAGGTCAGAAATATGGGACCAGCCGGATCCTAATTATTCGAACCGTGCCAGGAAAGAGGCGGCTTGGAGGACTATCTGTGGGATCCTATTCCCAGATTATGCCCAATGGCCACGTGCGGAGCAGACACAACTTTGTAAGTACATTAATGTATTGACATTAATTTACCTTGAAAGATGCTTTCCCTACATGATTACTGGAATAATCTTTTTTCTCTTACTATGTTATTTTTTTGGCATTTTGTACAAAAAACAAAGCTGATTAACATGATAAAGTGTTTATGTACATAGCTAATATTGATGTTGCGTTGGGTACTATTTTTTTTACTCAAAACTCGTCCAGAGGGGTGTTGACCCTGTTCTTTTTAGTTCCATAAATTTTAACTTTATAATAATTAGTTAAGAAGGTATTTTATTATCCTCGTTCAAATATTATCTAATGTAAGTCCGCAAGGACAGGGTCCTCTCCCCTCTGTACCAGTCTGTCACTGTAAAGTTTACTGTAAATGATATCTAGAACTCTGTATGTAACCCCTTTCTCATGTACAGCACCATGGAATTAATGGTGCTATATAAATAAATAATAATAAATAATAAGTTGTGTTGATATAGGGTTCTTAATTAACCATTGTTTGAGAACTATTTCCCACTTATTGATGCACTACAGGGAAAATCATCCTTTAAATTACTTTTTCCTGAGTAAAATGCTATGTGATAAGCCCACACAGAGAGTGGATGTTGATCAGACTGACTGTACTAGGCACAGGTAAATTCTGACAGTAACCTCACAATGGAGAGCTTTGTCCTCATTAGTTCCATGCTCAACCAAGCAGATAAAAACATTCTCCAGCTTTGCTATGTTTTGTCGTTTCCCCTCTACTAGCCATGCTTAAAATGATTTTAGAAAATACACACATATTTCAGAATGTCTTACAGTAGCAGGCCAAACTGTCTGTTGAATGTAATTAGAATGTCTTGAATTTATTTAGAACATATTGAATTATAATCCTTGAAAGCATCGGCATAATTTAGAGAGTGAATTTGTGTAAAAAGTAGAGAATGCATAAAAAAATTAAAGAATTGAACAACTTTGCAATATTTTAATTGGCTGTTTCTTTAACATTGCTTAGCCGTACTATGAAAAAAAGATTTACTATAGTATATATTTACTTCAGTTCTTTAAAGGTGGAGGAAGTTAGGAAATCGCAGGTAAGCTGAGGATGTCAAAAAACTGCAGGAAAGCAGAGGATTTCAAGAAACTGCAGGGAAGCAGGTGGAGTGAGTGCAGGAAGCCACAGGCAGGCGGAGGATATCAGGAAACCGCATGTAGGTGGAGTGCAGGAAACTGCAGGGAGGAGGAGGACATCATCAAATCACAGGCAATCAGAGGACGTCAAGAAAATGCAGGCAAGCTGAGGATGTCAGTAAACGTTAGGCAAATAGAGGCTGGAAGACAAAGACATCTGTCTGAGATGGTTAGTGAATCCTGCATTGAGCAGGTGGTTGGACACGATGACTTTTGAAGTCCCTTCCAACTCTAACATTTTATGATTCTATGAAACCGCAGACAGGAAAAGAAGTCAGGAAATCACAGGATGCCATGTAACTGCAGGCAAGCAGGCCGAGTGCAGGAAACCACAGGCAGGTAGCAGATAACACTCCAGAGTAACGGGATAGTCAGCAAACAAGGAAGACTCGTACAGCCAGGCCGACCTCTGGATAATTGCAGGCAGAAACAGAAGAGGTCCAGAAGTCACGGGGACAGGTAGCCGACTGAACTACGGAGTCACTGGAAGCTGCACACGTAGGAAGAAGCACTAGAAGCTGATAGTCCACAGGAGACGTCCTGCAGCCAGGTTGCTGTCCACACACAAACTGCAAGTCTAGTCTCAGATTCAATACATAAATAGTCCCAGACAGTTCATCACGTGGAAGCACCCCAGGCCACCTGCAAAACCCAACATGGAGCACAAGAAAGTTCAATAGACCGGGGCAGATGGAGCAGAGTCCTGACCAGGTGTGTAACAGTTCCATATAATTCTCTATTTGGCCCCCTTGACTATGGTACCATACAGAGGTACACTGAGTACCCGATTTTCCTAAACACTTTTTTTGTATAGAGGAGAATATGACAAGTGATGTCAGAGAAAACACTTCCCTTTTTATTTCTTTTATTGAACATATTTTGCTTATCTATACAGAGGTTGTCATTACTCACATTGGTCTCTGTCTTGAAAATCTGAGTTAACCTGTCAGTATGTTTTGGAGTTGGAGAAGAAACCAGACTGCAATGAGTAACATGCTAACTACATACAGATGTTGCCTCTGGCTAGAGTCTCATGATGCCAACAATGTTAACTACTGAACCACTATGCTGCTTCTTTTATGTCTCCTCGGAAAATCAGAAGTCAAAGTAGGTATTAGGGTCCCATTAAATAGCATTGAAGTACACATCGATCCACATGCACATGTATTAGCTAGTGGTCATCTGGCCAGTGGACAAATATGAGAAAGAGGTGTTTAAACAACTGCGCAACAAAGATACATATCTGCTCCTATCCCCTAATCCTCTATCTTGTTTTATGGTTGAACTAACTGAGATACTTGAGGGAACACTTGAGGATGGTATTATTAATAAAAAGACATTTGATGGGCTGGTGGTCAAGAGTCCGGTTGTCCCCACATTCTATTTACTCCCCAAGGTCCATGTGTGACCCTATTTGTAAATATATTGATCACTATCTGAGGTCACAGGTCGAGACTTTACCCTCCTATGTCAGGGACACGACGGAGGTCCTTAAGCGCCTTGATGGCATGATTTTGGAACCGGATATGTTCCTCGTCACGGCGGATGTCGAAACATTATACCCCTCCATCCGCCATGATCATGGCCTGGATGTCGCAGCATTTTTTCTTGAATCCAGCAATATTGATGTGGGGATTGGGGGCCTGGTGCTGAGGCTCTTGCAATTCATCCTTACACACAATTTCTTTACTTTTAAAGATGGATACTATGATCAGTGCCGCAGTACCACCATGGGGGCGGCGTGTGCACCCTCTTATGCTAACCTCTTTCTAGGCTATTGGGAGAGGAGCATTTTTCAGGGTTGCGCACACTCCGCTCTCCAGATTCTGGGGTGGTACAGCTGCATAGATGACATTTTGTTTATTTGGCAGGGATCGGTTGATGGTTTACATGATTTTATGCAGGAACTGAATCGCAACAGCGTCAACATCAGGCTCACATACAGTTTCCATCAAAAGGAAATTTCTTTTTTGGACATCATGCTGCAAGTTCAGGATGATGGTTCAATCTATACGGATGTATTTAGGAAGGAAACCTCTGTAAATGCTCTCCTCCACGCCTCATCCTCACATACTAGCTCCACTAATGGAGCTATTCCAACTGGACAATTTCTTCGGATCAGGCATATCTGCTCTACGGAGGAGGCATGCAAGAGACAGGCGGTGGACCTTTGGGTGAGATTTCTGGTGCGTGGGTATAGCAAGAGAAGCATCAAACGAGGCTATACGCGTGCCAGAAATTCAAGAAGACGGGATCTGCTTTTACAACAAAAATCTAATAAAACTGAATATGGTAAGAACCATGTTAACTCCACATACAACCATCAGTGAGAGACAATAAGAAGTATTTTGAGTAGACACTGGCCCATTTTGAAAACTGATCCAACACTAGCCAAACATAACTCTGATGTTCCATTAATGACCGCAAGGAGGGGTAGGAACTTAAGAGATATGCTAGTGCAAAGTCACTATGTTGCAAAGTCAGAATGCTGTAGATAAGCCTCTGGTGCTGGTGGGCTTACTCCAACTTCCATTTTGGGGGTGACAGGTTTCCTTAAACTTTGTGTGTTTTTTGCATTTATATAGTACTTTCATCTCATTCTCAACATTGTCTAATGCCATGAGTGTTTAGCAGTGTGCGGAAGACTCATGAAATACCATCTGCAGAACCCTTGAGTTTCGGCTAATGAAAACAGCAAGCCGATTCTTTACATGGGACCTATATAGTGCAGCATCTCCATATATATTTTTACTTATTTTTATTGTTAATTTTTTATGGTCTTATTTTTCAAAATTTTTTATTATTTTTTATTAATTTTTCTTTTGAATATATATTGATGTGTATAATATATCTGCACATCGTTGTAATATGGTATATTTATATTGAATACATATGGTCATGTATATTTCATAGTATGCACTTTTGCAATTAGTTCTGTAGTTTTGCACATTTATGCACTTGCCACTTTAGTAACATTTTGATACTGAGGAGGTGGGTTCACTTACTGATGAGCGTTGCCAACTTTATACAATAGACATCTTTTAGTCACTGGGTATGCTGTCCTTTGTTTTTCGCCTATGTAAGATGGCTATTACATGCGTGCCACAGCGGGGTCTGTGGCCCATCCCTCCCGGCATCCAGAAGTGACATAGCGGGAAGTGACGTCATGAGCACTTTTTTCTCAACTCGCTCTGTGCACGAGGATAGCTGGGGATGATGCGCTTTGCGTGCCTGGCATGGCGGTGCGCATGCACCGTTTATGGCGCTGATTATCACCTACAGTTGTTAGCCTCCATTAAATAGCACTCAGGACACACACATAGTTACAGCCACCCCAGGAAGCCCACATGAAACGCACGGTGGGGCTTCAAATAGGACACACACTGGCAGAGATTTATGGGTAAGACCTGCATTTCTTTTTAGGATATTCCCTTTGGCTGTGTACGTACTAGTGCCTCATAAATACTTGTATTGGGAATAACTCCCTTGCTTTTTGATCTGCACTATGCACCTTTTAAACAGACCTTACGTTAATTGATCTGATATTGTGTATATATGTGTGCAGGTTAACCATTTCCTGCTACTTCAGTGTCGTCTGTCCTTCACATATGAGTTCTGGATGTGCCTTGTCTTTTTTAGTCTGTATACTACTGTATGTTTATAATTAATGAATAACAATTTTGTATATTTTACTCACATGAGTTTTGGACTGTTTGCTCCGTGAGTTATTTGTAGGATTCATGTTTCTGGAGTGTCCTTAATGCTTGTATGTGCCAAACCTTTATAGGCGTATGGATTGTCATTTTGATTAAGATGTATCAGTGGAACCTGTTTATTAGTTAAAGACTTGGTAGATCATTTCATTTTCTAATACTCATCAGTAGGGAATGGTTAATTTCAAGGGGTAACTTTACTTTCTAGTCACTTTTCAGAATAAATTGTCATGTACAAGAAGAAGGGTACAGGGCTGGTTTGCTGTGGAACGGAACTGAGTTCTGGTTACCCTGAAACCCCTCTTCTAAACAGGAGTCTGACAGGTGTGTGTGGTGGAGTTTGTTCTTTACTGGTCTGGCTGTAGCTTCAGACTAGACTGGAGACCTTGGGTCCAGGTTAACAGGTTCAGCTTTACTTTGCAATATGGTTACACACGGCTGCAGCACACAGAATAAGACAGAGTCCCTGTTTAGTTGTGTTCCTTTATTTTTCTGTCCTATCAGTCTTTGTCTCCGTTCTGCCCGACTTTACCGTAGCTCATCTGTTGTCGCTGACCCTAGGGACCCTCCTTCCGGCATAATAGCTTTGCTGATGACCACCCTCCTTCCTTTTCTCTGCTACCTGGCCAACATCTTCCCCACAGGGGGGGGGACAGGGGTATGACACTCAATACCCCTTCAGGACCTCCAGCTCAAGATTGTCCCGATGTTCAGTCGAAACTTCGGAAGTGTCCTCATGCTGTGGGGAAACCTAGGCTGACAACACCTGTTCAGCTCTGCTGTATCTGCCTCTCTTTGCACCTGTTAAATCTGAGGTGTCTAGCTTTGCTTTTACTTCTTGACAGCTGACTCCACTCAGCTCCTCCAAGACTCCCTCCCAGAACCTCCTAACCTGGAAAAACCTTTTTCTTATAAAAACCATCTAAGCCCTCTCAAGCTAATCACATCACTATTAACTAGCTAATGCCCTGTGTCATGCAAACTATATTTCTATACCTAGTGTGGCTCCCCTAGTGGATGCTCCTCCCGCATTCCCCGAATGGCCTTCAGGCAAAGCCTAGAAGAGAAGCTGAAACACAAAACCTACCATTCGAATACAATAAAACATTTTTATCATGCATTAAAACAGCAAACATCATTATGAAACCACTTGTTGCCACGACGTCTTCATCGACCCTTCCACCCCTCTACACGTATATGGAAAAACACTATTTCTTTTCGATTATATGACTTGTATCCTGCATTTTCACTAGTTTCCCCTATGCAGGCTCTAGCTCTCCGGGTCCAGCGCCTCCCATCTTCATACGATGACGTCCTCTTCCTTGCTTCTGTTGCGGCATAAGTCTCTGCCGTGTTGAGGGCAGAACAAAGTACTGCAGTGCGCAGGCGCCGGGAAAGGTCAGAGAGGCCCTGTGCACTGCAGTACCCTGCCCTCAACCAGGCAAATCAGTACGCCTGCTCAGGAGCTGCAACAGAAGCAAGGAAGAGGACATCATCGCATGAAGATGGGAGGCGCCGGACTTGCGACACCCATCGGACCCAAACCGAACCAAGACCACCCCTGGGTGAGTATAATATAACTTGTTTTTCTTATCTTTCAGGTTACATCGGGGCTTATCTACAGCATTACAGAATGCTGTAGATAAGCCCCTGATGGCGGTGGCCTCAGTTTATAGCGGCAAAATGAGGTGACGGATTCCCTTTAATTTACAATTGACTCTAAGCTGGTGCTAAGAGACTAGCCGCTACGATCTCTGCTATATACAGAGAGATGGATTTCTTCTCTTCTTTCATTTTTTAGCACAAAGAAGCAGCATCAACATGGAATGGAGGACAATTTACAACCGTGCTGAATTGTGTGGATGTGCATCCAGCTCTGGGGTAACCTGACACCTCGCGTTGCTGATAGTTCCATTCTGTCTTGCTTGAAAAAATACTTGCTTGTTAGTTTGATTTTTTATAGTGGATGATGAGTTCAGGAGTTCAAGTTTCTCCTGTTTGCTCATACATTGATTTATGCAGTTTGTTAAAGGGAAGGTGCCACCAGTTTTCTTGTATTTTTTTGTGTGAAATTAAGCTTAAAATAGTAATTAAAATGTATTAATGAAATGTTTGCATTGTTTGCAAACATTTCTATATGAAAAATATTATATATTTTTCTACAAATATACATATTTACCACTAGGGGGAGCATTTTCGGTTTTAGACCTCAAGCAGCTATAGTAAGATTTAGCAGCTTTACTGTTAGCAGCAAAATTGGGGCAGTAACTGCTGACATCACCATTTCCCTCCCCTTTTGGGTGGTCTAATATCCCTGGGGCAGAATGAAGAGCAGCGTCACAGGGCAGCACCATTTTGTGTGTGACTGCCCTGTGACCTGCTATCACTAGCAGTTACTGCATCAGAGTCACAGCTTGTTTACAGAGGAGCAGAACACAGTGGACTCAGAAGCATTTTTTGTGAATAACATTCTTGCCATCCCCCTTCCCCCACCTTAATCCCTGTCCTGTCAGCTGTCCTGCTCTCTCTCCAGGTGTCACCTCCCTCTCTGCAGGCTGTGAGTGCAGCTTACCAGAGATCACAGGGACTGTGTGTGAGGGGGAGGTGGAGACACAGCAGGAGAGGCGTGTGAGGAGCAGAGGATGTCTGCCCAGGACATGCCTGCCTGGAGTACAGAGGGGCAGGAAGGTAAATAACCTGCACTCCCCACTCTCCATCCTCCGGCTCCAGTGAGCGCTTCTTCTGTCCTGTGATAGAGAGTAAGTGGAGCTTGGCAGATAGCACAGGGCTATAATAAAATGGCAGCTAGTCACACCTACAGCAGTGAGTTGTGCAGCCCACAGAGGCGTGCCCAGCTCACTGCTAATGCTGCTACAATGTTACAGATAGAGTCAGCGCTGGTCTATTATCTCCTATGTCCATGGGGTGCCGTAATCTGACACTGATAGTGCCCTGCTACTGCTGCAAAACCAAGATGTCAGCCCCCAGTGTATTCTTTAAACTCATATAACACATGAAATCTGTTTCACATGCATTTCAAACTTACTTATAGCAGCATGTTATGCTACATTACAGTGATTTATTAATGACCTACAAAGGCAGTACCTTACCTTTAAAAGCACAGTTCAGGTGTAGAAGGTCTATTCAGCCCTTGGTTTGGACAGTCACTAAAAAATAAGAACAAGTAAACTGACTAAACTCTGCCATTAAAGATGCAAATACTTTGTTTTTCCTTTACACTTTATTTTTATTACCACTCAGTGCTTTCTGTGTAAAAAGATTCATAGAACAGGTGTTTACAACATTGAAGTGAAGTTTATGCTTTATAAAAACAAATGCAACAAGGGAATGGAGAAAGTTAAATGAGTCAGCAAATTGTCACAGTATTTTAGCCTTTAGTAGCTGAGATTGTAAACTCTAATCTGAAAATTAGTGTCTTATAACATTTTATTGTATTTTTCTCCATTGGAATCCTTCTCGTAGGAATACATTAAGCCAATACAGGTTCATTGCTTCAGTAAATAGATTAAACCATCGTAAGCCACAGTATATAGTCTATAAAAGAGTAAGTTATTTTTTTAGTTAAGTGAAATTAGCTACACTGTGTATTCTCAGAACAGTCAATTCTTATCATAGCTTGTTGATAAATTCCTGTACAATATTGGTGATATAGTGGTCCCGATTCATTAAGACTTGTGATTCTCGCCAGTCTTGAGGAGGAGCATGATGGAGTCAGACACTTCTGACTCATAAAGAGGTGCCCAGCTCTTCTTGAATCTGGAGTGTCTGACAAGTAGGGTGTGCATTCCTGTGCCTTTCCAGAACACTTTGGCACTAGAGTGAAATTTCTGGCCTATGGAACAATTAGACGAGCTGTGGCGTCCTGCCCCACCACACCCCTGTCCTGCCCCAGTGCATCTCCTGGTTGCACCTAAGTATTGTGACACTTCAAAGCTTTTACAAAACAATTCTGATGAGAAAGCTTTGTTTAATCAGGCTGAGGGTTCTTGCATATATAGGTAAATATACAGTACAGACCAAAAGTTTGGACACACCTTCTCATTTAAAGATTTTTCTGTATTTTCATGACTATGAAAATTGTACATTCACACTGAAGGCATCAAAACTATGAATTAACCCATGTGGAGTTATATGCTTAACAAAAAAGTGTGAAACAACTGAAATTATGTCTTAAATTCTAGGTTCTTCAAAGTAGCCACCTTTTGCTTTCATGACTGCTTAGCACACTCTTGGCATTCTCTTGATGAGCTTCAAGAGGTAGTCACCGGGAATGGTCTTCCAACAATCTTGAAGGAGTTCCCAGAGATGCTTAGATCTTCTTGGCCCTTTTGCCTTCACTCTGTCGTCCAGCTCACCCCAAACCGTCTCGATTGGGTTCAGATCTGGTGACTGTGGAGGCCAGGTCATCTGGTGTAGCACCGCATCACTCTCCTTCTTGGTCAAATAGCCCTTACACAGCCTGGAGGTGTGTTTGGGGTCATTGTCCTGTTGAAAAATAAATGATGGTCCAACTAAACGCAAACCGGATGGAATAGCATGCCGCTGCAAGATGCTGTGGTAGCCATACTGGTTCAGTATGCCTTTAATTTTGAATAAATCCCCAACAGTGTCACCAGCAAAGCACCCCCACACCATCACACCTCCTCCATGCTTCACGGTGGGAACCAGGCATGTAGAGTCCATCCGTTCACCTTTTCTGCGTCGCACAAAGACACGGTGGTTGTTTACCAAAGATCTTAAATTTGGACTCATCAGACCCCAGCACAGATTTCCACTGGTCTAATGTCCACTCCTTGTGTTCTTTAGCCCAAACAAGTCTCTTCTGCTTGTTGCCTGTCATTAGCAGTGGTGTGCTAGCAGCTATTTTACCATGAAGGCCTGCTGCACAAAGCCTCCTCTTAAGGCTGGGATCACACATGCGAGAAACATGTCCGTGTCTCGCATGTGAAATCCCTCCTCTAGCCCCGGCACTCCAGAGCGTAGCGTGCGTCCGCATAGTAACACATGGAGCCGCACGCTCCGCTCTGGAGTGCCGGCGTCAGAGCTTGGATTTCACATGCGAGACACGGACGTGTTTCTCGCATGTGTGATCCCGGCCTCACAGTAGTTATAGAGATGTTTGCTGCTAGAACTCTGTGTGGCATTGTCCTGGTCTCTAATCTGAGCTGCTGTTACCTTGTTATTTCTGAGGCTGGTGACTCGGATAAACTTATCCTCAGAAGCAGAGGTAACTCTTGGTCTTCCTTTCCTGGGGCGGTCCTCATGTGTTGTGAATTCTGTTGTCGAACTCCCTCCTGTGGTCGTGAATGGTACTTCGGCGAGTTCTGTCCGTGGGCTCCCTCTGGTGGCTGTGAGTGGAGCTGCTGCTTCTGAGGTTCCTTACACAGGTGACGTGGTTTATCCTTTGGTTGGCTGCTCTATTTAACTCCACTCAGATCGTTACTCCATGTCATCTGTCAATGTTCCTGCATTGGTTCAGTTCGTTCTTGGATCTTTCTGGTGACCTGTCTACTCCAGCAGAAGCTAAGTTCCAGCTTGTTATTATTTGTTCATTGTTTCCTTGTCCAGCTGCATATTATGATTTTGCCTTGCTAGCTGGAAGCTCTGGGATGCAGAGTGGCATCTCCGCACCGTTAGTCGGTGCGGAGGTCTTTTTGCACACTCTGCGTGGTCTTTTGTAGTTCATGTGATGACCGCAAAGATACCTTTCCTATCCTCTGTCTGTTTAGTAAGTCTGGCCTCCCTTTGCTGAAACCTGTTTCATTTCTGCGTTTGTGACTTTCATCTTTACTCACACTCAATATATGTGGGGGGCTGCCTTTTCCTTTGGGGAATTTCTCTGAGGCAAGGTAGGCTTTATTTTCTATCTCTAGGGCTAGCTAGCTCTTAGGCTGTGAAGAGGCGTCTAGGGAGAGTCAGGAACGCTCCACGGCTATTTCTAGTTGTGTGATAAGATTAGGGGTTGCGGTCAGCAGAGCTCCCACATCCCAGAGCTTGTCCTGTGTGAGTTTAACTATCAGGTCGTGCCGGGTGCTCCTAACCACCAGGTCCATAACAGTACAGCTGGCCCAAAGTATTAATGCATCTCAATAGAAGGATAAGAGAAGTTCTGAGACCATTTTTTTTTCTTTGCACTGTGTTTTGTTTTTCTTCTGCCCCTGTGTTGTGCCAGCCAGATGTTTCGCTCCCATTTCAGGTCGAGGTTGATGCTTCTGAGATTGGAGCAGGGGCTGTTTTGTCGCAAAGAAGTTCTGATGGCTCGGTGATGAAACCATGTGCCTTCTTTTCTAGAAAATTCTCGCCTGCTGAGCGTAATTATGATGTTGGCAATCGAGAGTTGTTGGCCATGAAGTGGGCATTCGAGGAGTGGCGACATTGGCTTGAAGGAGCTAAACATCGCGTGGTGGTCTTGACGGATCACAAGAATTTGACTTATCTCGAGTCTGCCAAACGGTTGAATCCTAGACAGGCTTGATGGTCGCTATTTTTCTCCCATTTTGATTTTGTGGTTTCATACCTTCCGGGCTCTAAGAATGTGAAGGCTGATACCCTGTCATGGAGTTTTGTGCCTGACTCTCCGGGTGTTCCGGAGCCGGCGGGTATTCTCAAAGAGGGGGTAATTTTGTCTGCCATCTCCCCTGATTTGCGGCGCGTGCTGCAGAAGTTTCAGGCTGATAGACCTGACCGTTGTCCAACGGAGAAACTGTTTCTCCCTGATAGATGGACTAGTAGAGTTATCTCTGAGGTTCATTGTTCGGTGTTGGCTGGTCATCCTGGAATCTTTGGTACCAGAGATTTGGTGGCTAGATCCTTTTGGTGGCCTTCTTTGTCACGTGATGTGCGTTCTTTTGTGCAGTCCTGTGGGACTTGTGCTCGGGCTAAGCCATGCTGTTCTCGTGCCAGTGGGTTGCTTTTGCCCTTGCCGGTCCCGAAGAGGCCCTGGACGCTTATTTCCATGGATTTTATTTCTGATCTCCCTGTTTCTCAAAGGATGTCATAGTAACATAGTAACATAGTTAGTAAGGCCAAAAAAAGACATTTGTCCATCCAGTTCAGCCTATATTCCATCATAATAAATCCCCAGATCTACGTCCTTCTACAGAACCTAATAATTGTATGATACAATATTGTTCTGCGCTATGTCCATTGTGGTACTGAGTTGCCTTTCATAACAGTACAGGAAGCCCAAAGTACTAATGATTCTCAATAGAGGGAAAAAAAGAAGTTCTGAGACCATTTTTTTTTTCTTTGCACTGTGTTTTGCCTTTTTTTTCCCCTAGACATCTGGGTGGTTCACTACACAGGTGTAGCGATGGACATTAGAAGTCTGTCTTCATCTCTGGATCAGCTCTCGGCAAGAGTACAAAAGATTCAAGACACTATTGATCAGAAATCTATGTTAGAACCAAGAATTCCTATTCCTGATTTGTTTTTTGGAGATAGAACTAAGTTTCTGAGTTTCAAAAATAATTGTAAATTATTTCTGGCCTTGAAACCTCGCTCCTCTGGTGATCCTGTTCAACAGGTTTTGATTATTATTTCTTTTTTGCGCGGCGACCCTCAGGACTGGGCATTTTCTCTTGCGCCAGGAGATCCTGCATTGAGTAATATCGATGCGTTTTTCCTGGCGCTCGGATTGCTGTACGATGAACCTAATTCAGTGGATCAGGCAGAGAAAAATTTGCTGGCTCTTTGTCAGGGTCAGGATGAGATAGAGGTATATTGTCAGAAATTTAGAAAGTGGTCCTTGCTCACTCAATGGAATGAATCTGCGCTGGCAGCTATGTTCAGAAAGGGTCTCTCTGAAGCCCTTAAGGATGTCATGGTGGGATTTCCTATGCCTGCTGGTTTGAATGAGTCTATGTCTTTGGCCATTCAGATCGGTCGACGCTTGCGTGAGCGTAAATCTGTTTACCATTTGGCGGTATTACCTGAGCTTAAACCTGAGCCTATGCAGTGCGATAGGACTTTGACCAGAGTTGAACGGCAAGAACACAGACGTCTGAATGGGCTGTGTTTCTACTGTGGTGATTCCACTCATGCTATCTCTGATTGTCCTAAGCGCACTAAGCGGTTCGCTAGGTCTGCCACCATTGGTTTGGTACAGTCAAAATTTCTTCTGTCTGTTACCTTGATCTGCTCTTTGTCATCGTATTCTTTCATGGCATTTGTGGATTCAGGCGCTGCCCTGAATTTGATGGACTTGGAGTATGCTAAGCGTTGTGGGTTTCTCTTAGAGCCCTTGCAGTGTCCTATTCCATTGAGAGGAATTGATGCCACGCCTTTGCCCAAGAATAAGCCTCAATACTGGACCCAGCTGACCATGTGCATGGCTCCTGCACATCAGGAGGTTATTCGCTTTCTGGTGTTCCATAATCTGCATGATGTGGTCGTGTTGGGGTTGCCATGGCTACTAGCCCATAATCCAGTATTAGATTGGAAATCCATGTCGGTGTCCAGCTGGGGTTGTCAGGGGGTACATGGTGATGTTCCATTTCTGTCAATTTCATCATCCACCCCTTCTGAGGTTCTAGAGTTCTTGTCTGATTACCGGGATGTATTTGATGAGCCCAAGTCCGATGCCCTACCTCCGCATAGGGATTGTGATTGTGCTATCAATTTGATTCCTGGTAGTAAATTCCCAAAAGGTCGACTGTTTAATTTATCCGTGCATGAGCACGCCGCTATGCGCAGTTATGTGAAGGAATCCCTGGAGAAGGGGCATATTCGCCCGTCATCGTCACCATTAGGAGCAGGGTTTTTTTTTGTAGCCAAGAAGGATGGTTCGCTGAGACCTTGTATAGATTACCGCCTTCTAAATAAGATCACGGTTAAATTTCAGTACCCCTTGCCATTGTTATCTGATTTGTTTGCTCGGATTAAGGGGGCTAGTTGGTTCACCAAGATAGATCTTCGTGGTGCGTATAATCTGGTGCGAATCAGGCGAGGAGATGAATGGAAAACTGCATTTAATACGCCCGAGGGTCATTTTGAGTATCTAGTGATGCCATTCGGACTTGCCAATGCTCCATCAGTGTTTCAGTCCTTTATGCATGACATCTTCCGAGAGTACCTGGATAAATTCCTGATTGTGTATTTGGATGACATTTTGATCTTCTCGGATGATTGGGAGTCTCATGTGAAGCAGGTCAGAACAGTTTTTCAGGTCCTGCGTGCTAATTCTTTGTTTGTGAAGGGATCAAAGTGTCTCTTTGGTGTGCAGAAGGTTTCATTTTTGGGGTTCATCTTTTCCCCTTCTACTATCGAGATGGATCCTGTTAAGGTCCAAGCCATCCATGATTGGACTCAGCCGACATCTCTGAAAAGTCTGCAAAAGTTCCTGGGCTTTGCTAATTTTTATCGTCGCTTCATCTGCAATTTTTCTAGTATTGCCAAACCATTGACCGATTTGACCAAGAAGGGTGCTGATTTGGTCAATTGGTCTTCTGCTGCTGTGGAAGCTTTCCAAGAGTTGAAGCGTCATTTTTCTTCTGCCCCTGTGTTGTGTCAGCCAGATGTTTCTCTTCCGTTCCAGGTCGAGGTTGATGCTTCTGAGATTGGAGCAGGGGCTGTTTTGTCGCTGAAAGGTTCTGATTGCTCAGTGATGAAACCATGCGCTTTTTTTTCCAGGAAGTTTTCGTCTGCTGAGCGAAATTATGATGTGGGCAACCGAGAGTTGCTGGCCATGAAGTGGGCATTCGAGGAGTGGCGTCATTGGCTTGAAGGAGCTAAGCATCGCGTGGTGGTATTGACTGATCATAAGAACTTGACTTATCTTGAGTCTGCTAAGCGGTTGAATCCTAGACAGGCTCGTTGGTCGCTGTTTTTTGCCCATTTTAACTTTGTGATTTCGTACCTTCCAGGCTCTAAAAATGTGAAGGCGGATGCTCTGTCTAGGAGTTTTGTGCCCGACTCTCCGGGTTTGTCTGAGCCGGCGGGTATCCTCAAGGAAGGAGTAATTGTGTCTGCCATCTCCCCTGATTTGCGGCGGGTGCTGCAAAAATTTCAGGCTAATAAACCTGATCGTTGTCCAGCGGAGAGACTGTTTGTCCCTGATAAGTGGACCAATAAAGTTATCTCTGAGGTTCATTGTTCGGTGTTGGCTGGTCATCCTGGAATCTTTGGTACCAGAGAGTTAGTGGCTAGATCCTTTTGGTGGCCGTCTCTGTCGCGGGATGTGCGTACTTTTGTGCAGTCCTGTGAGATTTGTGCTCGGGCTAAGCCCTGCTGTTCTCATGACAGTGGGTTGCTTTTGCCCTTGCCGGTCCCGAAGAGGCCTTGGACACATATCTCTATGGATTTTATTTCTGATCTTCCCGTTTCTCAAAAGATGTCAGTCATTTGGGTGGTCTGTGATCGCTTTTCTAAGATGGTCCATTTGGTACCCTTGTCTAAATTGCCTTCCTCCTCTGATTTGGTGCCATTGTTCTTCCAGCATGTGGTTCGTTTACATGGCATTCCAGAGAATATCGTTTCTGACAGAGGTTCCCAGTTTGTTTCAAGGTTTTGGCGAACGTTTTGTGGTAGGATGGGCATTGACTTGTCTTTTTCCTCGGCTTTCCATCCTCAGACTAATGGCCAGACCGAACGAACCAATCAGACCTTGGAAACATATCTGAGATGCTTTGTTTCTGCCGATCAGGATGACTGGGTGTCCTTTTTGCCTTTGGCTGAGTTCGCCCTTAATAATCGGGCCAGCTCGGCTACCTTGGTTTCGCCATTTTTCTGCAATTCTGGGTTCCATCCTCGTTTCTCTTCAGGACAGGTTGAGTCTTCGGACTGTCCTGGTGTGGATACTGTGGTGGACAGGTTGCAGCAGATTTGGACTCATGTAGTGGACAATTTGACCTTGTCCCAGGAGAAGGCTCAACGTTTCGCTAATCGCAGACGCCGTGTGGGTCCCCGACTTCGTGTTGGGGATCTGGTTTGGTTATCTTCTCGTCATATTCCTATGAAGGTTTCCTCTCCTAAGTTTAAACCTCGTTTCATTGGTCCGTATAGGATTTCTGAGGTTCTTAATCCTGTGTCTTTTCTTCTGACCCTTCCAGATTCTTTTTCCATACATAACGTATTCCATAGGTCATTGTTGCGGAGATACGTGGCACCTATGGTTCCATCTGTTGATCCTCCTGCCCCGGTTTTGGTGGAGGGGGAATTGGAGTATATTGTGGAGAAGATTTTGGATTCTCGTGTTTCTAGACGGAAACTCCAGTATCTGGTTAAATGGAAGGGTTATGCTCAGGAAGATAATTCCTGGGTTTTTGCCTCTGATGTCCATGCTCCCGATCTTGTTCGTGCCTTTCATGTGGCTCATCCTGGTCGGCCTGGGGGCTCTGGTGAGGGTTCGGTGACCCCTCCTCAAGGGGGGGGTACTGTTGTGAATTCTGTGGCAGAGCTCCCTCCTGTGGTCACAAGTGGTACTTCGGCTGATTCTCTCTGTGAGCTTCTGTTAGTGGAGGGAAGTGGTACTGCGGCTTCTGAGTTTCCTCCCTCAGGTGATCTGGTGAGGTCGTTAGGTGCTTCTCTACTTAACTCCACCTAATGCTTTGATCCTGGCTTCCTGTCAATGTTCCAGTGTTGGACTTGCTTTTCCCTGGATCATTCCTGTGGCCTGCTGCTCTGCATAGCTAAGTTCTTCTTTGCTATTTGTTTGCTATTTTTTCTGTCCAGCTTGTCTAATTTTTTGCTGGAAGCTCTGGGACGCAAAGGGTGTACCTCCGTGCCGTTAGTTCGGTACGGAGGGTCTTTTTGCCCCCTTTGTGTGGTTTTCTTTAGGGTTTTGTGTAGACCGCAAAGTTACCTTTTCTATCCTCGCTCTGTTAAGAAAGTCGGGCCTCACTTTGCTGAATCTATTTCATCTCTACGTTTGTCTTTTCATCTTAACTCACAGTCATTATATGTGGGGGGCTGCCTTTTCCTTTGGGGTATTTCTCTGAAGCAAGGTAGGCTTATTTTCTGTCTTCAGGCTAGTTAGTTTCTCAGGCTGTGCCGAGTTGCATAGGCAGAGTTAGGCGCAATCCACGGCTGCCTCTAGTGTTGTTTGGAGAGGATTAGGGATTGCGGTCTGCAGAGTTCCCACGTCTCAGAGCTCGTTCTATGATTTTGGGTTATAGTCAGATCACTGTATGTGCTCTGACCGCTATGTCCATTGTGGTACTGAATTGCCTTTCATAACAGGGCTGCCTTTTCCTTTGGGGAATTTCTCTGAGGCAAGGTAGGCTTTATTTTCTATCTCTAGGGCTAGCTAGCTCTTAGGCTGTGAAGAGGCGTCTAGGGAGAGTCAGGAACGCTCCACGGCTATTTCTAGTTGTGTGATAGGATTAGGGGTTGCGGTCAGCAGAGCTCCCACATCCAAGAGCTTGTCCTGTGTGAGTTTAACTATCAGGTCGTGCCAGGTGCTCCTAACCACCAGGTTCATAACATCATGTGAGCCAGTTTCTTTGTAGCGCTTGATGGTTTTTGCCACTGCACTTGAAGACACTTTCAAAGTTTTCCCAATTTTTCGGACTGACAGACCTTGCTCATCAAGAGAATGGCAAGAGTGTGCAAAGCAGTCATCAAACCAAAAGGTGGCTACTTTGAAGAACCTAGAATATAAGACATTTATTTCAGTTGTTTCACACTTTTTTGTTAAGTATACAGTACAGACCAAAAGTTTGGACATACCTTCTCATTTAAAGATTTTTCTGTTTTTTTCATGACTATGAAAATTGTACATTCACACTGAAGGCATCAAAACTATGAATTAACACGTGGAATTATATACTTAACAAAAAAGTGTGAAACAACTGAAATTATGTCTTATATTCTAGGTTCTTCAAAGTAGCCACCTTTTGCTTTGATGACTACTTTGCACACTCTTGGCATTCTCTTGATGAGCTTCAAGAGGTAGTCACCGGGAATGGTTTTCACTTCACAGGTGTGCCCTGTCAGGTTTAATAATTGGGATTTCTTGCTTTGTAAATTTGGTTGGGACCATCAGTTTTGAAAAACGAGTGGCCATCATTACTTTAAGAAATAAAGGTCAGTCAGTCTGAAAAATTGGGAAAACTTTGAAAGTGTCCCCTAGTGCAGTTGCAAAAACCATCAAGCGCTACAAAGAAACTGGCTCACATGAGGACCGCCCCAGGAAAGGAAGACCAAGAGTCACCTCTGCTTCTGAGGATAAGTTTATCTGAGTCACCAGCCTCAGAAATCGCAAGTTAACAGCAGCTCAGATTAGAGACCAGGTCAATGCCACACAGAGTTCTAGCAGCCGACACATCTCAACAACAACTGTTAAAAGGAGACTTTGTGCAGCAGGCCTTCATGGTAAAATAGCTGCTAGGAAACCACTGCTAAGGACGGGCAACAAGCAGAAGAGACTTGTTTGGGCTAAAGAACACAAGGAATGGACATTAGACCAGTGGAAATCTGTGTTTTGGTCTGATGAGTCCAAATTTGAGATCTTTGGTTCCAAACACCTTGTGTTTTTTCGACACAGAAAAGGTGAACAAATGTACTCTATATGCCTGGTTCCCACCGTGAAGCATGGAGGAGGAGGTGTGATGTGTGGGGGTGCTTTGCTGGTGACACTGTTGGGGATTCATTCAAAATTGAAGGCATACTGAACCAGCATGGCTACCACAGCATCCTGCAGTGGCATGCTATTCCATCTGGTTTGTATTTAGTTGGACCATCATTTATTTTTCAACAGGACATTGACCCCAAACACACCTCCAGGCTGTGTAAGGGCTATTTGACCAAGAAGGAGAGTGATGGGGTGCTTCGCCAGATGACTTGGCCTCCACAGTCACCAGACCTGAACAAAATTGAGATAATTTGGGTGAGCTGGACTGCAGAGTGAAGGCAAAGGGCCAACAATAGCTTAGCATCTCTGGGAACTCCTTCAAGATTGTTGGAAGACCATTCCCAGTGACTACCTCTTGAAGCTCATCAAGACAATGCCAAGAGTGTGTAAAGCAGTCATCAAAGCAAAAGGTGGCTACTTTGAAGAACCTAGAATATAAGACACATTTTCAGTTGTTTTTGTTAAGTATATAATTCCACATGTGTTAATTCATAGTTTTGATGCCTTCAGTGTGAATGTAAAATTTTCATAGTCACGAAAATACTGTAAAATCTTTAAATGAGAAGGTGTGTCTAAACATTTGGTCTGTACTGTATATGTGAAGACTTATCATATCTACCGTATTAGTATGTACAGCACTAGGCATTAACATCTTGATAATAGCATCTTGTAATTGATGGCAAGTTACATGTATAAGATGATTTGTGATAGGTGTTTTGTTTTTCTAAAGAGACATTAAAGGCGTTGTCCACTACTAGACCAACCCCTTCTTAAACTAAATGTTCGACCCAGATAAAATAATAAAGCCTATACTCACGTCCCATGTCGGCGCTATTCCAGCGGTGTCGGCACTTGAGGTCCTGGAGCTGTCAAGTGGTGTTGTGACAATCAGCGCTGGTGTCACTGTCTCTGCCTTCATACAAACTGAACATGAAGAGGAAGTCAGAGATCAGCTGTAGCCTAGGCTGCCTCTTCATGTTCATTTTGTCCAAAGGAGGAGACATTGTCATCAGTGCTAATTTAGCTCTGGGCATCACAGCCCTGGGACCGCGAGTGCCAACACCACTGGGGTTGTCGTAGTGGACAACCCCTTTAAATAATATCCTCTTCAGTATAATTTACTAAAATGGGATGAATTGGAGATTTCTGGATGTTTTGTGGACAAACCGATGTGGGAGTATTTTCTTCAGATATCCATAAATCACCTATGTTTTGTACTATGTTCTCCAGATCCAGATGAGTTTCAGACTGCACCCAGTCTGTATTGAATTACTTTGACATTGTATTAGGGCTTCAACAGTGGTTGCTTGTGCATCTCTAAACAAGCTACCACAGATAGGTTTAGTGCAGGCCACTCTATTTACCAGATCCCAGGAATTGCCCAGGCTTTCACCCTGTAACCACCATACAGGTATTTCGACATTGACAGCAGCCATAGATTAGCGCCATAGAGCTAGCTGCTAACCTGTTCTACTGGCTAACGGGGATAGTCCATAAACCGGATCAGAAGAGGAAGGCAGTCAAGGTACAAAATCAAAATGCAAAAGAAATTTCAGGCGTGGTCAGACAACAGGAAAATAACAAACAGGAGCAGGTAACTCAAGGACTGAACCAGAGCACACTATATCTGGCGACTATTAGCAGTAAACTGGGAGCATAAGTAGGGGGTGCTGCTGTTCAGTTTCCTGAAGCAAAGAGCCGATTACTTCAGCTCGACTGCACAACCACACACACAGCAAGACTGTACAGCACTACAGGTCCCAGACACCCTACCGTATTTTTTGGAATATAAGACACATCGGACCATAAGACTCATCGGACCATAAGACACACCCCAAATTTTGGGGTGGAAAATAGCAGAAAAATATTTTTATAAGATGTGGGTCCATCTTATTGTCCAAATTTAAGCTATCTTACCCGAGAGCCAGCGGTGGTACAGCAGGGTAATAGAAGGCAGGGTCACTTCCTCAGATAACTGGTGGCGGCAGAAGAAGTGGCGCACTGCTGCAGTCCTGGGGTGCGATGCTGCGGTTCCGATGTCGGTGATGAGGCAGAGCTGGAGCAGGGTCCCATCCTCAGGATGCCGGCGACAGTAGACGTATGGCAGTAGGCGGTGCGAAGTGCACCTGAGCAGGGTCCCTTTTTCAGGATGCCGGCGGCAGAAATGTGGTGGTGCCGCAGCCCGGTGTCCACGGTGAGCAGAGCGCATCACCGATTTCCATGCGGCCATCTTCCTGAAGCCGTGGGCCGCTGGAAGCTTCAGGAAAATGGCTGCCAGAGACCGCGCTTGTGCAGATTGAGATCTCTGTGGCCATATTCCTGAAGCCGAGTGCTGCCGAGATTTCAATCTGTGCACGCTCGGTTGCCAGCGGCCATTTTCCTGAAGCCTCTGGCGGCCCACATCTTCAGGAAAATGGATGCAGTGAAACCGGTGATGCGCTCTGCTCACCTTGGACACCAAGCCGCGGCGCCGCCACATTTCTGCCACCCTATCCTGAAGAAGGGACTCTGCTCAGGTGCACTCCGCACCGCCCACCTCCGCAGCATCGCCAAATGCTGTAATTTGAATGGTTGGACAGAGCCTCGGTACCCAGAGCAATGAATGAATACAGCAGTGCCTGGTGATAGATCAGATGTTGCAAGATCCAGTCCTGGAGGAGATAGGACTGTTATATGAAATGCAGTATTTATTATATAGCTTAGTTATTATTTCCCCTATTTTTGTATTGGTTTCTGCTCTCATAGCATTCACAATGGAACAGGTAGGTCCTGATTCCTTAAGAAGGATGCAAATGGTTGCTGGAGTCTAAGGCTATGTGCACAAGTTGAGTAAATGGATGCAGAAATGGTGCAGGAATTTCTGCATCCAATTACTCAAGATCTCTTGGCAGGAAAAGCACAGCTGCAAAAACGCACGTCATCAGGATTGCTTCAGATTTTGCTAGCAAATTTGCAAGGAAAAATCGCACCAAATTTGCAAGTATGTGCACACAGCCTGACATTCTCTCGCCGTTGCCAATAATGTTATTCTGTTGTTTTGCCTGTCATTCTGGAATATGTATTCCTTATGATTCAGTTCAATTCTCAGACACCTCTCCTTTCCAGCTATGTAATATAGAAATAAGTTAAACTTGGCATTTACAAAATGTCTCTTGTTTGTTTTTCTTTGCATAGAATTTCTTTATGTAATCTGGAAATAGAGTTGGATGTGGACTATGCTGTGAGTTCTGAACAAGTTTCGTATCTGGTTGGATATGCTGCATGCAACTTAATTTGCATCCTAGACTTAAGACTCAGGATCAGATGTATGTGTAGCAATTATCACACTTGAAATGCCATTTGTATTTTACTGAACTGATCAAAGACATCACATTTACCTGTGGGCATTCACTTTCCAGACTCTGCGCTCTTGGGCTGTTTTGTTTCTTCCCCACTTCTGAAGGCTCACTACTTACACTATGTATTATTAAACAAGAATAAAGCTGCAGGAAAATATGTACTCAATATGTTTGGTTTTTTTACATTCACACTATTTGTTTCAGAAGTGCACAAATTGCAGCACTAAAATGGAGCAGAAGGTTTCAAATCTCATCTCTCTTTTGTTTGTTTTAACTACTATATGATTTTTAAAAAGTATATATTAACCCCTTTACCCCCAAGGGTGGTTTGCACGTTAATGACCAGGCCAATTTTTACAATTCTGACCACTGTCCCTTTATGAGGTTATAACTCCGAAACGCTTCAACGGATCCTGGTGATTCTGACATTGTTTTCTCGTGACATATTGTACTTCATGATAGTGGTAAAATTTCTTTGATAGTACCTGCGTTTATTTGTGAAAAAAACGGAAATTTGGCGAAAATTTTGAAAATTTCGCAATTTTCAAACTTTGAATTTTTATGCAATTAAATCACAGAGATATGTCACACAAAATACTTAATAAATAACATTTCCCACATGTCTCCTTTACATCAGCATAATTTTGGAACCAATTTTTTTTTTGTTAGGGAGTTATAAGGGTTAAAAGTTGACCAGCAATTTCTCATTTTTACAACACCATTTTTTTTTAGGGACCACGTCTCATTTGAAGTCATTTTGAGGGGTCTATATGATAGAAAATGCCCAAGTGTGACACCATTCTAAAAACTGCACCCCTCAAGGTGCTCAAAACCACATTCAAGAAGTTTATTAACCCTTCAGGTGTTTAATAGGAATTTTTGGAATGTTTAAATAAAAATGAACATTTAACTTTTTTACACAAAAAATTTACTTCAGCTCCAATTTGTTTTATTTTACCAAGGGTAACAGGAGAAATTGGACCCAAAAAGTTGTTGTCCAATTTGTCCTGAGTACGCTGATACCCCATATGTGGCAGTAAACCACTGTTTGGGCGCATGGGAGAGCTCGGAAGGGAAGGAGCGCAGTTTGACTTTTCAATGCAAAATTGACAGAAATTGAGATGGGACGCCATGTTGCGTTTGGAGAGCCACTGATGTGCCTAAACATTGAAACCCCCCACAAGTGACACCATTTTGGAAAGTAGACCCCCTAAGGAACTTATCTAGAGGTGTGGTGAGCACTTTGACCCACCAAGTGCTTCACAGAAGTTTATAATGCAGAACCGTAAAAATAAAAAATCATATTTTTTCACAAAAATTATATTTTTGCCCCCAATTTTTTATTTTTCCAAGGGTAAGAGAAGAAATTGGACCTCAAAAGTTGTTGTCCAATTTGTCCCGAGTACGCTGATACCCCATATGTGGCAGTAAACCACTGTTTGGGCGCATGGGAGAGCTCGGAAGGGAAGGAGCGCCGTTTGACTTTTCAATGCAAAATTGACAGGAATTGAGATGGGACGCCATGTTGCGTTTGGAGAGCCACTGATGTGCCTAAACATTGAAACCCCCCACAAGTGACACCATTTTGGAAAGTAGACCCCCTAAGGAACTTATCTGGATGTGTGGTGAGCACTTTGACCCACCAAGGGCTTCACAGAAGTTTATAATGCAGAGCCATAAAAATAAAACAAAATTTTTTTCCCACAAAAATTATTTTTTAGCCCCCAGTTTTGTATTTTCCCTAGGGTAACAGGAGAAATTGAACCCCAAAAGTTGTTGTCCAATTTGTCCTGAGTACGCTGATACCCCATATGTGGGGGGGAACCACCGTTTGGGCGCATGGGAGGGTTCGGAAGGGAAGGAGCACCATTTGGAATGAGGACTTAGATGGAATGGTCTGCAGGCGTCACATTGCGTTTGCAGAGCCCCTAATGTACCTAAACAGTAGAAACCCCCCACAAGTGACACCATTTTGGAAAGTAGACCCCCTAAGGAACTCATCTTGATGTGTTGTGAGAGCTTTGAACCCCCAAGTATTTCACTACAGTTTATAACGCAGAGCCATGCAAATAAAAAATATTTTTTTTTCCACAAAAATTATATTTTAGCCCCCAGTTTTGTATTTTTCCAAGGTTAGCAGGAGAAATTGGACCCTAAATGTTGTTGTCCAATTTGTCCTGAGTACGCTGATACCCGATATGTGGGGGGGAACCACCGTTTGGGCGCATGGGAGGGCTCGGAAGGGAAGGAGCATCATTTGGAATGCAGACTTAGATGGATTGGTCTGCAGGCGTCACATTGCGTTTGCAGAGCCCCTAATGTACCTAAACAGTAGAAACCCCCCACAAGTGACCCCATATTGGAAACTAGACCCCTCAATGAACTTATCTAGATGTGTTGTGAGAACTTTGAACCCCCAAGTGTTTCACTACAGTTTATAACGCAGAGCCATGAAAATAAAAAATCTTTTTGTTTTCCCACAAAAATTATTTTTTAGCCCCCAGTTTTGTATTTTCCCAAGGGTAACAGGAGAAATTGGTCCACAAAAGTTGTTGTCCAATTTGTCCTGAGTACGCTGATACCCCATATGTTGGGGTGAACCCCTGTTTGGGCACACAGGAGAGCTCGGAAGGGAAGGAGCACTGTTTTACTTTTTCAACGCAGAATTGGCTGGAATTGAGATCGGACGCCATGTCGTGTTTGGAGAGCCCCTGATGTGCCGAAACAGTGGAAACCCCCCAATTATAACTGAAACCCTAATCTAAACACACCCCTAACCCTAATTCCAACGGTAACCCTAACCACACCTCTAACCCTGACACACCCCTAACCCTAATCCCAACCCTATTCCCAACTGTAAATGTAATCTAAACCCTAACCCTAACTTTAGCCCCAACCCTAACTGTAGCCCCAACCCTAACCCTAACCCTAGCCCTAACCCTAGCCCTAACCCTAACCCTCGCCCTAACCCTAGCCCTAACCCTAGCCCTAACCCTAACCCTAACCCTAGCCCTAACCCTAGCCCTAACCCTAGCCCTAACCCTAACCCTAGCCCTAACCCTAGCCCTAACCCTAGCCCTAGCCCTAACCCTAGCCCTAGCCCTAACCCTAGCCCTAGCCCTAACCCTAGCCCTAACCCTAGCCCTAACCCTAACCCTAATCCTAGCCCTAACCCTAGCCCTAATGGGAAAATGGAAATAAATACATTTTTTTTTATTTTTCCCTAACTAAGGCGGTGATGAAGGGGGGTTTGATTTACTTTTATAGCGAGTTTTTTAGCGGATTTTTATGATTGGCAGCCGTCACACACTGAAAGACCCTTTTTATTGCAAAAAATATTTTTTGCAATACCACATTTTGAGAGCTATAATTTTTCCATATTTTGGTCCACAGAGTCATGTGAGGTCTTGTTTTTTGCGGGACGAGTTGACGTTTTTATTGAAAACATTTTTGGGCACGTGACATTTTTTTATCGCTTTTTATTCCGATTTTTGTGAGGAAGAATGACCAAAAGCCAGCTATTCATGAATTTCTATTGGGGGAGGCGTTTATACCGTTCCGCGTTTGGTAAAATTGATAAATCAGTTTTATTCTTCGGGTCAGTACGATTACAGCAATACCTCATTTATATCATTTTTTTATGGTTTGGTGCTTTTATACGATAAAAACTTTTACAGAAAAAATAATTATTTTTGCATCGCTTTATTCTCAGGACTATAACTTTTTTATTTTTTTGCTGATGATGCTGTATGGCGGCTCTTTTTTTGCGGGACAATATGACGCTTTCAGCGGTACCATGGTTATTTATATCTGTCCTTTTGCTCGCGTGTTATTCCACTTTTTGTTCGGCGGTATGATAATAAAGCGTTGTTTTTTGCCTCGTTTTTTTTTTTTTTTTCTTACGGTGTTTACTGAAGGGGTTAACTAGTGGGACAGTTTTATAGGTCGGGTCGTTACGGACGCGGCGATACTAAATATGTGTACTTTTATTGGTTTTTTTTTTTTATTTAGATGAAGAAATGTATTTATGGGAATAATATTTTTTTTTTTTTTTCATTATTTTGGAATATTTTTTTTTATTTTTTTTACACATTTGGAAAATTTTTTTTTTACTTTTTTACTTTGTCCCAGGGGGGGACATCACAGATCAGTGATCTGACAGTTTGCACAGCACTCTGTCAGATCACTGATCTGACATGCAGCGCTGCAGCCTTCACAGTGCCTGCTCTGAGCAGGCTCTGTGAAGCCACCTCCCTCCCTGCAGGACCCGGATCCGCGGCCATCTTGGATCCGGGGCTCAAGCAGGGAGGGAGGTGAGGAGACCCTCGCAGCAACGCGATCACATCGCGTTGCTGCGGGGGGCTCAGGGAAGCCCGCAGGGAGCCCCCTCCCTGCGCGGTGCTTCCCTGTACCGCCGGCACATCGCGATCATCTTTGATCGCGGTGTGCCAGGGGTTAATGTGCCGGGGGCGGTCCGTGACCGCTCCTGGCACATAGTGCCGGATGTCAGCTGCGATAAGCAGCTGACACCCGGCCGCGATCGGCCGCGCTCCCCCCGTGAGCGCGGCCGATCGGCTATGACGTACTATCCCGTCCAGGGTCAGATAAGCCCAGGGCACCTCGACGGGATAGTACGTCTAAGGTCACAGAGGGGTTAAAGGGAACCTGTCACCCCGTTTTTTGAGATTGAGCTATAAATACTGTTAAATAGGGCCTGCGCTGTGTGTTCCTATAGTGTATGTAGTGTACCCCGATTCCCCACCTATGCTGAGAAATAACTTACCAAAGTCGCCGTTTTCGCCTGTCAATCAGGCTGGTCAGGTCGGGAGAGCGTGGTGACATCGCTGGTTCTTCCTCAGCTTTACGTTGGTGGCGTAGTGGTGAACAAGCAGCGCGCGATCTGCGCTGTAATCCCTTGCATCGGTGGGGGCGGCCATCTTCCTGGGGCCGCGCGTGCGCAGATCGAGTGCTCTGCTGCACGGGGCTTCAGGAAAATGGCCGCGGGATGCGCATTAGAGATCACGGCGGCCATTTTCCCAAAGCCGAGTTTGCATCTCGGCTTTGGGAAAATGGCCGCCGCGATCTCTAATGCGCACGCGCGGCATCCCGCGGCCATTTTCCTGAAGCCCCGTGCAGCAGAGCACTCGATCTGCGCACACGCGGCCCCAGGAAGATGGCCGCCCCCACCGATGCAAGGGATTACAGCGCAGATCGCGCGCTGCTTGTTCACCACTACGCCACTACGCCACCAACGTAAAGCTGAGGAAGAACCAGCGATGTCACCACACCCTCCCGACCTGACCAGCCTGATTGACAGGCGAAAACGGCGACTTTGGTAAGTTATTTCTCAGCATAGGTGGGGAATCGGGGTACACTACATACACTATAGGAACACACAGCGCAGGCCCTATTTAACAGTATTTATAGCTCAATCTCAAAAAACGGGGTGACAGGTTCCCTTTAATATACACGGCAAGATTACTCCAATGTTAATGCACTCAAGGCTGTTGAGCATCCCTTTAATGGGCATCTATCAATAGACCATCTAAGCCATCTAAAAGTTGCAATAACAAATATTCTGTTGTGCAATATATCTCTGAGAGTTTCTGGTATTTTCAAGCATATATACGTGCTAGAAATGTATGAAAGCGAAGAGCTTTATGAAGAACGTATTCCTCATGCAATTTTTTTGTGCAAGCATTGCAAGACAGGACTTTGTTCATACTGCTACCATGGATTCTGCTTTCAAAGGAGCGGTGATAGATATGACAAAACAGGTATGATCACCTGCAGGGCCGGACTGGGACTGAAATTCAGCCCTGGCATTTTTAAGAACACAGGCCCACGGCTTGTAACTTCTGTACTCTTGCTCACTAGATAGTCTAAGTACAGGTCAGCAGCATACAATCAAAACGCTTTGTGTTGCGGACCTCCGTAGCCATCAGCCACTGAATTATGGCCAATTTAGATGATCCAATAATTATGAAATGTGTCATTGTAAGAGTGCATCTTCCTGATTATTGGCTCATTTAAATAGGTCAGTAATCACCTGATTTAAGAGCAAAATGATTAGTAGTCACGTGAGATGATTTTTAGCCGGCTTCAAAATCAAGGTTCTTGGTAGCATATTGCCCCAGTAAACAGGACATGCACTCCCAAGAACAGGACATTGTATGTGCACAAAACATATTCAGGCCATGTACACATGCTGCGGATTCCGTTGCGGAATTTTCTGCAGCGGATTTGATTAAATCCGCAGTGCAAAAAGTACTCCGGATTTATCGTGTTTTTTGTGCGGTTTCCACTGCGGTTTTAGACACCTGCGGATTTTTAATATGGAGCAGGTGCCAAACCACTGCGGATTCCGCAGAAAGAATTGACATGCTGCGGAAAATAAACCGCAGCGTTTCCGCGCGTTTTTTTCCGCAGCATGTGCACAGCGGTTTTTGTTTTCCATAGGTTAACATTGTACTTTACACCACATGGAAAACTGCTGCAGATCCGCAGCGTCAAAACCGCTGCGGATCTGCAGCAAAAACCGCAACGTGTGCACATACCCTAACAGTCACTGTGTGCACCAAGAAGTGCGGTCCTCCTGTGTGAATAGGCCGTATAGGATTCTGACTGAGGTGTATATAGCTGGTCGGTGGTCATGTACATGTTATAAGAAAACATTATTTGAAAATTGCTGCAGCTTAAAAGGATGCGTCATTTAAAGAAAAAGGTAGATGGAGGCATAGGACCACCCCACCGACCCCACAAAAAAAGCAGATTGAAAAAAAAAAAAAAAGTGTTTAAAGCTATTTAGAATTTTAAAGGGAACCTGTCACCAGTTTTTGAGTCTATCAACAAATGTCACCTCTGTTTTCTGCTCTGTGCTGCATTACACAAATGTGTATATTGACTCCTGCCTTCTCCTGTATAACCCGCAAACTATCTGTGGTGTGTGCGCCTGCTCCTAATTGTCCTGCGTCATCTACATAGTGCAACGAAATCTTGCGCTTGTGCAGTAGCATCACCGGCCCGTCCACTTTGCTCTGCGGATTGGGCGAGGCACATTATTGGATATGTGGCAAAAGATGTAATTCCAGCACGAGTGAAAGAGGCCTGCTTGGGACAGCGATGCTACTGTGCAGGCATAAGATTTTGTTGTGCTATGTGGATGACAAGTCATCCATATTTATCAGAGCCGAAGGACGACGTATAGGAGCAGAAAGGAGGTGCACAGACCACAGAGATGACGTCCGACCAGCCTCACTTAAATACAGCGTGGGAGCAACTCAAATGTTTTGTTTGGGGTTAGGCAGGGGGTCAGGAGTTAATATACATGTTGGTGTAAGGGTATGTCTCCACGCTTCGTACTGACAGTGCTTGCGATGCAGCGGTTAACCAGCTCCACCCAAAGCGCTGCCCCGTTTGTACATGCGGTGATACCACATGTATTCATTGAACACATGCTTGATCACCGCATCCTATACATAAAAGAGGGATATTTATCTTGTGGAGACTAATCATCTCCGCAAGATAGACATGCTGCTGTCTATAAAGACATGCCGCATGTGCGTAATTTCGGGTGTGTCACCCACATCCCTGTACGCATAGTGGAGATGGCATTTCATAAAATCCCCTCCGTTATGCTGTAACATCTGGACGCTGCGGCTATACGCAGCGTTCAATCCGCAGCAAATCCAGACCAAATATGCCACACGGAAACATACCCTAATGCACCACAGAGCAGGTAAAGGCGGCTGCACTTGTTGAAAGACTCAAACGCTGGTGATATGTTCCCTTTATAAATATATTTGTGTCCACAAATCTGCAACACAGGGCAGTAAAATGCCAGTCACAGACATACAGGGTGGGCAGCCTGGAGGGGGCGTGATTCTGCAGCATTACAGTACATATACACACACACACACATACAGTGCATACACAGACTCACATACAGTACATATACAGACACATGAGGTGCATGTATATACATACACATATACACAGTACTTATACATATATACATGAACTACAGACACAGGACTTGCACATATACACACATTGAGCATAAGCCTATATACTCACTCCTTTCTGCAGGCAGCAGGATTTCTTTATGTGACCTTACTTCCTAGGAGCAGGGGATTTCAGCTCCGTTGCTAGCAGTTGCACAGAGGCCTGAGCCCTCCTCTCTCAGCCCTGAATCCTCCAGCTCTGATCCGGCAGAGGAGGGAAGGCTGCAGCTGCTATTGGAGGAGCTCAGTGCTGGGATCTTCCAGTCTCTTTTTCCTCACAGCACTGGCCCCGCCCACCTCCTCATTGGTTTCTGCAGCTCCCCTGATTGTTTTCATTGGGCTGGGTGCTAAAGTCAGCAGCTGTGTTGGCGATATGGATCTGATGCCACCAGAGAGGTATGTAAATTATCCGGCCAGCCATGAGCAGGAGCTCTTCCCCCCTCCACCTTGCCTCTGCCCTTCCTCCTAACTGCGGACTCCTGTGTCTCACTGCTGCTCACATGTACAGAGCAGCTGAGGTCACGCCTCCTTCTCCTGCTTGGCTTCTGTCCTGTCACATCAATAGTGCTCCTGCAGAGGGAGCGGCCCACGGCAGGGGGCGGCCCCTCTGGCAAATGCCAGAACTGCCCGATGGCCAGTCCGGCCCTGATCACCTGTGTTTGTTTGCTTCTTTTTTTTTACTGGATAAAACAGAAGGAATACCTAACAAAAAAAAAACATTAAAGATGTATGTACTTTCTAAATTTGATCTGTTGGTGATTTTAGTGTAAGTCTGTTGTTTGTTGTGCACATTTTAAGGTACAGTAGATTTACAAGGGCATACAAGGCATTCCAAGGTGAGTAATACCATTGTCTGGTCCTTAGTTTCCATATTGTAGTCAGTATGTCCACTATTCACATGCGAGGATGTGTGATGATGATCCATTCATCTGATTAATGATTATTTAATTGATACCAAACTAATCACTGCCATGTTTTACATTAGATTGTGTTTGGGAACAAGCTCTCTCTTACGATTATCGTCCTTACCATTATAGTTTCTACATTTTGTCAGCTTTGAATAAAGCCTCAAACGCGTCGGCATTATATATTCACACTTAATGGAGTTATCCAGCATTTAAAAGGTGATGGCTTATCATTAAGATAAGTCTTCAATATAAGATTGGTGGGGTTCACATCCGACACCTACTTGATAAGACTATGGCATTCGTGCAAGCATCACAGTATCTTCAATGTTAAGATCACCTGCAAGCTGGTTCATAATTGCAAACAGTTATAAAGGTGGAAAAAGAAACGCAAGTCCATGTAGTTCAACCTTTCTCCACCACTTATACATTGTCTGTTGCTAGATTTTGCTTTATACCACACAATGCCATTTCTTGTGAGAAAAACATCCAGCTCTTTTTTTAAATGCTGATATAGAATTTGCCATTACTAAATGTTGTGATACAGCAGTCAGACTGTGGAATGTCCTATCTGTAAAGAGTCCTTTCGTTTAATGACCGAAAAACCCACAATGGTCACAGAAATAACTTGAATCTGACAAAAGGCCTATTTAATGAGTTTTATTTTTTTTTTAAGTTCTGCGGAAGCATGGTTGAAAAGCAATGTCTGACATTCATTTGTTCATTTTCATAGATCTTTTATTTATTATTACTTTTGTCAGATTCAGGTTATTTCTGTGACCACTATGAGTTTTTCTGTCAGGGGTACCGACAATTTTGACCATGTGTGTAATTGATCTCCAGGGGTCCTTTATAAGATCTTTGCAAGGAATAGGTAATGTGCCAGTCCTTTGTATTGACCACACATGTATTTATACAAATACATGAAATAACCTCAGATGTATCTTTTTTTTCAAAGGGAAGCAAGATTTTCCAACCTC